>NW_023494795.1:36137792-37367792 GCF_904425465.1 Colossoma macropomum | reverse complement strand
TGGGGTGAGGGAAGCAGCAGCACAGCCCATAGCCACACCTATTCTGTTTGAGGCAGGGTTAGAAGTGGGGCCAGAGGCAGAGCCAGGGCCAAGTGACGGCTGCGGGCACACAGCCAGGTGAGGTGGGAAAGCCATAGCATTCTGGGACTGGATGGGTGTTACAGCCGCAGTGGGACGATCCTGACTGTGACAGACTCCTTAAGAGAGGGGGAAGAAAAAGAAAGGAGGACAGAATTTTAGAATTGTGAAAACTGAGAACACCAATATATAGTGAACTTCGGAAGAATTACATAATAGAAAAACAAATAACATTTGGCATTTTATTGCATCATCTACATCAGTGGTCACCAGTTCTGGACCTGGAGATCTACCTTCCTACAGAGTGTGGTTTCAACCACAATCTACCACACATGCTCTAGCTAATGAATTTCTTCAGAACTTCCTGATCGGCTGGATCAGTAGCAGTAGTGATAGGTAAGGGGGGGGCGACGTGTAAGATGCAGGTTGGAACTAAACCTGTCCCAAAAGTATACCTCCAGGAGGAGAGTTGGTGACCACTGATCTACATAATATTAAAATGCTGACAGATGTACATATAACTCATTACCTTTGATTCTATACCACCACTCAATACAAAAATGTTAGAGCTAGTATCGCAATCTGGAGAAGTGCATATGTCTCACCTGTCCTAACAGCATTGCGAGCCTGATTGACCGTCATCTGTGATGTCACATGCATCAGCACTTTGGGGTGCTGACCAGGAGGCACATGAGCAGCTGTCACTACGACAGCCGGGAGTGGGCTAGAAGGAGCAGGACCTGTACAAACGGACAGGGGCTTATTGGGATCTATGCCGCCCAGGCCAGCTCCAAGATGGGCAGAGGAGGGGCTAACGATGGTGATGCTGCGCCCAGCCTGAGAGCACAATGTTAGGGGCACTTTGGGCTGCTGACTGCTGCTCGCTGCCGTCCTAGAAAATAACAATAAGTAAACATATTTGAAATAACAACACTTAAAGCAACAAATATTTGAGAGAGAGACTAGCTTGCTGAATACACATTTAATAAATAGGGTGTGTTTGTGGCCTTAAATAAAGGAATGGCCTTGTTCCTAACGATGCATATTGTGCACTAGAAGCATGTAGGACCAATACAACAACTCAAAAGATGCATGAGTGTGAATTTACTTTGTGTGTTAAATGTGGGGTGTGTGTTTGTGGGTGGCTGGAAACACTTGTCCTTCCTTGGACATGTGTGGATGCATGTGTGTGCTGTACCTGCTGACAGGACTCATGTAGTTGCCAGGAAACACTCCGATCTTGCCGGTGTGCATAGACGTTCCTTTAAACCAGCCATCCTGACAGCGCTCCAGCACCAGGAACATCTCGCCTTTCCTTAGCTCCAGCTCATCCTCCTTACGAGGTGTGTATGGGAACATCGCTACATACCTGAGAGGCAAGAGAAAAAAAAGATAACATTTTTTAACATTACTGTAAGAACTTAAAAAGCCTGAAAAGTGAAACATAATGCTACATCTAGTAGGAAACTAAATATTTTACGTTTCAAAACACAGTACTAGGGATGCACAATCAGAAGCAACAAATTTTCATGTTTCAAACATTATAAAAGTACAAGGTTGAACGCTCTAAAAAACTTAAAATGGAGACATTAACATACAGGATGATTCAAAAAGATTCATCTGATTTCAAAGCATCTTATTTTTACAACCATGAAGCACCTAGGAACCAATCACATTCCAATTAAAAGAGGGGGTCATTCTGGGGTGTAACATTTTGTTTAAGTCAGGTTATTTAAATAGGAAACTGATTTTTCATTAAGAATTTAAAATACCAGTTTGGCCAATTAAAAAACAAATAATGCTATTTGAATAGCAACTTTGGCTAATTTTAAGTACTGAACATGTGCTAGTGTGTTTTTTGTGTTTATTTAGCTTGCACAGCATTACAAAAACAAAAACGCTAATAAAAATCGGCCAAAATCATCCACTGGCCAATACAGCTGTAAAGAAACTGTAAACGCACATAATTCATGATTGATACATCCCTATGTAGTCACCCTTTCATTATATGCTTGCAAAGTGACAACAAAAGTGACAGTGAAAGTCAGTTGTGGGGACATTTATGTTACAAATACATGCTCTTGTTTTAAAAACACACTCAGTCACACACACAGTGACAGGCATAAAGGTGTGTCTAATAATAACCATGTGTTTGGTCTAGTGAGAGTTTTGATGGGGAAAGAAGTAAAAGGTCAGGGGTTAGGCTCAGGGCCAGACTTGGTGCAAAAACTCCAGAGACAGCAGCATCTCCCTTCACGGTCTGACCTCTAACCTGTACTCGGTCATGCTCAGCTGCCATTTAGTAACAGCAGAGAGGTCAGCCAGAGGAGAACTCACAGACACACACTGAACAGAAATATGCACAATCATGCATTCAGCAGTGAACATAACCACACATTCACAGCCATTTGCTCTCTGCACCATTATTACACTCACACTGTCGGTCTCTGCCGGCTGCTCTGGTCACTTGCTGTGGGGGAAGGCCTTTGACCAGCAGCCAATGAGGAGGCAGCGCCTACAGCAGAGGACTGTGGAGGAGGAGGTGGAGGAGGAGGAAGAGCATCCTGAAAAACAACCAAAAAATGAATAAATAAAATAAGTAAAAACAGAAATGTTTATTTCCCAAGATAGATCACTTAGATCTAATAAAGTAACAGTTCTCAGAAAAATGCACTCAGTGACTCAGCCCTACAAGACAGACAGAAAATAAAAAAATATTATTCAATGAAATATCATGAAACTCAGATTCCTTCCAGACACTTTTTAAAAAAAAACAACTGCTTTAAAACCAGAAATACACAAGCCAGAAATGATGAAATTGTGTTGCATATCCACATGGTAAAGAAGGAGTGGTCTCAGCCTATACTGTCAATCCAACAAATTATCAACATGTTATTTAGTTAGGGTTTTTTGTTCTCTCTCTGGTTAAAACTTGCTGTTTATACTCTTTTTTTCCCCTAGTACACTGTGCTCATATATCTACTTTCTTTAACATAGTTGCCATCGGCATTACTGATTTTGAAAATAACGCATCTTGTTCTGGCACTACGGCAAATTAAAACTTGCTGATAAGCATGCATGTCCTTTGTAAGAATTACCTTAAATTAAAACAAATATAAACATACGGGTGTCCTGTAGCTTCAAACATGTAATTCAGGGTTTAAATGGTGAAAAATCAATGTTTCATATTGGTAACATATTGAATGCCTGCTTGCTAAACTAATATTAGGTTAGCAGACTACAGATCCAAACACCACGGAACAGGTTTCATTTCATCTATTCGTCCCCTCTAATACCAGGTCACTCAACTTCACCCCCTCAAAGGTTAGTCATTTCATTCATTTTCATTTTTGAGTCTTCTAACTTGTTTCAGTGGTGCTTCAGTTAGCCAAAACAAACCTGTTCTGTTTAAAACAGAGCTGTTATCTTACTACCTAAGCTAATGCTAACTAATCCCCTCTCTCCTAGTTAGTAGCCGTGCTTAACAATTACCAGTTGTTGCTAGATACAGTCGTACGCAAACGTTTGAGTAACCTTGGGGAATTTACGTTTTGTTGACGTGAAAATATATAACACATAAGACATCCTCTGCAAGGAATAAACTTAAATATGGCATTATTCTGTACATCTTAATCAGCAAATCTGTAAAACATATGGGAAAAAACAGAATATAAAAAATCCCAATTTGTTAAATTCACCAACATTATTGGTGCATTAAAATGCTGTTCTTATTTACATGGTGACCATGTAAGCGAACTGAACTTTTTATCTGATTGTTTTTGATCTTAAAACGCAGGATGAGATGATGCGTTTGCATTGCTTGCATTACTTTTATGCATTTTTAAGCGTCGGTGTTATCATATACAGCAGTAATATTTGGAGATGGTTTGAAGGTGTGACATAAGTGAATACCACTCAACCCTACCAAAGATCTACTATTTTCTTGCAAATAATAAATCTAAGTCTTTCAATATGGTTATAGGTATGCAAATGATCATGTATGCACATACAAACACACATTCAATTTATTTTAAAGCTACTATCACTGAGACAGTGCACCTAAAAACAAAGACAAATTCAACAAAAACAACCAACATACAACACCCACATGCTTTTGCAGACACAGGCATCATTGAGAGACACTAGGGTGTACCCTGAGGCCACCGAAGCAGTCATTTCCACTAGGAACTGAAAAGGGAAGGGAGGGCTTACTATCAGATGGCACTCTTCTGCCCCCACATTACTGCCCTCTTCCCATTTCAGCTGCTGTGTGTGTGTGTGTGTGTGTGTGTGTGTGTGTGTGTGCGCGCATTTCAGTTCACTGCTGGCGCTTGAGCAGAGATGATTAGTTTGCCCACAGGCAAGAGAAATCATTTGAGCAAAACATCATGTAGAACTCCCCCCTGAACTACAGAGCCCAAGGTTTTGTGATCATACATACAAAATTCACATTCAGATAAGGCTGCCGAAGGTCCAGCAGAAACAGTTTGGAACCAGGGGAGAAAATGAATAAGGCAGAATTTTAATCAGCATTACAGGCTTTGGTTTCTCTAATTTGACAGATTTTTTCTCAAATTATACAGAAACACATAAAGGCCCTTATTTATTAAATGTCAGTTTTTTTGTTTTTTTTTAAGATCAGGCTTACGCCATGAATGCAACGGTATGCACTAGGATGCTGAAGGCAAAATCCAATCATACATAGAGGTCTACTCCTCAAACTGAGCCCAACGGGGCCCTACACATTATCAAAATTTGTACCAACTTTTCAGGGAAGGGATATGCCAACATTAATTTAGCACATTTCATTTATTGTGTGCTCTCTCTCTATTGTAACATCATAGTATATATATCTGCATTTTGAATAGTTCTGAATTTTTACAAGTCCATAAAGTAACAAAACTATGGTTAACGCAAGGGATGTTTTGGGTTGAAGAAAAGTTCAGAGTGGATTTTTTTACCTTACTTGTTAAGCTTGCCTGAAGCATGTTCATCATTTCTGCAGTAGCAGGAGGAACTTCTGCACTGGCTTCAATTTCATGCTCATACATACCTCTCATCCTACATTAGCAAATGTGCTCAGCAAACTGAAAAATGTAAGTCAGTTAAACCACGTTTAACTAACAGTTGATCAGATGAGGGCAGATGCTATTCTCTGCCATGTATGATTATATGATATGTATGATCATTTGCATATTACAGAGGTGTAAAGTACCAGTTTACACCAGCATGCCACTTTCTGTCGAACTCAAGCACTTACTATCAAAGCGAAACACTTTCAACACAATTTTAGCAGTACCAGTCAGACCTGGTAGTGTCGAAGGGTTGGGAAATATGACTATTTTATCTTTCGCATGATGCATGATGTTCTCATGATAAACACCAAGTATTTCTGATTTCTGGGTATCGCTAATATTGTCAGTACATAAAGAACACAGATCAATTTGTGAACGAATTTAGTGCAGTATGTGAAATGCTGAATAAAAACTACTGTATTCAGAGTTTTGGACAGCAGTTTTTAAATGTGGCACTATCTGCACATTTTGCCTGTGTATCAGAATATTGCGAAACATACTGTATCATGAAAATGTCTTTAAATACTGCGACACACTATTTTGGGTCGGGTCGGGTCTAAAAATTGCGGGTAAGAGATGCGTTCAGGCTTCAACTTCATGAGTGTGCAGACCTCTCATCCTACATCAGCAACCTTGCTTAGCGCACTAAAAAATAGAAGCCAGTTAAACCAAGTTAAATGCCTTAATTAGACTGACCACTGGGATTGAGGCATAGCTCGTCTCTGGGGGAAAGGTGAAGACTGTCGCCGTAGTTACAGGGCTGCTTGGTGGGGGAGTGACGATGAGCCCTGTTGTGCAAATGTGAACCTATCAAAATGAGAGACAAGATACACATTAATTACAATTAACCAATCAAGACACACAAGGCATAACAAAGAAGACAATCAGCCAAATTTAATATATACAGCACTGTGTTCTTAAAAAAGCCTGGGCTATAATACAAACTCCTACTAAACTAAGAAAAGAAGACTATAAAAATAAGACACGCTTGGACCCAAGCCCTGTTATGAAAAACAGAATTCAATCTAAAGAGACATATCTGTCTTCACTCATTTTTGCCAGCACATCAGTTTGGCAATGTGTACAACACGCACACACACACACACACACACACACACACCACACACACACAGATGTATATATATATTTTTTTTCCCCCTGAGTGAAAACAATCCACCTCACCAAATCAACATGACCAACAGAGGTGACCTGAAAATGTCACAACCAATGAGAACATATCTTTTGCAGCACTGAAGCCACATGACGTTCTAACGCCTGCCCCACTGGAGCTGCTGGAGAGGCCTAGTGAAGCTAATTATGGTCTGTCTACAGGAAGCTACGTAAAGGTGGGCTCACATGAGGTGAACCACGTTAATGCAGCCAGAACAAGACAACACAGAAATTAAATCTTCACTTCCGCACACAGATGCTTCAAGACATTATCATCAGAACAGCATCACACTACCTCATTTGGAGCAAAGCAGAAATAGCAATTACCAATGATAATGAAGGGTCTTATTTATAATCTAATAAAATCTTTGAAAGCTGCATCTTAAAAATTCTCATCCACTACGCCAGCAATGCTAAGAGGAGGTGAACTTCCACAGTAGATACGAACAGTAATGATAAAATGTTTAGAAGTCCTTAAAACATTAAAAGACCTAAAGAAAATAATACAGATGAAAAAAGGAAGTTCTCACACAATAAGAAGAGGAGGTTTCACTTTGAGTCTCACTTGGAATGTATAGTAAGTTTTAATGTGATTTCTCAGGAGCCCAAAAATAGCCATCATCAGGGACAAGAATTATAATTCTGCAGAAATGATAACATCCGCCATTCCCTTTCAAGTTTGATTCAATTTCCTCTTCTCTCTCTTGCAGAGCAGAGGAAATCATTTTAGAGTGATTCTGCATATTGCATGGCTGCTCAAAGGACATATCGATCATGCATGTCTTCATCCTCCTTATTCATCTGCTTCCAGTCCAAAATTAGCCCTGATCCTCCAAATGAGTGACCTAAATGTACATCTGCTTGCTAGCATATAGCAGAGCCAGAACTGCTAAAGTCATTATGTGTAATGAATTGTGCATGACTAAGACTAGGCAGTGTTACAGCTGCCACAGCAAACACTAACTCAGCGGAAATGGATGCTGATGCATGTCCAAGATCGCATGCATATACAAGCGTTTTTATGTTTGCTAAGGAACAAGTAGTGCAGAGAGATCTGAGCATGTTTGTGTGACCTCAACACTCAGACTGCGTTTATGTATGTACGTTTGAGAGACTTGGCAAAGCTCAGTGACTCAGACTCACTCAAGGTGAATCATAAGGAATCCTGCTCCATCAGATTTGATCAGAATACAGGTGTATTCTTTTTCAGGTGTATTTACCACAGGTGTGTGTGTGTGTATATGTCTAATTATGGACAACAATGGTAATGCATGGACATGACACGTGTTATTCTTCGAAACAGCTACACCTGACGAAAGTAAAGACAGAATCAAAGCAGTAATATTAACAGTGTTGAGGTAGTTAATCAAAAAAACTATCCTTTACAAATTACTAATTACTTCTCACACTGTAACAGGATTACTTTGCTTATTATTACGTCCAGAAAAGTTACTAATTACTTCTGTGTTACTCTCTAAATCCCAGACAAATCTGTAGCAGCTGTACACAGGAAAATTCAGGATTTTGCTTAGAAATAGCCAGTCACAATGTATATTATTTAAAAGTCCTGTCACAATTCCTGCTTTTGAACAAAACATGGCCAAAGAGGCTTGATTAAATTCATGAACAGCTGATGTTATCTGAAAATCGATCAGCTGTCAGCATGCGCAAACACAAATACCCTGTATAAAGGAAATTTATGATTTAAATGCTCCAAGTGTAATTAATATTGTCTTCTTAAAGACATGAGTAATGCATGTAGCAGAAGGTGAAACTGAGTGGGCTTCTTCCCATTTCAGAAAAAAGAAGGGACAACAGAGTGTACCGTTGCCTCATTCAGAAGCTAAAACTTTCTAAACGTTTTCGCGTATAGTTCAGATGTCTGTAACCCACTCTGAACTGCTTTCTGGAGATGTTAGTGCCTCACATAACAAAGCAGAAGAATCCTTCTTAAGTTTCTCAAAAAGTTCTAGTTGCTGGGACACAGCCGATCAGTCATCCTGGTTCTCAGCATGAAAATAAGACAACAGTGTTTGCTTAAGTGAGTTTAGGTCACCTATGAAAGTCTGAAAACATCAAACAGAGGATGAATAAAATAATGTTGCATTTTCACATATTCACTGCAATTTCTGAAATATTGCATTTGGTTGGCAAGATATCATCAGTTATACACATGTTGATGCCCGAAGGAATCGCACAAATCATGCTTAGTGTGTAAAACCTTAACTTTGCCTAAAAGCAATTTCCAGAAAATTATGAACTGTGAAAAGACCACAAAAACTATCAAAAGCATTAGACAGTCACTGCGTCACTCTGCTTCTCTCCCTCCCCCTATTCCCCTGTCCCTTTCTGTCATCTCACATCTCTGCTTCCTCTAGAACCAGCCCGTTCTGTTCCCTTATCTCTCCCTCCAGCTTTCCCCAAACTTTCTCCTTCTATCCTCTTTTATCTTCCTCCTTCACTCCCTCCTACCACTGTCACAGTATTTCACTCGTGCTACAGGGGAATAGAAAGAACAAGGACTTACATAGTCTACACAATGACAGCACCTAGGGAAGGTTTGGTGATTTTGTGCCACATTTAATAAGCTATATGATGTAATTCTGTAACCTGAACTTGGAAAGCATAACAGGGGACTCGCTGGGAGAACTGTGGAGTGGTTATGTTACAGGCATGAACAGGCTTTCGTGGTACTGTGGTATTTGGAATGTGTGTTTAATAATTAGCACTGAAACGACCCGACAGGAATGTTAAAATGACTTGATTATACCCCTTCGGATGATAGGAAGAGGGAGGGGGGGGGGAGAGAGAGAGAGAGAGAGAGAGAGAAGAGAGAGAGGAAGAGAAAGAGAGAGAGAGAGAGAGAGAGAGAGAGAGAAAGAGAGAGAGGAAGAGAGAGAGAAAGAGAGGGAGAGATTGCGTGACTGTAAGCACCTACTACTTTACAGCTACTTTTTTCAGGAACAAAAAGAGAGGTGGGTCATTGTGTGAAGTGTGCGCAAGTCGTGCTGTGCTGCAGCCGCTCCGGGCTTGATTTCAGGGGGTTCGTGGCTGGCACCAGCCGGCAGACTACAGCCGTCTGTCAGACGACATAAAGCAGTAACACTGATAAAATTGAATTAATTACAGTGGAGCGCTGGGAATGAGTAGGCTGTCAGCAAAAGAAAAAAAAAGCATATAGAGTGGAGGGGGTAGAGAGAGGGGGAAAAAAATGGGGGATGGCAGGATGTGAGATAGAGAGGGGAAAAAAAAGCAAGAGAGGAATAAAAAGCGGGATAAAAACAGACAGACAGAGCGAGAAAGAGAGAGAGATCAGAGCAGAGTGCCTCAGGGTAGCGAGTCATGCTCGGAGATTCGTGCTCTGGCAGAATGTTTACTGCGGCATCGTGAAAAGACAAATAACAAACAAAAACAGTGTTCAGGGAACTAAAAAAAGGAGTCTAATTATAGCTAGCTACAGCCACAAAACACAAACAGGCCAGCTTTATACAATGGAAATGGAGCTGCTGTGTCATCTATTAACATACTGAGCTCTTAAAACACAGATAAAAAACATTTTATAGCTTTCGCTGTGAAACTGCTCTCAACGTGCTAATAAAACACTGTGCGCATAGACTTACAGCACTGTGCAGAAGTCAGAGAGCAGCCGTTGTTTCTTGAACTCTCAATCAAAATGACCATTAAGCTATTGATTTTTTCAGAAAATACTTGTGAGGGGGTTAGAGATACGATAAGCTGCTGAACGAGGAAGAGGGAAGTCAAAAGAAAATAAGTGAAAAAACAGTTTTCAAAACTGGAGTCCAAAAAATTACTCAAAAATATAGAGAGAATGGCACTCCTAACCATGCAAGACCACCAAAGCTGCCACCATCAGATAAACTCCACATAAAATTTTCATCTTTAATAGAGAGGAGAAAATCAATCTCCACTCTTCCTTCAGATCAAAAAAAAATCCACAGGTGCTTCTGTCCATCCTTACACTGTGACAACTCAGTATTATGGGTTTGAAAAGATGTTTAGCTGTCAAGAAACACTTACTGAGAACTGGAAACAGACAAAAAAGGATAAAAAAAACCAAGAAGCTGCTGGTGTTCTTAAAATAACGCACTGAGTCCAGACCGCAACATCATAGTATGGGTTTTGTGATTACTTGGATCGTGAAGACAGAAGAAAATACTCTTGCAGATTTATCTGAAAAATTGAAAGCATGTGTCTTGAAAAGAATGGAAACTATAATGAAGGAAAAAGTGGATAAACTAAAAAATATATATATATTTAGTTGTTGAGGCTTCTGTGGAATTTTGTGAAAATATTAGTGTTAAATATGTTTCCTGCTTTTTCCCCCTCAGAAAGATTAATAACTTGATGGCCAATTTGACAAGAAACAAAATAGAGAAGGGTTGTCTATGACTTGTACACAGCACTGTAAATACATACAGGGACCCAATCTTACATGTCTTTAAAGAGCTTTTAACTGTCTTGGCGACCTATGAGAGATACTCTTAAATCTACAACTTAAAACACACCCACAGCCCGAAGACTTCCATTTGGTAATTTTAACTGTTTAAGCGAAAACAAGATCTCTGTAGGATCAGATTTCACTTTGTGGACATTGTTGGTCCTTACAAAAGGAGTAAAACAGTACACACTCTTCCTCATTCCACTACCAGACAAGCAAACTCCTGAGGCATGAAAAAAAGCTGACAAGTTCAAAAGCCCCTGCACCAGAAAAGTGTCTTTAGTCATCATCCCCCAAGTGAAAATGATGTTTACTAGGAACATTTAGTATTGTTATCATCTGATGAAAACCATGGTAAACAGCTTCAAATTGCTGAGAAGGCAACGTAGATGTTCTCTTCAGAAATAAAACACCAAATGGATCTAAATGGATTGGCTTTAGGGGAGAGGGACTCTCCCTAAGAATTCTCCTTGTCAAATTAAAAACTCTTCAAAAAACTTCAAATGTTTAAATTGTGGATTTTCAGGTCTGCCAACACAACTACCAACAAATGTCAGTCAGAAACTCTCAACTCCATTTCAGTAGAGGTGACCTGTTCTTGTTTTCTACCATCTCCTTTTATCAGTACTGAGCGGAAAAGCGTCAGCCTTCTAGAAGCTTCCTATAGCAAGATTAGAGGTTGTGACACAAACTGACTTCCACTGCATGTCAAGTTTGCTTCCTGATTTCCACGTCACCAGGCAAGCAGTGGAACAGCTGTGAGAGGCTGTCATTCTGTGGTTGGTGTGGTAACCTCTGGGAGAGGTTTTGGGGGGTGAGGGGGTGCTGTTACGCATCCCTGATTTCTCTCTCTCTCACACACACACACGCACACACACAGTCAGCCTGCTGGACTGTGTGGAATGAGGGAGTAAGAGACGTGTGCAACTGGGGGGCCTGGAGGGGGGGCTTAATTGCAGACGAAAAAAAAGACAGCCAGAACAGACACCAGCATGGTTAAGCACTCTCTCCCCATCACTCACGATTCTTATCGGCTACAGTCACATTTTCCTCAGTCTAATCCCTTCTTACGTTTTGTGTGCGGAGCACTTGGAGAGTTTTTCAATGCAATATTCTTTCAAGTTCATACAGTAAATTATGATAAAAAAAACAAGCGTTGTGGAAGCAGGTTTACTTCAAATTCTATACCTTATTGCCCTTTTAATGACCACACTGTGATGGCTAATGGATATGGTCACATTGTTTAAGACTTCTTACCATTTTTGATTATGTTGAGATGACTTTTGAACATTTTCAGGTTTATCTGCATCAACAGTGGCAGCACTGTAGTGTAGTTATAGTTGTCATTAGTTTCTTGTCCTAGACTTAGGAGTAATTTCCAGAGGGGGCAGAGGAGTTACAACTACAATAATAATTGTGAATAAAAGCACTGGATGTGCAGTGGCCTAGATGATTGTGTAGACTTTTGACTAAACATATCACTCCATCAAAAGCTGAGACTTGATAGCTTTAAATTATTTTTTTTTAAACGCATAAGGCAGAGTGTGAAAATATATCCAGGTTGAAAGGGCAATAAGTGGGGCAAGGATGCTTAGAAACAGACTGTAGGTCTTTTTCATTAATGGTAATTTCATTTCTATTATGTGGTGTTCATATATGGATAATTCAATAACTTGATATAATAACTTGAGACACATTTTTTTTTTTGAAGTAAAACATCCTGAACTTGTATGCAGTTCTATTTTTAGATAAAAACATCTAAAAATCTTCTGAAGTTTTGTCACTAAAAAAACCAGCAGAAATTATTGAAAATGAATGGACTTGTTTAACGAGAGTTAATATAGCCAACCATCATTAGAAAAGTGAGTTTATATCTTTATATTACTGCATACTTCCAAAGGCTATATACAGCTACTTCAGTGTCTTTCCCATGGCTGCATGCCCCCAGACCCCAAAGCAGGTAATGTTCAACCCCTCCAATGTTTAACCCAAAGTTACACCATTGGTCATACAATGCATGTGCTCTTGTAGATGCATGTTAAAAGCAAGTATCAACTATTATTTGATTAATCTACTAATCTAGGGCAGTGACAACATCAGCTGGATTGAAAATGATCTGTTCTAATTTCGTAAACAGAAAAACAACATTGGCAAAGGGGCTGAGTTGTATTGTTTAAACTGAGTTGTATGGTTTAAACTGCAAGGCTAAACTACACTGTTCTGTTACTCTGGCTAAATTTTGAGAACATTAGTTTTTCCTCCATGATTTTGGCTTCCTGTCTCGACAAAAACGGCCCTTTAGGTCACTGCAAACTGAGCTTTTGGAAAACATTCTCCAGAGTGGGAAATTTTAAAACTGTGGATGGGTAAAAAGTAACTTATCTTCTTCAGGACGCACATGTTTAACCTGACTGACAACCAGCCCATCATTTATTTATCCTTGCTTTAAAAAATAATTTACTACTTTGTTCTTGCACCTATCACACTAACTAAAATAGTGTTTTCAACAGCAATACAGAAGATTTGTTTTTATATTGTTGTTAAAAGTTCTTTTTGTTTTGTTGCACTGATGCCGAAGCAGGCATGTCATGTGTGAAAGTTTGTAAATACTGAAAAGAAGGAGATTTCCCCCCCCAGTCGATGCCATTAAGGCCCTACAGATAACTCCAGAGCGTTGTATGCGCCACCTACATTGGAAAGACTAAACCACATAAGTCATCCAGTCATTTCCATTCTATCCCCTCTGCTCCTCCATCTCTCACCTGGGAGGGGGCGCTGGAGGACAGTCCTCCGCTGAGCTCTCCGATGCGGGCTGCTGCCGTGGGGTTGGAGGAGCTGATGAGCACTGGGCCACTGATCTCCATGGAATGCCTCTGAGGTGGCGGAGCCAGGCACGGCTTGTGGGACATGGTCAGGGAGGTAAATGAGTGACGCTTTTTACTGTTCTTCTTCTCGCCTGCAGCCTTCTGTGGGCCGTTGGCCTGGGGGCCCGAGGCAGAGGAGGATGGCCCCTCACCCGAGTCACCTCCTCCGTCTGGCAACTTGTCCAGCTCAATAAGCTGCCGTGCTGCTGTGTTAAACTGGGGGGAGAAAAGAGAGCGAGAAAGAGAGAGAGAAAAAGAGAGAGAGAGAGAGAGAGAGAGAGAGAGAGAGAGAGAGAGAGAGAGAGAGGTGTTAACTCTGAATGAGGCATTACTGTTACTGAATTCCTTATATTAGCTTATATTATCCTCTCACATAGCTATATTAAAAATACACTGCTCTGCAAACTGACAAAAATCATTCTTTAAGGTCAAATTCACACAAGGAAGTCAAATGTGCTTAATTGTGATTAAATACACAAAATAATGAGATTAAGTTTGATTGCTTACTTATTTTTATTACTTGATAGCCATAATTTTTGCGCTTAAATAGTATATCAAAATGAACAACAACTAAATTTCTAATGACGAGAAAGAGAAAGAATTAAAGTTATTTATACAACTACTACTTTGTGTAAAACCATTCTCAAAATGCAAAAAGAGAAAAGCAGATAAAAGAGTGACTGGATCAGAAGCGAAAGAGGAAGCAGGGGAGTGGGAGGAAAGGGAGAAAGAGAGAATCAGCCTCATATTACTGTCACTCATAAGGAACTCTGCTGAACAATAGAAAGAAAAGAAACAGACAGAGAGAGCTTAGGATTGGAAGAGAAAAAGAATGTGTGAGTAAGAAGGAGAAAGGCTGAGACTGCCTGGTGGTGCTGGTGTACAATAAGACAGAGTGATGAAACCCTTAGCCACGGGGGTTGGAGAGAGGGATGGGAGGGGGGGAGAGGGAGAGAGGGCGGGAGGGAAAGAAAGAGAGAGGGAGAGAGGGAGAGAGAGAGAGAAGGAAAGAGAGAGGGAGAGAGAGAGAGAAAGAAAGAGAGAGAGAGAGAGAGAGAGAGAGAGAGAGAGAGAGAGAGAGAGAGCGAGAGAGAGAGAAGGTGCTACAAGACGTAAACTGGAAGGCAAGATGAAACTGTAGGTGACAGCCACTTTCATGTGAAACAGGAATCAAAGGAATAGGAGTATAAAAGCTTTAGCTAATGACAGAACCTTTTTACTACTACACGCACGCGCACACCCACCCTGAGGCAAACAGCTCTACACCCACACTCAAAAGCAGCCAATCAGAAGGCACACACAAGCAGAACCTTATACTTAGCTGGGTTCACCTGCAGGTCCCAGTGTGATACTAACTCAGTGGAGCTAAACTGGGTCATGCTCAGAGATGTAAAGATACTAGAATGAACTGAAAACTTCAGTGTGTAAGGCACATGTGTGTTACCCCCTATCTGTTCTGTGCCCACCAACACCAACCAACCTTATTTACGTTCATTTTAATTCTATTTTAGCTTTGTATTACATACCTTTGATTCATTCCAACAACACTAGACCTTTTAATTGTTTCCCATATCAAGCATATTTTAAAGAGTGATCAGTTTTACTGTTATATCTTTGTTTTCCAGTGCCTCTATTCGAGAGGTCTTGGCTGCTAGTATTCTTAAAATAAAAAGCAGGGTTGAGCAATTACTGAGATCAACTGTCATAAAGTGCCTTTCTGAACACATCATGAGTACCATCAGTCCCTCCAAAACAACTGCCTGTTTCATTAATAACTAGTTAAGAATGCTGGGAGTCTAACCTTGCCAGTGTTGAAAAACCAGAAGCAGATGAAAGTCATTCAGTTTCAATGAAAGACAGTGAGCAGCAAGGCTACTATTCAAACGATCTGATGTAATGAAGTTGAGCTCAGCATAACTTTATGCAAATGAGTAGCAACACAGGGCAGTGATAACCAGTTAGAAACAAATGTTTTCCTGTCCCATGGAACATGCTATACTGACCTTGGTTCTCATCAAGTGTTGCATTTACATGAAAATGGAGGGTTTTCTGAGACAAATCCAGGTCATCAATGATCAAGAGTTAGCAAAGTGATAAAACTCTTTAGCCTACTAGGCATTTCTGGACAACTGCTGTATAAATGGAAGACAAAATGCTGAGAGGATCAATATTATAAATTAGTTACTTTTTTCTTTTCCACATTAAAATATTTTTCATAGTGGTTGATACTGGCTTCCTTTCCTTTAAAAGAAACAGTGTGCATGATTACACAATCCAATCAAACTTGCTGCCTACTCTTGACTCAGTGACCACTTGAAGACTGCCCATGCAACACAGTGATTTAAGAGAGAATTATTTTATTAGTCTTGTAAAAGGGGCTCTAATAAAACAATAAATCAATCAAAAACAATCATTCAAAAATCATTATACTCATAGTTTTTGATAGCATTTTTAAATGCTGTCCTACTGTTTGCTGGTGCATGATCTCTGTTACAACTTACCATACAAAAATAAATAAATAATAAAAATAAAACAAAAACTTGTGTGTAATGAAGCATCTTGTTGGTATATTTTTGCCATAACGCCCATCCTTACTCCTAAGTAAGATAACTACATTAAACATTGGATACTACACTGGTACACCTCCTAGGTGCACTTTGCAGTTCTACAATTACAGACTGTAGTCCATCTGTTTATTCCACTTTTACCCTGTTCTTCAATGATCAGGACCCCCACAAGACCACCACAGAGCAGGTAGTATTTGGGTGGTGGATAATTCTTAGCACTGCAGTGACACCGACGTGGTGGAAGTGTGTTAGCGTGAGTTGCGCTAGTATGAGTGGATCAGACAGCAGTGCTGCTGGTAAATGAAGCTTAGGAAAAGGACGAGTGTAGAAACAAAGAGGTACGGTTGCTCTGTGTATTGTGTATATTAGTCCAGTCACTATCTATTATATTATTACTTCAGTATTCATTAATTTTCATGTTTTTTTAAAAGGCAGCCCTAATGCATTTACATAGACTGGCTGTAGAGAAGCATGCATACATATGGAGGGCAGCAAGGACAATGTATGATAGCAGCAAAAAGTAGCAGACCAAAATAAAAAGCTATTTTTCTCCTCTCACTCACTCTTCGAAAGGGCTGCGTGTGTCTCTTCTGATGTCAACGGAGACTACAAGCTCAAAAGCGCTCGTTTTTGGAAAATGCCTGCCATCGTGAAAATAGCAATGGCTTTTGCCAGCCCTTTACACCACCCCGTTCCTCTCTCCCTCTTTCTGCACACGTGTACGAGTGTGTGAGAAAAAGAAACGCAATTGAAGACCTGCTCCCGGGTACGCAAGTGCGACAGCAGCTATTTTGGAGTGTTTTGATGGTTATTTTCAGGCTCGGGTTAGAGATGCCGTGATGAGAAGAAAGGCGGGAAGTTATGTGTGTCAGGAATGGAGACTAATGATGCTGTTCAGAGAGTGTGCGGGCCTGTTAGCGCGCAAGAGTGAAAATGAGAGTAAAACAGTGACAAAGACAGCGTGAGTATGGAGGGAACGTGTGTATATCAGGAACATGAGTCTTATCACTGCATCTGTGTAGAGACTAATGATGTAATGAGTGTTGTGAGGAACAGAGAAATAGAATTAGTGCCTAGAAAGGGCTGAGGGAAAGAGTACTGAAGATCTTGTACCGTTACTGTAGAGATGAGTACATGAGTAGAAACAAAATTATTAATAAAGGAACTTACTCAAGAGTAAACCATTAGTTTGTTGAAAAACTAAGTGATATGCTTTCCTGTAAATTTGACTTAGCTACATCATTGTAAATAACTTGTACAAACAAAACTAAACAAGTTATTGAATAAGGAAAAAAGTGAGCAGTATGTTCTGCCAGTGCACAGTATTTACATATCTTGTACTTCTTTCCATGTACTGTACAAGGAGAATCAAACTACATGCACTTCTTAATTGGTTTATATGTTCCAATAGAGTGGAATCTCTTAAAGTATGTGTTACTGTTTAAGTGATTTTTTTGGTTTGGCCTTTTAAAAATTCAGACAAGAAGAAGCTTCTTCAATTAGTAATATAATTTTGAGCGACAGCCCTACTGCCTATTAAGTTAGCTTACATTAGCTAAATAAGCTAGCTAATATGCACATGCAATGAAATATACATATGCAGCAAATTTTAAATGGCTCATAAACAGCCCTCATACTTGTTATTCCAAAACAATAATGTATCAAGAAAAAGATTAGCTAGGATTAGCTAAACAGCTAATTTTTATTGACAAAAAAAATCCAATACACACACACATACATATACACACACATACATTATATATATATACATACATATATATATATATATATATATATATATATATATATATATACATACATACACACATACATACACACATACATACACACACACACACACACACATACACACACATACACACACAATTTCTACTTGCCCAAATACAGTTGATCAGACATGTTTGGTGTTCAAATTTTGCTTCTTTAATTTAGAACTGGAGCAAAACACTGCTAACATCCACATCACTTCCATAAATACAAGCCCAAAACTTCTCTCAACCAGCATCCAGGTGTTAATTTAGGTTACGCAGACGATTCAATGTGGTTTAGAACACAGTGTGACTTCTTATGAACTATAAGAGTAAAAACCTCTGTGCATGGCAGACATTTAGGATAAGGTAATGCTAAATTAGAAAATGTATAAAAATTTAGGCATGTATTTGGGGAAATGGTTTGGGAGACTATCGACTTCTAGTGTTTGTTAGCACAATTAGCCTGGCAGCTCCAGTTCTAAACTTAAGCAGCAAACATGTTGTCGCATCAACAGCAAAAAGAAAATGAACGAAGAGGACGTTGTGCTGGTATCAACATTCTCTCTGTTGCCAATAAACTTGACATAAAGAAATCATGACTGAACCATAGTGTTTTTTTGGGGCTGGGTGCTGATATACTTTGATTGGCTTTCAGAAATGAATCTTTTAATGTAACTAATTGATTGAAGCTGAAACGCTTATTTATTTTTACTCTTTAATAGTTATTAAAAATGACAAGTGAAAATACTGTCACAAAGTGAAAAAGTGCTGTCACAGGGAAAGAATGTACTCAACTACTGTAATGAGAGCAAACATAATTCATTACTTTCCACTTCTGGCTGCTGTATATGGACAACTAAAACTGTGTATATTAATAAGGGAGTTCTGATAATGCGAGCGTGGGGAAAAGTGAATAAGACCATACAAATAAGCATGTTCATTCATGTGCACTTGTTTGTAATGAGAGGAGTAGAAAGCTGTGAAGTCGTATCTCAGCTCCAACAAAAGCCTAACCAGCTGTTCCGTTCAAAGCCACGCCTGAGACCATGCGTCACTTACTAACAAAGTGATGACGATTCTGTAAAAGGCTGACGTGCTTTTCTATTCACAGAGCCATTTTTAGAGTGCTCACTGATTTAAAAGCTTCAAGAGCATCACTGAGACTACAGGGATTTCAAAAAGGGGCTGACTAATTGGATGTGTTCACAGTGACTGAAGCAGATGATGGAGATATGCTTCTGGCTTCTGCCTTTTGAGGAGTAAATTGCACATCTACCAAAAATTCTCTCCAAAATACCAAAAATAGTAGTAAACATGAGGAACATAAAGAATTTAATAAATTACTTACATACTCCCTATATATATTGTGCATACCTGGGCAAAAGACTGGTACACCTTTTCTTAACAATGTGGTAATGCATTAAAAAACATCTCTCACCTCTACATATGATATGGGAAAGATGCCAATTTTATCTCCCAGCATTCCTTCAGCCCAGTTCTGGTCCACTCGCCGAATCACTGTCAGAATGTCATCCTACACAAAATAGGGTAAGAAAGCAAAGAAATGCCTTGTTACTGGGCAGAAATTCATTCAATTCATTAAAACACAGCATGTCTTACTCTGTGAAACATTTAAGCTAGGGTTGGCTGGAATCATTCAAATACTTGTTTGTTACATTGGTATTCTTTTCTCTATTTTGCATTTAGAAGCTTTGTCTACTTTTAAGCCATGAAAACTTTTGGCTAAAACAAGTTTCACCAGAAAAGGATTTTAGATCAATTGTTATATACACAGATAAGGTTGAAAACAAATACATTATAAGTGGTTTAGTCAAAAGCATCATAAATTTGTACTAGAAATCCACATCAACTCAGTTCCCAGTGCAACAAACTGCACTGCATTCCAAGTGGCCACTGAAGTTAAAAGAACAAAAATGTCTCACGAATCTTTAAATTATAAGACCGTTACAAAAACGCTCAGTTGGTATATCTGGAAAAATTTTTTTTTTTCCATTGTAGAGCCCAATAGCTCTTAGAGCCGTACCGTGCCTTTCTGCACTGGTGGACTCTTGAGACCAGATATGGATTCTTTTTCCATCTGCTGTGCTGCTAAATTAGAGCCAGGAAATACTGAAGAAAATAACATAAAAAGTGGCTAACAGTGTAATACCTACACACATACTACAAAACACATGATTCCAGCTGTCACTCCGACACCAGTGTCTCTGCATGCTCTAAGCATGTTCTTTAACCCTTCAACAAGTGTTTTTTTGAGCATCAGTCACTGAAACCGATCCTGTACTGTATTGGGCTGCACCTATAGTCAGCTGACTATGCTAGCTTTAGCAGGGTGCAGCTCAAAGCATCACAGAAGTCGTCTGTTATTTTTGTCTTTGTCACTTCAACACCAGACATTTTTCTTTTCCAATTAAACAGTTTTACAGCAGGTTTACAATTTGGCAGCACGAACAGCCTTTGACAAAGTCACAATCACAAGTTTTTACTGCTGTTTCAGAGAACAGTTTCCTCTACACACCATTAGTACAGCGTAAGAGCTGGTCTTCTGCTACCACACCAACAAGACTAATAAATTATTACATTAAATGTAGTTTACAACACTTTAGAAATTGGAAGTGTGTCATTTGACCAGATGTCTATAGAGTTGACTCCACTCACATGCACAAAAAGATGGCGCTTTAACAAGGGCAAGATGCGCCTCTAGCGCACACAGTGTGGACAGAATTGCTGATTAAAATGGAATTCCATTTTAAGCATGATTCAAAGTAATATGTGGTATTAAGAAATCTTTCAGTGGGACAGAGATTTAACCATTTTCGCTTTGTTGTGTTCCGTGTCTGGGTGCTTCAAAAGCATGCCTAAATATCGAAAACTCAAAGGCCAGTGTGAAGAGTTACAGAGACAAAGGTCTGTCTGTTAGAGGGGAAAAAAGAGGGCAGGACTGTTTTGACTCCAAGTGACCTCAATTTGCTATATAGTGTCAAAGTAGTGCCTGTAGGTATAAGACAGTGAGTATGGTTCTGGAGAGAGTGGAAATGAAGACAATCAAAAAAAGTTAAAAGTTGCAGTTTTTGCCAGTGACAACTCACTATTTTATACTCATAGAAAACAAGTGGAGAAACTATGTTGAAAGTGTGGATTCTAAACTTTCAACCAGTACAACATTTGCGTTTATGAGCTACATTTTATTTGGATTTGTTGATGTTATTGCTGTACAGACAGTCTGCATTGTTTAATCATTGAGAAATAAACAAAGGCATTCAGAGTGTTCTGATGTGAGATGTCTGGTTCAAGAGAAACCTGCTGACTAATGTTCTTTACAGTGGTGGTGTTCGTAACCAAGGGTGCCTAATGCAGCAAATGCAGATATTTTATTAATATCCTATCCAAAACGACCCCTGCATCTTTACATGTGTCTTCTGCATTTCTTATATGTAGTAGTTGTAAATATGGTATAGTAGTGGTAAATATAAAAAAAATGTTTTCTTTGGGTGTAATTTCATCCCAAGATAAAGATGGGACAAGTTCAAGATAAGATTTTTCAGAATTTTCTTTTACACAAGTAACTCGTAATTTAGGAAATACATTTTCTCTTTCAGATTCCTATCTCAAGTTAGGAAATCCTAAACTACTTGATAAGGTTGATAATTAGGTATGTCTGATAAACTGAAAGCTATAAAATATTGTGCCTGTGGCTATTGCTGTTTAACAGGGCATTTCTCCCCAGTTTGTTTTCATTTCCTAAAGCTTAAGTCAGCATTTAAATCATGCAAACACGCATTCAAGTCTGTCTCCTCATTATTCACAATTATTACACAAATATCTTATTTGGCGAGTTTTCAACAACACCAATCTATCTATTTATAATGTTTATATTGTTAACTCCTTACCATTCCCATGTATAATATAAATCAGTACCTCATGTGCAATACTCTATGTGAAATTTGGGTAAAATATTCTTACAGTGTATTTAGTTTATTTAGTTATAAATCCTTTATATTGATAATTACGTGAAGGATAGAGTTTATATTTTTTTATTTTTCACTTTTAGTATTATGGGACTAATAAAGGATTATCTTATCTTAAAACACAAAAGGTTTTTTTTTTTGGGAAGTTTTTCAACTACACAGTTAGGGAAAAAAAAACATTGCTAACACAAGTGACAAACGGTTTTGCAATATGAATAACTGTAACATCATAAGTTATAGTGAGCTTATGCTGCCTGTTACAGTTGCCTATAAACGATATATATATATATATTTTTAACAGAATGCCTAACAGTAAAAACAGAAGGTTAAAAGAGAAGTTAGGACAGTTGGTGGGTTTGTCCTAAACCTAGGATGGTATTAAGGAGATTTTGTTTAGTTAGGATGCTCCTGTAATACTCTTTAGGATAAGATTATAAACTTTTAAGAGCAGCTATTCTGTAATATCTATTATTCAAAATTCAGTCCTAGCTTCTGTAATGCAGCACTATCACAATTGCTGTGAAGAATTCTGACTGTAGGAATTTCTGTAGAACGCCGCATGTCACATCAAACCACTCTTAGTGACTTTTTGTACAACCTAATGATTTAGTTATAAAGAATTTTCATAAAAGCAGTGGAATGTTTCTTTCAAGCCCTAAAAACAACAAACCCAAACATGGTTTTGTTGCTGTTCGGGAAAGTCCAAATGAACCAGTGAATGACTGAACCAGTATCTCCTTTGAAAAGCACAAGGCACATGCGTGTGCATGTTTGTGTCCCAGCATGTGTAGGCGCCTGAGCGTACTCACCTTTGAGAACGGAAGGCAGTCCTTGTCCGCCTCTTTGTCTTTGAGCTCAAAGTCATACAGGGCCTTACACTGCGGAGGTGGCTGGGGCAGCGGCTTGATCACCTGCACAAAGCTGACGGGGAAGAAGCCGTGGATTCCGCCCACCTCGCCATGGTACCAGTTCTCATCAACCTGCCGGCGCAGGATGATGATGTCCCCTTTGCTGAACTTGAGATCACCGGGTTCTTTGCCATCGTAGTTGTATAAGGCCTTGGCACAGGGGAGCTGGGGAACACCCTGTAGGAGACAGTGAAGAGGAGGAGGGAACAGTTAGCTTAGGCCACTTTCTCAGGGATAGCAAGATTCATGGATAATGCAACATCAGCACTCAAAAGCACATTCATTTTTCAAAACATACAGGACAGACCAGGAGCTGCTGTGGAAAACGGGCACATCACACCGGAAATGGAGGGAGAGTGTGACTGTGTGCAGTATATTTTCCAAATATACCATGGTATTAAATGACATCTAAGCTTGCATTAATAAACTTGATGAAGTCATGCACGCATCATCCTATTGTCTGTATAATGACCTTTTTGAAAAGAGTATTATAAATGGGTAATCCCCATTTGAAAAGGGTATTTGGTAAGGTTGCCAGTCTTATGATATCAGTTCAATGCACAGCAGCGTAGCACTACTCGTATTTCAGCTCCTTGACCTCATACTCTACAAAATGTTTGTACAGCAAAATGTATCGGCTTTGGAATATCGTTTGGTTACCATAGGGTTTTTGATTTTTCACTTTCCCCACAGTGAAATCTGCTTAGACTTAAGAGTTCATAAAGTCTATTAAAATGAAAGTATCAATAAACAGAATCGCACAAGAATCAAAATAATTTTTTTTAAAACTAACCCAGGCCTACTCAGGGTTGGATGTGTGTGCATAAAAGACTGATTTTTATGTTCTCTTTATAAACCCTTTAGTGAATGTTTTTCAAACATCAACAAAGGACCTTAATTGAAATCTATTGAAGCAATCAACTCGTCCAAGAAGCAGTGGGAGAAATCTCTTCCTTGCGCTACAACACACATTCGATGCCAGCGCGTCTGCCACACGGACAGTGTTGATTTGTCTGTCTGACTGACTACTCACGTTGGCCTGCCTTTCTGCTGTCTGTACTGCTTTACTCACTGACTAGCCCCTTGTCTGGCAGTCCCAGAATGCCCTGGGGTTTGCCCATGGACCCATAATACTGTGGGGCAAGGCTCATTTATCAGTTTGTGAAGAGCTTTATGGTGCAGGCCCAGTCGTCTGGAACCAGTCAAAGCTCCATTCAGCAGTGACAATGATCCACAGGCAGGGGGAGGGAGGGGGCCATGGATGCAGCACTGCCCGATTCAATGAACCCCTTTCAGGCAGGACGTCCAAGAGAGTCCCCCGCCCCACGCAGCCACAAACCAAACCCCACCACGAGCTTCCTCCTCCACGTTTCACATCCAGAGCTGGGAGCGGAATCACAAACACAACAGAGCACAGACAGTTCTTATCCTTTAGACACGAGTGAAAAAGAGAGAGAAACAGAAAAAGAGTGTGGGGGCAATTGGCATGACAGAAGTGTTTTCGACTAATGAACCACAGACGTGCACAGAGGAGGATCAGCAGACTCTAACTGCTGTTAACATACTGCAGAGAGAGGGAGATATAAAGGAAGAGAAAAAGAGAGAGCAAGCAAGGGACAGGAGACAGGAAGAGAGAGAGATGGAACGGATAGAGAGGAAGACGGAGAGACAAAGATATAAAAAGAAGGACAGATGGAAAGGAGAGAGACAAAGAGAGAAAGGACAGACTGAAAAGAGACAGGAAGAGAAAGAGAGCAAGAGAGTGAGATGGAAAGGAGAGGAAGATAGACAGACAGACAGAGAGAGAGAGATGGAAAGAGAGGGAAAGAGAAAGAGAGTGGGAGGGGGAGAGAGTGACAGGAAATGGATGAAGTGGGAGAGATGAAATGAGAGAGAGGAAGACAGATAAGACGGACGGACGGACGGACGGACAGACAGAGATGGAGAGAGAGTGACAAATAGAGGAAGTGGGAGAGATGACAAGGAGAGAGGAAGACAGAGAAAATAAGTGAGAGCGGGAAGCTAGAGAGTGATGAACAGACAGAAGAAGAGAGAGAGAGCGCAATGGGGATAAGAGCAAGACAGAGGAGGGAGAGAGCAAGAAAAAAGAAGAGAGACAGAGAACAAGAACAAGAGAAATAACAGAAAGACCAGGAGAACCAAAGCCCTTGTAGAACATCACTAGAGCCATGTTCTAAAAATCTTAAAACCAGCCTAACGTGCACCTGACATACTTTAGTCACAGTTAACTAGAACTCAGTGAACAATTTACTGCTAAGAACTGCTCGTCCAGCTGTGAGCACAGCATTCCCACAAATTTACAGACACTGTGCAGCTCTCTGATAACAAACCCCAAGCCCACGGTCCAGCGCCCATCTTCAATCTCTCAGTGTTTCTCATTTTCTTTTCCTCTTTCTCACTCTTCCCTCACTCTATTCCTCCCCCTCTGTGGGCCTCTCACAGAGCCAGCTGTCAGCAGATTTAAAGACCTACCAACTTTTGCCAGAAAGAGCGAAAGGAAGAGAGGGAGAGAGAAAACATGGAGGAATATGGGAAACATCTAATGAAAAAATGAAAAGCAAGGATAGTGTGATTGCATGTGAGCATGTTTTTTTGGGTTGAGCCTCAAGTTCAGACACAACACCAAAATAACAAAACTGAAGCTTCTATGCTGACAAAACACAACTTTATATTTGTCGTATATATTTATCTGGGATCTGACAGCTCAGGTCTAGTTTGGTCAGGTTCGGACGTCATGTCTCAAATATGTATCAGGCTCAGGTTGGGTTCAAATTTCGCATTCAAGTTCTTATTGTTCACCTAACATGTTCCACAGATTTTGGCCCGCATTTTGTCACACGTTAGGTTTACTCTTCACTTTAATCTTCCTCCCTACTTTCATCACCTTAAAAGAGTTTTCACTCTTGCTGAATTTAGTAACAAGGCCCACAGGACATACATTCGTCAGAAAATGGATAAGAGATGAGAAAAAAGTGAATCAATTCAAGAGAGTACAGTTTAGTGCAGCCAAAAGGATGTTTACATTTATTTTTTTTTTTGGCCGAAGACATACTTTGAGTAAAGTGGTCTATTTACAAAATGAGTTTCTCATGCTGTGTTGCGAGAACAGCTTGACAGTTTATCCAGCATTAAAGAACGTCTGGGAATTTGTTCGAAAGCAATGCATGTTGACTGAATTTGCTGAAGTAAAATTCAGCCATAATTTTAGACAGATGATTTAATTCTGCATTATTTTCTAATTTATTTATCCATGTATTACTGTTGATAATTTGGCTCGCTCTATCATTAAAAGTGTAAAGTTTCATAAATCACTTTGGATGATGGGCCGGGTCGGGTCTGTTTTGGACAGAATTTTGTTGCACTCAGGTCAGTTTCAGAGAAAACTTGACGTGGCCCAGGTCGAGTGGGTTTCATCCAAACTTAACAGCAACTAAGTTCTCAGGCTATACTCTGGTTCGGACCAAAATTTCAGGGCCAAGAGTCAGAAGCATTCCTAATTTACATTGTTGAACATCCTGCATGTAAGAATGGTCCACAAAATACTGTTTAAACTGATCTAACTCAACAGTGGTTGCCTCCTAGTGTGTTGAAATTGCTTACATGTTTTTGTTGGATTTTTACTCAGGTTCTCCCCCTTATTTAGTCATCGCCAGTTCCCACACACAGGCTTGGACTCCCCCTATCACACTGTGGGGGAGGAGGTCTTCCTCCTCTCAGTCTTAGACTCCTGACAGCTGAGGTGACGCCAAGAATTAAAGCTATGATCTTGTCTCCTGAACAGGCAGTTAGAGAGCCGTACCAGTCTGAAGCGAATAATAAATTAAAGAAACAATTAAAAGATATCAAAAGTTTACAAACACTACAGAAAACATTTTAAATATTTTTGCTCAAGCCAAATTTATATAACTGAGCATGAGGATGACAAGAAAAATTAATTTAAAATTCAGCAAGTTTGTCACCCCTGAATGTCTTAATTGCCTAATCAAGTGATAATAAGCAATAAGCTAATAACAATAATAATAATAATGATGATATGATAATAATAATAAATTATTTTTATTATTAACAACAACAACAAGAACAACAAAAACAACAACAACAACAACAACACAATTATTATTATTATTATTATTATTATTATTATTATTATTATTATACTACTACTACTACTACTACTATTATTCATAAGCTGAATCCCAGCAAAGTCCCAGCCCTCCAAAGTCAGAAGACTGAGAGGTGGATGCCATCAGCCTACCTCTCTTTTTGGCTAGACAGAGAATATTAAAAACATTCGAGTTGACTTTTCTCTTTTATACAGTGTAAAGAGTCATGATGGTTGAGTCATTCTGTATGGTCTTGTCCAAACTACTTAATTGCAAGGGCAAATAGCCTACTGAAACTTCCTCTCTGCTTTTGCCTGAGTTGTAGTGCATGGCCTCACTAAATATACTGGCAGAGATGACTAGAATGTGGATCCACATGGCTACAAGATCCAGCGAAATCCAGGAACGCAGATAGGAAAGGAAGTCTTCGAATGTTGCCAGGATCTAGTTCAAGCTTCAGCAGATGTAGCAGCATACTGATTCTAAATCAGTCACACTGCCATGGTGTACAGTGTTAGTCTAAGCCAATCCAGCATTGTATTATGAGTAAAATAAGCCCTCAATGCAAGAATGTATTCTGAGGAAAAATTAGAGAACAAACAGAGCACCAAATGCATTCAATCACACCCAGTCTTCTTCATCTGTGTTCAGTCTTTCAGCACCTGTGCTGGTCTGGACTGGACTGGGCTGTGGGAGCCCGGCTGTAAAAAGCGAAAAGGAGGAAGCAGATAACGCGCCGCGACTGGTGCACTCTTGTATTATTAGACCTGCACTAACGCTGAACTCTTTCAGAGCAGCACTATCTCACCGCAGTCTGTCACCGGCTGACAGGTTCAGGTGCCTATTCCAGCACTAATGAGGCCTGGGTAATGAGAAACTAATGAGTTCTCACCCGATCTGAGGAAATGAATCAAAATAAAGGCACCGTCTACGCCTTCACGCACATGCTGAGTAGGCACTGAAGCAATGTAAATGTCAGGAGCCATAAACATTTAGGATCTTAAGAACCACTCAAATTTGCTTCTGTAGAAAAGCTTATGTGCACATACGGCACTAACTGATCATATAACTGTATAATGCAGACATACTGAAATCATCTTTAACCAACCACTTAACATTTGATGCAAAAAAAACAGTCCTTCAGAAGTGACTGCCTCCAGTAGCCCCCATCCCATGCTATCCTTTGTCTTTATGATATGTATGGTACGTATATGTGCTGTGCATCAAATACAGTTCGATTTTATGTAATAAACCATACTGATAAACTGGAATGATATCCATTGTTCTATTAAATATTTCTAAGAGGGACAACCTCTGTGGCAATAAGCAAATTTCACAATAAACATATACTGTTGTTTCTGAACCACAACTTGATACATTTTCTATACAGTTAAAGAGAGTGGCACCATACATTTTGCTTTTATTTATTTTTTGTGCTACCCAAAAAAGACAACCATGCCCGTTGAAGGGATACCACACTATTTTCTTAAAAGATAAAAAACAAGTTAAATAATATAAACAAAGAGGAACATCGACATGTGATGGGCAAATTTCTATGCTGCACATCTATGCTTGGAAAACATGCATTATGATGGCTCATAATAATGAAAGTAAACAAAAACAAAAAAAACAAACAAACTGTAAGGCTAAAAAATTCAACAGTTTTATAAGTTCTCTCACAATCTCTTCTTGTGTTTCCTTGTGCTGGCTGAACTCAGGGCAAGAGGGAATTTTATAAGGTGGTTCAAGCACTCCTTGTAAACTGCAGAAACTAAGATTTTCCACAACCGAGTCAGGACACAAACCGGAAGGTTTAAACATAGTCATGTTTAAAGTCAGGGAGTGACTTTTCTGTTTAACCTGTTCAGAATCGGCTCTTGGTTGCTCTCTCTGCTCACCATTTCAATCAGCTTGGCTAATAAACCATCCAATACAGGCTGACCCAAATAATGGTATACAGACTTTTTTCCACAGGTCTGGTGATTTGAGAGCAGCATCGTGCCCCCCACCACCCCCCCATTTATGGTTATCTCTCTTAGGAGTATCATGGATTGTTTCAAATATCTGTAAAATGATTCATTTCAGTGTCCAAGCTCACATTTTACATCACAAACTATAGCATATAGTGTTGAAATCCACCCAAACCATATGCAGTTCAAGAAAATTACTTGTTTTCCTTAACTGTGCTATCACCAAGTGTGGCTGTCTTGTTTTGGCAATTGGAGTAATTGAAAAGAAGAAGCATTTTTTTTCTTTCTACTTCTGTATCAAGAATGTATTGTATTGCGGTGAAAAACCCACGACACACATATTGTCTACTCTGTCTCCATCTCAAGATCTGTGTCCTGCTGCTGTCCTGAAAGATTTGCTATCGCCTTGGGTCACTGTGGACTCATCAGGTGTTGTGTAATCTATCAGAGCTGTTTTAATCTGTTTTGGTGGCTAATGAAATTAGTGCTGGGAAAGTGGCCTGGCACACAGCACAGAGCATCGACATAACATGTCAACAATCAACTAGCACTGTACACATGAGAGCGCACGCACAAACAGACACACATAGAAAATTAAGGTCAGTATTTCTACATGATCAGATATAAACAAGCAACTGGCTCTGATATTCCACTAGCATTTAAGCCATGGCATACACTAACAGATCACAATAATGGAGAGCATCTCACTCTTATTCTAAGTCTTTTACAGAATTTCTTGCCTTTTTATTGGAGGGCAGAGAAAGGAATCAAGTTTTATCAACCAAAAAGCAATCAGCATCCTAAATCTCATCATTATCACTTAAATATGGACTGTAAATTTAGACAAAATCAATATCATCTACAGAAATATCACACTAAACAATATGATCATGATTCAAATTCAGTTTTCAATAAGTGAGTATTACAGAGCCTTATCCTATACCTTACATTTTTCCTGATGGTCATATAATTTCCAGATAGCTACCACCTAGGCTAGCACCAAATATTACACAACAGCAATAGTAATTCATCATCCTAGTCATCAATAGTATCAATAGTGCTCCAATTTGGCAATATTCTGTTTTCCAACCAAATGAACACAGAGAACTACTACCAATTTACAAGTGTATCTCAGGATACATCATCCAGTGCAGTACACTGAAGGTCTGTCCAATCACCCAACTCGCACCCATTTCTGGACAAGCTCATCCATTTCACTCCCTACCAGAGTAGATCTTTTGTACCTGAGTTTTTGTATCTTTTGCATGCTCCCCTGCATCCTTTACCAAACTGAAATGCTATATTACCAAGTAATGTTAAAAGTATGTATTGGCGCAGTTCATTAATTTGTAGTTAATTAGTTGGTGGTGTTCTATAGCTTACTATAGAAATCTTTTCTATCGGATACATTTTTTAACTAACCACAGATTAGAATGATTGTTAAAGTTAAGCCATAAAAAAATACATAAACTTGTATGTAAACAATATTTTGCATATCAGAACTTTCACAATTATTGCAATATTTGATAATATCAATTATAGACCAAAGATTTTACCATACGACACAAACAAACCTGAAACTGGACCATATTTGTAAAGTGGTTGCCTTAAAAGTTCTGGTTATTAAGGCAATAAAATGCACTCTCGCATTTTCAACAAGCAGCTCCTCTTTTGACGTACATGCCGACCCTTCACCTTTGTTTTTCTCTCTGCAAGCTCTCAATAACTATTGCCTGAATCACTAGTACTCTTCCACTGCTGACCAATCGGGTAGTGTAGTGTACACCCAGCTTAAGAAAGAAACTAGCCCAAACAGTGTAGTACAGTTAACTGGTCCCAGGGGGGATGCAGAGTTGAGCTGTGGGACGGCTGCAGGTAACTGCTGAGTCTTAGGATTTGTTTTTACAGGCAAGAACAGGTAGCTCTGTTTTTACAGGCAGTCCTTTGTTCTAAATCTCCCTGCAGCCTATAGGTTTTTATTAGGTGCTATTATTAGGGGTGTGGAGGAGTAGCTAGACAGGGTACTGTCTTAAACTCAAACCCCTTAAACCCCCAAGGAGGTTCCTGTCTGGGATTTACACACACATATGATCAAGGAACTAAGAAGGCAATTCTCCAAGGGTCCAACAGCACATGCAGGAATGCATCCAACACTTTTCCTCCTCTACTTCACCACTGTTTACTGATCTCTGCACCAAATGGAGGTCATGTGCTCTTGTTGACACAGGGCTTTAGTGTGCGGGGGTGGAGTAGGGTGGCCATCTTGTTTTGATTACAACCCCATTAACTGAAATGGGCTCCTAATGGCCTTGTTTACAGCTGGTGGGCAGTTAGCCGCCCTGTATCCTAGACTCCGGTCTTCTGTGGTCCATGCCATTGTGGTGCCTGCACTACTGGCTCCATTCTGCTCCCCTTCCCAGAAGCAATTAAGTCTGCAATGAGCCTCCCTACTCATAGACTGCCTCAATTTAACGAATATTCACTTTCGTGACAGCCAATTAAGTAATAATTGAGCAATCCTTTATATCCTCCGCCCACAAACATGCTACTTCACAGAAACTGCTGTAAGGTTGGACAAGCTTTACAAAAATCACATTTCAACCTAATAAATTTAGATGGGAGTTTAGATTCACTACACAGTGTTTTATGGTTTAAAATGCCACCCTACTGAGCTAGTCAGCATTTCTCCTACTATAAAATAGGCCAGGCAGCCTGCCCAACTCACATGGCACCCAGACGGATGTGTTTTTTGGCCAAAATAAAATGTATTTTAAAATGTGAAGAGTAGGCTTGAGCCAACTGACGGGTTGAACTGTCAATCACCAACATTTTCCATTGATCCTGATGGTCGATTTTAATGCCTGAAAATACAACATCCAAGGCTTTAAGATAAACAAAGATAATCATATGTGTTTCGTTTTCTTTAAATGTGTAACACTGGTCCGTGTCCTGATTCAGCCCTAACATGGTTTCAGGATTTAGGAGATTCTGTAGCAAAGCGAGATTGGCTAAGAGGGTGACTGAACGATGGCACATAAACCTAGTAAAGCTGCACTCCATTCATCCCATGTCTGGAACAGAGCTGATCATTGATAAAGCAGTGTAATACAAACTCCCTATCATTCCAATAGCATTTCGCAAGCCCTAATAATCAAAAGCAGATTTATTTGGGCTTTCGTTCAAACTGTATATTAACAGTATTCTTAGATATTTCTATAGAAATATGTGCAAATTATTCTTTGGCCCAGTATGAACTGCAAAGCACTCAGATGCCCATCAATTTTCTGATATGAAATTAACTGAATACTCCTGTATGTATGAATGTATTTTTAAAAGTAATTTTGTGCAATAATGCTACTCCAGCCAGATGTGTTTGATGACACCACATACGGGCGACAGCACTTGTAGCTTTGTCAACCACTGCACAGGCAGGTTGGAAAGTCAATTACAAAAAAAATGCAATATATTTAATTAGCTTGAAAAGGATTTTTGTAAGAGTTCTGTAAACAGTCAAACAGTCGCTACAAACAAAATGCATCTGGGGGTGAAGCACGGACAGGTGAATTGGTACGAAGAATAAGACTGGCCATAATGTTGTGATGAGGGCCCATCATAAGCCAGTGACTTTCATTTTGAGACGGGTTAGCCTAACAAGGCTAAAGTCCAGGACTGAAGAGGTCAATGTGTAGCTAGCCAGATACCTATCCCAGCTAATCAGAGCGCAGAGCAGCGCTTCCTGTCCTTTCTGGCTGTCTCAGTGAAGCATAATTCTAATCATTATCCCACCATCGACGGGGTCACCTGTCTCTTCACCTTTGACCTTTAAGCTGGAACGACAGGGGGTTCTGGTCCCTCTCGACACATCCTGACAAAAGTGAAACTTCAGAATTCTGGTTTCCATGGAAACTTCACCACAAGAGTTCTCTTCTTTTTCTCTCCCTCTCAATCTATCTATTCCTCTCTCTCAGGCTATTTATGGGACTTCATGCCAATCATGAATGCAGTGAAGCACTGAAAACATGGGGGGTATGAGAGGCTTCAGGGGCTTTAATGGTGAAAGTCCGGACAAAAATAGTGTTTTTTTTAGTGCCTCCAGAGGAAACACATAGTGGTAGAAAAGAAAAAGACAAAAATCAATATAAAATAACAGCAGTGTGCATAAGTGCAGAGACCAACCTATGTTTATTCAATTTTCACGCCCACATTAAGCACATTTTCTTTTGATAAAAAATGACAAACACATATTTAACAAAAAATTACACAGAAGCCTAACTAACTAAATATATAATATCAAATTTTTCAGTAGTAAGGTTGTCCTTCCCTTGCCTTACTTACCAGGAGACTTGCTTTCAGCTTTTCAAAGAATTTTTCATAGAAGTATATGTATCTCAAACATATTCAGTGATGCTGAGGTCTGGACTCTGGGGTGTTCAGTTCATTGTTCTGAGAACATCAGCAGCTTTTCTGTGTGATTTGCATATTGTCTTCTTTTTGGTCTATTTTCTTTTCTCAGTGAGGCTTCTTGACAGCTACACATCTTTTCAAACACATAGTGTTCAGTTGTCTTTTCTCAGTGGAAGGATGGACAGAAACGCCTGTGGATTTTTTTCAGATCTGAAGCAGCTTGATTTTCTCCTCTCTCTCAAAGATGAAAGCTTTAAATTCTGCTTAACTGATGGTGATCGTTTTGGTGGTCTACCAGGTCTTGCATAGTTTTTAAGAGTTTCATTTTCTCTAAAGCTTTTAATAATATTTGAACTCATATTTGGAAAAGTTTCCCTTTTTGTGCCCATTTTCCTTTTGCTTTCCTCTTCCTTAGGCAAGTGTACTGTCTCATATCTAATCTCCTCTGAAATAGATTCTGGAAAATTACTAACTTGCATTTAATGGCTGTTTAGACAGGAAATGAAATAAATGAAGGTTGGTCTCTGACTTCTGCGCAGTATATTCCATTCTGATTGCTGTCTTTCACTCCTTTTTTAAAAAACACATGCAGCTTACTGTGAAGTTTTGATGGTTTGCAGTTTGTGAGAGGTAAAAAAGAAATAACTGCCAAGAGCTTACAGTGAGCTAAATTTAATTCAGAGCACCCAAACAAAAACACTTCAGGTTATTAATAGAGAGAAATACAAAGAGGCTCAATAAGCAAAGATAGCACGTAAAAAAGACAAAAGCCTTGAAAAAGAAGACAGAATGAAGCAATAACACACACACACACACACACACACAAACACACACACACACACACACACAGTCAGTTATCTGGAGACCAGATGTGCTTCTGGATCAGGATCACACATGAACCTGATCCCAGCAGCTCTCTCTACTTTTACCTCTCCTTCTCTTCATCTCTCGAATTCCCTCAGTTTACGCTGTCTTAAATGTTCTCCTCAATTCACATTGTTCTAGAACATTCTCCACATTTACATTCTAAAATGTTCTCCCCATTCAGATTGTTCTAGAATGTTCTACTTGTTCATGCTGTTCTAGAAATCATGTCGTATTCACGCCATTCTACAATGTTCTTCTCAGTTGATGCTGTCTAGTATGTTCTCCCCATTCACAATGCTCTAGAATGCCATACATTCTGTTCTACAAGATTCTGCTCTCCATTCACACTTTATTCACACTCACTCACTTCCATTTGTTTTCTTAGGATTTTGTTATAAACACTCTACAAGCACCAACACTAGGAAGCGTTTGTTGGGTCAGCGCACAGAAACACTTCGCTGTGGTATTATTACCACACACCCTCTCTACAGCCATCATTATGACACACCTGCTCCCTAATCACTGACTTCCATAAATTCCCTTCTCTGCATGTGCCCAGCCTTCAAGCATTAAACTACAATTTGTGGACGCATGGGAATCGCAGCCATTTACCCTGATTGAGACAAGCTGCCTGGGCCTGGTGTGGAAGGTCTCGTGGGAGTCAGAGTCCTTGAGTGTGATCAAAGCTGCCTGGGCCTAAAATGTGTCGACAAATGAACCATGAGGCGGCCATGTGTAGAACTAGAGGAGCAGAAGACTAGAAAACTAGAGCGAAGATTCATTTTGAGGCAGAAGGCGTCTTTTCATCGAGTGAAACATTAACCATATGGAAGTGCTGAGGCGGGGGCACTTTGTAAGCTACAGATTAGTCATCAAACACAGAGTGTTTTAGCAGGGAGGGGGTCCACAGTTTATGGAAGAATTATGGAACAGTGCAAGAACCCATGTGGTATTCATAAAGTGGCTGAGTAAGAGAGTCTGTGTATGCTTTGTTTTCAAGTATGATTTGGAGAGCTGAATGGAAAGGCCAAGAGAAAGGAAGGAAAGTTAGAGTGTTCTATGGTCCTATAAAAGCATGAAGACCGATTAGGCCTTAAGAGTTACTGTGTTCACTCAATAAGGCTGGCTTTACACGGTGAAACTGTAACAAAACTTTAGGTGCTTGAAACCTACAAGAAACTAAACTTCACAACCTGCATAATGTAAAGCGTCCTGCAACTCACTTGAAACTGAGCTGCAACAGCTGCAGATGCCTCAACTTTGAAAAACATGTTTCATGAAACAGCAAATCAAAACACCATGACCTCAAGTTACCTGAGTCATGACAACAAACAAACTCAAGTTTCTTAAAGTTCTGGCTACTTGTGCCAGCGTTAGTCTGCTATTACCATGATCTGCATAGCATAGATCCATTTTCTCCTCAATGAACTTGCAGTGCCTCTACAGCAGAATGTGCGAAGCATTATGTACATAAGTGCTACTTAAGCTATTACTCTATACACACATACACACACACAAAACAGATTATAAATTTAAAAAGTACAGAAAGAATCATAGAAAAACATAACAGCAATGAGAACGGCAATGACCGAGTAAAGAGGCTGCAAACACGGAAATAAATACTTCATATGGTGAGAACAATAGTGCTTTTGCTTCATGTAACATTATGTTGCATGCAACTCACCATGTAAAGCCAAGAGTGTACGTAAGTTAGTCTGACTGTATAATCTGTATGTATGTGACTCTGACTGTCCATATTTCTCTTCTCAACTGTCCAAAAAATGTGTGCATGTGTCTAACTACATGACCTCATTCACATGGCAAAGACAAGTTGTGGGTGGGCTGGATCACAGGCCGCTTGGCTGAGTGCAGTAGAGCCAGTAAAGCAGAACTTCTGCTGTTACTAGCCAACACACATACACGCACGCTCTGGACACAAAAGCCAAAAATCCAGACAATGGGGAGGGTGGCTTAGGAGACTGCAAAAAGAGACTGTTGTGAGAAGTCAGAAAGAATACCAAGCAAAAAAGAGTAAAAAAAAAGTAAAGAGAAATAAAAGAAATAGTGAGTTTGTCCCTCTTTTTGTGGCAGTTACAGCCTCTTTTCATCTGGGAAGGCTTTACACTAGATGTTGGAACATTGCTGTGAGGATCTGTTTCATTTAGCCACAAAAGCCTTAGTAAGGACAGGTACTAATGTTGTATGATTAGCTCTGGATCACAAACACCACTCTAAGGACCAATCCCATTTCTTCCGCCAGCTTCTTGTTTGAATTTTCCCGTTCCACCTTAAATGGTGCAGCAGTTACATTCTGGCGCTTCAGGCATCAGAGCTGCTGGACTATTTAAGGTGGAACGGGAAAGTTAGCTAGCTAGCTACCGAAACATTAGCATGCTATTAGCGATTTTTTATGCTTGTTATGAAGAAAACGACCATAAAACATTGAAACGACATTAAACTAAGATAATACAATAGTTACTGAAATTTTTTAACTGAGAAAATTCCCACACTTGTGTGTTTCTTTGGTCGCTCGTGCAGCCATCTTGCTGGTTTTTCTTTTTTTCTGATAACACATGTTTGGAGTGTGCCTCTAAAAAAACCTCCGTTTGGAGGGCCATGTAGCCCTAACACTTCGCCCTACCCCTCCATCTCAACAAAATTCGGGACACCCTTACCCTAGACGTGAATGCGCAAAACAGAGGGCTAAGGGCTAAGTGGTAGGGGCAAGGGGTGAAATGGGATTGGGCCTAACTCAACCCAACTGTACTGAAATGAGCTCCATCACTTTAGAGAACAAAATTCCACTTGGGCTATATACCCTAATGGGTGGCACTGAGCATGGTGGCTCATGTGCAGCTGCTGCAAAGCATCCCATTCCATTGACAATGCATTTCTTTGGATTTTATACAAGTTATGTGTGCAGCTGAATGCCTGTGTCAGCAATGAGTGCACCTTACAGTAGCTAAATTCACTAGTTACAAGCAGTGTCCGGATGCTTTTGGACGCACAGCGCATATTACTCTGATGCTTCAAAGCTATGATTCGGAGTTCAAAATCATGCCCTTAATTTAAATTTCCTTTTCCCAGCTTCTCCATCCCCTCTCCATCTATTCTGTCCTCCAGAGGTTCCTGTTCTCTTTTGCAGTCCTGCAACTTCCCCCTCTGTTTCACTCAGATTTCCTGCACTCCATTTCATAACTGTTCCTTTCACTTTTCTCCCTCAGCTGCATCCCACATCTCACATCTTCCTCTCTCCATCTGCCGCTTTCCTCCCTCTTCTGCTTTTCCATCATTCCACTAGTCATTCTCCTCTGCTCTGCCCTATCACTTTATCCATCACATTCACTCACGCACACACACAAACCACAGAAAGAGAAAGACCGAAGGAAAAAAGAGCAAGAGTTTTTTGTTTTGTTAATCTTTGGCACAGCCAATTAACATCTGCCCACAGTCAGACCAACAGCATGGTTCGTTCTCTCTGTCGACCATTTCCCACATTACTCATTCCCTTCTCTCTCAACTACTCCTCAAGCTCCAGCACTCCTCATCCTACTGTCCCTCAAGGACAGACAAACTCTCTCCAACACTCACTCTCACTGAGTGAAAGCATACTGCACATTTCAGATGACATCAGGAAAAAAAAGATGGAAAAAAGGAGACAGCCCATGCGTCAACCTCAAAATCCTTCAAGTAACTAGAAAACAAACAACATTTTGGCTCCAGTTGAACAATGACAAATAGTGCAGGATGTCTATACAGCTATGCTGCTTTTCAGTTTTTCTTAGCAACCCTTCTGATAGATAATGAGCATTATATCCATGATAATTTCCATAAAACAGCAGTTTTCCTGTTTCCAAGTGGTTTAATTTGACTTTTTTGTAAATCCTATTTTAACTGCAGAGCATGTCATTTACTGGGTTCTTCAGATTGTTTTTAGAAACTCTGAAGTCCACAAAAATTAAATAAATAGTGGGTTTCTTTTCTGCAACTGTGCATTTACAACACTGTATAAAAGATCCCTTTGGTTTCTTTGTAGGAGAAAATAATGGAACAAAACAGTCCAAATAAAAAGTTATGTTGAGTTTTTTGAAGTCCTATTTGGGGATTAGGGATTAGTTTTAAAGTTTGTGAAGGTGGGATTTTACCACAGGCCATGTGTAATATTCATTAACAATGCATACTGGATATGAAATCCGGGTATAGCTAGAGCTGTCCATTCATGCTGAAGTTATAAGAAGTGTTTCAGCCCAGGCTGCTTTTTGAATGACTCAATACAGGGAAGCCAAACAGAACAGACATTATTTACATATATTAGTCTTATGGGCACATTAACAGAGCCAGAGTTTCATTCTAGAGATTAAGCAAGGTTGGAAAATGGTCACATAAAAATGAAATATATTTTTGACACATAATGCCACACAAACATTATAAGCGGATCTCAAAGAAAAAGATAAAATGGATATGGGCATTTTAGGTGAAAAAAAAAGGTTCTTACACAACACATTTGTCTGCAAGTACAAAACATGACCAAACATTTATTTTAACTGTAATTTCATTGTAAGTTTATAATCAACAGCCAAAATTGGTGCATAAAATCACATTTTACCTGCCATTTTACATGTTTTTAAGTTGAACACTTTGAAATATTCCATAATACAGATACATTATGGAATATTTATTGATATGGAATCTAGGGCTGTTTCTACAGTCTGTTTTATAGTAGGTACAAGCCATTGGATTTCTCCTGCCTCAAGAACACAGAGTCCGTCTATAATAATGACATTAACCTCACCTCCTTACATAATTTCCACATAATTTTTAATAATTCCAACCGAATAGTGCTTAAGACATTCTTTAAGCACACAGTGCCAGCACTTAGGAAGCAGAGATTAATTAACTTTATTAAGGCTAATTTAAATATAATCTAATTCAATTATGTTAAAAGTTTTATTATACTTAATATAACTTCAAACGTCCAGCACTAGTGACATTTTTGTTTCACATGTTTTTGCAGTAGCACAAAAAGCAGAGGCTAAATTTTAGAATTTCGCCATTCTGATGCTTGTGTTTAATCGATCTGAAGAAGTGAGGGTGTAGCCTGGGAATAAATGTTGCTTTGGCAGGACTGCAGACTGGCCAAACAAACAGAGCTTCCCGACTTCACCGCAGAGAAGAGCCAGCAGAAGGACATGGGATACGCTACTGTCTATTACAAGAACAAATGCATGCACACATTTCTTGTAAAGTGCAATAGTGCACATAAATGTTTATGCACATCTGAGGTTGAGCGAATAAGAGTGATGTTTATGTTTCTCTTTCTATATGGCAACACACATACATACAGAGAGAGAGAGAGAGAGAGAGAGAGAGAGAGAGAGAAAAAAAAGGGGGGGGGGATACAGAGAGAGACACACACACATACAGCCAAATCTCACACCTAACTGTCTAGAACTTTCACTCTCCAGCTGGTCATTGGGTACACAGTGCATCCGGAATGCACTGCTCTCAACCAAAAGCATTATAAGTCCATATAATTCATTACCAGCAGCTCCCGAAATGCATGTAAGTAAACAAACAACTAGATTACTACAACTCAACACTCCTACACTTCTGTACAGAAGGAGTTTTGAGGTCTGGAGTTCTTGAGAGTTCTTTGTCCAGCAAGCTAGCTTTTAAATGTAGTATTGTATCACAAAGCCTTCAGGATGTTTACAATGGAAACATCAAGTGTGCACTTCAAGTCAATATAAGTAAACAAACTATGGATGCATCAGCTAGTTGAGCTTGGGACTTTAACTACAAGTGTGTCTCATCTCCAAAAGAAAGACATTTTTCAAGATTAGGATATTTTAGTTACACATTTCACAACTGTGTAACACATTTAACTGCAGAAACAAAAACAATGTTCTCTTTTCCACTTTCATGGATGGGTTTCTCCTCAGCATGTTGAGTTTAATCATGTTTTTACAAAAGTTGGACAGCTTAACCACATTGCGTTGATGTTCCACCCCACGTATTTTTGCTGTGGTGGAACATCAACGCAATGTGACATGACATGTCTAAATAGAAATAGGGTGTCCCTTCAAAAACAACATGAAGAGGCTTGATGAAAAGTAAGAATTATTACATAATAATTGTAGCTAAAAAAACAAAACTACAAAGAATCACTGGTAGCACCACCTAAATTGCTACAATACATACAGATTTAAAACAGTATGTTTCTGTTATTTGTTTTTAAGAAGTGTGTTAACTGAGAACTGACACGTCAGTCAGTAAAGCAATATATAAGAAATTGTTGGAGCATCTAAAAATCTATATTGCATATAATACAGATTATACATATTCTGAATGGTCATCAATCACAAACTGTTCACATGAGTTAAGCCCTATTATTTGGCAACCAACAAAAATGGCCCTTGTTCTGTCATTTGCTCAGTATGTTAATTTTTGAGGGAAAATACTCTACCCACGCAACAGAAAAAGAAAATACAAGACGGTCTGTGACGAGACTTCACTCAGTCAGTCATGCTAATGTTGTGCAAAATTATATATATATATATATATACATCATACTACATATATACACACATATACACATACACACACACACACACACACATATCATAGTAAAAAAACCCACCTCCACTCAAAAACACGCCTACAACATATCAATGTGGTAAATATCGCTCACATTTGTGAAAACTAACATCATGGTTTTAGACAACCATCATTCGATATCGATTCAGCACTAATGTATCATGCAGTTCACAACACAGACATTCTCTTCAAGCACACTCAACTGGAATATCTGACTACTGTCATGTCTCTCAGAGCACACTCAACTGATGTTAATGCTCCACTGGAGAACTCATTGTTAAAAGCAACTTCGGGATTTGACGCACCAACCAAATATACCACTAATGTGATTACAGCCTTTACAGATCAATTCATTTAGAGGCCATAATTACACTGTTTGTGTACTAGCCAACATGTACCATCTCCCTACCGTCGAGCAAAACAAACACTCATGTGATTTTTGTTCAATATAGGCCTGTGCAGCTAAGAGAATCCTCTTGTTTGGAACCCTGGTTAAGCTGGGTTGGGGTAGTCCTCCTCCTACTACCACCACCACCACCACCACCACCGCTACTAACAACACCAACAACAAGTCTGTATGAAAGTCTGTATGAAATGTCTATGAGGGGCAGTATGAGAGCAGTCCTTTTTCATCATTCATGGAAGACCTAAATTTAGAGCTGGGCGATATGGCCAAAAATGTTATCACGATAAACAAAATTCATATCGTTCGATATCGATACATATCGCGATAAATGTCAAATCATTGTTTCTTTCAAGTTTGAACGCTGATTTTTGCTCCTGGGTGGTTAACTGCTGTTTTAAACTATCCTTTATGGTCTGAACATGATGAACACTTGCCAAACAGTGGAACATGTCACAAATCTGTCATGGGAGAGTGGGAGAAAGTGTCTGGTGAGCTGTTTTTACCAGCTGGAAAAAAATGGTTAATTTTGTAACAGTCATAATTTAAGAAAGAAAACAGATTATTTTTAGCTGGTGACGAGCGCTCGGCTACCCCGCTACAAATGACATCACAGTATTCAAACACCAGCTAGCGACGACTGGATTCCTCTATATTATCGTAGTAGTTTAAGGGGTGAACCGCAAAATATCAACACTAGACAAACAGAGTCCTCCTTTTAGGTACGTTTAAACTGAAAGCGGTGCTTTTGTGTCTTGTTTGATCTACAGTATCATCAATTCTCTGTGTTGTGTGAGTGACAGAGTGCTGCTTCAAGTTAGCCAGCTGCTAAAAACAGCTAGCCTGGAAAGCTAGCGCTCTCCCGCTTTCCAATGCCTCACAGCTTCCTCAGTTTACTTTCCTTTAAATCAGGGCTGTAATTTACATGAACCCATTTCCTTCTTTCACTTTTGTTGCTTGTGAACGCACCAATACTTAAATATGACTGCCCGAGCGCTGTAATAGCTCTTTAGTGGTGAGGATTGTGATTTAACGCTGCTAAAGCTGGTTAGGATGTACGGAAAGAGGTGAGTTCGCTGTAGGACAGTATAGTTACACCATTGACCTCGTCACTCACGCTCGGTCACAGGAGAACAGATCGCCTGTCGCTCCGCTCAAACAGGGAATGTATAACTCTGCATTTCAGCCGTTGCTAAAGACTCATCTTACTCTGGCCCCCTCCCTCTCTAAATCATGTCGAAAATTCGGAAGTGCGCCCTCTCCTGGCGACAGCAGAGTAGTGTCGCTTCCTTGCAGTAGAAAAAGCCACCAAGGCTTTCGCTAGAACGAGTGTGAGAACGGTGTATTATATCGAACATGTAGCAAACATGTCGTATCGCTCTATTGAGGAAAAGTTATATCGCGATAATTAGCGTTATCGTTTTATCGCCCAGCCCTACCTAAATTTATGAAAGATTTAAATTCTCTGAACAGTCCGCCATTTATTTCCTATGGTTGGAAAAAAAAATCTAAACGAACACTGTCTGAAAACCATACTTATGATATCTGTTTTGGCTGTATGAACCTATTAAACTGCATGATTCTAGCCAGAAAACCACAGCCTGTGAAAATGGTACAACAAACAAACTGAATAATATTACAAGGAACAAGTTTGTCAAGCCAAATTTATAATAACAGACCATTTCTCACACTTCTGCGTTGGTTAATGTGGAAGCTTAATTAGCAGCGTTACGTGACTTCTGGTCGAGTTGTGCACAACGACTGAGACCACTGCCTGAAAGAAATACACCAATAATATAACCAAATAGCCTTGCCTCTATCAAGTTTATATATGTCCAACTTCAGCTGAAAAGCTCCGCTCAACATGTATCACTTTTAATGAGACAACCGATCAAAAAAGGGTAAAACTGAACAAGAGAGTCAATGCATGCTGTACTGTATTAAAGATTTACTCGTGTTTGTGAATGAAAATGCTCAGCCCAAAGACGTTGTTCAGCGCACTCGTCAACACTGCTAATGTTTATATGGGAAGCATTAAATCTGGTGGACCTGGTGGACTTTTTCTCCTCAAAAATGAAACGCAATAAGTGCTAGGAGGTGCGATGTGGTGTTGAACATCTACAAGAGGTCCGCTCCACATCTCTGCTTCGCAAAACTTGTCTTGCACAGATTCCATGCAGTTCAGACTCGGATTGTTTTGTGCAATATGCTCCTGGGTTTGAATGCTGAATGCGCAAAATTCAGTGTGCTTCCAAACTTATTGTTTACAATGCAATGCATCTGTCTGCGGCAGACATGCAAGATCATACAAAGTTCAAACGTTTTCAACTTTTCTGCGACATGCTTTGGCCAAGTCAACAGAGTCTTTCGTCCATGTTGGAGGGAACTACCAGACACACCAACTGCTCTCCTATTAGCTACAACAAGACTGAAGGAAGATTCATTTAGAGAGGCTGAAAACCAGCAACCCTCCAAATGACGCACGCGGAAGTTCGATAACTACTGCTTATCCCGGCTGTGATGATGCACTGACTGTGAAAAGGTTCAATAACAACATTTTCTTCTGGGAGTTTTGAGATGGACTAACACATGAGTCACCTTTATCAAATGAAAGAACATGACAGTGCAGTTCAATAAAAGTTGTGGTTGTAGTTCATAGTGATATTTAATTTAGCCTAACACCTGTAATTATGGTTTGCATGAAAAATCAATTAACATTTTTTTTAAGCTGATAGTGAATGTGTTTTCACCATCACTGAGGACACGGGCCTACCTCAACAGCAAATCATTTTCAAGGGCAAAAAAAGTGTGGGTTGCTATGGAAACAGGTAACTGGCCAAAATGTTATTATGGGGTGGAGAAAGAGGGGAAAGCAGTGTTTGGCTGCAGGGTGGAGAACAGGAATGACAGTGTAATGAGGTTAACAAGGTTAGCCGTACAGGCTTTATCAGGAACAGCACACACACACACCCTCACACATTACTGGCTATGTGGGAGCTGCACCAAGCAGAGGTTAAAGCATTATATAAAAGTCTGAGAGTGTCTATATGTGTCAGTATATCACGGTACAATCTGTCACTGCAAGTGAGGGTCTGTTGTAAAGGACACCTAAAAAACCAGTCTGTCACACACGCTCACACTCACACATACACACTTCCTCACTTCCCAGGGCCTGATTAGCACCATTTCAGAGTTTGCTCCTGCAGTATCTGGGCCACCCACAGTGTTGCCACTCTAATCCAGTTCATAATGTTACAGTTACACAGCCATCACACATAATCACACCTAATCACGACAGAGAGAGAGAGAGAGAGACGAGAGAGAGAGAGAGAGAGAGAGAGAGAGAGAGACAAAGAAAGACAGAGGATAAAGAGAGAGTGAGTGCACTAGAGAGAGAGAAAGAGAGGGAGAAACATCACTCTGGGGACAAACACAGATTAATTGGCATCGGAGGCCCCCTCTAAAGACCTAAAGCAAAACTTCACAGACATCCAGCCTTCAAAAACAAACATAAGTTGTATATAAATTTGTCATCCGGTATTTCTCTGCCATACATTTTCATACATTGTGGGATAGCTAGTGGCACAAACCTGCCTCCAAGTGCTGGTGATACTGTGTGATTGGGGGAGTCCTAGCTAACGGGTGGAACTAGATATGAGTAAATTGGGGAGAAAATTTGAAAAAAAATAAAATAAAATAATAATAATAAAAAACAAAAACAATTTGAATAGAAAAACGATTCATTGTTCAGCCCTAACTGGAATGAGAACGAGCGCAGTCTGTAACAAGGATGGAGGGAGAAAGGGGAAAGAAAGCTTTCCAGAGAAATGTCGGCCTTTTTCATGAGGAACTTGTGTTTAATAGAAAATATGTTGTGTGCACACAATTTAAAAGCAGAAATTTCCTCAGTGTCCTCCATGCTTAAAAGAAAACAGACGTACTTGCAAACAGAATGTAAACACTGGGCACTGGGAAAAAAGAAAGCCTCAAGAAATGAGCCAGTATGGACAGGGAGAACACACACACACACACACACACACACACACACACACACACACACACACACACACTCATATTAACCTCTTTCACACACTTGCTCTTTCCTTTCAGAATGATGATTCAAGGGTCAGAGGCGAGAAAGAGAAAAAATCCCCACCAATCAGCCTGTAGGAAAAATGCCACCAATCAGCATTAAGCATGAGGGTGGAGGTCTGACAATAAACATGTCACTCAACCAATCAAAACACCGGGGTCAAGAGTCACGCTCCTGAATGTGAGCCAGCAAACACTACCTTAAGAGCAAAACAAGGAACTTAATCTGATATAACTAAGCATTCAGCAGAGGCATGTGGTAATGAGTTATTTTTTTCTTTTCTTTTATCTTCGTAAATGAGTTTAAGACTTAACTTTTACTAAAAGTTTACATGTGAAGTACTTTTTAACCCAGTTACATATTGTTAATCTGGTCTAATTTAAATTCACTAACTTTATGCAATCATACCAAGACCAGAAACAGGTGACACAGCTGGGCTATAAAATGACAAATGAGGGAACTTTTGAACTTCTTTTAGGTCATCAGATGTTGCTATTCTGAAATTTTGCAACCGATTTCAAACAAAGACAATTCAAGCACATTCCAATGCAGTTTCATCAGTGTTCTCACTCAGCAGGCATTAAAACTGTTTACTTTTTGGTTATTAATTTATTTTTCAGGAATACTGTGCATTAATCAATCTGCATTTCTCTGTGTGACCAAAGTAGCTAATTTTTAACCGTAGTCCTTTTGGTCTGATGTTAACTCACAAGAAATCACTATAGAGGTAAATCCACAAGCTTCCTGTTACACAAACATAAGGCTGTCAAAATAGCATTAATGCACTTTCCTGGTTTTACCCTTCGAAGCATCTGAAGTAGCATAGGCTAAAGCTGCACGCATGCTGATTGTTGCGATGGCAGAATCCACAATAAGCCCTCTTGTTCTAAAGATGATATTTTCAGTAGACTACGCTGGACAGTGCTCACAGAAGACTTATACATAAATCATCGAGCAGCTACAAGCCACAAGGTGTATGAATGAGCTCCAGAATAGGAGGCTACAATCACGGAGGAGCTGGAACATTCGCCTGTATTTATAATATATACACAATCACTGACCGGAACATGCAGTCGCTGCTCTCACCAGACATCAGTTTTGCCAGGAAAATAACTATAATAACAATAAGTAACTATATATAACTAAATAATTTATAATAAACACAAATAATACACGACAGAATGCACAATGATATCAGAATCATATCAGTATCAGCAGATATTTGCTTTGGACTGGACTACTAAGCTAAAATATCTGCATTTTAACGTTACATTAATCTGTAATGCCAGTCCAGTTGAATTTAGTCCCAATTTCTATATTTTTCAATGTTAATGAATCAGCATCGGTATCAGCAGATACATACATGAAAAACATTGAACATCACGAATTCCCGTAACAGTGCAACCTAACAAATCAACATAAATACAAAGAAGAACACAGATTTGGTCCCTAGCTTCTCCTTGATGCCCCCAACTGTCACATAATTCCTTTAGCACAACACTGGATTTAATTTAAAGAAGTACTAATTGAGGCAGACACTGGATGATAACTACTGATAACACTGGCCTGCAATGAGAGGATGCTTAGACACAGTTGAGCAAATAAACACTTACTGTTCAGATAAACAGCTTTTTTAAGAACATTTCTCATTTCTCAATATAAGCCACATTAGAGTGAGCCAAATTTTTTTTTGGCTCTGCTGAAAACAGCTGACAGTGATTTGTACACGTGGCCACACACAGCCTAGAACAGTGTGTGTTACAGACAGTGTTCCAGTACCTGGGCCATCACGGGTGTGAGAGGTCTGACGCAAAACAGCAAGCTAGAAAAACATGTAAAACACAAGTACAGCTGCCAAAAAGAGCTCAGGTGGCTGCAAGCATAAACCACCCATGAGACACACACACATACACTCAGACAGGTGAATAATGACTAAAGGAGACTCAGCTGTGTTAGGACTCATATGGAACAAGTGTAGGCCTGCAAAGTGTGTGTGTGTGTGTGTGTGTGTGTGTGTGTGTGTGTGTGTGTGTGTGAGAGAGTGTGTGAGAGAGAAAGAGGGAGAGAGAAAGAGAGAGAAAGAAAGTTCTGTAGCAGGTGCTGCTATCATCGGACCAGATTTTCATGCTGCAACACACACAGACACATACACACACACACACACGCACACACGCACACACACACACACCACACACATACATACACACATACATACACACATTCAAGACATATTTAAAACGAAAAACATTGGCAACTATAATTAAGTCTGACTTACAAGCTCACCTTTCATGTTTAAGGTAAGAGGAAACACACACTGAGAGTAAGACAGTTTCACCCACACCCTTTCCCCCGGGGCACAATATTCAGAAATAAAGAGTCTGTAGTCATGGCTACAGTAGTATCACCTGATCTACTCTTTTGATGCTTCCCTCTGAAATTATGCAACCTCAGGGTAAAGACTTAAACACACTCAAACCTTGCAGAAACTTACGCGCCAACAAAAGACGCCCACTGACACACACATACTTGTCCACCCAGTTTAAAATAAACATTTTAACCCCTTTTCACACCAACTATGAAATGCATTTTAAGCTTTGGAGGTCTCTCAGTTCAGCCTTGAAATTTAATATTTTTAATGGCATTTTAACAATATTTTGAACTAAACCATTTCATTTGATTATATTAATAAAAATATCTGACAAGTCAAATTCCATTCCACCAATGGAATGGCCACTAGGAGGCCTGCAGAAAGGAGATAAATAAAAAAAGTAATTAAAATGTAAAACCTATTTTTGTAAGTCAATCACGGTTTATTATTCTAGAGTGTCTCCACGTTTAATAACAACTACATTTAACAAGTAAATTTAAAATATTTTTTAATAAACTACAGGCAGAATTGAACAATATATGAACAAGCCTACAGTTCATAAGTATATACTAGCTCCTCTGGTGCTATTGTGTGCAAATTTATCAAGCCATCTGCCCCATGCATGCGTCCAATACACTAACATCCACAACCATCAGACAGACATTGCTGAGAATTGAGAGTTATTCACGCCATCAGCTGCAGCAGTTAAGCCATGGATTCTCTGCTTACTGTAAGAACCAGGCCCAAGACTGTGGCATTGTGTCATGCAACTATCCAAGGGAGACAGCACCGTAGGGGCTAAAAGCTAAACTCAAGTGACCTGCTGTTCTTCTTACATTTCTTGCTAATGTCCACTCCCACGACCACAAACTGGTGTGCGTAGGAGTGGACGTACCTCTGCGTACCTTAGCATGTTGCATATTGCATTTTCTGTGCTTGTCTGTGGCATACATGTATAAAAGGTCAGACCAAAACTCATACCTGAAGAAGAATGAACCAATATATCCCACTGCATTGTAGTGCAAAGGGTGTGCGATATGGCAAAAATATAACCAGGGATGCAGGAAGTAGGGGTGCTGAGGGTGCTGCAGCACCTCCAGATTTTAGGCCTGCAACTGCTAAAAATAATAATAATGCTAAAAGGTTCTGAACCTTATAATAATGTGAGCATAGTAAAGACCCTCATGTACTTGTTTTAGAGAGGAGTTTAATATTGGTTTTATATATTTTCACAGGATGTGCAACAGCAGTCTTACGTGTCAGTTATATGTATATACCGTCATCTCTCCTTTTAATTATAGCATGATGTGTTATGTTTTATTTCATAAAAAACTAATTTAAATTATTGAAAATAAATAAAATAATTTTGCATTTACGTTACTGTTCATATCACATATGCTGCTTAAAATTTCACTCTCAGAACACCTTCCCACACCCCTGAACATATCACAATACTTCAAAAGACGTAAACGGCGAACATTTTTTTTGTGTTTTTTTTTTTTACCTCAGCGTTTCATGTAGTGCCCAGCACCACATCCAATTAAGCCAATTATGCTCTTGTGAACTCGAGACCTTTTGGCAACAGAGCAAAACCTTAGACAGCTATGCCCCATGGGAACCACTTCTGAACCTCTTTTTAATGAGATCCGCAGTTTGTCACTACTGTGTATACCAACTTTGCTTATCACGACATAATTTATTGTGATAACATCATATTGCTCACCTTTTCACAGTGCACCAGCTAACCTGGGCTGTGGCCATGAATAGGATATAGTATGGCTGCACCAACAGAGCTGAGAGACAAAGAAGACTCTCAGGATGCTCAAACCTCATTAACCCACGAAACAGAGAAACACACACACACACACACACACACACACACACACACACACACAGAAGAAAAAGACATAACTGAACTTCCGAGAAACAGAAAAAAAAGAGAACCTGAGAGCACCAAAACTGGACTTTAAGATCACAGAAAGGAACTAAAAATGCACATCTCACATGCACCTGCTCTAGGAGTTATTCTTTTGCCCTAAATGCTGTTCTGTGAACAGCTCAAAGGGCAAAGAGAAAATCAAAGAAAGAGAAAGATGATGAGGCAGAGAGAGAGCAAGCAAAGGGTAGAGAAGATAAAACAAGGACTGAAATGACAAAGATGAAATGATGAAAGAGTCAAGGATGAGGAAGGGCAATGCCCTAGGTGAAAGTGTCAAAGTCCAAGATGCAAAGAAAAAGGAGGAGGAGGAGGAGGAGAGAGGGCAGACTGTGTGTGTAAGTATAGGCTTGCCTGCAGGATTCTGGATTCTGGCCTTAATTAAGGGGTGTCGTGACACAGGCCCAGGTCAGCCAGAGGTTGCGGCACAAATGATGTCATCAGAAACAGCCAGTGTGAATCAGAGAAGGCTGGCAGGAAATGAGGGCCAGCAATGGAGGAGTTTATGCACTCTGGGATTAAGGGTGGGTCATACAGCAAACATAACATCAAAATACATTATCGCGATACACAATATGCAGCAAAATATCTCAATTTTTCTGATGCCTGATACACTGGAACTGATACAATGCACCAGTAGTTTAAAACTGCCACATACAAAAATGCTCTAAAAAAATAATGAATAAGGGCCTAACAACACACTCTTATGATTTAACTCTATACTCGGTTTACAATTAGACATTCACACAATATTTTGAATTAAGAATGTGTATTTCGACTAAAGCCCTATTTGAAGTTTTAACAGAGAAGGTCTGGTAATGTAATCTGTGCAGGATTTGACTGGCTGATTCAAACGGGATAAAAGATCCTGAAATTTACCCAGATTACCTCAAGGAGCCTGCAATAAAACACCATCAGTTGGACATTTACGCCAGCTTGATGAAACAGGCGCCACACTTCTGAAAAATAACACATTGTACGGCAAAATGGCATTAGACCACCATCAGGCTGTTAAAGTGGGCTCATTCAACGTACCAAACGCGGCCCAACAAGACAGAAAATGCATTACCTTGCAAGAGGTACGTCCAACATATTTCCTTTTTCTTGTCCTCGTAATTTAGCTATCAAAAAAAATGTTTCAGTAGTTTTGTTATGAACTTGAGGATTAAGGAATTGGGTCGAATCAAGCCCCATTTTAGCTGTTAGCCTTGTGATCAAAGAAGAAAAATAGAAAGAAAAAAATGAGGTGCCATTTTCTATTACCTGCTTTTGATGTTACAGTAACAGGAGTACTACAGGGAGATTCACTCGAAACAGTGAAGATACTGATGGTGGTATCGGGTATCGGGCCAAAACCATAGTCATTTACCCGTACTTGTACTAAAAATTCACCGATACCAACATTCCAATACCCGCTAGTACGTAAGGTGAGTGTACACTGTAGTATAATGAACAAACGCAGCGAAGGAGGGTCTGCTCACACAGAGAGGTGTTATTGACCCTGTGACTATTGGTCGGACAAAGTCACTGGTCACTTTAAACATCCCACCTTGGTATATTCCAACCAGGAATTCACTGTGACATTCAGCTCTTTTTAAACACACACAATCACAACTGCTTCCCTAATAGACTTAGACACGTAGACCAGCCAAACGTATGCAGAAAAGTCGACACTTGCTACCAAAGCCCGCCTATGTCTACTCTGTTTGACTGAGTAGATTTGTGAAACACTGACTTTTAAATGTCTTTGCAAAACAGGCTGCAGAGAGCCGTGTTCTCCTACATCACCGCCTACTTTTAGCTTCAGTGCACAACGTTAGCTGAGCTGCTCAGTTTCTCAGCATTTCTACTCAGTACTCAGAGCGCAGCTGTTATTTTTGAATAAAACAGCTCTTTTAGAAATGGTCCATAGACAGAGCTGTCTGACACAGCGCTTTCATACAGAGTACATAAACGTTGGCTTTATCCATAAATGATGGTCTATTTAAACGTACAATGAGAGTCACCAAGGAAAAAGATTTATAAAATCACAAAGTGCATGCCTGGGTTTAGAGTACGTTTAACTACAGCTCAACCAGCCAAACAAGGGACTCCGAGAAGACATAACACTCCACAAGTGAGATTCCTTGGATGCGATTCCTGCTGTCATGTGCCACAGAGGTTGATGTTAAAAGAAACAAATGAGGCAGATGAGAAGCACCTGCGTGCTTTACTTACCGCTGTACAAAAGTACTTTTTTGATGTGGAACAAAATCCACTCTTCTCCACTGCAGTGCTATGCAATTCAAGGTAACTAATGTAGCTTAGCTAGCTAATGCACTTCATTTAAAAATCAACTACATTATAATGCTTTAACGGTATTTGTTATGGTATCAGACTCGGTATCGCTGAGTATTAAAAAACATGGAATCATACTCATACACAAAAAATGGTATCGATGCATCTCTAGTACAGACCTATTTCACTCACAGCTGATGAGTACTACCTCCTAAGAAGCACAGCTAATTGCGCTTTCTTGGACTTCGGACATTTGCACCTGCAGTCTCCCAGCAACTGTAGACACCGATGCCACTTGAGAGTCTATTCTAAACCTTGTTTTAAAGCAACATTCTAGAATTACTAACAATACCACCACATGATCAGAAAGACTTAACATGGCATAATTTATCATGTTAATGACAACATATTGTCATATTGTCCACCCCTAACCAGGAAGCAAACAGCAACCATCCACACCGTATTGCAAACCTCATCAGGCAGCAACGCAGAGACACAGAGACACACATACACATACACTCACAGCCAGACTCCTGCAAGAGAAGAAAGGCTTCACACATCAAAGAGAGAGGAACGACAGGCTTTAGAGCTGTGAGCTTTGGGGTTTGGGGACACTCGTCTCACGACATGGAACAAAACACAGTCGCTGATGGACAACAGCTCTGAACTGTCCTAGCTCTGTGTGTGTGTGTGTGTGTGTGTGTGTGTGCGTGTGTGTGTGTGTTTAGAAATGGAGGAGGCCTTTTAAAGCATGAGGGTCATCCCTTGGGGTGAGATGGGAGATGGAAAATCTGTGAAAAGAACATTCTGACTGATGGGGACGGAGAAACATAAGTGGGGTGCAAACACTGACTGGACCTAACAGTAAAATCATGGACAAGAAGAAAAGAACAGAAAAGATGGCAACGAAGAAAAGAAAAGTGGGAATAAACTCCCGTTGCCACAGACGAAAACTGGCCCCATTATTCACCTCTTGGCTAGGCTTATGAGTATTATGTGCACTATATACTACTGACTGATTATGCACCTTTACAATTGCTGACTAAGCATTATATCATTGGAAGAGGAGGGAGAATCCACTTGTTGAAAACAAGAGCTGCATCCAGCACAGCATCTAAGCGCATTACCAGCATGCATAAGAAAAAACAGTGCTGGGTATTCCTAACTCCAGCCCACAGACTAAGGAGCCTCTTGATCGATATTTATGGCACCTTTCCTCAACAACCTCTTTCAGCAGGGCAGGTAAGATGGTAGTGGCACAGAAAAACCTGCATTAAAACTTGCTTAGAAACTGTCAGAATTTAATTCATAATGAATTAATTCAAATTCAACTTCATTCTTAGTATAATTCTTGCTACAACTTTAATAAGTAGCACTTCAACATCCTATAAACCACTTTGTGCAAAAATAATAACATAATATAAGATAGTATAAAAGTTTAGGCTAAAGCTTCCTCTGTTAAGCTAACGTACAGGTTACTATTAGTGTATCCTATTATTGTTATTTGTGTGTGTTTACTTGCAGTGTTTAACCCCAGCACTAAACTCATGTGCTACCGAGATTTGATGAGAAACAGACATTATGATGAACCTAGCAGGCTAAGATTTGCTTCCACTGTTTTTCTTGGATGGTATTCTCTTTTTTTGGCAAAAATACCATTTTTTCAGATCAATTTTCAAATGTAACGATGCACTAAATTTACATTTTAATCAGGCACAGATCTGACCACAGATACAGCAGGGTGTGGCAGAGGAGAGCTGGCTTATAGCTGAAGAGCAGCATCTAATTTGGTTCTAGCCTTCTTGCAGCTAGTCACGGTAAGGTTTAATCACAGAATTTCTAGGTCCTTTTTTCTGCAAGCTTAAAAGATTAATAGTTTTTGTGTTGAAGAAAAAAAATGGATGCGCTTTTAATTACAGTGTCTTAAATGGGGAAATTTAAAGTAAGGTCACAAACCCTGATCCTGGTCCTGGAGATGTACATTTCTGTAAAGCCCTGTTTAAACCTACAATATGCCACACCTGCTCCAGCCATTTCACTTCTTGAAAGGTCCCTGATTCGCTGAACCAGAAGAATTAGTATTAGGTAAAGGGGACATGTTAGACGCAGGTTGGAACTAAACTCTGCAGGACAGTGGATCTCCAGGAGGAAGGCTGGTGACTTGTGAGTCAGATCAATCAGAAGCAACCAAACACTCACATGCTGTGTGCATGACAACACAACCACATCTAACTGGCAGTGTGACACACCATGTTCAGCGTTCAAAGCCTCAAGCCAGAAATCTTGATTTTATAGAACATAATTGCAATTTAAATTAGATTTTAAATCGTTCAGTCCTAATTTAAACTGAGCAAAACACTCACAGACCAGCATGCACAAGCACTTAAGACGCTCTGGGCCTCCCAACTTCAGCACCTGTTCTTCGGTACCACCCAGAGGCCTTTTAAGCTTCCATTCAACTCCTCCTTGAGCTCCCACACTCACGGTGGGTGTGTTATTAGGAGATAACACAGTGCAATGGTGTGAGTCGGCACTTCTCACTAACAGCTTCACACTGGCAGCTCTGAAAATTCATTAAAGCAGATATGATGCTGCTCTTGACTCACATGAAATATTAATAGCACTCTTGCTCTGAATGCGTGTGCTTGCGTGTGTGTGTCTTCTGAGGATCAAAGTGAAATTCTCCTTTTCTCTCACTTGGCTCCTGACACCACACGGTCCATAACCTTTAACCTCTAACCTCTGACCACTCCTGTTGTTCCTTTGTGGGGTTCATCCATGTCGGATCAACTGACATGGCAGACCGGAGATTCCAAGAAAAGCGCATCTTATTAACCGTTTACCAACACAGAAACACTGGAGAATGTTTACGACCTGGGCAGCAGAGCAAATTAATACATACCTATTACAGCACTGGTCACCAAGCCTCCTCCGTGACATCTACTTTTCTGTCTTGTTTCTACCTACAATCTATGATCTACTTTCCTGTAGAGTTTAGTATCGACCTGCGTCTAACACTCCCCTCCCCTTTACTAATCGATCTGATCCAGCCAGTCAAGGGCTTCTGAAGATGTTAATTAGCTGGAGCACGTGTGGCAGACCGTAGTTGGAACTAGACCCTGCAGGAAGACAGATCTCCATGACCAGAGTGGGTGACCACCGTTCAACAGGTTTTATTGAGTAGGAATACACTATGATATTGGAGTCATATCTGTATTGACAGATATTTGCTTAAGAAAGTAAATATTAGCACTGGACAGACATTTAGATTTGATATTTCAAGGCAATATTTTCAGTCTCTCAAATTTGATGACTCATTTATTGCACTTCAGATTTTTTTTAGATGTAGAAATTAAAACTAAACCAGCATCGGTGAACATGTATAATATCAGATATAGTCGACGGGCAACAATTTCCACATCAGCGCATCCCTATCAGCACTGACCAAAGTCATAACGTGCATGCCCCCCCACACACAAACACAGTCGGTTAAAGTTAAATGACCAGTTTTGTTTCACGCTAACAAAAGGGGACCCCTGAGAAATGTCTGATCAGTCAATCAGTCTCTTACACACACACAAAATGAGGTCCTCCAGGTTCTGTGAGCATAATACGCTCCTGCTGACTTGTTTTAGCTGAGTGTGGCTTTTCGAACTGTGGTAGAGCGAGTCACAGTGCCAGGCTGACATTTGGTCCTTGGGGCATTTCAGCTCCTGACACCTCAGTCTTTTGCTTTCTCCTCTACACTCTCTCTCTCTTCAGCACCTATTTCTATTCCCTTCACGTCTCCCCCGCCCCATCATGGGGCCGACAGCTGCATGTGTTAGGGAAGCAGTCCATCGTGTGTGGCATCTTCCTCGTTACTGCTCCTTGTCACCATAAGCCAAGTGCTGGGCAACGAATATCTTCAGTACAGGTACTGGTGCCAATCAGCAACAGTGATTTTTAGTTTTACTGGTATTAATAGATAACAAAACATGAACTATGATGTATGTAATTTGGTAGGGGCTTCAGACTGTTCAGATTGAAAGAATAGTTCAAAATGTATACAATTAAATAAATACTAAAACACATTTCTGGAAATGTCTGCCACCACCAATGGCAACAGCAGCATAATGTAGTGGCAGTACCAAGTTCCATCAAGTTTTTCCCAATTTTTGCCATCAGCCGCAGTGGTAGAATAAACTGGAAGTTTGTTTTTATGGAAACACAGATACTGAACACTCATGGCTGAAGTTGTACTCGGTAACGTAAACAAAACCCAAACTTTGTTACAAACTTTGTGTCTCTCTTTTTTTTGGGTTGGTATTTTCACACTGCAATAGCAGAAGTGGGTGTTCTTTGCGCTCTTTGATTTGTCAGTAATTTGGTGGGCATGCAAGCGCCCTGTTACTTTCTCCAGCAAACAACCTACTTTATTTTAACTTTCTCTAGCCTATCACACTATAAAATCCAGATATATTCCTCAAATATACTCTTGATAGAATGTATTATCATGATCATTATGTTCCATGAAAATAAAGATGCCTAACATCTACATGTATTGCAATCAAAGTAATAAATATAAACCTTACTTACTTACTACTTATTCTGCTTCTTTATGATCGACTGGTTTAATTATGCGTCAGTTTGAATTCACTGGCCACTGTCTGGCCCAGCCTGTCAAAATGTTCCATGGTGCATCAACAAATGTTTCTCCATTGCTCATCTGCCGTTATTACCTGAAGCTTGTGCTACTAGAATGAAATATACGTCTTTAAAAGATTCAAAAGTTAAACAGGTTATGCAGACAGTACACCTGTGACATGTTTTGAGAAAGTCATGCTCTCGTTTTGTGCAAACCATTTTAAAACGCTTCCCACTAACATTTTTTGGCAGCACACATTTAATTTGTTTAATGCACAACTAAGTACTGGTGGAACTTTCCCTCCTGTCAAAACAGATCAAACTAAAGAAAACCTTTCACTGGTCTACACCAGGGACAAAGACGCATTTGTGAGAAAGCTCAACCAGCTATAACACAACCAAAACGTCTAAGCACCAATCTCAATACAACCGAGGACTAAACTGCATCTGTGACAGCGAAACAAACTCAAACACAACTAACAGTTAGTTCAAGAGACTCACTTCATTCATGCAACAGCAGACAATAAACTAATGAACAAACTGAAAGTTAGTGTCTCCAGAACACAAAACACGCAACAGGAATCATAGTGACACGCTTTTTCTCTACAGTCTTTTATACAAATAATAATAAAGAGAAAAATATCAGAGCATATATGTTTGTCATGAGCTGAATGTTAAATATCACTCACTCATTACTCATGCATACACACCAGTATGCAATGCTAAAATCTGGCACTGGCTTAAAGTGCAGAGCTGTTTGTGTTCTGTTTCTGTGTAACTGTGCGGTCAGCTAATGTCTTGAAATAAAGATTAAATGAAGTGTATACATCAAATGTCAGAATATTACCCCCTACATCATTTGATATACCCATGAAGGTACTCGTGCCACAGTTCAGGAACCACTGGTCTACACTAAACAAGGTGCAGCACCCTGACAAACATTTGTCTGTGTTCACTTTGTATGACAGCATGGTGGATAACACCATCGCACGCACATGAGCAGGAATGCCACTGTTTCACCACTACTGCCATGACCATGCCATTATGTACATGACTGCATGCAACCAATGGCAGCATAACATTGCTGTTTACCAATTCTACTACAATTTGGAACACTTTTTCCCCCCAAATCAACAACAGCATGTAAATGTACTACCGTAACAATACTCAGGAAGTATGAGTCCGTTTACTTTATTAATGAAAAATATTATGATAATGAACCTTATCAATACTACCCTGCACTACTATACTTGTCCGACCATGCCTCCTCTCCACCATGATGTTATGAGAGAGCAAAACATGGTGGTGGTGTGCAAGGGCATGCAGGATGAATCAGAGAACAGATGAAAAGCTGAGAGATCAAAGGACATGCTGGTACCCATGAGCATTAATGCTATAATCTCTTTGCACTTGCCCACCAGAACTTGACACAGTGCAGGCAGGTGAGAGCTGTTTAAACCACAACAGGTACACCTCCCTGCACAGCCTTCAACATGGAAGCTAAGACTAGAAACGTGGGATCACTCTTTCACTCAGCTTAGTGGTATCTATAAATTTTGGGAGCCAGTACCACTGTTTGTCGCAGGCTGAGGTGAGCGCATTCTAACCAATACATATCACATATCAGAGCACGAAAAAAGCAAAATGAAAGGGCCTGTAGCACAGCGCTGTGTTATCGGCATCTCTCAGGCACATACCTGAGGCCCCATAGCTCCTTAACACGCAGCTGTGTTACAAAGAGACCTGCTGCAAACAGGCCACATGCCGATATGCTCTCATAAACAGATCCAAGGGAAAGAAAATAAGACCATTTTTTTAAAAACTGCCAGTGTGGCACTGACAGAGCATGCTGAGAAGCATTTCTGGCCCTGTTTGAACAAAAGAACAGAGAAGAGGTTTTTAAAGCAGATGAAAAAGCAGAACAGCTGATCGGTGCACACCTCAGCTGAGTTTTATTAGTAGAGGACAAATGCTGGCAGACACATTGTTCTGACAGTCAAATAATAACAATGCAAGTCTAATTTAAGGCTGACACTTGTGCTCATAGCGCGACATAATTGCTGTGGTTTTAAATATTTTCGCCACTGAAGAAAGAGGGCATAATAGTGACAGCGGATAGGTATCAGATCCATATCAGAAGGAAAGCTGGATATCGGAAGGAAAAAAGAATGAATCTGCTTCCAATGCTGAAACAATTGTACCCTGAAATAGCGCACTCACACACTGCGTGATGTCATGTTGTCAGCTATGCTTTTTCTCCTGTTGGATAGTGTTTGAGCATGATAGCCTATTTTTACCTTAAATGAAGAGTGTCAATTAGAAATAGCTCGTTTTAAATCAACAGTTTTTGAAAAAAAAAAAAAAATCTAATTGTATTAGTTGATATTCAAGATGCCAATAATGGTATTGGACAAGAAAAAGTGGTATTGTGCCACCTCTAATATTGATGTAACATTTGTTATTCATCTGTGGAGCAGGGGCACAGAATTAGACATCTCCAGGCAGCACCTTGCTTTCTCAGTTTCAAAACAACAACAAATAAAGACTGCACTGAGAAAGATACTAATTGTACATTCAAGGGAAAAAAATTAGGTGGATGTCACATGGCTATTGTATACTAACCTGTTCAGCTGAACACTAAATCCGCAAGTGCCAATCTAACAGTAACCCAACACTTAATAGATGGTTAGAGAAGAAAAGACTCTACATTGAAGCTGTCTGACTGAATATGACCTGCTTCATGAGCTCTGAACAAAAGAGCCAATGACTCTAAAAAGGTAACAGGAACAGAAATGGAAGCGTTGATTACAGAGACACCTGTGTTTGGGCCCTGATTCAGACTAAAGAAGGAAGAAAAACAAAAACACAACAAACTGCTGCCATGACAACTATCGCCACATAAGCAAAACATCTCGCCTCAAACTCACAATGGCAGTGCACACAAACACACATACTTTTTGTGTACCTGCACGAACAGCAGTATCTCCGTGTATACACTTTTCTTTTGTCTCTGATTACATGTGCATACACACCAGGGATAAGAGCCAGTTACTGCTATGTTCTGTTGCCAGTGAAGACAGCTTAGCTCAGCTGCGCTGGTCAATTTGGGAGTTACACAATGCCCTGTACTAACAAGATTCTCTCACCCACACAGCTTTCATTCCAGCCCATCAAACTCTGCACAGACAGCAAATGGACTCTCCTATACTCCACTACAAACTCCCAGGAATTTACAGACAGGTGGCACCCAAAGTGCCAGACTCACTAAGACTTACACTAGTACTGGGCAGTGTTGATCAAACTGAATATCAAAATCATGGTTTTGGTGTTGGTTTGTAATATCTGCCTTAGTAAAATTAGAATCCATGCTTCCTGAGCATTTTACAAGACACAGACCATTTTGCTGTTTCCTTCTATTACAATTGCACCCAAAGGACTTATGCACTTTAGTAAACATTAACCAGATAAAAACCTCCATTTTCAGAAAGGGAACTTGAGTTCTTGTGTATTTTAAGTAAGTTATGTATTCAGCAAATAAAGATTGCAGTTAGCTCAATTTTGTTGTCTAGCAATACTAAAACTAAAATCAATATTGTCCCACGACACCAAAATATCTGTATAGACGGTCAGCACTACCTCACACAGACTGAACTATGAAACAAACTTTAGTTTTAAAAGTGCCACTATGTTAGCGAACACAGCTAGAAAGAAAAAAAACAAAAAAAACACAAAAACAAAACAAAACAATAAAACAGCAGCTCACTCTGACTGGAGTGCTCTTGGTCTGGACTCTCTGGGGCTGCGCTCCTGGGTTTGCTTGCTCCCTCTGTCCTCCTCCACTGGGCCCCTGGCTCCTCACTCCCCCACCCGCCGTGCCATTGGTACAGCCTGCGGCTACTGTCACAGCTGCTGCCGCCGCTGCCGGTACTGTCCCAGCCCGCCTGGGTCTCTGCTTGATGCCGTCCAGCAGACGCACCAGCAGGATGTTGCTAGGCAACTCATCCACGCCGCTCTCCACGAGTGTGCGGCACTCTGGGCAACGCAGCTCCCCACGAGAGCTCACAATGCCAAGCAGGCAGCGGCGGCAGAATGTGTGCTGGCACGGCAGCACCTTGGCCGTAGCATCCAGCCGCTCCAAGCATACTGGACACTCCAGGAGGTCCAGGAGAGCCGACTCGTCCATTCTGGCACCCGTGCTGTCCCTCTCCACGTGCTCACTCGCTCACTCAGTTCTGTCTCTCGGAGCAGAGAGAGGCATAGTGTGCTTGTGTGCGCGTGTGTGAGAGAGACAGAAAGAAAGAGCGCCAAGATCCACCCCTGCTGTCACGTCACTCCCATGCCGCGCTCATGGTCACGTTACCAGCAGCCACTGCAGGGAGACAGAGCACAGTGTCAATACTACATGTGAGGAAGATGCCCAACATCATGCAAAAAAAAAGGTGACTGTAAAGAGCTTAATATAGCCCAGTTATTCCCAGCCCTATTCCTAAAGTAACCATGTCCTGTGTTCCCCTTTCAAGAACACTTTTGTGCTTTTCATCTTAATCTCCATCTTCTGCATCTGTATGCTTGCACACACAAACACTCTCAAGGTACCAGGAAACATGTCAAGATTACTGTTCATGGTAACTGTGTGCTACAACTGTGGCAGACAAAGATCAGACTGAAAAATTCTCAAATGATTCCTTTAACATTCCCAACTTAAACTCAGGAAAGATTTGTTCATTAACTAAATTAGTTGGATCAGGTGGGTATGCACAGGGAAAACATCAAAAACTGCAGAAGTTTCTCCAGGGCCAGGACTGGGAACCACTGATGTAGGTCATACTCAGAATTAAGTACACTGTATGTCCAAAAGTATTCAGACTCCCCTTCTAATTCGTGAGTTCAGCTACTTTAAGGTTCACCCATTGCTGACACAGGTGGTGAGTTGGCCACACACAGCTTTTCCTCATAGAAAAGCAGTGCGAAAAGGATGGGATGCTCAGGGATATGAGCCTAAGGTCACCGAGCTCAAAGCAAAGTGTCAGCTAGAGAGGTATAAAGCCCCCCAGCACAGGGCTGTTGAGCAGTGCCACTGTTTTCTGCAGTGATGATGCACCACTGCATACGTTTGGGATGGGCTGGAGTTGTTGTAATCCAAAATTAACTAGTACCTTACATCACAAATGTTCCTGAGGTTGAATGCTATCAAATCCTCACAGCAAATGCTCCAAACTTCTCAAAACTGTGGATGATGTTACTGCAGCAAAGGGGGGCGAACACAATTGATTTAGTGAGAAACGTTGAATAAGTAGGTGTCTACAAACTTTCGGACATGCAGTGTTCACAGTAATATCACAGCGATCAGCAAGAATGAATGCAATACAGCAAAGACTCAAGTTTCAGCCAACAAGGAGAAACAAACAAGCATGCTGCACTAAAAACATACACTACACCCACAAAGAACAAGGAACCGGGTAATGTAACATGTAATAAAGCACTGCCATCAGACAACAACAAAAAAAAAAACGGCAGACAGCGAACTTCACACCGTCTGGTCATAGAAATGAACACACTGAAATGAGCTGGCACAGCTTTTATCATCACACTCACCCTGTTCAAGTGGCGAGTCTACGTGCCTGAACTACTAAAGCTAATTACTAAAGCAACATCTCAGATGAAGAGTCTGGCGCATAGCCTACATTTTAAAAGATTTCAAACATTTCGCTAACAGAGTTCACTAACAGGAACTGCTTTAGTCTCCTGAGTTATGAAAACCTGGTGTGTCCCACTGAAATATGGCTTCAAATTTGTGTAGAACTAGAATATGCACTCCAGCTCCAGCTTTCTAACCAAAAGCTCAAAAAGTATGTTAAAGGGAGACTCCATGAAATTTACAAAATTTCTATATACTTTAATGGTTAGGATATAAACAATGTCATTCAGAATGGTTTGATGCAAAATGCTTCGCTCTAGAGAAACTTAGTGAAGTAGAACTGTTCACAGTGGTGGTGATAGGAACCAGACATCTGAAGAGTTCAATGCCTCTAAAAGCTCCCTCACAAAACATTATTACACAAAATGGTTGTGAATACGCTGCCTGCTGCCTGCGACACTGTTTTACGATAGTTCTGTGATAAACTTTTGGCATAAAACTTCTTTGTTAAAACGTCTTGTTAATCCATTAAATTTTAATCCATCAATGGCGGAAGGATACATGTAGGGCGTTGTAAGGCAAAACAGTCCCCCAAAAGGCTTTTTTTCCCACCATCACAGACATAACTGTAAAAACTTGACACGTGAAAGTTCGCTGGCGGTTTGGATGTTAAAATTTCTATGTATGTATGTAACAGACATCACGACCCCTGATTTCTATCACCACCAAATCTGAGTCAGTCGCTTTCTCCACAACAAATCGTTTTACATCTAATCACCCTGAATGACTCGCAACGACGGAATTCTGCAAAAATTTCAACATATTGGTTGAACTCCCCTTTAAGATGTCACGGTATGTTTTGTTCCTTCTCCTTATTTAAAACATTAACTGTATATTCAATCAGGTTTAGGAGTGCTGACTGAAAACTATTTCGAAAACAGCTCGATTTCGCAAAATTGCCACAGTATTAAATCGCTCTCTCGATTTAAATAACCGTGTACAAATTAACATTTTGTATTAGTTTGTATAAACTGACACAAAAACAGCTTCTGGTTGAGGACGCAGACTTTCAGACTCGACTGTACGCAACATTTCTCATCAAACCGCGAAAGAAAGGCTAACTTGGAGTCACTGCAGAGTCCCACTGACTCACTAAATCACAATTCATGTTAAGAACTGATAAAGCTTCTGGCGCTGTACTTCTTTGAATCGTTTACATGCAACTTAGATCACTGTACATTAGCTATAAACCTGCCGCTGATATCCGAAAGAAGCACAAGTGGGTAATAAGCAGGCTAGCTGCGGTAATATGTAGCCGGCGTTATAAACCAGTGTTTCTGGGCTATCATTAGCAACTAACACTGTTTTCGAGGCTACGTTGTTAACGTTAGTCAGCTAACTTAAGTCAATTGACTGTGAAACAAAACAAGCTTCCTCAAAAAAACAAAAACAAAGAAACAGCCACACAATCCGCAAAAACAGGCTAACATGAGCCAAAAAACACTTGAAATGTAACGTAAAATTTTCAGCTCGACCGTTTGTGAGAAACGTCGCCACAGCACCTCTACATGACTCGAAACGTTTGTTTTCTTTAAGTCAGCATAACGACAGCCTCGCGCTAAAACTGCCGGAAAAGTTATGATAATCCTGAGTAAAGCTGAGTCGAGGTGTTGCTGGCTGATGTTGCTGTAAAGCTTTTTTACGAAAATGCTAACGTTAACGGTAACGTTACCTTGAACACGGCCTTCGCTCCAGTTACTCCTTTCCCAGAAAACAGTTTCTTCCCGAGTTCAGTCGCTTCAAAACTGTAGGAAACTCGTTCGGAAATTAGACCCTGAAACCTCTGTTGCTTATTTCTAGGCACAGTTTTAGTTTACATGCTCTCTTCGGTGCCTTTACGATCGAAAACGAAGCGGTTTACTTCGGTCTTCGAACCAGAGACACGACCCAAGTGAGCAAGCTTCATCAACTGGCGAGAAAAAGCAGGAGAACCGAGACCCCGCGTTGATTTTTTCCCCACCAATTTTCCGACAAGCCCCGCCCTCCTGCGTTCTAGCGGCAAACTGTTTATGAGTATGAACAACTAGCCAATCCTAGTACAGGACGCGAATACTATCAGCCAATCAGACTACAGAAGGGGCGGGATTTTTCGGAATACGGGTGGGGGAAAATAGTAGCGCCATGATGAACTACGCTGATCCTACGGGATGTGTAATTGGAAAACAGCTGCTCGTAAGGAGGGCGGACTTTTGTCATTGTTAAATTACGCAGACTGGTTCCAACATGTTTTTAGATTTATTTAGGTTGCGAATATATTTATTTTAGCATGAGAGTGACTAGTGTTTTATTTTTTCATAAGACATATATCCTAGTGCTATACACTATAGAAAAAGAAATAAGCTTGTGCATTGTGGGGTAAAGTTACTTCAGTTACAGATCGCCTCAAGTAGAATTAAAAGTAGCTTGAGTAGAAATACAAGAATATCTGGTTCATAAAACTCCCCAAGTATTGAACAGAGCATCTCTCATAACACGAATGAAGTTTGCTGGGAACTATTCACTGTTTTTATTTTGGTCTAAAATAAAATGCTAAAGCTAGAGTGTGAGAGGTGTGCAAAAAAAAAGCTAAGCTGTGCATGTGCTGAACCAAGAGAACAGAATTCATTTTTATGTTTTTTTTTAATTTTAAAGATTAAAAAAGTAAAGAAAAATAAATAAATAAAAAATGAGAACAAAATGTGAATGATGTAGATTCCTTTCCTCACAAATATACTTGAGCAAAAGAAAAGATATTATTCAAAAATGTGCATGATGTATTTTGAGGGTGGGAGGTGCTTTTGAAAAACTGCAAGGGCTTTGGGGTGAAGACGTGACAGTGTTTGATTTTTTTATTCTGCTAGCTTGCTAATGCAGAAGGAAGCCAGATGGTTAGCATTACTGCTAGAAAGCTAACTATCATATATGTATTCATCAGCCTCTACATCAGTCAGGATTTCTTTATTACCCTTGGGGGGGGGGGTTGTTTGATGTATTTGCATAATGCATTCTGGGTGTTGTAGTGAGAGAACGCTGGAGGAGGAAAACACAAAATCATGATTTCTGTCAAACTGATGAGGCTGAGAGATGCAATGCTGCACTACAGAATACTGCATAACATGACAAGTAACATATTAAATGCTAGTTTTGGGCCAGAATTTCCCTTTAACTTCACAAATTAAACTTGTTACTTCCAACCTTTATTAGTAAGTAGTTAGTAATTCTACCTGGTTGGTTTGAAAAAAGTAGGTAAGGTGCAAAAAACTGTGTGAATCATATTCAGTGAGGTCATCGACAGCAGTTCCTACGTCTAAGCAATAAACAGGATCCAATAAAGATTAAAAGTACTACTGTAGCAGATAACATTACCCAAATAATAGTGTGGATAAGTTGGATAGATGTATGCATCTTCTGTCTCTTAGTGTTAATTAGTCTTGGGTAAGTGTAGTGCAGATACACAGTGTCATAATGTACAGGGCAATGGAGCCCTCTTTGGATGTTGTGGTCCCACAGCTCCGTTCATTAAAGTGTTTCAACATGTATTCCACCTGGCTGCTCAAAGGTCAGATTCCCAGCAGCCTGCCAGACGGCCCACACACACACACATATGACACACAGGTAAACCTGCCCATTACATCACTGCCATATTGCTGTTTAAAGTCTGCCAGATATAATTATGGCACTTCAGCCTGTCTTGCAGGCTACTTTTATTTTGGAAATTAAGCACACGCACTCACCCAGTGTGATTCATATAATACTTAACAGCATGAAACGCATATTCCCCTGAAGCATTCGTGTCTGAAGTTCCCTCTGTTCTCCCTGAACAAAGGCAGGTTTCATCCCCCTAACCCAAGCCCTGCCTTGAAAAAGTTTCAGGACTTGAGCAATAGCTTGGTGATCTCCACTATGACAATGGCAAGTATAAGATGATAAAAACAACAGAAAAGGATCTGCTGTAACACATACACAAGTTGAATACACATATCTGAGCTTAAATTCACCCTTCAAGCTACATTCAAAATGTAAACATCAGAGTTGCATCATATGGTCAGGTCTGTTTATTGCTTATCTATTAGGATGTCATTTATGCATTGGGGAACCTGCAGGGCCTTCTAGGTCTTCAGAGAGAGTCTAATGATTTCTGTGTGAAATAAAAAAATGCATACCTGTTATTTTTTCTACTCATCGTGCTAGTTGTGTATTTAAACTCTGGAACTATTGTTATAATACTCTTATTTCATTGATTGAGCTACACTATGTAAATTTTGGCGATTTGGAGGCCTCTCTGGTGGAAATGTGTAATTGCATGCAACCTCCTTTTTATTAGCCAGTGTGTGCCATGTTAAAAGAAGTAAAGATCTATGACGTGGTCCTAAAACTCTCACAAAATCTGACCCGATGTCTTTTACATTTAAATTATTATCGTTAGGTTTTACAGGGTGACTCGCAGCAGTGCACGCACATCATACTTTTCAGCATGTTTTGTTTTCATTCCTGACTCAGTGATGCTACTTCTTTCAATCTCAACAACAAAAACTAACATAGAGTAGCTTGAATTTAGGTTGCAAACAAAAGGGTTAAAAACAAAAAATTGCCCAATCATACTTTTTTTTCTTTATGGTGTCTAGGTAGATACAGCTGAGCTATTTACCCTCTTGGATAAATTCTGTAAGTCCTAGATGCGCCACTGGCTTTGAATACGAGCAGTAGTTTGACCAAAGCAGGAGTCAAAACTGCTACAAGGTAAAATATTTTTCACATGTCTATTACAAGTTTCAAATGTACAAAGTTAATCTAGAATAGCAAAAAATATTCATGTGAATCACTGTTAGCTTTTTGTTTTATGGCCTGAACTAAATGCCTAGGTCTATCTCTGCGTTCAGACTACTGATTGGCTGAAGCAGGTATTGGATGGTAACTATAAATACTGGGTTTTCTTGAGAAGAGCTTTAGAAATGGTTAAAAGCTAACACACTCACACACATCAAATCATAATGTATTGTTTATTTGTTTATTAGTATTTATTGCAATGATAGTTGTTTTTTTAGACATGACTGCTTACTGCCCAGATATGTAGCTTTACATACAATTTTATCAGATGTAAGACTTTTCTTTGCAGTCATCAGGTTCTTGGCAAACATTTTCCTTTTGTATTTTTCATGTAGAATTCTTCCTTTGCTCTTCTCCCTTTCTTATTTTGTTTTGGCACATTTTATGGCTGAATGGGCCTTTGAAGGTGATATTCACCTTTAATGTCCATTGGTCAACTGGTTTTGGAGCAACAAGTCCACAAAATGAACTCTACTGTAGGAAAATTGGACAGTCTCAGGACCCTCAGTTTTTGTGGATTACTGACCAGGACATAAGGGCCTCTGACTGCAAGAGGCCTTGGGGGGCTTCAGACTATAAGGCTAGATGGTAATCAAATCCTTGAGATAATCTGATGCAGATGCAAATATCTGATGAACAAATATCCATTGAAAATGAATAAATAACCAAATGACTGAAATAAATGAACAAATGTTTTATTTTTTAGGCCCGTTTTCAGTCATTATTTACTCAAGAGATATTGTTGCTGCCATTCAAATGGGATGTTAGCGTTTACCGATCTTTGTGTGTACTGTTTTTGCATTATGACTCAGTATGGCTTGACAGAAAAAGAGAGGAGATTCAAATTCTACACAAAAATCTACAGATCCTACACAAAAATGTTCAAGTCCTTTGCAAAAATCTTCAAATGCTATGCAAACATTTATGAATCCTACAAAAAAATGTTAAATCTTATGCAAAAATCTACAAATCCTACACAGAAATCTTTAAATCCTACAGAAAAATCTTCAAATCCTACACAATACACAAAAAATTGTTAAGATGTAGACACAATAGGATATCAAACAATAAGAATAATTTCGTTTATATTCATAAAAAAAATAAACAGCAGTCCAGTGTTGCTGGAAATGGACAAACACAAATGCTATATTTTAAACTACAAGTATTGTTTAATATCACTTTTGAGGTCTTAAAAAAAAAAGCTTCTTATTTTATTTTATTTAGCTTTCTGCCCAGTGACCGCTGCGACCCAGGAGGATAAGCGGCTTAGATAATGTGTGTGTGTGTGTGTATTATTTAAACAACTGTTCGAGTGCAGGGGGCCACATACACACCTAAACATGACGTGTCGTGAAATCAACCCTTTGTACCAATGAGACGTTTTGTTGTTCTTGTTGTAGAGATGTATTATTGTTACCTTGCTGTAAAGGTGGATCTGTACAGATGCATATCAAAAATCAGACACCACATTTACATCTGTAGTATTGTGCAAGGCATCTGAATCCTTTTATTCGTTTTTTGATGCAGTGTGCAACTTCCTAGCTAGAATTACAGTCATTTTCTTCCAACAAATCAAATAATTAAGAGCCTGATGAGGCGGGATTTATTGCCTTCTTTATTTGCATAATTATGTGGGCAGCCAATCAGGCTTGCACTTCTCATTTGCAGAGGTATTGGACTGGATTCAGACTTCACTCCAGAAGTCACACAGAAATGTAGATATTATTAGACAGGAGCTGCTGTGAAAGAGCTTGCTGAATGTGATGGTTTAGGAGGCATTACACTATTTTAGCACTTGCTATAAACAGTTTAAGGCTGTTCTTTTAAAACACTGGCAGTAAGCATGGAGAGCGTAAAAGTGCAAGTGGGTCCACACTTTAATTAATCTAATCAAGCTTCTCCCACAAACAGTTTTTTGTCACAAAGGTTTTGTCAAGGGTCAAATGATATGTGTTTTTCATGTGTGTGAAAAGTCTTAGTGTGCATTTGAGCCAATGTTAGCATGGCTGCAAATTCATTATTGATGTTTCCAACTCAACTAGCTATGATAACACAGTGTAAAAACACACTGAAAGCACTGATATTATTTGTACTTAAATAATTAAACTATACCCTGTTGAAAAAGGACCATTAGAAACCGTTAGGATTAAAACTTAATGGTTTTGCTGTCTAATGGGAATTGGAATAATGGTTTTCACTACAGACCTAGTTTCCTGTAGAAGACTTTAGCTCCCATTAGGAAGCCATCAAATGCACTCAGAGTCAGCCTCTGATCACATGTTAAACCATTAGGATCCTTTACCTTATAATATCAACCCATCAGAAAAAAGCCAAAACACATTAAAAAAAACATGCAGTAAGTGTGGGCGGAGTCACACAGAATTCCTAGTGAGATATCTGATTTCTGTTTATTTTTTTTTCTATCAAATGTTGTTTTCAAACAAACAACACATTCAGATGTTATATAGGTTAAATACAGGTTTGACATAATTTGGGTATCCTAAATATGAATGCGTTCAGTGTCTCTGCCGAGTAATCAGTCTGATTGTAATAAAACAACTTAAAAAGCTGCCAGTTCATTAGTTTTTCTCAAAGCTGTTGTTGGAATATGTAGCTTTGAAGACATTTTTGATGGAGTTTACATTTTAGCATGTGATCATTACAATAATGTCAATGTCATGAAATAAAAAAAAATAATAACGTAGTTACTTCAAAGCTCAAGTTTCTGAAACAGTACAGTTTGTGTGATGTACACTCTTAAAACAGATTGTTCTTTGAGGGTTCTTTAGTAAAGACAATGGTTCCCTATAGAACCATAAACATGCAAAGAACCACTTGCATTAAATAGTTCTTTGCATTGTGAAATGGTTCTTTAGATTGATAGAGAATGTGTTGTATATGGTTCTGTGTAAAACCTTTTTGAAAATGGTTCTATATAGCACCAAAAAGGGTTCTACTATTGTTACAATGTCAAGGCTTTTTGTGGTTCTTTTATTGTTCAAAAAGGTTTATACACATATATATATATATATATATATATATATATATATATATATATATATATATATATATATATATATAGAACAATGTGCAACATGTTCTCCATCAATCTGAAGAAAAACTTCACCATGCAAAGAATTATTTAATGCAAGTAGTTCTTTGGATGTTTATGGTTCTATATGGAACCATTGTCTTTACTAAAGAACCCTGGAAGAACTGTCTTTTTGCAGAGTATACACTTTGTTTCTTTAAATGAAAGGTTTGAGTGTATTAACTCTGTATATAATTTCAGACAATTTAAAAACTGAATTTCAAAACTTAATTCATTTGAGCAATGAGTTACCTCTAACAGGAGAATAATTTGAGAATAATAATTGTTATTAAATTATTGTTAAATTGTGTATTCTGCATTTGTTAACATATTATTTGAAGTTAAATTAACTCAATATTTAAGTTAACATCTTAAATGGCCATGGCCCACTGGCAGGTTCAGTTGTTTTACACTTCTATAACCTAAGAATAACTCCCAGTCCAAGTATTTACTGAGTGTTAAGCCTTAGTATGTAATAAGCCTGGGATTTTAAGGGGTGAAGCAGGTTACTAACTTTTTTAGGTTTAAAACTGAACTCTTACTATGCTTCTTACAGAAGAACAATATGTGTTTTATTTTTATTAACTTGTTTGAAATTCAATTAACTCAAAATTTTATGTTAGCCAGGTTACTTTCTTTTTAAGCTACAAAGTTGTAACTTTTTTGATTGGATGTATAACTTAAAAAAGTAAGTTACCTGGTTGCCTTCTAAGTTTAAGTTCACAGTACTTCTAATAGTAAGTTAACAGAACAATAATCTGTGATTTACATTATGTTAACTTATTATTTTAAATTCAATGAACTTAAAATTAGGAGGCAACAAAGTTACTTACTTTTTAAAGTTAAAACACTGAGTCACTCTTTATAGTGTATAGTATATGAAGGAATGCATTTATGGACAGACGATAGATCAATTCCTCATTCTGACAGTTACATAATAATAAAATAATAAATAATATAATAAAATTAATAACTAAGTAATGAACCTGCAATTTAAGTGGTTCATACATATTCATTATGTGTATATCTTTGTTGATGCACATATGAAAACCCTTCCAGAAATCTGTCAGGAAGTGTGGAGTTTTTGTCTAATCTGTTCTGTCCACACTGCCGACCTACTGCAGAATACTGCAGCAAAACAGCAGGGCTGGGGTGGAGAAGGCAGGGGTGGAGGGGGAGAAAACAATAAAAATGGAGTGATTTACATTGACCGCACTGTTTGAGGACACTGCATTCTGGGAGGGTCAGAGAGAGAGGGGGGAGAGGGGTGTTGTGGGTAATAAAAGAGGTTGATTTATGACACCTTGGCCCTTGGCTGTCATGTGGGGTCCCGCTGGACCTGGCAGGAGCCTTCAGGTCATATTTCACTGTTGCCAAGAGACATTTACCACACCTCCCCTTGAGGTAGAGAGAGGGGCAGAGACCATAAGGCCTGGTGGGTGCTATAGCTTTCTGGATGACCCCCAGACAATGTCCACCTTTGATATATCACCAACCCAGTCAGAGCTGAATCAGGAGTAGAGATTAATTTTAGAGCTAAATGTGACATACAATAACTAGGGCACCATTGCACATACATGCACCTGTTTGTATGCCCACCCTTAGGAAATCTGTATGCAGTCAGATTTAGCAATGAGTACATCAATGGGAAGAAGCAATTACATTAAAAGAACTCCTGCACTCAAATGTGTTTTTAAAATGGTTCATTTCTCCTGGATGGCTTATTATAATTATATAGACTGGTATTTTGTTTCCAAATGTGTTAGCACAGAGTTTAGCACAACCTGATGAAAGCGATTTGTGGTGCGCTCTGTAGCAGCTTAGTTTTGTATGTCACAGAAGAGATTAAGCCTAAATATGCTAAAGAGACAGAGAGCAGGCACTAACATAGCTACCTTAATGTTTTAGATGCAGTTCACAGTAAAATAAAGAAATGAAGGTGGTAATATTTATTCCACATCTATCTTATAAACTGTCAATTATAGTGAGTAGAGCTGTTCTAGTAGTAGTGTAGCATGCTACAGCTTTATAAACCACTGTCCCTGTTAGCACCAGAGATAATGTTAGCTTAGCAAGAAGGCCAAAAAATAGCTTAAAAAAATAGTTCAAATCTGGCTCAGTGAGGCTTCACTGACACAACGTTTGACAATAAAGTCTCAAATCTGAGGCAGTGAATTTTATTTTTTTGTGTTAGCTATGCTAATCTTGTTCCATTATGCTATCATTGGTAGCATCAGAGGCTAGCTTTTCCTTAGTGAGCAGACTCAGACAGTCTCAGTTTATGACAGTGTAAAACTGATATTCCACTTCCGTCTTATAAACTGTCAAATATATAGTGCATAGAGCTGTTCTAGTATTAGGTAGCATTAGATTAGCAAGCTACAGTTTATAAACCACTGTCCTTGGTAGCATCAGAGGCTTACTTTTGTTAAGTGGACTCAGACTGTTTCATACACCATAACACAGATTTGATTTCTGCAAGCTTAGAGGATAAAGACACAAATTGGACCAAGCGAAGTTGACTGGCTGGTGCTGAAGTGACAAAAAGAAAAATCTAACCTGTTCTGTGGTTATTTGAACTAAGTTATTAGCCTGCTAATTAAGCATGGCTTTACTTTGCTTTTCTTAGCACTGTTCGACATTTATCAATAGTTTTTCAACTTAAGGTTTAACAACTATGACGATTTAAAATTTCTTAGTTATTTTCTGTTTATTAATTTTACAAAGGAAGCTTATTTGTTTCTGTTGTGCTCCATCTCATCTGCTCAGTCTATTCAAACATAGACAGCTGTACTCCCCATCCACCAAAGATAGAAAGCATTGTGTCCCTGGTGGTTAAGGAAAGGCGAGAGGTTTTGGGACCAGGAGGCAAGGGGGCATTTTTAATTTGCATGATTAATTTGAATAATCGTGCATATTCATAAACTGATCCATTCTTAATTAGTGGTAAGGTTTAGGGATGCCTTTTTGTCATTTTTAGTTTCCTGGGCATGACAATAAGACATACAAATATTTAACAACGTATTATTCAACACAGATTTTTTATGGTTTAAATTATGACTTATGTACTTTAAGCAATTAGCAGCCTACCATGCTCTGTAGCATGTATAAAAACGCTAAGCAGGCTCAGTTGACCTCAATTCATCTGGATCAAGATGGCAAAAGGAAAAGAGACCTTGAAAGAAGGTTCATTGTTGGGACATGGGTAGCAGGAGCTTCAGTCACAAAGACTGCTCAACTGACTAGGGTTTCAATAGGAACAGTGACTAAAGTGACATATGCATTTAGGGAAAAAGAGTAGGCAATAAAGTAAAAAATCATGGTTCAAATCACACCTCGAACGACTGTGATGCTTGTGCATTAGTGCAGTATGTAAACAAAAAACAAGAAAACAAGTGACTGAGCATGTCAAAAAAACAGTCCATCCACAACTACATAGAGAGGGATATTACAGCAGGGTCACAGAGCATAAACCCCTCGTTTCAAACACAAATGCACGTCTGAGAGTTCAGAGGTGTGAAAATCATCAGCACTGGTCTATAGAGATGTGGAGAAAAGTGATATCATCAGCAGAGTCATCCTTCACTATCATCTCCACAAGTGGGCAAGTGCATGTGTGGTACAGCAAGAGAATATTACAATGCACATGAATGGTAAAATGTTTCACCCCTACAGTGAGGAAGTATTGTGGTTCTGTTATGCTGTTTAAAAAATGAGGAAATTTTGCTGGCTTTGTTTGGGACCCCTTGCCCCCATAGGGGAAGGGTCACCGAAAATCAACATCAAGTTATTCTGAAGGATCTCCTTTATGCTAAGATGAAACATTTCATCTGGATGGGATTGATCTCCTCCAGGATTACAATCCTGCCATCCTCGGGGTACAAAGCGTCACTGAATAGTTTGATGAGTATGAAAATTATGTAAATGATATGCTATGATTTTTTCCAGCCACCAAATTGGACCCCAATGGGAGATTTTGTGCTGATGTGTTAGACAGCACTCTCCACCACCATCCTCAAAACACCTACACTTGACCAATCAACCCATTTAGGGTAAGGACAAAATGGAAATTGTGTAATTTTGTGTTTCATCAAACTATTATTTTATGAAGGACCTTTTCTAGCTACAAACAGTGCTAGCAGTCAATTAGGGCTCCCGCAGTATGACCAAGAAATTATATGATGGTATAATTAAAATTTCTGATGTTTTTTGCATATATCATGGCACTTTTTTAAAATTTAAATAAAACCATTTTAGATGCTTAAGTAAACTTATTTTGTGGGTTTACAGTGGCTTATAATTCTGAGATGTCTCTTTGCCATTGTTAATGAGCAAATAAATCTGAAATATATTTATTGTGCAAAACAGTAAAAACAAAGCTGAACAATGTATAGATAAAACTACGTAAATATTGACAGTTTTTTTTAGCTTTTTTTTTTAGCTTTGTGTTAGAATGTCCCGTTCCACCTTAAAGACAGCAGCACTTACCTTCTGGAACCTGTACATTTGCCTGAATGTAACTGCTCCACCATTTAAAGTGGAAAGGGAAATTTGAATAAGAGGTCAACTTCAGCTTCATCACTTCATTTCTCAAGTCATTCATGTCAGACGTGTGTCCCATATACCTGTACATCCGACCCTCAGACACTGCTGGAATTTGGTAAATATTACAGTCAGTCTAGCTGGTCCATGACATAATGCACACACAAGGCAGTGAGATCACACGTTAACGTCTTCAGCCAGACCTTGTTGCTCTGGTGTCCATGTTAGGCTAAGGCTAACGACAACATTTACACAGTTTCTTTATCAAAATGAATTAAGTATTAATTCTTAGAACATTTTTAGAACATGATTAATGAGGGCGGGTGTGGGGCCCCAAAATGTTCAAGAAAAGGGCCTGGCTCTGGCAAAAAGTTATTTTCTCTCACTTATGAGTGCACACAAGACTTATTAGTTATTGAGACGACAGCTGTGTTATTGGCTGTGAAGAAAGAGAGAGAGGGAGAGAGAGAGAGAGAGGAAAGATGACAAATGCACTGTTCTCTAAACATGAGCAAACCCTGACAGGCGGAATAATGGATTCAGTGATCCCTTACAGCTCATACACCTCCTCACTGCGTGGTCATGACAACTGCTACAACCATATAAACCAAATTATAGATTTGAGCTTTAAAACTGGACCGTGTACAGAGAGGAGCTGGTACAGGCAGGAGGCAGCTGAACCTGCTTTTACAGGCTGCACTCAACATGATATATAGGCAATTCGTTCAAACCAGGAAAGGCAGATCAAAACAGCATTTAGCAAATAGGGGTATGAAGGAATGAACATGGAAGACACAGCCATAACGTCTCTCGCTTAGGAGAAAGCCTCATCAAATTGTGCTGTATACTGCGTGCAACACCCTGCTAGCTCCTACCGTAACTTTTAATACTCAGAAAGATTCTGCCTTTTTGTCACTGCAGTACCAGTCACTCGTTTTTACTCGCTCAGATCTGAGGCCTTATATTCTAACTTTCCTCAGTGCAGCGTCAGTTAGCCAGAATTGCTAGTGGTTTAGGATTCTCACTAAGCTAACGTTAGCTTCTGGTGCTGCAAGGACATAAATTAAAAGTAGCTTAAGCTTATTTGCTCAGGTTTGAGTGTTTATTCTTTAAACTTGAGTCACTAAAGCTACACAAAAGAACCTGCGTGGTTTAGGCCTCCTAGAGTTAGCGTCTAGTGGCGTGGCCACAGGATCATGCTTTGTTCCCCTAATGAGAGCCAGCTAAGTTGACACTAGTTTGGCAAAAAAGATATTTTACCGTCAGAATAATGTACACACCTTTGACGACCACAGCATGTAACAGCGCTGTGCAAAAGTCAAGGGTCTGGGGTGTGGGCCCAAGGACGGTAAGTTAATTATTCAGAGAACACCACAGGCTTCTATTTTGCTTGCTACTTTGACGTGTGCTTTCCTTATGCAAGAGGACTGTCTTATATCTCATCTCCTCAGAAATACGGTTTGAAAAAGAAAACCTTGTACCTAATGGCCATTTTGGAAATTGAATAAAGTATTGTGAGTTTTGTGCAGAGGAATAAAGGCTGAGAAGAACCGATACTCAAAGGGAGAACCCATCATAGGCCGTCGAGATAGTGGAGTTATGATACAAATAATACAAGTTAAAAAGAAGAAAGATACATTCAGAAATTATCACAGAGGAATCTGTTGGAATGCTGGTGGTGTTAGATTATACCACAAGTTTGTCTCCATTGACTTTAGGCAATTATACTGGACAAAGTTTCCCTTCATCGTCCAACAGGCTGCTGCCTCAAGTCTGACCCAGACAGTGGATTATTAGTGCCTTGTTTCCGCGAGCTGATGAATGGGGTGATTTTGCGGAGTGATCGTGGTGGAACGGGCAGTAGGAGAAAGATAATAGCTTTTCTCCTGCATATGATCCATCCTACTGTCCACTCCCTGTGGGTCCAAGGACTTGAGTCACACCCACATCCTGTACCCTGCCTCAACTGTCTAAACCACACCCAGCTTAGTCAGGATTCCCCAGGAATGAGTAGGCCTTGTGTTTGAAGTAGTCTACCACATTCTGTTTACATTCTGATTGTGCACAAAAGTAGTAAGTAGTATGCAGTATGTGACCAACATGAATTTCTCTGGTAAAGCAAAGATCAGTGAATGACCAAATGTTCTAGTGCGCAGAGCTATGTTTGTGATATACTGCATCGAAAACTGCAACACAGTCATTTCAGGAGGAGTAACCACTGACTTTACTGCCAGCTTTGCTGATTTAATAGCCCTGAATTCAGGCTTATACGGATACATAAATTAAATAAAAATACATTATTTGTCCTGCTACTGCACTCAGTGCAGCACTGAAGCCACATTGTTTTTCTCAGCTGGTCTTGAGGTGGCTTTGCTTACTTCGTCTATTTAAAAGTTAACTTACCGCATAGATAATGTGGTTAGTACAGTAACCTGGTCTCAGGAAGACAATCCACACAGCATCAGCTTTTTAAGCTGCTTATTATTCAGTCGAACCAGATCATATTACCAACTACAAAAGTAATATTTAAATGACCACCTTTTAGCAAACATAGTTGCGTTTGGAAACCAAACAGGTTTACCACACCAAAATATCTCCACACATGTTGCCAAAGAGCGGAAAAGAAGCTATCAATGATTGCTAAGCAGTGATTGGAGGGCTAAGGAAAATGGAGTGGGACTTGAGATGGATCTAGTCACGCCCCTTCCTGGTAGTACTATACATGACTTTTGTCATACACTGGGTATTGTAGTATGATGAGTAGGATGCAGAATACTGTATATACTGCAGTATGCAGTATACAGTACACATTATGCTATTTTGAACACAGCCCATGTTTCACTTAGTGAAAGATCGCAGACTTCAACTCTAAACTTAATCCCTCAACACCTTTGAGCTCTTATGCATTTTCATAGGAAAGCTGCATTTTGAAAGAAGCATTATTTTTTTCTCATGGAGATCAGCCAAACAAAACCAAATGTTCATATTTTCCATCATTTTGGAACCATTTTGCCCTCCACAATAAGACAAGTACAAAGCCACACATTCTGTTGCTAAAAGAAAGAATTAAAAGCAAGAACATCAGCTAAGGGAATGTAAAACGCCAGGAAAGGAAAATAAAAGTCTCCCATCCCTGGACTCCATTACAGTGTGATTGATTCTGCCCTGAACAGGTAGCAGTGAAACTAATGGAAAAAACGTTGAAAGCACTGAGAGGGAAATGAAGGGAGAAATGAAATCAGGGGCAGATTGATATAGAAAGTGCTGTTCCTGTGTGTTAATTTTGACAAAGGAGAAATAGACAGACGGGGAGACACAGTGAGAAAAACCAGTCTAGGAGAGCTAAGTGTGTAAACACAAAGCAAGCGCCTCTAAATGAACCAAGAGAAAGGCAAAACATAAATATACTGGCATTGTAACATCTTAAAGGGCCCATATCAAGGGGTCAATTTGTGACATTTGTGTGGGTTTATATATCAAAAACAAATGATTAATTTGTACATGACTGTTTTCCATAATTCTTTATCCCTTACAGTTAAACAGGGTGTTTTTGCTGTTGTTTGTGCCAGTTGTAGTGTTGTGTAATTGTAGTTCTAATAGTCGTAGTAGGCCTCAAACCCCAAAACTGAAGTTTCTTGAAGAACCTAATAGTTTAAAAATGGTTCCTTGAAGCACTCCAAGAGATTCCAGACCATGCTGGATAAAGTGGCTCCTCAATGAATCTTGTAAATTAAATTGTAAATTATAAGTTCCTCATAGAACTACCCTTTTCAGAAGGGTTCCTGGAAGGTCCCTAAAGCGTTCCACCAGTGAAGCAAGGTGAGAAACCCCAAAGGGTGCATTGAGTATCCTTTCATTTTTACAGTGTAAATAGGTGGAGCTGCTACTGGCTGAACAAGAAAATATATTATTATACAATAAAATCCATTGGTCTTCATGACATCTCAAAAGGAAAGAAATCAAAACATGTTTTTACATCTTGTTTCCATTTACAGACTGTAAGGTCAGGGAAGTGAGCAGTATGTTTTGAAACTTTAACAATATTGACAAACTGCATCCAACTCTTATTTCAGAAAAAGCTACAATTTTTTTTTCCATGATAAGCACCCTTTAAGAAACAAGAATGAACACCTAACTTCTGAAGTGCAAGCTGAAGTGTTGTGTTAGAACACTCGGCTTGAGCAAGAACCCACCAACCAACCCACCCACACACAAAGCATATCATTCTACCAAATTAGGGTTTGGTAGTAATTTAGTGGTTTCTACAAGTTAGTGAAATTGCGGTTTTAAAACAGATCTAAGGTAACATAAAGAGTTCAAAATCCAAAACACAACATTAAACAGCCTGAGCTGAGAAAGCCTCATTATCCACTGTGGAGGAGCAAGAGGTAAAAGTTGTGCGTTTGATACAGAGACGGCTCCAGGAAAACATACATGGTCACACACAGGCTTTGCTGCTTTGCGGCTGTCTGAGAATGTGAGTGTGTCAGTGCGAGCTGCTTACAGGATAGCAAGACTAGATGCAGGTCGAATCATGTACGGAAAAAATCCCTCCCAATTTGGATGCTGGAAATAAACCCTGGCTTGATGGCTCAACCTGAGCTCCATGTTGGGTCATCTAGGCCTGCCACAAGACACACATACAGAGTTATACAGGGCTTCCTCTCTTTTTTAGAAGATCATTTTCCATGAGTTCCATACAGGACGACTTCTCACGGAAGTATATATTAGACTTGCATCATCGGACATCCTTAACATTAAATGCAATTATTTTGGAGGTCCTAGTTTCTGCACTAGGCAATATTTTCTTTAATGCGGATGGAATATATTTTGATTGACAAGATTTACAAAAATGGAGGCACACCGGATTTTTCAAAAGAGAAATCAAAAAGGCAAGAAAGCTGCCCTTATGCTGTCTTAGTTCAGCCTGGACATATTTGTGGAGAGGTGTGAACTGTTTTCACAGCAGGAGGTTCTTACTTCTCATTGCTCACTAGCAACTCAACACAGTCACATTTCACACACAGAGCCACCTAGTTAATCTCAGGGGTAGGAAGTAACAAAGTATAAGCATTTCATTACTGTAATTAAGTAAAATTGTTTCAGTATTAGTTCATTGGCTGCTTAATTCTGCCACTTAATACTTTTTTACTTTTACTCACATTTCAAAAGAAAAATCTGTATATGTCTGCACATTTCTACAGGTCACCTGTGATTGGCTGCTTCCACAGCTAGATTTTTTTTAATATAACAAAGTACTTGTACTTATACTTGAGCAAGGAACTTGTGTACTTGTGCCACCTCTGGTTAATCTGATAACAGTGTTAGTGGAATCTTTTTTTTTTTTACCATAATAACGTAAGACTAGAAGGCCTGTAGAAAGACGTTAACAACACAGGCTGCATCCAGAAACCCTTACAGTTGCTGCTTTTTCCTATGATCTTCCTTCTCTCCTCTGGGACCCGGAAGCCAATTTCGTGACGGCATTTTAACAGCTGGATGAATACCAGAGTAGACAAGAGAAGCCGCTCCAAACACCTGCTGAAATGGCTCCCAACGGAGGATACACAAGTGTACACTACCCAGGAAGGCTTTTTACAGATTTTAAAGTGACATCACTGCAAAAATATGTACCAGCCTAACTTTCTTGGATTGCTCCATGGATACTTTACAATCTGTGTTTTCTTGTGCTTATATATTTTACATGCTATGTATTTTATACTTGGTGTAAAATAAAATGGGGAAAAAAGTACAAAACCACACAAATGTGAACCGGCTGGCACTGTGTAGCAGCTGTGATTGGATGCAGGAGTATTAGGGGCAAACAATGAGATAGGCCCAGATCATTAGTAGCCGAGATCAAATTTAATGATCTTGAAAGAAAACAAGTCCTATTTCCCTAATTTCTACTCATTTTCTCCATTCCTCATGCTCCTTTCCTCTCCTTGATTCCTCCATGTTCTTCTACGGTAGGAGAGGGGCAGTTCAGGAACGGTGGCACACAGCCTTACTTAAAGTCTTACTTAAAGTCACACTCACTCCACAAAGCGGTCTTGCTTCCTAGCTTCCGAGTGACAACACAGTTTAAGCTCAAATAAACAAAGATTACTCATCTCTGCCCTCTAAATCTGTTATTAATAAACATCAAGTAAACGTTACCCACCAATGACCTTTGAAGCATGATTGAGAAGTTAGAACTTGTTATTGTAAGAACCATAAAGTGTCAAAATAATTGTGTTTTCTGTTTTTCTTTCATGTACATGCATTTGTCTCAACCCAACAGATGAAAATGCACCCAATTCACATTACGTTAGTTGTGATGTAAACATATTGTGAAAGCTAACAAATGTGGAAAAAATTTGTGGCAAGCTTAAATAATTGTGACAGGTAGATCACAAATTTGACACGAAAGTTCAAAACCAAAGTGCCAATATTTCAGATTTTCACTCATGTTTTGGCTCTAGGCCAAGCCTTTTTTTTAAGACCTCAATATGCTTTGCCTGATAATTAACACATGTATACAGACTGCCTTTGCTGAGTGACAGGACCTATATAGTGACCGTCGCTTTTCCAGGACGCCAACATTTGTGAGATATTTTAGCAGTTTTTTTCATTTTCCTGGTGTTTTGCATGACTAGAAAAGTTGTGTCCAATGTTTTCCAGGACATGTGGGAACGCTGTTTATAACAAACACTAAATACAGATGTAGTAAGCATTTATTTATGAATACAAAGATAAACATTGTGTCTATATCAGACAGCAACAGAACTTAAATATCTTCTCTCCACTCCTCTTACTCCTTTACACAATATTCTGTACATCATTTGCACAATGTACCACATCAAAGTAGTGCTATTATGATATCATTCCATTACATCACAATAGAAGTGCAATAGCATAAGGCGTGTATAATGCATGCACAGGATATTCATGAACGTTCAATTAACACTTAAGGAACACCGTCAAAGCATCTATGTGGCTGCTCTCTGTATGCAGTGTGAATAAGTTTAAGCAACTCCATCCTGTCTTGGAGTGACCAAACTGAGGAGTCTCTGAAATGTAGGAAAGTGCAGAAAAGAACAGTGCCTGCATGCACTCTGTGAAAAGGTTTTTCTTCCTGTAAAAAGTAGAAAAAGAGGTGGTACAGCGTGACACTGGGTTGTTATGAAGCTGAGGTCTGCCTCGTGTCATAAGTAAGCACCTGTTGCTGGATGGATAACTGACCCCCTGCCATTTGACGTAGGCCACCCAGTTCCACCATGGCTTCAGCTGTTAGGAAATACTGTGTAGTGAGAATTTCTCAGACACAACCTGTCAACAGTTAGAAACAGACATAAGCATACATCACGCACCTCTTTCTCTCACAGTTAGGCTTTGGTTAAATATTACTTTCATTCATATACATATATTTTACACAGTAGTGCTTTAGATGCTGGTCATAGAAGTAAGACAGTCATCCGTGAACTCTAAACTGGCCATGCGTAAAGTGGGCCCCGGTCCATCCACTCCCTGCACACACTCTCTCTGCTTCATGCACAGCATTTTGGGAAGACTTCATTCTGCCAGCAGATTGTCCGAGGCGGCGTACGGCACGGTGGTGTACCTCATTCATCATTATCTGCAGAGACAGAAAGATGGATAGAAGAATGAAGAAACAGAGAGAGAGAATAAAGAGAGAAGATCTGCATGTTAAGAGCAGAAGGTTCTCGTCATAGTAAAGTTTATACTGTGGTTCTGTTGAAAGCCAGGTAATTCTGTAATTCTGAATACAAGTTATTCCTGTATAATAAACCACATTCATTGTTTATAAACAGTGCAATCTAAGCATCTACTTACATCAGAATAATGTAAAATGACTACATCTAAAAAATCTTTAATCCTCAAAAATTGCAGAGTAGATCATAAATTAGATGTAAACCAAATTGATTTTACAAGCCCCTGATTGCAGCCCTAAAGTTTGTATTACACACCTTCCTGCACCTGTATCTTACACTGTACTGCGTCTGCAGAGTGACTTTTTTCTCTAGCACACTCTTGCTCTCTGTGATGTAAGCATGGTTGCATCTAGAAACTTTTGCTACTGCTCCTGTCCTCCCTCTCCTACCCTGAAACGACACAGCAGTTGAGGAGAGGAGCAAGAGGAATTAAGCGAGCAAGCAGTAATCGAGGAAACGAGACAGCTGATCTGTTTCTGTGGCTTGAAAGCACGCCTCGGAATTCCTGGTAGTCAATCGATTGCTACACAGGCCCAGCCCAATTTACATTTGTGCGTGGTCTTCTCTTTCATGTTTTTAATTTTATTTTGTTTCCTCTCATATTTGGAGTGGCAGCATGATAGCATTACAAAATTCACAACATGTAGTTTCAGCATCACAGAGAAGACGAGCTGTATTGGTCGGAAGACGCAGTAACTTTTAGGGTTTCTGGATGCAGTGTGGACATACCAGAGATGGGGACTTGAGTCAGCAACTTGGACTTGAGTCACACTTGTGTCTGAAATGAATTTTGAGTGAGGTTGGTGTGACTCACGCTCAGCTGACTTGTGACTCGACTGGGACTGAAGACTTGCACTGATTTTTCAAAAATGTATTTTAATTCCATCATGAAGATGTAAAAAGTCATGCAGAGTAGTTTAATGTGAAATGCTCTGTTTTAGAGAAACCTATCGAGATTTGAAAGGTAGAATTAAGTTGAATTGAGAGGAGAGGATAGGAACATGGGCTGTATTAATTTCTTATCTTATTATTATTAATTATCTTATCTTACAGCATCTTATCTCAAGTTAGGAAATCCTAACTTACTCGATCAAAATAGACAAATCAACTGTCATATCTGTTATCTAGCAACCACACATACGTGCACAGCTGAAATGTAAACACGCAATAAAAATAATCAAGTTAGTAGGCCAGACAGCTAGCTACTGTTACTAATGTAAATAGGTCAAACAGAACTAAAGCGCAATAAACTTGAAATTAATAATAGTGACAGCACTTCGTACTGTTTACCAGAGCTTTGTTGCTCCCAGTTTCAGTTTCACTTTCCAAAACGATTTAGCCGATGGCGCTAACGTTTTTCCACCTAATAAACAGCAACACATTCAGCTCTGTCTTCTCATTATTCACCACCATCACAGTGATAATTTATCTAACAAGCTTTCATCAACATTAACACACTAAGGTAATAAAATGGGACAGTGGAGATTGTCTGTAATAATGCACCAGATGTCTAAATTATTCAATTATTCAAAAAAGTTCCCTCTCAGAAACTACATTAATTAAATGAAATCTTTATGAATACTTTCCTTGATGGCTGACATTGCTTTATGTTCTTTTTGAGATAAAATTTTGGCTTAAAAGTAATTTTTAAAAATCCATTCACAGAAGAGAGGCGCATCCAGAGAGAAATTATGCCCAAAGAAAACATTACATCAGCATCACATACAAAATCTCAGAGGTCGTGCAGGTTCACTGGTGGTTTTGAATAGTAAATAAAATAGCCATATTGCGGTTGTAGACACTGACCCCTGGTTCCTATGACCACCACTGTAAAGAAAACCGGAGTCGGTAAGTTTCTCTAGAACAGAGCATTTATCATCAGAACACTATGAACAACTTTTTTTCTCTTTTTTTTTTAATCACAAAGGAGTAATTACGCAGAAATTTTGAAAAATCACCTTTAAGATTCGCAAAACAGCACAAACAAATGACTGAATTAGGACTGCTAATTAATGCAGGTAACAGATACAACCTTTTTTTATCTGATCTGTGATTCTGCCTTTCAGTTTTATTATGGTATTATGGTCATGTGCAGTGTTGGGGTTTGACAGCACTGCAATAGTGAATTTACATTCCTGCCTTGGCAACTGTAGTTACTGCTGCAATGTAAAATGGTTCCTTTTTCTGCTTTTTCTTGTCAGCACTCTTTTTATTCTCTTTGGATAAGTGAACTATCTGGAATAAATGACAGGTGCTTCACTGATGTCCCAGTCCAAATCCTTCTTTTGGAAAAGGCAAAGCATTAAGTTTAACTTGCTCCGGCACTGGAGCTTGTTATGGGAAAAGCTCTCCTGAGCTGTTGCGACCATGGCCTGGAGGCAGAAATCAGGAAATCAGCTCGCTGAGGGGCTCGGTTCGATACGGCCTCAAATAATAAACCTTTCATTATAGAAAAACCTTTACTCTACAGGACAGATGAAGCGCTACATGCAGTTAATGTGGTGTTTAAAGAAAAGAGGCAAAACTAGTATTAGCTAATTAGCTAGTCTTTTCAGTAAGTTACAGATCTCATCTTTTTTAGATTTACTAAAACTTCAGCAGGATCAGCTATTACGCTAACAAACATTATCTTTACAAACCAGCCATTTGAAGTTGTTTTGCCCCTGTTTTTAAGCATTTTATTTAAATGTTACCACTGTAGCACTTAAGTTCAGTCCTTCAGATGGAAGGTTTTTCTTTGATGAAATGATACTTAAAGCCATGTCAAACCGGACAGGTGCAGCTAATAAAACTGATATTCTATAATGAAGACTTCAGATTTGCATCAAGTGACTTTTGAATATATTTGGTGTGTACCTTCTTGGTATGCTCCATCTGCCATCACTAAGTGGAGGATCTTGGGATACAGGTGCTGGTGTTCAGTTCCCAGAATGCTTTGCACGATGCTGGAGCCCATAGCAATGTTCTCATCTTCGTCTTCATGGATGGCCTACCGAAACAGACAAGACACTGACTATGAACTGGTCTTTGGTACTTTTAAGATTCATGCTTTACTAACACAAACCAGTTGATACAATGAAACTACAGTGATCCAACCATTTAAAGAGGGAAATTTCCACATTTTCTGAACATACCACAGTGCAGGCAATGCTAGGGAAACAAGAAACTATAGAAGGTAGAAGAAATAAATAAATGGACAGAGACGTTTTTAAAAAGCTAGTTCAGTCTACTTACAGATGGATATTGATAAAAGAAATTAGCAATGTTGTGCTATTTGCAACCTGCTGTACAAGCCTCATTTATTTTCAGTAATACTCCCATATTTCATTTAAAATATATTTAAAGCTGCACTATGTAAGTTTTGGAGACCTCTCTGGTGGGAATGTGTAATTGCACACAATGCAGAGAAGTACATTTTGTAATATGCTTTGGACTTCTTCTCTAAGTGGATAAATCTAATGATTGTGAGCCCACTGAAAGAGAATTCAAAGAGAACTGGGTGGAGATGAGCAACATTGAGCAGGACCTTCTTTTTGAGACTGTCTGAGTGATGCTAATACAAAAAAAGTATTCGCATGTTTCACCCCTCCGTCTGACTAATGTTACTTCTTTCAATTTCAACAAAAAAATCTTACATTGTGCAAACTTTTAAACTGCTGTCACCCAACTCATGTAACAACTTCCTCTGAGCGATCCTCTGGGCTCTTACAGGAAATATTTACAGAAAGCAAATACACAAAATAGGGATCAATAGGGAAAATACCAAGAATAAGAAATGCTCATTTATTTTCTTTAGTGAAGTTGATCTTAAATCAGCATCATTATTGTCTTATTTTCCATATTGTTTATTAGTTCTCTTCCTAAAAAAAGGTATTTTGTCATTTTCAGGTTAAATGATTTTGGATACACTTTGGTTTTGCAATACTGACCATGATGTTTTGTGTTCAGATTTGCGAGATCAGCCTGTTTTGCTGTTCTATAGTTAAACAAAGGGTGACTCATGCTAGGTTTCCCAATGGAACAGTCATCTAAGGTGTGCCCTACCACTGGGAGATTGCAAGTTCGAATCACGGCAACGCTTTGAACCAAGAATGGAAATAAGTGCTGTCACTTTCATCAGATTCATTGGTTTGACTGATTTCTTGTCAGTATTAGTATGTTTAAGACCTTGACATCAATCATGGATGTTTGATTTGCACATTCAGACCTTGATCTTGTTGTAGGCTTGGATGAAGTGGTCGAAGCCCATTGCCTGCTCCAAATGAAAACGGAGCTCTTCTAAACGACTGAAGATACTGTCTTGCTGCTCCGAATCACTTTCCTCCTCTTCCTCGCTATCATCTGCACCCATTTGCAAGGAAGAAAAGCACAAGCACTTAAACAGGGCCTTTTAATGTATGAGTTGAAGTTAGGACAAATACTGCCATTTGTCACTCTAGAGTCAATAACTAACATCAACTCAGCAACATGTGTAGGAGGTAGAAGCACTTGAAAAGTAAACAATATAGCAGTTATATAACAAAACCTCATATTTACAAAATGAAAAACATTTCAACAAGTTAATGTAACAATATTTTGTTACAGGTCATTTGGCACCACTTATATACTGCAACAATCAGATTTCAAGATGACATTCACACAAGGTGCTACTGGCATATGGCGTAAACAACAAACAAACCAAAGAGAGTTATGAGGTTTGGATGTGACAACGACCATATGTTCTTTAGTGCATCATAATAGTTTTTTTTCCTACATTTTCACAGAGATAATGAGAAACATGACCCATGCGTCAACCTACCTGAGTGCCATTCCTCATTGAGTTGCCTCTCACTGCTCTGCTCTTCATCCTCTGCTACATTAAGTCCATTACTCATCAGCCCTCCTTCCTCTTCCTCATGACTGGCATCAGCACTATCATCACCACCATCCTCCTCTTCAGCTGTGACACCATTCAAGCCTTCCACTGTTGGACTAGCCTTGCATTGCACAGAACGTTCATCTTCATCAGGAGGGCTGCCATTAGAGCCACCATCATCGTCGTCTTCATCATCGTCACTGCGCTGCTGCTGCAGCAGTCTCTCCATAGAGGCTCTAAGCTCTCTCAGATCCTCATCTTCATATACACTGAGAGAAAGAAGAAAATGAAAGACAAATTAAACCCAATTTAAATTATTACCTGTTCAGCTGTCTTTGCACAAAAGTGTATGCTTCTTACTCCTCTGTTTCAGACTGTTCATCCTCTTTGTCCTCCAGATCCTCTATCTCCAGATTGTTGTCGTGGGTGGCAGCACCATCGGGTTCTGTACAGGCGCTGAAGAGTTTACCGAGATCCGGCAGAGAGCATGTTCTCAGCATCTAACATCAGAACACAGACATACACATACAGTTAGAGAGAACCCCATTAGAGAGGCAAACACATCCTATAGTAAAGTGTGATTTTCCTACATTGTAAAAACACAGTACTGTGCAAAACTCAGAGAACAAAAACATAAATTCACAGAACACTTTATTGTAATTTTCTATTACTGGGTAAGGCCTCCCTTTGCTCTCAAGACTTCGGGCCTCAGTTCTTTGCGGCATGGATTCCACAAGATGTTGGAAACATTCCTTTGAAACTCTGGTTCATGTTGACGTGACTGCATCTGGCAGATTTTTTAGGTACACTTTCATGCTGTGAATCTCATGTTCTACCACATCCCAAAGGTAAACTGTAAAGGCCTCTGAAGAACACTAAACTCAATGTCATGTTCACAAAACCAATTTGAGACCACTTTTGTTTTGTGACATGGTGCATTATCATGCCGGAAGTAGCGATTAGAAGATCTAATGGCTAAACTCCACGGACTGTTGTGCATGAAAATCCCAGGAAATCAGCAGTTATAGAAATACTCAAAGCAGCCCATCTGGCGCAACAATCATGCCACGGTCAAAATCACTGAGATCACATTTTTGATGAGAACATTACCTGAAGCTGCTGGCCCATATCTGCATGATTTTATGCACTTCACTGCTGCGACATGATTGGCTGATTAGATAACTGCATGAATGAGGAGGTGTACAGGTGCTCCTAATAAAGTGCTTGGTGAGTGTCTAAGATAGTCCACTTGCATTAAGAAAGGGGAAATAACTGAAAAAAAAACAGTATGTTCAAAAATTATTAAAAAAAGATACTTTTGTTTCAGATTTGAAAAAATCATGTTTCTGTCCATCCTTCCACTGTGAGAAGACACTCAACACTACGTTGAAAGGATGTGTAGTGGCCAAGAAGCTGTTACTGAGAAAAGGCAAAAAGACAAAAAAGCAGAACATCATCAGCAAATCGAACAAAGAAGCTACTGGCGTTCTCAGAACAATCTGACCACCTTAACATCAGTCAATGTGTTTAGGATCACTTGGATCTCTAGAAGCATCTAAATGCAACAAATGTCTGAGGTGTAGAGAATTAATGGGTGGATGCACTAAATACTGAAAAAGATAGTATGTCATCTTGTTTTCTGTTACTGTGCTTTAGATTTTTTGTCCCAACATTAAAAATAAATGACTTCCATGTAAAAGTGATTTTTGGCACGAATTAAAAAAAATGGTGGTCTATGACTCATGCACAGTACTGTAACTTAAGTGCATATAACAGAGTTTTCTGTAGAGCAACTTCAGATTATTCACCACCAAAATGTAGTAGGTCTTTGCATTTACCCAAACTATCTGGAAACAGCCATAGCTTAATTTGGATTAAATCCAGATTGTTCACTGTGGAGTACATTTGTGAACAATCTTGAGTGTAGCAGATGTTAGCATGTCTGAGGCTTGTTGAGGGTGTGGGAGTGAGTGACTGACTGAGGGTGTGTGCGCGCATATGTCCATGAACACGAGGTTCACCACAGTTGTGTGCGAGATTAGCGAACAGGGACTCAGGCTGGCGGACAGGCCTCTGGTATGTTGACACATCAGGGATGTGGAAGAATCAAATTAATAACGCTTCACTCAAGAGTCCAATGCACAACACAGCTTCTAACATAACTCTGCCCCAGAGCACGCACACAACACACACACACACACACACCTCTACACACTCCACACCACCCTAGAGTGTGCAACAAAGCCCCGCAGCACGTACATATAGCAGACCTTTTCACATAGTGCTGCTCTAGAACACACAGAACGGTCACGCAGTGAGCTTGAAACATTCTCACATGGAACACGTACTGTCTAACAAAATCCGTCACTTCATCTTCCAATGTTACTCATACAATCTCTTCATCGCTCCCTTTGTACTCTTTATTGAAAGAGGCATTCCAGCCTAAACTAGAGTTTAATATTTTGTCATATTACATAGTGTTCTGTATCTCAGCATTGTATCCCTTAAATTCATGATTTTATACTGTTTTCAATTATCATTTTACTCTCACTACAATACTCAGCATGCATTACGCAAATACAGCATTCAACACCTTCAAGATGCATTATCAGAATGGCTTCTTCCTAGTCTTTAAACCAGAAAATATCACCCTATAAACTACTGCAAAAACACTGAGTAAAGATGTTGACAAAAGATGTAGTGATTGTTACATTTTTCATTTTAGCTGGATTGTCCCATTAAGTATGACTAAACTTACAATAAATACCATGAATATAGTAAGTAAAGTATGTATCTGATCCCAAGTGCATGTGTGACTATGTTATTTTCTAGTTTCCATTATGAAGTAAAAAAACTCAAACATACACAATTTTGCCCTATTAAACTGTACAAATCAAACTTAAAATGGCTGTTCTAGCCATTTGTAGTAATTTTAAAGATAACAGTATGCGATAGTTAGAAACTACATAAGCAAGTCTACTTGAGATTACTTAATTAACTTAATTGGAATGTGACCTGATAGCTACATTTGCCTCATATCTCCAGTTCAAAATGAAGAACCAAACTTCCAACACTGATTATTTCATAGCAAGGAAAAAATGATATAAATCAGATTTTTGCCAAATTATTCCTTTAAAAGCAAAAATCAACCACTCCTTGATGTGGCAGGCTGCAGATTCGATGGCAGCGCTCACCTTGGGATTGTTGGCATCAAAAAGCCCGGTGGAGAGGCCAATCAGGAGAACGTCATCACGGCGGGTACGCAGAGGGGACACAGAGCGGGAGCGGGACGCCAGAGAGGAAGAGGAGTCTTCCATTGAGGACTGGGCAGAGAGAAGGGATAGTGCCACCGTGCGCCGATGCGCAGGACTGCAGCTCAGCTTCACAAATGCAGCTTCCTCACTCACTGACAGAATAGATAAGCTTTTAGGACTGTGTTGCTCATCTCCCTTTCCTACTAAATCACTCAAAAAACAGTCAATGTATGAAGGCTAAAACTGTATACATTCTAATTTAACAGCTTTCTTTTAAAAGGTGTGTTTGTGTGAGACAAGGAGAGAGGGACAGAAAGAGAAAGAGGATATCAAACTAAGGGACTCATCTGAAGAACTCTACATTCACTGTTAAAGTAAAACTTTAAAAAGAAAAAAAAAAAAGTAAAATAAAAAATAACATTAAACAAATACACAAACTGATTTAGATACTTAAATAGAATATTAACTTAGTTCATTAAATAGTTACATGTCAATCAGTCAGCAGATGAGTTTACCTGCTTGATCAGTCTGCTTCTCTTCCTCTCCATCTACCATCTCCTCACCCTTTGGTTTCTCTGTCAGTGTTACAGCACTCCTCTCTGGCCTGGAACAGTAACGACAAGATTTCCATTGGGTTAGTAACTGTGTACAATTTAATCTTGAAATAGTCATTATTAGACAACACAAATTTCATTACAAATGTTTAGACATTACAAAATCACCCTCACCCAGGCTGTTGAACTTCCTGTTCCCATGCATGAATCACTTTAGCTGGGGATTCTGAAGTTTGCTGTGGGCCATCCTTCAAAACCAAACACTCTACCTCATCTACACCTAAAAGCAAGCACAAAGAAATGAGTGAAACAAACTTATAATACTGGCTAAACTTAAAGTATGGCATTTTTCTGGAATTTTAGCACACTGTCTATTTATATTCTGAGTGTAACATAAAATATAAAATGTGCCATTACTTTTGCACAGGCCATATTTTAGGTTTTTTATGTGATAAATTCAGCATATAAACAGTAATTGTGCATAAAAATGTACAGAACTGTGTTGTACATAAAGGATGTCTTTTAGAATAAAGTTCTAGATTTTTAAATCAACATGCCATGCCATCACATAGATTTGTTCGATTTAATCACCAGCATATAACCAGATATTGGATGATAACTACAAATAATACTGAGCTTCCTCAAGCAGAGGTTTGGAAATAGTTAAACCAGGGGTGTCCAATCTTATCCGCAAAGGGCCGGTGTGGCTGCAGGTTTTCACTCCAACATAGCTGATCAAATGTTTGAAGACTGAGAGGGACTGATTAAACTAGTGGAGTCAAGTGTGCTCCAGCTTATTTGGAGTGAAAACCTGCAGTCACTCCGGCCCTTTGTGGATAAGATTGGATACCCCTGAGTTAAACAAACATACTGACAAAATTACAGCTTACTGTATTAATAATGTTTGCATTTATTCTTATGTTAGTGTTAGTGTTTCCGAGCTAACAAAATCTTACTGCCCAAATAAATAGCCTTTTTTAAATAAATTTCTCAGATGTCTAAAACTTTTGCACAGTAGTGTATATTCTAATTTCATGGTTTTATATCAAGGGTGTGCTTGTGAGAGAGAAAGCGAGAGAGAGAGGATCACCATCACTCTCTTTTTCACCAGGGAGACTCTTTAGTGTCTTCTCTGCTGAGCCTGGCTGTTGCTCGTGACTTCTGAGCTCTGCTGCATCTGAAACAGTCTCCGGAAATTCAGATTGCTGGTCAGGGTGCTGGCCAATGGTAATTTGCTGTTTTTGGTCCTGGCCAATGGCAGCTTCCTGGTCTTGGTCCTTGCCAATGGCAGCTTTGCTTTCTTGGTCTTGGCTAGTGGCAGGATGGCTTGGCTGAGGGGAAGGCCCCAGTGTGGCTCCATCAGTAACATCTGAAGGTCCAGCAGTAGTCTTAAGGCTTTCTGCAGAGACAGCTGCAATACATAAATGAGTAGAATGCAACCAATTTGAGGTCTGAAGCAATGTTAAATGAATCAATGACTCACTGGTGAGCATGTTGTCAGAGATGCTGACGTTATCTAGGTGCTGGGTGATGGGTTGAAGCTCTGCCTCCTCCAAAATTTTCAAAACTTCTGAAACTGGAGTTCTCCCCCATGCTTTCCTGGGCCCCTCCCCTTGCCAGCCTTCCATAGGAATTACCTCACCTGTTGTTTGTTCTGAAGCACAAAATAAAGGCAAGTAGCAGAATCTCAAATACCTGTGTAGTATATTTAAAACAGAGAACTCTAATTCAGTGCACTCAGTGATTTGTTTGGCTTCATCAACCTTGTTGCTATGTTGTGGCTTAAGGGACTATCGTTGTACTAGCAGCAGTCACGCAATACTACACACTCCATGGATACAAGTCAACACACTGGCAAATAAGCCAACCACATACAAGGTGCTCTTGGGGCACATACAAGCTGCAAGTCACAAATTAGGAATGCTGATCTAAAATCTTGAATGGCAAACCATGTAGCAAATCACAGCTCTGCACTGTTTAGAGTCCAAAATGTAACACTTAGGTTTGTAAAAATGGAAACACACTGAAAGTGCTGTAGTGTGCCACCTTCAAGTATGAACGCACCTGCTGTAGCAAGACTGGTGTCTTGCAAGGTTTGGTGAGCTACAGAGAGTGGAGCAGCTCCAGCCTGCCACTTCCTCCTGTCTGCACCAGAGGGAGCACTTGCCTCTGGAGACACGGCCTGAGACACTGGCCAGGAAAGGCAAAAAAGGAAGAAAGGAATGAAGGATTGATAGCAATCTGGCACCAAAATTGCTTCTGCCAAAAATGGCCAAAAATGACACTGATTTTTGTCTGAAGGAATTAAAATGCCAAATAAGTTGACAGAAGAAGTTAAGCCATTTCCAAAATTAAACAGGCCTATGACAAAGCGTTAAACCCTACGAATCATTTCAATGGTTATAAGACAATTAACAATTCCACCAGACAATCAATCAAAGACACAATCAATGCTGTGAATCCAAAAGATCAGGCAGCAGTCAAGAAGCTGTCATTGAGAAAAGGAAATACAAAAAATTTGCACTAGAACACCAAAACTAGACATCTGAGATGTGGAGTAAGATTTTATGCATTGTTGATTCAAAATTTGTATTTGGGATTACTTGGATTAGAATCTTAAAAATATTATTTATATTTTATTATAATTAACAGTTGAGGTTTCCCTGTAATTTTCTGTTAAATACATATGTCCTACTTTTCCTGACAAGAAAAGGGAGGTCTTGTACTTTAATTGTAGAAGCAAAAGGTAAATTAAAAAACCTCACTACAAATAGACTTGTTATTCAAGTTCAACCTTTGGAATGCTTTCTGTTGGTACCTGCCATAGTGCTACAGGTGTCCTCCAGAGTCTGCTGGGCTACTGAGAGTATGGGTGGATCTCCAGCTTCCCACCTTCGCCTATCACCCCTAGTGGGTGGTCTCTCCTCTGTAACTGGCTGGCTAGTCTGAGGGATAGGGCCTGGCACAACAGTGGGTGTCACCTCTCCCTCATGTTCCTCCTTAGAAGTTTGAGCCTTCAGGTTCTGATTTAATCTGCGCAAAATTTCCTTCCTCTCGTTCTGAAATCATCAACATCAAGCTTTGAGCACTCCTCAGAAATAGGTATACCTATTAGAGCTTAACATGTTTGCATTTTAGGCCAGGTCATCTGAACAGGAATCAACAAACAGGACAAAATGGGATGATGTTCTTTCATAGTGAAATTAACAATAATGGAGATTCTTAAAGGAATAAAATAAACAGGTTTTAACACTGTCATTTAGGTTACCCACCTGAACAGCTGTTGTCTCTGTTTCTGGGGGCTCCTCTTTCATTGGAGAATTCTGCAGGGAAGCAATCTACAAGACAGGACAAGGTCATTTAGATCTAAACAGACTTAACAGATCATTAAATTTATTCATTTATTTTTATTATTATAAATTTATTATACAAAATCTATTTTTTTTTTACTTTTATGGTAGATACTTTTTAATGTTCATTCAGAAACAAACTACAATTTAACTAATAACCAATTTTAATACTGGTTAATGATGTGATAAATTTGAAGACTAACCGCGCCCACGTCCTTTAATGCTGCCGTCATGGAGATGGCTGGAGTGATGGGTCTGCAGGACGGTGTGGCTTTAGTGACCACATCCTGAGAAGTGGTCTCAGGAAGAGGAGACGGCACAGGTGAAGGTGCGGCTGCATTTGGAGGTCCTATGGCAACCTTTACACCTCGAGCAGCTAGCTGTCTCAAAACAGTTCAAACAGATTTATTAACAGATACATTTATGGTCAAATGAATATTTTGTAAGAAAGGTTGAGATAGACAGGGGTGTCTTAACACACATGATCTTCCCATGCTCTCTTTTCTCTCTCATAAGCTTCTCTCCTTTTCTTTTCCAGTTGCTCCTTTAGCACTGCTGCACGGGCCTTCGATTGGGCCTGCCACACATTCAAACATGGACACAGTCACTAATACTGAAAGACCCATAAAGCAATAAGCACTTACGAGTAGTTGGAAGAAAAAATTTAATCTATAACACACTACTATAAAAACACGTAAATCACAGCAAACAATTTAGCAGCATCTGACCTTCAGAACCTCTATCTTTTTCTTCCTGAGCTCCACTTCCTCGCTGGACTCTTGACTGTCTGAACACTCACTGTCATACTGAAAAACAAACATCCACACAGCTTTAGAGTTGCTGGAGAAATGCTGCATCAAAAAGAAAAAAAACCCAAAAAACAAAACAAAAAAAACAAAAAACAAAACAAAACAAAAAAAACCTGCATGGGGTTTCTTATAAGATTTTTAAATGATATCACAAAATAACTATTAAATGAAGTAAGAAGAAACAAAGCTTCTTTAATCAATCACTCAACAAACGTGTCTGTGAATGCTATAATCACAGAGGTTGCTCGTATGTGGTCACATGCACCTTCTCTCCTCTGAGACGAGCTTTGATCTGCTGACGCTCATTAAAGTTCTGCAGTCTGATCTGCCTCAGTCGAGCCAAGTACTCCTGCAAATCACACACACACATTGTATAAGTACAAAAATAATATCTATGTAGGTCATGCACGCAAATAAACAAGACACACTTACAAAACATCCTCACAAATTTAAATAAAAATATTTAAATAAAATGACAGAGAACATACACACATTCAAATAAAATTAAAAATGTGTGATATCTTGACAAAAACAACCAAAAGGATTGATTTAGCCAAAAAAAAAACAAATTACAACTTATACATGCACTTCTTTAAAAAACAAACCAACCAAACAAGCAAGCAAAAAAAACAAACAAAAAAACAAAACAAAACACAAAACAAACAAAAAAAAAACAAAACAAAAAAAACACCACAACTGCTGCTAGACAATAAGAGAGGCCCATCTCACAAAGCATGTTTAACTTGGACATCTGAACCCAACCTGACCCAGAGCAGGTTAGGAGAGCAGCATAACCATGGTGCACTCCTAACCAGTAAAAACTGATCTACTGTCACAACACAAAAAAAATCCAGGGTTGACCAAACGAAGCTCAAAGTTAAGCAAGAAATCCTGCTTCATGAGACAGGCCCCTGACCACATGGAAAACATGTACATTTCAGCAGTGAACGTTGTGAAGGGAGGAATTAAGATGGCAGTGCAACACACTGCAGGAGGGCTAGGAGACATGTTCAAGCTCATAAGCTGTCCTATCCAAAACAGCACAAAAGATGTTCCAGATGCATGGAAAAGCAGGATTACACCAACAAAATAGCATGTGCCAACCAATAAATAACTTTCTGAGGACTGTGTTAATGACATAGCTTTTTTTCTGTGTGTGAATGAAACATTAACACCATCATGCAGGGGCATGAAGCGACCATCCAGTGGCACTGTGAGTTACAGCACGAGACGGACAAGGAGGAAATGGAAACAAAAATAAAAAAAAAACGAATGGAGGTTCAGCAGCAACAAGTAGATTTTAAAAAATGGGTTGAGGAGGAGTGCTTTGTCTTATCCATCCTCCTACCTCCTCTTCTTTGTTGACCCGTGGCCTCCTGCATCGGGAAGAACTTGTCCGATTCGCAAAGATGGTGGCCAGGTTTTGCCGGGCCCCCTGTTTACCATTCAATTCAACAATCGCAACATTACAGAACTCAGACAATCCAAAATAGTGCCAATATCTAGGCTTCTGTTTTATAGAGAAAGAGCTCTTACCAGCTGGCCTTCAGCACGAACTTTATTAAGCAAGGCTTCTCGCTTCCGCTGCAGGAACTCCTCCACCTGTTTGGCCCTCTCTGCCGCTAGCTGAGCTCGAAACCTGAATAAATGATTATGGAGGTACAAAAGAAATCCCCATTATGATAAGCCCAACACAGGCTTACACAGCAGTGATGAAATCCAATTAGTGCCTAATGAGCAGAGATATGAAGGGGTCTTAACCAAACCTGTTAGCGTAGTCATTTTTAGACATTGTCTCGGTTTGGAGACTTGTCCTTCGTGGCTCTTTTTTGACAGATTCCTTACTCGGGCGGCAAGCATGACCATTTGCCAAGCCAGGGTCTCCTGCAGCCCTATGTGAAACAAAAAGCATTATAAATATATAATTGTTCATTTAAATGTAAAAAATTAACCATATCGATTTAACAATAAACAACATCAAAACCACACAAACCTGCCCAGAAAGACCCCACAGGGGCTTGAGCTCAGCCCTTTTGCCCTTAGACTGTACAAGTACCTCTCTTATCAACATGTACAAAAATTGTGTTTACTATGGCCTTTGCCATTGTTGAAGATCCACTTTGGTTTGGGTTCCACTAGCTTCTTCAATCTCAGGCACCCCTTCTGGTGCAACACCAGAGCAGTGCAGTAATTCAGACCTGACATTGGTGCATGCATCACAACAGCTTTGGAAATCCCAAAACTGCCAATAATGTCTCTTTAAAAAGCATCACATTCCATTATGTGGTTATTGTAAACAACAAAACATGTAACGAGCCAGTAAGGGGCACTAATAATGTGCTAAACTATCTGTGCAGGAGCTGTTAGAGAAACCTGCTTCAAGAGAGTTATTACTCAATTTCTCACTTTTTATAGCAGTCAGATAGAGTACAGCCTCGAAAATGGGAGAGTGCCAGTTCCATACCCGAGACCACTCTCACATCAGCACGTAAATGCATTATTTTACGCTGCCTGTAAGAGCCTTTGGGCAAGGATCTTACAGCACTACATTTGCCTTGGTCTGACACATAATTATATTGTCTCTCTGGATAGAAGTGCATGCCATATGCTGCAAATCAGGGAGGACCCTCAGGGTCTTCTAGATCACAAGGATTTCTGGGAATTAAAAAAAAAATCCATATCTGCTCATTTCATCTTCAATAGAATCATGAATCATTCAATCATGCTTTTACTTAAACTCTACAAGTATTACAGTTCTAAGGAGGACCCTTGTTTTATTGTTAAGTTTTGAATGAAAACAAAAGGGTTAAATTCTTGAAAAAAAGGGCCAATAAGGAATTGTTTTTTTTTCTGTGGTATCTAGGTAAATATAGCCAAACAAGCTCTCCTACTGGTAAGGACATCAACAGTTGAAGAGAAGCCCTAACACCTTAGTGGTTTTCCACCTGTAGACTGCAACCCCTGTGGGCCGTGGTGATACTTCAGTGTTTTGGATGCAAAAATGTGTCACAATACAAAACATTTAACCAGACATAATTTTAAATACGACAAATGTGATTATTAGCAAAAACAAAATTATAAAATAATATTTTTAGTGCAGAAGGAAATGAAGTTAATTTAGTGTCAGGCTTGAGAACTGCTCTGTGCTGTTTGCTCTGGGGTCTTCTCAAATAAAGCTTTGAAACCTGATAACTTACACCATCACCTGGACACTAAACATAGCGAATAGGTATCAAAACTTTTAGAACCGAGCCAGGAATCTGTTAGCAGCTTTCCTTTCTTTAGTGGGACATCCAGCGCTCATCAGCTGCCAAATCGGCCTTCTCATTTAAAACCATCTGATCGCTTAAATTTGTGGTCATTTGCGTGGGCCACAAATTGCAAAAATTTTGTTAACCCTTGATGCAGAGCAAGGACTGTTTTTCTGTTCATTAAGGTTTTGTGGATATTCAATAACTTTCCAGTTACAATAAAACAGAGGCATCGCAATTGACTGGTCTTGACAACAAATTCTGAGTCCACCTTACCCTGAGACTGTGACAAGAATGGGTCCGAATTAGGTCGCAACCAAGATCGCTAATTTATGGTCTCAAAATCAGTCTCAAAAACATGACTGCACTCAAGTACTATAACACTACAGCCCAGTTTTGATTTTCAATATATGGGACCATTTCAGAGAGAAAAAACACATCTTGATACATCACTGACTACACACAAGCATCAGCCTAATTCCAATATATAGGTTAAGAACAGGTGCTGCTTCTGTACCTAATTCGGCAATGGTGCCTGAGCCAGCCTATATATGCTGAGCGGGTCAGCTTGCCATTTGTGAACTGTATGAACAATGAAGAAATACAGATCAATGCTACAGAGGCAAGGCTGGCCTCCTGGTCCTGGTTTTAAAGAAAGACAGGTCCAAAAATTCTAAATGTCTTTTAGAGGCTTCAGATTTCTGTGTTTCATCTAGAACTGCCAAGAAAAGTTCATGCGAATCGTTGTTAGCTTAGCGCTAGCAAACTACCAGAATCCCAAAAGGAATGCTGGCAGAAGTAAGCATTATTGTTTTGGTTTTTGCTTCATGGTTTAACATTTAAGCCGCGAACCGAAGGCCTAGCTCATTTGGCCAGTGCTGTAAATTAAATTTACAAAATTTATTCATGTTACCCCAGGAGCAGCTTAATGACATGAACAAATAGGTTAAGCCTTTTACACCTCTATAAATCCACACAACTATCTTACGGGTTCTATTCTACGCACAGACATAAGTATACAATGTTCATGAGTTAAACATTTTGCTTTCAACGGAGCCGTCAGCTTGCATTATATATAAACAGTCCTGATACCATTAGCCTTTGTGATGTCGTCACATGTGAATCCTGGGTTTTAAATCTTTGAATTGAATTGGAACAACTGATTCATTTTGCTTGAATGTATCAAATGATTCATCACTCTAGCCACCGATCCCTCTTTTACTCATCTTACCGTACTGGGCTGACATCTCCTGATGCTTTGGGTCCCTCTTTAGGAGCAGGGGCTGGACATGGCAGTGGAGGTGGGACATGGGCAGGGCCAGGTAGAGGAGAGGGGCCTGGTGCAGGTGCAGGTGGGGCTCCCATGCCTCCACCCCCATAAAACTACCAGATTAGGAAATAAGTTAATAGGCAAATAGACACAGATATAAACAGAGGTCTTGCACAGTTTAAACATCTTAAGACTGGCTTCCATTATTCATGCCTCTTCATTTACAAAGCAAATGATTATAACCTAAAACTGGTGTAGCAGATGACAATGAGTACCTTCCTCTCTGGGCTGCTGCCCCCACTGGAACTTAAAACGTGCCTCCAGCCTTGCTCCCGTGCACGGTTGATCTGGTTTAGCTGAGGCGAGTTCAATTTTAATGTCGGTTAACATAAATCAGGGGTATATACTAAGAAGTATAATACATATAGTATATAGCATATAATATAATAACTATAATATGAAATGTTAGATGTATATGAATATAATCACCTTTTCCCTCTCAAATCTTTTTACTTGAGCAGCTTTCAGAATCAACATCTGCAAAAAACAAAGATTCATGGAGATGCTTTCAATGGTAGCCAAAGATGAATTCCAAGCTACACCACAGCAAAATCACAGGCAAGCAGAATACTAGAGGCTTCAAGGATAAAAGCCCACCTGCTCTCTCTGTTTCCTCTGTTTCTCCAACACCTCCATTTGTTTCTTCCTCACTCCTTCCTGGCAGCAGAACACAAAAGAGAGATTACAATATCTTTCAAGCTCAACTGAATGATTTCTTACTGCATTTTACCACTTACCAAAAAGCTTGCACTGCTTTATTGTACTAATAAAAATGAATCACAACTAATTCTTTACCCAAATCCAGACTAGGCTTATTCAATAATGCTGTATGAAATACACTACATGGCCAAAAGTATGTGGGCACCCTTCCTAATTATTGAGTTTAGGTGTTTCAGCCCCACTGCTAACAACGGTATAAAATCAAGAACATAGCCATCTCCACAGAGATACACTGGCAGTCTAATGGGTCATACTGAAGAGCTCAGAGAGTTTAAATGTGGCACTGTCATAGGATGCCACCTCTGCCATAAGGCAGCTCACGAATTTCTCCTCTGCTAGATCTGCCCTGGTCAACTGCAAGTTCTAGCACTGTAAAACAGAGGCAAGTCTCAGCCATAAGCAGTAGATCACAGAGCAGGGGTCACTGAGTGCTGAAGCATGTAGCATGTAAAAATCTTCTGTTTTATCACTCAGTACTAGTTCCAGAGAGCCTCTGAAAACAACATCAGCACAAGAACTGAGCGTTGAGAGCTTCATGAAATGGGTTTCCATGGCTGAGCAGCTGCAAACAAGCCTAGGATTACTCTACATAATACAAAGTATTAGCTGTGCTGATATAAAGTGATGTAAAGCTTGCCACCACTGGACTCTGGAGCTGTGGAAACATATTCTCTGGAATGATGAATCACACTTCACTATCTGACAGTCGGATGGATAAATTTGAGTTTGGGATGACAGCAGAATGCTATTCACCACAATGTACAGTGCCAACACTAAAGTTTGGTGGAGGAGGGATAATGTTTTTCAGGGTTTGGGCTCAGCCCTTTAATTCCAGGGAACAGGCTGTACAAGCTGCAAAGGGGGGCATTTTAATTTCTTAATAATTTTGGAATGGGATATCCTACAAGCTCATATAGGTGTTATGGTCAGGTGTCCACAAAGTTTTGGCTATATAGTGTAAATCAGTTCATAAATATACAGAACATAAATTAACATTTTAAACCTAATAAAGAAATGTATAACAGAAATGGAACACTTCATGTAGTATCATTCAAAGTACATATAAAAACAAAAACAATCAAAAATCTTCAACAGTTCAAAATCCAGGTGAAACAGGTATAGGTGCAGGACCTAAAAGGACCTCTAAAAGAAAGAGGAGGGGGGGGATTTGGAAGGCCCACTGCTTCAGCAGTGAAGCAGGAGGAAACCACAAAGTGAATAGTAAGAGGACATTTTGCTGTCCTATTAGGGTAAAATGAGTATAATGAAAAATGATTCTAAGGGTAAAGGGTAGGGTAATAGGAAATGAATGTGCACAGAAGCTTAAGAGAGCATGAAATCCACGTTTGCAGGAAGCAGCCACCTTAGAACTTCAGATTCACTGACCTTCAAGCTGTATCCACAAGTATACACAAAGTTAATTTGCCGATACGCCATTTCAGCTTTTGGCAAATACTGCTTGAATATCATACTGCACAATGTCTTAAGTAATAACTTGCACTTAATGGTTGTTTTGACTTAAATAAATGCAGGGCTGGTCTTTGACTTATGCATAGTCCTCCACAGGAAACTTAGCTCAGAAACATCCTGAGTTCAGCTTCAGGCAAAAATCCTCATGTAAGGGGGTGGATCATTACTATATTGCACACATTAGTGAAAAGAGGGTTCAGAGGACATAGGTTCAGAAGAGGGTTGTCAAAAAGTGAGTTAAAAGGAGTAAGGAGAGGAGGTTGGGTGTGTTAGTACAGGGGGACTGCCAGTAGGGGGCACTCTCAGGAGTACCTCATGCTTCCTCCTCTCCTCCTCCACTCGACTCACTCTCCTTTGAACTGCAGCTGGAGGGGGAGCCTGGATGACACATGACATTGTGGGGATCAGACAGTTCTCACACGCTCACGCACATCCTCCCCAAAATGTGAACAGATTCACGTTTATGAACACACACATCGCTCAGTAACACAGATGTTTATGCTCAAATAATTTACCATCAACAATCAATAATGAAGTTAAGAGGTGGTAGTGCTTGTTGCAGAATTCCCACTGTACCAAGGAATACATAAAAGTGGAACAAACGCACATATCTGCATACAGCTAAAATCCTCCTGTGTGTACAAACTGTCTCCAGTCACTAGTGTGCATTACCTGTTTCGGTTTGACCCCAGGTTTTCGATCCACCTGTTTTTTGGCTGCATCAGCCACCTTCCTGCCAGCACAGACAGGTCTCTTTACAGTTAAAGGCACTCCATATTTGGCAGCTGGTTTAGTGATTTTCTGAGAAGGGGTGATGGGGGCTGGACCAGGGGCTGGGCGCTTGGCTAGTGAAACGGAAGATAGGTTATGATTGGTTTAAGAAGATAGAAGTTGAAACACATATCACATTCTCTCTCTCCAGCTAAAGAAATATCTGGTTCAGGATTGGCTTATTCCCTTTCAAGGAACCGACCCCAAAAGTGTTCGTGTGTTTCTTAGGGCTGACCCAAATGATTTAAACACTTCAGTATTCATTCATGTTGGAATTTGGTTCTCTGTTTGGTATTCGGAAGCTGTGGGCCTCATTCACCCACCATTCCTAACAGGAAATTTCTTCTTAAAACCCACATGAGCAGTTTTTGGAAAGATTCTGAAATGTTTTATTTTTTTCTTCTTTGTTCTTAGGAACAGAATCTACACACAAGCAAGAACACAAAGGTGCCAACAATTCTGCACTTTAAGAATGTGTTATGAATCTGATGTTAACTTTTTCTTAGGACCTTTCTCAGAAACAATGTTAAGAAAAAACTCAGGAAGATATTAGTGAATAATGCCCATTGTTTTTATTTCCAGCCAATAATACGTAGTCTAAGCTACATGTTTTATCAGCTAAGGCCTTTGAAAAACAGCTACAGTTAAAAATGGAAAATGTTAAAAATAAAATTCTACCTGGCACAACAGACTGCAGCACTTTCCACATGGCTATTGAAACTAAAAGAGCAGATATGCATCATATATGGAGCACTTTAAATGATCAGACTATAATAAAATGCTCAGTGCACAGTATACCATGCTGACATTACAGCTTTGATGAATCATCTCAAATATGTACACATGGTGATCCTTATCTGAGTTTCGCTCAGCAGACTACTTTCCCCGACATCATGTCTGATTTCAATACAACCGAATCTCTGATAATTCGATGGTGTTCTGATAAGGGCGACGTCAAAGCTGGAGAGCTCCTCAAAGCTCTTGCACCGGCACTAGCTCGCTCTAACTGGCGACACTTTAGGTCACAAACTGAGAGCTACATTTCATTGGTTAGTAGTGATCAGAGTTTCAGTAGTATTGTTGACTTGCAGCCTGTGTACTCTTAACTTGGTCACTGCATTTGAACAATGGGGCTACAATTGCAGATTATATCACAGCAATATACAGCATGCAAGCAGCAAACGAACTGCAGTAACGAACATACATAAAATTATGACGAATTATAAAATGTAAATGGTTTGTTTTAAGGATACTTACCAAAGAGTATTTGTAAAATGCTGTTTGGGCCAGCCCTAGTGTGTGTGAGTGAGAGAGAAAAGTAGTGTGCATACCTGGTACTCCCTGTGCAGCATTCATTTGGGGCTGTTTGAGGAGAAGAGACCGGCTGAATTCCTGAGCAATGAGCTGAAATGGACAAAGAGGACAAGTGACACGTCAAGAGGCCATCATTTACAGTAAACAATTTGGTTTTGCACCAATACCCGGGGCTTAAGCTACGGCTGAACAGTAGCTAGTAACAGCGTAAATGACTAAGACTCACCAAACTCCAGCAGGGTCTAATGGTCATAAAGCGTGAGTGTATGGATGTACATATGAGACAAATGACTTGAGAAATTCAGATGTGAAACAACATTTAGCACTGTTTTTTTAATATATATATATATATATACACATACACACACACACACACACACACGTTGGTATGTAAAAGTTTGAACACCCTGATTAAATTATATGCTGTAATATAAGTTGCTTTTTTTTTTTAACCCATCCTCTACAGTGAACAAACATAAATATGGCATTATTTGCACATTTTAGTGTATGGTCAGTTGTTTATGAGTAGAGTTTTTCTAGTAATGTTTTCAATTGCAAAAACACCAGTTCATGTATTTCAGTTGTATGTATTTCCTAATGCTTAGTTTTAGGCCTGAATTATATGTTGAATCTCGAAGAAAAACAAAAGGCTAATTCTGAACACAACAGAACATAAGTGAAGAGAAGTATCAATAAGAATAAATATTTTCATTCTCCATATGAACACTGAAATTATGTAGCTAGCTAACTCTGCTAACTGGCACACTGATTTGAAATCATAACGGAATGGCCTTACTTCTCAGTTCCTGTCAAGTGAATAAAAGGTAGCAATAAAAGTAGCAGATGTCCAACATTCAAGTCAATGCTGCTCATACTGGCTTCAGGAACAGAACAGCACAACCATTTTATCAAAACTGACTGAAATTGAAAAAATTTAATTTCCACAACAATCATTATTATTTTAGCGCAATACGAACTGGACACCCAGTTAAAGCTATTGTTTCATTTCTGTTTGCATGCATGTGTCTAACCTGTGGAGAAAGAAACTTGTGGATTCTTCGGGCGAGGAAAGGCTTGTCCAGTATGGCGCAGACCGAGGGTCTCTCACGGGGGTTGCGTTTGAACAGCAGGCCCAGGAGTGAGCGCAGGTCCTGAGAGTAGTGCACCGACACTGGGGGATATGAACCACGGATGATCTTCAACACCAGGTTCTTCATGTTCCCAGCCTCAAACTGAGAGCCAAAGATTGCACATACCCACGAAAAAGGGAAAGACAAACAACGCAGAGACCAAAACACTTCAATATGTGATCATAGTCATTTCATTTTTTAAAACAAATGCAATTAATTTAGGTCAAGCATCAAGAAAGCTTGTCAACTATTATCTCTGTGCACTCTTATCTCTCTTGCCGTTTCAGTCTGACACACTCCATGACTACATCAGTAATTACTAAAGCCTTGAGAGCTGAGCAGTGAGAACTCCTGATCCTCCCACTGTCAGAAAGGGTGTTAGAAGCAAGTCTGTTACACTCCAATATGCCAGTTTCACAATATGGGAAAACAGCACTGAACGACAGAACTGTTCTCTGTGGATAATCAATATTAATGCAGCATGTAAAGAATGAAACTGAGAAAGTGTGGGGTACAGAAGCAGGAAAAAGGTTTGCAGCCTGAAAAGCGGGCAAAGCATAGAAGTAGCTTCACTTACCAGACACAACAAATTCACAATAGCAAACAAAGACAAGGACTGGAATACAAGGGCTACGTGGTACTTACGGCATGCTTAAGCGTGCACATTTCATACAGGACACATCCCAAGGCCCAAATATCACTAACGGACAGAAAGAGACAAGGGGGGAGGGGGGATGGGCAGAAAGACAGGATTAAAACTGCTGGGAAATCTGCATTGGGCACATTAAACACTCATAGATGCCACAAGGTAAATTGTGTCAGTAGGTGACTCTTAAACGTCACTGGTAACAATGCTACCTAAATAAATTGTCAGGCAGAGACAAAAGTCTGCACTATTTGCTTACAGTGACCATGTGATTATGTATAATCATACACAAAAATACTGCATTGTTCTGCAAATTTTAGTGTTAATGTTTTTAATTTGTTGTTGAAGCTAATATAGTGGGGCGGGGGTCTTGACTTTTCAAAAACACCGCAGCACTAAGACTACTTGTGCTCTCAAAAGTGAATTCAACCTGATTTGTCAAAACATCTGCATAATTCAGCTGTTGAGATGCAAACAATGTAATTAAGAATAGTCTGATGCAAAATAGTGCATTGTAGAGAAATATACAGACTCAGTGGTGGTGATATGAGCCACGGTTAATGATGTCTGTGACACTAATATAGCTATTTTAGTTATGATACAAAATGAACCTACATGGACTTCTTACAGCTTTTATATGTGATGTTGATAACAGTAAAATACCGGTAAATCTAAATAAATGTTTTCTTTAGGTACTATTCACCTTTCAATGTCCTATATGTACCTCTCTGCCCTGTATGTACTTTACAAAAAAAAACAATTTACGCCTGTGAGGAGGCGTTAAACACAGCAGATGTCTGGTTCCATCACCACTGCTGTGAACAATTCTGACTCTATAGAATTCTGATTGTACCAAAAACCACTCTGAATGGTTTTGTTCAAATGATTGAATTAGGCAGAAATTTTGAAAAATTGAATTCCCCTTTATGAATCTGTTGGTTATTAGCCTTAATAACCCCAACACAACATTATAATCAGAAGTTGATGACGATTATACAGAAACTTGGGAACAAATCCTTACTGACAGCAGGACCTCATAGGAAATGCTAAACATTCATTATACTGTGAATACATGTGACGCAGGGCACCACTTGAGGATCCATCAACAGGCGATCAATAGCAGTGAAGGGACTTGTGGGTCAGGATGACTGGGTTACACTGAGCAGAGGAATAAAGAGTTCAGAGAGGGTCGATATGGAACTGATGCTCCAGATACACAGTGAGCGCCAATATGATATCATTACCCAACTCAACGGTCAGCATAATGACTCAGCATACAGTAAATGCGTGTATATTCAGGATGTGCCGTTTACAGGCCTATTAAATGCCCAAAAATGTGACATCACATAAAGACACACTCCCCGAAGTTTTCCGACAGCCTACCTTTTGTTGTTGTATGGTTTATTTTCACAAATCTCAGGGGAAAGATAGTAAGGCGTGCCTATGCAGGTCCTGGCCAACTCCACAGTACTGCACATAGACAACATCAGGCACTTCAACTTCAAGAACTGTCCATAAAAAAAACTTTTTCGATAAAGCGTTCTCATACAAGTTATTGGATTCAAACTGAAACAAACATACAATGATTTATTACCTGTTTAACACTCTGGCGATCCCAAAGTCCCCCAGCTGTATTGTTCCATCCTTAGTCAAAAAGATATTCTAGAAAGAGAAGACAATATTAAGGATAACTAATACACAAACTGACATGAAAAGCAACAAAAATTTGTCAACAACCGTGTGCACGTGTCTGAACAGTACCTGAGACTTAATATCCCTGTGCAAGATCTTGCGATCATGTACATGTTTGAGAGCTAGGCATATCTGCACAAACCAGTCAAGTATCTGCAAGAGAGAAAGAATGCTGAAAACAAACACCCAAAACTGACATGTTATTGTGTTCATTGAATGAGTTGCTGTTCTGTTTCTGCCAATGATTTGGACCTAATTCAAACATAAATAAAAGGTTCATTCTGTTAAGGGGGAATTTCACTAATGTTTCAAAATTTCTGTACTGTTCAATTGTTGATGTGTATAAAGTCATCCAAAGCGGTTTGATGTTAAACTGTACATTGCAGAGAAACATATTAATTTGGATTTCTTCACAACAAACATAACAGGAATTTTATTCACCACTTAAACAACCAGTTAACCTACGCATGAGTTTTAACATGCAATGTTAATAATGGTAAAATGATGGAAAATCTGAAAAAATACATTTTCTTTGGGTACTTTTTTGCCTTGCAACACTCCTCCACAAATGGATTTAAAAAAAAAAAAACAACTTTTAAATAATGACTGAATTATCGCAGAATTTTTGAAAACTCTGGAATTCCCTTTTATGCTTCTATTGGTCTTTGGCCTTAAGCTAAACTTAATAACTTATTCAGTGATAAATCTGAGGAGAGTGCCCTGGCACTGTATTTAGACTACAGTATGTTTAGTACTCCAAGCTGGGTTCTATGGTGGTGAACGGAAGTGCAATCAGACTGGACTGCTGCGTGTTGAGTTTGGTACTGGATCAGAGGTGGTACACTGGACTCATTTTGAGTGCTCTACTCACTTGCTCCTCAGGGAATATAACTCCTTTCTGATTGTTGATCTTCTTAAACAGGTCACCTCCTTCACAGTAGTCCATTACTATATACAAGCAGCCGCCCTCTGCGTAGAAGCAAATAGTGAGCAAGGCAGGAGAGAAAAGACTATTTTTAATAAAACATTAACATGAACACCTCCTGGCATGGTTTAAGTACCTCCTTGACATTTGTAGTTACATTCATCTGTAACTGATGATGTACTGCCTCATCACCACCATTAACAACAGTGCTCTCTTTTCTCTCTTTCATGCTGTTGCACAGCTTAATGAGGAGAAACAAGGCATTAGCTCATGCAGATCCTCTCTACAATTCAATTTAAAGGCTTGCAGCTTCCTCCATCACTCAAGCATCGCCTGACTGTCAAACAGAGTGCGCCATCTCGGGACCAAAAACGCAGGAGGGCTAGCTTCTCCTTTTGATCATCTCAGTCTTTGCAAGCAAGATTTTTTCTCTAAATTCTCATTCATTCTGACATTTTAATGGAATGACATGCATGTCAATGTGACAAGCTAAGAACTGCGACTGAGCAAAATGAAGCACTCCACTCATTAACAAGGCGAATGTTTGCTTTCAAACAAGATCTATGGGCAAAGGGAAGGGAACATTTCAGAGGATACAATACTGGGACTAGCCATCTGCACTCAGTTAACCCCTCAAGGCATTCAGTAAGTTTCATCACATGAAGACATTATGTTTCAAAGGAAGACAAGAGAAAATACAGAGGAAAACAATTAAGTGAAACGTCCATTTTTTTGAGAAAAAATTTGATTGCGATGTCAGAAATAGGGTGTTTTTTTCTCTAGGCTAACAAATCTAGCTAGGTCCAGAAACAATGAAAAGATACTTCTCTAACAAACTAACATGCTGGCACATTGTGCACTGAGAAGCAAAGCGAATTTTCTCCCTGTAGAAAAACGATTTCTCTCAGGTACTTTTTAATAATAAAACACGGTTTTCAGTGTGTTTCTCTGTGTTAGGCCTCTCACAATTAGTACATGATAACCTATTAAAAACTATTTGGGCTGATCACAATTATTTAAGCTGACTGATCACTGTCCACATTAGATTTCAGAAATATTATTAAGTTGCAATAAACAAAATGTAAATTAAGTGTAGTAGGTTCAGACAAAGACATTAAAAGACATTCACGTGAGAGCGTGTGCGCACACCCAACAGTGTAGTGTACCAATTCGACAGCATTACTAGTTACTATCTAGTAAACATTGCTAGGAAGCAACCCACTTTGGCCACTTTTGACTTGCACCCTAACAGATGTTCAAGAAAAAAAACAAAAAAAACAATTAAATTGCAAATATTTATATGACAATTAATTGTCAGCTAAAATTTCATGTTTGTGGACAGTCCTCTTCTGTGTGCTGCAAAATTTTTTGTGCAACACAAGTGCGGTCACCCAAAAGAGTAAACCTACAGGCCTACAGTAATCTCCAACCATTTTTTGTGTTTTCCATCCCATTTCATAGTCACTCATTAACTTTTACAAATACAAAAATACCAAAATCAGTCTGAATGTACATCACAAATAGGAACTAAGCTAAGCTTTGGAAAGGAAATAGGAAGTATGTGGTCCACAGTCATTTAGTCACAGAAACTCTTCATTTGGAAAACTGACACTGACTTTGGCTGACAACAAATAAAGGATGTTACCTTCAAAGGACTCCTTGTACTGAACAATGTTGGGATGGCTCATGTTAGCGAGGACTGCCACTTCTCTGCGTGACTCCTGTCTCTCTTTATTAGACATCTGTGGAGAGAGACAGCAGTGTGAGTGTTGGTATTAATGAAGTAGACACTTTACAACCAACTTACCCTTAAAAAAAACAAAAAAAAACCCAAAAAAAAAAACACATTCTACATTTTTGGAAACAACATTAAAAGCTTACCCTGGAGATGCCAATCTCCTTAATGACGTACTGATGGCCATCTTCCCTGGACCTGACCAGGATGGCTTTTCCAAAGGAGCCCTCCCCAATCTTTTTCACCTTCTCATATTTATCCATGTCTGACCCGATCCCACATGCTGTGCCTGCAAATATAAATGAGTTACAAACCCTAAATTCAACAATGCATTTGGAGCTGCATCAGACATGCAGTTAAAGAAATACTACTGCATTTTTAAATCTAATGTCTTTCTGCCACATCTGTAGCATATGGTTGAATAGCCCAGTTGCTTCAGCACTTACCAACTGGCTTCTAGTACGATAAGTTTTGAATTAACTTAAACATTAGAGTATTCCTTTATGACAATAAATTATTTAATTTATTGGATTCTGTTCCAATATAGACTGAATATGCTTGCTTTTCAGCAAGTCTTTTCTAAGCATACAAATCTGAATAAGTTAAAAAAAAGAAAAAAAAAGATATGAAATGAATTTGATTATAACACGGTAAATTTACAGTTTTGCAACCTAAATCTCACTTCCTGATATCATAATTAATACATGTTTGATTTTGTCTGTTAGTGTGATTTGTGCAGTATGGTTTATGAATCAGCACATCACTCATTAAGTGTCCCAGAGGTGTGCCCTGCAGAAGAGCACTGGCACCTCCTACAGAGTCTGAGGTTAAATATAGACATCCAGCAGACTCCCTGATAGCACCTCATTACATTTTCCATCTGGTCTTTGCAGTGACCAGAGCAGCCCAGAGCTTTAAATATTATCTTGATCTACAAAAGGTAACAAGGATGTGCCATCTGTCATAAAAGCCGCATGTTTTTGGAAGGAATAAAACAGACATCCAAAAAACGAGAGAAGCAGGCACTGTGCAAGGGGGTTGCTGAATTAAAGATGATGTGTCAGAAAGAATTATCTAATGCCCTTTTATCCCCTAACTTATAAAGACAGAGAGAGAGTAAGAGAGTTAGAGAGAAAGAGAAAGAGAGAGAGAGAGAGAGAGAGAGAGAGAGAGAGAGAGAGAGAGATGTAGAAAGCATCTATTTTTTTTAATGCTACCTGCAAATGACAGTGCAACAAAGGCTTTTTAATTGCGACTATATTAAATAATCTGTTGAGCAAATACGACACACAGAGTGCATAAGAGGTGAGCAGAGATTTCTCCACACAAAGCTGCTCAAAGCTGTGTTGATAAATGAAATTGGGACATTTGGACTCTTATTAGGACAAGAGTTCCAATGTAGTTAGGACAAGGCTAAAGTTGGCTTTCTATTCGCCAGCTTCTTGCTGTAATTCTCCCGTTTCACCTTAAATGGTGCAGCAGTTGCGTTCAGGCCCAATGTATCCTGAAACGCCAGCATGTAACTGCTGCACCGTTTAAGGTGGAACGGGAAAATGCGAATAAGAAACTAACGTCAGCTTCGTGTACTTAGATGTCGTGGTCCAACTGCAGAATGATATTGGACAACACATTGAAAAATAAATTATTGTCTCGATAGCCTAAATGTTAAATCGTAAACCCGACGGCCTGATGATAAAATGACATCTTAATAAGTCAGACCACTTCAGATTTTTAGCTGATGGCACGTTTCAGAACCAAAGCGTGGAATCAGCTAACAAGGAGCATCAGTCACTACCTAACTAACGTTTGCTAGCCAGAGCACTAAAATGGCTGCTTATTACATTTTTTGCAAACACCACAGTTCAAGACAAACAGCCAATGAACAACCTACGTAACCGCTCCTTTTATAAGACGCCTTTACAATAATAAAATGTAAGAAATCAGCAGTGTTTTACCTCACAGCCTTTAGCGTGGAGAAGCTCGCGCTGTCCCAAACCGCCAGCTTCAGTTTTTTGACTCTTCTGCTCCTGAAGAGCGCTCAACCAAACTACCTCTGTTACGTGACGTGTGCGCGGAATACAGCCGTCTCATTGGCCAAACGCTCTGTTCCTGCACTGCGATAGGCTTACTGACCTGCCAATCACAATAAAAGCGGATTAATGTTCGTCTGTCAATGTTTGGTGGGAAATTTCTCCTAGCAACCGTCACCGGCTGGTACACGGCGGGACGTGTGAGGCTGAACCAAAGACATACGGCTGAACTCTGCGGACTGCGTTACAGATCGATACTGACACACACACACACACACACACACACACATACACACACACACACACACACACACACAGAGAGACCTGATTCGTAAATTATTTATATAGACGCCACTGAAAGTGGGCATCGAGAGCCAGTGGGATTCGGAACAATTAAACAAACATGAAAAGTACGGAGACCCATTTGACGTCTAAATTTCGGTCAGAAAGTCTTAAAGGGGAACTCCATCAATTTTTCAAAATTTCTGAATAGGGTATATGGTTTACATGTCAACAAAGTCAGTCAGAGTGGTTTGGTGTGAAATGTGCTGTTCTAGAAAAACTTACAGTGTCAGAATTGTTTACAGTTGTGGTCATTGGAGGAGTATGAGAAGTTTAATGTTCCTTAAAGCTCCCTCACAGAAAGTTTGGCATGAAATGGTTGAGACTATCTAAAATTCACACAATGACTAAAACTAAAATACATTTTTGACCAAAACTGTATCACAAAACTACTGTAAAACAACATTTAAGGGTTTAAGTATGACAGTGATTTAAGGCCACTGGTAATAAAACCATAAAACTAGTAGACTTCAAGACTAAAGTTGTAATATTTCGAGAAAAAAGTCGTACTATTTTGAAAATAATGTAATATTTCGAGGATAAACTGGGCTAACTCTAGGGGGGCTGCCATAATGCGTTGGGGTCTTGTTGCTGTACTGGTGCCAGAGTTCCACACACTCCTGTCTCCTTGTGGATCGATCATTTTGATTATTATTCTGATTATTTGTGAAACTAAATGCCCTCTTTGAATGGCAGGGAGATGTAGCCACTGATAGCCGTGTAGACGACCCTGCCTGAGATTCTCCTGCAACATAACAGACAGACAGTTTCCTCAGAGTCCGTCTGTTTCTTTATTCTAGATAAACACAGTTTCTTGCTCAGCCGCTTTAGCTGTTCCTTATACTAATAACAATCTGGCGCTGATGTGTCAGGAGAGACAGACTGAGTATTTCTTTATGGGTGAAATCGATATGAAAGTATATCTCCACCAACTCCTCACCGCCCCTCATTTTAACACGAAGAGGTGCTGCCTTCCCTTTGCAAACCTTCTGGCCACAATATTGTGACCTTTCCTGGTATTGATGCCACTTTAACGTCGTAATTCTACGACTTTTTTCTCGAAATAATACGACCTTATATATATTATGACCTTATTCTCGAAGTCTATTATTTTTGGTTTTTATTAACAGTGGCCCTAAAACGCTGTTGTATTTAAGGGTTAAAGCCTTGCTTAATGGATTTTCCCACCCAAATATATTATTTTAAAACGGACAAGCCAGCAGCTGGGTTTAAATACTATACATATGGGAGAAAGCACTAGCTAATAAGGTACATAGGTTAATGTTCTTGAACACGGTTAGCACGTTAGCTCGCAGTTAGCACGGATTAGCGCAATAGCTGAGGGCTAGCACGTTAGCTCGTGGTGAGCGTGTTAGCTCAAGGTTTGTGCCTTATCTCGGGTTAGGGCGTTAGCTCCGGGCTAGCGCATTAGCTCGGAGTTAGCATGTTAGCTTGGGGATAGCGTGTCAGCTCTAAGTTAGCACGTTAGTTCGTATTGTCTTGACAGCAATGGCGTGTCCGCTCGTCTGTACACACATCACCCTCCTCTGTAAATCTGTGGAATTAGAAGAAAGCAGTTAAAATCAGTGCTGGGGTTCCGAGGTAATCCGAGGTAACTTTTCCTGGTTCATATGGACATGAATTGTCAGGAGTGCTTTACATTAGTTTTTACTTTAGTAATTGGCTTATTTTGATTATGGGCTTCTGAATGTTTGGTGGAACATTTTTGTTATTTATCATTACAGAGTTTGCAGTTGTGGAGTTCTTGCCTCATTGTTCACTTTCTAAAGTAAAGGTTGGCTCTTTAGGTGAACATTCGGAGCCGACCGGCTTTAAAAAGCCGTGTTTTCTTTACTCAAACAAACGGTTCCGCCCCCTCATTACTCCCAACACCTGCTTTTGAGTTAGTTCCTTCATGGCTCTGTTTCCATAAATGCATTGCTAGTTACTCTGATTTTTGACTTTGACTTGCCGTTTGTTGATGACTGGTTGATGGATTTGCTTGCATTTTTCTCGTGGGCTTGTCCTGACACCATCCTCGCGGAATTCATCTAGGCAAACTATTTATCAACATAGTGACACTGTTTGACACTGTTTGAAACTTACAATGAGAGTGTGAGTTTTGAATAATTTCAGGAGAAATCTCATCACTGACACACAAATTCAGATTTCTGCAGAGGCACAAGGTGAAGAATATTCACGTTTCAGTTTTTAATGAACTTTAATCAGCAGCAGAACATTTCTGTTGTTTTCTGTGCTGTTTATTGGGTTAATTACAGTAACAAGTTTCTTTCTCTAAAAGTTCTTTACACCTCTGTGGGGGAAATAGTCTTTCAAAACACACATCTTGTTTGATATCTCACATTTTATTTAGTTTCCGACAGAAAAACAAAACATTAAAACTGATGTAATCAGCCACTGACCGCAGTTTATTGAGTGACGTCATCCGCGTCACGTTTAGCGGTGACGTCACACTCCAGCCAAGGAAATCCAAGGAAAATGTAAGTGTAAGATCTCATCTTTTTCTTACATAGCTCTATTATCTATCACAGAACTCTTTCAGCGTAGAAGAACTCAGACCTTTCTGATTCATCTGAACTGGAATGCTGATGTTAATCTCTTTTCTCCTGAGGGGGTTCGGAGTAAGAATTCAGAAATCAGTGATCCCTCATTAATGCAATATTAAGATCTGCTTTATTTCTTTGAGAAAATAAGAAGACATTTTTCCCTCTGGGAATAAACTTGAAAATTGAAAGTGAAGTCAATAACTGTGTCTACACAACCCCAATTTACAGTAAAGTTATTTAATAGTCCCAATTTAAAGTATTTTTTAATGAAATCAGCTAGCTTAACCACTAAGGGATGTCAAAGGGGTCAGAAAAGTGCTGGAACACAATGTCAGTCACTCTGGCCAAGGCTAGCTTACTCACTGAGATCATAGCAAAACAATATATTGTTTTAATCTAAACTATCTGTTGTGATTCTTCCAGCCGTTTACAGTGACACATATGTGGGCACACACTCTCATAACTACATTACGTGCAGATTAGTTTCATAACAGTTACTGAAAGATTCATAGCAGTTTCTGAATAATAAGTCTTAAGATTAACAGCTGAACAAAAACACTGAGAAGCCTGATCGTTTCTGCAGAACCCAGAGTTCACTGCATGATCCAGAAGGGTTTTGTGGAGCTTTAATGGACGAGGCCAAGCACTTGAGTAACCTCAAATTTCAGAGTCTGGGAGAAGATGCTCCCTACTGTAAGTACCTTCAGAAACACAGTGAGGCAATGATGTACCACTGCTGACAACCTTCCATTTGAAGGAACAAGAAGACAAGCCACTCATGATCAAAGCTTTATTCTGAAAAGATTCTAAAGCTGTTTTGTTAGAGATGTTCAATAAAACATCTGTGGTAGTGGTTCTCAATGTGGGGGCTGTGGGGCCACTAATGCAGCCACAGAAATATAAGTTCCAGTTTTGTTGGTTTCCTTAAAGGCCTTCACTTTTCACACAAATGAAAATAGCACTAACCACAAATCCTGCCTATTTGCACTCCACCTAGTAAATAATGTGACTAGCACACCAAAAGCTTATTTTTGCTGCCATTTTATACTTTCTATAAACAAAAGCAAGGCAGCATTTATAGAAGCTATGTTCAAAGGAGAAATGGAAAAGATAGTTATTTAATATTAATCAGAAAATAAGAGTGTGATTTTCCATTTACTATGCAATAAATATTACATGTAAAACATCAATTTAACAATAAAAATCACTAAAGGTTAAACAGTGTTATCTAGGACAGTAGAATGGTGCTGGTGTGTATAGTGTAGGGAATAATGAAACTGCGCTCCACTAACTATAATAGTTATTGTTTTTTGTGCTTCACATGGTTCTAAATGCACTGCCCATTATTGTTGTCTTAATTAAAAAAAACAAAATACATTTGATTACCCCTTCAGATCCACTTAAGTTGTTGCCATTAAAATTAAATCTACTTTTAATAATCATGTTGACATAATTTGTATTATGTACATGTACAGGAATAAGCTTGTGCACATAGCAACTTAGAACAAATGCAAGTTGAGAGAGAGTGAGGGTTGCTGGAAAGAATGGCCTCAAGTGTACTTATGATTATAAAAGTGTAAATAGCATCTGCCTTCATAAAATCTTGACTATATCTGAAATGGTGGCAGTTGTTCTTGTTTCACATTTTGCCTGCTATACACTCACTGGCCATCATTAAGTACATCTCTGTGCATTCACTCATTGTCCATATTATCAGCTCTACTTACTATATAGGTGCACTTTGTAGTTCAGCAATTACAGACTGTAGTCCATCTGTTTCTCTGCATACTTTGTTACCCTGTTCTTCAATGGTCAGGACCCCGACAGGACCACCACAGAGCAGGTATTATTTGGGTGGTGGATCATTCTCAGCACTGCAGTGACACTGACGTGGTGGTAGTTTTGGTACACCTGGATCAAACACAGCTGGACAATTTGACAATATTTATTGTTATTGTAATAAATTACTGTGATGTGGTGAGTTTTACACCCCAGCTCACCAGCCCTGATACATTCTAGAGACTGGTATTATAATCATCAGGAGTACGGACATTTAAATAATATAAAATGTTACTTATTCGTATTCCTTTGATGTGCGTCCTTTAGGGGATGTCGGCGAGAGCTGGGGCTCCTCTTATCCCAGTAGGACGGATCCACCGATGTAGGGAGGAGGGGTTGGTAATACCGAAGTCCTCCACCCGGGGGTATCACCATCTAACAATTACTTCACAATATGTTACAATATGCTTTTCTAAACATATCATGAATATCATAAAAAACACTTTAAACACTTCTCAACTGCATGTTTGAATACACAGAAAGCTGAATTACTCTCTTGAATTTGGCTTTGGTGTAACAAAATCATTGAATTCATGATTTTTGATAGGTTTTTAAATGTTCCACTACACTGTCTGTTTCAGCTCATCAGATATCAAAAAGGAATATTGTGACATATTGTGTATCGTGATGTTTTGTTTTTACCCAGGTCTAGACACAGTAGTACTAAGTGGTAAGTGGATGTATTTTAAGTTTAAACAAATTTCTGACTTTAACTTGACTTGGACTTTAGAATACAATTATTTTGCTTTGAGTGATCCTATACCTTTATTATGTTTTTTGATTAACACAAAACATTAAACATTCCACTTTTTCACTACCAAAACATTCATAACACTACTGAAACTTAACTTTTAGCTAATTGTGAGCATAACTCAAAAATGCCAGTCAGTACATGACAACAAACACAGCTTTGCTGTTGTACACACAAAAAATCATAATGTTTTCATTAAAACACAAAAAGTTTACTTTATTGCAGAAAATATTTGTATGGGCAGTGAGAACTCAAGGTTACATATTGATTTTCAGGTGTTGGGACACATTTTTCTTCAAACAATGGGATCTAATGCTCACCATGTAGCCATGTGGGGCAGGGATGCAGTCTCACTTCCTGCCCTAAAATGCAGGGGTGTGGCTAAAATAAACCTCTGCCTACAGACTAAAACCCTTGGCCGTCAAACGAAGGTTGCAAATAGTCAGAGTGCAGTTGGGCTGGGCTAGGTGGGAGGTGTCTTTCTCCTGTCCTGTGGAGGGATGTACCCTATATACCAGGGGTGCACAACTCTGGTCCTGGAGGGCCGGTGTCCAGCACAGTTTGGAGGTTTTCCTGCTGAAACACACCCACTTGCCATACTTTTATACACAAAGTAAAGAATTGACCTCTACTGAAGACATTTAAGCGTAAATAACATTGAAATATTGGAAAAATCAAGTACACACAGTGTTCGCCTGACCCTAAAGGTAATTGACCAACCAAGACATGTTAGGGTTGAAAGTTTTGCACTGAAGCTACAGCAGTCGTATGCAAATGTTTGGTGTGGTCAAATGAAATATTTTGTTGATTTTCAAAGTAATTGAAATTAAGTGGATATCCTCTAGCAGGGCTGGAGTGGGACCTGTTTTCATGCCAGAAGTTACATGATGCAGAGCAGCCTAGCTTTTTCATTCTTGTCTTCTTGGTGCCATTTTGTTTTTTTGCAGTTCTTGCCGCTGCTGTTTATCTTCACATTATTTATATATGAAAAGTGCTACATCGGTAATGAACAAAATAGTAATGGACTCTGTAGAGCGCTGCATGTTGTGTCAGCCAGCACACCATTGCAATGAATCTGATAAGCTAATCTCTCAAGGCTGATGTGAGCTTCTGTTTTTTTATATTTCTCTTCCACCTTAAATAGTGCAGCAGGTACACGCTAATGTCTGTACAGGCATCTGAATGTAACTGCTACATAATTTAAGGTGGAACGGGAAAAATGAAAAAGACGCTAACTTTCATTTCGGTTGCATTTAATTTCTATCCACTGTATGAGAGTCAGTTAACCGAGGCTGTACCAGCTAAGGTGGGGCCACTAGTTTAAACCCTAAATATGTACAGATGTACACTTGGCTGTACATTCTGCACATTTTAATGCACAATTGCTGTTATTTGCTAAATTCTACATATTTGGAAAAAAACATAAAATGTGACCTGTGCAAAATATGTTAAACTCAGAAAAAAATAGAAATAGACATATATAAGTGTGTTCCCTTTATAGGGCGTGTACTTATTTTCATGTAGAAAATCAGCAAAATATGAATTTGGACTTGGGGGGTTCAAGACTATACAAGACTAATGTAGCTAAAGGTAGTGAAAGCTTATAGCTCACCAGTTAGCAGAATGCAAACTGCATGCCTAAATCATGATGTCAACCTCGTTGTTAAGACTTGCTCATGTGGTTTCTGACATTGTAGGACATACTGTTATCTATTAAAATGGACAGATAAAAGGCTTCAAGATGGCAGTGTTTTAGATATGCAACATTTTTTCACTAGTGCAAAATAAGAGGGGGCCAGGGAGGACGTATCCCTCCCAGTTTTGAATTATGTGTGATAAATTCAGGGGGTCTTGGGATGATTATTGCAAAAGGTACATACCGTATTTTGCTGATTACATATTTTTTAAAGGTGGCTTCTTTTATAAAACCTCCCACACCACTGATGTAGTAAGCTTTGTAAGCTAAAACAGAGAGGTTGGGTGAATAGATGCACTATGCACACACTGAGCTGTATAGAAAACATTCTCTGTTAGTGAGCAGCAGCCCTAAGCTAACAGCAAATCTCACATTACTTCTATCAACATTATGTGATTAGTGTCCAAATACGCTACAGATTGTCCACATTTGGAGCGCCGGTTTGTCAGGAAATTTCAGCCACTTGAAGGAGAACATTGAGCTACCTCTTGTGACAATGTATTTCTGCTTATTTTTCTCTTTATTCAGCTTATAAAGTTGGCACACACAAATGGTGTGATTTTTTTTTTAAATAACCCCAGTAGAACCTTAATTAAAGGCAAATGCAGCTAGTTGTATAATTTAGTTGTGGTCGGCAAAGTTGTGTTATTCTGTGCATTTGGACTCAATGTGTCATGTGGTGTAAGTTTTTTTTTTTTGCTCTGAAGGGCCACAAACCCCAAACTAAAGGCCTCTAAAGGTTTGCAAACTGTGTGTACCTGTGCTGTTTGCTTTAAAGACTTTGAGCAAATGAAGGATTCTGAGTCTTGCATGTCGAGCCTGATTGTCTACTGATGCTCCTGTGTTTTGACCCACAGTTATGATGTTGACCAAAGTTTTCATGCATTAAATGCAACAGAATCCAGAAATGAAGCACTGACCTGCTTTGCCTTTATAAATGACATCATATGCTACACTTATTTATTGTACTATGATTATTTGTTGATTTACTCCGTTGCATTTCATTTATAGTCTTTTCTTTTGTCCTCTGGTCACATTCATCATTATGAAAGTATTTTCCTGAAATATCTATCACAGATACATGCAGATCTGACCAAGACTTTAATATATTTCCATGACAAACAATAGAACAAAACCTGCCACTGTAAATGGTGAGAAACTGATTTTTGAATTTCTGAAAATACTTAATATGTATCAGAAAATGCATGAATTATTCCTGTATAATATTCCTGAACAATAATAATTTTGTTCATTTTGTTTTTTTAATATTGATTTGTAAGCAATAAGATATTATAACAATATGGTAATTCTAACTGAATGGCAGACTTCATCTGGTTTTATGTTTTAATTGCAGTATGAAGTCTTAAAGCCATTTATGATGATTTTTCATTTGAACACAAAATATTTTACTTAATTGCAGAAAATATGTGTGAAACACTGAGTTTGGGACACATTTACTTCAGAACAATGGGATCTGCTCACCACGTGGCATTATTTTGGGTCTGGACTGCTGCGGTGCTTTGCTGTCACTATAGGCAATACCAGGAGTGCCTGCAGATATCTAGATATCCTGCTGGGTGTAGAGGAGACTGGCGGGTTCATCCTGTCATTAACTTAGCTCAGAGGATCTCTGTGAACCATACAAAAAGACGGAAGCCACAGTAGGATCAGGACTGACTCCGTTTACCATCTGACCAAGCCACAAACATATTGCCTTGACTGGAATCACATATGGTCACAGGAAGTTGGTAAAAAGTCTTAAAGTAAAGCCAACAGCTGGATGAGAAAAGATAACCAACCCTGTGACATTTTTTTCATCATTTGACATCTAAATTTGAACGATGTCTGTAAAAAGCACGGTACTTCATGCCTATGCTTAAGTCAATTATTTAAAATCATAATATATATATATATATATATATATAGCATCATACATATAAGCATTGCCATGTATTCAGTACCTTGTAAGTGCACATTCAGTGGACCCTGCAGATATGAATGTGAATTCCAAAGATTTGTACACAAATACTGAGCACTGAGTTCTCCACTAAAGCATTTTCAGTAATGACACTTCACTATGTAGCTGTCAAACATATATCGTCTGTAACTGCATCAGACTGCTGAGAAAAACAAGACAGAATCAGTCTGTAAAGTGTAATGTACTTACCTGAACACATGATGGCGCCACAGTCTTACTAACAAAAGTTCTAACAGATGAGATGGGCAAGGTGAAATAATCTATTCTACCCTGTCAGATCTAGTTTGGCAAAAACTGCAGTATGTTTAAAAGCATCACTGCATTGGTCTAGAGAAGACTGACTTTGCGTCTTTAAAATTTGAATTTTCTCACAGTTACTTTTTAGTAATTTAAGAAAAATGCTGCAAAGAAAAATGTTCTCGCTAATTCTTTTAGTATTTTAAGCTTTCTATACAGCATATATTTAAATATTATTGAACTAATCAAAATGTTTTTTGGGGTGTTTTTAATATTTTCAGTTTGTTGAGAAGGTCAAGTTGTTAAATGATAATATACTGCAGTTACTTACAGCATAAACAGTAATTATACTTTAATTGCTAATTATTAGTCTTTTTTATGTTATCTGCCTTCAGATTTGATAACGTTTTAAGTACAAGCTATGCTGGATGTTATCTTTTTATAACTAATTATGATGTGATAATTATGAAGTTATTTACAGCTCTGTTCACCATTGTGGACACATTAACATTTCTTCATTCTTCACAAGTTCCTGCTATTTAATTATACTAAAAAAGTTGTAAAGTAGTGTCATCATAATAAAATCATTGTATACATGTATTTTTAGATAAAAAATTATATTATTAAAAACAGTGATAACAAATTACAAACTTTTAAATGTATATAAAGACCAAGTGGTCCTTTAATAATGATTTGACAGTTTCTTTTATTAAAAGCACTTACTGAGACTCTTTTATCACAAAGGCAGTTATGACATTTGGACTTCATTTTAAATGTGGGTACCTTAACTCTGAACATGAATAGTATTGACTTTTTTATCTTAATTTTTGGTCCCGAATTATCCATTTGTTTTGCTTATGAATTTTAGTGATCACAAAATCCTATTAAAGACTAAAAAAATGTCAGCCATCGTTTATGTTCATTTATATTCATTTACATTCATTTCTGACTTTACAATAGCAACAAACAGACAAATTACAAACAAACAGACAAAACATTTAACCAATAAAGAAGAAAAACATATCGCTGTTGTCGGGAGAAAACCTTGTATCTCCATTTTTGATATTTTTCATTATTTGAAAAATATCTGTTGCCCTTTACATTATATATATTTATAATGAATGGACTAAAAGAAATGACCGAAAATGACTTTGAAAAAGTCTGATCCCATTGACTTAAGTTAAAAATAAAGTATGCAGCAATATGTACATATATTTGCTCATATTAAAATATATGTATATTTTGTTCTACTATATATTATTGAATATTTACATATATGTCAATTCTTCACTACACAGATAATTTCCTGCTCTCTGAAGTGTTAATTCGAAACTCACAGACGTGAGGAATGACTACTAGGACAATTGATTTGAGATGAGATAACGTCCACTAATCTAACACCTGAGACACATTGTGTGGATCACAGCGTCATGTTTCACTGTCAGAAGAAAAATAAATCAAAGATAACAAACAGCCCAGAGTGTCTGGAGACTGGAGCGTCTGCCCCTCAGGGCTGTTATTCTGTTATCCTGCAAACTTATGCCAAATCCCACAGGGGAACAGAGAAACAAAGAGCAAGAGAACACACAAATACATACCTGTGGACGTGGACCACCATCATCTTCACCCTGTAATAGATAACACCTGCTGTTGTGTTGAAGGTACATGTGTAAAAAAATTACCACGAGGATAGAACCATTCATCCCTGTTGCTCTGATGCTTGTGAAATGTCACAAAATTAATACACAGCTAGAGACTGTTGATAACAATGCCTGTTGTGCATGTGAGCAATCTATTTACAAGGAGATACGAGCACAGATCATTCTCTGAGGTGTGCTAATGACGGCCTGTTTTTCCAAACAGCCAACACGATGTGTTTTGCAATCTGAATCAGCACAATCTCAAGAGTGTTCCTTATCCATGCAAAGTCACCTACTTGAGGCGATTGAGGTCATCAATTAATTATAACAGCAGTAAAATACATACAAAAGAAAATGTCCAGTAATGCTTCCACTAACTCCACTAACACCAACTCAAGGCCTTCATGAGTTGCATTCACATGAATTCCTGTGTTTTCCTACAAATATACATCCCCGTAGAGTTGTCTCCTCAATATATTATAGTGTTGTTTGCTTACTCTTAAGGAGCTATAGGGCATGCTGACTGGTTAGCCAAAATTCACTCAATTTCTTGACCTTATTTTCTGTCTCCTGTTACTAATGCTCTCCTAGTGTATAGTGTAAGAAAAAAGATACTGTGCAGGTACATTTTTCTTTCATCAAGTTAGAAATAATGTAAATGTGCCCTCAAAGGTACAACAATGTTTTTAAGGTCCAACTGTGCATCTTAAATATATTTTTCCTTGAACATGAACTAATGCTTTAAAACGGAACAAAACAATAAAAAGGCTGGAGACGAGACGGGGTGTATGGAGTCAGTCCAACTTAGAAAATATAATTTCAATAGATTATGGTACAGTTATGCTTCCTGCCTAAAGGTACTGAGACCACCCCAGTGACAAGAAGGACACCACCCCAGTGACAAGAAGGACACCACCCCAGTGATAGTTTCCTTCCCTTTTTTTCCTGAGAGTGTAGTGACATTCTACCACTCACTAAGTAAACTGTCGAGAGACTCTTCACTTCACAAAATTGAGAAGCGTTTAATATGAATACAGGTGACTAAATATGATGAGCAGCAAAACATTCATGACGATGTGTGTCCAGACAGGGCTAAAATTATTAGACCACTGGTTCAATAAAAAACAATAAGTATCTGGCTATATCACTACCATGGAAAATCATGTCCTGCTGGACATAGGGTAGACTGTCAGAGTAATCCTAGTAGGCCTGAGGCAGGGTTGTCATGAACATTAATGTTCTGAGGCCATTCAGAAAAGGGGAGTTGATAGTATTCTGATGACAGCAAAATTGCATTGCTACCATTTTGGTAGGCAACATCAGGTTCATGCAGCAGTGCTGTGGAGATTTGTAATGAAGTAACAAATCCATAACTGATCCAGCAAAGGCAGTTAAACACTTTTTTATATCACTTTTTAAATCCTCATGTTTGAGTGTATAGCCTTGATTTTATTTTATTTGTTGCTGTAGTGATAAATAACAAAAGCTGAAAGTTAAATGGCTGAGATTTCCTGCTGCATTACTAGTGTCTCTCCTCAAACTGCATTATAGTACACTAAATAGTATGTAAAGATAGCGCATATACCATTAGAAGCACACTCAGTAGTGTAGTAGGTGAAGTATGTGGTTTGGGATACATTGTTAGCTCAGCTAGTGAGACACATTTGACAGCTGCTCTGCTGTGCTGCACAATAGCTGCTCATTAAACATCTCCTAGTGAAAGTATGATATATTTGTTGATTAAGGATGATTTATTGAGGTACGCTGATGTTGGGTTTATATTTGCCAACTTTGATAATTTGTTCTATGTTTAAGGCTCCTCCGTGTAACTGCAGCACCATTTAAGTTGGGACGGAAAATTCAAATGAGAAGCTGGCGAATAAGAAGCTGACTTCAGCTTTATATATGTGTATGAGTTTACTATTTAAGAGCTTTGGTAGCCATTTTTATTAGTTTTTGTAAAATCTCATGGAACTAAATGTTCTGAACTCTGTTCAAATGTGCAGGTTGGATGGATTCAGTCCACCAATCTAGCTCTTCTGTTCGTAGCATTTTCTGGAGACTTCATCTAAAGTGTTCACATAATGTTTTCATCCTTTTTGTGGTCATTCTGCTCTATTTTGCTTTGTTTTTATCCACCTACAGGGTTGTAACTAAAGTAACGGTAATGAGTCCAGCTCTATCAGAGCACAGTCAGAGTTACAGCTTGCCGACCAACATGGCGACGTGGTCTTCCATGACGCAATCAAATACTATGAATAGGAGACAATTCTCTGTAGGGCCATGTAGGCCCAATCCCACTTCTTATTTTTACCCCTATCTCTTGTTTTCGAATGCCATCTTGCCCCTTGGAACTAAGTTACAAGGGGTAGTGGTTGAAATTTTCCTCTCTGAAATGGGACAACCCTCAAATAAAAATGAACACTATTTCATTAACAGGCTCCCAGCGGTGCTCTGTAGGCGACCCTGCCAGTCTGCAGTGATAGCAGAGAAGGGTAAAGTTCAGCAACCTTGTTGCTGGTCTTCCATTAAATTCAGAGCATCATATGCCTTCAAAGAGGGGGGTGCAACAATTGTTTATTATCGCCCACCATAAATCTTTGGCAACATGAAGCTGAAGTCAGCTACTCCCCAGCTTCTTGATCAAATTTTCCTGTTCCACCTTAAATGGAGCACCTGAGGTGCCAGAATGTAACTGCTGCACCATTTAGCAGGAAATTTAGCTGGCTAGCTACCGAGGCATCAGCATACTACTAGCGATTTTTAATTCTTGTTATGAAGAAACACAACTCAATAATATACTGAAATGACATTAAACTAAGATAATATAATGGTTATTGGAGTTTTTAACTGAGAAATGGGATTGGGCCATAGTCTGGAACACGGCTAACCTAGGCTTTGCTGTCAGGTCAAAAACAGCTCATGGTTGTAGAATGTTGGCAAAATGTTCTACAGTTCACACATTTTGATCAATGTCTTTGTCTGTGTATATAAATGTCAATGTACATGAAAACACCAATTAGGTCTGGGATAGTGAATTAAATGATTATACACAGATGAGCCGAGACATCATAACCATTCACAAATGAAGTGAATGTCATGTAAAGGTCTGGGATATATTAGACAAAAAGTGAACAGTCTGTTCTTGTAGTCATCATGTTGGATATGGGAGAAATGGGCATGTGTGAAGACCTGAGTAACTTTGACAAGGACCAAATCATTACCAGTGGGTCGGAGCAAACGATAAGGCTTGTGGGGTTCTCCTGGTCAGCAGCGGTACTTACCAACTGTAAGTAATGTTCTTGAATACCCTGGGTCTGGGCATTTGATGGATGCGCAACTACCTACCATTGTTGTGGACCAGGTATTATGGCAGTGGTATTCTGTAATGGCAGTGGCCTCTTTCATTATAGTGTACTGTGCCACGCTGCACACATTATTTAGGAATGGTTTGAGGAACATGATAAAGAGCTCAAGGTGTTGCCCTGGCCTGCTAATTTCCCAGATCTCAATCTGATTGAGCATCTGTGGGATGTGCTGGCACAGCAAGTCTGATCTGTGGTGGTTCCACTTCACAACTTACAGGATTTAAAGGATTGTTTTGATGGCACATGGAGGATCAACAGCATATCAGGTGGTCATCATGTTTTGGCTCATCTGTGTACATAAATATAATTTTATAGTGCAGAAAATGTAAATGGCTTTGACACATACATGCAGATTTGTAGGCCTTCACCTTTAGATTTGACTTACTGCAAGTAAAGATACACCAACATTATGATAGTGTTTCATGCTTAGTTTATTTATGCTTCATATTGATCAGTTGGATCTGATGAACATCATCCTACATCCAGTAACTTGTAGCAGTATGCAAATGCTGTGAAACTGAGACTCTGCACAGAAATATTGCACAGTATTTGTTGTGTTCTCAGTGTATTTTAAAAGCACTATTAAACTATTACATATTTATTTCAGTAATTAGAGAGAAAGACATTGAGATTGCCAAGGCAAAACCAAATTTATGTGGATGATATAATGTTATTTATTTGTCTGAAACACATGATGGCGCCACAGTCCCAATCATATCTGCAGAAGTAGAGCCAGCAGCAGCTGGAAACTTGTAGTTTCTTCCCAAGTAGGGATTGGTGTCCCTGTGTAGTCCCAGTGGCCAGATGGTATCCTGTGTTGTGCCAGAAAACAGGTTTCTCCATAGACTTCCATTCAAAATCACCTACATTTTCTGGTTAAATACATTTTTCCAAACAATTTTTCAGCCTCTAATTATTTGTTTTATTATATTTCTACAAGTGCTCATTTTAAGGGCACATAAAGCATAAAAATACATTTTCTTAGCTTTTATGTTGTCTTCTTTTTGACTCAGGATATGCTGCAGTTTTAGGTTTGTGCCTCCTTGCATTTAGGATCAGGGTAATTACAGTCCCTCTGCCTTTGCAACTAAGGATAATATTTCTTGTTATGATTTTACAAGCCAAGTTAATATAAGCTGATGATTAAGATTATCTTGGACTAGCCAACTAGACAATAACTATAAACAGGTAGCTCAAGTAAAGGCCTTTAAAGGGCCCATGTCCTACATTTTCCTTGTGTTTTATTTTTTCCCCTTAAGGTCTACTTATACATCTGTGGGGTTTTATGTACCAAAATAATCAAATCGTTTTTATATAACTACTTTCCAACCTCTCTGTATCTCTAAGCTGTTTTTGTTACTGTGCCCTTAAGATTACTATAAGGACAATGAGCTCTGTTCTGATTGGCCGCCTCATACAAAAAGCACTCGGATATAATAACTTATAATGGATGGGGCTAAACTGCTGTAGGCTGAATGAGTAGATATATACAAATCAGTTGGTTCTCATGCTGAATTCAAAACAGACTGTTTTTGCAGCTTAGTTTCCATTTATAGTCATGTGAAGAAGTGAGTGCACCCATGAGAAGTTACACTTTTCCAAAATATTTGGAGATATCAAGTCTTATTTAAAAAAAATGTTGATAGATAAAGGTGATATGGTTTAACAAGTGACACGTAGAATTAACATTTTTGTCATATGTAATATAATTGAAATTAACAGTAGTTCAATTTTCTTATGTGGAAAAAGTAAATACACCCCAACATATATCACTGCTTCAAACATGCCAAATCAAAATTAGGTGCTAATGATTAGAGCACCGTTAGAGAATATTTAGAGAGTATCTTGGAGGGTCTTATTTAAACCTCAGGTATCTGGTTTGGTTTGCTTAAATTAAAATGCCTAAATTAAAAGAGCCCTCTGAGGCCTTCAAAAGGAAAGTTGTAGATTATTCCAATGCCTACATAATGCTGTTTCTGTCAGAGGGAGCATTAACAGTTACTGAAGCTAGGGGTGTACTTACATAAAATATTAATGTTAAACACACTAAAAATATTTTTATTAACAATATAAACCTTTTTTTTAAAACATCTTGACATGCAAAATATTGTCACATTCAACACATCACAAGACTAGTCTGGGGATCAGGTCTCCTATGCAGATCCTTTAGTCCTCTATGCTGGTGAGAGCTCTTTTTTCTTTTTGCAGGAGAGCATCTTTAAGATGGACTGGGGCAGAAAGGGCACCTTTTCTAGGCGGGACAGGTAAACGAGGGGCTGGATGGTGCTGCTGACGTTCAGGAAGGCGAAACCCACTGGCTGAACGTAGCAGCCGAAGGCCATCGGCGAATAGTGATCCTGGAAGGGGAATAACGCCACTGGAGGCAAGTAGTTGCACACAATAATGCACAGCAGCGACAGCACCACCTTGAAGGCCTTCTTCTTCATCGGGTGCATCTCGTCTTTGCCTGCACCCCGTGAGCGCTTCAATGCCCAAAGAATAGATAGGTTGCACACTATCATCCAGGCAAACGTGGCCAGGATCTCACCTGTGAAAACCTTCTCAAAGTTTGGGAGGCCTCCGATCGTTTTGGCTGAGGCATAAGCAAAAGTGAGGCACAGGACGAACACGGAGAGGCTGATCCTGTACTTGATGGCCTTCAGCTGGCTAAAGGCTATGGGGAAGAGCACGGCCACAAAACGGTCTAGGCAAATGCAGGAAAGGAAGAGAGGGCCGCTGGTGTCCTTCACACCGTAAGAGAACTTCAGGGCCATCCAACCTTTCATGCTCCTCCAGTGGTAGAGGTTGATGAAGCTTATAGGGGCCATGAGCCCAAAGTAAGCATCCATGAAGGCTAGGCAGCCGAGGAAGATGTCAGAGGTGGTGGGCTCATGCCTGTTGTGGATCAGGATGGCGATGACCAGGATGTTGGCTGGCAGCCCTATGGCTATGTTAAAACCTTGCGCTACCATATCAAAGATGATGCCCTCCACCATGTGTTCACAGCCCTCAAATGCACTAAAGGGCTTATGAGTAGTGTTGACCTGCTCCAGGGTGATGTTATACGCGGAAGGAGTAGGGTCAAGGGTGTAGTTTGCTCTGGAGTAGACGTTGTATTGCTCCCACATGGCTTCAGTACAGTTGTTCCTGCTGAATGATGTTCTGACAGACAAAAACAGTAGCTTTTATTAGCTTCTACTGCAGAGTAGGACAGTCTTGCATAATTAAACTGTTTCTTATCATTATCACCATCATCATTACTGAAGTGGGAGTTGGTAGTTGATGCAGTGCTGTATTAACTAGCATTGTGAAAAATGGATCAATACTATCAATTTCAAATCTGCTTTTCTGTGTGCGCTTTTTTGACCCACATAGACCCTCGTCACCACCTCGCTAGTGGTGTGGTTTGTTATATGCCGAAGTGAGTTCACAGCCTTTGCTTTGGTTTCAAAGCAAATAAGGATGGAAAAACTGTTCTGATGAATTGTGCTACCTCGTCAAAGTGTTCTACTGTAGTGCACATTTGTAGGTAGCTAAGTACATAAAACTCTAGGTGAGAGTTCCAAGAGGTCGGTGATTGCTCTCCTTTTGAATACCACTAAAACATTTTATAACGTTTCTCATTAAACTATGGTTCTGTTAATTGTTTTTATCCTATTCCTGGGCTAAAAGCCATAAGTGCTAACAAGAGCTAAGCTAACTTGAAGTTCCCTTGAAGCATCCAGTAATGGCCTCAGCATTTATTTGGGTAGAAAACTGAATGCTCTTGGTGTTAATTGAAAAAAAGAATTTGGTTGTTAAGGTTGTTGACACAATAACTGTATTTCTTTGCTGCTCTATCTGCACTGCCTGTGTGAACATGAGCCTCACTTTTTAACAATGATTTACAAGAGAAATCTCAAGTTTATTTCGATATGTTTATCTAAAAAAATAAATATCCCTATTTACATATGCTTTTGGTATCGAAAATGGTATTGAATCGTATCAATGTAGATATTTTAAGTATTGTGGCAACGCTAGTATTCACAGACATGACTTTCATGAAAGAACAAGCAACAGTTACAAGACCTGTTTTCTACATTTTTTTGCACCGAAACCAGTCATAATTAATATTTCCATTACAATTTTACCAACCTTTTTAGGATGTTTGGATGCTTTTTAGGATGTTTGGATGTTTTGGATGGCTGTAATGATCTATTTGCTTGCCAACAGCCAGGAACAGCACAACACTTAGTAGTTTTCCACTTCATTAACTCTGAAACAGATGGCCTACAGCAGTGGTCACCAACCCTGGCTCTGGAGACCTACCTCCCTGCAGACAGAGTCTAGTCCCAACCGCAATCTGCTGTAACTCCAGCTAATTAACTTCTTCATAAGTCCTCAGTTGGCTGGATCAGATGTGTCAGTGTTAGTTAAGGCAAGGGGGCAGCGAGTTAGATGCAGGTCTGGAATAAACTTGATACTTGTGTACATGCTTATGTAAATATATAAATGATTCAAATAAAATGTTATATGTAAAATGGCAATATATTCTTATGTTTGAATTTAAATGATGATGATTTACATAATGTCAGTGTGTACCCATACAATTACAACTAAATAATTTTATGAGTACATTAAGTAATACGTCCACATTTGATGCTCGCTATGTACATTATAAGAAAGCCCTCGACGCTGGATTAATGTGTATCTTATGGTCAGCCTACACAGACAATAATTCTGACCCCAGAAAATTTTGCCTCACATTTCACTTTGTGGTTCTTTGTGGGTTGTATATAAAAACAGTAATCATCACAAGCGGATATGTTGCTCTGTTTCACCTCATCTTGTAATGTAAGATTGGCCGCCATGGCCTAGAAAAAGCCTGAGCATGCTGTTGGCCCTGTCCTGACAAGGTGATTGACAGGTAGGGAAGTCAATGTAAATGAAAATGCAGTCTGGTCAAATGCATTTTCAAAGGCAGTTTGCCGCAGAATGAGCACAGTAGACCCTAAATAAAGAGGTGGGTTTGTGCCATGTTTTGACGAAGTTTTGACATTTATGGCCCGAAAGGCCTAGCCCTAATAGTCACGGTTCTGGTGAGTTGTGAATAGTGCGTTTTCCTATATTTCAATAAAAAGTTTTTATTTCAACAAACATATTTCACTATGTATTTCTTTACTATAAAGATAATTCCATTTCCTATTCTCTGAAGTGCTACATGTAATTTGAAACTCATAAACATGGAGAATGCCTATTAGGCATCTGTTTCCTTTTACGTCCACTGATAAGTGCCATTTTGCCCAAGAGATGTCCAATAATCTCACACCTGAGCAGCAGTTTATGGAATGCAGTGTCACGTTTTACTGTCAGAAAAATAAATCGGTGACTACAAACAGCCCAGAGTGTCTGGAGACTGGAGCGTCTGCCCCTCAGGGCTGTTATTCTGTTATTCTGCAAGCTTGTGCCAAATCCCACAGGGGAAAAGAGAAACAGTCTCTGCACAAACAGAGAGAGAACTCACACACACACATCCATGCTTGGACAGGGACCACCACAGAGAAAATTAGCCCTCCTCCTGAAAAACAAATGTACTTGTAAGCTTCACCGTCTCCCTGCTGTAGTGGAGAGTCAGTCTAAAAAGCATCAAAATGACAGAACCATGAGTTTCTCACTGACATTGACTCTGTTGCTTGGTGAGTGCTATAAACACCAATGTCCCATTTAAGCAATCAGTTTGCTTCAGAGTGAAACCTGAGTCACTCAGCTGACATAGTTTACTGATACAAATACTTGCTACGGTTTAATGGCGAGCATGAAAATGATATCAAATGAAAAGATTGTGGCCCAAAATCTCCTGGTATTTAGTGGAATTCATTATGCCATTCATTTTCACCAGCACCTCTGGACCACAAGCAGCAACACAGACCCAAAGCATCAATGATCACCACCATATTTGACAGAGGCTATCGGGTGTTTGTCATTGCATGTAGTTTTATATTATTATTATTATATCCCAGTGAAACAGGAAATGGTCATAGATAACAGTGGAGATCATCTTCAGCTCATCAGCTATTTATCCTGCCATGAATTCAGTGCGATGTGTCGGAGCAGAGAACACAGTAACTGCAATTGAAAAACAGTCTTTTATAGAGGAGTGAGTGCTTAGCACCACCCTGCGAGGTCTATCGGGATGGGGGTAGCCCTTCAGCTGTGAGCCTGCCTGGGCCGTCTGGGGCACTGCTGGTCCCTCACGGCTGCTAAACAGGCTTCATCCTCTTCCCTCTTGCTCCAGCCTCGGGAGATGACCCTCATAATGAACTTTGTTTTTATTCCTTTGGCTCTGGGAATTGTGACCAGTTTAAAGGTAGAAAACAGACAGCTGATTTAATAAGATGTATCACTGGAGGGATTAGGCTGTGAACTATTAATTTAGGCATCGATGTTCTGCTGGTGAATAGAGAATTGGGGTCTAAAATTAAGCTTCTAAGCCCTCTTGCTGAACGTGGGCTACATCAACATGAAAAGTATTAAGCAAGGAAATTTAAACTGAAACATGTTTAAAATTCAGAAAACCATTCCTGAATAATGGATCAGCAGGATTTTTTAGTCACTTGAATGTAGTTAGTTAAAAAAACTGAAGATGATGATGATGGTAATGGATCATGATACAAAAATTTACAGCCAGTACCTGAATGACTACTTCAAACCCCTAAAACCATATATTACTATTTGGTATATATAATTAATTACTTTATGAACTTCTATCTATATTAACATTAACCACATTTGCATATAGTGGCTTAATGTTTTTCATCTACAACTAATTTCCACAGAGTACAAGTAAGCCTCTAAACAACCAGCATGGGCATCTGAAACTAAAGACATCAAGCTTAGTGCAGCGAGCGCAGACAATCAAAATGAACGTACAGGAACTTATTAAAACTGCCCCACCAAAACAAGCACACTTATATACACAATTGATGTTACGTACCTTCTCTATCCTGTGGATATCTGCAGTCTCGTCCACCACAGTATAAGCTGAAGGGCCCGTATGGAAAGGTGTGGATAGTTAGAGACAGCTCTTTATAAACTTTGTTAAGCCCTGAGGAATTAGGCATATTAAGGAAAGGGAGGGTCTTCTTGATAAAAGCTTTTTGGACCACATCCCTGGAGAAATTGCTGGTAGGCTGTTTTGTTCGATGTTCTCCAGTGAGATGTTTTGTCCACAGGTGAGAGCGGGACCCAAAGGTGTTTTTTCAGGTCAGACAGTAAAAGAAAGGGTGATACAAAATGTTTGTGCATATGAACCGACTCCCTCAAGGAGAGCTGTTGACTCTGGTGGTATTTTGAAAGTGGCATCTGAAGGAACTGGCAATTGATGGAAAGAAATGACGAATGAGGCATGAGGAACCTAAAGTGTACAAACCAAACTAATATTTACCCAGCACAGGATCTTCACCTCAAATGAAAATGCAATGTCGTCAAGAAGACGCTGTAGAGATGAATGGAAATATGTGGATAAATGGGCATGTAAAAATGAAAGATTCTAGTTGACGATCCTCTTCTGAACCAGTGATTTTTATCCAGTCTCTCTGTTAATGGATTTATTACATTTAGAGATCCACTCTCAGTATTTCTACATCAAGAGACTATAGTATTCATCGGTTTCTTGGAATTCTCAGCTGGCTTTTGTTCATCTGAGACAGCGAGTCTCTCTCTATGAAGAGACCAATGATGCTACACCTAAAGTCATAATTTACACTATAAAAAATAATCCATGTTGAGTAAAAAATTCTTAAATAGTTTCTTGGGCATTATTATTGTTATGCCCTGGAAGCTACTAAAAATGGCATATAAGCATCCATAACCATTACACTGAATAAGAATGCAAAAATGTATGAATATGCACTATTATTATTGAAAATGCCTCTTCACCTACTGGTTTCTGAACTATGCCCCATCCCTCGGCTACCATGATAATGAAGCTTCTCACTTCGGCGAATGAGGAATATATTTTGAGCTTCATTATCATGTCTAAATAATTTATGTAAAAAAATCTAACTTGTGTCATTACATGCCACATTTTGGCTTCAATTTCATTTTGGCTGACTTGCGCCGTAGCATAATCAATTATTAATAAAATTTCGTTACAGATATAACAGGTATATGAGGTTTTCATAGATAAAAAAAAGTAATGAAGCCAAGCCAGGCTGGGCTGCTGCACGCTAGTCTGTTGAAACTGACATTATATGTCACAATCAATAGATTCCATGTGTTTTTTTTTTTTGATTAAATATGCACAACATTTTACCAGCATGTAAACATTTGATGTTTGCAGCTGGGTGTGTGGAGCTATAATAGGTCTGGAGGCTGTATATAAAGTAGTCAGATTTTGAATCCATCACCCAATTGCTAAATGTTTAATAGTGCTAATTATGCTATCACTACCTCAGCAGGCTTATAACATACACTATATTGCCAAAAGTATTCGCTCGTCTGCCTTCACACGCATATGAACTTGAGTGACATCCCATTTTTAATCCATAGGGTTTAATATGATGTCAGCCCACCCTTTGCAGCTATAACAGCTTCAACTCTTCTGGGAAGGCTTTCCACAAGGTTCAGGAGTGTGTTTATGGGAATTTTTGACCATTCTTCCAGAAGCGCATTTGTGAGGTCAGACACTGATGTTGGACGAGAAGGCCTGGCTCGCAGTCTCCGCTCTAATTCATCTCAAAGGCATTCTATCAGGTTGAGGTCAGGACTCTGTGCAGGCCAGTCAAGTTCTTCCACACCAAACTCGCTCATCCATGTCTTTATGGACCTTGCTCTGTGCACTGGTGCGCAGTCATGTTGGAACAGGAAGGGGCCGTCCCCAAACTGTTCCCACAAAGTTGGGAGCATGAAATTGTCCAAAATCTCTTGGTCTGCTGAAGCATTAAGAGTTCCTTTCACTGGAACTAAGGGGCCGAGCCCAACTCCTGAAAAACAACCCCACACCATAATCCCCCCTCCACCATAATCCCCCCTTTGGCAACCGCCAAACCCAGACTCATCCATCGGATTTCCATACGGAGAAGCGTGATTCGCCACTCCAGAGAACACGTCTCCACTGCTCCAGAGTCCAGTGGCGGCGTTTTACACCACTGCATTCGACGCTTTGCATTGCGCTTGGTGATGTAAGGCTTGGATGCAGCTGCTCAGCCATGGAAACCCATTCTATGAAGCTCTCTACACTGTTCTTGAGCTAATCTGAAGGCCGCATGAAGTTTGGAGGTCTGTATTGATTAACTCTGCAGAAAGTTGGCGACCTCTGTGCACTATGTGCCTCAGCGTCCACTGACCCCACTCTGTCATTTTACGTAGCCTACCACTTTGTGGCTGAGTTGCTGTCGTTCCCAATTGCTTCCACTTCATTATAATACCACTGACAGTTGACTGTAGAATATTTAGTAGCGAGGAAATTTCACAACTGGACTTGTTGTACAGGTGGCATCCTATCACGGCACCACACTGGAATTCACTGAGCTCCTGAGAGCGACCTATTCTTTCACAAATGTTTGTAGAAGCAGTCTGCATGCCTAGGTGCTTGGTTTTCTACACCTGTGGCCATTGAAGAGATTGGAACACCTGAATACAATGATTTGGATGGGTGAGTGAATACTTTTGGCAATATAGTGTAGCTCCCCAACTACAAAAAAACAGCATAGTTGGTCACCAGAAAAAACATGCAATTACACCACAAAACATGTCACTTCAGCACCAGTTACTTGACTTCACTCACTTAGTTTTGAGTCTTTATTCTCTAAATCTGTCGATATTGAACCTGTGTTGTGGTGCTACTGAAGACAATGTAGAGCAGCTTTAGCTAACAACTGCACATATTTGCTCCCCCGGATTTGAGTCTTCACCCTCTATTGCATCAATGGAGCTTCAGTGGGCCAGAGTCAAACCTGTGCTGTGGTGTGTCACGCTGTAGCATGTTAAGCTACTGGTACCTGCTACTAAAACAGCCGTTCACCAGTTTATTAGATAGATGCTAAACAAAAATTTGACACGGTTGTAGTATTAAACAGCACCATTACTCTATTATAGCTAATGGCTAACTGCATATCTTAAATAAGGTAGCTACATTATGTTCTGTAAGTTTCCCCTTGCCACAGTGTAGCATATTTTATCGGGTGACCAGACATCACTGTTTTTGGTGGCCTGTCCCTGGCTGGAACTGCCCCGATAATGTCCCCGTTACACCGGAAAGTCCCAAAAAAGACCTAGCAGCAGAGCAGACATCTTGCGTTAAGCTTGTTTTGGCCAACAGAGGGTGCTGGCTACTGTTATTTACTAAACACTTTTACCTATCGCTCACCTAGTTTTAGATAATACTGCCGTGTAAAACCAGTACCACAACAGCAGCAGTACCAGAAGCTCACAAGTGTCAAGTGAGTCTACAACATCATCACAAACGTCTTTTCAAGACACAAGGTAAGCCAGGAATTAAAAGCACAGGTGGGGTTACAGGACTTGAATCCAGCCATGTATGACATATGGGATATGTTGATAGCAGCTGTCTCTATCTCTCCAGAACTGGAGCTGTCCAGTGGGTGTGTTTAGTGTTTAGGGACTGGCTATTGTAGCCACAGGTCTTCTTTTTCTGTAGCCATGAGTCTCTTTTAACATTGTTTACCTGAGCTTCACTCACCAGGCTACTGCATGATTTTCTGACACGGTTTACAAATTTACTTACTTAGTACATGATTTATGATAAAAACATTGGATATTTTAATGATATATTGACCGCCAAACTGGAAATGTCCCCGGTTTTCATTTCAGAAATATGGTCACCTTAGTATTTTATTATACTGGACTGTGATGGGTTCATGCTTATTTTAACATACAAAACTATTGCCACAAATTGCTTTCTCTGCTGAAAAAATAGCATAGCTGGTTTATGCTGGTCTGTACTGGACTAGTGTTGGTGTGGTCATGCTGTTTGACCAGCATCCCAGCATCCAAAGCACAACATATGTTGGTTTTGCTGGTAACCAGCACATTAGCATTTGTTGCTGAAGACCAGCATACCAGCATCCAAAAAACAACATATCATTGCTGTTGGGACAAAACCATGAATCTTCATTTTTTTCATTTTTTGAAATTGCAGGGACAGCAATGAGGTAAACTTGTATTCTCTCCTCTCCAAGATGTCAGCAAATAACAACAATATGTAACAATTAAAAGTTACTAACTGGCCAGTACATCTCTCTCTATTGTGTTAGAATTAAATACCACTACTTATTACATTATAACCTCTGTGGAGTCCAGTCCAGTCTAGACAATATGTGTGTTTGATGGCACACTCTTCAAAGGTGCACATCATTTTAAAACAAGACAATGATGATCTAGTCTCTCAGTTAAGGTTTAGCTACAACTCTGGACTAATGCAAAATAGAAACAATGGATTAGCATTGACTTTTGATTAAATATTGGATTTAAAATGCTGATTAGGTGGACAATCAGGGCAATATGGATGCACATCTCTCAGTAAATAATAACCATCAAGTATTCAGTCGAGCCACAGTACAAATAGCATTTTATATATGAAAATGTATTAAAGGAAATCTGGAGGGGTGGAGGTGGGGGACAGTTCTATAATTGTTCAGATGCTACGCTTAAGTTTTTTTTTTTTGGTATTTATGTTAATGTTAATATTGAATGTTCTTCAAGATTCTATAGAAAATATTCTATTCAATACATTTTGTTTGTTTATATCTCATTCTGTTCTGTATAGGTCTACTTCATCTTAGACTGACAGATGCAGCAAACTGTTTTAAAGAAAGGATGATTGTGGTGGGAGCACTGAGGTGTCAGGTGTGACTGTGTGGCAATTGCAAATGGTTTACACAGCTCATGGGTCAGGTAGAAGGGCACCTAGCAGAATTTTGCTTAGGGCCCCAGGGAGGTCAGGACTGGCTCTGCTGTGAAGATTAATCACAGCCACCTGTGTGAAGCTGAGACGTATGAGCAAAAGTAAGAGTGATGAGGCGTGAAACCCTCAGCAAATGTATTTCAGCTCTCTTTAACACCAGCGCTCCCCTGACTCTCTCTGGAGCTCTCTTAAGCCCAGTGCGGGGCCTGATCTGCGCTCTGGGACATGATAGGGTCGTGTCCCACCAGCCCAGAGGCCCTGGAGTTACTCCCACCCCACACACACATCACTCTTGATCCCCTATTAAAGCTCCTGTTCCTCACACACATTTGGATTAGGTATAGGACTGAACATTCAGCCTGCATTTGATGCTGAACCTGATCATGATGAAGAGGTGATGGACGCTCAAACTAGAATGAAGAGGAAGTCTTTCGTACCATGTATAATACACTGCACCATCTTGAAAAGCCTCAAGAAATATACATATGTGTATTTGAAAAGGGCAAAAGCGAAACCTTGTATAAATTCTCAAACAGCTGTGCCCATTGACTTGATTAGGATGCTGCATTTAAGAGGTTTTCTCTGTCTAATAGTAAATGATTTTAAAGATGCACCTTTTGGATTGTACGCCATGTAGTCCAACGCTCAGTATACGATAAAGGTCTAAAGGCCTCTATTACATTTAACTGTGCATGTGTCTATGCTCTGGTGGATGTGCTCTGTTTGTTTTCTGTGTTCCAGATCCACTGCAGTCCTGTTCTGATGCTCCTGACCATGTTTTTCCTTATGCCCCACTCTCACCTGCACATCATCAGCTAGAAGCCTCAAAAGATCCCTGCTTGGTGGATGCTGCTCTCTTGATTTTTCACTTTGTGCTGTTAAACTGGTTGTTATATTGTGCCAAGTTAATTGCCTTGTTTATGCTTGTGGCATGAAATCATGCCTTATCCCATATTATTGAGTCTGCCTGTTGTGCTGTGTAAATACTTTGTACATGATAATGTACATATAAGAGACCTAATTTCCAGTCAAAAAAGGTCATTGAATGCAAGTTATTCATTTTTCAACATCAGGAAAAATGAGAAAACATGTATTTAACAGAAAACTACAAAGAAGCCTTAATAACTAAATATAATATCAATTTCAATTAAGTGTGTCCACCCTTTACCTTTATTACAGTTTCCATTCTTTACTTTTATTACAGTTTCCATTCTTTACTTTTATTACAGTTTCAATTCTTTTCCTTTCAGACTTGAAAAGAAATCTGCAGGGACATTTTCCAGAGGTTGGTTGTATTTTCTGCTTCTCACAACTGAAGTAATCCTAATTACAAATGTAGATGCAGTCTACATGTCCTGTTTTGATGTTCTAGTGCAGATTTTCTTCTTTTTCTCAGTGAGGGCTTCAGTGAGGGCTACACATCCTTTCAGACCATTGGCTTGTCTTACAGTGGAAGGATGGACAGAAACACCTGTGGATTTTCTCCTCTCTCTCAAAGACAAAAGATTTAAGTGCTGTTTGTCTGATGGCGACAGTTTTGGTGTTCTGCTTGTTCTTTTATTTTCTCTGTATCTTCTAGTAATTTTTTCAAATCTAGTTTTGGCAGCTCCTGATTTTTAACTTTCTCCTTCCTTATGCAAGTGGATTATTTTATATTTAATCTCCTCAGAAAGATCTCCTTTAGTCTTTTTGGATGCACATTAGGAAGGTAATTAAGGTGTGTAACCTTGAGTAGTTGCTTGTGTGAATGTTAATGTCTCTCTGAAGGGAAACATAATGTCTGTGACTCCTTGGGGAACCACCTTTGTTGGGGGGACTCAGCTGTAGCTCATTGTTTTTAAGATTGGGAGAATGGAAGTGGCAGTAATTAAATTAATGATAAATGAAAGTAAAGATTTTATCATTTAAAGACAAGGAAGCCCCCCTATCAGATGATGTATCTTGGAAGTGGAAGGTGTTTTTGAAAAACTAGTTACCCTAGACACATGAGTGCAAGCTTTGTAACTTGTTTTCTGCTACTCTGTACAGCTGTTCATGAGGGTACAAACAACGTAAATATCCATCAAAAGTACAACAGTTGTGTACTTTAATGAGTTTTAAAGGTACACTATGCTTACCTCTGCAGGGAAAAGGGCTGAATTTGTATCTTTAACCTAATGTTTTTAAATATAAAAATAAAATATGAAGCCTGAAGTGAAGACAATGTGTATAGAGTCAATGCAACTTGCAAAATATAACTGTGATGGAATATATGGAACAATTATGTTCCCTAACTAGAGATACTGAAGACGTACCCTTGAGGGTACCACCTGTGACACGAGGGGGGATACAGCGGATTCATTTACAGCTGTGGGGTTTTATGGTGTTATGTATGGTAAAAATCAGGCAGCAGGAGCGCCAGACAAAACTCGTAAATTAACAGTAAAAGCATGTTTTCTCAGTGATGGTTAAAATCTGTAAAATTATAGTCGTTTAATTTCATAGTAATACTGCCTTTACTTTATTACTAGTGATTCTGACAGCAACAACCATTGAAATAAAACAAATGTCTGTGAAATAAAGGTGTTGTTTCTTTTTTCACACTCTACATGGATACAATCTGTTTGCTGCCAGATCAGCATCTAATTGATCTTTCCATGATGGCTTAACTGAGTATTATTTATTTGTTAATGTTCAGTGGTTACAAAATTCTAGTTATTATTCCTATGTTTTTATTTAATAACAAAAATGGATGTACATTGTTTCGTTTATTTCTGTTGACTTGGTGATTCTAAGTAAGTTTTCGAGAAGAACTTCATCATTTACTTCCAAAAGTTACAATGTCAAGTCGGACTGAGACTATAATGTAGCAATAATTCAATAAGTTTAAGCTGCATAATAATTAATGTCATTTCTTACAAAATGTATTTTTATTTATATACAATGAACTACAAACAAATTTCATTTTTTCCCTTTTTTTTCTTGCTTTCTTTCTTTTCAGACTCGACTACTACAAAGTCTCAGTCTTGACTCAGACTCGATGTGTCCAAATCTCACTCTTGACTCAGACTTGCCTAGTCTTAAAAACGGTAGAAGGAAGCACATTTCTGAGTTCTGTCAGCCTGATAAGGCTGGGGAATAAAGTGCTGCACTAAGGAAAATTACATGACAGGACAAATGACATATTAAACTCCAGATATACTCTTTAAAAATCAACACAGTGTGTGCTGCACACCCTTCGGTGTGCTTCTTTATAGAAGAAAGCAGTTAAAGAGTGATTCAGAAACTCACTGCAGCTGTGAAAAGCTGCTTTAGAGGCACTGAAAGCTCAAGAGGGCAGTAGTGATCTAGGTTGCTGTGCATGGCTTTTGGTAGGAGCATAGTCGTCCACACTCTCATCAGCTGTCCAGACTTGTAATTTACATTTACATTTATGGCATTTGGCAGACGCTCTTATCCAGAGCGACTTACAATTGTAATCATTTTACACAGGTAGGCGAAGGTAGTGTTAGGAGTCTTGCCCAAGGACTCTTAGTGGTATAGTGTAGGGTTCTTACCCAGATGGGGTTTGAACCCCAGTCTACAGCGTAGAGGGCAGAGGTGTTACCCACTACACTATACCAACCAATTGTAATGCCCAAGACATGTCCAAATTAGTCTCCTGGACTGTTTTTTAATTCATGTGGCTATTCACAGAGTAAGCTGCTTGGCATAATGGATCTAATTAAGCTTAACTATGAATCAGTTACTCAGTGTACTCAAAAGATCTGTCCTTTTCTGCATTTTCCAGACAAAAACGCATAGCAGAGCTCTGAAACGCCCACAGGTTTTATAGAACCTGAAAGGATCTGTATAGAGTCCATTACATTGCCGAGAAATGGGGTTTTCTTGGACAAAGACGTGCTGCCTACCTCTCACTCATCTCACTAATTTGCATCCTTACTGCACTCTGTCTATGTCTCTCTCACCCCTGCCTGTCCATTTCTCTCTCTTTCACTCATCAGTTTCTCACCTTTTCTTTCCCTCTATAGTAAATCCATATAAATAAAAGTGTCCCACTGCACTCAAGGGGGTTCCTAAGGACGACGCCACAGGAGAATTACTGTTGGATCTCTAAAGAACCTTGCAATAGAGCTCTAATTTATGGTTGGTGCCACAAAGAACCACTTTTTTGGTTCGTAGCCTCTTTCTACAGAACCCTAATGGCCACTTTGCTGTTGAAAGGGAACTGACTCTATATGTAATCAGTGTAATCAAATTAAATATTTTCTCCTGTAACTCTCTTATTAGATTAACTAGGACACTGTTGACTCTCTATGTGTGAAAAAAGACTTTGTGTTGAGCTGTTAGTGAGCAATGAGGGACGGGGAGGTGAGAACCAGCACAAATGCAGCTTTCTGCAGTTTTGTAAATTAAGAACATGTCTATTGAAATATATTTCATCAAAGTTATTGTAAAAAAAATGCATGGGACAAAAAACAGGCGGACTCCAAAACAGGTGGAAATTGCAGCTTGTGTGAAAAGACCATGTGCCTGGTCGTATTAAGCATGATATATCTTATCATTTCAATAATAAGCCTTAGTAGGTAATAAGCCTGGGATTTAATAAAATATATAAAAGGGCTTAATAGCCTTTTCTGTCTTCAGTCCATCACAGGAGTTAAATAAGAATTAAGAAAACAATAATGTTAAGCACTTGGATTGTGCACATGCCTATTCCAAAATAAATATAAACCTGCTGCCGAGAGATATGCCGATGTGAAGTTTAAAACTTTTTTGTGGTGAAAGTTTAAAATGTCTTTCACCACAAAAGACAATCAAACATCAAATCAAATCAAAATGGCAGAAAAAATCATGCCTTATCCCGTTTTATTGAGTCTGCCCGTTGTGCTGTGTAAATACTTTGTACATGATAATGTACATATAAGAGACCTAATTTCCAGTCAAAAAAGGTCATTGAATGCAAGTTATTCATTTTTCAACATCAGGAAAAAAGGAGAAAACATGTATTTAACAGAAAACTACAAAGAAGCCTTAATAACTAATATAATATCAATTTCAATTAAGTGTGTACACCCTTTACCTTTATAACAGCTTCCATTCTTTACTTTTATTAGAGTTTCCATTCTTTACCTTGTAATCAATGTAATCAAATTAAATATTTTCTCCTGTAACTCTCTTATTAGATTAACTAGGACACTGTTGGCTCTCTGTGTGTGAAAAGTGACTTTGTGTTAAGCTGTTAGTGAGCAATGAGGGACAGGGAGGTGAGAACCAGCACAAATGCAGCTTTCTGCAGTTTTGTAAATTAAGAACATGTCTATTCCAAAATAAATATAAACCTGCTGCCGAGAGATATGCCGATGTGAAGTTTAAAACTTTTTTGTGGTGAAAGTTTAAAATGTCTTTCACCACAAAAGACAATCAAACATCAAATCAAATCAAAATGGCAGAAAAAATCATGCCTTATGCTGTGTTATACATTCTGTATTGTGTGGGAATGTGCTGAAGTTGTATTTTAGGCTGCCTATCTTGTGTTTACCCCTATATGGTCATGTTTGTCACACCTGTTACTTGTCCTGTATAAGCTGGGTCTAGTCTTGGCATCAGTCCAGCTATAAAACTGTGTCAGTCCAATGTCTTACGGGCTGGCTGGATGTCTGGTACTTGCGCGCACAACGAATAAACTTCACTTGTCCAGACAACAGACTGCGTCCCCTGGTTTGGAGAGGTTTCGGATTTGTCACTTGCCAAAATTATTCGCTCGTCTGCCTTCACACGCATATGAACTTGAGTGACATCCCATTCTTAATCCATAGGGTTTAATATGATTTCAGCCCACCTTTGCAGCTATAACAGCTTCAACTCTTCTGGGAAGGCTTTCCACAAGGTTCAGGAGTGTGTTTATGGGAATTTTTGACCATTCTTCCAGAAGCGCATTTGTGAGGTCAGACACTGATGTTGGACGAGAAGGCTTGGCTTGCAGTCTCCGCTCTAATACATCCCAAAGGTGTTCTATCGGGTTGAGGTCAGGACTCTGTGCAGGCCAGTCAAGTTCTTCCACACCAAACTCGCTCATCCATGTCTTTATGGACCTTGCTTTGTGCACTGGTGCACAGTAATGTTGGAACAGGAAGGGGCCATCCCCAAACTGTCCCCACAAAGTTGGGAACATGAAATTGTCCAAAATCTCTTGGTCTGCTGAAGCATTAAGAGCTCCTTTTACTGGAATTAAGGGGCCGAGCCCAACTCCTGAAAAACAACCCCACACCATAATCCCCCCTCCACCAAACTTTACACTTGGCACAATGCAGTCAGACAAGTACCGTTCTCCTGGCAACCGCCAAACCCAGACTCGTCCATCGGATTTCCATACGGAGGAGCGTGATTCGTCACTCCAGAGAACACGTCTCCACTGCTCCAGAGTCCAGTGGCGGCACTTTACACCACTGCATTCGATGCTTTGCATTGCGCTTGGTGATGTAAGGCTTGGATGCAGCTGCTCAGCCATTGAAACCCATTCCATGAAGCTCTCTACGCTGTTCTTGAGCTAATCTGAAGCACACATGAAGTTTGGAGGTCTCTAGTGATTGACTCTGCAGAAAGTTGGTGACCTCTTTGCACTATGCGCCTCAGCATCCGCTGAGAGGAAATATTCTCAATATATGTTATTTCCCCTTATGTTATTTTCTTAAGGTCTAAACCATTTTCATTGTAGAGAGCAAACGGCAGAGAGGTGAAACTTGTCGCAATCTCACCTTGCCCGATCACTTCTTCGTTTGTCTCACGACCTTAAGGTGATACCATCAACCCCCCCTTATCTCTACCCCCTACATCTCTATTCATATCCCCCGTCTACAACCCCTCCTTACTCCTCCTCAAAGTCTTTTTGTTCCTCCGTCTCCCTCCTTAGTTTATAAGGTTCTTTTAAAATATTCTTATTAGACTGGACTGCAGACTGGAATGCAGACTGGACTAGACTAGACTGGTGACCAGACCAGACTGGTGACACACTGATGACCAAGCTGTGCTCGTGCATGATTGTCCGCATGCACGTGAATAAGACTAGACTCCTTATCTTGCTGATTGACTGCTGATCGACCACACTGTACCCATACTCTGTATGTGGAAATAAACTCCAGTCAACGCTGAAGCTCCAGTCTCCTGACTCTTGGTGCCGAATTTCTAACACCGCTGACCCCGCTCTGTCATTTTACGTGGCCTACCACTTCGTGGCTGAGTTGCTGTCGTTCCCAGTCACTTCCACTTTGTTATAATACCACTGACAGTTGACTGTGGAACATTTAGTAGTGAGGAAATTTCACGACTGGACTTATTGTACAGGTGGCATCCTATCACGGTACCACGCTGGAATTCACTGAGCTCCTGAGAGTGACCCATTCTTTCACAAATGTTTGTAGAAGCAGTCTGCATGCCTAGGTGCTTGGTTTTATACACTTGTGGTCATGGAAGTGATTAGAACACCTGAATTCAATGATTTGGATGGGTGAGTGAATACTTTTGGCAATATAGTGTAGATCAGCAACGGGGTCTGTTTACTCTCCCTGTGAAACACTGACTTACATCAGTTTAAAACAACCTGATGTGTAGATGAACTGTTGAATCTCACAGTGTGGAGGATTCTACACTCAGATCACTTTAGATCAGCATTTGAATAAACATGCATGCCTGGTTTTATCTTTTGCTGCATAATATCTGTAAAGTGTCTCTCAGTGTCTGTGTTTTTCTAGTGGACTTACTATGAGTCAAATAACACATATTAGAAGCTTATTTCCAGGAACTTAGACTCTTTTGCCTTTATTTTGTAGCATCTATCTAACTATTTTTAAAAGCTGTTGATCATTTTCTAATTCTGGTCTGAGTTCTGAGTTCCTCTTTACAATCTTACTGTCTGATACTATCTATAATCTTCAGCAGCTGAGTTACTTCATCAGGCCTTATTTCAATATAAGAGCTCAGAGTGAGAGAAATATTCACATAAAACTAACAGGATTGTGTAGAACTGCTCACTCCAAGTGTTCATGTGTGTTCTTTGTTCTCAGATGTATCTGTAACATTACGGTCTTATTCATTAAATGTCTGTCGAACCACAAGGGCTTCTCTATGATCTCTAAGAGGAAACAAACAGGTTGTTCGTTTGGGGAGACTCCATTTGGACCTGCCCTGATCTGCACTGACTCACTCCAGCTCCACCTCCATCTGACCTCCCCCATCTGCACATATAGGCTACATTTGAAACTGAATGATACCATAATAAATAGTACATAAAAATAGTACACCATCAATAGAAGTGCATTCATTAGTGTAAAATTGTGTAGTACAGTAGTATGTGGTTTTGGACGCAGCTATACTCTCCTGTTTTGAATTGACTCTACTCAGCTGCTGCTCTGTTCTGGCTCCACCCTCGTAACTTCACACACCTATAATTCATTCTATGGACATTGTCACTCCTACATCTACCTCAGAGTTTGGCTTCTCACTTTTCAAAGTCTCTGTCGCTCCAACTGAATTCTGAGCCGTAGTTTTCCTTGTCTAATATTTTCCTGTTTGACCCCTGCTTTGTTACTGGTTGTTGCTCATGGATTTGCCTTCTGTGTATCTGCCTGTCTGTTTTCTGCTCCTGTTTGTTGAGACTATGACTGTTGGATTGTACCTACTAATGTTATTCTGCATATGCAGCCTCTACAAGCCCTTATCATTATATCAAGACTATTTTACTGCATTTTCATTTTACAAATAAACAGGAGAATTCGTGTTGATTAGTGGCTGTGTTTGTTGAGGGATGTGTGAGTTGTGTTGGGTGTGGAGAGTGAATGTAACCACAAGCATACACATTGCACATCACCGGTTAGCTGATGTTCTGAGAAAGGGGAAGTTGCCTGTTGTCCTAAAATGCACCATGTGGTTACTCTGACAGGTTGTCTCTCACAGTGTGTTTCACTGCATGAAGTTAGCGAAGTACAAAAGTCATCTATAGTCTTCTGATGAATTCAATGACCTCTGAAATGTGAATTCAGTGCCTTTACTCTCCTTGTGCTCTGTCTGATTAAACACGTTTATTGATCACATACAGTAGACAAAGTGCACATAAGCAGAGTGAAACTTGTTAGTGATCAACAGAGGCACTGGAGAGGTTGTGAAAAAGGAGAAATGACGTAGTGATTGTTGAGGTTTCCTGAGAAGCAAAGAGAATATGAGAGAGAGACACACAGGCAGTGTGGTAGAGAGAGTGTGTGTCTTTCTCTCTGAGGGACATTAGTGTGTGTAGAAGAATCAGTGATGATGGAGTGTTTGTATCTTCTGCTTGTTGTGTTTCACTTCACTGCAGGTGAGAGCAGTTATTTCACACCTTCATTCAGAGTTCTGGATGTTTTTTCTAATTCATAATAAGATGTGAGGTGTTCTTTGTATGTGTTTGTCAGGCTGCTCTCTCTCAGGTAATCAGACGAAAAAAGAGGTCAGAGGACACACTGGTCATTCAGTACTGCTGCCCTGCTCCTGCACTGACCTGCAGACCAAACCAAACACTGTTATATGGGAGATTAAATCAAAAAAATCTGGAACCTCAGAATATGAAGAAATATACTCTTCACAGACTGGACAGCACAGAGACAGAGTCAGACTGACCAATGAGAACTCAGGAAACCTCTCTCTACTCATATCAGACCTGACTGAAGAGGATCAGGGAGACTACAGGTGTTCAGTCCAGGAAGATTTTAAATTTATCAGACTTCATATTGAAGGTAAACCACTTTTTTCAGCAGTGACTCTAAGTTAGTAGTGACTTTCCAGGAATAATCAGCAACCTCTCTCTGAGTTTTATGGTAATATAAGTGAAGTGAATGAACAGAAAGTGAATTATTGTGTTTGTGAGTGTTTAAAGTTCATGTTTTTGGTCATTGTTTATCTCTGCAGTGAGAAAAACTCCAACACACTTATGGACAACAGACCGAACAACAACTGCATCAGTCTCTCCACCAGAACTGCCCACTACAGACCAACAGACAGACAACCTACAACTAACTCCATCAGTAGATCCTCCAACTACAGCTGCAGAACACACAACATTCAGTCTACAGCTAGGTCAAACTGCTGTCCATTTTAATCATCACTGAAAGAAAGAGCCTCTCTGCTTTCTTAATCTTTACATGCGTTTGTTTTATTATGCAGGTCTGGGGATCCTCATAGTTATGCTGCTTCTGGTATTTGGAGTAGTGATGGTCATCTGCTGGAGACGCAGAGGTGCAACACACACACACACACGCACATTCTGTATTGGCTGAAAATGGATCTTTCACCTCTTTACAAAAACATCTACATCTAGATCTTAATGAATTGTGTGGATGTTGGCTTTAAAGCCTGATTAAATATTTCATTTGTAATTATGGGATAGTCCAGCTTGATTGTAATCCCCCTTGTTCAAATACAGCTTTTCCAAAAAAAGCAAGTGAATTTCTTTTAAAGCAAGTATAAAGTACAGACTGTTCTGCACAATGCTTATAGGAGACCTATAGATGAATCAACAAGCGGCAAACTTAAAAAAGCAACAGCAAACTAGATTTGCATTTCCTGAAGGAAATACAGTGCTTTCAAAGCAAAAAATCATACAGTAATATTAACATGAGACAGAAGCAATGAAAAGAAGGAAAAAGAAAGGAGGAAAGAAATAAAGGACTACAAAAAAGGAAAGAAGTACGAAAGAAAGAAAGAAAGAAAGAAAGAAAAGGAAAGAAAACAAAATAAAGAAAGAAATAAAGTAGGAAGAAAAAGAAAGAATGAATAGAAAAATGAATATCTGGGGAAAAAATCTGATAAAATCAATCAGCCTATAGCATGAGGTTTGATAAGTTTCAGATGACTTACATGTTAATAATGATGAAAAATGAAATTAGCTGCTTTAAACGTAAAGATGAAGGAGTAAAAACATAAAGGATGAACAAAGTGAAGTGACAAGGTTGAAAAGACAGGCTGAAGGGAAGAGCAGTGTTCAGTAGAACATGCCTTAACCATTTAAAACATCTACTATCAGTACCACAATGAGCTATCAATTTACATCAGAGATGTCCAGTCTTATCCACAAAGGGCCGGCATTGGCTGCAGAGTTTCATTCCAACAAAGCAGGAGCTCACATGATCAGATAATGAAGAGATTAATTGATTAAACAAGTGAAATCTGGTGAACGTCTTCTTGTTTAGAGTGAAAACATACAGCCACACTGCAGTGGATAAGAATGGACACCCCTAATTTACAGCCTTGTGTAAATGATGTTGGATGTTGCTCTTAGATCCTCTTTATCTCTTTAAACACACTAACATTCCTCCACACCTCCCATATAAAGCTTAGTGATGAATTATGTTTCCCTTTAGGAAGGAGAAGTGGAAGGAAAGTGACCGCTGAAGGACATTTGGGCTTTAACAGAAAGCAGGAGAATCAGGTTAGCACACTTTGTTTTTGCTGCTGTTGATATGGACCCAACTGTGTTAAAGCAGTGCATCACATTCAGTCAATGTGATGCATTTTATTTCTTTGCCTGTGTAGGTGAATGTTAGGAGTCCTGCTTAAGGACACTTATTGGTGTAGCATTGAGTGTTACCTACTGCGCTTTACTAACTACAGATTGCACTGTATGGGTTCTACATTAACAGATAGGATTAAACTTTATTAAATCATTATACAATATGCATTTGTATTGTTAAACAATGTGTAGGTAGAGTAATGCCTATGTACATGTTCTCCATTTGGTAGTGAGTTACAGAATGTTTTCTTGTATTGTTTCTTTTGGAACAGCACCTGTTGTAAAAAAGCCACTAGAATGTGTATGTGCATGTGTTAGAGAGCTCTTGTATGTATGATATATATATATATCTATAATTTCATCATTTTTCTCTCTCCACAGACTGTGTCTGATGATGTGATGTACTCTACTATAACCCACAGTAACACAGCCACACCAGCACGTGTTCAGATCAACACTGGAGAGCAAACTGAATACGCCTGCATCAAAACAAACTAAACCAAATAAATATACAGACATGCACTCAGAGTCTATCACAGAGTAATGCACAAATATCCTATTTTCACATTTTCTTGTTTGATGGTCATGTTTAAAGTAATGCTTTAATTACCATTTTACAATTTTACCACTTTTTATTGTTTATCTAGTCGCTTACATCACAATAAACCAACATATATATACAACATATATATACAACATAAAGATTATGGCACTGAATATTTTACTGCACTTTCAAGTTACTAATAAATAGCAGATTTGAATTTGATAGATTTGTGTTGATTATGGTTGCTGTGTTGTTGACAGTCTGTTTAGTGTTGTGTGAAGAGAGTCAGTTCATATGTAATGACCAGTAAACCACAAGTATGTTGACTGCATATCATTGGTAAGCTGATGTTCTGAGAAAGGGAAATATTATGGGGTAAGTTTCTTACAATGTGCATTACAGTGTGCAGTGCAATTCAAGTGAATTCGGTCAGCCAAATGGACAATTCGGCCATTTTCTTCTGGTGAATTCAGTGACTGAATCAAATCCAGACATCATTTTGGAGTGCTGCCTGAGTTTGTTGCAATGCTAACTATTTCTAAAAGTTCTTGACCACTTCTTCATTCTGGTTATGAGTTCTGGGTAAACACACAAACCCTTCTGTTCCAGCTTACTGTCTGATCATTATCTACCATCTTCAGTGGCTGAGTTATTTCATTAGGCTTTATTTCAACAGATGAGGTCAAAGGTAGAGATAAATCTGCACATAAAACAGGATTGTGTAGAACTGCTCACTCCAAGTATTCATGTGTACTCATTGTTCTCAGATGTAGCTGTAATATTACGTTCTTATTCATTAAACATTTGTCGAACCACAGGAGCTTCTCTGGGATCTCTAGGAGGTAAATACATGATGTGGTTAAAAAATATGCAGCTAAAAGCTAAAAACCGGCTTGATTCTTATCTGATAGCATGATGCTAGTGCTACAGTGTTCTTGAGTACATTACTGAAAACCCAAACCTCTGTGTTCCGACTCCTTCAAAAGTAAACTAGTTAATATCCGTTTCATTACTACAGGTCTATTATATTTCCTCCCAAAACTCTCATTAGAAGTGTAGTTTACGCATCTTTGAACAACTTCCATTTCACTTCTGTGTGGGTTCAGCAATAACAGTCAGGATTTTACTTATACACATAAAACACTTCTATTTATGAAAGATGTGTATATACAGAATCTATTCTCTTCTTTTATTGTCATGCTTCAGTTACTATTCAGTTCACTACTTAACTTCTTTCTGGACACAAGCACTCTAATGCTGAGATAATAATTAGAATTTTTAATTATTTGCTTTAGACAGAATTGAATGGCGAGATGTCTTCACAGCAGTCACATGCCTCTTCTACAGTGTGCTGCACCAGCTGGAGGATGGTCTCCTTGACTTGTCCAGCAGTGTTCACCTCTTCTGCTGTCATTACACGTTTATTCGCTGCTTGCAAGCCCAGCTTGATATATTCAGAGATGGCTGGGACAATCATCCCATTTCAAATTCACTCCCAATCAACTGTGGCACACGGACAACAACACAACTCCATAGATGAAATGATGAGGTAAATATTTGTGAAATGTACTCAGCACAGCTTGGAGTTAAGACAGGAGAAATAATGACTACTTATCTCACAGGATTTGCACATCTCTCTGATTGACTGGGAGAGCAGTGGCCTTATACCCTGTGAAACCAACTGTGGTGTCCATGTTTCTGAGAGTGACTGCCCTTTGAGACCTGATGACCTGGCTGGACTTTGTGCAGCTGTGGACCCAATGGGACCCTCAACATGCATGGAGGTAGCAGACAGTTAGCACCACTGAAGTATATGCACAGCAGTGGCTATGTATAAGGTCATCTCTATGAACTGTTTCTCATATCCCTCTGAAAAAAAACCTTATTGAAGTCCTGTTGTATGAGCTGGATCAGTGAGTTCACAAGCATTAGCTGTGTGCTCAGAACACTGCTGACTAGCATAATCTACTTAATTAAAGTTAGGCTACTAATGCTAATGTACTCTAGTTTTTCTACTGTTATTCAGATGGGGGAGGGATCATGCTTAGTACAACTCCAGTGCGTCATGATTTCAGGGCCACCTAAAAAATCCTGAACACAAAAATCATGAAAAACAATTTAATGGTCCAACTCCACAATTCTGTAATACATAACTCAGTCTTTTCTGACTCTTTTCTGCAAAGAGAATATGAGAGAGAGACACACAGGCAGTGTGGTAGAGAGAGAGTGTGTGTTTCTCTTTGAGGGACATTAGTGTGTGTATAAGAATCAGTGATGACAGAGTGTTTGTATCTTCTGCTTGTCTTTTTCCCTTGTTTTCTGCATGGAAATTTTAAATATATCAGACTTTATGTTAAAGGTACATTATTATCCTAGTTTTTCTGTAATGACTGTGAACAGCATTAACCTAATGATGTTTGGATTCCATCATTATGGAAGTGCAATGAAGATGACTTATATTGGAGAAAATAGGAGGTAAACAAATCCAGCTGGTGCAATAATGGACCTTATAGGTTTAACAATGACTTTTGTTCCAGTATCAGATGCTTCTCACATTAAATTGAGGACAGAAATAGACATTAAAGTTGTCAAATCTTTGCACATTTGATTAAGATAACCTCATATTAAAGTTTGTTCTGACAATTCATAAAGACAAGGTTCCGTTTAGATTAACAGTAATGTTAATACCCAACTCTGGTAGCCTTAACCAAGTTAGCAAAGGCCAAGTTGAAAGTTGTATATAGGTGTTTATGTCTAGTTTTATGTCATTTGTAATGTTGAAGTATTGCCAACATTGCAAGTGTTATCCTGTTTGTAAGCTAAACTAAAATTAAAAAAAATCCACCTCCATGAATTCAGACAAACAAATACATGAACGTGAATCACATCACAGATGGAATAACATATAAAAACCCTCTAAAATCTTTGTAAGATTTAAGATTTTCAATGAGACAAACGATGCTGCATTAAATAAATATGCACCTACGTGATTGTCTTCACTTAACTAATATTTATATACTTTAACCAGCCACTTCATTAGGTAAACCTCCTTGTCATTGTCCATTTTATTAGCTCCACTTACCATATAGATACCATATAGTTACAGACTGTAGTCCATCTGTTTCTCTGCATACTTTGTCCATCTTTTACCCTCAACTCCTTCCTCAGTTGGGAGTAGGACAGGTTCATTGGTAGAGTTATGGGGATGAGGAGACAGGGCTGGTTCTTCCTTTTTTTTTGGGAGCCAGATTTTTCTGACATGATGCTCCTCCAGCACTTCATTGCTAGAAAGTGAACTCTGGATGTTTACTTCTTGACAAAAACAAGAAAAAGAAGTTAGTTTTATGAGTACATTGTAAATAAAACATTTCATTAATGATGATACGTTAATAAAATAGTACAAAAAAAAAAATGTAACATCCTAATAATTTTTTAGGGCCCCAGTCAGTCACAGGCCTTTAGAACTGTTCTTACTTTTCACCCCATACAGCACCCCTGGTTGCATCTAATTGAGTGGACAGTGAGTGGACATAGTGTTTAAAAACTTCTTACCAGAACAACACACATTAACACACCACCACCACGTCAGTGTCACTGCAGTGCTGAGAATGATCCACCACCCTAACAATACCTCCTAGTGGTGGTCTTGTGGGAGTTCTGACAACTGAAGCATACAGTGAAAAGAGGCTAACAAAGTATGCAGAGAAACAGGTGGACTACAGAGCTACAAAGGGCACCTGTATGTTAAGTGTGGCTGATAAAATGGACAAAGACTGTAGATACAAGGAGGTATCTACATATTTAATGAAGTGGCCGGTTGATGTGTAATAAACTGGAGCGACATATTTGATCCAACTTTTCAAGAGCAGTGTGACATCATAACCTACAATCATTGAGGCCACTGAATTATTTTAGATGTAAGATTTTAAATGATCCCAATCTCCAGCTTTCTTTAGATAAACTGAGCAGATGTTCCCTTCAAACCTCCCTCCATCACAATGTTAGAATAAGAGCTGAAGCCATGAGGAGGTATTCATTTTCCTATGGACTCTACTAAGTATTTAACTGAAGTGCTTTATATAGTCATGTGCAAAAAATTAGGACACCCCATGAAAACCTTTATCTTTTTTAACATACTTAAACATGTGGACATTTGATCTTTATTTCATCAATATTGAGAGATGGAGGTAATAGAACTATACATAACTAAAGAAATATAATTTGTAATATGTGTAAATAGAAATGCAATTTTCTTGTGAAAAAAAGTTTAGAACGCCCTCACATTTATTACTACTAATAAAAATGCATAAAATTAGAATCAGGTGCACCACATCAGCTGCAAATGATTAAAACATTGTTAGAGAAGATTTTGGAGGAGACTGTCTTATTTAAACCTCCGATATTTAGTTTATTTTGCTCTAAAATGCTGAAGTGTGTGGAATCAGGCTGTCTTAGCAAGTTTAGCCCAAGAGCAGATCTCAAGATGTATAAGGAAGTCTCTAACAATCCTAAAATGTCATCATGGGACCTACAGGTAGCTCTTGCCACAGTTCATGTCAAAGTACCTGCACCTGCCATCAGAAAGACATGGCACAAGTTTGATTTTCATGAGATCTGTGCGAGGAGGAAAACCTTGCTGTCAAAAGAAATCCCATCAGGGCAAGACTAAAGTTTGCCAGAGGACACTGAGACAAAGACCAGGACTTCTGGAACAATGTGTTTTGGACAGATGAATCCAAAGTTGAATAATCTGGTCACAGTAACAGAAGACATATTTGTGTCAGGTTTTGGGGCTGCTTTGCTGCAGCAGGGCCTGGCAAGCTCTCCATTATAGAATCCACTATGAATTCCTTACTGAATCACAGGGTGCTTGAGGAAAATAGTCATCTGTCTAAAAACTTACGCTAAAGTGGAGGTGGACCGTCAACATGACAATGACCCAAAACATTCCAGTGAATCTACTAAGGATTATTTTTAATAAAGAGCTAAATATTTAATGGGGTGTCCTAATTTTTTCACATGACCGTGAGCTACTTAGCTAACTTAGATTGTGGGTGATTTTAATGTTTACTTTTGATGTTGTAACCAAGAACATAATCTCTCTTCCATATTAGTGTCACACCTCATTAAAGCACTTCAGTGAAATCTTCTCCTCTATTAATCAACAAGGTGAAACTACTGAGTCAGTTTCATTTAATGAGATATTTTTGTTATTCAGAGTCAATTAATGGTTTTCAGAAATATACTAGATTACACTATGACACATCTACTGAACATGCTCTCTAACTGACTAGTTGAATCAGGTGAGTTTGAGCAGAAAATCACCAAACAGCTCTAAACTCTACATCTAGGAGGATTCAGCTGTACTGTTTCCTCCTCTGGTGCAGTTTGTGGTTAGGAGTCCTGCCTATGAACAGATAGCAGCGGTCAGTTGCTCTCAGCTAGGATCAAAATGATCTCTCCATTCAATGGCAGCTCTCTGAGTGCAGGTCTACCACCAAACCACTGCACATCATATGTACTTCCTCAGAGAGATTTGCTCAAACCAACCAAGAATGCTGAAGCTTTGATCAAAAACACATTTGATTACAATTACAGATTCACGATCACTGAAAATGAGCAGCATCGCTAAATACTGTTTATGGTGACGTCTGTCTTAGTATTTGAAGATGTTCAGTTATAATTAAGCCTGGTGTAGCAGAATTATTTGGTAACACTTTATAATAAGGGTACATGAACTGGCAGTAATTAAGGCATTTATTAATGAAAAACTATTCAGAAAGTAATGAGTCATTAATCAGGAACAAATGAATAAGTCATATATGAACTACCACAAGACTAAATTACTAACACATGTACTAATGAATGAATATGAAAGTAATAAAGGTTTTATTCAGTGTCTGAATTTATTAGGAATTCATGTGTTAATTAATGTTGTCACAAGATCCCACTGAGACACAGTGCTCTGGAATATTATGCCTATCAAAGTCAACTGTTTTTTTTTTTTTTTATAGCTCCATCCTCTCATCATCTTGTCCTTCTTCTTCATCATGTTGTGTAAGCAGCCTTTTTATTTGTCTGTTTCTATCTGTCAGGTCTCGAGTTTGTTGTTTTTGATTTCTTATGTTACCTCATCTGTTTCTACCCACCTAGTGACTGTTTAGTAAAATTAAAAGCTTACACTGACATTGTTTTGCAACTAGTCCTCATTTGTGACAGTTGCCATAGTTTTAATTCATCTTTCATGTTAATAATATGACATGTTTTAACTCCTGTATTGATACACAGTGCCTCATGAGGGAATAGTTTAGCCTACAGTTACCACTGAACTCAGAAATGAGTTAATTATTGGAGTGTCTTTCTCCTGGGGTCATAAGAATCCTTAATTGTATGCACATTTTTGTGCTTTCCCAGATCTAGTACACCTGATTGAACTCAACTGCTAATTTACAAGCTCCTGTTGTGCTGGTTGAGGTGTGTCAGAGTGAGAAAAATACAAAACTATGCAGTGTCAATTCTCAATTCACTATAAAGAAAGCAGTGATTACTGATAACTCATGATGAATTCATAATGTTTGTGCCACCTAAAGTAAAGTGATGAACCAGTCACACTTTATTACTCATTAAATACTGATTCTTCACGATGAATTCATGTTTGTGCCCCTGAAAGTGATGAGCGAATCACAATTTATTACTGATTATATACTAATTCTTCATGATGAGTAAAATAGCAGGGGTTGATCATTTTACTTACCAAAATGACAGTCATTCTTTTGCCCTCTCAAGAACAGTGATGAAGGATAAGTAGCTACAATATGGCTCATATGAAAACATGACATTGACGAAATTCACAGGAATAAAAAAGCATATTTTATTATCATCTTATGGCTTCTAAGCTACACAATACACAGAACAAGAGCACGTGAACATGTCACTGTAACACGGAAAATGAAGAGAAACGTGTTACATTGCAAAATGCTGTGTTTCCATTAATAAAACATTTAGATATAGCATATTTTTGAAAAGAATAATAGATGTATAATGGGAAACACATTTTCATTTTCTGAAGGTGGTATTTCTCAGAATAACTGTGGCATATATTAAGATAATTCACAGCTTTATTTAAATTAAATGCCTATTTTCAGTAAATAAACTAGTTTACAGTTTATTAAACATACAACTGTTTATGTTTCTGTTGTAACAGTATGACATTGCAGTATGACATAGGTAATCATAAATTGCATGAATAGAATGAAACTAACAGAGCTTCTAGCAGCTCGCCAATGTCTACCAACATTCTTTTTGTATGCTTAATTAACACATGAATTCCTAATTAATTCAGACACTGAATAAAGCCTTTATTACCTTCATCTTCATTCATTAGTACATGTGTTAGTAATTTAGCCTTGGGGTTGTTAATATATGACTTATTCGTTTGTTCCCGATTAATGACTCATTACTTTCTGATTAGTTATTCATTAATAAATGCCTTTATTACTGCCAGTTCATGTACCCTTATTATAAAGTGTTACTGATTAGTTCAAGATAAGTTGAGGGGGAGATGGGACTGTGACTGAAATCAGCTCCACATTTTACATTTAGAAGCCAATTTGCACTTTCAACCAATAGAAACCAAAGAATTATCTACTGATTCCTATAAATTATATGATTTATTATACATTTGATTTAGTGCCTTACTGTTATTTCATAAGTATTTGTTTTTGCAATAATAAAACAGGCCAACAAGTTGATTCCTGGTTGTGGCTTTAGGTTCAGTGTTTTATTTATAAAGAGTTTAAGTGATTTGGACAGTCAAAACATGCAGAAATGGAACTGATGTGAAAATAGGTGTTCATGTACTCATTCATTTGAACAGCACAGGGTAGGTAATGTAGATGGTGAGAGGATCAGTGAGGTTTCAGTTTTAACGCTTTGGCGCCACCTGGTGGATGATAATGATAAACACACAGTTGATTCAGCTCAGCAGCGTCTATCAAAATATTATAACCACAATAATGTCTTTAACAAGAGAAACACTGCATTATTATGAAGGTAAATCACATCACATCAGTCTTCTATAAAGAAATGATGCTGTTTGAAACCTACAGTGAGAGTGTGTGAGCCCAAAGTATTAAATAATTCAAGAGAAATCTCATCACTGACACACTAATTCACGTTTCTGCAGAGCTAAAATGTGTAGAATATTCACTTTTCAGATTTTAATGATCTTTATAAAACGGATAGTTCCGATCCCAAAATCTGATTTTCTGAGCCGCGTTTGAAGCCGTTGTAAAATCCACAGCTACGACCCCCTCACAACAACTGGACTTAGTATTACTGCGCTACGGCTCGAAAAACCCTTCCGCTGTTAGTGGATTAATCTTTGACTCTAATGCTAAAGTACCGAGTGTACTGATGAAGTAAGAATCTAACGAATGTCACCTCAATGGCTTACACGCTTCAAATGTCCGTGTTTCAGTTAGAAGTAGGTTAGCGTCAAACCCAGGCTGAATCCCAAACGGCTCCGTACTCCCTAGCTAACTAAATACTCCCTAACTAAATAGTGCGCTGTGTAACATTACGTTTAGAAATTCTATCTTCTTCTGTCAGATAGTGCACTGTTTGTCGAGGATTAATGTGGATGAATCCCAAAATGACCATTTTTAGCGATATTTTCATGGTTGCATAAATTCCTACGTAGCTAGTGCACTATGTAGTTAGGGAGCAGGGAGCCGTTTGAGGTTCAGCCCCAGCGTGAGAAAAGTGGCCTCGTTACACTGACAGAAAGTGCTTATGAACTGAAAGTATTTGCATTAACCAGTGCTGTGTTACATATGTTCACTTTATTAATCAACAGCAGAATATTTCTGTTGTTTTATATGCTGTGCTGTTTATTAGGTTGTTAAAACTCGTTTTAATGTTTCTTTCTCTGAAGTTCTTTACACTCCTGTGGGAGGATTTACAATAAATATGTCTTGTTTAAAATCTTACATTTTATTTAGTGCTTTTAGTTTAGTTTTATAGAAAAACTAAACATTATAAATGAGAGTTAGAGCTTTAAAATTGATATAATCAGTCACTTGACTGCGGTTTATTGATTGACGTCACAATTAAGTTCCGCGGTGACGTCACACTCGGTGTAAAAGCAGCTCTCACTTCGTATTTGGTCATTAATATTTTTGACGACCGAAGAGAGCGTCGCTGTACGAGCAGTGAACGAGAAACAACACTTTACTGTAAGTTCTTTTTTATTTATTCACTTATAATAATTATTATTATTATTGTTGTTGTTGTTGTTGTTGTTGTTCTAGTGTCGACGCTGAAATGAAAATCCACACCTTACACATGTAGTTTATAACCTCATTTGTAGTGAAGTGGAGAACAGTGAACAATTATAATAGACCAAAATCTGTTAGTTCTACTAGTGAAGAATGTAAATGATTAACCGACAGATAAACAGTTGTTCGACCGATTAAAAAAGCACATTAATTAATTTAATTATAATTTAATTAATTTAATTTCCCATAAAAACAGTTTTGGCCATAAAAGGGTTCTTCTTTTGTTAAGACGTAAAGCTTGTAAAAATAGAAGAACCCGTTTTGGTGCTATTTAGAACCATTTTCAGAAAGGTACTGTATAGAACTACACAACACATTCTCTATTAATCTAAAGAACCATTTCACCATGCAAAGAACCTTTTAAGAGTGTAGATAGAGCTGCTAAAAACAGTGGCCCCACTTTTTGAGAAGACGACAGCAAAACTACAACAAAGTACCAGATCAAAAACAAACATCCACAAGTGATGACAAGACAGACAACTATCTGGTCCATGTTCTCTGAGAGAAAGTGTTGCTGCACGGCGCTGTGAGGCGCTTTCGAGAGTTACTGAGCTAAAGCTGCTCTGGTCATTGGCATTCATCTTTTTTTTTTTTTACTTGGACTAGTAATGAGTGGAAAATAGAGGTTAACAATATAGAACCTTTTTTAGCCGCTTGGTTTAAGATCAACAGGATTTTTACGTAGGATATGTTTACTATGGTTTCAAGCTGTTTACATCATATACATACTGATTCCTGACCCCACCTATCAGTGCTACGATCCACACTCCATACAAGGAACACTTTGTAATATCTGAGCACATTAATACAGAACTCAGTTCATCAGAATTCAGTCAGCTTTTAAAGCAGTTTGGCCAATCAGATTTCAGAACCAAAGCTATCAGTTTTGTTAATGTTTTTATGGATCAAGTTCTTGATTTTAGGTTTGCTGGTTAAAGATTAATTAATAGCTACTGACGGCATCTTATTTGTCGAAAGAATGTGCCTTAACATTCTAATATAGTGAATTTGTGGTAAAGTGCAGAAATTAATGTTTTATGTATTTCTAAACAATTTCTTTGTTATTTTTGCTTATTTCTGCTTTCTAAAATTTCTGCTGTATTATTCTCTCCACGCAATAGGTTGAAAGAAAAACGATGAAGAAGAAAGAGAGAAGAAAATGCTGTCCTCTTATTTGTTGTGCAGCAGTGGAGGATGATAAAGTGAGCCAAGAGCTCCGTGTGCCTCCCTGTGGGACAGTAAGTCAATTGAGGAACATATTTCCAAGAAGAGTAAGTCGAATTGTTCAGTTCCTTTTCAAGTTTGCTTTAATACTAAAATATATCATGTGGAAAGAGAGCATAAATATGCGAATGATAAATTTAAATCTTTGGCCAAAATGTATGAGCTGATTAGAGTTCTTATAACAACTGCTAATGTTTTAATTGGCCCAATCTGACATCGTCTGCAGGTTTATCACTGCCTCTTTGATCATTTGTTCATCTCCACTTCTTTCCATATCCATAACTTCATATCAGGGCTTGGCATTTTTACATAACATGTTTACTTTATGAGGTCTGTCTAACTTATAGGTTCACTATAGAAGTGTACAGATACAGACCGCAGCCCATCAGTTGTGCACCACTCGTTATGTGCCCTCCACACCAGCGGCGTCTAGATTTGGTCCTGGTGCAACACCCACTACCATGCCATTACCATACTATTACGACTGCTAGACTGAGAGTATGTTGTGTGGAAACTCCTGCACTTCAGTGATTTTCAGATCAGCAGTCGTACTGGCATGGTAATGGTGTGGTGGTTGAGTTTTGTGATGGTATGAGTGTATCAGGCACAGCTGTGTTGCTGGACACAGAAACTACATCTATGACAACGTATTGGCTATAGTCTATAACTACACCAAATAACATACCTGCAATGTTGGTGTTTCCGATAATGTTTCAGTAAAGATTACTTTAAACAGAGCTCCAAAGAGCTTCAAGGAATGAAAATATAATCCAGAAATGATTTATGTAATTTGCTATGAACAAAAATGCGGCTTAAAACATAATAATATTTGACTGTCCCTGAACAGAAACTTTAATTGAATATTTGTTATCTATCCGTTTATGTTGTTCTGTGTGGCCCATTAGCTTATTATTTATGTCTTACCTCAAAACTTGCAGATGCTTTTTTATTGTCTCGCGTTATTTCATTAAGTGTATTATTTTATAAGATGTGTATGGCATGTGTCTGGTATTTTAGTGCTTAGACTATAGATTCATTCTGTTATAATGATAATCTCTAAATGCCATTTGTGCTTTTCCATATATTTCACATCATTTTGTTTATTGCCTGTCATGATGCAAGAATCCATTTATCGGCCATTGTGTCTATGCACTGAACATTATGCTCAGTCTGTACAACTAAATTTAACAGAAACATCAAATTTTCATCCAATTTAAAGCTTGAGGAGAACCAACTGGTTTTAGCTTTGTTTCTGAGTTCTGCTTTTAAACTTTTAAACTACTACTTGGAACATCTGCTGTTTTTCTAGGTAGAACATTGCAAAGCACACAATAAAAATGACCTTCAGCCAATCCACTAATTTGATTTAGCATTTTGCCTGTAAAAACTGCAGTTAATTTATTAATGATTTTATTCCTCTGCTGTTCTCCTTATTCCCTTTTTGAACCTTAAAATAGATGACGCCAGAAGACTTCATGAAAGGTCCTGGAGAACAGCCTTGACTGTGCTGAAGCAGTTGAGGAGAAAGTGGTGGAGACAGACACTGGAGAGACTGTCATCTTCATGAGGTCATTAGAAAGTATCTCCAGCAGCCTCAGTGGAGTGGATGAGCAAATTGTCAAGATGCAAAATGGACTTAAGTGCTCGTCCATGGAGAGCTGCAGTGACAGTGTACCCATTAAGATCCGTCTCAAAAATGTATTTAACATCACAAAAGGCATCTACTTTAGCAAAATCCACGATGAGGTCATCAGATCCATGAGATTAATGCTGCCACAAGAGACGAGGGACACTGTAAACATAAACACAACTTTCATCATCACCTCCAGCATTTATGATGACTTACTTGAGAAGGTGAGAAACTTTAACTTTGATGTAATTTATTTCAATTTTTTATCTTACATTTCGTTCAAAGTTGATGGATTTAGATATTTATGAGAATTGAGTAAGATATAAAGCATTTAATATACATATGAGTAAATCTTACGCTAATATATAATAACAGAATATCGCTGAAACTAATTTATCTAATCAAAGCAGGATTGTGAACATTGTGAGTGTTATTTAATCATGTTTTCCCTCCATGACATTAACAGTTCTCTTTCTTGCGTTATTGTTTCTCTAGATGAACTCTGCTCTTTTGGAGATGAATCTTCGAGCTCAGTCTTGGGACAATTCTGCTCTGAATGAAATCATGGATGTTGCCAAAAGTCTACTTTTAACAACTACGAAGCAGCTGCAGGATTTTTTGGAAATCTGTAGAGTGTGTGGCTGGTTCAGAGCGTCTCGAGGTTCTCCCGTCAACATTCAAAATGAGCTGGAAGCTATGGAACCGCCTCTATCAATGAAAGTGGTTGGAGGTATTTTTCAGACTATGCTGAGCATCAGCTCTGAGGAAATGTCAAGCGGTGCTCTGGACTGTGGTTCAGATACACCCCTGAGAAACTTCCTCCAGGCTGTGGCTGACAAAATCAAGTCAGAGATTTCCTGTGAATCAGGCACGCCGAGGCAGTCGAGCAGTCCATCTGATACCAGCATGGTCTCTGAACAGCCTTCCCCTCAGGAGCAAACTGATATTGCCACAAAAGAAAGACGTCTAGTGGCCATCTATTCTTATCTGACAAAGAAGCTCCGGATCGGCTCTAATCGCCCTCGTTGTGAAAGAGTTTTGAAGAGCATCATCTTTAACAACGTTACTGAGGATAATAACACGAACTCTGTTAAGGGCTTTCTGGTTAAGGCGTCCAAGATGGTCTGCCAAATCATTAACAAGGAGACCTCTGAGACTGTTACGACATCAGAAAGCGACAAAAGCCAACAGACGAGTGTGGAACCTCCTGTGTTCGACTCTGAGCTGGAAAGCATCATGTTAGCTGCAGCCTCAGGAGTCGTGAGTGCTCTGGTCTCTGAACTAAAGAGCACCTTCAAGGAGGACTTTGAGCTGGTGGATCCTTCTGTTGATCCCACTCTGTACACCACACAAGTCCACATGGTGTCTGATAGAGTCCTGAAGTCCATCCAGGCTGAAATGAAGAAAGTTCTTATTACAAATATTTTCATGAGAGCAAATGGAACCATGAACATTGAAGATGATTCCCAGCTGAGACTGAATCTCCTGTTAATCTCTAGGGAGATACTTCACAGCATTATTCAGACCATCATGGCAGTTCTAAAACAGCTTAGAGTGACGGACTCTACAGAACTTTATAAACGATTTCTGCGGAGTTTGCAGGGATGTCTGCTTCGATCCTCGTGGCATCTGTCAAAATTCTGTGATGTGTCCAGTGAGGACTCCTGTGACCTGCAGCCCAAGAAGTGTAGCGTCCTTAAAGTCAGGATTCCCAAGATTATATATCCGAAGCTGAGACTTAAGGTACTGTTTTATTCTTATTTTCAGGAACAGATCTTCAACCTGTGCACTATTCTGTTTGGTCATTAAGTCATTTTTCTGGTTTCTTTTCTGCGTATATTTTCTTTCAAATCACTGCTCTTTCAATATGTGTAACATTTCAGTGGATTATTGACATGTTCTCCTCTTTTTAATGTAATACAGAAAAACAGGATAGAACCCATGACTGATCCCGCACAAGACCTGACCCAGAATCAGCTTGTTCCAAATGGTAATTATGTTAGTATTCATTTCTCTCGCTTCAGTTCAAGAAAGTACTTTATACTATCAGGATTTTACACATTGTTTAAAACATGTAGAGAAAAGAGGAGGATCTGAAATGACTGTTAGTGAGGGCACATTAGAGGCTACCAAACAAACTGTGCTCTGAAGCATTAATGTTATAAATACAGCAAACCACACAGCTTCATACTGATATATTGTTTGCCTGTTGCCCACCATCCCAATATTTAGACCAACAATCCATTATTAGCAATAGTTGATTCTGTTTTGAGTTTTTAATGTGAAATCATTTTCAGATCTTTCTCTTGTGTGTTTAAAACTGCATCTTCTCTTTTCCCTCCTCTAGGAGAGCCATCAAACTCTCAGGCTCCCAGTACATCTGTGACCATCCCTGTCCCGAAGAGAAAGACCTTCTTCTCCAGGGTTTCTGCAGCTTTCTCCAGGGTCTTTTGTAGAGCAGAAAAAACATCAGCTTAATCACACCAGCTGCCGATTGAAAGGGGAACTTCACTGTTTAAAAACAATTATGTAACATTCAATATTTAAGCTGTTAACAAGGTCATTCTGAGTGTTTTTTTTGTGAAATGGTTCATTGTACAGAAACGTACCGAGTCAGAATTTTTCATAATTTTTTCATAGGTGATATGAACCAGACTTTGGAAGAATTTAATGCCTCTAAAAGCTCCTTCACAAATAAGTATTTTGTTAAATGGTTATGAATGTGCTGCCTGATGCCTGATTGCATTGTTTTGTGGTAGTTTTGAGAAGATTTGGCCAAAATCCAATTATGGCAGTAAGTTTTTTAAGATTTTCACTATTTTACCATCATCAGCATTAAACATAAAAAATATAATATTTTTTTAGTTATGTTTAGGTTAGCTTTCGTTTTGGATAGCAAATAAAATGGCTGAATTTGCATTGTAGACATTGTGACCCCTGGTTACTATCACCACCACTGTAAAGAAATCTGAGTCTGTAAGTTTCTCTACAAAGAACCATTTCACTTCAAACCACTGTGAATGATCTTGTTTAGATCTCATGATTAAATTGTGCAAAAAATGGAATTCTCCCCTAACCAAGACATCTAACTATTGAAATAAAAAATAAAATACAGTTTTATAGTGTGTCGTTACAGAATCAATAACTGTATAAAATGATGCTGAGTCTGACTGTAAGCATGTAGAATTTTGGGCATGTTGGCTTTATTTTCATTCAGGTTAAAAATCTCTCTCTCCTGGAGAATCGTGTTATGTGTGCAAACATCAGTGCATATTCAAAATTAATTATATGAGTAATGTTTGCTGACTTTCCTTCAGGATCAATAAAGTATCTATCTATCTATCTATCTATCTATCTATCTATCTATTAGATTTTTCAGATAAAATAACACTCAGGGAAGGCAGTTTTAGTGTATAGTCATTCGGGCTGGCCTGAAGAACATTTTACAGGCTTTGAATACACATTGATATTTTCTAATGAGATCCAGTCAAATCACTCAGTTCCACTGTCTATAGTGTCTAAACTGTATTTCAAATAATAATTTCCCAAAAATATGATCTTGTTGGTGTGGCAGTAGCAGAGCAGCAGTGTGGATTGAATGTATGGCAGCACTCAGATAGAGAATCGTATTACGTTATGTTTAATCAAGAAATCAGTATGAATTGCTGTCAGAAACTGTAAATCATTCATTTCAGTTAAGAAACCTGAGAGCAGTTAATCCTGACCAACCTCTGTAGTCGAGGTTTGAGCTAAACAGAAGTCGAGTGTTACTTTGGTCTTTCTGTTGCAACACAATATAGAATATAACTCAACCAGTGTTTCCCACTGATTTGAAATATACATTAGTGCTGAGGTGTAGTCCAGGGGATGGGGGTGGGGTGGTGGTGAAATGATAGTCTGAAATGTAATTGTGCTCACCAAAACAAACCCTCATCCCGCAGTTTATTGCCCTTCGAACTACTTCCGTTACACATCAACAATAATGCTCAAGATCCCACTTAATACTGTTTTGTTTGATACTTATATGAGATACATATAATTCACTTGCATTGATAAGAGATGTGTGTATATACAGCAATGCACATGTACATGTATGCTCTCCACTGAACAGTGGGGTTAATGCTTATTTCTCCTGCAGCTTCCATCAGAACAGGATATAGTGTAAAAAAAAGTCATCAGAATGAAATCTAGACAAAAGATCAAACTGATTTTCCTCATTGTATACAGACTTTTATGTATCTGTGCATTCATTGGAAAGCCCAAAATGTATGTATTATATGTGTAATTTCCTCATTCTCTCTCTTCACAGACTGTTTCTGATGATGCGATGTGCTCTAGTACAACCCACAGGTACACAGCCACACCAGCACATGTTCAGATCAACACTGGACAACAAACTGAATACGCCTGTATCAAAACAAACTAAACCAAATCAATAAACAAAGACATACTAAGAGTCTATCACAGAGTAATGCATAAATGTCCTTACATAAATGTAATACTTCAATCGGCATTTTGTTTAGACTAGAGTTTGATATTTAAAGGCATTTCAAACTGTCCTCATCCATAACTAAAAGGACGCCATAGTTCAAGTTCAAGATCATGGCTTTGTTTATTTTACTGCACTTTCATTTTACTAATAAACAGGAGAATTAGATTTGTGTTGATTGTAGTGGCTGTGTTTGTTGAGGGATGTGTGACATCTGCTTGCTGTTGGCTGAGTTTCACCTCGGATTGATCATTTTGATTATTTTTCTCATTGTTTGTGAAACTAAATGCCCTCTTTGAATGGCAGGAAGATGTAGCCCCGATAGCCGCGTAGATGATCATTGCCTGCGATTCTCCTGCAACATAACAGACAGACAGTTTCCTCAGAGTCTGTCTGGTTCTTTATTCTAAATACACACAGTTTCCTGCTCAGCCTTTTCAGTCGTTTCTTATACTAATAACAATCTGGCGCTGATGTGTCAGGAGAGACAGACTGAGTATTTCTTTATGGGTGAAATCGATATGAAAGTATAGCTCCACCAACTCCTCACCGCCCCTCATTTTAACACGAGGAGGTGCTGCTTTCCCTTTGCAAAGCCTTCGGCTACAATATTGTGACCTTTCCTGGTATTAATCCCACTTTAATGTCATAATTCTACGACTCTTTTTCTCGAAATATTACGACTTTTTTTTTAACTAGTACGACTTTTTTCTCGAAATATTACAACTTTATTCTCGAGGTCTATTATTTTTAGTTTTTATTAACAGTGGCCCTAAAACGCTGTTGTATTCAAGGGTTAAAACCCTTGCTTAATGGATTGAAAGTGAAGTCAATAACTGTGTCTACACAACCCCAATTTTCAGTAAAGTTATCTAATAGTCCCAATTTAAAGTATTTTTTAATGAAATCAGCTAGCTTAACCACTAAGGGAGCTCAAAGGGGTCAGAAAAGTGCTGGAACACAATGTCAGTCACTCTGGCCAAGGCTAGCTTACTCACTGAGATCATAGCAAAACAATATATTGTTTTAATCTAAACTATCTGTTGTGTTCTTCCAGCCGTTTACAGTGACACATATGTGGGCCCACACTCTCATAACTACATTACGTACAGATTAGTTTCATAACAGTTACTGAAAGATTCATAGCAGTTTCTGAATAATAAGTCTTAAGATTAACAGCTGAACAAAAACACTGAGAAGCCTGATCGTTTCTGCAGAACCCAGAGTTCACTGCAGGATCCAGAAGGGTTTTGTGGAGCTTTAATGGACGAGGCCAAGCACTTGAGTAACCTCAATTTCAGAGTCTGGGAGAAGATGCTCCCTACTGTAAGTACCTTCAGAAACACAGTGAGGCAATGATGTACCACTGCTGACAACCTTCCATTTGAAGGAACAAGAAGACAAGCCACTCATGATCAAAGCTTTATTCTGAAAAGATTCTAAAGCTGTTTTGTTAGAGATGTTCAATAAAACATCTGTGGTAGTGGTTCTCAATGTGGGGGCTGTGGGGCCACTAATGCAGCCACAGAAATATAAGTTCCAGTTTTGTTGGTTTCCTTAAAGGCCTTCACTTTTCACACAAATGAAAATAGCATTAACCACAAATCTTGCCTATTTGCACTCCACCTAGTAAATAATGTGACTAGCACACCAAAAGCTTATTTTTGCAGCCATTTTATACTTTCCATGAACAAAAGCAAGGCAGCATTTATAGAAGCTATGTTCAAAGGAGAAATGGAAAAGATAGTTATTTAATATTAATCAGAAAATAAGAGTGTGATTTTCCATTTACTATGCAATAAATATTACATGTAAAACATCAATTTAACAATAAAAATCACTAAAGGTTAAACAGTGTTATCTAGGACAGTAGAATGGTGCTGGTTGGTATAGTGTAGGGAATAATGAAACTGCGCTCCACTAACTATAATAGTTATTGTTTTTTGTGCTTATGTACTTCACATGGTTCTAAATGCACTGCCCATTATTGTTGTCTTAATAAAAAAAAACAAAATACATTTGATTACCCCTTCAGATCCACTTAAGTTGCTGCCATTAAAATTAAAATCTACTTTTAAGAATCATGTTGACATAATTTGTATTATGTACATGTACAGGAATAAGCTTGTGCACATAGCAACTTAGAACAAATGCAAGTCGAGAGAGTGTGATGAATTACTTCACACTATGTCACAATATACTTTTCTAAACATATCATAACTGAGTATCATAAAAACACTTAAAAACACTTCCTAACAGCATGTTTGATTACAAATAAAGCTGAATTACTCCGGTTTAATTTGGCTTTATGTAACAAAATCATTGAATTCATAAAATCATAATATTTTCATTAAAACACAAAAAGTTTGCTTTATTGCAGAAAATATTTGTATGGCTACAATAAACCTCTGCCTGCAGACTAAAACTCGGTGTTTCGGGATTGACATGAAAACGTGGGCCAGCATTTTTTAATTGTTTAATTTTTTTGCATTGTTTTTTTTAATTAAAGTCATGACAAATCCAAATCCAAAAGATTTAAAACTAAACATTAAAAAACATATAAAAATGTAAGTATTATTTTCACAAGTGTAAATTTAGGGGTTAGGGTTTGGGAAGGCCACCTCCCAACAGAAAGTACCCTACAAATTATGATTTTGTATATTTTTAGTTTATTATTATCTCAATTACTGCCTTGGATTTAAATAGATTCTAACATAATCTTCGTAAATATCTAAGGTCATAATAATAAATTGTTTTTTTAAATAGTCTTTTTTTCTGTGGGACCTCAAATTGGATTAATTCAGTAGAATGGTCCATTTAGAAGAGCATAGCATAGGCAGCATAATATAATATCTCAATTTGCAAATGTGTATTTTTTACTGTATGCTGTGATCATTCTTACCAATGACATATTACAAGACATATCACAATCATGATATTTAGCAGAATCATCGCAATACTAATATTTCATCCATATCATGCTGCTCTTTGGTAGTGTTTTGCTTGATTTATGACAATATCTTTTTAGATGAACTTTTGGCCTGGTTCGTACTTCTCTGTACAGTTCCTGTGACCGTGGACCTAAAAACAGCCCGCCCCTGTCTGTACCAGTCCGATGACCTCACCTCTGTCCACTGCAGCAGCCCATGTCCTTCTCTCCCGAGCAACCCTGAGTGTTTCCACATCAGTGCTGAGGTGCTGGGCCACACTGCCCTCTGCTCTGGCATCCACAGATGGGACGTGGAGGTAGGAGCCAGTGATAATTGGTTCCTGGGGATAGCCAGTGCCTCTGTTAGGAGGGACACAGAGTTTTCAGGACGTCCAGAGAACAGCTTCTGGACCCTGTGTCTGAGGGACGGAGAAAACAGGGCCATGGCTTTCTCCTGTCCTGTGGAGGGGGGTACCCTATACACGTTCACGCACACATTCACAGAAAAGGTGTTGCCACACTTTTATACGTAAGTAAGTACCAAAGCCTGTGCTTATTTCAGTGATGGAGAATTGACCTCTACTGAAGTTGACGTTTAAGTGTAAATAACATTGAAATATGCTGCTGTCACTAACAACACTGTGCTTAAAGCAATAGTTTGAGAAAAAAATCAAGTACACACAGTGTTCGCCAGACCCTAAATGTAGTTGACCAACCAAAACATGTTAGGGTTGAAAGTTTTGCACTGAAGCTACAGCAGTCGGATGCAAATGTTTGGTGGGGTCAAATGAAAATAATTAGAAATTGTGCATTAAAATTGACATGCCAAGTACACTTGCCTTTATAGCAAGTGTACTTATTTTGATGTAGAAAATCAGCAAAATATGAAATTGGACTTGGGGGGGTTCAAGACTATACAAGACTAATGTAGCTAAAGGTAGTGAAAGCTTATAGCTCACCAGTTAGCAGAATGCAAACTGCAAGCCTAAATCATGATGTCAACCTCGTTGTTAAGACTTACGCATGTGGTGTCTGACATTGTATGATATACTGTTATCTATTAAAATGGACAGACAAAAGGCTTCAAGGTGGCAGTGTTTTAGATATGCAACATTTTTTTCACTAGTGCAAAATAGGAGGGGGGCAGGGAGGACGTGTCCCTCCCAGTTTGGAATTATGTGTGATAAATTCAGGGGGTCTTGGGATGATTAAGTACATACCGTATATTGCTGCTTACAAAGTTTTTTAAAGATGGCTTTTTTCATAAAACCTTCCACACCACTGATGTAGTAAGCTTTGTAAGCTAAAACAGAGAGGTTGGGTGAATAGATGCACTATGCACACACTGAGCTGTATAGAAAACATTCTCTGTTAGTGAGCAGCAGCCCTCAGCTAACAACAAATCTGACATTACTTCTATCAACATTATGTGATCAGTGTCCAAATACGCTACAGAGCGCCCACATTTGGAGCGCTGGTTTGTCAGGAAGGGTCAGCCACTTAAAGGAGAGCATTGAGGTACCTCTTATGACAATGTATTTCTGCTTATTTTTCTCTGTATTCAGTTTATAAAGTTGCCACATCACTTCGCTCAGAATTCTGTTTTTTTTTCACATTAAAAAGTTAAACCCATAGCTTGATTCTGTGGTCAGTGAACCATTTTTGTGTGCTTGAAAGCCCATTTTGAATCCTACTGGAAGATCCAGTCTGTGACCTGGTTTCAGCTTTTTGCCAAACAAAGACAGAATTCTTCTTTCAATCTTCCATTTTTTCCTACAAAGTTCTAAGGTAGGAAAAACACACCATCACACCAGATCATCCACCATACTTAGCAATGTGGTTCTGTACAACTGTCCTTTAGCCCAAACTTTTCAAGAGTGAAGTGAGTTATTGCCAAAAGCTTTATTTTTGTCTCATCTGACCACGGAACCCAATCCCAGTCAAAGTTCCAGAAGTGTCTGCCAAACTACAGGTGCTTACATTTGTGATTAGAAGAACTTTCTTCTGGGACATCTTCTGAATACTTTGTTGGCAGGGAGGTGGCATCTAATTTTGGGGACTTGGAGACCTTAAAATGTGAAGTGTTTGATATGGTATAATCAGTCTGTAAACAGAATTCAGCACAGCATGCTGTATAAAAGTGTAGAACACATTTAAAGCATCATATTGGCTTTTTTACAGAAATTACAGAAGTTCTTTACATGCTTTTTATATAGCCGTCAAAATTAGCTAATGAGGTTGATGGTAATCAAAGTTCCTCCACTTTCCCATACTCTGGAAATCAGAAATTTAGTTCAGTGAGGTGTGAGGGGCCTAGGCCAACCCCTGAAAAACAACCCCATAACATTATCCCTTCTCCACCAAACTTTACAGTTGGCACAATGCAGTCAGGCAGGTAATGTTCTCCTGGCATTCGCCAAACCCAGACTTGTGCATCAGACTGCCAGATAGAGAAGCGTGATTTCTCACTCCACAGAATGCGTTTCCACTGCTGCAATGTCCAGTGGCAGTGTGCTTTACAAAACTGTCTCACTGTATGGTCTCACTGTATGTTTTTGACTTTTCTATTTTTTTTTTTGTTCCTATGCTCTTAGAGAGTTTTTCCTGACACTGACTCACTTGGTGAGATAATATTATTGTGGGTCTGGACTGTTGCTGTGCTTTGCTGTCACTATAGGCTATAACAGGTGTGCCTGGGGATATCTAGAGAAACAGCAGGCGCAGTCCATGTCCTACAGGCTGTAGAGGGGGAGACCACCGGGTTAATCCTGCCATTAACTCAGCTCAGAGGATCTCTGTGAGCTGTAAAGAAAGAAGGAAGCCACAGTAGGATCAGGACTGACTCAGTCTACCATCCAACCAAGCCACAAACATATTGCCTTGACTGGAACCACATGTGGTCACAGGAAGTTGGTGAAAGGTATTAAAGTAATGCCATCTAAATTTGAACGATGTCTGTATAAAACATGGTACTTCATGCCTATGTTTACGTCAAATATATAAAATGAATCATACACATAAGCATTGCCATGTATTCAGTACCTTGTAAGTGCACATTCAGTGGACGCTGCGGATATGAATGTGAATTCCAAAGATTTGTACACAAATACTGAGCACTGAATTCTCCACTAAAGCATTTTCAGTAATGACACTTCACTATGTAGCTGTTAAACATATATCATCTGTAACTGCATCAGACTGCTGAGAAAAACAAGACAGAATCAGTCTGTAAAGTGTAATGTACTTACCTGAACACATGATGGCGCCACAGTCTAACTAACAAATGCTCTAACAGATGAGATGGGCAAGGTGAAACAATCTATTCTACCCTGTCAGATCTAGTTTGGCAAAAAACTACAGTATGTTGAAAAGCATCACTGCATTGGTCTAGAGAATTTTGCCTTTGCCCTCTTTAAAATTTGAATTTTCTCACAGTTACTTTTTAGTAATTTAAGAAAAATGCTTCAAGGAACAAAATTACCATAGAACCAGTACTCGCTAATTCTTTTAGTATTTTTAGGTTTCTTATTGGTACCATACCCTATAAAAGTTTGGAATCACTTGTCATATGATAATTGCTGTTATTTTATACAGCAGTAACTTATACAGCATATATTTAAATATTATTAAACTAATCAAAATGTTTTTTGGGGTGTTTTTAATATTTTCAGTTTGTTGAGAAGGTCAAGTTGTTAAATGATAATATGCTGCAGTTACTTACAGCATAAACAGTAATTATACTTTAATTGCTAATTATTAGTCATTTTTTTATGTTATCTGCCTTCAGTTTTGATAACCTTTCAAGTACAAGCTATGCTGGATGTTATCTTTTTATAATTAATTATGACTTGTGATAATTATGAAGTTATTTACAGCTCTGTTCACTACTGTGGATGCATTAACATTTCTTCGTTCTTCACAAGTTCCTGCTATTATACTAAGAAGTTGTAAAGTAGTGGTATCATAATAAAATCATTCTATACATGCATTTTTAGATAAAAATGGTTTTATATGATTAAAAACAGTGATAACAAACTACAAACTTTTAAATGTATATAAAGACCAAGTGGTCCTTTAATAATGATTTGACAGTTTTTCTTTCTTTTCTTTTATTAAAAGCACTTACTGAGACTCTTTTATCCCAAGGGCAGTTATGACATTTGGACTTCATTTTGAGTGTGGGTACCTTAACTCTGAACATGAATAGTATTGACTTTTTTATCTTAATTTTTGGTCCCAAATTATCCATTTATTTTTCTTATTAATTTTACAAAGTCGCATTAAAGACTGAAAAATGTCAGCCATCGTTAATATTCATTTATATTAATTTATATTCATTTCTGACTTTACATCCCAAAAAGCTTGCAATTTCAATAAGGGTGTGTATACTTGCTTAACATAAACGCAAATATGACCAATATGGTAGAAAAACATATCGCTGTTGTCGGAAGAAAACCTTTGTGTTTTTCAGTTTTTGACATAATTTAAAAATACCTGTTGCCCTTTACATTGTATGTACATTTCATGATGAATGGACTAAAAGAATTGACCTAAAATGACTTTGAAAAAAGTCTGATCCCATTAATATACATTAAAAATAAAGTATGTTTTTTCCTTTTGCTGTAAAGTTCTCATTTTGGAGATACAAAGTTTTCTTCTGACAACAGTGATATGTACATATATTTGCTCATATTAAAATATATGTTTAATATATTTTGTTCTACAATATACCTTTTTGAATATTTACATATAAGTCAGTTCTTCACTATACAGATAATTTCCTGTTCTCTGAAGTGTTAATTCGAAACACACAAACGTGAGGAATGACTATTAGGACAATTGATTTGAGATGAGATAACGTCCACTAATCTAACACCTGAGACACATTGTGTGGATCACAGTGTCATGTTTCACTGTCAGAAGAAAAATAAATCAAAGATAACAAACAGCCCAGAGTGTCTGGAGACTGGAGCGTCTGCCCCTCAGGGCTGTCATTCTGTTATCCTGCAAACGTGTGCCAAATCCCACAGGGGAACAGAGAAACAAACAACAAAAGAACACACAAATACATACCTGTGGACGCGGCCCACCATCATCTTCACCCTGTAATAGATAACACCTGCTGTTGTGTTGAAAAATTACCACGAGGATAGAACCATTCATCCCTGTTGCTCTGATGCTTGTGAAATGCCACAAAATTAATACACAGCTAGAGACTGTTGATAACAATGCCTGTTGTGCATGTGAGCAATCTATTTACAAGGAGATACGAGCACAGATCATTCTCTGAGGTGTGCTAATGATGGCCTGTTCTTCCAAACAGCCAACACGATGTGTTTTGGAATCTGAATCAGCACAATCTCATGAGTGTTCCTTATCCATGCAAAGTCACCTTGAGGCGATTGTGGTCATCAATTAATTATAACAGCTGTAAAATACATACAAAAGAAAATGTCCAGTTATGCCTCCACTTTAAGCAAGGCCTCAAAGCCTTCATGAGTTGAATTACACATCCCCGTACAGTTGTCTCAATATATTGTAGCGTTGATTGCTGGGTGGTTTGCCAAAATGCACTCAATTTCTTGACTTTATTTTCTTTCTCCTCTTGCTGATGCTCTCCCAGTGTATACTGTAAGAAAAAAAGAGACTTTTTTGTTCAAGTTAGAAACAATGTAAATGTATCCTCAATGGTACAACAATGGTTTCAATGTCCAACTGTGTACCTTAAATATGTTTTTCCCAGAGGAAAAGTACTGTACCTTTTCATGAACAAATGCTTTAAAACAGAACAATAAATTTAAAAGCCTGGAGACGAGACAGGGTGCGTGGATTATGGTACAATCACGCTCCCTGACTAAAGGTACTGAGACATACCTTTGAGGGTACCACCCCAATGTCAAGAAGGACACCACCCCAGTGATAGTTTCATACCTTTTTTTTCTGAGAGTGTAGCAACATTCTACCACTCAGACTAAGTAAACTGTCAAGATACTCTTCATTTCACAAAACTGAGAAGTGTTTACAGGAGACTAAATATGATAAGTAGCAAAACATGTTTTCCCAACATGAGGTGACATCTGAAAATCGCAACAATGTGTGTCCAGACAGGGCTAAAATTATTAGACCACTGCTATCTTCAATAAAAAACAGTAAGTATTCTGGCTATATTGCCAGAAATAAATTCACAGAGCACTGCCTGTAAATGAATGTTGAAATATATATATATATATATATATATATATATATATATATATATATATATATATAGAACATTCATTTGAAATTACTCCAGGACCCCATGTAAACGTAATCCCATTGAAATCAGGCTCAGTGCTTTGTTTTTCATGATTTAACTCATCAGCTGACATTGTACCCTCCATTTTGAGTGTAATGTGTCAGAACTAGGAAAACTGTGACCAACATCCTCTCGGGTGCAGATTTAGGTATGTGAGGAGGCGTGATGAGCTTCAATCCGGCCACACTAAGAAAATTAACATTCAGTTTACTGCGGCTACAGCTAGTCGTGCAAACTGTGCATAATCCCGCAATCTAAGATTGCGTTCAGCTTGTGAGCAACATGGTTTAATGCTTGGAAAAAAAGAAAAAATGTTTAATGATTGGTGTAATTCCACTCCAGTAAAAAAAAAGACACTTGGGAAAATAATTGGGAAACAGTACATTTCATAGGAATTACTGAAAGTTGTAAGTCTTTAAAGTTCTGCTGTTCTTTTGCAGGAGTGTTATTCTGGTGGTAAATATTCTTGTAGCATGTGTTTAAGGCCACAGCCTGGCAGCAAAAACTGGTGCTTTTTTGACCAGATTTTATTCCATTTGCGCCTGAAACCAGGCAGAAACGGTTCAGTACATCTTTATTACTCCTTTTTAGCTGAGTGGGTTTTTAGCGCCAGCCTGCAAGGATTACAGGGTCTACAGGACAGGAGCACTTGCAGCTGTTTTATCTTTTGTTCAGTATGCCAAACTCAACAAATAAATATCATTCAGTAAAATTAGCCGAGAAATGTCAGTGGTATTCTCTATAGAGGATGTGTTAACTTAAAAAATCAATAAAACATGCAGTATTTTGTATTTGACAGGATGTTCAAAATTTTCCATTTGACTGTAATTTGTGTTATGCTAAAGGTATAAGCTCTACCAGGAGTGTCCACAGATGTCACACATCTCTCCGGCTCTGAGGCACACTCAGACTCCATCTCCCAGAATCCTCTGAGAGATCACCTGACTCACGTGACCCCTGACCTTCCCTCATGCTCCAATTAGTGCTCACAGTCTCCTGAATACTCACTTTGTTCACCTGTGTTCAATGTGACATGACTTGTTTAGTTTAGTTTAAAAGCCCGGGCTTTAGCTTAGCCAGATTGTGAGATATTGCTTCTCTTGTAGAACTACTGAGTGTTTCTCCTGTGTTTTTGTGATTGCCTTTTTGTGTTTGGACTGTTTTTCTGGATTTCTGGTTTTTCTCTTTTGTGTTTGCTCTCTGGTTATGGTTGCCATTTTGTGCCTTTTTGCTTTTTTGGATCTGACCCATGCCTGTTTACTGACCACAATTCTTGTTAAACCCTTGGATATTAAAGCCTCATCTTTTGTTTTTTACCACGAGCGTCTGGCCCTTTCTGTCCTCTTTACAACAGATAGTTAGAGATGAAAATCATGTCCTGCTGGATGTAGAGGAGACTGTCAGAGTAATCCTAGGAGGCCTGAGTCAGGGTTGTCATGAACATTAATGTTCTGAGGCCATTCAGAAAAGGGGAGTTGATAGTATTCTGAAGACAGCAACACTGCATTGCTATCATTTTGGTAGGCAACATCAGGTTCATGCAGCAGTGCTGTGGAGATTTGTAATGAGGTAACAAATCCATAACTGATCCAGCAAAGGCAGTTAAACACGTTTTTTTATATCACTTTTGAAATCCTCATATTTGAGTATATAGCCTTAATTTTATTTTATTTGTTGCTGTAGTGATAAATAACGAAAGCTGAAAGCTAAATGGCTGAGATTTCCTGCTGCATTGTTAGTGTCCCATCCCAAACTGCATTATAGTACACTAAATAGTATGTAAAGATAGCACATATACCATTAGAAGCACACTCAGTAGTGTAGTAGGTGAAGCACAGGAGTGTGTGGTTTGGGATGCATTGTTAGCTCAGCCAATGAGACATGTTCGACAGCTGCTCATTAAACATCTCCTAGCGAAAATTTTATGCATTTGTTGATTAAGGATGATTTATTGAGGTAAGCTGATGTTAACTTCGCGATGTTAACTGCAGCACCATTTAAGGTGGAACGGAAAATTCAAATGAGAAGCTGGCAAATAAGAAGCTGACTTCAGCTTTAAATATGTGTGAGTTTACTATTTAAGCGCTTTGGCAGCTGTGGTGACCATTTTTTTAGTTTTTGTAAAATCTCATGGAACTAAATGTTCTGAACTCTGGAGATGTGCAGGCTGTACGGATTCAGTCCACCAATCTAGCTGATCTTCTCTTCGTAGCGTTTTCTGGAGACTTCATCTAAAGTGTTCACATAATGTTTTCATCCTTTTTGTGGTCATTCTGCTCTATTTTGCTTTGTTTTTATCCACCTACAGGGTTGTAACTACAGTAACAGTAATGAGTCCAGCTCTATCAGAGCACAGTCAGAGTTACAGCTTGCCTACCAACATGGCGATGTGGTCTTCCATGACACAATCAAATACTATGAATAGGAGACAGTTCTCTGTAGGGCCATGTAGACCCAATCCCACTTCTTGTTTTTACCCCTACCCCTTGTTTTCAAATGTCATTTTGCCCCTTGGTACAAAGTTACAATGGGTAGTGGTTGAAATTTCCGAAATGGGACAACCCTCAAATAAAAACGAACACTACTTCATTAACAGGCTCCTAGCGGTGCTCTGTAGTCTGCAGTGATAGCAGAGGAGGGTAAAGTTCAGCAATCTTGTTGCTGGTCTTCAGTTAAGCATCATATGCCTTCAAAGGAGGGGGTGCGACAAATGTTTATTATTGCCCACCCTACATTTTTTCTTTCCTCGTAACAGTCAGTTTGTAGTGTGCCTCTAAAAAACCTCCGTTTGGATGGCCAGGTAGCCCTCTTCACCCTACCCCTCTATCTTAACAAAAATCGGGACACCCTACCCCTAAATATGAATGCCCAAACTGGAGGGATAAAGGCAAAGTGGCATGGGTCGAGGGGTGAAATGGGATTGGGTCGTAGTCTAGAACACGGCTAACCTAGGCTTTGCTGTCAGGTCAAAAACAACTTATTGTAGAATATTGGCAAAATGTTTTACAGTTCGCTCATTTTGATCAATGTCTTTGTCTTTGTATATAAATGTAAATCTACATGGAAACACAAATTAAGTCTGGGATAGTGAATTAAATGATTATAAACAGATGAGCCAAGAAATTATAACCATTCAAAAATGAAGTGAATGGCAGCGCATGTAAAGGTCTGGGATATATTTGATGAAAAGTGAACAGTCAGTTCTTGTAGTCATCATGTTGGATATGGGAGAAATGGGCATGTGTGAAGACCTGAGTAACTTTGACAAGGACCAAATCATTACCAGTGGGTCGGAGCAAATGGTAAGGCTTGTGGGGTTCTCCTGATCATCAGCAGTACTTACCACCAGTAAGTAATGTTCTGGAAAACCCTGGGTCTGGGCGCCACCTACCTAAATATCGTTGTGGACCAGGTATATCCCTTTATGGCAATGGTATTCTGTAATGGCAGTGGCCTCTTTCATTATAGTGTACTGTGCCACACTGCACACATTGTTTGGGAATGGTTTGAGGAACATGATAAAGAGCTCAAGGTGTTGCCCTGGCCTGCTAATTTCCCAGATCTCAATCTGATTGAGCATCTGTGGGATGTGCTGGCACAACAAGTCTGATCTGTGGTGGTTCCACTTCACAACTTACAGGATTTAAAGGATTGTTTTGGTGGCACATGGAGGATCAACAGCATATCAGGCAGGTGGTCATCATGTTTTGGCTCATCTGTGTATGTAAATAGAATATTACAGTGCAGAAAATGTAGACGGCTTTGACACATACATGCAAATTTGGGTAACACTTTACAACACTGGTCCACAAATAAGCATGTATTAATACTTAACTAATGCTTTCATCACAGCGAATTAATGCATGGACTAATACTGAACACATCAGGAAATAATGAAGTGTATACATTAATAAAGAACTGTGTCAGATATAAATAGTCATTAATAAAGGTAATTATTAAGTATAAACATATTTCTAACTCCTTCTATTAATTAATACCATGACTTGATATATTATTTAAAACCCTTTCTATAATGCATAATGTTTGTTTGGAGATGATGTAGGTTAACACAAATTATAATAACACAATAGGCTAATAACTCATCTGCAGGAAAATCAGTGGCTTGCATCCAGCAGGTTAAACATGTTTACCAAAATGCAATATTACAGATTTTTAGTTTGGGGGCTGAGCTCAGATTGAAAAAATCACATGATGTGCTGTTTAGGACAGGAAAAAAGTGGGTATGTAATGATAAATTAGCAAATTTATGGCTTAACGTATTTATACATTATCCACATTATAGGCATATAACCAATGTCAAAAAAGGTAGTAAACATGCTCAGAATATTAAAGAATGTATAATTTGTATGTGTTGTGTCATGCTTAATTACATTCTATTGGTTAATATTAGGGGTGGGAATCTTCAGGCACCTCACGATTCGATTCGATTACGATTCAGAGGGCTGCGATGCGATTATAAAACGTTTATTGATACATCTCAATGCATCTTTTTTTTCTATACATGATTTCTATTTTCTTACTGTCTGAGGACTTGGTAGTTTTAAAACAAAGTATTTGTAATGATCCATAATGCATTTACGTCCAATATCTTTTATTAATAAAACAAATGGAAGTGATGTGGCAAGTGAACTGGAAGACTCTCATTCACTGCTCTTGTTTGGAGACGCTGCTGCCACTCATCTGCGATAAAATGCACTGTTAGGTTGAAATAAGATCCAGTGGTAATGGATGATCACGCAGCACATTATATAGTCTTTAGTGATTTTATAACTTCAGTTTTGGTCTCGTGATAGGGAGGGGGTGCTCGAAAGACTGCAGGTCACGTAGCAATGAGGTTTTGCCGAGCAAGTAGCGAATGAAAAAGGAAAAGAGAAAGACAGACGCACATTTGGAGATGAATGGACTTCGCATTTATAAGTAGCGCACTTGGTTTCCTGGTACGTTAAATCTGCAACGAGAGACTGTCACACACTAAGTAAAAAAGTTGCGAAGATGAAGTCGCTTCTCTTTCTAATTTTCCCGTTCCACCTTAAATGGTGCCGCAGTTACATTCGGCGTCTCAGTCAGAATTTAAGGTGGAACCGGAAAGTTCAGCAAGAAGCTGGCGGGTGAGAAGTGACTTCAGCCTCGTAAAACAGCCGAAAGCTGAGAGACATTTTACAAGAAACTATTCAACGTTTGAGGAAAGGTTTTCTGGCGGAGATGGAAGAAAAGCGGCTATAGCTAAAGCTTAAACCAGAGCAGAGTAAGTCCGCGTTTTCGTTTATATTGTTTAGCCTATACTAGGACATTAACACATACTGAGACATACTGGACGTAAATGTCGTGGCTCCCAAGGTGGTTTGATTTTTATTGAAAGGACAAAATGGCTCCTCTTATCATTTGTGTTGTGACTCCTGACCTATCTTTTAATGCAGAGGGAGCCGGTCGGATTTCTCGCTCATCCAATTGTGTTTTTGTTATGTGCCGCCACACGACTGTCCGGGCGCTGCACTTACCCACTTCCAAGTTCCACCCTTTGCGTTCCGTCAACATTACATTATAAATTAAATATTTAGAAAATCAATTTTTGACATTTGTGAATCGATTCAGAATCATCCATGTCTGCATCGCAATGCATCTAAGAATCGATTTTTTCCTGCACCCCTATTTAATATCATTAGTTGACATATTTATTTATAGTCTATTTGTTCTATGTTCAGCATTAAGTAATGATGATGTGCCCCACCAAGTAAAGTCATGGTGTAAATACCTTCCAACCTTATTTATTGCCATTCTTTGGTTATGCCTTTTTCAGTTATTGCTTCTAATATTGAACTAAAATTTTCCCAAAGGCTAAAATCTCATTAATCGACGGTAAATAAGGTTGGAATGATTTAAAAATTAGCACAAATGCTACTCATATTCAACAGAAACGCGGTGCTGCAGAGCGCATGCGTCGAGCGAGAGCCCTCTGTGTGCGACTGAAATTATGCCTGAACATAAATACCCTGTGGGCTATGTAGACTTAGTGACGTGAACCGCGATGGGAAAATCAGAAAAATAGATAGACAGTATTAAAACACTCTGTACACCCGCTTCATCTCGAAAAATTCGGACTAATTTTAGTCTATGTTTGTCCGGCACGACTGTCCCGCGCGCGCTCGAGTGGGACAGAAAGGGCGGAGAAACCAGAGCCGGTTTCGTTTTTTCAAACTTCTCTGTTTCGGTGTTTCAACAGCGCTGATTTGACATGAAATGCATAATGTTAGTTAACCTATATTGTTTTTTTCTCATATGATGCTCAGTTTTGCTGCAAGTTTAAAATTGTGTGTTTCAATAAATGATCTTCACTGATAATTCTGTGTAGTGCTTTTCAGTCATTTCACTGATAAGGAATTTCTTATATGCTGTAAATTAATGATATATGGATGTATTAACTAATGATTTGTAAATACATATTTACATCATGACTTTACTTGGCGGGGCACATCATAATAAATTAATGATGAATTTAGACAAGTTACATGAAATATAAATGTAATGACTAATGATGCACAGACATCATATCATTATCGAATGTATCGTTACATACTGTCATTTTTCCTGGCACATTATTACTGATTAAGTAAATCAGCATTACGTTGCGAGGGCATGGAACTGAGTCCAGCCCTCGTCATGTAATTGTAATGAAATGTCTAATAATTCATTAATTATAAAATGTTCACACAGTGATGCCATAGAGTTTCCTGCAGATTAGTGTATTGGTTATTAGCCTCTAATGTGGTCAACCTACATCATCTCCATCAGACATTATGCATTATAAAATGTGTCCTAATTGATATATTAAGTCATGGTATTAATTAACAGGTTGAGTTAGAACTATGTTAATAATTAATGACTGCCTTTATTAATGGTTATTCATAATTGATTCAGTACTTTATTGATATTACACTTCATTATTTTCTAATGTATTAAGTATTAGTCCATGAATTACTTTTGATTTACTGTGATAAAAGCATTAGTTAAATATTAATATATGCTTATTTGTGGACCAGTATTGTAAAGTGTTGCCCAAATTTGCATTCCTTCACCTGTAGATTTGATTTACTGCAGGTAAAGATGAACCAACATTATGATAGTGTTTCATGTTTAGTTTATTTATGCTTCAAATTGATTAGATGGATCTGATAAACATCATCCTACATCCATTAACTCGTAACAGTATACAAATGCTGTGAAACTAAGACTCTACACAGAAATATTGCACAGTATTTGTTGTGTTCTCAGTGTTTTTTAAAAGCACTATTAAACTATTACATATTTATTTCAGTAATTAGTGAGAGAGACATTAAGATTGCCAAGGCAAAACCAAATTTATGTGGATGATATAATGTTATTTATTTGTCTGAAACACATGATGGCGCCACAGTTCCAATCATATCTACAGTCCCAATCATATAGAAGTAGAACCAACAGCAGCTGGAAACCTGCACTTTCTTCCCAAGTAGGGATTAGTGTCCCTGTGTAGTCCCAGTGGTCAAATGGTATCCTGTGTTGTGCCAGAAAACATGTTTCTCCATAGACTTCCATTCAAAAATACCTACATTTTCTGGTTACATACATTTTTCGAAACAATGTTTCAGCCTCGAATTATTAGTTTTATTATATTTCTACCAGTGCTCATTTTAAAGGCAAACAAAGCATAAAAAGTGCATTTTCTTAGCTTTTATGTTGTCTCCTCTTTGACTCAGGATACACTGCGGTTTTAGGATTGTGCCTCCTTGCATTTAGAAGCAGGGTAATTACAGTCCCTCTGCTTTTGCAACTAAAGGTAATATTTCTTGTTATGTATCTACAAGCTAATTTAATATAAGCTGATGATTGAGATTACCTTGGACTAGCTGGCTAGATAATAACTTTAACTCTAAACAAGTAGCTCAAGTAAAGGCCTTTAATTCGTTTTTATATGACTTTTCCAACCTCTCTTTATCTCTTAGCTGTTTTTGTTACTGTGCTCTTAAGACTAATATAAGAAAAATGAACTCAGTTCTGATTGGCTGCCTCATACATAAAGCACTGGGATATAATAACTTTTAATGGATGCGGCTAAACTGCTGTAGGCTGAATAAGTGGATATATACAAATCAGTTGGTTCTCATGCTGAATTCAAAATAGGCTGTTTTTGCAGCTTATAGTCATGTGAAGAAGTGAGTGCACCCATGAGAAGTAACACTTTTCCAACAAGTGGTTTAACAACATGCAGAATTAACATTTTTGTCATATTTTATACAATTGAAATGAACAGTAATGCAATTTTCTTATGTTGAAAAGGTAAGTACACCCCAACATATATCACTACTTCAAACAAGTCAAATCAAAATCAGGTGTTAATGATCAGAACACTGTTAGAGAATATTTTGGAGGGTCTTATTTAAACCTCAGGTATGGTTTGATTTGCTTTTTGTTATTGGAGTGTGTGGTATCATCATGCCTAGATTAGAAGAGCCCTCTGAGGCCTTCAGAAGGAAAGTTGTAGATTATTCCACTGTCTGGAAGATCATCTGCAAGAAATCCCTCAAATATTTTACATGAATGAGGCATGGAGAAATATGCAAAAATTTCTTCCAGTAGATGTCAGAAACTGCTAGGCAGTTATAAGAAATGCCTACATAACGTTGTTTCTGTCAAAAGGGAGCATTACCAATTACTGAATCTAGGGGTGTACATAAGTAAAATATTAAACACAGTAAAATTATTTCTATTGACAGTTTAAACCTTTTTTTTCTGAAAACATCTTGACATGCAAAATAATGTCACATTCAAAACATCACAAGACTAGTCTGGGGATCAGGTCTCCTATGCAGATCCTTTATTCCTCTATGCTGGTGAGAGCTCTTTTTTCTTTTTGCAGGAGAGCATCTTTAAGATGGACTGGGGCAGAAAGGGCACCTTTTCTAGGCGGGACAGGTAAACGAGGGGCTGGATGGTGCTGCTGATGTTCAGGAAGGCGAAACCCACTGGCTGAATGTAGCAGCCGAAGGCCATCGGAGAATAGTGATCCTGGAAGGGGAATAACGCCACCGGAGGCAAGTAGTTGCACACAATAATGCACAGCAGCGACAGCACCATCTTGAAGGCCTTCTTCTTCATCGGGTGCATCTCGTCTTTGCCTGCACCCCGTGAGCGCTTCAACGCCCAAAGAATGGATAGGTTGCACACTATCATCCAGGCAAACGTGGCCAGGATCTCACCTGTGAAAACCTTCTCAAAGTTTGGGAGGCCTCCGATCGTTTTGGCTGAGGCGTAAGCAAAAGTGAGGCACAGGACGAACACGGAGAGGCTGATCCTGTACTTGATGGCCTTCAGCTGGCTAAAGGCTATGGGGAAGAGCACAGCCACAAAACGGTCTAGGCAAATGCAGGAAAGGAAGAGAGGGCCGCTGGTGTCCTTCACACCATAAGAGAACTTCAGGGCCATCCAACCTTTCATGCTCCTCCAGTGGTAGAGGTTGATGAAGCTTATAGGGGCCATGAGCCCAAAGTAGGCATCCATGAAGGCTAGGCAGCCGAGGAAGATGTCAGATGTGGTGGGCTCATGCCTGTTGTGGATCAGGATGGCGATGACCAGGATGTTGGCTGGCACTCCTATGGCTATGTTAAAACTTTGCACTACCATATCAAAGAGGATGCCCTCCACCATGTGTTCACAGCCCTCAAACGCACTAAAGGGCTTATTAGTAGCGTTGACCTGCTCCAGGGTGATGTTATACGGGGAAGGAGTAGGGTCGAGGGTGTAGTTTGCTCTGGAGTAGATGTTGTATCGCTCCCACATGGCTTCAGTACAGTTGTTCCTGCTGAATGTTCCTGCCGACAGACAAAAACAGTAGCTTTTATTAGCTTCTATTGTGGAGTAGGACAGTCTTGCATAATTAAACTCTTTCTTGTCATTATCACCATCATCACTGAAGTGGGAGTTGGTAGCTGATGCAGTGCTGTATTAACTAGTGTTGTGAACAATCGATTGATACTATTCATTTCACTTTTTTTGACCCACATAGACCTCTGTGACCACCTCGCTAGAGGTATGGTTTGTTATGCTAAAGTGAGCGAGTTCACAGCGTTTGCGACCAATCTCAGTCAACAAAGAAAACAGTGGCAGAGCTGTGTGGATTATTTTGGTTTCAAAGCAAATAAGGATGGAAAAACTGTTCTGACTGATTGTGCTACCTTGTCAAAATGTTCTACTGTAGCATATATTTGTAGGTAGCTGTGTACATAAAACTCTAGATAGGATATTTTTATAGCTTAAATCACCATATTCAAAAATACTACCAGCTTTCAAACTACGAAGCTGAAGTCAGCTAGCTAACAGCCAATGTTAATACTAGCTAATTCTACTTTCCCAAACAAGGCCCTGATCTGTGTTTTTTAATTTGTCTGAAATATGACACAATACCAATATGGTACAGCAGCTGTTGCCAACTCAGCCACTGTGACTAGGTGGTTGTGTGATTTTCATAGTGTCAGTGTGCGCCCATACAATTACAACTGAACAATTTTATAATTTAAACATAATCCAAATGCATTTTTGAAGATTGCAAATGTGTATAAGTTAAATCACATATTAATTTACACTTTGACACCATTATGGCATAATCACATAAGACATGAATAAGCAGCTCCAGAAATGCATTTTAATTTAAGCCAAACTTAAATCAGTACTGGTGTATCAAATGGCAAATTAAAATGGTACAATTTCATTTCATTTTTTTTATTCAATTCCAAAAATGCACATATGAGTGGGAATTTTAAATTCACACATATGAATGCGCTTATTACACTTACTCACATATTACATTTTCATTTAAATTTTGCAACTGATATAATAAGGACAGGGATAGAGAGGTGGGTTTCTTCCACGTTTTAACCAAGTTTTGACATTTATGGCCCAAATTAAAGGCCTAATAATTAATAGTCACGATTTGCCACTGGTATGGGCTGAGTTGTGAATAGTGCGTTTTTAAATGTTTCAATCAAAAGTTTTTATTTCAAAGTCAACAAAGATATTTTACCATTTTATTCTTTATTATAAAGATAATTCCATTTCCTGTTCTCTGAAGTGCTACATCTAATTTAAAACTCACAAACATGTGGAATGCCTGAAGTGCCTGAAGTGCCATTTTGCCCAGAACAAGAGATGTCCAATAATCTCACACCTGAGCAGCAGTTTATGGAATGCAGTGTCGCATTTCACTGTCAGAAAAATAAATCAGTGACTACAAACAGCCCAGAGTGTCTGGAGACTGGAGCATCTGCCCCTCAGGGCTGTTATTCTGTTATCCTGCAAGCTTGTGCCAAATCCCACAGGGGAACAGAGTCTCTGCACAAACAGAGAAAGAACGCACACACACACACACACATCCATGCTTGGACAGGGACCACCACAGAGAAAATTAGCCCACTTCCTGAAACACTAATGTACTTGTTGACTTCTGAAGAGTGCGAGGTGACCACCCCCCACTTAACATCACTGGCTCTGCTGTGGAAATCGTCCAGAGCACCAAGTTCCTCGGTGTCCACATCACAGAGAACCTCACCTGGTCCCTCAACACCAACTCCATAGCCAAGAGAGCCCAGCAGCGCCTCTACTTCCTACAGAGACTGAAGAAAGCTCTTTTCCCCCCTCCCATCCTCAGCTGAGCAGCTGCATCATCGCCTGGTTTGGGAATTGCACTGCCTCCGACCGCAAGACCCTACAGCTCATAGTGAGGACAGCTGAGAGGATCGTCTGGGTCTCTCTCCCCTCCATCATGGTCATCTACACCAAACGCTGCATCCGGAAAGCCACCAGCATTGTGAACGACCCCATCCATCCCTCACACAGACTTATTTCATTGCTGCCGTCTGGTAGAAGGTACAGGAGCATCCGTGCCACCACTGTCAGACTCTGCAACAGCTTTGTCCCTCAAGCAATCAGGTTTTTAAACTCACAAAGACTGAACTAAATCCCCCCCTCCTGCCAACACACACACACACACACACACCTCTTTTGATGCTCTACTTGCACTATCTATCTGGAACATTGCTGCTAATACTGTGTTTACACTGTTTTACTACCTCAGTAACTGCTGTGTTTATGTATGTTATCTGACGTAACTTACAGATCACAGCATGTTAAATATGTCTGCACCTTATTCCACTACCTCATGTCCAGAAATCTGTGCTGTGTTGGTGCTACACTGTCCGGTCTGTTTACTGTGTCTAATGTCTGTTTAATTTATCGTATTTATTGTATTGTTTCTAGCTTAATTTTTGTTTGCACACTGTCTGCACGTTCGCACTTTGTAATTTTGTACTTTGTACTTTTGTACTTTTGCTCCTTGTTGCACCTTGTTCCTGGAGGAATGTAATTTCACTCCACTGTGTACATAGATGGAATGACAATAAAAGCCGCTTGACTTGACTTGTAAGCTTCACCGTCCCCCTGCTGTAGTGGAGAGTCAGTTTGAAAAGCACCAAGAGGACGAAACCATGTGTTTCTCACTCAAACTGACTCTGTTGCTGTTGCTATAAACACTAATGTATCATTTAAGCAATCAGTTTGCTTCAGAGTGAAACCCAAGTCACTCAGCTGACATAGTTTACTGATACAAATGCTTCCTTGTGTTTAATGGTGAGCGTGAAAATTACATCAAATGAACAGATTGTGGCCCAAAATCTCCTGGTGTTTAGTGGAATTCATTATGCCAGTCATTTTCACCAGCACCTCTAGACCGCAAACAGCAACACAGACCCATAGCATCAATGATCACCATATTTGACAGAGGGTGTCAGGTGCTTGTCATTGCATGCAGTTTTATATTGTTGTTGTTGTTATTTTTATTATTATTATTATTATTATTATTATTATTATTATAAGTATTATTATATCCTAGAGAAACAGGAAATGGTCATAGATAACAGTGGAGATCCTGAAGACTAGGAGCAATAAAAAGAAAGATTTTTCCCCCAAATATGCAAATTTCTTTGATTTTATTGAGAATATTCTTTAGGGATTCCAATAATTTTGCTCCACGTTTTTAAAGAATTCACTACTTTTAAAGTAAGACAACACTCTTGTAGAATGACCTCTATTAGATAAATGGTTAGCAATTTCACAAAACATTTTTGAGGAATATTTGAATCATTATATGTATTTTTTACTTTATATGAACGTTTTTGCTCGGTTTCCTGAGTGTTGCCAATAATGAGGAATATTTGAATCATTATATGTATTGTTTATTTTATATGATTGCTTTTGCTCAGTTTCCAGTGCCAATAATTCTGGAGTTGAAGGTATAACATTACTTACAATACTGCACATTGTGAAAAGATGCAAAACTACAGGGACTTGTTAATAAAGATCGTTGTCTGAGTCGGGTTAATGACATTAATCCGATCATTTCCCCCACATCCAGAAGGATGTAGGGTTGCACGTTTTGTTTTGCTACATTTCTGAATATCTCCTTGTGTTTGACACTAGTGATAGCAATCACAAGTACAGCTTCAGCTCATCAGCTATTTATCCAGCCGTGTATTCAGTGTGATGTGTCAGAGCAGAGAACACAGTAACTGTGATTGAAAAACACACAGTCTTTTAAAACACAATCTTTTATAGAGGAGTGAGTGCTTAGCACCACCCTGCGAGGTCTATCGGGATGGGAGTTGCCCTTCAGCTGTGAGCCTGCCCGGGCCGTCTGCGGCACTGCAGGTCCCTCACGGCTCCTAAACAGGCTTCATCCTCTTCCCTCTTGCTCCAGCCTCGGGCTAACACAGTTGCTGTTTGCTAAACAGGCTCTCTAGAGATGACCCTCATATTGAACTTTGTTTTCAACTTTGTGGCTCTGGGAATTGTGACCAGTTGAAAGGTAGAAAACAGACAGCTGATTTAATAAGATGTGTCACTGGAGGGATTAGGCTGTGAACTATTCATTTAGGTACCGATGTGCTCTTGCAAGGTTTAGCGATTAAGAAAAAAGTGTTAAGCAAGGAAATTTAAAATTGAACATGTTTATAATTCAGAAGACCATGCCTAAATAACAGATCAACAGTCACTTGAATGTGGTTAGAAAAACTGAAGATGATGATGATGGTAATGGATCATGATACAAAAACTTACAGCCAGTACCTGAATGACTACTTCAAACCCCTAAAACCATATATTACTATTTGGTATGTATAATTAATTACTTTATGAACTTCTATCTATATTAACATTAACCACATTTGCATATAGTGGCTTAATGTTTTTCATCTACAACTAATTTCCACAGAGTACAAATAAGCCTCTAAACAACCAGCATGGGCATCTGAAACTAAAGACATCAAGCTTAGTGCAGCGAGCGCAGACAATCAAAATGAACGTACAGGAACTTATTAAAACTGCCCCACCAAAACAAGCACACTTATATACACAATTGATGCTACGTACCTTCTCTATCCTGGGGATATCTGCAGTCTCGTCCACCACAGTATAAGCTGAAGGGCCCTTATGGAAAGGTGTGGATAGTTAGAGACAGCTCTTTATAAACTTTGTTAAGCCCTGAGGAATTAGGCATATTAAGGAAAGGGAGGGTCTTCTTGATCAAAGCTTTTTGGACCACATCCCTGGAGAAATTGCCGGTAGGCTGTTTTGTTCGATGTTCTCCAGTGAGATGTTTCGTCCACAGGTGAGAGCGGGACCCAAAGGTATTTTTTCAGGTCAGACAGTAAAAGAAAGGGTGATACAAAATGTTTGTGCATATGAACCGACTCCCTCAAGGAGAGCTGTTGACTCTGGTGGTATTTTGAAAGTGGCATCTGAAGGAACTGGCAATTGATGGAAAGAAATGACAAACAAGGCATGAGGAACCTAAAGTGTACAAACCAAACTAAAATTTACACAGCACAGGATCTTCACCTCAAATGAAAAGGCAATGTCGTCAGGAAGACACTGTAGAGATGAATGGACATATGTGGATTAATGGACATGTAAAAGTAAAAGATTCTAGTTGATGATCCTCTTCTGAACCAGTGATTTTTCTGCAGTCTCTCTGTTAGTTGATTTATTACATTTAGAGATCCACTCTCAGTATTTCTACATCAAGTGACTATAGTATTCATCGTTTTCTCCAATTCTCAGCTGGCTTTTGTTCATCTGAGAGATCGAGTCTCTGATGAGACCAATGATGCTACACCTAAAGTCATAATTTACATTATAAAAAATAATCCATGTTGAGTAAAAAATTCTTAAATAGTTTCTTGGGCATTATTATTGTTATGCCTATGAGCATCTATAACCATTACACTGAATAAAACAGCAAAAATGTATGAATATGCACAATTATGCAAATTAAAAATGTCTCTTCGCCTACTGGTTTCTGAACTGTGCCCACTCCCTCCACTACAACGCATGCTGCATTTCACTTTGGCGAATGGGGAATATATTTTGAGCTTTATTACCACTTCTAAGTAATTTAGGTATAAAATCTAACTTTATATTCTTTTGGCCTTTCAACTCGTGTCATGGCATGCCACATTTTGGCTTCAATTTCATTTTGGCTGACTTGCGTTGTAACATAATTAACTACTCATAAAATTTCGTTACAGATATAACAGGTATATGAGGTATTCATAGACAAAAAAATAATGAAGCCAAGCCAAGCTGTTTGGCTGGGCTGCTTCACGCTAGGCTGTTGAAAATGGCATCACATGGCACAATCAATGGATTCCATGTGTTTTTTTTAGCTTAAACATACACAACATTTTTCCAAAATGTTGATTTTTGCAGCTGAGTGTGAGGAGGTATAATAGGTCTGGAGGCTGTATATAAAGTAGTGATATTTTTAATCCATCACCCAATTGCTAAATGTTTAATGTGCTAAGGGGAGCAAAGCAGAGCTAATTAGCTATTGCTAGCTTAGCAGGCTTATAACATAGCTCCCCAGCTACAAAAAAACAGCATAGCTGGTCACTAGAAAAAACACACAATTACACCACAAAACATGTTAAATTCTGTGTTTATGTCACTTCAGCACAAGTTACTTGACTTAACTCACTTAGTTTTGAGTCTTTATTCTCTAAATCTGTGGATATTGAACCTGTGTTGTGGTGCTACCGAAGACAATGCTTTAGCTAACAACTGCACATATTTGCTCCCTTGGATTTGAGTCTTCACCCTCTATTGCATCAATGGAGCTTCAGTGGCCCAGAGTCGAACCTGTGCTGTGGTGTGTCATGCTGTAGCATGTTACACTACTGGTACCTGCTACTAAAACAGCCCTTCACCAGTTTATTAGACAGATGCTGAACATAGATTTGACACTGTTGTCAGCGCCATTACTCTATTATAGATAATGGCTAACTGCACATCTCAAATAAGGTAGCTACATTATGTTCTGTAAGTTTCCCGTTGCCACATTGTAGCATATTTTATAGGGTGACCAGGAATCCCAGTTTTTGGTGGCCTGTCCCTGGCTGGAACTGTCCCTGGTAATGTCCCCATTACACCGAAAAAAGTCTCAAGAAAGACCTGGCAGCAGAGCAGATGGGCAGACGTCTTGCATTATGCTTGTTTTGGCTGACAGAGGTTGATCTCTGTCTCCCCAGAACTGGAGCTGCCCAAGGACGTGTTCAGTGCTTAGGGACTGGCTATTGGCCACAGGTCTTTTTTTTCTGTAGCCATGAGTCTCTTTTTCCATAGTTTACCTCAGCTTCACTCACCAGGCTACTGTATGATTTTCTGACACGGTTTACAAATTTACTTACTTAGAACCCAATTTTTTCAGTCGGCCTTCACCAGAGTTTGTTAATGTACAGTTAAATGAAAATACATGAAACTGCAAATTATTGCAAATAACAGCAATATTTAACAAATAAAAGCTGCTAGCTGGGCAGTACATCTCTCTCTAGTGTGTTAGAGAGAAATTCAACTATTTGTTATATTATAAAGAGAAAAATATATAATATATATATAAAGAGTTCAGTCCAGTCCAGACAATATATGGGCGTGATGGCACACTCTTCATAGGTGCACATCATTTTAAAACAAGACAATGATTATCTAGTCTCTCAGTTAAGGTTTAGCTACAACTCTGGATTAATGCAAAATGGAAAGCAATGGATTAACATTGACTATTGAAAAAATATTGGATTTAGTTTGTTTGTATCTCATTCTGTTCTGTATAGGTCCACTTCATCTTAGACTGACAGATGCAGCAAACTAAAGGAATGATTGTGGTGGGAGCACTGGGGTGTCAAGTGTGACTGTGTGGCAATTGCAAATGGTTTACACAGCTCATGGGTCAGGCAGAAGGGCTCCTAGCAGAATTTTGCTTAGGGCCCCAGGGAGGTCAGGACTGGCTCTGCTACGAAGATGAAGCACAGCCGCCCATGTGAGGCTGAGACGTATGAGCGATGAGGCGTGAAACCCAGAGCAAGTGTATTTCAGCTCTCTTTAACACCAGCGCTCCCCTGACTCTCTCTGGAGCTCTCTTAAGCCCAGTGTGGGGCCTGATCTGCGTTCTGGGACATGATAGGGTCGTGTCCCACCAGCCCAGAGGCCCTGGAGTTACTCCCACCCCACACACACGTCACTCTTGATCCCCTATTAAAGCTCCTGTTCCTCACACACACTAGGATTAGGTGTAGGACTGAACATTCAGCCTGCATTTGATGCTGAACCTGATCATGATGAAGAGGTGATGGACGTTTAAACTAGAATGAAGAGGAAGTCTTTCGTACCATGTATAATACACTGCACCATCTTGAAAAGCCTCAAGAAATGTACATATGTGTATTTGAAAAGGGCAAAAGTGAAACATTGTATAAATTCTCAAACAGCTGTGCCCATTGACTTGATTAGGATGCTGCATTTCAGAGGTTTTCTCTGTCTAATAGTAAATGATTTTAAAGATGCACCTTTTGGATTGTACGCCATGTAGTCCTACGCTCAGTATACGATAAAGGTCTAAAGGCCTCTATTACATTTAACTGTGCATGTGTCTATGCTCTGGTGGATGTGCTCTGTTTGTTTTCTGTGTGTTCCAGATCCACTCTGGTCCTGTTCTGATGCTCCTGACCATGTTTTCCCTTATGCCCCACTCTCACCTGCACATCATCAGCTAGAAGCCTCAAAAGATCCCTGCTTGGTGGATGCTGCTCTCTTGATTTTTTACTTTATACTGTTTAACTGGTTGTTATATTGTGGCAAGTTAATTGCCTTGTTTATGCTTGTGGCATGAAATCATGCCTTATCCCATATTATTGAGTCTGCCTGTTGTGCTGTGTAAATACTTTGTAAATAATGTACATATAAGAGACCTAATTTCCAGTCAAAAAAGGTCATTGAATGCAAGTTATTAATTTTTCAGCATCAAGAAAAAAGGAGAAAACATGCATTTAACAGAAAACTACAAAGAAGCCTTAATAACTACATATATAATGAAATATCAATTTCAATTTAATGTGTCCACCCTTTACCTTTATTACAGTTTCAATTCTTTTCCTTTCAGACTTGAAAAGAAATCTGCAGGGACATTTTCCACACCTTCAGTCTTAGAGGTTGGTTGTATTTTCTGCTTCTCACAACTGAAGTAATCCTGATTACAAATGTAGATGCAGTCTACTGTCCAGTTTTGATGTTCTAGTGCAGATTTTCTTCTTTTTTGTCTGTCCCCTTTTCTTAGTGAGGGCATCTTGACATCTACACATCCTTTCAGACCATCGGATTGTCTTCTCACAGTGGAAGGATGGACAGAAACACCTGTGGATTTTTCAGATCTGAAGCAAGAGTGGAGCTTGATTTTCTCCTCTCTCTCAAAGACAAAAGATTTAAGTGCTGTTTTGTCTGATGGCGACAGTTTTGGTGTTCTGCTTGTTCTTTTATTTTCTCTGTATCTTTTAGTAGAATTTTCAAATCTAGTTTTGGCAGCTCCTGATTTTTAACTTTCTCCTTCCTTATGCAAGTGGATTATTTTATATTTAATCTCATCAGATTAGATCTTCTTTAGTCTTTTTGGATGCACATTAGGAAGGTAATTAAGGTGTGTAACCTTGAGTAGTTGCTTGTGTGAATGTTAATATCTCTCTAAAGGGAAACATAATGTCTGTGACTCCTTTGGGAACCACCTTTGTTGGGAGGACTCAGCTGTAGCGCATTAGTTTTAAGAATGGAAGTGGCTGTAATTAAATGAATGATAAATGAAAGTAAAGATTTTATCATTTAAAGACCAGAAAGCCCCTTTCAGATGATGGACTTTGGAAGTGGAAGGAGGAGGCAAAACACATGAGTGCAAGTTTTGTAACCTGTTTTCTGCTACTCTGTACAGGTGTTTAATGAAGGTACAAACAATGTAAATATCCATCAAAGGTACAATATTTGTGTATTTTAATGAGTTTTAAAGGTACACTATGCTTACCTCTGCAGGGAAAAGGGCTGAATTTGTATCTTTAACCTAATGTTTTTAAATATAAAAATAAAATATGAAGCCTGAAGTGAAGACAATGTGTATAGAGTAAATGCAACTTGCAAAATATAACTGTGATGGAATATATGGAACAATTATGTTCCCTAACTAGATACTGAAGATGTACCCTTGAGGGTACCACCTGTGACACGAGGGGGGATACAGTGGATTTATTCACAGCTGTGGGGTTTTATGGTGTTGTGTATGATGAAAAGTCCGGCAGCAGGAGCGCCAGACAAAACTTGTTAATTAACAGTAAAAGCATGTTTTCTCGATGATGGTTAAAATCTGTAAATAGTCATTTAATTCATAGAAATACTGACTTTACTTTATTACTAGTGATTCTGACAGCAACAACCATTAAAATAAAACAAATGTCTGTGAACTAAAAGCTTTTTTTCTTTTTTCACACTCTACATGGATACAATCTGTTTGCTGCCAGATCAGCATCTAATTGATCTTTCCATGATGGCTTAACTGAGTATTATTTATTTATTGATGTTCAGTGGTTACAAAATTATTTCTATGTTTTCATTTAATAACAAAAATGGATGTACATTGTTTCGTTTATGTTCTGTTGACTTTAGATGGTGATTCTGAATTTTTCAGAAGTTTCTGATTTTGAAGTTTTAGAGAAGAAGGAACTGAGAAGAACTTCATCATCATTTACTTCCAAAAGTTACAATGTCAAGTCAGACTAAGACTATAATATAGCAATAATTCTCTGTCTCTGAGAAGTCTCTGTCTTGACTCAGACTTGTCTTAACTACACTAACACTAACTACACTTAACACTAGAGAGGACATTTTTGGACAAAAACACTAAAAAGAAGCACATTTCTGAGTTTTGTCAGCCTGATGAGGCTGGGCAATACAGTGCTGCGCTAAAGAAAATTACATGACAGGACATATAACATAGTTTTAGGCCAGAATGCCCCTTTATTGAACAGCTGTACTCTATAAAAATCAACACAGTGTGTGCTGCACACCCTTCAGTGTGCTTCTTTATAGAAGAAAGCAGTTAAAGAGTGATTCAGAAACTCACTGCAGCTGTGAGAAGCTGCTTTAGAGGCACTGAAAGCTCAAGAGGGCAGTAGTGATCTAGGTTGCTGTGCATGGCTTTTGGTGGGAGCATAACCGTCCACACTCTCATCAGCTGTCCAGACTTGTAATGCCCAAGACATGTCCAAATTAGTCTACTGGACTGTTTTTTAATTCATGTGGCTATTCACAGAGTAAGCTGCTTAGCATAATGGATCTAATTAAGCTTAATTATGAATCAGTTACTCAGTGGACTCAAAAGATCTGTCCCTTTCTGCATTTTCCAGACAAAAGCTGTGTTACATATTTCTTTCCCTCACACTCTGGCTCTGTATAATGGCATATAATGAATGAGCTGTAGCTGGTTATGTCATATCAAAGCTGAGAAGGGTGGATAGATGTCATTTAGCTTAAATGGCACTTTAGTGCCTGTGCCACTCGAAGCTGTTTAGGTCTAAAAGTCAGAAATGGATGAGGTGCTGGTGGGGTGACACATAGCAGAGCTCTGAAACGCCCACAGGTTTTATAGAACCTGAAAGGATCTGTATAGAGTCCATTACATCACCGAGAAAAGGGGTTTTCTTGGAAAAAGACGTGCTGCCTACCTCTCACTCATCTCACTAATTTGCATCCTTACTGCAGTCTGTCTATGTCTCTCTCACCCCTGCCTGTCCATTTCTCTCTCTTTCACTCATCAGTTTCTTACCTTTTCTTTCCCTCTATAGTAAATCCATATAAATAAAAGTGTCCCACTGCACTCAAGGGGGTTCCTAAGGACGACGCCGCAGGAGAATTACTGTTGGATCTCTAAAGAACCTTGCAATGGAGTTCTAATTTATGGTTGGCGCCACAAAGAACCACTTTTTTGGTTTGTAGCCTCTTTCTACAGAACCCTAATGGCCAGTTTGCTGCTGAAAGGAAAACTGACTCTATATGTAATCAATGTGTTGTTTATTTAGTGGCGATGGTGTTTAGATGTTGTGAAGAAAAACTCCGCCGATACTGAGTTGCCAGTAAAAAGGTTTATTACATAGTAAAACAGTATCATATCAAGCACTATAGAGTACCTGAGAGAGGATCTGTGCCAATTCTAAATGTCCCCTCCCGAACAGACTGACCAACAAATTAAATTAAGAACATGTCTATTGAAATATATTTCATCAATGTTATTGTAAAAGAAAATGCATATTTTTGGCCTACATACAGTTTGTGTAAAAGGAACAGAATTAATAGGCATTTCATTTAATTCTCAATTTGGTTTATGCTGGGGTTTGAATGCTGAATTTACAGAAACATTAAATTTACGAGGGAAACTCTGCTTTTAAATTTGCCATTGTTAAAGTTCTGAAAACTACTACTCACGTAACATCTGCTAATTTTCCAGGCAGAACATTGCAAATTGTACACTGATCTTCAACCAATCCACTTATTTGAGTTTGTATTGTCTCTGTAAATCTGCTGTAGATGTATTCATCATATTTTACTCTGTTAAAACTTTCAAATAGATGACGGAGAAAGACTCCATGGTGGTGCTGGAGAACTGCCTTAACTGGGATAAAGCAGTTGAGGAAATGATGGATCCAGATTTGGAATTGGACACGGAGGTGACCGTCATCTTCAGGAGGTCATCAGAATGTGTCTGCAGCAAACTCACTGCAATGGATGAGCACATTGTTAAGCTGCAGAGTGGAATGAAGTGCTCACACATTGAGAGCTGCAGTGACAGTGCGCCCATCAGAATGTGTCTCAGAGAATTATTTAACATCACGTAAGGCACCTATTTCAGCAAAATCCACGATGAGCTCATCAGATCTGTGAGATTAATGCTGACACAAGAGATGAGAGATGCTGTGAACATAAATACAATTTTCAGCCTCATCTCCAGCATTTATGAAGACATGCTTAAGCTTTAACTTTTGATGTCATTTATTTTAATTTTCTATCTTAAATTTCATTCCAAAGTTGATGGATTTATACATTTATGAGAATTGAGTAAGATGTGAATCATACAACATACAAATGAGTAAATCTTACACTGATATATAATAACAAAATATTTCTGAAACTGATTTATCATAACAGAACAGGATTGTAAACAATTAAAGACAATGTTATTTATCATGTTTACCCTCTGTGACATTAATAGTTCTTTTCTTGCATTATTGTTTCACTAGATGAACTCTGCTCTTTTGGAGATGAATCGTCGAGCTCAGTCTTGGGACGATTCTGTTTGGAATGAAATCATGGATGTTGCCAAAAATCTGCTGTTAACAACTACGAAGCAGCTGCAGGATTTTATGGAAATCTGTAGAGTGTGTGGCTGGTTCAGAGGGTCTCGAGGTTCTCCTGTTGACACACATGACGAGCTGGGAGCTATTTTTCAGATTATGCTGAGCATCAGCTCCGAGGGAATATCAAGCGATGCTCTGGACTGTGGTTCAGATACACCTCTGAGAAACTTCCTCCAGGCTGTGGCTGACAAAATGAAGTCAGAGATTTCCTGTGAATCAGGCACGCAGAGGCAGTCGAGCAGTACATCTGATTCCAGCATGGTCACTGAAAAGCCTTCCCCTCAGGAGCAAACTGATATTGCCACAAAAGAAAGACGTCTAGTGGCCATCTATTCTTATCTGACAAAGAAGCTCCGGATTGGCTCTAATCTCCATCATTGTGAAAGAGTTTTGGAGAGCATCATCTTCAGCAACGTTACTGGGGTTAATAAGGCAAACTTCACTGAAAGGGAATCATGAAGTCTCTTCAGGCTCTCCGCTAAGTGCTTTGTGGGGAAGGCATCCAAGATGATCTTCCAAATGACTAACAGTGAGACCTCTGAGATTGTTATGGCATCAGAAAGTGACAAAAGCCAAAAGACAAGTGTGGAACCTCCTGTTTTTGACTCGGAGCTGGAAAGCATCATGTTAGCTGCAGCCTCAAGAGTCGTGTTTCAGTCTCTGAACTAAAGAGCACCTTCAAGGAGGACTTTGAGTTGGTGGATGCTTCTGTTGATCCCACACTTCACACCACACAAGTCCAGATGGTGTCTGATAAAGTCCTGAAGTCTATCCAGGCTAAAATGAAGAAAGTTCTTATTAGAAATATGTTCATGAGAGCAAATGGAGCCATGAACACCCAAGATGATGCCCAGCTGAGACTGAACCTCCTGTCAGCTTTTAGGGAGATACTTGAGACCATTACCAAAGTCTGCAGGAATGTCTCATCCAGTCTTCGTGGCATCTGTCAAAATTCTGTGATATGTCCAGTGAGGACTTCTATGACCTTCAGCCCAAGAAGCATAGAGTCAACTATATTTACATTGTAGACATTAAGCCCCTGGTTACTATTACCATTGCTGTAAAGAAATCTGAGTCTGTAAGTTTTTTTACAATCACCACTTCACTTCAAACCACTCTGAATGACTTTATTTACATCTCAGTGATTGAATAAATTTGGAATTCCTCTTTAAACAGGACATCTAACTATTGAAATAAAAAAGTAAAATGCAGTTTTTAGTGTGTCGTTACAGAATCAGTGACTATAAAATGATGTTCAGTCTGACAGTAAGTATGCAGAGTTTTGGGTGTTTTGGCTTTATTTTCATTTAGGTTAAAAATCTGTCTTCCTGGAGAATCATGTTATGTGTGCAAACATCACTGCATGTTCAAAATAAATGATAAAATGATATAAAATTTGGTTATTCAAATAAAATAAAATAACACTCAGGGAAGGCAGTTTTTAGTGTGTAGTCATTCGGGCTGGCCTGAAGAACATTTTACAGGCTTTGAATACACATTGATATTTTCTAATGAGAATTTGAATATTTGTTCTAAAAGTTACCAGAGATCAAGAGAGTCCAGTCAAAGTGATCCAGTCAAATTACACAGTTCCACTGTTTATAGCATCTTAACTGAACTTCAATTAATAATTTACTAAAATGTGATGATTTTGTTGGTGTGGCAGTAGCAGAGCAGCAGTGTGGATTGAATGTATGGCAGCACTCAGATAAAGATCACTGTACTTACATGTTTAAGATGATTCATCAAACGTCTTGGGTCTCCATGATATACCAGCCTCTTATTGCAGATTTATTACTGAGCATTTTTTGTTCTCTGATAAGTTAACGTGCTCCTACATGTGATTTCTCTGGCTTCTCTGTGTGGAAAGTGGTGCAGCTTGTTGTGCTGCACCGCTGAGTTTATGTGGATGCTTGGCATGAATTTATGATGCATTCAACTGAACCACCTATAATTTATTTTTGATATTTTACACATATAATAATCTCAGTTGATTATCACTGTGTAATGCTTCTTCTGATGAAGTGTTGTAGTTCAGGCTACAATTTTTGTGGGTTACAAAAAGATGAAGCTTCTGAATACTAAATAAAGAACTGAATATCAACATAATCAATGACTACTCAACTGTTCAAATTATTCAGGTGTATCCGTATGGTCACATAATCAAGACAGTTTAATATCACTAACAGCAGAGTCTAACAGCAGAGGTGGGGTGGTGGGCATGTGATTTGGTGTTTTCCCACTTGGAAGACTCTAAAGCAAAAATAAACGTATAACAATTTATATAAAAAAACATCAATTTACAATCATTGCACTCAGTTATTATAAATACACACACTTCATTATTCATGAGACTTTGATGGTTTCAGTTACATATAAATATTAAAAACATTACAAATTCTAAAATACATGTTTAATATATATCTATTAAGAATTGCTGCTGTGCTGGTCTTTAAGACAGAGTGAAACTATCAGGCTAATGAGTGAATATCAGTTTGTTTGAATGTCACTTTTTTGTCAACAAACTCACATAATTACACACACACACAGACACACACACACACACACATATATATATATATTGACATCGAAAGCCTGGCAATCTCACCAAAACACACCACACAAGCCAGCAAGCTTTGCCAGATGTAGTAATTAAGTTACTTTGGTTGTGTTAGTGTAAAGTTTGAGTAGCTGTTGTTGGTATATAATAGTGTGAAAATGAACAGTTTCATATGACATCATTTTACTGTGTAGGAGTGTTAGCTTGCTTGTAGCATGTATGCATTATTCATATTTTGACTGCTAAATGACACAATTCAGATGGTCCAGTGTAGGAAAATGTACATACTGCACAACTGTGCTGGAGCATTTATGTTTATTACAGGCTGAGACAGCAGCCAAAGAAAACCAGCGCAGGAGTTCCATGACGCCATCTTCAGAGTAACAGTTGGACTTTAGAGGTCTATACTTATCAAGGTATCAGCCTGAGGATGGCTGAGCCAAGCTGGGAAGTTAAGGAGAACACACAGAAAACCAAAAATTGATTTGAAAATATAGCCTGCTAAGGCTACTCAAAACTTCAGTTTAAACTCTCTCTCTAAAGCCATCTCTCCTACTGGCTTGGAGAGCCTCAGTTTTTAGGGTCCCAGCTCCTTCCCAAATCAGTCCCAGGGGATGAGCCTTAGACACCTGGCTTGGGGCTCTAGTGGAAGCTCCGCTTCCAACCACTGCAGTATGTCCACTATTAGATACTTAGAAATCTACAAAAGTATATTAGCACCTCAAACTCAGTCTGCACTGTTTCAGGTGAGCTTAATCTAACATCTAGAACTGCTTTTATCCTGTACTACATTTACTGCATCATATCTGTCTAATGTTTCTCACAGAGCATTCTGTCCTTATTAATAAACCTGCTATTAATCATATCACACATATTAGACTCTTATTTCTTTGCACGTTCTTATTTTGCATATTCTTGACTACTTCCTGATTTTGTTTAAAAAAAAATTTCAAACCTTCCTGCTCCATCTCTCTGTCTGGACATCAGTTTTACTTCATTATTTCAACACATGAACTCAAATCTTTGCAAACTCCAGGTGCTAATATGTCCTCTTGGTTCTCAGCTCTGTAAAGCCTCGGTTCCACCACAGGTTCTTCTTTACTATCTCTAGGAGGGAAATGCCACACAGCTCTCAGAAAAGTGACACAAAATGTGTTGCTCTTAATCAAAAACATTGATGTGTCTAGCTAAGGACAGAATGGACGTTTTCAACGCATCTGTTTTAAGATTGTCCAAGTCTGCTGCATTTACTGCTGATCCTCCCAACAGTTTCCTTTCATCTGAGTTAAGTCCTTCATCAATGGACCACAGCTGTCAGTCTCTTTGTATAATAATAAGTGTTGTACTCCTGTTTTATTCTAGTTTTCACTGTTTAAGTGTGTTTAATGGTCACACACACTAGACAAAGTGCACATAATCAGAGTGTAACATGTTAGTGATCAAGAGAGGCACTGAGAGGTTGTGAAAAAGGAGAAATGACAGTGATTGTTGAGGTTATAAATACATTAGTGTAAGATTCTCATTTTGTGGTCTTTCTGTATGATTTGAGAGATGAAGAAGTCAGTACTGAATCTGATGTGTTTAAGGGAGTAAAACAGTGAGAGGAAATCTGAGGAGTAATCGTGAAGGAATCTGATTCAGCATGACTGCTCACTGTTCTGTGGTTGTTAGAGGGCAGAATTTGGAGTTACAGAATTAGTGTGTCATCCTAAATAATCTTATTTTAAAGTGCTCATTTCCTACATCCATATTAATCCATCCATCCACATTCACACATCCTACATTCCAACAACCACAAGGTGTTTTGTTTATGGACAAAAAACAATTAAGTAGTTGCAAATTATTTTAACATGACAATTTATAAGTTACTGCACATTTAAGAATGATCTATGTAAATGAACTTTGTACTGATTGGCTGATGTATTTGCACCTTATTTCAAAAACAGTCTGACTCAAACACACGATCAACATTAATGGGCGGGGCTAAATTGTTATGGGTTGAATTGGTGAATGTATATAAATGTTTAGTTCTTTGTGACTTTACACAAACAATTGGTTAATAAATGATTATTTTGCATAAATTGACTGCATTTGTGGACTAAATGATACATTTTTTAACTTCAATAATATTTACATACTATATCAAAATATAAAAAGTAAAATGCGTTTAAAACTGCTCAGGTTAATTTAACCTTCATACACGTCTTAATCCCTGAATACAGAGCAGACATGATAAAACAGTCTGTATGATTCTGAGTCCTGCAGTAATAAACCAGCATCCAGTTCAATCTGATATCTATCACACACTGTAGAGACACAGAAGAATAGATTGTGTTGTTCAGATTCAAACTTCATTCTGTCGTGTTTACTCTCTGCCTTTTATTTTCATAGAAGCAACAGCAGAAATATTCAGCTGTTGCTTTTCCATTAAGTATAATTGCTGCTGAAATGCAGACTTCCAGAAACAGCGCACACTCGTGTATTTGTGTCTTCTGTAGGCACAAAACATCAGTTCAAATCAAAATGGCAGAACAAAATCATTATGCTATTTACACCCACACTCTCTAAATTTTAAAGTTTTCGATAAAAATAATTAATTTTTACACTATGATTAATCTGCTGTTTTATTTCTTGATAAAAGTGTAATTGTGTATTGTGTGGTGAGTCTTACTAAGCTGGATCAGCTGTATGTTTTTCTCTAAAATACCACCAGGGGGAGTCCCAGTGCTGTAACCCTGACTGCACTGCTCCTCTAACCATGTAGATCAGCAACTGTGTCTGACCTTACTCTCCCTGTGAGACACTGACTTACATCAGTTTAAAACACAGTGTGGAGGATTTTACACTCAGATCACTTTAGATCAGCATTTTAGTAAACGTGAGCCTGGTTTTATTTTTTTGTTGCATAATATCTGTAAAGTGTCTCTCGGGGTCTATATATTTCTAATGGGCCTACTATGAGTCAAAAAACACATATTAGAAGCTCCAAACTCCATTTGGACCTGATCTGCACTGACTCACTCCAGCTCCACCTCCATCTGAACTCCCCATCTGGAGATTCAGCACATATAGGCTACATTTAAAACTTCATACTACCATAATAAATAGTACATAAAAATAGTATACCATCAATAGAAGTCCATTCATAAGTGTATGGGTTCTATGGACATTGTCACTCCTACATCTACCTCAGAGTTTGGCTTCTCACGTTTCAAAGTCTCTGTTGCTCCAACTGAATTCTGAGCCGTGGTTTTCCTTGTTTGATATTTTCCTGTTTGACCCCTGCTTTGTACTGGTTGTTGCTCATGGCTTTGCCTTCTGTGCACCTGCCTGTCTGTTTTCTGCTCCTGCCTGTTGAGACTGTGGTTGTTGGATTGTACCTACTAATGCCATTCTGCATATGCAGCCTCTACAAGCTCTTATCATTATATCAAGACCACTTTACTGCATTTTCATTTTACAAATAAACAGGAGAATTCATGTTGAATATAGTGGCTGTGTTTGTTGAGGGATGTGTGACAGTCTGCTTGCTGTTGGGTGTGGAGAGTGAATTTGTATTTGATATTGAGTCTGTAACCACAAGCATACACACTGCACATCACTGGTTAGCTGATGTTCTGAGAAAGGGGAAGTTGCCTGTTGTCCTAAAAAGCACCATGTGGTCACTCTCACAGTGTGTTTCATTGCGTACAGTGAAATTCAGGTGAATTCTGTCAGCCAAATACAAAAGTTATCTATAGTCTTCTGATGAATTCAATGATCTCTGAAATGTGAATTCAGTGCCTTTCTTCTCCTTGTCTGTTTTGTAACTAATCAGATTTGCTTTACTCAGTATCATAATTAAATTATACTGTAACTGCTGTAAGAGTAGAATGAAGCCATTAATCTACTGTAATAACAGCCTTTTTATCAAACCAAGCACGCAGAAAGGCTCAGAACATACAGCCAACCGGTGGGGGAGGTCACCACCATCCACACACTTCACACTACCAGTGACTCCCCTCCCACACACAAACACCCTCACCCCCAACACAGAACAACACATATATTACATACCTTTTGCCTAACAACAACAAAATATAAATCATAAAGTGTATCTCTTTTAACTGGGGTGTCTGCCTCTCGTGAGCCTCTTCCCAGCATGTCAGCTCCTGGTTGGCAGCGTGCCCCATGGCCGTCGTAACAATATTAAATCCATACATTATAGTGTGCTGACTGGATTTGTAGATCTTCACCCTACACTGTCAGAAATAAAGAACTGTGCAGGTACATTTTTAGTCCTTTATATTATTCTCAACAGTTACAGTAATGAGATATTAGACATTTATTTCATTGCACATTAGTCATCGTTTTACTGCTCTTTATTCTACTCATCTCTGATTAAATGTGTTTATTGATCACATGCAGTAGACAAAGTGCACATAAGCAGAGTGAAACATGTTAGTGATCAACAGAGGCACTTTTGAGGTTGTGAAAAACGAGAAATGACATAGTGATTGTTGAGGTTTCCTGAGAAGAAAACAGAATATAAGAGAGAGAGACACACAGGCAGTGTGGTAGAGAGTGTGTGTTTCTCTTTGAGGGACATTAGTGTGTGTAGAAGAATCAGTGATGATGGAGTGTTTGTATCTTCTGCTTGTTGTGTTTCACTTCACTGCAGGTGAGAGCAGTTATTTCACACCTTCATTCAGAGTTTTGGATGTTTTTTTCTACTTCATAATAAGATGTGAGGTGTTCTTTGTGTGTGTTTGTCAGGCTGCACTCTCCCAAGTGATCAGATGAAAAAAGAGGTCAGAGGACACACTGGTGATTCAGTACTGCTGCCCTGCTCCTGCACTGACCTGCAGACCAAACCAAACACTGTTAAATGGGAGATTAAATCAAAAAAATCTGGAACCTCAGAATATGAAGAAATATACTCTTCCCAGACTGGACAGCACAGAGACAGAGTCAGGCTGACCAATAAGAACTCAGGAAACCTCTCTCTACTCATATCAGACTTGACTGAAGAGGATCAGGGAGACTACAGGTGTTCAGTCCAGGAAGATTTTAAATTTATCAAACTTCATGTTGAAGGTAAACCACTTTTTTCTAGCAGTGACTCTGAGTTAATAGTGTCTTTCCAGGAATAATCAAGAACCTCTCTCTGTGTTGGATGGTAATATAAGTGAAGTGAATAATTAGGAAGTGATTTATTGTGTTTGTGTTTATGTGTTTGGTTGTTATTTATCTTTGCAGTGAGAAAAACTCCAACAGACCCAACAAAAACTCCATCAGAACCGCCCACGACAAACCAACAGACAGACAAACTATATCTAGGTCAAACAACTATCCATTTAATCAGCAGTGAAAGAAAGGGCCTCTTTCTGCTTTCTTATTCTTTACATGCGTTTGTTTTATTTCACAGGTCTTGGCATTCTCACAGCTTTGCTATTTCTGTTATTTGGAATAGTGCCGATCATCTGCTGGAAACGCAGAGGTAACCCCCCCCACACACACACACACACATTCTGTATTAGCCTGAAACTGTAGCATTCACCTCCTTAGAAAGTCATCTACATCTAGATTTTCATGAGTTGTGTGGATGTTGGCTTTAAAATCTGATTAAATATTTCACTTGTAATTGTGGGATAGTCCAGCTTGATTGTAACCCCCTCGTTCAAACACAGCTTTTCCCAAAAAAGCAAGTGAATTTCTTTTAAAGCAAGTATAAAGTACAGACTGTTCTGCACAATCCTTATAGGAGACCTATGGATGAATCAACAAGCAGCAAACTTACAAAAGCAACAGCAAACTAGATTTAAATTTTCTGAAGGACATACAGTGCTTTCAAAGCAAAAAAACACAGTAATATTGACATGAGACAGAAGCAAGGAAAGAAGGCAAAGGAAAGGAAGAGAGGAATGAAGTAAAAGAAAGAAAGGAAGGAAGGAAAGAAGGAAGAATGGAAGAAAAGAGATGGAAAGAAAGACCAAGAAATAGAAAGAAAGAAAGAAAGAAAATAAAAGAATGAATAGAAAAGTGAACATCTGGGGAAAAGATCAGATAAAAAGCAATCAGCCTATAGCATGAGGTTTAGTAAGCTTCAGATAAGTTATATGTTAATAAATAATAATGAAAAAATGAAATTAGCTGCTTTATACGTAAAGATGGAGGAATGAAAAACGTAAAGGATGAACAAAGAGAAATGACGAGGTTGAAAAGCCAAAAACGGCTGAAGGGGAGAGCAGTGTTCAGTAGAACATGCCTTAACCATTTAAAACATCTACTATCAGTACCACAATGAGCTATCAATTTACATCAGAGATGTCCAGTCTTATCCACAAAGGGCCGGCATGGCTGCAGTGTTTCATTCCAACAAAGCAGGAGCTCACATGATCAGATAATGAAGAGATTAATTGATCAAACAAGTGAAATCTGGTGAACGTCTTCTTGTTTAGAATGAAAACGTACAGCCACACTGCAGTGGATAAGATTGGACACCCCTAATTTACAGCCTTGTGTAAATGATGTTGGATGTTGCTCTTAGATCCTCTTTATCTCTTTAAACACACTAACATTCCTCCACACCTCCCATATAAAGCTTAGTGATGAATTATGTTTCCCTTTAGGAAGGAGAAGTGGAAGGAAAGTGACCGCTGAAGGACATTTGGGCTTTAACAGAAAGCAGGAGAATCAGGTTAGCACACTTTGTTTTTGCTGCTGTTGATATGGACCCAACTGTGTTAAAACAGTGCATCACATTCAGTCAATGTGATGCATTTTATTTCTTTGCTTGTGTAGGTGAATGTTAGGAGTCCTGCTTAGGGACACTTATTGGTGTAGCATTAAGTGTTACCTACTGCACTTCACTAACTACAGATTGCACTGTATGGGTTCTACATTAATAGATAGGATTAAACTTTATTAAATCATTATACAATATGCATTTGTATTGTTAAACAATGTGTAGGTAGAGTAATGCCTATGTACATGTTCTCCACTTGGTAGTGAGCTGTAGAATGTTTTCTTGTATTGTTTCTTTTGGAACAGCATCTGTTGTAAAAAAGCCACTAGAATGTGTATGTGCATGTGTTCGAGAGCTCTTGTATGTATGATATATATATATATATATATATATATATATATATATATATATATTTATAATTTCATCATTTCTCTCTCTCCACAGACTGTGTCTGATGATGTGATGTACTCTACTATAACCCACAGTAACACAGCCACACCAGCACGTGTTCAGATCAACACTGGAGAGCAAACTGAATACGCCTGCATCAAAATAAACTAAACCAAATAAATATACAGACATGCACTCAGAGTCTATCACAGAGTAATGCACAAATATCCTATTTTCACATTTTCTTGTTTGATGGTCACATTTAAAGTAATGCTTTAATTACCATTTTACATTTTTACCACTTTTTATTGTTTATCTAGTCGCTAAGATCACAACAAACCATACAACATAAATATTATGGCACTGAATATTTTACTGCACTTTCAAGTTACTAATAAATAGCAGATTTGAATTTGATAGATTTGTGTTGATTGTAGTTGCTGTTTGTTGACAGTCTGTTTAGTGTTGTGTGAAGAGAGTCAGTTCATATGTAATGACCAGTAAACCACAAGTACGCTGATTGCATTTCATTGGTAAGCCGATGTTCTGAGAAAGGGGAAGTATTATGGGGTCACTCAGAGTTTGTAAGTTTCTTACAATGTGCATCATAGTGTGCAGTGCAATTGAAGTGAATTCGGTCAGCCAAATGGACAATTTCGGCCATTTTCTTCTGGTGAATTCAGTGACTGAATCAAATCCAGACATCATTTTGGAGTGCTGCCTGAGTTTGTTGCTATGCTAACTATTTTTAAAAGTTTTTGACCACTTCTTCATTCTGGTCTGAGTTCTGGGTAAACACACAAACCCTTCTGTTCCAGCTTACTGTCTGATCATTATCTACCATCTTCAGTGGCTGAGTTATTTCATTAGGCTTTATTTCAACAGATGAGGTCAAAGGTAGAGATAAATCTGCACATAAAACAGGATTGTGTAGAACTGCTCACTCCAAGCATTCATGTGTACTCATTGTTCTCAGATGTAGCTGTAATATTACATTCTTATTCATTAAACATTTGCTGAACCACAGGAGCTTCTCTGGGATCTCTAGGAGGTAAATACATGATGTGGTTAAAAAATATGCAGCACTCAGAGAACTGGGCTGCAAAGCTAGTGCTACAGTGTTCTTGAGTACATTACTGAAAACCCAAACCTCTGTGTTCCGACTCCTTCAAAAGTAAACTAGTTAATATCCGTTTCATTACTACAGGTCAATTATATTTAGAGCTGATCCTCCCAAAACTCTCATTAGAAGTGTAGTTTATTCATCTTTGAACAACTTCCATTTCACTTCTGTGTGGGTTCAGCAATAACAGTCGGGATTTTACCTATGCATATAAAACACTTCTATTGATGAAAGATGTGTATATAAAAAGATTCTATTCTCTTCTTTTATTGTCATGCTTCAGTTATTATTCAGTTCACTACTTAACTTCTTTCTGGACATGAGCACTCTAATGCTGAGATAATAATTAGAATTTTAAATTATTTGCTTTAGACAGAATTGAATGTCGAGATGTCTTCACAGCAGTCACATGCCTCTTCTACAGTGTGCTGCACCAGCTGGAGGATGGTCTCCTTGACTTGTCCAGCAGTGTTCACCTCTTCTGCTGTCATTACACGTATATTCGCTGCTTGCAAGACCAGCTTGATATATTCAGAGATGGCTGGGACAATCATCCCATTTCTATAAACTGCTTCTCATATCCCTCTGAAAAAACCCTACTGAAATCCTGTTGTATGAGCTGGATCAGTGAGTTCACAAGCATTAGCTGCGTGCTCAGAGCACTGCTGACTAGCATAACCTACTTAATTAAAGTTAGGCTACTAATGCTAATGTACTCTAGGTTTTCTACTGTTATTCACATGGGGGAGGGATCATGCTTAGTACAACTCCAGTGTGTCATGATTTCCAGGGCCACCTAAAAAATCCTGAACACAAAAATAATGAAAAACAGTTTAATGGTCCAACTCCACAATTCTGTACTACATAACTCAGTCTTTTCACAATTTCTAACATGTATGTGTTTTGAAACAAATCTCTGAATTTACTTAACAGGGTCTTTAAGTGCTGCTCTGTGTAGCAACGTTGTTTTGTGACGTCTTAGTATGCAGCAAAGGGATTGAGAAATAACGTAGTGATTCTTGAGGTTTCCTGAGAAACAAAGGGAATATGAGAGAGACACACAGGCAGTGTGGTAGAGAGTGTGTGTGTGTTTCTCTTTGAGGGACATTAGTGTGTGTATAAGAATCAGTGAAGACAGAGTGTTTATATCTTCTGCTTGTCTTTTTCCCTTGTCTTCTGCATGGAAATTTTAAATATATCAGACTTTATGTTAAAGGTACATTATTATCCTAGTTTTTCTGTGATGACTGTGAACAGCATTAACCTAATGATGTTTGGGTTCCATCATTATGGAAATGCAGTGAAGACGACTTATACTGGAGAAAATAGGAGGTAAACAAATCCAGCTGGTGCAATAATGGACCTTATAGGTTTAATAATGGCTTTTATTTCAGTATCAGATGCTCCTCACATTAAATTCAGCACAAAAAATAGACATTAAAGTTGTCAAATCTTTGCACATTTGATTAAAATAACCTCATATTAAAGTTTGTTCTGACAATTCGTAAAGATAAGGTTCCGTTTAGATTAACAGTAATGTTAATACCCAACTCTGGTAGCCTTAACCAAGTTAGCAAAGGCCAAGTTGAAAGTTGTATATAGGTGTTTATGTCTAGTTTTATGTCATTTGTAATGTTGAAGTATTGCCAACATTGCAAGTGTTATCCTGTTTGTAAGCTTTCCTGTGTATCACCCGTTTTTTCATTTTACTCTGACTTGTCTTTTCATGTGTCCCTAACTTGCTTTATTGCTGTATTTTTGATTCTCTTATATATTTGACCCTGGACTGTTTTTTGGATTTCACCTCTTGGTTGCCGAGTTCTCTGGTTCTGACCCTTGACTGCTGTGACTACATCTATCATATTAACCCTGAGATCTCTAGTAAAAACTGTCCCGCAAGCATCTATTCTGTTTTGATTTCATAACACATAACACACAGTAACACAGCCACACCAGCACACAAGTCTGCATCAAATCAAACCAAATAAATATGCACTCAGAGTCAATAATAGAGTAATGCACAAATGTCCACAACTTGTATTTTCTTGCTTTAATGCTCACTTTTAAAGTAATGTTTCTCATAACATGTTGGTTAGAGTGTTACATTTAAACAATAAAACCAAAAAAATCTACCTCCCTAGAACATCAGCATACAATATTCAAGATTGTATGCTGATATAATAAACAAAAACATTTTATTTGTATTGATTATGGTGACTCGGTTTGTTGTTACTTGCTGTTGTTTGTGGAGACTCACCTCATATGTAATGCTGAGTAAACTATAAGTCGATGGTAGTTGGTTAGCTGATGCTCTGAGAAAGTCGAAGTTGCTAGCTTTTCTAACACCATATGGTCACTTAGATGCAGTGTGGGTCTCACAGTGTGTCTCATGGTGTGTAGTGGAATTCAAGTGAATTCAGACAGACAAATACACTAATGTGAATCACATCACATATGGAAGAACATATAAAAACCCTCTAAAATTTTGTAAGATTTAAGATTTTCAATGAGACAAACGATGCTGCATTAAATAAATATACACCTACGTGATTGTCTTCACTTAACTAATATTTATATACTTTAACCAGCCACTATTAGGTAAACCTCCTTGTCATTGTCCATTTTATTAGCTCCACTTACCATATAGATACCATATAGTTACAGACTGTAGTCCATCTGTTTCTCTGCATCTTTTGTCCATCTTTTATCCTCAACTCCTTCCTCAGTTGGGAGTAGGACAGGTTCATTGGTAGAGTTACTGGGATGAGGAGACGGGGCTGATTCTTCCTTTTTTTTTTGTAAGCCAGATTTTTCTTTAGGAATCTGAGACATGATGCTCCTCTGGCACTTCACTGCTAGGAAGTACCGACCATGCGTGGTTTTGGGGTCAGATTAAACTATTTAATGCAAATTGGGGGAGGGGTTTGTTGGGCAAAACAGAGGCTCTCTGGATAATTACTTCTTGGCAAAAAAAGAAAAAGAAACTTTTAGTTTTATGAGTACATTGTAAATAAAACATTCTATTAATGATGATAGGTAAATAAAATAATACTAAAAAAATATATGTAACATCCTAATAATTTTTTAGGGCCCCAGTCAGTCACAGGCCCTTAGAATCATTCCAACTTTTCACCCCATACAGCACCCCTGGTTGCATCTAATTGAGTGAACAGTGAGTGGACACAGTGTTTAAAAACTTCTTACCAGAACAACACACATTAACACACCACCACCACGTCAGTGTCACTGCAGTGCTGAGAATTATCCACCACCCTAATAATACCTCCTAGTGGTGGTCTTATGGGAGTTCTGACAACTGAAGCATACAGTGAAAAGAGGCTAACAAAGTATGCAGAGAAACAGGTGGACTACAGAGCTACAAAGGGCACCTGTATGGTAAGTGTGGCTGATAAAATGGACAAAGACTGTAGATACAAGGACGTATCTACATATTTAATGAAGTGGCCGGTTGATGTGTAATAAACTGGAGCGACATATTTGATCCAACTTTTCAAGAGCAGTGTGACATCATAACCTACAATCATTGAGGCCACTGAAATATTTTAGATGTAAGATTTTAAATGATCCCAATCGCCAGCTTTCTTTAGATAAACTGAGCAGATGTTCCCTCCAAACCTCCCTCCATCACAATATTAGAATAAGAGCTGAAGGGATGAGGAGGTATTCATTTTCCTATGGACTCTACTAAGTATTTAACTGAAGTGCTTTATATAGTCATGTGTAAAAAATTAGGACACCCCATGAAAACCTTAACCTTTTTTAACATATTTAAATGTGGACATTTGATCTTTATTTCATCAATATTGAGAGATGGAGGTAATAGAACTATACATAACTAAAGAAATATAATTTGTAATATGTGTAAATAGAAATGCAATTTTCTTGTGAGAAAAAGTTTAGGATGCCCTCACATTTATTACTACTAATAAAAATGCATAAAATTAGAATCAGGTGCACCACATCAGCTGCAAATGATTAAAACATTGTTAGAGAAGATTTTGGAAGAGACTGTCTTATTTAAACCTCAGATATTAAGTTTATTTTGCTCTCAATTGCTGAAGTGAGTGGAATCAGGCTGTCTTAGCAAGTTTAGCCCAAGAGCAGATCTCAAGATGCATAAGGAAGTCTCTAACAATCCTAAAATGTCATCATGGGACCTACAGGTAGCTCTTGCCACAGTTCATGTCAAAGTACCTGCATCTGCCATCAGAAAGACATGGCATAAGTTTGATTTTCATGAGATCTGTGCGAGGAGGAAAACCTTGCTGTCAAAAGAAATCCCATCAGGGCAAGACTAAAGTTTGCCAGAGGACACTGAGACAAAGACCAGGACTTCTGGAACAATGTGTTTTGGACAGATGAATCCAAAGTTGAATAATCTGGTCAGAGTAACAGAAGACATATTTGACGCAAACCAAACACATTTGGGCACAAAAACCTCAGACCAACTGTGAAGCATGGAGGTGGAAATGTCAGGTTTTGGGGCTGCTTTGCTGCAGCAGTGCCTGGCAAGCTCTCCATTATAGAATCCACTATGAATTCCTTACTGAATCACAGGGTGCTTGAGGAAAATATAAGACCATCTGTCCAAAAACGTTTTACTTTTAATGTGGTAACCAAGAACATAATCTCTCTTCCACATTAGTGTCACACCTCATTAAAGCACTGAAGTCTGTCTCTGTACTGATCACTACTAAACACTTCAGTGAAATCTTCTCCTCTATTAATCAACAAGATGAAACTACCGAGTTTGTTTCATTTAATGAAATATAATGTTTCTGTTTTTGTTATTCAGAGCCAATGAATGGTGTTCAGAAATATACTATAAGATTACACTATGACAGGTCTACTAAACATGACTAGATGAATCAGGTGAGTTTGAGCAGGAAACTTACCAAACAGCTCTAAACTCTACATCTAGGAGGATTCAGCTGTACTGTTTCCTCCTCTGGTGCAGTTTGTGGTTAAGAGTCCTGCTTCTGAACAGATAGCAGCGGTCAGCTGCTCTCAGCTAGGATCAGAATGATCTCTCAGTTCAATGGCAGCTCTCTGAGTGCAGGTCTACCACCAAAACACTGCACATCATATGTGCTTCCTCAGAGAGATTTGCTCAAACCAACCAAGAATGCTGAAGCTTTGATCAAAAACACATTTATTTACAATTACAGATTCACGATCACTGAAAATGAGCAGCATCGCTAAATACTGTTTATGGTGACGTCTGTCTTAGTATTTGAAGATGTTCAGTTATAATTAGGCCTGATGTAGCTGGATTAGTTCAAGATAAATTGAGGGGGAGATGGGACTGTAACTGAAATGAGCTCCACATTTAACATTTAGATGCCAATTTGCACTTTCAACCAATAGAAACCAAATAATTATCTACTGATTCCTATTAATTATATTATGTATTATACATTTGATTTAGTGCCTTACTATTATTTCATAAGTATTTGTTTTTGCAATAATAAAACAGGCCAACAAGTTGATTCCTGATTGAGGCTTTAGGTTCAGTGTTTTATTTATAAAGAGTTTAAGTGATTTGGACATTCAAAACATGCAGAAATGGAACTGATGTGAAAATAGGTGTTCATGTACTCATTCATTTGAACAGCACAGGGTAGGTAATGTAGATGGTGAGAGGATCAGTGAGGTTTCGGTTTTCAGCGCTTTGGCGCCACCTGGTGGATGATAATGAAAAAAACACAGTTGATTCAGCTCAGCAGCGTCAAAATATTATAACTACAATAATAGCTTTAACAAGAGAAACACTGCATTATTATGGAGGTAAATCACATCAAATCAGTCTTCTATAAAGAAATGATGCTGTTTGAAACCTACAGTGAGAGTGTGTGAGCCCAAAGTATTAAATAATTCAAGAGAAATCTCATCACTGACACACAAATTCACGTTTCTGCAGAGCTAAAATGTGTAGAATATTCACTTTTCAGATTTTAATGATCGTTATAAAACGGATAGTTCCGATCCCAAAATCTGATTGGCTGAGCCGCGTTTGAAGCCGTTGTAAAATCCACAGCTACGACCCCCTCACAACAACTGGACTTAGTATTACTGCGCTACGGCTCGAAAAACCCTTCCGCTGTTAGTGGATTAATCTTTGACTCTAATGCTAAAGCACCGAGTGTACTGATGAAGTAAGAACCCGTTTATGTTTAATCTGAGGGGCTGAAAACTTATTTTCTTCACTAGAACTAGGCTGGTCAGCTAGCTAACAGGCTAAAAGATAACGCTAGCAAACATGCTAAACAACTCCAACATTAATATCACAGGCTTGAATTAAAGTACTCACGATATGCTTCACTGAAAAACGGCAAAATAAAAGTCTAACGAATGTCCGTGTTTTAGTTAGAAGTAGCATGGAACCCAGGCTGAATCCCAAACGGCTCCGTACTCCCTAGCTAAATACTCCCGAACTAAACAGTGCGCTGTGTAACATTACGTTTAGAAATTCTATCTTCTTCTGTCAGATAGTGCACTGTTTGTCGAGGATTAATGTGGATTAATCCCAAAATGACCATTTTTAGTGATATTTTTCATTGTTGCATAAATTCCTACGTAGCTAGTGCACTAGCTTATGTAGTTAGGGAGCAGGGAGCCGTTTGAGGTTCAGCCCCAGCGTGAGAAAAGTGGCCTCGTTACACTGACAGAAGACTCGCGGTGGTAATTTGGTGACCGAAAGTGCTTATGAACTGAAAGTATTTGCATTAACCAGTGCTGTATTACATATGTTCACTGTTATACGAAAAAAGTTTTAAAACATCATGAAATGTCTGCAGTTTACAGTGATTGGCGCCCCAGCGTTTTTCTCCTCATTCAGCGGTCAGTGGTCGCTCAGCAACGATACCTACATTTCCTGGCCGAATACCTGTTTATGTCGATTATTATTAAGAACAAAATGATCATCTAAAACATTGCGTCTTTTAATATATTTTATGTTGTGTCCCGTTTTATAAAAGCAAAAAGCCACTGGAGGCACTGCCTTACTGCGATTTTATCACGGGGAAGGGTTTTCTTTCTCCCTTCCCCGTGAAAATCGCAGTAACCCACGGCCTCTCGTTTACAGCTTATTGCTTTATTAATCAAAAGCAGAACATTTCTGTTGTTTTCTGTGCTGTTTATTAGGTTAATGACAGTAACACACATTCATGATACTGAATGAATATTGAATTAAACACGTTTTAATGTTTCTTTCTCAGGAGTTCTTTACACTCCTGTGGGAGGAATAGACTTTACAATAAACACGTCTTGTTTAAAATCTCACATTTTATTTAGTGCTTTTAGTTTAGTTTTATAGGAAAACTAAACTTTATAAATGAGAGTTAGAGCTTTAAAATGTACCCAATCAGGCACTGGCTGCGGTTTATTGAATGACGTCACAATCAAGTTCAGCGGTGACGTCACACTCGGTGTAAAAGCAGCTCTCACTTCGTATTTGGTCATTAATGTGTTTGACGACCGAAGAGAGCGTCGCTGTACGAGCAGTGAATGAGAAACAACACTTTACTGTAAGTTCTTTTTATTTATTCACTTATTGTTGTTGTTGTTGTTGTTGTTGTTGTTGTTGTTCTAGTGTCGAGGTTGAAAAGAAACCCCACACCTTACACATGTAGTTTATAACCTCATTTGTAGTGAAGTGGAGAACAGTGAACAATTATAATAGACCAAAGTCTGTTAGTTCTACTAGTGAAGAATGTAAATGATTAACCGACAAATAAACAGTTGTTCGACCGATCGGATTAAAAAAGCACATTAATTAATTTATTTTATAATTTAATTAATTTAATTTCCTATAAAAACAATTTTGGGTTCTTCTTTTGTTAAGAAGTAAAGATTATAACAATAGAAGAACCCGTTTTGGTGCTATTTAGAACCATTTTCAGAAAGGTACTATATAGAACTATACAACACATTCTTTATTAATCTAAAGAACCGTTTAAGCAAGAAATGGTTCTGTATAGAACTCATGGTCCTAAATAGAACCATTCCTTTTACGACAAAAGCCATGAAAACCATTTTTAAGAGTGTAGATAGAGCTGCTAAAAACAGTGGTCCCACCTTTTGAGAGGACGATAGCAAAACTACAACGAAGTACCATATCGAAAACAACTATCTGGTCCATGTTCTCTGAGAGAAAGTGTTGCTGCACGGCGCTGTGAGGAAATCACACATGGGTGTGTAAAATTATAGAGAAGGTCGTGGTGACGGTGACGGCTTTCGAGAGTTACTGAGCTACACTGAGCTAAAGCTGCTCCAGTCATTGGCATTCATGTTCAAAGAATTTGCCTAAATGTTCCAATAAGTGAATTTGTGATAAAGTACAGAAATAAATGTTTTATGTATTTCTAAACAGTTTCTTTCAATTATTTTTGCATATTTCTGCTTTTTAAAATTTCTACTATATTATTCTCTCCACGCAATAGGTTGAAAGAAAAACGATGAAGAAGAAAGAGAGAAGAAAACGCTGTCCTCTTATTTGTTGTGCTGCAGTGGAGGATGACAAAGTGAGCCAAGAGCTCCGTGTGCCTCCCTGTGGGACAGTAAGTCAATTGAGGAACATATTTCCAAGAAGAGTAAGTCGAATTGTTCAGTTAAATATGCGAATGATATATTGAAATCTTTGGCCAAAATGTTTGAGCTGATTAGAGTTCTTATAACAACTGCTAATGTTTTAATTGGCCCAATCTGACATCGTCTGCAGGTTTATCACTGCCTCTTTGATCATTTGTTAATCTCCACTTCTTTCCATATCCATAACTTCATATCAGGGCTTGGCATTTTTACATAACGTGTTTACTTTATGAGGTCTGTCTACCTTATAGGTTTACTATATAAGTGTACAGATATAGACTGCAGCCCATTAGTTGTGCACCACTCGCTATCTGCCCTCCACGCCAGCGGTGTCTAGATTTGACCCACTACCATGCCATTACCATACTAGTACGACTGCTAGACTGAGAGTAGTAGGTGTGGACAGTCCTGCACTTGAATGATTTTCAGCTCAGCAGTCGTACTGGCATGGTAATGGTCTGGTGGTTGAGTGTTGTGATGGTATGAGTGTATCAGGCACAGCTGTGTTGCTGAACACAGAAACTACATCTATGGCAACGTATTGGCTATAGTCTATAACTGTACACCAAATAACATACCTGCAATGTTGGTGTTTCCAATAATGTTTCAGTAAAGATTACTTTAAACAGAGCTCCAAAGAGCTTCAAGGAATGAAAATATAATCCAGAAATGATTTATGTAATTTGCCATGAAAAAAATGCAGCTTAAAACATAATCATATTTGACTGTCCCTGAACATAAACTTTAATTGAAATACTTGTTATCTGTTCTATTTGTTTATGTTGTGTTCTGTGTGGCCCATTAGCTTATTATTTATGTGTTACCTCAAAACTTGCTTTTTTATTGTCTCGCGTTATTTCATTAAGGGTATTATTTTATAAGATGTGTATGGCATGTATCTGGTATTTTAGTGCTTAGGCTATAGATTCATTCTTTTATAATGATAATCTCTAAAATGTCATTTGTGCTTTTCCATATTTTTACATCATTTAGTTTATTGCCTGTCATGATGCAAGAATCCATTTATCGGCTATTGTGTCTATGCACTGAACATTATGCTCGGTCTGTACAACTGACTTCAACAGAAACATCCAGTTTTCGTCCAATTTAAAGCTTGGGAAGAACCAGTTGATTTTTAGTTTTGTTTTTCAGTTCTGCTTTTAAACTTGTCATTGCTAAAGTTCAGAAAACTACTACTTGGAACATCTGCTATCTTTCTAGGTAGAACATTGCAAAGCATACACTGAAAATGACATTCAGCCAATCCACTAATTTGATTTTGCATTTTGCCTGTAAAAATTTAACAGTTAATTTATTAATTTATTCCTCTGCTGTTCTCCTTATTCCCTTTTTTAAACCTTAAAATAGATGACGCCAAAAGACTTCATGAAAGTCCTGGAGAACAGCCTTGACTGTGCTGAAGCAGTTGAAGAGAAGGTGGTGGAGACAGACACTGGAGAGACTGTCATCTTCATGAGGTCATTAGAAAGTATCTCCAGCAGCCTCAGTGGAGTGGATGAGCAAATTGTCAAGATGCAAAATGGACTTAAGTGCTCGTCCATGGAGAGCTGCAGTGACAGTGTACCCATTAAGATCCATCTCAAAAATGTATTTAACATCACAAAAGGCATCTACTTTAGCAAAATCCACGATGAGGTCATCAGATCCATGAGATTAATGCTGCCACAAGAGACGAGGGACACTGTAAACATAAACACAACTTTCATCATCACCTCCAGCATTTATGATGACTTACTTGAGAAGGTGAGAAACTTTAACTTTGATGTAATTTATTTAAATTTTTTATCTTACATTTCGTTCAAAGTTGATGGATTTAGATATTTATGAGAATTGAGTAAGATGTGAATCGTACAACATACAAATGAGTAAATCTTACACTGATATATAATAACAGAATATCTCTGAAACTAATTTATCTAATCAAAGCAGGATTGTGAACATCTTGAGCGTTATTTATTTTCCCTCTGTGACATTAACAGTTCTTTTCTTGTGTTATTGTTTCTCTAGATGAACTCTGCTCTTTTGGAGATGAATCTTCGAGCTCAGTCTTGGGACGATTCTGTTCTGAATGGAATCATGGATGTTGCCAAAAATCTGCTGTTAACAACTACGAAGCAGCTGCAGGATTTTTTGGAAATCTGTAGAGTGTGTGGCTGGTTCAGAGCGTCTCGAGGTTCTCCTGTCAACATTCAAAATGAGCTGGAAGCTATGGTGCCCCCTCTGTCAATGAAAGTGGTGGGAGGTATTTTTCAGACTATGCTGAGCATCAGTTCTGAAGAAATGTCAAGCGGTGCTCTGGACTGTGGTTCAGATACACCCCTGAGAAACTTCCTCCAGGCTGTGACTGACAAAATGAAGTCAGAGATTTCCTCTGAATCAGGCACGCCGAGGCAGTCGAGCAGTCCATCTGATTCCAGCATGGTCACTGAACAGCCTTCCCCTCAGGAGCAAGCTGATATTGCCACAAAAGAAAGACGTCTAGTGGCCATCTATTCTTATCTAACAAAGAAGCTCCGGATCGGCTCTAATCGCCCTCGTTGTGAAAGAGTTTTGAAGAGCATCATCTTCAACAACGTTAATGAGGATAATAAGGCAAACTCTGTTAAGGACTTTCTGGTTAAGGCGTCCAAGATGGTCTGCCAAATCATTAACAAGGAGACCTCTGAGACTGTTATGACACCAGAAAGCAAGAAAAGCCAACAGACGAGTGTGGAACCTCCTGTGTTCGACTCTGAGCTGGAAAGCATCATGTTAGCTGCAGCCTCAGGAGTCGTGAGTGCTCTGGTCTCTGAACTAAAGAGCACCTTTGAGGAGGACTTTGAGTTGGTGGATCCTTCTGTTGATCCCACTCTGTACACCACACAAGTCCAGATGGTGTCTGATAGAGTCCTGAAGTCCATCCAGGCTGAAATGAAGAAAGTTCTTATTACAGATATCTTCATGAGAGCAAATGGAACCATGAACATTGAAGATGATTCCCAGCTGAGACTGAACCTCCTGTTAATCTCTAGGGAGATACTTAATACAGTTATTCAGACCATCATGGCAATTTTAAAACAGCTTAGAGTGACGGACTCTACAGAACTTTATAAACGATTTCTGCGGAGTTTGCAGGGATGTCTGCTTCGATCCTCTTGGCATCTGTCAAAATTCTGTGATGTGTCCAGTGAGGACTCCTGTGACCTGCAGCCCAAGAAGTGTAGAGTCCTTAAAGTCAGGATTCCGAAGATTATATATCCGAAGCTGAGACTTAAGGTACTGTTTTATTCTTATTTTCAGGACCAGATCTTCAACCTATGTAATATTCTTTTCGGTCATTATGTATCATTTTTCTGGTTTCTTTTCTGTATAAAGTTATTTTATATTACTGCTATTGGATTATTGACATGCAATTTTTTCCCTCTTTTTAATATAAAACAGAGAAGCAGGATAGAACCCATGACTGATCCCGCACAAGACCTGACCCAGAATCAGCCTGTTCCAACTGGTAATTATTTTAGTGTTCATCTCTCTCGTTTCAGTTCAAGACAGTATTTTATGCTTTCAGGATTTTACACATTGTTTGAAACGTAGAGAAAAGAGGATCTGAAATGACATTAGAGGCTACCAAACAAACTGTGCTCTGAAGCATTAATGTTACAAATACAGCAAACCACACAGCTCTGTATTGATATATTGTTTGCCTGTTGCCCACCATCCCAATAATTAGACCAACAATCCAATATATGTTTTTCTGCATACTCTTTCTCCCTTGTGTAGTGTTTTAAACTGCATCTTCTCTCTTCCCTTCTCTAGAAGAGCCATCAAACTCTCAGGCTCCCAGTACATCTGTGTCCGTTCCTGTCCCAAAGAGAAAGACCTTCTTCTCCAGGGTTTCTGCAGCTTTCTCCAGGGTCTTTCGTAAAGTAGGAAAAACATCAGCTTAATCACACCAGCTGCTGATATAAAGGGGATCTCCACTCTTCAACTTCTTCCAAATACTGTATAATTCAGTGTTTAAAATGTAAACAGTGTCATTCTGAGTGGCTTGTTGTGAAATGGTTCATTGTAGAGAAACTTAGAGAGCCAGAATTGTTCACAGTGGTGGTGATAGGAACCAGACATGTGAAGAGTTTAGTGTCTATAAAAGCTCCCTCACTGAAAATTATTACATTAAATGGTTATAAATGTGCTGCATAATGCCTGAGACAATGTTTTATGGTAGTTTTGAGAAGATTTGGCCTAAAACTAAAAAAACAAACATTTTCTGAATCCTTTCATGACTGACAGTTTCATCCATGATATTATGAAGCCAAATATTCCCACAATTTTATCAACGTTACATATTAAAACCTAGATGATTTGTAGGTTCGCTTTTCCTTATGGACAGTAATTAAAATGGCTATATGTGCATTGTAGACATTGTGACCCTTGGTTACTATCACCACCGCTGTGAAGAAATCAGTCAGTAAGTTTCTCTACAATGAACCATTTTAATTCAAAGCACTCTGACTGACTTTGTTTACATCTTTTGAATTTGAATCCTTTGAATTATGCAGAAATTTTGGAATTCCTCTTTAACCAGGACATCTAACTATTGAAATAAAAAGTAAAATGCAGTTTTTAGTGTGTCGTTACAGAATCAGTGACTGTATAAAATGATGCTGAGTCTGACAGTAAGCATGCAGAATTTTGGGCATGTTGGCTTTATTTAATTCAGGGTAAAAATCTCTTACTCCTGGAGAATCGTGTTATGTGTGCAAACATCACAAACAATAATAATAATAATAACAACAATACTAATACTCCCCCTGAAACCCAGAAGGACAAGCGGTTTGGAAATCGAAATAAAAACAGCAACAATAATAATAATAATAATTCATTATTCAAATAAAATAAAATGAAAACATTCAGGAAAGGCAGTTTTGGTGTGTAGTCATTCGGACTGACCTGAAGAACATTTTACAGGCTTTGAATACACATTGATATTTTCTAATGAGAATTTAAATCCTTGTCACCAAAGATCAAGAGAGTCCAGTCAAAGAGATCCAGTCAAATCACACAGTTCCACTGTCTATAGCATCTGAACTGTATTTCAAATAATAATTTACTAAAATGTGATGATCTTGGTGTGGCAGTAGCAGAGCAGCTGTGTGGCAGCACTAACATAAAGATCACTGTACTTACATGTTTTAGATGATTCATAAAACATGTTGTGTCTCCATAATACACCAGCCTCTTATTGCAGATTTATCACAACACATTTTTTGTTCCCTGATCATTTACAGTGCTCATACATGTGATTTCTCAGGCGTCCCTGCTTTTTTAGCTTTATTGTCTGTGTGTAAAGAGGTGCAGTTTGTTGTGCTCTGAACCAGCTATAATTTATTTATTTTTTAAAGTTTTACATATATAATAATCACTATTCTATCTAAAGGCTTTTTCCCGATTAAGTATGTTGCAGTTCAGGCTACAGTTTTTGTGGCTTAAAAAAAGACGAAGCTTCTGAGTACTAAATATTGAACTGAATACCGACATAACTAAGGACTACTCGATTATTCAAATTCTTTAAGCAACCCTAAAAATCACCGAGTCTGACAGTAGAATTTTGGGCATGGTGGTGTTTACGTTTCATGCAGGTTGGAAATGTCAGGCTCTTGGAGAATCATGTTACTTTACATATTACATGTGCAGGCATCAGTTCATATTCACAGTTAGATATTTACACCAGTGAGCAGTTGCTTTTAGCAGAAAGGAGAATAGTCGGATTTCAGCACGGTGGAGGGGAGCCTGTGCTATATTGATTTTCACCCCATTGTAGAACAAGCTTGAATTTGGAAGTCACAAACTTAAAGACTATCAGAAATTTAGGATTAGTTCCAAGATTAGTTATGATTTCTACTAGACTCATGGCTTTATATGATGTACCTGCAGTTCAGTAACTGTAGGATAGTAACCTCAGTTTGGATTGTGTTACCGTTCGAATGCAGTGTTGTCTAAAACTATTGAATATGGTGTTTTGTAATGAGATACATAAAGTTATTTAATATGACACTGAAAAAGAGCAGAAAGAGAATGTAATCAGCACTATTTCCCTTTGACTTCAAGTCATCAGTTAACAATTTGAAATGATCTTCTGAAGTATTTTGCAAATTCAGAGACAGAAAGCACAGATCTTTGGCAAAACTCTTTCCAAAACTGTTCAAGTTTGACAAAGAAATCAGTATGAACTGCTGTCAGAAACTGTAAATCATTCATTTCAGTAAAGAAACCTGACAGCAGTTTATCTTGATCAATCTCTGTAGCCGAGGTTTGAGCTAAACAGAAGCTGGGTGTTACTTTGGTCTTTCTGTAGCTACACAATATAGAATATAGCTCAACCAGTGTTTCCCACAGATTTGAAATATACTTTGGTGCTGAGATGGGGAAGGGGGTGGGGTGGTCGGCTTGTGATTCAGTGTATTCCCGCTTGGAAGACCTACCAGCTCGAAAGCATAAAAATATAATAACACAATTTATATAAAAAGCATTTATTTACAATCATTGTGCTCAGTTATAACAAATATACACAATTATTTATAAGACTATGAGGGTTTCAGTTACAAATGTTAAGAACTGCGCTGGTCTATAAGACAGTGTGAAATTATATCAGGCTAATGAGCGAATATCAGTTTGTTTGTTTACACTTTTTTGTCAACAAACTGCCACATAATTATATATAAATATGGATGGTCTGACCTGCTGCTTGGTGCACTGTGCACACTGCCGTTTGTCATATAGCTCAGTTTTTATCTGCTATCTTTGTAATAATAAAGACTAACACTAACACAGTGTATATAATCACTGGCAAAAAGGATTAAATACACCAAAAATCAAGATGTTAGCTAGACTCGAATAACGTTTTTTATTCAAATGTCTGCTGAAATGACCAACATGCACTTCACTAATTCATAACTATTTCTTCAGACTTTATTTCAGTGAGGTTTCAGTAGGTTTAAGTCCAGAAAGGAATTGCAAAAAAATGAAGGTCTTTGCTGAAAGTGAATTTGCACACATTATGGTTCCTGAGCTGTGGGTCTCTCAGCCTCCTCCCGTGACCTTAAAATATCTACTTAAAATACTCATCTGTTAAGTAAATATTAGATCAATCACAAGTGTAACTGCAACTAGGTGTTCTTTATAACTAAGAGACATAAATTTTAGTCAGGACATCTTTGCTAGTGATGGGTGGTCTTTAGCTAACATTTTGCAAGTGCTGCATTGAGTCTTCTTGCTCACTCCCTCTGTCTCCTTCACTCTTTCTTACTCCTGGCTGGATGAAAACACTTCAAGGAAAATTACACAGTTACTGTTTTTCCATTGGTTGACATGAATGGACACACATACACACACACACACACACACACACACACACACACACACCCCACAATTTCTAAACCGCTCATCCTTCTGGGTTGCGGGGGCTGCTGGAGCCTATCCCATTGGACAGGAAGCAGAATACACCGAGGACAGGTCACCAGTCCATCACAGGGATATGAATGGACAAACTGACACAAAGCTAACCCAGAGTAAAGACAGGCACCACCTGCTGTTAAGGTGTGAAAGTAAAATATTTTATCTCTAGCTTCATGCTGAAGGCTGCTTCAGACAAGACACTCCAATGCAGTCAGGACTGAAGGAAGTGGAAATGTTTTTAAATGTTATTTACGATGCATTGTTTTAATGAAACTTGAAGAATAATTTTACACCCATTTAAGATAAACAGTGAATAGTTACTGTAGTGCTGATCACTCTTAAATGTAAGTTTTATTTCTAGGAGTTTAGATCAGAAAAACCTGGAACCCCTCACTTTGAAGAAATATACTCTTCACAGACTGGACAGTACAAAGACAGAGTCAGACTGACCAATAAGAATTCAGGAAACCTCTCTCTACTATCAGACCTGACTGAAGAGGATTAGAGACTCTACATGTGTTCAGTCCAGAGAGAATTAAAACACGTCATACTTTGTGTTAAAGGTAAATTATTATCCCAGTTTTTCTGTAATGACTGTGAGCAGCATTAACATGATGTTTGGGGTCTCTCTCTCCACACACTGTTTATGATATGATGTACTCTCATATGTAATGCTGAGTCAACTTCAACTCTGTAGATTGCACATCACTGGTTAGCTGACGTTCTGAGAAAAAGGAAGATGCCAGTTGTCCTAAAACACACCACGTGGTCACTCAGATACTGTGGGGGACTCACAGTGTGTTTCATCATGTGTAGTGGAATTCAGACAGACAAATACATGACAAAATGATCTCTCAGTTCAATGGCAGCTCTCTGAGTGCAGGTCTACAACCAAACCACTGCACGTCATATGTGTTTCCTCAGAGAGATTCGGTCAAACCAGCCAAGACTGACATGTTGAAGCTTTGATCAAAAACACATTTGTTTACAATTACAGATTCACGATCACTGAAAATGAGCAGCATCGCTAAATACTGTTTATGGTGATGTCTGTCTTAGTATTTGAAGATGTTCAGTTATAATTAGGCCTGATGTAGCTGGATTAGTTCAAGATAAGTTGAGGGGGAGATGGGACTGTAACTGAAATGAGCTCCACATTTACCATTTAGAAGCCAATTTGCACTTTCAACCAATAGAAACCAAATAATTATCTACTGATTTCTATTAATTATATTATGTATTATACATTTGATTTAGTGCCTTACTGTTATTTCATAAGTATTTGTTTTTGCAATAATAAAACAGGCCAACAAGTTGATTCCTGATTGAGGCTTTAGGTTCAGTGTTTTATTTATGAAGAGTTTCAAGTGATTTGGACATTCAATACATATACAAAATATATATTCATGTACTCATTCATTTGAACAGCACAGGGTAGGTAATGTAGATGGTGAGAGGATCAGTGAGGTTGCGGTTTTAATGCTTTGGCGCCACCTGGTGGATGATAATGATAAACTCACAGTTGATCCAGCTCAGCAGCGTCTATCAAAATATTCTAACCACAATGATTTTGTTTTTATTTTTACCCAATTTTCTCCCCAGTTTAGTCGTCTCCAATTCTACCAGCTAGTTAGGACTCCCCCAATCACACAATACTATCAACGATACTGTAAAGTGGAGAACAGTGAAAAATTGTAATAGACCGAAGTCTGTCAGTTCTAATAGTGAAGAATGTAAATGATTAACCGACAAACAAACAGTTCTTCCACAGATTGATTTAAAAAGACATTGATTAATTTAATTATAATTTAATTAATTTAATTTCCAGTAAAAACAGTTCCTGTTTGAATCAGTGAGTTTTCCGTTCAGGTTGAGGATCGTGTTTGAATTGTCCGCTTGAGGGCGCGATAGGCAACTGGTTCCGCTACTCTCTTAAAAAGATGCTTCTTTACAGGTTCTTTATTAACAGGAATGGGTCTGTTTATAACCATGTGTTCTGTACAAAACGTCTTAGAAAGTCGTTCAGAAAATCCGCCCATCCGCGGCTCCATTCGCAGTAAAATCCAAGTCTCCAGGCTGCTGCTTTCCTCACAGCGCGGCTTCGCTCCGTCTGCCAGGCCCGCTGGTCTCTCTTAGCGGCAGCTACAGTGTGCTGACAAAATGTACTGTGGCGTCTCCGCGCCGCGTTGTAAGTAGTTCAGTGTTTTTAAAGAGAAGTAATGTTTATGTTGGGCTGTATTAGGTTGATTCGTAAAGGACTTTTATGTTGAAGAGCCTGAATGCGGGTGGAGTGGTGGGTTTTCCGGAGTAGAGCAGAGGGCTGTGTTTTTAGCTGTTGCGCTGGAGAAGCTGTGTTTCTTCTCCCCGTGTTTGGCTCTGATGTCAGCAAATTAAACACAAAACTGCGTTATGGACCAAAAACTGGAGTCCTCTAAGTTTCTCCAGAGAATCCTGACCGGTACAATATTTCTAGTTCGCCTTGGTTGATTGTCTACATGTAGCAAAACAACAACAGAAAAAAAACGAATTTCCCCAAATGAAAAAGCGAATAACGTTGGTTAACAAACAAATATCTGAATAGTTGAATATTTTGGTCCAGCTCTAGTTGTATATGGTTCTATATGGCACCAAAAAGGGTTCTTCTACTGTTAAGAAGTAAAGTTTGTAACAATAGAAGAACCAGTTTTGGTGTTATTTAGGACCGTTTTTAAAATGGTAACTTAATAAATAGAACCATACAACACATTCTCAGTTAATCTAAAGAACCATTTCACCATGCAAAGAACCATTTAAACAAGAACTAATTCTGTGCAGAACTCATGGTCCTAAATAGAACCATTCCTTTTACTAAAGAACCCCTAAAAACATTGTTTAAGAGTGTAGATAGAGCTGCTAAAAACAGTGGTCCCACTTTTTGAGAGGACGACAGCAAAACATGTTAGTGATCAACAGAGGCACTGAGAGGCTGTGAGAAATGACGTAGTGATTGTAGAGGTTTCCTGCGAAGCAAAGAGAATATGAGAGAGAGAGAGACACAGGCAGTGTGGTAGAGAGAGTGTGTGTTTCTCTTTGAGGGACATCAGTGTGTGTAGAAGAATCAGTGATGAGTGTTTTTTTAAACAGGGAATTTAACAGCCCTGTAGACAACATGTAACTTTGCATTTGAATCTAGTTTGATTATTAAATTTTCTGCTAAATTATTATGAGCTATTTCATAGTTAAATGTTGGAGCAATTTACTGATTCACAAACAGTAAAATTCCTTAGCCTGTGTGTGTGTGTGTGTGTGTGTGTGTGTGTTAACGTCCTTATCAATACAAACTGTCAGGTCTAATAGCTTGGCTGATAGCAAAACTTACTGTTTTATTATTGTTGGCCTACATATAGTTTGTGTAAAAGGAACAAAATTGATGGGCACTTCATTTAGTTCTTACCGGTTTAGGAATGTTGTGCTGGAGTTTGAATGCTGAATTTAACAGAAACATTAAATTAAGGAGGGAAACAATTGATCATCTACTAATTTTCTAGGCAGAACATTGCAAATTGTGCACTGATCTTCAACCAATCCACTTATTTGAGTTTGTATTTTCTCTGTAAAAATGGCTGTATATTTATTCATCATATTATTTCTTTCCCTTTTAAAACTTTTAAATAGATGATGGATCCCGATTTGGAATCGGACACGGAGGTGACTGTCATCTTCATGAGGTCCTCAGAAAGTGTCTGCAGCAAACTCACTGCAATGGAAGAGCACATTGTTAAGCTGCAGAGTGGAATGAAGTGCTCACACATGGAGAGTTGCAGTGACAGTGCATCCATCAGAATGTGTCTCAGAGAGTTATTTAACATCACGAAAGGCACCTATTTCAGCAAAATCCATAAAGAGGTCATCAGATCTGTGAGATTAATGCTGACACAAGAGATGAGAGATGCTGTGAACATATATACAACTTTTGATGTAATTTATTTCAATTTTCTATCTTAAATTTCCTAAGCTGATGGATTTATACATTTATGAGAATTGAGTAAGATGTGAATCATACAACATACAAATGAGTAAATCTTACACTGATATATAATAACAGAATATCTCAAACTAATTTATCATCACAAAACAGGATTGTCAACAAGTCAAGGCAACGTTATTCAATCATGTTTACCCTCTGTGACATTAACAGTTCTTTTCTTGCGTTATTGTTTCTCTAGATGAACTCTGCTCTTTTGGAGATGAATCTTCGAGCTCAGTCTTGGGACAATTCTGTTCGGAATAGAATCATGGATGTTGCCAAAAATCTGCTGTTAACAACTACGAAGCAGCTGCAGGATTTTTTGTGTGCGGCTGGTTCAGAGCGTCTCGAGGTTCTCCAGCGAACATACATGATGAACTAGAAGCTATGGTGCCCCCTCTATCAATGAAGGTAGTGGGAGCTATTTTTCAGACTATGCTAAACATCAGCTCTGAGGGAATATCAAGTGATGCTCTGGACTGTGGTTCAGATACACCCCTGAGAAACTTCCTCCAGGCTGTGGCTGACAAAATGAAGTCAGAGATTTCCTCTGAATCAGGCACGCCGAGGCAGTTGAGCAGTCCATCTGATTCCAACATGGTCTCTGAACAGCCTTCCCCTCAGGAGCAAACTGATATTGCCACAAAAGAAAGACGTCTAGTGGCCATCTATTCTTATCTGACAAAGAAGCTCCGGATCGGCTCTAATCGCCCTCGTTGTGGAAAAGTTTTGGAGACCATCATCTTCAACAACATTAATGAGGATAATAAGGCAAACTCGACTAAAGACTTTCTGGTTAAGGCATCCAAGATGGTTTGCCAAATCATTAACAAGGAGACCTCTGAGACTTCTATGACATCAGAAAGCGACAAAATCCATAAGACTCTGGAAAGCTGGAAAGCAGCATGTTAGCTGCAGCCTCAGGAGTCGTGAGTGCTCTGGTCTCTGAACTAAAGAGCACCTTTGAGGAGGACTTTGAGTTGGTGGATCCTTCTGTTAATCCAACTCTGTACACCACACAAGTCCAGATGGTGTCTGATAAAGTCCTGAAGTCCATCCAGGCTGAAATGAAGGAAGTTCTTATTAAAAATATATTTATTAAAAAAAATGGAGCCATGAACACCCAAGATGATGCCCAGCTGAGATTCAGCCTCCTGTCAGTTTCTAGGGAGATACTTTAGACCATTACTGTGGCCATCATGGCAATTCAAAAACAGCTTAGAGTGACGGACTCTACAGAACTTTATAAACGATTTCTGCAAAGTCTGCAGGAATGTCTGATCCAGTCCTCGCGGCATCTGTCAAAATTCTGTGATTTGTCCAGTGAGAACTTCTATGACCTTCAGTCCAAGAAGTGTAGAGTCCTTAAAGTCAGGATTCCCAAGATGAGATTTCCAAAGTTGAGATTTAAGGTACTGTTTTATTCTTTATTTCTGGAACAGATCTTCAACTTATACAATATTCTTTATTTGTCATTATGTCATCTTTGTGTTTTTCATATCACTTTGTCTTCATTAAGTGTAATACTTCAGTGCTGATTCTGCTGGATTATTATTCACATACAATTTTTTTTCTTCTTTTTTAATATAAAACAGAGAAGCAGGATCGAACCCATGACTGTTCCTGCACAAGACCTGACCCAGAATCAGCCTGTTCCAAATGGTAATTATTATTCATCTCTCTCGCTTCAGTTCAAGACAGTATTTTATACTTTCAGGATCTGAAATGACTGTTAGTGAGGGCACATTAGGGGCTACCAAACAAAACATGCTCTGAAGCATTAATGTTATAAATTCAGCAAATCACACAGCTTCATACTGATATATTGTTTGCCTGTTGCCCACCATCCCAATAATTAGACCAACAATTCATTACTAACAATAGTTGATTCATTGAGCTTTTAGTATAAAACCATTTTCAGATCTTCAGTTTTTCTGCATGCTCTTTCTCTCTTGTGTAGTGTTTTAAACTGCATCTTCTCTCTTCCCTCCTCTAGAAGAGCCATCAAACTGTCAGGCTCCCAGTACATCTGTGTCCGTTCCTGTCCCAAAGAGAAAGATCTTCTTCTCCAGGGTTTCTGCAGCTTTCTCCAGGGTCTTTTGTAAAGTAGGAAAAACATCAGCTTAATCACACCAGCTGCTGATATAAAGGGGATCTCCACTCTCCATCGTCTTCCAAATACTGTATAATTCAGTGTTTAAAATGTAAACAGTGTCATTCTGAGTGGCTTGTTGTGAAATGGTTCATTGTAGAGAAACCTAAAGAGTCAGAATTGTTCACAGTGGTGGTGATAGGAACCAGACATGTGAAGAGTTTAGTGTCTCTAAAAGCTCCCTCACTGAAAATTATTACATTAAATGGTTATAAATGTGCTGCCTGATACCTAAGACATTGTTTTATGGTGGTTTTGAGAAGCTTTTCACCTAAAACTAAAAAACCAAACATGTTTTCTGAATTATTTAATGACTGAGAGTTTCATCCATGACATTATGAAGCCAAATATTCCTCAAAGAAAACATTTCCACTATTTTATCAACATTACATATAAAAACTTAGATGATGTGTAGGTTCACTTTTCCTTTTGGACAGTAAATAATAAATAAATCAGAGTCAGTAAGTTTTTTTTACAATGAACCATTTCACTTCAAACCACTCTGACTGACTTTGTTTACATCTTATATATTTAATTATGCAGGAATTCTGGAATTCCTCTTTAACCAGGACATCTAACTATTGAAATAAAAAGTAAAGTAAAGTTTTATAGTGTTTCGTTACAGAATCAATGACTCACTCCTGGAGAATCATGTTATGTTTGCATGCTGTTATCACTGCATGTTCAAAATTAAATATATGAATAATATTTGATTATAACATTCAGGGAAGGCAGTTTTTAGTGTATAGTCATTTGGGCTGGCCTGAAAAAAAGTTTTTCCCACTTGGAAGACCTACCAACTCTAAAGCAAAAATTTATATAAATTGTGTTATAAATTATTTATAACACTTATTTACAATCATTACACTCGGTTATTACAAATACACACAATTCTTCATTTATGAGACTTTGATGGTTTCAGTTACATAAAAGATTAAAAACACTAAGAATTCTAATGTACATGTTTAATATATGTCTATTAAGAATTGCTGCTGTGTTGGTCTTTAAGACAGTGTGAAATTATATCAGGCTAATGAGCGAATATCAGTTTGTCTGAATATCAGTTTATTGTCAACAAACTGTCACAGTTTGCTGCAACATGCAGCACTGCTGTGCAATAAACTGACATCATAAGATTGACAATCTCACCAAAACACACCATGCAAGCCAGCAATCTTTGCCAGATGTAGTAATTAAGTTACTTTGGTAGTAACAGAGTAAAGTTTGAGAAGCTGGTGTTGATGTATAATAGTGTGATGTGACGTCATTTCACTGTGTAGGGAGTGTTAGCTTGTTTGTAGCATGTATGCATTATTTACATTTTAACAATTCAGATGGTCCAGTGACACTTGAAGGAAAACGTACACACTGCAAGACATGTCTGTGTTGGAGCATGTATGTTTAATACAGGGTGAGACAGCAGCCAATGTCAAAAACCTCATTCATTTTTCCAAAAGAAAAACATCTCAGCAGTTCCTAATATGGGCAGGACACCAACGTCAGAGTAACAACTTGACTTTAGAGGTCTATACCTATTGTGGCGTCACCCTGAGGATGACCAAGCTATGCTGGGAAATGAAGGAGAACCCCAAGAAACACACACAGAGACCAAACATGGTGCACAGTGGAGCTTTTATTTTAACATGACCAAAAAACAAAACCAAAACTTAATCTGAAAATGCAGCCTGCTAAGGCTACTCACAACTTCAGTTTAAACTCTCTCATCAAAATCCTCTCTCCTACTGGCTTGGAGAGCCTCATTTTTTAAAGTGTCCCAGCTGTCTGTAATCAGGGGAGGAGCCTTACACACTTGCCCTGAGGCTCTAGTGGAAGCTCTGCCTCCAACCACCACAAAATGTTCAATTAGACAGATACTAAGAAATCTAGTATTAACACATAAAACTCCGTCTGCACTGTTTCAGGCGAGCTTAATCTAACATCTAGGCCTGCTTTTTATCTTGTACTACATTTACAGCATCATTTCTGTCTAATGTTTCTCACAGAGCGTTCTGTCTTCTATTAATAAACCTGTTATGAATCATATGACACATTTCAGACTCTTATTTCCTGGAATCTCTCAGTCTTGTCTCTATATGTTACACATTCTTGCCCACTTCCTGGTTTGTTTAAGTTGTGGGTAAAACTCACACAATTTTCAAACCTTCCTGCTCCATCTCTCTGTCTGGACATCCATTTTACTTCATTATTTCAACACATGAGCTCAAATCTTTACAAACTCCAGGTGTTAATATGTCCTCTTTGTTCTCAGCTCTGTAAAGCTTCTGTCCCACCACAGGTTCTTCTTTACTATCTCTTGGAGGGAAATGCCAAACAGCTCTCAGAAAGGTGACACAAAATGTGTTGTTGTGCTTTTTGTGTTTCACTTCACTGCAGGTGAGATCAGTTACTTCAAACCTTCATTCAGAGTTCTGGATGTTTTTTCTAATTCATAATGAGATGTGAGGTGTTCTTTGTGTGTTTGTTCAGGCTGCACTCTGCCAGAAGGACAAACAGTAAAAAAATGTCATAGGACACACCAGTGGCTCAGTACTGCTGACCTGCTCCTTCACTGACCTGCTCCTGCACTGACCTCCACAAACCTCAGACAGTCACCTGGAGGATTAGTAGAAATGAAAGAGAAACTGAAGTGTTCAGTGATGATCAGTACAGAAACAGACTTCAGCAGTTTAATGAGGATCTCCTGCTAATCTCTTTCTGCTCACATCTGTCCTGAGAGAAGAAGGTGAGGGACCTACAGGTCTAAGTCTTTCCATTGTCTCCATACACCTTTAGTGTCCTGATGGTTCAGATGAGCTGTAAAATGATGGAAGTATAACTTCATGAATTTTCACAGGCATCTACAGCGGAATTCCAAACTGCCTCTGCTACAGTGACAGAAAATGTAATGCTCATGGACAAGACTTTGAAACACACTCATTACATGTGCATGTGTAGCAGTCTGAAGTTTCTCCAAAAGGTTTAGCTTTGTGTGTGTCATGTGAGTAGCAAGAGCTTTTAAACTGTTTCACAATTTTAATTATCATAATATGTGTCTTATTCAATAGCAAAGATAATGACAGACCTTTTAAATGATGGTTAGCGTGTTTGGCTATTTCTTTAAATTTATTTAGAAAAGGACTTCGGGGTTTTCGCTTGTACTTTCCACTTGGTGCAGGTGTTTATCAGTTTTAGAAGGTAAGTAATCTCATCACAGTGTGAGAGAAGTAAATAGTCATTTTTAATAGTTTGCTTTTTTTGAAAAACTAACCCAGCACATTGATGGACAGGACAGAGGGCATCTGATCAATTGTGCAGCAACAGATGGGCTACAGACATTAAGATATGAAGTGCACCCATATGTGTATGTAAGTGTCCTTCACCTCTATAAGTAGTTTTATCTCATAACAGCTACACTGCATTTTATTGATCAAGTGTCTGGGCCTTTTCTGGGCCCAAGCTCATTTAAGATGGAAGGTGGTGAAGTGGAAAAGTGAATACCAATCAAAATGGGATTTTTTTTTGGAAATTATGGATGCTGCATCCTCTGGACGGAAGAGAAGAGGGATAAAGTTGTTATTGGCGAACAGTTCAAAAGCCAGCATCCATGATGGTATGGGGGGGCATTAGTGCACATAACACGGGTGACTTGCACATCTGTGAAGGCATGTTTAATGCGGAATGATATATACAGGTTTTGGAGCAACGTGTACTGCCACATCTTTTTCAGGGAAGACGTCTTTTTCAGGGAAGGCCTTTTTCAGGGAAGGCCTTGCTTATTTCAGCAAGACAATGTCAAACCACATTCTGCATGTATTATAACAGCATTGCTGGGTGCTAAATTGACCTGCCTGTAGTACAGACCTGTCACCACTGATAACATTTGGCGCATTATGAAATTAAAAATATGACAAAAGAGATCCTGAACTGTTGAGCAGCTGAAATCCTATATCAAACAAGAATAGGAAAACATTTCCCTTTCTAAACTACAGCAATTAGTCTCCTCAGTTCCCAAACACTTACACAGTGTTATTAAAAGTAGAGGTGATTCAACGCGGTGGTAAACACGCCCCGTCACAACTTTTATGTAACGTGTTACTGGTATCAAATTCAAAATAGGCATATATTTTTCAAAATACAATAAAATTTCTCAGTTTCAACAGTTGATATGTTGTCTTTGCACTATTTTCAATTAATGTTATGCCCCAACCATAGGTTCAGGTCTAGGAGGAGGGAGGAACAGTAACTAGAGGATGGAGGAGTGCAATAAAGGGGTACAGAGACCAATATAAAGCAGCTAAAGTTTAACAGTTTTATTATACAGACAAATAAACAACACACACACACACACAAGTTAAGCTACAAATAACAGGGTACTGTAGTACAGTTGTTACAGTGGTACTGGCAAGCTGGGCAATCCACCCAGGAGGGGACCACAGACAGTACAAAAGGAAAGAAATAAACAAAAAGTAACTATTCTAAACTAAGAGCTAAAACAACTCTAGCTACCACCCTATGCTAAGCTAATAAAACATACAGGGAGTGGTACCTGCCTCTAATCTAGTGTGTTTAGACAATCATATACCTACTGATGTGAATGTAGGTGCGCGCACAGTCTAACCTGCCCTTCCTCCCGGGAGAAAAGCACCAGTTTAAGAGACTTTAAAGCCAGTACACTCAGACAAACAACAAAAGCTAACAAAACAGCTAAAGCTAGCAAGCAGAGACTAAAGCAAGCTAGTGCACAGGCACTGACATGTAACAATTAAATATAGAGTTTAAATTACTTGCACATCATTGCATTGTCTTTATTTACATTTTGCACAGCATCCCAACTTTTTTGGAAACAGCGTTGTATTTACATACACATATGTATATTTGAATATCCCTGGTCAAAATACATGTACAGCTTCTTAGTGAAAATAACATATCCGCCATCTATAGTGTCAAATACAAGCACAATCCTATGTGACCCACAAAGTTATGTTCAATTTCTGTTAATAATAGCCTGTTTCACAATGCCTTGCACTACAATCCACAGCATGCACTGCAGTGTACAGTCAAAGGGACAGTAGTTACACCACAATTCTATGCTATTCCACACCAGTCATTTCAGCAAATGCAATAGCTGTGTTTGAGCTGCAATTCAACCAATTTAAACACTTAGCTCAGCAGCTCAGAAAATGATCTCAAGAATTAATGAACTTGCTGCAAAGAAAAGATGCCAGGTGTCTAGATCAAGCACCTAGGGAAGTTTAAAAGACCTGTTCAAGGTTTAATGCAAGTGCCTATATTTTGCTGTTGATACTTTGCCGCATGTGGAATAAACAATGGCCAGTTTGTATTATAGCAAAATGTTATTTTACAATGAAGTAAAAATGTAGAAATTCTCTGGCCCACAGATCTGTTGAGATTTTTTTAATATGGCCCTTTTAGTGGTTGAGTCTGACACCCCTGATCTACAGTTTAAGAAAAACTTAAATGTCATTATCTTGCTTAGTGTTGTGCACAATTAATGTTTTTAAACGTAAAATGTGCCCTAGCTTTTGCATAGCCATGTTTTATGCTTTTTTTTTCTCCCAATATGTGTAATTCAGCGAATAAACAGTAATTGTGCATTAAAAGTGTATTCTCTGTAGAGCATGTGTTAACTTATTTTCACTTAGAAAATCAACAGTACGTGTAATTTGGACCAATTTTTCCATACGACTGTACATCCTATATTCCCCCTTCCCCAGTCTATGGCTGTTAAAGTGTAAAACGTTTCATTATCTGTACACAATTATGTAAGCAGGAATGCGTCTGCTGAATAATGACTCGCAGGTGAGAGAACAAACAATGAAAGATGGAAGAAACGTGAGGCTGGAATTCCCCAAACCAAGAGCCTTCATGCATTCCGGAACAATGAAAACATCCAAGACAAGCTTTTCGACAGAGTTAATATGAAAACGACATATGTGTTTATGTGCTTTTTAAGCAGGAAAAATACAACCGGTTTTCATCTGGTCACACTAGAGATGCATTTTAAAGAAAAGTGTAAATGGAATCTGGCCAGATTTTATCCAGATGTGATCCAAACACAAAATACATGCTAATACAGGTATAAGACTCTTTAAGACTGATAAATGTAAATGACCTCTGTACTGAGTGGCAGTGGTGTGTTGCACTTTTTTCAAAAAAAGTTCAAGATGAAACACTCACATATTAAACTTGAATGCACATGGCTAAAAGGCTATTCGTTGAATAGTTAGATACATGTAAATGTGCTACTTTTTGTGACATCACACAGTCAATCAATTGAATTTGGATGGTGGATTTGGATAGTGTTTGCATAGACTGATATTATTTATGGATTGAACAACACATTTTTAAAATCAATCTATCACACATTGTACAGACACAGAAGAATAGTTTGTGTTCTACAGATTCAAACTTCATTCTGTCATGTTTACTCTCTGCCTTTTCTTTTCATAGAAGCAGCAGCAGAAATATTCAACTGTTGCTTTTCCATTCAGTATAAGCATTGCTGCTGAAATGCAGACTTCCAGAAACAGCGTGCACTCGTGTGTTTGTGTGTTCTGTTGGTATAAAACATCAACAAGATAATGAATAAATTCAAAGCCAAATCATAACAGCAGATTAAGATCTTATTTCATTGTGGTGTTCAGACTCAGACCCTCTAAAATCTTTAAACACAGTTCTCTTTGATGTGATTAATCTGCTGTTTTATTTCTTGATAAAGGTGTGATTGTGTATTGTGGGATGAAAGTTACTGAGCTCGATCAGCTGTATGTTTTTCTCTAAAATACCACCAGGGGGAGTCACAGTGCTGTAACCCTGACTGCACTGCTCCTCTAACCATGTAGATCAGCAACTGTGTCTGACTTTACTCTCCCTGTGAGACACTGACTTACATCTGCTTAAAACATACTGATAAATGTAGGTGAACTGATGAATCTCACAGTGTATAGGATTCTACACTCAGATCGTTTTAGATCAGCAAAAATGTGACTGTTTTTTTTCTCTTATTACAACTCCTGTCAAGCGTCTTTTACAGTATCTGTTTTTTTAATGGACCTACTATAAATCATATAACGCATATTAGAAACATATTTCAATTTTCAACGTATTTAGAATTTAGTACTTTTTTCAGCTTTTACATCATTCTAACTATTTTTAAAAGTTCTTGACCACTTCCTCTTACTGGCCTAAGTTTGGAGTAAACACACCTCCATTTCCTCCATCTCACTCTTTAGTTATCATTCACCATCTTCAGGGAAGAACTGACTTCATCAGGCCTTATTTTAGGACATGGGCTCTGAGAGGTTACGATAAAGGAGGTTTCCTGAGAAGCAAAGAGAATATGAGAGAGAGAGACACAGGCAGTGTGGTAGAGAGTGTGTGTTTCTCTCTGAGGGACATTAGTGTGTGTAGAAGAATCAGTGATGATGGAGTGTTTGTATCTTCTGCTTGTTGTGTTTCACTTCACTGCAGGTGAGAGCAGCTATTTCACACCTTCATTAAGAGTTCAGGATGTTTTTTTTCTAATTCATAATAAGATGTGAGGTGTTCTTTGTGTGTGTGTGCAGGCTGCACTCTCTCAGGGGGAACAGAGGTCACAGGACACACCGGCGACTCAGTACTGCTGCCCTGCTCCTGCTCTGACCTGCAGACCAAACCTCAGAGAGTTACCTGGCAGATCTATAGAAGAGAGATAGAGTGGACTGAAGTGTTCAGTGCTGATCAGTACAGAGACAGACTTCAGCAGTTTAATGAAGACTCTCCTGCTAATCTCTCTCTGCTCATATCTGACCTGAGAGAAGAAGATGAGAGAGAGTACAGGTGTCAGACAGAGAAGGAGCACAGAGACTTCAGCCTGTATGTTAAAGGTAAACAGTTCAAACATTCAGTGAAAGTTTGTTATGATTGAAAGTCTGTTGTGTCAAAGTGATGAAACATGCAAGAAAACTCTGACATAATCATATGAAAGTGGCATTAAATTAGCAAACGTGATTGTTTAAATTTGTTGTTTGGATGCCATTTTGTTTTTTTGTTTTTTTGTTTTTTTTTAGCAGAGAATATTACCTCAAACAACTATGATTAAAAAGCAGTGAAGGTGAATAATTACTGTACTGCTAATGAAGCTGTATTTAAATGACCTCTGTTTTGATCGACTGCTGTGTTTTCCAGTTCATTCAAGAAATATTTCACCACATGAGCTCAAAGTGGGAGAAATCTTCACATAAAACTAACAGGATTGTGTAGAACTGCTCACTCCGAGTGTTCCTGTGTGCTCTTTGTTCTCAGATGTATCTGTAACATTACGGTCTTGTTCATTAAACGTCTGTCCAAGCACAGGAGCTTCTCTATGATCTCTAGGACGAAAATACATGATGTGGTGAAACAGACACAGCACTCAGAAGCTAAAAACTAGTTTGATTTTAGCTAATAGCATGATGCTAGTGCTACTGTGTTTTAATTTCATTTATATTCTTTTTTAAAGTGTTATGACTTTAAATGAGTACATAAATCCCCCCAGCATCTATGCACATTTAAAGGGTAAGGATGTAAACAAATTCTTTCAGGAATTGTTCACAGTGGTGGTGATAGGAACCAGATGTTGCCTCTAAAAGCTTCCTCACAGAAGGTTATTACAGGAAATGTTATGAATTCACTGCCTTATTTCTGTTCGTGTCAGAGAGGTACATTCAGGGTATTGTGAGGCAGCATTGTGCCCAAAGAAAACTTTTTTTTCCCAGAACTATTAGCACCACTTTTACCATTACATATTAAAACTAAGAACACACCTCTAGATTCTCTGGTGGTTTTGGTTTGTAAATAAAATTCCTATTTTGGTAAGCAGGAAAATGGCATTATTTTGTTCTTTTTCTGCTATGCTACAATATATTTGCACTGTAGATGTTGTAAAACAATAAATTTAATATAATAATTCTCATTTTGCTGTTTCTTCCTGAAGAAGTCAATAGTGAATCTGATGTGTTTAAAAAGGTGAAATAGTGAGAGGAAATCTGAGGAGTAATTGTGAAGAAATCTGATTTTCATTTACTAATTCAGCATTCAGTGCTGTAAATTCAGATTTACCGAATTAGTTTATTCTATGTTTAATTTTGATTTAAAGGCTACATACATATCAATCCATCCATCTACATACACACATTCTACATTCCTGCAAACACATGGTGTTAAGGTTTATGTACCAAAATAATACGTCTTCATTTATTTTTTCAGTCTAGGTCAGATTTAGTTGCTGTGCCTTTAAGACTGATCTTTGTAAACTGATTGGCAGATGAATATTGCACCTCATGCAAAAACAGCCCAAGCAGAAACATTTGTTAGTCAAACTTGAATGGGCGGAGCTAAACTCTCTACAAACAATACAACTTACAATCAGGAGAGCAATTTCCTTAAATCAATCAACGTTATTTTGTATATATGGACTGTATTTGTATGTTTTTAAAGTTGATCAATGTTTACATTCTATACCAAAGTTGTATTCGAAAAATGAAAATGTGTTAAAAACTGCACAGGTTTATGTAACCTTCATATTCAGCAGTTTACAAAGGAGAGTATGAGAGTATTTTCTATCAACTGTCACTACGCTTTCCAGAGTTTTACAGATATCCAGTGAAATTCTGTGTTTTCTGTGAGAGCTGTGTTAGTGTTTTGTAAACGTATGTGATGAGTGACATGGGAATGTGTTACAAAAGGACATTTTACAAAATTTGCTAAAGGACACTTCTGCTTTCCTAAGAAAGTAACTGTAAAGATTAACTTAACCCCAGATTTGTTAAATGTGTTTTAACAATTGTGAAAAACTGTCATCTTTACCATAATATGAAGATTCACATATCCAATTACACCTGAACACTTTTACTTTTTAGCAGAAAAATCTCAGATTTAAAAAAAAAAAACAGTAAAAAGTAAATATTAACTGTAGTGCTGATCACTCTTGAATGTTTAATTTTTTTTAGGTTGTGATCTGGTGAAAAGTCGAAAGGTAGAGGAAGTGATGAGGTTCGCAGGAGAGTCTGTAGTCCTGCTCTGCTCCTGCACTGACCTACAGACCAAACCAAACACTGTTAAATGGAAGTTTAGATCAGAAAGATCTGGAACCCATAACTTTCAAGAAATATACTCTACACAGACTGGACAGCACAGAGACAGAGTCAGACTGACCAATAAGAACTCAGGAAACCTCTCTCTACTCATATCAGACCTGACTGAAGAGGATCAGGGAGACTACAGGTGTTCAGTTCAGAGTCATTATAAAGATGTCAGACTTTATGTTAAAGGTAAACTATTCCTCCAGGTCTCTATGATCATGTAAATTAACATTTATTAATAATTACTGTTATTGTCAAAATGCAGTGATGGTAACAGAGATTAAATGAATAATCAGGAAGTGATTTATTGTGTTTGTGTTTATGTGTTTGGTTGTTATTTATCTCTGCAGTGAGAGAAACTCCAACGCACTTATGGACAACAGACCCAACAACAACTCCATCAGAAGATCCTCCAACTACAGCCACGACTGAAAGTGAGAGAATCATGTGAGTCCCAACAGCCTCACTGAGTCACATTTACTAAATTATTTAAAACCCACTAAACACTCCATCAACCTGAAGACCTTTACTCAAAGTTCTGCACTGGAGCTGAAGAAGCTCTTTATGATTCATTTTGAAATACGTCACATACACAATCATTAATATTGACTACAGTTCTGTGTTGAATTCAGACTCTGTTTTATACATTGATCTACTGTTGTTGAGACGTGTGTGTGTGTGTGTGTGTGTGTGTGTGTGTGTGTGTGTGTGTGTGTGTGTGTGTGTGTGTGTGTGTGTGTGTGTGTGTGTGTATGTGTGATCTCTCTACAGGTTGTGTGTTGCACGTTAATCTTCACTAAAACTGATAAAGCTACACACACTTGCTGATTTCCATCTGAAGAAAGAATGAATCCACACTCACACTGATCTCTCTGCAGGGTTTCCACTGAACTGTTCACTGCTTTATGGAAATACTGCCATATCTGCACCTAAATAAGATTCAGATCTTAATGTCAGAGACTGAAAGAAAATCTTCTGTCTCCTCTCCTCCTCTTCCTTTAATCACACCACTGAGATTGAACTCATTCTGATGCTCATCTTTAACACTGATTTAACCTCAATACTTCTGCATTTTCATCACTCTCTAACCACAACTTCACATTTTTATATTAGAGACAGAGCTTAGAGCCTTTTACACCATTTTAGTCTTCTCTCTGTACAGACAGTACGACATAATAAATACATCAGGATTCTCATTTTGTGGTCTTTCTTTGTGATTTGAGAGATGAAGAAGTCAGTACTGAATCTGATGTGTTTAAGAGAGTAAAACAGTAAGAGGAAATCTGAGGAGTCATTGTGAAGGAATCTGATTCAGCATGACTGCTCACCATTCTGTGGTTGTTAGAGACTAGAATTTGGATTCAGAGTCACAGAATTAGTCTCTTATCTTATATGTTTGATGACTTAATTTAAAGGCTTATAAATCCACATTCCCACATCCTACATTCCAACAACCACATGGTGTTTTAGTTTACATACCAAAAATTAATTCCTAAGTCAAAATGTATTTTTTTCATGATGATTCTTCAATCTATGTCTTTTTTAGTTACTGTGCCTTTGATTATATTTGCACCTAACTTGAAAAACAGTCTGACCTCAAACACTCATAAGTTATACAGTAATATTTACATATTACACCAAACTCTTATTCCAAATAGCATAATGTGTTAAAAACTGCACAGGTTTATTTAACCTTCATACACATATTAATCACTGAATACAGAGCAGACATGATGAAACAGTCTGTAGTTATGAGTCCTGCAGTAATAAACCAGCATTTCAATCTGACATCTATCACACATTGTACAGACACAGAAGAATAGATTGTGTTGTACAGATTCAAACTTCATTCTGTCATGTTTACTCTCTGCCTTTTCTTTTCATAGAAGCAGCAGCAGAAATATTCAACTGTTGCTGTTCCATTCAGTATAAGCATTGCTGTTGAAATGCAGACTTCCAGAAACAGCGTGTACTCGTGTTTTGTGTGTTCTGTAGGTATAAAACATCAACAAGATAATGAAAAAATTCAAAGCCAAATCATGATAGCAGATTGTGGTGTTTAGACTCACACCCTCTAAATATTTAAACACACTTGTCTTTGATGTGAACACAGTTTTTTATTTTATTTCCTAATGAAGGTGTGATTGTTTATTGTGTGATGAGTGTTACTGAGCTGGATCAGCTGTATGTTTTTCTGTAAAACACCACCAGGGGGAGTCACAGTGCTGTAACCCTGACTGAGTCCCTAATGACGCTGCTGCTATGCATTCAGCTATACCTGGTGCAAATTTATTGCATACTCTCCACTTTGCCTGTTGTATGGAAGCTCTCCAAGATTATCCGTTTACATGCCTTTAGTACTGAATTGTGAAACATCTCAGCAGCCAGAAGGGATGGACAAAATGGAAATGTATAACAGAGGAAGCATATGAGAGTGGCAGACAATGGGCTCAGAGGACATCTGAAAAGAGCAGAAAAACATTAGGATAGAATGGCCAGAACATCTGTGCTGCAGCCAGGCGTCTGTGTGCTTATGAAAAATCTTACACTGTGAGGTGGCCTGGGCAAACTCTGCAAATGCAGAGATGACTGCATACACACTGATGTACAACAAATGCTGTGTTCTTCCAATCTATAAGCTCAAGCCTGAGAAAGGTAAAGGACGTGCAGAGTGCTGTTGCTGTTAGGCAAGTTGAACAAGGGGTAGGTACTGATGAGGGCGCACAGACACCGGATGAACTGCAAGTTTAGACACCAGCAGCAGCTCTACTTATAGACATACATTAAGAAGAAAAACCAAAAGTTTACCTACCAGTGAACAGGCCCCTCATTCCAGCTACAAGTGACAGTGATGGTCATGAAGAGCTTATCATGTTCCAAGAAAAGAGATGCCCACAAATAGTCTTCAGATACGAAAGGCTTTGAACCTCTGCCTGTTGTGCTGCTGGCCATTAGACAGTTTTATGCCGCTTCTGATACAGGCATTGCCCTAAACCACTTCACAAGGGCTGGTCCCATGGCTGCCTCATATTCAGCCATACTTTGTCAACCTCCTTATGTATGTGGATTTCAGTGACAGGATCGAGTGAACTATTGATACCATGGACTGTTGGTAAGTACTGTTGATGCCAAAACCACTGAAGGAGACTGCTGGGTTTAAGAATTGATTTGAGAACTGTTAAACTCAGGGACTTTGAGACTAACAGCCTTGAATATTTGGCTGCTGTATCACTGACTACTTTGAAGACTTTTCTGCCTGTGAAACAGGCAAAGAGGAAGAAAAGAGGGTTACAAAGATATTTAGGGCCCACATTTAAGCAAAAATGTATGTCTGAATTTATCTTATTACAACTTCTCTCAAGCGTCTGTTATAGTTTCTGTCTTTTTATCTAATGAAGGTGCTACATGTCATGTCACAAATATTAAAGGGTCATTTCCTGGAATTTAAAGCTGTCTGCCTTTAGTTTTGCAGCATTACGTCATCCTATTTTTAAAAGTTATTGACCACTTCCTGGTCCACTCTGGTAAGGTACGTTCTGAGTAAACAAACCTGTTCCACCCCTGTTTGATCAGCCACCTCATCTTCAGTGGCTCAGGATTGTGTAGAACGGCTCACTTTAAGGGTTGATTTGTACTCCTTATTCTCATAGTAGCTGTAACATGTAACAAAACCTCTGGGTAAGGAGCTTCTCTACAATCTCTAGGACTAAAATACCTACATAAAAGTTTCTGTTCATCTGATTTTAGTAATTTCTGTTATTCTCAATATTTATAGATATTAGTAAGGATTGTTTTCTATTATTCTACTTAAGTGTGTTAAATGATCACATACAGTAGACAAAGTGCACATAATCAGAGTGAAACATGATCAACAGAGGCACTGAGAGGTTGTGAAAAAGGACAAATGACGTAGTGATTGTTGAGGTTTCCTGAGAAGCACAGAGAATATGAGAGAGACACACAGGCAGTCTGGTAGAGTGTGTGTATGTTTCTCTCTGAGGGACATTAGTGTGTGTAGAAGAATCAGTGATGATGGAGTGTTTGTATCTTCTGCTTGTTTGTGTTTCACTTCACTGCAGGTGAGAGCAGTTATTTCACACCTTCATTCAGAGTTCTGGATGTTTTTTCTAATTCATAATAAGATGTGTGTTCTTTGTGTGTGTGCAGGCTGCACTCTCTCAGGGGGAACAGTAGTCACAGGACGCACTGGTGGCTCAGTACTGCTGCCCTGCTCCTGCACTGACCTGCAGACCAAACCTCAGAGAGTTACCTGGCAGATCTATAGAAGAGGACAGGAGTGGACTGAAGTGTTCAGTGCTGATCAGTACAGAGACAGACTTCAGCAGTTTAATGAAGACTCTCCTGCTAATCTCTCTCTGCTCATATCTGACCTGAGAGAAGAAGATGATGGAGACTACAGGTGTGAGACAGAGAAGGACAGCAGATTCTTCAGGCTGTTTGTTAAAGGTAAACAGTTTAAATACTCAATAAAAGTTCATTATAATTGAAAGTCAGCTGTGTCAAAGAGACTGAAATGTAACTCTTACAAAGAAAACTCTGACATAATCATGTGAAGGAGGCATTAAATTAGCAGCTGTGATGATTTAAAATGTTATGTTTGGATGCCATTTTGATTTTTAGCAAAAAATGTGAATAAAAAGCAGCGAAGGTGAATAATTACTGTAGAACTGATCATGCTATATGTAAATGACATCTGTTCTGATTGGCTGCCATGTTTTGCAGCTCATTCACGAAATATTTAGCACATAAGCTCAAACTGTTAGAGAAATCTTCACATAAACGATTATCGACTATGTAAATCACAGATCCAACCCAAATATAAGTTGGTGCACTTAAGCATCCACTATACTTAAAATCCATTTTTTAAACAAAATCTCAATAGGTAAGACTGCGATTGTATAAATCACCTTTAAGCAATAATAGACTTATCAATAACACATGCTTCTACTGACAAATAACAATCTCCATCTCAAGTTTGGGACATTGTTGCTTTCTGCTTACATTTTTTCTCTTTTTTGCTGAATGGGGGTGTGCAGTGCATTGTCTTGAAAACACATGGTTACAGTATCTGGTAGAAGCCACTGTCTAAAGGGGTCCCAATCAGTTTTATAATAATGACAGTCTTACCTGTTACTTCATCTGATAAATATGTGTCTACAATCTCCTTTATCCATGCTTACAGTCCGCAACCAATGACAGCTGATAGCTGAGTCAACAGCTGTGCACTATGCAGTTTACTTATCTATAAATATGAGAGTATTTTCTATCAACTGTCACTATGTTGTCCTTAAGTTTTACAGATATCTGGTGAAATTCTGTTTTTTATGAGAGCTGTGTTAACTGTTTTGTAAACGTATGTGATGAGTGAGTGAAAGCAATGAGAATGTGTTACAAAAGCACACTTAACAAAATTTGCAAAAGGACGCTCCTGCTTAAGAAAGTAACAGTGAAGATTAAATCGATACCAGTTTTGTTAAATGTGTTTCAGCAATCATGAAAAACTGTAATCTTCACCTTCAAGATGTCAAGGTAGAGCTTGAGTACTTGAGGCTAAGGGACACAATAGTGGTCAGGGACACAATAGTGGTCAAAACACTCCAGACCAAAAGAATCATAAAGAGAAGTCCAAACGTAGTCCAGGGTCAAACACAGAAATGCAAAAATGACGACAACTGACCAAAAAGGAAAAGGCAAAAAGGTCATATACAAGTTCTTCTTCTACTAGGTTTTTTGGCGGTTTGGATCATGGAGCACCAATATCAGGATTTAACATGTATCGTCTAAGCAGACTAATAGGTCATTTAACAGGGATTATGATGTAACAGGAGAATCAGCCATTAAAAGAAAATTTAAAAAAAACTAAATTCTATCAAACAATCCTGAAATTTTCAGAAATCTAATCAACTTTCCTTGCCTACACCCTGTGATATCTTGCAGCAATTTCTTAATCGTTAACATTACTATTTCCCCATAATCAGCGAAAACCTCTTTCCTTTCATTTTCATATGTTTTGCAATGTATTAATACATGCTCCACAGTCTCAGGCTGCTCACAGTGTGTACATTGACCAGTTAAATGTTTCCTAATCCTGAATAAAGAATGATTTAACCCACAATGTCTGATATGTAACCTAGCAACTACAGTATCTTCCTTCCATCTGTTTACAGTTGTCACTCTGGACCTACTTGTTTTTAAATATTAAAGATGTCACCCTCTCATTTTCTTATCCCACATTTCCTGACACATCTTGATAGCATTAACTCTTATAATCGTTTTTGCTTCCAATTTACTCAACGGTACTATAACTTCAATATGCTCAAATTTGAGGGGCATACACAGGTAAGGCGGCACGGTGGCGCAGCGGGTAGCGCTGTCGCCTCACAGCAAGAAGGGCCTTGGTTTGATTCCCGGCCAGGCGACCAGGGTCCTTTTTGTGTGGAGTTTGCATGCTCACCCCTAGTCTGTGTGGGTTTCCTCCCATGGTCCAAAGACATGCAGTCAGGCCGATTTGACATGCTGAATTGCCCCTAGGTGTGAATGTGTAAGTCTGTCTGCCCTGTGATGGACTGGTGACTTGTCCAGGGTGTATCCTGCCTTCTGCCCAATGACAGCTGGGATAGGCTCCAGCACCCCACCTTGACCCAGAAGGATAAGCGGTTTAGATGGTGTGTGTGTGTGTACACACAGGTAATCAACAATAAAAAGAAACACAACATGCAACTGGAGATCTTCATAACTGACTAACCTAAAGCCCAGGCTTATATGCTAGGGAATGTGAAATGTAGAAAAGAGAATCCACTAGCTGACAGAGATGAGGGTGGAGACATAGGTTCCCCCAGAGACTCATGGGACTTGTAGTACTTATCACAGTCCATGGATACTACAGAATCTGCTGGGTGCAAGGAACAGACAGACGGTGTAAGAAGGTCCTCAGCAGTAGGTGTGACACAGACATAATATGAAGACGCACAGATCCAGTTATACATGGACACTTTTGGATTTTAGCAGAAAAGTGCTCTCTCAGTAACAGTAGATAGTAAAACAGTAAAAATAAATATTAACAGTAGTGCTGATCACTCTTAAATGTTTCATTTTTTTCAGGTTGTGGAGAGACAGAGAAGGTGAAAGGGTTCTCAGGAGAGTCTGTAGTCCTGCTCTGCTCCTGCACTGACCTACAGACCAAACCAAACACTGTTAAATGGACGTTTAGATCAGTAAAATTTAGCATTTATAACTTTGAAGAAATTTACTCTACACAGACTGGACAGCACAGAGACAGAGTCAGACTGACCAATAAGAACTCAGGAAACCTCTCTCTACTCATATCAGACCTGACTGAAGATGATCAGGGAGACTACAGTTGTTCAGTCCAGGGAGATAATAAAGATGTCAGACTTCATGTTGAAGGTACACTATTCCTCCAGTTCTCTGTAATGACTGTGATCATGTATATTAACATTTATTAATAATTATTGTTTTTGTCAAAATTCACAGTGATGGTAACAGAGATGAAGTGAATAATCAGGAAGTGATTTACTGTGTTTGTGAGTGTTTGTGTTTATGTGTTTGGTTGTTATTTATCTCTGCAGTGAGAGAAACTCCAACACACTTATGGTCAACAGACCCAACAACAACTCCATCAGAAGATCCTCCAACTACAGCCACGACTGAAAGTGAGAGAATCATGTGAGTCCCAACAGCCTCACTGAGTCAGATTTACGAAAGTATTTAACACCCACTGTTGCATTCATACAGGCGAACGAGACAGTCAGCAAGGGTTTCAGAATGTACCAAATGTATTACAAACAATTAAACTACATGGCAGCTGATGCTTACAGGTAGTGATGGGGTCCTTCTTTCTATATATATATATATATATATATATATATATATATATATATATATATATACAGTCTCTTCTTTGCATGGTTGAGTTTTAACTTGTGTTTGTGGAGCACGGCCATCCACTACTGGTTTTCGGCCTTGCATACAGAGATTTCGCTGGATTCTCTGAATGTTTCAATGATATCATGTACCATAGATGATGAAATCCCCAAGCTGTTGCCAATTATCCTAATTAGTTGTGAGATGTTCCACCTGTTTTTTATTTTTTTAACCGTTCCTCAACTTTACCAGCCTTTTGTTGCCCTGTCCCAACATCTTTGAAATGTGTTGCTGGCATCAAATTCAAAATGGGCAAATATTGTTCAAAAAACAATAAAATTTCGTGGTTTCAACATCTGATATTTTGTCTTTGTACTATTTTCAGGTAAATATATGGTTTGTTATGACCCACAGTATGTTGTCAGGGTTCTTAACAGAGACAAATAGCAATGTTGACTTAAGGTTTGCCAATGCTAAAAATAACAAACAAAACCCTCGAACTAACTACGTAGTCACCTTCTACCTTATCTGGCTGAAAGAAAAGGAAACGAAAGACAGCTTATCTAACTCCCCACATAACCACTAAACAGATGAACAAAAAACCCACGCCCAAAATAAACCGCAACCAACCCTACAACTGGTGAATTTATATACAATATATACAAAAGGTGGACTAACGTTAAACAGTACAAGGGCAAACTGATCTCAGGGTCAGATAACAAGCAAAGGTCGAAACACAGAACAGCAGAGTGACACAATCAAACACACAGTAAACAAGCTAGAGAGCAAGTGAGTACTAAGCTGTAGCAGACGTGTATGTTCCCAGTATGTGATGTGACAAAATACACAATATGCTGGAGGTGAGGACAGCTGCAGCTGGACCAGAACATGGAGTGAACTCTGAGTGGAGATATGAGACACGAGCTGGAGCGAACTGTGTGGCACTGCAGATAAAAGTGAGAGAGCGAGAGAGAGCCATACACACAATACCCACTGCATTACAGTGGAGTGTAACAGGTTTAAATGATTTGCACATCACTGCATTCTGTTTTATTTACAATTTGCATAGCGTTCCTTTTTTGGAAACCAAATTGTATTACAACTCCAATCAAGCGTCTCTTTTTCAGGAATTTAGAATTAAGCCCCCTTATTTTTGCAGCACCTACATCATTCTAATTATAAGTTATTATAATATATAAGTTATATAAATATATAAGTTATTGACTACTTCCTCATTTTGGCCTGAGTTCTGAGTAAGCACACAAACCCTCATCTCACTTTTTAGTTATCATCCACCATCTTCAGTGGCTGAGTTACTTCACCAGGCCTTATTTCAACACATGAACTCAATATGAGAAATCTGCACATAAAACTAACAGGGTTGTGTAAAACTGTTCACTCCAAGTGTTCATGTGTGCAAAAAGGAGAAATGACGTAGTGATTGTTGAGGTTTCCTGAGAAGCAAAGAGAATATGAGAGAGAGACTCAAATGAGAGAGACTCAAAAAGTGTGTAGAAGAATCAGTGATGGTGGAGTGTTTGTATCTTCTGCTTGTTGTGTTTCACTTCGCCGCGGGTGACAGCAGTTATTTCACACCTTCATTCAGAGTTCTGGATGTTTTTTTCTAATTCCTAGAGGCATTAAACCAACAGCTGTAATGTTTTAAAATATAGGCAAGGCAAGGCAAGTTTATTTATATTGCACCTTTCATACACTGTGGTCATTAGAAGTTCTTTACAAATGATACAAACATAATTCAAATATAATTTAAAAAGTAACAAATTAAAGCTGAATAGAATAGGAATTAAAGCTGCTCAAACAGGAACATTTTAAGCCTGGATTTAAAAGTGTCCAGTGTCGGAGCTCATCTAATGTTCTCTATCAAATGGTTCCATTTAAGAGCAACATAGTAGCTAAACGCTGCTTCTCCATGTTTGGTCTTCACCTTCGGCAGGACTAACTGACTAGTTCCTAATGATCTGAGAGTTCTGTTCTCCTCAAATCGCTGCAACATATGAAATAAATATGCTGGTCCTGCACCATTGAGTGATTTATGTAGCAGTAATAGTATCTTAAAGTCTATTCTGGTAGCCAGTGTAAGGATTTAAAAATGGGGTGATTTATTCCTTTTTTACTCCTAGTCAGAACTCGGGCAGCTGCATTTTGAATGAGCTGTAGCTGTTTGATTATCTTTTTTGGGAGTCCAGTTAGGAGACCAGTAATCAATCCTGCTAGAAATAAAGGTGTGGATGAGTTTTTTGAAGTCTGGTTTAGTTAGAAAATCTCTGATCTTGTTGATGTTCTTGAGGTGATAAAATGCTGATTTAGTGGCTGCTTTGACGCGACTGATAAAACTGATATCCGAGTCCATTAGTACACCAAGGTTGCATGCTAGTTCTTCAGATTTAGATAGGCAGCTAGTCTGTGTCTCAAATTGCTGTTCCCAAATAAAATAACCTCTGTTTTATCTCTATTCTGTTGCAGAAAGTTATGTCCCATCCAGTTCATGTTGTACACAACTGAAGCACTTTCAAACAGATTCAAGGGGACCATAGCTGTTCGGGGAGAGGGCCAAGTAGATCTGAGTATCATCTGCATAGCTGTGGTAAGATATCCCATAGTATTCTTCGAAGGCTGGAGGTCGTTCTTCCATCTGCTCTGGGACCACCTGTAAAGAGAATGAAAGAGAGAGGTGATTAAGACACAGTATGGACAAATGTTTAATGTAGTCAAACACAGTTGAGTGTTCAGCATGTTACTGATTGTGTAAAGAGTGTATGCGGTAGGGGAATTACCACAACGTTGTTATAGTGTACTGCATTTATGTTTGGTGGGAACTGTGAGCTTAATAGGGGCTGCGTTTTCCTAGTAAGGAGGTTCTTTAGCAAGGGATTAGCCCTTATACCCTTTTGTTTGTTTGGACTAGTTAATGTAAAAGTCAGTTAGTTAAAGGCTGGCAATACGCCACAATTATTTTCTGTTTCTTAGTGTTGTGTGTGTTTGTATATCTCTTTTTCTTCTCGTTTAATCTTATGTTGTGTTAACTGGTTTGCTGAGTTCTCTCAGAAGAATGGCTACCTTGGCACCTTCCCTTAACCACTCGCACTATACATCCCACGCTACTGGGGAGAAGCGGCCCCTCCTTATCACAGTAACATGCTGGCGGGCTATCACACTTGGTACTATGATTAGTTCAAAATCCTGACTGAAATTTGTCTAGACAGCTATTTAGGGACAGATAGCCAGTAAGTTGCTTGAAGACTACTTTCTCAATGATTTTCCAATGAAAAATAGATTTAAAATTAGTCTGTAATTACTGAATATAGTTGCTTCTAGGTTTTTCTTTCACAATTGCACTTTTGCATATGTTAGAAAAAACCCTCGTCTATCTATCTAATGGAGAGAACACAGGCTCGTGGTGGATATACACTGTGTTCCAAATTATAATGCATGTGATATATCAGTAGGATTTCAGTATAATGAACATTTAGCTTTCAGTTTTTCAAATAAAGTGTTTGTCTGTTTTATTTCCAGGTGATCTTGATTAAAGGGAAACTTAAAGAGATTCTTCCACATTATTAAGCAAGTCACAGTTCTCGTGCAGTATGGGGAGGAAAAAAGATCTTTCTGAAGACGAAAAGCATGAAATAGTGCAATGTCTTGCAAAATGCATGAAAACAATTAATATTTCATGAAAACTGAAGAGAGATCAGAGAGGGCCGCCATAATAGCACCACAGTTGAGCAGCAAACAGGTGTTTGAAGCTGCTGGTGTCTCAGGAGAGCTTCTTGATGCAGGATCTTCCACAGGCTGGCAGCTGTGCATACAGCTGTATTTCAGCCACTCCTAAGCAAAAAGAAAAGTTTGCAGTGGGCTCAGAAATACATGAAGACTATTTTTCAAACAGTTTTATTCACAGATGAATGCCGTGCTACACTAGATGGCCCAGATACACACCTGCTTTAAGAAAAAAATTATAAATGACAGCACAGCTATACTTTTTATGAGCAAAATGTGCTACATGAACAATGATCCAATGTGTATTCAGCCAGTAATGAAGGAAGCTTTGCATTCAGTTTGGAGACTGATGTTTGGGGACCAGGGACCAGTGGCTCTACAGGGGCGCTCTGACCAGCTGACTCTTCAGGTTCTTTCTGCATTATGTTCACTGCCTTTATTTTATATATATATATATATATATATATATACATATATCTGGATAACCGTTAACCGTGAGGATTCTCCTCAGAGCATTGCCCAACCAGACTCACCCATTTTATCTCTGCGCTTGCCATCACCGTCAGGTGGCGACACCACTTTGGTATGGCTCACATATATCCATATTAGTTTTCCCTGACATTTTACAGCAGAGGGTGTGGTAAGGAGGACCTGATATGACTGGGTGTTGTGCACTTCACCCACTGTCTTCTTTTCTGAGCAGCAACGGCTTCAGAAAAGTCTGTTAAATTGTCTGTCAACGTCACTCTCAAATCAACAGGCCCAGGGAGTGACATGGGATGACCTGTAATAGTTTCATATGGTGACAGATGGGTATTATTATTTGTTGATGCTCTGATGCTACAAAGCACAGCGGGTAAGGCATCCATCTATGGGACCCCTTCATAGTGTAGATTGGTCAGTCTGGACCTTAAAGTTCTATTTGTTCTTTCAACCTGACCTGAAGAGTGAGGTTGATAGGGACAGTGGAGATGCCACTTTCTTGACAAACTTTCCCAGTAAAGTGAGCCCCATGATCATTCTCAATAACCTTTGGAAGACCCCACCGTGGAATAACATCCTTCACCAAACATTTGGCAGTGTGCAGTGCAGTACCTTTGGTAGTGGGATATGCCTCTTGAAAATGTTCAAACTATTACTAAACAAGTCTACTTTCCTTGACATCTTGGCAAAGTGATGTAATCTACCTGAAATTCCTGGAAAGGCCCACTTAGTGGTTCCATAGTCTGGTAGGGAAGTGACACTGCAGGGCCAGAAATACCCTTAAAGCCGGTGGAACAAGCAAAACAATGGCCCTCTCCATATTTGTGGAAATTAGGATTCCACCACACTTGGTTGAAGCGATGAACTATCTGGATTACTCTGGGGTGGCCTAGGCTATGTTTAGTAGTCAAAAAATAGGGAAGGAATGTGTCAGGAGCCACATATTTATGCCCCTTAACCCAGAGTACATCTCAAAGAGTCACACCATGCTCATCCAAAGTCCAACCTTCCAAGCCTGAGGCCTCTTGGTTTAAAGCAAGCAGGTCATCCAAATTGATAACAACAGATTGTTCACTGGGTGACAGGACATATTCAGTAGGCAGGAGACAAGCCATTATAGCTTCAGCTAAGTAGTTCCTATGGTATTCAAAAGAAACAGAAGAGGAATGGGCCTGTATTTTAATAGTGACTGGGACTTTGCATCAGATCCAACACACCCTGTCCAACCAAATCCTCCACAATGTGTTGAATACCTGAAAATGCTGTAATATTAATTAGATACTGCTTGGTATTTGGGGGAGGAATACCAGTCAGTTTGACAGCTTCAACCTTTAGTAATCCACAGTCTGTGGGAGATTTGGACCAAGTAGGGTGTTCTTTAATAGTGGACAACCTAATGGCAGCTAATAACCAAGTCTCATAATATAGAGAAATTGTAGGATTAGACACAAACTGGATAATTATATATATACTTAAAATAGGAGATATGCAAATCTGTCCCACCCACCTGAGTCTGACCAGTAACTCTAGAAGCCTAGCCTTCTTTTTTTTAACAGAGGTATTTTTAAACAACTCGCCAGTGTTGAGGGTAAGACAGACATGTAGGTGTAAAATAAAATAAAAAAAATATTTGTTGCACAGAGTCTATCAATTGAAAGGCCCTGCATCCTGCATTCTGTCAGAAAGTGGTGGGTCTACTTTGAAATGTGATGAGTCAAATGCCTGCTTGCCTTCATGGTTATGGCAGCCCTGGGACCTATTATGAATCATATAACACATATTGGAAACTTATTTCCAGGAATTTCAAATTTAGCACCTTTATTTTGCAGCACACCATTCTAATTATTTTTAAAGGTTCTTGACCACTTCCTCTTTCTGGCCTGAGTTCTGAGTAAACACACAAACCCCCCTCCATCTCACTCTTTGGTTATCAACCACCATCTTCAGTGAAGGACTGAATTTATCAGGCCTTGTGTTAGTACATGGGCTCAAACTAAGAGAGAAATCTGCACAGAAACTAACAGGACTGTGGAGAACAGCTCACTCTAAGTGTTCATGTGTGCTTGTTCATTAAATGTCTGTACAACCACAGAAGCTTTTTTACAATTTCTAGAAGGAAAATACATGAACTCATTTAAAGACGTTTTTCCAAGAGTGCTGCAGAATAGCCAAACTTTTTGTTTGTTTTCCAAAAGAAAGTGACTCCTTCAAAAGTAAACTAGTTGATCTCTGGTGGTTTTATTGCTGCAGGTCTACTACATTTAGAGCTGATCCTCCCAACAGTTTCCCTTCATCTGATTTTAGCCTTTTATCAGTCATTCTCTACAGTTATAGTAACGAGATATCAGACATTTATTTCGTTGCTCATTAGTAAATATTCTACTCCTCTTTTACTTTACTCATTTTTATTTAAATGTGTTTACTGATCACATGCAGTAGACAAAGTGCACCTAAGCAGAGTGAAACTTGTTAGTGATCAACAGAGGCACTGAGAGGTTGTGGAAAAAGGAGAAATGACGTAGTGATTGTTGATGTTTCCTGAGAAGCAAAGAGAATATGAGAGAGAGACACACAGGCAGTGTGGTAGAGAGAGTGTGTGTTTCTCTTTGAGGGACATTAGTGTGTGTAGAAGAATCAGTGATGATGGAGTGTTTGTATCTTCTGCTTGTTGTGTTTCACTTCACTGCAGGTGAGAGCAGTTATTTCACACCTTCATTCAGAGTTCAGGATGTTTTTTCTAATTCATAATAAGATGTGAGGTGTTCTTTGTGTGTGTGTTCAGGCTGCTCTCTCTCAGGAGAACAAACGTTAAAACTGGTCACAGGACACACCGGCAGCTCAGTACTGCTGCCCTGCTCCTGCACTGACCTGCAGACCAAACCTCAGAGAGTCACCTGGAAGATTAACAGAGGTGAAAGAGAGTGGACTGAAGTGTTCAGTGCTGATCAGTACAGAGACAGACTTCATCAGTTTAATGAAGACTCTCCTGCTAATCTCTCTCTGCTCATATCTGACCTGAGAGAAGAAGATGATGGAGACTACAGGTGTGAGACTGAGAAGGAAAGCAGAGACTTCTGGCTGTATGTAAAAGGTAAACAGTTTAAATACTCAGTGAAATCATATGTAATCAAATAAAGGAGGCATTAAATTAGCAGCTGTAATGTTTTAAAATGTAGTTATGTTTGGATGCCATTTTGTTTTTTTAGCAGACAAATATTACCTCAAACAACTGTGATTAAAAAGCAGTGAATGTGAATAATTACTGTACTGCTAATCATGCTATAAGTAAATGACCTCTTTTCTGATTGGCTGCTGTGGTTTGCACCTCATTTGTGACATATTTCATCACATGAGCTCAAAGTGAGAGAAATCTTCATATAAAACTAACAGATTGTGTAGAACAGCTCACTCCAAAGGATCTTTGTTCTCCGATGTATCTGTAACAATTTGTTCTTGTTCATTAAACGTCTGTCCAACCACAGGAGCTTCTAAATGATCTCTAGGAGGAAAATACGTGATGTGGTGAAACACAGGACTCAGAAAACTATAAGCTAAAAATAAGTTTGATCTTGGCTGATAGCATGATGCTAGTGCTACTGTGTTTTTAATTTCATTTATATTCTCTTTTAAACTGTAATGCTTTAAAAAGATTAAATTATTAAGATGTAAAACAAAGTCTTTCAGGAATTTTTCACTGTCATCTCTAAAAGCTCCCTCAGAGAAGGTTTTTACAGGAAATGTTATGAATTCGCTGCCTGACTTTGTTTCACGACAGTTTTAAGAAGGTTTTGTTCTAAAACTCATTTTTTAAAAGCTGTTAATGTCAGAGAGGTACATGCAGGGTGTGCGTATGTGAGGCAGCATTGTGCCCAAAGAAAACATATTTTTTTGGATTTAGCACTTTTCTAAATTGTTCAGTACAAGAGTATTAGTAGAAAAAAAAACTATGAGTAGAAAAATGACATTATCTAGTTCAACATATTTGCATTGTAGACACTGTGAAACAATAAATTTAGTATAAGAATTCTCATTTTGCTGCTTCTTCCTGAAGAAGTCGATACTGAATCTGATGTGTTCAAGAGAGTAAAATAGTGAGAGGAAATCTGAGGAGCAAATGTATAAGAATCTCATTCAGCATTCAGTGCTGTAAATTCAGATATACAGAATTAGTCTCTTCTATGTTTGATGACTTAATTAAAAGGCTCATATCCTACATCCTTATCAATCCATTTATCCACATAAACACATCCTACATTCCTCCAAGCACACAGTATTTTAGTATCAAAGATAATACATCTTTATTTATTTTTACATGACTATTATCCAATCTATGTCTGATTTAGTTACTGTACCTTTAAGACTGATCTATGTAAATGACCTCTGTTCTGATTGGCAGCTGAATTCTGCACCTCATTCAAAAACAGTCCAAACGTGTTCCGAGAAACACTCGTCAGTTAAACTTGAATGGGCGGAGCTAAACTCTCTACAAACAATACAACTTACAATCAGGAGAGCAATTTCCTTAAATCAATCAACGATCAAACAACAACCATAAAAACCCACAAAATACAGGATTCAGTTTTAAACAATTTAGCCTTTATTCATGCTTTGTGGTGGTTATAGGCTGAATAGGTGGATGCATGTAAATTGGGTGGTTTTTGTGGCATCACACAAACAATTGATAAAAAAACAGGATGATTTTAAGTTTTGTTTTGTATATATGGACTGTAGCACACGAGGAACAGACCGCGTCCAAACAGTCATCAGTATTCATTTAACATGAACTAAAGAAAACGGCGTTATAATCAGCGGCCAAACGCGAAACCTGCTGAGATCCGCTCTCACAGCTCGACTCCAGCCTGAGGCAGCGTTAGCCGAGCTAGCTGATCTGAGCTAAACAGGTACCTTGTTTACGGTTTTCTTCTGTCTTTTATAATGATTCTGTTTATTAAACTGAAAATCTGGAAAAGTGTCTGTCAGCTACTTTAGTTAACAGGTGTCGCCCACAGTCTGCAGTTTACCCGTTTATACAGCCTAGTTTAGCTGCTCTAGTGTTTTGGAGATAAAGTTATTAAGAAACACATAAACATAAATACGAAAAAAATAATATTATAGATTATAACAGAACGCTAGAAATTATGTTATTTACATGGTTATTTGTAATCAAAGAAAAAGAAAAGGAAAATAAAAGAGTCAAGGCAAATTTCAGGATATATAATAATCAATAATAATCAATAACAGTTATTTGGTTATCCTCACTGGTCGTCCCTCAGGTTGTGACAGGCTGTCACGTATCTCGCTGCGTGTGTGATCAGCTCGCTCTTCCCTCCTAACACGTGCGCCAGTTTCTCAGAGTCACTGCAGAGCTCAAACTCAGGACAGACGCTGCTCACTTTCTTATAGAACTCCTTTCTAATGGAGACGTATCTCGGGCACTCTGTGAGGAAGTGCAGCTCCGTCTCCACCACTGAGAGCTCACAGTGTGAGCACAGTCTGGCCTCTCTGGGTAACCAGGTCTGTCTGCCCCGGCCAGTTTCAATGGCCAGACTGTGCTCTCTGAGTCCGTACATCGTCAACACTTTCCTCAGTTTTCTCTCTTTAATTGTTGTGAGGTATGGTGCTAATGTATAATCTCGATTTAGGGCCGAATAGCACTGAAGTTTGTGTTGTTGATGTGTGGTCTCTGTCCGGTGGGTGTATTTTTTTTTGTTTGGTGATAATTTGGTTGGGTCTGATTTTCTGGTAGAGCATGTGGTCAGGCTGATTGGTGTCTGTGATGTTGTTGGGTTTTAGGTCACTGAGACTCAGGACCAGCTGGCTCAGGGGACTCCTGTCGATGTTCAGCTCCTAACTGGCCAGTGCTTTATAGTGGAGTCACTGGGGGTCACTGGATTTTATGTGTTTCCAGAAATTTAGAGCTCTTTTCTCAGTAGGTGACAGAGCCATCGGCAAAAGGACTCCAGTGGATGACCCTGAGGCAATTGTGGAGCTCTTTGAGAGAGAGCAGCGGAAGACTGGGGGTGGCCAAAGAAGAACTGGGTAGAAGAACTGAGTAGTCCGCCTGCTTCCCCTGCTTATATTTTTGAATATTTAATAGGAGTGGATATTGTCCTAATTCTCTCTCTCTCTCTGCCTTGGTGTTTGTCTTTACCTGTGAGAGGCTGTGTAGCTGTTTAACTGCAGTAAATGCAGTAATAATGTCTGATTCTGTATGAAGTGATCAGCATGATTTCTAGTGAAATATATTACAGTAAAATCAAAGCTGGATAAATTGCTGATGTTGCTGCTGATTTTAACGGTAGAAATGTTCTGAACTGATATCAGTGAAAATACACAGTTTGAATGCTGTGAAGGTGTTTACTGTCTGTAGAGGTTCACATCTATTAACATACGCTAGAGTCCAGGGAGCTGATGGGCAGCAGGACACTCACTAAAATTACATTATTAATTAAGCGACTTATAATAATTTTAATAATTTGATCATTTTGACTTTTTTTTTTCTTAAATGAACTGTAAAAACCTCTGCAGTCTTTCAGGGATTCTGAAATACTTTACTGGAAACAGATAAACTAGGACATCTTATATAATCATCTAACCATGAAATGCATGCAGTTTAATGTAAACCTTCTTCCTTACACAGCTCACAGAAAGGTGTGTAAATGTGCACTAGCAGAGTGAACTGTGATCAGTCTCAGCTCTCAGAACTTTTGTTTTAGTGTTTTTCTGTGCAGATTATTTCCAGTGATGTAGCCGTAGCTGCTCAGAAATACACTATATTGGCAAAAGTATTCACTCACCCTTGCAAATCATTGAATTCCAATCACTCCCATGGCTACAGGTGTATAAAACCAAGCACCTAGGCATGCAGACTGCTTCTACAAACATTTGTGAAAGAATGGGTCGCTCTCAGGAGCTCAGTGAATTCCAGTGTGGTGCCGTGATAGGATGCCACCTGTGCAGCAAGTCCAGTAGTGAAATTTCCTCACGACTAAATATTCCACAGTCAACTGTCAGTGGTATTATGACAAAGTGGAAGTGATAGGGAACGGCAGCAACTCAGCCACGAAGTGGTAGGCCAGGACAGAGTGGGGTCAGAGGATGCTGAGGCGCATAGTGCACAGAGGTCACCAACTTTCTGCAGAGTCAATCGCTACAGACCTCCAAACTTCATGTGGCCTTCAGATTAGCTCAAGAACAGCATAGAGAGCTTCATGGAATGGGTTTCAATGGCTGAGCAGCTGCATCCAAGCCTTACATCACCAAGCGCAATGCAAAGCATCGAATGCACTGGTGTAAAGCGCCGCCACTGGACTCTAGAGCAGTGGAGTGGTGTTCTCTGGAGTGACGAATCACGCTTCTCCGTCTGGCAATCCAATGGACGAGTCTGGGTTTGGCGGTTGCCAGGAGAACGGTACTTGTCTGGCTGCATTGTGCCAAGTGTAAAGTTTGGTGGAGGGGGGATTATGGTGTGGGGTTATTTTTCGGGAGTTGGGCTCGGCCCCTTAGTTCCAGTGAAAGGAACTTTTAATGCTTCAGCAGACCAAGAGATTTTGGACAATTTCATGCTTCCAACTTTGTGGGAACAGTTTGGGGATGGCCCCTTCCTGTTCCAACATGACTGCGCACCAGTGCACAAAGCAAGGTCCATAAAGACATGGATGAGAGAGTGTGGAGGAACTTGACTGGCCTGCACAGAGTCCTGACCTCAACCCGATAGAACACCTTTGGGATGAATTAGAGCGGAGACTGTGAGCCAGGCCTTCTTGTCCAAAATCAGTGTCTGACCTCACAAATGCCTCACGTTCTTGAGCCTGGAGCAAATTCCCCTGCGTTAAGTGCCCCAATGCTTGGAGTTTTGCCCTAGGGTCAAGAACATACTGGATTCTATTTTTAGAATCTTCCTCCTCCAAATATTCTTTAATGACATCTAGGACACCCCTGCGTCTCCTCCCATACAATAACTCAAAAGGAGAAAACCCTGAGGAGGCTTGTGGGACCTCTCTCACTGCAAACAACAGGGATTCTAGCCACTTATCCCATTTTGTAGCATCGTCATGAACAAACTTCCGAATCCTATTTTAATTAAAACATTCAACCAGTCCATCCGTTTGGATAGTTTGTATTTGTATAGTTTGCATAAAGTGTGTGACATAAACATAGTGCCCTGATCAGTCAAGATATCTTTCAGGATCCCAACTCGAGAGGGGAGTTAACGAGTTGACATTCATGGCATGATGCACACCACCTGCGTACATCTGCGTGAATGCCCAGCCAGTAGAAGATGATTAAGTGTTTTTTTCTGTCCCAGATGCCCTGCTACAGGGCACATCCCCATGGGCACACTGCACCTTCACCTTGGTGTGTTCACCAACACACCTGCCTAGGTTTCGCCACAGCTTTTGTGGGCTCAGCTGTCCCCACCTGTGCGGAGAGAGAATGGAGGCCATGAGTAGCTGCCGGGAGGGGGCTGCGGTTGGCCGACGGGGGGTGTTGCGGGGAGGGTGAGTGCAGGGCAAAGGTTTAGAGGCTAGAGCTCCCTTTTTTCTGGGAGCAGGAGTAGGGAGAGAGAAAGATGGAGAGAGAAAGGTTTGCTGTGTGGAGGGTCCTGCTCCCGAGTACCCTGCCATGTGTGTCTCTGCCAGCTTGGTGGACCAGCGATTCCAGTTGGTGGCACTGGACCCACGCTGCTGTCTCGTCAGGTAGGCATGCGATGAACTGCTCCAGCACCACCAGATTAAGTACTTTCTCAGAAACGCGTTCTTCAGACAATTGCCACCTCCTGCAAGAATTGTGGAGCTGTTGGGCCAACATGAAGGGCCGGTGAAACTCCAGTAGCGTCAGCGAGCAAAACTGCTGATGATGTTACTCAGGAGTCTGACCAACCCTCTGAAGGCTGGCTTTTTTTAGCTCGTCATACTCCAGCTGTGTCTGCACGGGGGGCTATTGGGCAGTCAGTTGGGTTTCCCCTGTAAGCAGGGGAAGCAGGCGGACTACCCAGTTCTTCTTTGGCCACCCCCAGTCTTCCGCTGCTCTCTCACAAAGAGCTCCACAATTGCCTCAGGGTCATCCACTGGAGTCCTTTTGCCGATGGCTCTGTCACCTACTGAGAAAAGAGATGGCTATAAGTGGGCTGGCAGAAACAAGGCAGGGGTGAACATTATCAGCTACTTAGCCTGCTGGTTCGACATGACTAGTTCTCCGTCCTGCACGTGATGCTTGGCCACACCCCCTCCTCCACACTCAGATTTTAAAAAATCAAGAAAAGTAAATAATAAATGCGGTGCTGATCACTCTTAAATGTTTCATTTTTTTCAGGATGTGATCTGGCGAATAGTGAAGAGATAGAGGAAGTGACAAGGTTCTCAGGAGAGTCTGTAGTCCTGCTCTGCTCCTGCACTGACCTACAGACAAAACCAAACACTGTTAAATGGGAGTTTAGTTCAGATAAATCTGAAACTTCTCCTTATGTAGAAATCTATTCTGCACAGACTGGACAGCACAGAGACAGATTCAGACTGACCAATAAGAACTCAGGAAACCTCTCTCTACTCATATCAGACCTGACTGAAGAGGATCAGGGAGACTACAGTTGTTCAGTTCAGAGAGATCGTAAATATATCAGACTTCATGTTAAAGGTAAACTATTCCTCCAGTTCTCTGTAATGACTGTGATCATGTATATTAACATTTATTAATAATTACTGTTATTGTCAAAATGCACAGTGATGGTAACAGAGTGAAGTGAATAATCAGGAAGTGATTTATTGTGTTTGTGTTTATGTGTTTGGTTGTTATTTATCTCTGCAGTGAGAGAAACTCCAACACACTTATGGACAACAGACCCAACAACAACTCCATCAGAAGATCCTCCAACTACAGAAACCACTGAAAGTGAGAGAATCATGTGAGTCCCAACAGCCTCACTGAGTCAGATTTACTAAAGCATTTAAAACCCACTAAACACTCCATCAACCTGAAGACCTTTACTCAAAGTTCTGCACTGGAGCTGAAGAAGCTCTTTATGATTCGTTTTAAAATACATCACATACACAATCATTAATATTGACTACAGTTCTGTGTTGAATTCAGACTCTGTTTTATACACTGATCTACTGTTGTTGTGTTGTTGTTGTTGTTGTTGTTGTTGTGTGTGTGTGTGTGTGTGTGTGTGTGTGTGTGTGTGTGTGTGTGTGTTCTCTCTCTACAGGATGTGTGTTGCGCGTTAATCTTCACTAAAACTGATAAAGCTACACACACTTGCTGATTCTGAAGAAAGAATGAATCCACGCTCCACACTGATCTCTCTGCTGGGTTTCCACTGAACTTTTTACTGCTTTATGGAAATACTGCCATATCTGTACCTAAATAAGATTCAGATCTTGATGTCAGAGACTGAAAGGAAATCTTCTGTCTCCTTTCTCCTCTTCCTTTAATCACACCACTGAGATTGAACTCATTCTGATGTTCATCTTTAACACTGATTTAACCTTAATACTTCTGCATTTTCATCACTCTCTAACCACAACTTCACATTTTTATATTAGAGACAGAGCTTAGAGCCTTTTACACCATTTTAATCTTCTCTCTGTACAGACAGTACGACATAATAAATACATCAGTGTAAGATTTTCATTTTGTGATCTTTCTTTGTGATTTGAGAGATGAAGTCAGTACTGAATCTGATGTGTTTAAGAGAGTAAAACAGTGAGAGGAAATCTGAGGAGTAATTGTGAAGGAATCTGATTCAGCATGACTGCTCACCATTCTGTGGTTGTTAGAGGGCAGAATTTGGATTCAGACTTACAGAATTAGTCTCTTATCTTCTATGTATGTATGATGACTTAATTTAAAGGGCTCATATCCTACATCTGCATACATACATACATCCCCACATATATGCATTCTACATTCCACCCACCAAACCCCCAAAAAACAGGACAGTTTGAGATATTTGTTTGTATATGTGGAGTGAATGATATATTTTTAATTTTTAATTATGTTTATGTACAACATGAAAGTGATATGGAATGGGATAAAGGTGTCACTGAGTTTTTTTTAGCTGCATCTGCTGTATGTTTTTCTCTGCATCAGTCAGGAGTCTCTTACAGTGTCGTAGTTTCTAGTGAACCTACAGTGAAACATATGACACACGTTAGAAGCTTATTTCCAGAAATGTAGAGCCTTCTTTTGTTTTTCTTTTTGTGCCAGCAGCATTTGCAGAATTCTAACAATTTCTAAAAGTTGTTGACCACTTGTTCATTCTGGTCTGAGTCCTGATTAAACACACAAACCCTCCTGTTCCATCTCTCTGTCTGACCATCAATCACCATCTTCAGTGACTGAGTTACTTCATCAGCCCTTATTTCAACACATGAGCTCAAACTAAGAGAGAAATCTGCACATAAAACTAACAGGATTGTGTAGAACTGCTCACTCTAAGTGTTCATGTGTACTCTCTGTTCTCAGATGTAGCTGTAACATTATGTCCTTGATCAGAAAACATTTTCAATACATAATGTGGTTAAAAACATGCAGCACTCAGAAAACTGGGCTGTGAAGTTAAAACCTGGTTTGATTCCTAGATAATAGCATGATGCTTAGTGCCACAGTGTTCTTGAGTAAATCACTGAACTGAACAAGCTGTTCCAAAAGTGCAGATTAGACAAACCTCTGTGTTCTGAAAGGAAGTGACACCTTCAAAAGTAAAATTAGCTAATCTCTGGTTATATTACTGCAGGTTTACTACATTTAGAGTTGATCCTCCCAACAGGTTCCCTTCATCTGATTTTAGTCTTTTATCAAAGTCATTCTGAACAGTTATAGTAATGAGATATTAGTTATTTATTTCATTGCACATTAGTAATCATTCTACTCCTCTTTTATTCTGCTCATCTGTGATTAAATGTGTTTATTGATCACATACAGCAGACAAAGTGCACATAAGCAAAACTTGTGTGAAACATGTTAGTGATCAACAGAGGCACTGAGAGGTTGTGAAAGAGGACAAATGACGTAGTGATTGTTGAGGTTTCCTGAGAAGCAAAGAGAATATGAGAGAGAGACACACAGGCAGTGTGGTAGAGAGAGTGTGTGTTGTGATGATGGAGTGTTTGTATCTTCTGCTTGTTGTGTTTCACTTCACTGCAGGTGAGAGCAGTTATTTCACACCTTCATTCAGAGTTCTGGATGTTTTTTCTAATTCATAATAAGATGTGAGGTGTTCTTTATATGTTTGTCAGAGGACGCACCAGCAGCTCAGTACTGCTGTCCAGCTCCTGCGCTGACCTGCTGACCAAACCTCAGACAGTCACCTGGGTGATTGGCAAGAGAGAAGATTTTACTGAAGTGTTCAGTGCTGATCAGTACAGAGACAGACGTCAGCAGTTTAGTAAGGATCTCCTGCCAGTCTCTCTCTGCTCATATCTGACCTGAGAGAAGAAGATGAGGGAGACTACAGATGCGTTTCAGTTCAGACTCTCTGGGGCGGCTGGGCTATAATTCTTTACTGCTGTATGATAATGTTAATGCTTAAAAGAGCTTGATATGATGTTTGAGTGAAGAGGAACTGAGCTGAATTTTAATTGTACAAAATTGTCAAAATGAAACTCTTTTCTTAAATGCATTTTGCTTCATGTTGTGAATGTGTTATAGAAATATTTCTTCTTTTGTTGCCAGAAAACCACCAGAAAATTGTCAGTTTGTTAAATTTCCTTGTTACATACAAGCTTTTATATATTTGTGTATAAATCAGAATTTTAAACCTGTATTTCTGTTATCAGTGAAGGGTTTTGTTGTAAAAAGAGTTTTTGGGAGTGAGCTTCGTACATATAAGAAATATCAAGACTATATTGAAATTAATTAATTTATTTAATATTTATTTACATTTTTTTAAATTTAATATTATTTATTAGATAAATAAAAATGTGCTTTCCATTAATATTAGCTGTTAGTGTTTAAAAAACTTGCTATATTCCAAGTTTTTACAAACACATATACAGCGTTTTTCAAACTCTTCATATATAACTTTTCTATTCTCTTTCACTCCACAGACTGTTTCTGATTGTCTGATGTAGAGTAGTACAAACATGTACTCTTATTACACTTTTCTACTTTAATGCACATTTTGATCCTTTTAATTTAATGTTTAGTTAAATTAAAAGGATCAGATCAGAGTAAATCAGATTAGACTACAAGATGAGGCAGTTACACTAAGAGGGAGGTGGGACTGTGACTGGAATCAGCTCCATGTTTTGAATTTTGTAGCCCATTTTCAGTTCCAGTCATTAGAAACCAACGAATTATCTGATGATTATTATTATTAAATATATTATATTTCTTATGATTGTTATTTAAAAAGGCTTTGTTGCTGCAAAACTAAATCTGGCCTACATGTTGCATTAATTCCTGAGTGCAGCTTTAGGTTTAGTTTTTATTCATATAGTATTTGACTGATTTGGACAATTAATCCATGCAGAAATGAAACTGATGTGACATTAGATGTTCATGTAATCATTCATTTGAACAGCACAGGGTAGGTAACGTAGACGGTGAGAGGATCAGTGAGGGTTCGGTTTTAACGCTTTGGCGCCACCTGGTGGATCAGAATGATAAACACAGTTGATTCTGCTCAGCAGCGTCTATCAAAATACAACCACAATGATGTTTTTAACAAGAGAAAACACTGCATTATTATGAAGAAACACATCAAATCAGTCTTCAATAAAGAAATGATGCTGTTTGAAGCCTACAGTGAGAGTGTGTGAGCCCAAAGTTTAAAATAATTTCAAGAGAAATCTCATCACTGACACACAAATTCACAGATTTCTGCAGAGCTACAAGGTGTTTCAATGAACTTTAATCAACAGCAGAACATTTCCGTCGATTTCTGTGCTGTTTATTAGGTTAATTACAGTAACACACATTCATGATACTGAATGAATATTGAATTAAAACACGTTTTAATGTTTCTTTCTCTGGAGTTCTTTACACTCCTGTGGGAGGAATAGACTTTATAATAAACACGTCTTGTTTAAAATCTCACATTGTATTTGGTGCTTTTAGTTTAGTAAAAACTAAACTTTATAAATGAGAGTTAGAGCTTTAAATTGATCCAATCAGGCACTGACTGCGGTTTATTGAATGACGTCACAATCAAGTTCAGCGGTGACGTCACGCTCCGTGTCACATAAAAGCAGCTCTCACTTCGGTGTTTGGTCGTTCACGTATTTGACAACCGAAGAGAGCGTCGCTGTACGAGCAGTGAACGAGAAACAACACTTTACTGTAAGTTCTTTTTTTATTTGTTCACTTATTATTATTATTATTATTATTGTTGTTGTTGTTGTTGTTGTTGTTGTTATTGTTATTATTATTGTTGTTGTTGTTGTTGTATTATTATTATTGTTGTTGTTGTTGTTATTATTGTTCTAGTGGTGAAGTTTAAATCCATTACACATGCAGTTTGTAACCTCATTTGTAAAGAATGTAAATGATTAATAAACAGTTGTTCGACTGATCGATTTAAAAAACACATTAATATAATTTAATTTGATTTCCAGTAAAAACAGTTTGTTTGGATCAGCGGGTTTTTCATTTTCAGGATTGAGGAGGATTGTGTTTGAACCGTCCTCTTGAGGGCGCAATAGGCATCTGGTTCCTCTATTCTCTTAAAAAGATGCTTCTTCAAAGGTTCTTTAGTATCAGGAATGGTTCTGTTTAGAACCACGTTTTCTGTATAGAACGTCTTAGAAAGTCGTTCAGAAAATCCGCGTCCGCCGGTGTTTCAGTTTTTTAAAGAGAAGTAATGTTTATGCTGGGCTGCTTTAGGTTGATTCGTAAAGGACTTTTATGTTGAAGAGCCTGAATGCGAGTGGAGTGGTGGGTTTTCCGGAGTAGAGCAGAGGGCTGTGTTTTTAGCTGTTGCGCTGGAGAAGCTGTGTTTCTTCTCCCCGTGTTTGGCTCTGATGTCAGCAAATTAAACACAAAACTGCGTTACGGACCAAAAACTGGAGTCCTCTAAGTTTCTCCAGAGAATCCTGACCGGTACAATATTTCTAGTTCGCCTTTGTTGATTGTCTACATGTAGCAAAACAACAACAGAAAAAACGAATTTCCCCAAATTAAAAAGCGAATAACGTTGGTTAACAAACAAATATCTGAATAGTTGAATATTTTGGTCCAGCTCTAGTTGTATATGGTTCTATATGGCACCAAAAAGGGTTCTTCTACTGTTAAGAAGTAAAGTTTGTAACAATAGAAGAACCAGTTTTGGTGCTATTTAGAACCATTTTTAGAACGATAACTTACTAAATAGAACCATACAACACATTCTCAATCTAAAGAACAATTTCACCATACAAAGAACCATTTAAACAAGAACTAATTCTGTGCAGAACTCATGGTCCTAAATAGAACCATTCCTTTTACTAAAGAACCCCTAAAAACATTTTTTAAGAGTGTAGATAGAGCTGCTAAAAACAGTGGTCCCACTTTTTGAGAGGACGACAGCAAAACATGTTAGTGATCAACAGAGGCACTGAGAGGCTGTGAGAAATGATGTAGTGATTGTTGAGGTTTCCTGCGAAGCAAAGAGAATATGAGAGAGAGACACACGGGCAGTGTGGTAGAGAGAGTGTGTGTTTCTCTTTGAGGGACATTAGTGTGTGTAGAAGAATCAGTGATGATGGAGTGTTTTTTAAACGGGGAATTTAACAGCCCTGTAGACAACATGTAACTTTGCATTTGAATCTAGTTTGATTATTAAATTCTCTGCTAAATTATTATGTGCTATTTCATAGTTAAATGTTGGAGCAATTTACTGATTTACAAACAGTAAAATTCCTTAGCCTGTGTGTGTGTGTGTGTGTGTGTGTGTGTGTGTGTGTGTGTGTGTTAACGTCCTTATCAATACAAACTGTCAGGTCTAATAGCTTGGCTGATAGCAAAACTCACTGTTTTATTATTGTCGGCCTACATATAGTTTGTGTAAAAGGAACAAAATTGATGGGCACTTCATTTAGTTCTTACCGGTTTAGGAATGTTGTGCTGGAGTTTGAATGCTGAATTTAACAGAAACATTAAATTAAGGAGGGAAACAATTGATCATCTACTAATTTTCTAGGCAGAACATTGCAAATTGTGCACTGATCTTCAACCAATCCACTTATTTGAGTTTGTGTTTTCTCTGTAAAAGCCGCTGTATATTTATTCATCATATTATTTCTTTCCCTTTTAAAACTTTTAAATAGATGATGGATCCTGATTTGGAATCGGACACGGAGGTGACTGTCATCTTCATGAGGTCCTCAGAAAGTGTCTGCAGCAAACTCACTGCAATGGATGAGCACATTGTTAAGCTGCAGAGTGGAATGAAGTGCTCACACATGGAGAGCTGCAGTGACAGTGCATCCATCAGAATGTGTCTCAGAGAGTTATTTAACATCACAAAAGGCACCTATTTCAGCAAAATCCACGATGAGCTCATCAGATCTGTGAGATTAATGCTGCCACAAGAGATGAGAGATGCTGTGAACATAAACACAACTTTCAGCCTCATTTCCAGTATTTATGAAAACATGCTTAAGAAGGTGAGAAACTTTTGATGTAATTTATTTCAATTTTCTATCTTAAGTTTCATTCCAAAGTTGATGGGTTTATGCATTTATGAGAATTGAGTAAGATGTGAATCATACAACATACAAATGAGTAAATCTTACACTGATATATAATAACAGAATATCTCAAACTAATTTATCATCACAAAACAGGATTGTCAACAAGTCAAGGCAACGTTATTCAATCATGTTTACCCTCTGTGACATTAACAGTTCTTTTCTTGCGTTATTGTTTCTCTAGATGAACTCTGCTCTTTTGGAGATGAATCTTCGAGCTCAGTCTTGGGATAATTCTGTTCGGAATAGAATCATGGATGTTGCCAAAAGTCTACTTTTAACAACTATGAAGAAGCTGCAGGATTTTTTGGAAATCTGTAGAGTGTGCGGCTGGTTCAAAGCGTCTCGAGGTTCTCCTGTCAACATACATGACGAACTAGAAGCTATGGTGCCCCCTCTATCATTGAAAGTGATGGGAGCTATTTTTCAGACTATGCTGAGCATCAGCTCTGAGGGAATATCAAGCGATGCTCTGGACTGTGGTTCAGATACACCCCTGAGAAACTTCCTCCAAGCTGTGACAGACAAAATCAAGTCAGAGATTTCCTCTGAATCAGGCACACTGAGGCAGTCAAGCAGTCCCTCAGAACAGCCTTCCCCTCAGGAGCAAACTGATATTGCCACAAAAGAAAGACGTCTAGTGGCCATCTATTCTTATCTAACAAAGAAGCTCCGGATCGGCTCTAATCGCCCTCATTGTGAAAGAGTTTTGGACAGCATCATCTTCAGAAACATTACTGAGGATAATAAGGCAAACTCGACTAAAGACTTTCTGGCTCAGGCATCCAAGATGGTTTGCCAAATCATTAACAAGGAGACCTCTGAGACTTCTATGACATCAGAAAGCAACAACAGCCAACAGACGAGTGTGGAACCTCCTGTGTTTGACTCTGGAAAGCTGGAAAGCAGCATGTTAGCTGCAGCCTCAGGAGTCGTGAGTGCTCTGGTTTCTGAATTAAAGAGCACCTTTGAGGAGGACTTTGAGTTGGTGGATCCCTCTGTTAATCCAACACTGTACACCACACAAGTCCAGATGGTGTCTGATAAAGTCCTGAAGTCCATCCAGGCTGAAATGAAGAAAGTTCTTATTAGAAATATCTTTATTAAAACAAATGGAGCCATGAACACCCAAGATGATGCCCAGCTGAGATTCAACCTCCTGTCAGTTTCTAGGGAGATACTTCAGACCATTACTGTGGCCATCATGGCAATTCAAAAACAGCTTAGAGTGACGGACTCTACAGAACTTTATAAACGATTTCTGCAAAGTCTGCAGGAATGTCTGATCCAGTCCTCATGGCATCTGTCAAAATTCTGTGATTTGTCCAGTGAGGACTTCCATGACCTGCAGTCCAAGAAGTGTAGAGTCCTTAAAGTCAGGATTCCCAAGATGAGATTTCCAAAGTTGAGATTTAAGGTACTGTTTTATTCTTTATTTCTGGAACAGATCTTCAACTTATACAATATTCTTTATTTGTCATTATGTCATCTTTGTGTTTTTCATATCACTTTGTCTTCATTAAGTATAATATTTCAGTGCTGATTCTGCTGGATTATTATTCACATACAATTTTTTCCCTCTTTTTAATATAAAACAGAGAAGCAGGATCGAACCCATGACTGTTCCTGCACAAGACCTGACCCAGAATCAGCCTGTTCCAAATGGTAATTATTATTCATCTCTCTAGTTTCAGTTCAAGACAGTATTTTATACATTCAGGATTTTACACATTGCTTGAAACATCTGAAATGATCTGAAATGACTGTTAGTGAGGGCACATTAGGGGCTACCAAACAAAACATGCTCTGAAGCATTAATGTTATAAATTCAGCAAATCACACAGCTTCATACTGATATATTGTTTGCCTGTTGCCCACCATCCCAATAATGAGACCAACAATTAATTGCTAGCAATAGTTGATTCATTGAGTTTTTAATGTAAAACCATTTTCAGATCCTCAGTTTTTCTGCATACTCTTTCTCTCTTGTGTAGTGTTTTAAACTGCATCTTCTCTCTTCCCTCCTCTAGAAGAGCCATCAAACTCTCAGGCTCTCAGTACATCTGTGTCCGTTCCTGTCCCAAAGAGAAAGATCTTCTTCTCCAGGGTTTCTTCAGCTTTCTCCAGGGTCTTTCGTAAAGTAGGAAAAACATCAGCTTAATCACACCAGCTGCTGATATAAAGGGGATCTCCACTCTTCAACTTCTTCCAAATACTGTATAATTCAGTGTTTAAGATGTAAACTGTGTCATTCTGAGTGGTTTGTTGTGAAATGGTTCATTGTAGAGAAACCTACAGAGTCAGAATTGTTCACAGTGGTGTGATAGGTACCACTGTTTTATGGTAGTTTTGAGAAGCTTTTCACCTAAAACCAAAAAACCAAACATGTTTTCTGAGTCCTTTCATGACTGACAGTTTCATCCATGACATTATGAAGCCAAATATTCCCCAAAGAAAACATTTCCACTATTTTATCAACATTACATATAAAAACGTAGATGATTTGTAGGTTCGCTTTTCCTTTTTGACAGCAAATAAAATGGCTATATTTGCATTGTAGACATTGGGACCCCTGGTTACTATCACCACCACTGTAAAGAAATCAGAGTCAGTATTTTACAATGAGCCATTTCACTTCAAACCACTCTGACTGACTTTGTTTACATCTCAGTTATTGAATTATGCAGAAAATTTGGAATTCCTCTTTAACCAGGACATCTAACTATTGAAATAAAAAGTAAAAAGCAGTTTTAGTGTGTAGTCACAGAATCAATGACTGTATAAAATGATGCTGAGTCTGACAGTAAGCATGCAGAGTTTTGGACATGTTGGCTTCATTTTCATTCAGGATAAAAATCTCTCAATCCTTGAGAATCGTGTTATGTTTGCATACTGTTATCACTGCATGTTCAAAATTAAATATATGAATAATATTTGATTTCAAATAAAGTAACACTCAGGGAAGGTAGTTTTAGTGTATAGTCATTCGGGCTGGCCTGAAGAACATTTCACAGGCTTTGAATACACATTTATATTTTCTAATGAGAATTTAAATACTTGTTCTCAAAATCACCAGAGATCAAGAGAGTCCAGTCGAAGAGATCCAGTCAGATCACACAATTCCACTGTCTATAGCATCTAAACTGTATTTCAAATAATACTTTACTAAAATGTGATCTTGTTGGTGTGGCAGTAGCAGAGCAGCTGTGTGGATTGAATGTATGGCAGCACTCAGATAAAGATCACTGTACTTACATGTTTAAGATAATTTTTTAAACTTCACGTGTCTCCATGATATACCAGCCTCTTATTGCAGATTTATTACTGAGCATTTTTTGTTCTCTGATCATTTAAAGTGCTCCTGCATGTGATTTCTCTGGCTTCTCTGCTCTTTTAGCCTCTCTGCTCTGTGTGGAAAGCGGTGCAGTTTGTTGTGCTCTGATATGAGTTGATGTGGATGCTTGGCATGAATTTATGATGCGTTCAACTGAACCAGCCATAATTTATTTATTTTTAATGTTTTACATTCATAACAATCACTGTTATATCTAAAGATTTTTATGATTTCATATGTTGTATTTCAGGCTATAATTTTTGCAGATTACAAAAAGACAAAGCTTCTGAATACTAAATCTAGAACTGAATACCGACATAATCAATGACTACTCAACTATTCAAATTATTCAGTCCAGCCCTAATAGTCATAGAATCAAGACAGTGCAAATCACTGAGTCTGACAGCAGACATTTGGACATTGTGGCGTTTACTTTTCATGCAATTTGGAAATATCTGACTCTTGGAGAATGATATAACATGTTTAATCAAGAAATCACCTGACAGCAGTTGATCCTGACCAAGCTTTGTAGTCAGCTTCCAGCTATACAGAAGCTGAGAGTTACTTTGGTCTTTCTGTAGCTACACAATATAGAATACAGCTCAACCAGTTTTTTACTACATATTTAAAATATACATTAGTGCTGAGGTGTAGTCCAGGGGATGGGGGTGGGGTGGTGGTGAATTGGTGTTTTCCCACTTGGAAGACCTACCAACTCTAAAGCAAAAATAAATAATTTATAACACAATTTATATAAATAGCACTTATCTACTCGTAATTGTGCTCAATTATTACAAATACACACAATTCTTCATTTATGAGACTTTGATGGTTTCAGTTACATAAAAGATTAAAACCGCTAAGAATTCTAATGTACATGTTTAATATATGTCTATTAAGAATTGCTGCTGTGTTGGTCTTTAAGACAATGTGAAATTATATCAGGCTAATGAGTGAATATCAGTCTGTTTGAAAATCACTTTTTTGTCAACAAACTGTCACAGTTTTACTGCTGCTACAAGCAGCACTGCTGTGCACTGAATTAACATCATAAGATTGGCAATCTCCAAAACACACAACACAAGCCAGCAATCTTTGCCAGATGTAGTAATTAGGTTACTTTGGTAGTAACAGAGTAAAGTTTGAGAAGCTGGTGTTGATGTATAGTAGTGTGATGTGACGTCATTTCACTGTGTAGAAGTGTTAGCTTGTTTGTAGCATGTATGCATTATTTACATTTTAATAATTCAGATGGTCCAGTGACACTTGAAGGAAAACGTACACACTGCAAGACATGTCTGTGTTGGAGCATTTATGTTTATTACAGGGTGAGACAGCAGCCAATGTCAAAAACCTCATTCATTTTTCCAAAAGAAAAACATCTCAGCAGTTCCTAATATGGGCATGACATCAACTTCAGAGTTAGAACTCGACTTTAGAGGTCTATACCTATTGTGGCGTCACCCTGAGGATGACCAAGCTATGCTGGGAAATGAAGGAGAACCCCAAGAAACACACACAGAGACCAAACGTGGTGCACAGTGGAGCTTTTATTTTAACATGAAAAACAAAACCAAAACTTAATCTTAAAATGCAGCCTGCTCCAATTGTTTGTGATCAGGGGAGGAGCCTTATAACAAATCTAGAAAACTATAATAACACATAAAACTCAGTCTGCACTGTTTTAGGTGAGCTTAATCTAACATCTAGACCTGCTTTCATTGTTTATTACATTTACTGCATCACATCTGTCTAATGTTTCTCACAGAGCGTTCTGTCTTTATTAATAAACCTGCTATGAATCATATGACACATTTCAGACTCTTATTTCCTGGAGTGTCTCAGTCTTGTCTCTACATTTTGTGTCTATTATTCTTGAACACATGCTGATTTTGTTTAAGTTGTGGGTAAAACACAATTTTCAGTCCTTCCTGTTCCATCTCTCTGTCTGGATGTTAGCTTTACTTAAATATTTCAACACATGAGCTCAAACTCTAAGTGTTAATATGTCCTCTTTGTTCTCAGCTCTGTAACGCCTCTGTCCCACCACAGGTTCTTCTTTGCCATCTCTAGGAGGAAAATGCCACACAGCTCTCAGAAAAGTGACACAAAAAAGTGCACATAAGCAGAGTGAAACATGTTAGTGATCAGCAAAGACACTGAGAGGATGTGAAAAAGGAGAAATGATGTAGTGATTGTTGAGGTTTCCTGAGAAGCAAATAGAATATGAGAGAGAGAGACACACAGGCAGTGTGGTAGAGAGTGTGTGTGTTTCTCTTTGAGGGACATTAGTGTGTGTAGAAGAATCAGTGATGATGGAGTGTTTGTTTCTTCTGCTTGTTGTGTTTCACTTCACTGCAGGTGAGATCAGTTATTTCACACCTTCTTTCAGAGTTCTGGATGATTTTTCTAATTCGTAATAAGATGTGAGGTGTTCTTTATGTGTGTGTGTGTGTGTGTGTGTGTGTGTGCGTGTGTGTGTGTGTGTGTGTGTGTGTGTGTGCAGGCTGCACTCTCTCAGGGGAAAGAGAAAATCATTGTGCATTTAATTGTGTTCTGCTGTGTGTTAGTGAGTGTGGCTGTAATGGTCTCTGTCAGTGTGTGTTTTGTGGCTAGAGGTGACCTTCCTGCTATTTTCACTGAAATTTAGTGGCCTTTTCTGCTTTGTTCAATAAAAGAGCAGCTTCCATGAGCAGATAATAAAATATAAAATATAAATGATAAAATAATAAGAATTATTATTTTGTTGTTTCTTCCTGAAAAAGTCAACACTTAATCTGATGTGTTTCAGAGAGTAAAACAGTGATTCTGGTTCACTATTCTGTGCTAGAGGGTAGAGTTTAGATTCAGGATTACAAAATTAGTCTTCTCTGTGTTTGAGGGACATATCCTACATTTGTCTTGTATTTTAATTTTGCCCTGATCTCCTCTATGATGTTTATGGAGCTTTATTCACCAGAAATAGTTGTAATTCACTTTCATGTGACCATTTTCAGCCTCTGTTTATACCTTAGAATTAAACAAACTGCTTGTGTAACAGTGGTTTTAAGACTGATGTATGTAAATGAGCACTGTTCTGATTAGCTGCTCTGCTCAGACTCTGCCTCTTACAAAAACTGACTGTCTGAGATGAAACACTCATAATGAGATAAGCGTGAAGGGGCGAAGCTGAGCTGCTGTAGGGAAAAGGCGAATATCTGTAAATATATTGGTTTTCATAACATCTTTAAAACAATGACTTGAGAATGGGAAGATATTGGATACTTATTTGCATATACTGACTAAATTATGTCTTTTTAGATTTTAACAATACTTACATTCTGTTTTAAATAGTTTCATGGACAATTTAAGAGCACTGTGAAAACAACAGTAAAATATCTTTAAAACTGCACAGGTTTATTTAACCTTCATACACGTCTTAAACCCTGAATACAGAGCAGACATGATGAAACAGTCTGTAGTTATGAGTCCTGCAGTAATAAACCAGCATCCAGTTCAATCTGACATCTATCACACACTGTAGAGACACAGAAGAATAGATTGTGTTGTTCAGATTCAAACTTCATTCTGTCATGTTTACTCTCTGCCTTTTCTTTTCATAGAAGCAACAGCAGAAATATTCAACTGTTGCTGTTCCATTCAGTATAAGCATTGCTGCTGAAATGCAGACTTCCAGAAACAGCATGCACTCGTGTGTTTGTGTGTTCTGTCGGTATAAAACATCAATAAGATAATGAAAAAATTCAAAGCTAAATCATAACAGCAGATTAAAGTCTTATTTGATTGTGGTGTTTAGTGACTCACACCCTCTTAAATATTTAAACACACTTCTCTTTGATGTGAGGACAGTTTACTCTATGATTAAACTGTTATTTTATTTCTTGATGAAAATGTGATTGTGTATTGTGAGAGTTACTGAGCTGGATCTGCTGTATGTTTTTCTCTAAATCACCACCAGGGGGGAGTCACAGTGCTGTAACCCTGACTGCAGTGCTCCTCTAACAATGTAGATCAGCAACTGTGTCTGACTTTACTCTCCCTGTGAGACACTGACTTACACCTGTTTAAAACATACTGATAAATGTAGGTGAACTGAAGAATCTCACAGTGTGGAGGATTTTACACTTAGATCACTTTAGATCAGCATTTTAGTGAACATGTCTGCATCTCGTTACAACTTTAATGTATTTTACCTGTCAGGGGCCTTTCAGAGTGTCATGACTTCTATTCAATCTGCACTTAACCATATAACACTTTCTACATAGGAAATTTGTCATTTTGCTGCTTAACTGTGCACTGTCTTGGAGCAGCACAGCATCGCCAGTAGAACATTGGAGGGCCTTGTCCAAGAGCAAAAACAGGTATACTCAGTCTGGGGATTTGAACTTAAACACACAAACCCTCCTGTTCCATCTTCAGTGACTGAATTACTTCATCAGGCCTTATTTCAACACACAAGCTCAAACTGTGAGAGAAATCTGCACATAAAACTGACAGGTTTTGTGTAGAACTGCTCACTCCAATGTTCATGTGTACTCTGTGTTATCAGACATAGCTGAAACATTACATTCTTGTTCAGAAAATGTCTGTCTAACCACAGGAGCTTCTCTACTGTCTCTAGAAAGAAAATATGTGATGTGATGAAACATAAACAGCACTCAGAAAGCTGGGCTGTGAAGCTAAAACTGGTTTAATCTTAGCTGATATCATGATGCTAGTGCTACAATGTTCTTTGTAAAGTCAATCTTACACTTAGTTCATAGGGAATCCAAAGATTTTTCAAAAAATTCTGCATTAGTAAATGGTTATGATGTAAAGTCATTCAGAGTGGTTTGATGTGAAATGCTACATTATAGAGAAACTCAACATGTAAGACTTCTCTGCAGTGGTGGTTTTAGGAACCAGATGTCCAACTCTAAAAGCTTCCTCAACAAATGTTTATGAATACGCTGACCGATGCTCGATATATAATATTTTATGATAGTTTTAAGATGGTTTTGGTCAGATAACAAGGCAACTCACAGCACAGCAAGAGTCAACCTGGCCCGGACTATCAGAGTGGCAAAGCGCAACTATGCACAGAAAATCTCCAGACACTTTCTAAACACCAAAGACATACGTATGTGGCAGAGCATTCAGGCTATCACTGACTACAAAGTGACATCATATGTCTGTGATAGTGACGCTCCCAAACACACTGAAGATATTCGGTGTGCACTTTGAAAAACAGACCAACCCTAAAAACAGACTACCCTTTTCCGGGGGTGACCTACAGGAGCTGGCTCTAAAAATATACATGGCTGGGTGCTCAGGGTATGTGCTGACCAGCAAGAGGCTTCTTCAGTATTTCTCTGAGACAGGCAGTTGTCCCAGAGTGACCACCCTCAAAATGATTACCATCATACCTGTGCTGAAAATTTGTTCTGTTGCCTCAATGAATACCGACCCAAAGCACTTCAGTCATCATGAAGTGCTTTGAAATGTTGGTAATAAATCACACAAAGAGGAGTCTTCCTTCCATACTGGATCCATTTTGGTTCACGTATACCCTAACCAGTCTTCAGAGAACACCACATCCTCTGCTGTTCACCTCTCCCTGACCCAACTGCTGAATTCAGAAAAGATGTTTATGTGAGAGTGTTGTGATTCATGACTGTGCTTCAAAGCAAAGCTCAAACCTCATCATCAGGTTTGCTGATAATCCTGCGGTGGTGGATCTTATCAGCAACAATGACAAGTCAGCATACAGGGAGGAAGTGGAGCAGCTTGCACACTGGGGCGTAGACAACAATCAATGGCTGCTGACTTCAGGAGGACCAGCAGTCATTACTCTTCACTGCACATTAATGGTTCAGCTTTGAGAGTCAAAAGCTCCAAGTGTCTTGGTGTGCACATCACCGATGACCGCTCAACACCCGCCTCGCCAAGAAAGCCCAGCAGTGACTTTGCTTCCTGTGGAAGATGAAGAGAACAAACCTCCCCCCTTTCCAGCCTCTCTACCATCTACAGGACAAAAGACAGCATCCTAAGCAGCTGTCTCACTGTCTCATATGGGAACTGCACCGTCTCAGACCGCAGGAATCTACAACAGCTTGGAAGGAGAGCTGAAGAGATCATTGTGGTGTCTCTACCCACCATTAACATCTCCTACCAAAAGGTCTTCATCCACAAGGCCGCTAGCATGGTGATGGACCCTTCCCGCTCCTCTCATGTACTGCCATCTGGCAGAACATATTGAAATATCTGTTACAACCCCACCAGACTCTACAACAGCTTCTTTCCCAAGGCAATTAGATCACTGAACACACTCAACATCCACCTGGACCAATCTAGATGATTTACAATATTTACCACAGATGAATTACATGCCCCTTTATTATCACTGCACAGTTTGAGGCAGTATCATTCCTACATATACCTCAGAGTTTGGCTTCTCACTTTGAAAAGTCTCTGTTGCTCAAACTGAATTCTGAGCCGTGTTCTCCTTGTTTGCTATTTTCCTGTTTTTTTTTTACCTGGTTGCTGCTTATAGATTTGCCTGCTGTGTGCCTGCCTGTCTGTTCTCTGCCCCTGCCTTCTGTGACTATGAGTGTTGCCCCTTATAAAATTAATCTCCACATGCAGCCTGTATACAAGTCCTTATTGTTACATTAAGGTTATTCTACTACATGTTCATTTTACTAATAAGCAGGAGAATTTGTGTTGATTATAGTGGCTGTTTGTTGAGGGATATGTGACAGTCTGCTTCCTGTTGGGTGTGGAGAATGAACTAAGACGTAATAGTGAGCCTGTAACCACTAACTTATACATTGCACATCACCGGTTAGCTGATGTTATGAGAAACACAACACAAAACAGAGACATAATTAAAATAAAAATTAATTGAATAAAGGTTAATCATTGCACACATTTACATGCACACCAATAATATGATCATTATCGGTTTTCAGCAGTTATGATTATCGGTTATCTGATTATTCAAGTGGTCAAATATACAGCATACTTTGATTTCTCAGATTGGATTAATCTGTGTGAATTACAGTGGTCCAAGAAGCCCTTGATTAACCATTTGGACCACCTGAAAGCCACAAAATCAAATTTTGGGGGTTCTAAAAGAAACTTAAAGAACACGATAATGCAATGTTGAGCGGTTATGGTGAAGATCCTTTTTGTAACTCTGACTGGATTGTGTTGGGGACAGTGGCTCTTATAAGTGATGCTGGTCAGATTTACAGTGGCATGTTTTTTGTTTGCAGAGTGAATAGCATGTACATGTATCATGCAATTTACCTAGTTATGTTATGCTTAGAGTATATGGTGCCATTCTAAATTGTTACTTTATATTCCATAACACCAAAGAAACATTTAAGTGTTCAGCGACCAGTGGAGTATAGAGACTGTCTGATTACAAGCAGGTACTTCACACACTAATTAAAGCCATTATAAAGAGAGCTGGATTTAAGCTTAGTAATTGGCACATGTATGTCCTTACTCTGATTTCTTTCATTTTCCTAATTGTGTGCATGTGTGAAACAAAGGCTAGAGCTGTCCCAGAAACAACAAGCATCATTTAACACAGCACCCACACACTTGGAGTGATGCTGAAACCAACTATATGTTTGAATATTCTTCATCTTCTAGATGATGTATATTCATATTTGCCAGTAAAGAGCCTCCATGACACATCCTTTTTCTTTGGTGAGCTTACTGGCGGGTTACTAAGCAGAAATATTGTAGATCTGGAGTTTTCCTATTATCAGATTAACTGTAAAGTAAATGTGTCGAATGAATTACTGACGAAATCTGATTTTCTGCAGTTATCATATTATTAAGTGCAGGTAAACACACCCTTGTGGCCCTTGTCTCTTTGGGGTATGCAGAACCGTTTCACAACAGTCCTGCACAGAGCTATTTGTGTAGTACTATTTGTGTTGAGAACTTGTTGGTGTTATAAAATAGTCTCTTTCTGCAGGTCCACTAATGGCCATTAATAAATATAATCAAATCAAAGAGTGCTGCAGAACAGCCAAACCTCTGTATTATGCCCATTCTGTGTTCAACAAGGAAGCGACTCCTTCAAAAGCAAACTAGTTAATCTCTGATTTTATTACTGCAGGTCTATCACATTTAGAGCTGATCTGCCCAACAGTTATAGCAATAAGATATTAATCATTTATTTCTCTGCACATTAATAATCATTCTACTTTTCTTTTATTCTACTCATCTCTGTTTTATTGTGTTTACTGATCACATACAGTAGACAAAGTGCACATAAGCAGAGTGAAACATGTTAGTGATCAACAGAGGCACTGAGAGGTTGTGGAAAAAGGAGAAATGACGTAGTGATCGTTGAGCTTTCCTGAGAGGCAAAGAGAATATGAGAGAGACACACAGGCAGTGTGGTAGAGAGTGTGTGTGTTTCTCTCTGAGGGACATTAGTGCGTGTAGAAGAATCAGTGATGATGGAGTGTTTGTATCTTCTGCTTGTTGTGTTTCACTTCACTGCAGGTGAGAGCAGTTATTTCACACCTTCATTCAGAGTTCAGGATGTTTTTTCTAATTCATAATAAGATGTGAGGTGTTCTTTGTGTGTTTGTCAGGCTGCAGTCTCTCAGGTGATCAGAAAACACACGAGGTCAGAGGTCTCACTGGTGGCTCAGGACTGCTGCCCTGCTCCTGCACTGACCAGCAGACCAATCCTCAGAGAGTCACCTGGCAGATCTTCAGAAGTAGGAAAACCTGGACTGAAGTGTTCAGTGCTGATCAGTACAGAGACAGACTTCATCAGTTTAATGAAGACTCTCCTGCTAATCTCTCTCTACTCATATCTGACCTGAGAGAAGAAGATGAGGGAGAGTACAGATGTGAGACTGAGAAGGAAAGCAGAGTCTTCAGGCTGTTTGTTAAAGGTAAAAATTTTAAATACTTAGTGAAAGTTTATACTGATTAAAGTTATGTCAGAGACTAAACATGCATCTCTTACAAAGAAAACTCTGACATAAATATACAAATAAGGCATTAAACTAACTGCCAGGATGTTTTAAAATGTATTTATATATGGACACAAAGTTTTTGAGAAGAAAATTTCTACCTCAGAGAAATGTGACTAAAAAGCAGTGAAGGTGAATAATTACTGTAGTGCTGATCACTCTTAAATGCAACTTTTATTTCTGCAGGTTGTGATCTGGTGAAGAGTGGAGAGATAGAGGAGGTGATAAGGTTCTCAGGAGAGTCTGTAGTCCTGCTCTGCTCCTGCACTGACCTACAGACTAAACCAAACACTGTTAAATGGGAGTTTAGTTCAGAAAAATCTGCAAGTCTTCGCTTTAAAGAAATATACTCTTCACAGACTGGACAGCACAGAGACAGAGTCAGACTGACCAATAAGAACTCAGCAAACCTCTCTCTACTAATAGCAGACCTGACTGAAGAGGATCAGGGACTCTACAGGTGTTCAGTCCAGAGAGATTTTACACGTATCAGACTTAATGTTAAAGGTAAACTGCGTTTTCCTGTAATAACTGGGAGCATTATTAGTGACCAGTGAAATGTCCGATGGTAACTGATGAAGTGATTTTTTTTTGTGAGTGTTTCTGTTTTTCATTGTTGTTTGTCTCTGCAGTGAGAGAAACTTCAATACACTTATGGACAACAAGCCCAATAAAAACTCCATCAGTCTCTCTATCAGAACTGCCCACTACAGACCAACAGATAGATAACCTACAACAAACTCCAACAGTAGCTACAGCAACAGAACTGCCCACTACAAACCAACAGACAACAGACAGTGTACAGCTAGGTCAAACAACTGTCCATTTTCATCAGCACTGAAAGAAAGAGCCTCTTTCTGCTTTCATAATCTTTACATGTGTTTTTTTTATTATACAGGTCTTGGGATCCTCACGGTCTTGCTGCTTTTATTACTTGGAGTAGTGACAATTATCTGCTGGAGACACAGAGGTACAACACACACACACACACAAACACACACACATACACACACACAGAGGCCTTTAGAATGTCAGTTTTTGTGTGTTTCTTGGATTTGAACCTGAAGTTTTTCCATTATTTCCACTGATCCTAAGATAACTGTGTTAATTTCCAACTACAGCTACTTTAATCAAAGCCATTCTGAGCCAAATATCTAAGTGAAACTGAATTGGATTGTATCAAGATCCTCTGTAAAGTTTAGTGATAATGTTTGTTTCCCTTAGGAAGGAGAAGTGGACAGAACGTGACCAACAAAGGACATCTGGACCTTAACAGAAAGCAGGAGAATCAGGTTAGTGCTCTCATAGTTTTCTGCTGATGATCTAGACTCAACTGCATTTAAAGTCAACCAATCTGGGGCATTTTAATTCTTTGCTTAAAAGACTTTTATAGAATGTTTGACTAAAGAGGAACTGTGAGTTTAAGTTGTTATGTGTTGTTGATAGTCTGAACTGAAATTGTGCTCACTCAAACACTCGTCAGATGTATGCATGCATCGATACCATTTTTTTAGACCGAACATGAGTACATATGTTTTAGTGCTCGCCAATATTTTACAAAGACAGTTTTTTTTAAAAAAATCACCATTTATACCTTGCAGTTCTACTCAGTCAAACAAAGTAAAGTCTGTAACTTTGACAATACAAACTTTGGGAGGAAATGTCGACTGTTTTGCTAACCTCTGTGTCTCCACTCATATCGGGGAAGCAGTTGACATTGTGTTTGTGTTTAAAATGGGCTGAAATCGCACAGTGTATTCCTGCTGAAATTTGTCAAGGCGGAATAAATAATGAATGACTTTATTGGCTTTGTGTCCGACTCATCGCGGATTCAGTAACATTCCTCTGTGTGAGCAGAGCCTCCTTCACCACCAGCTTGAGTAATTTCTTTACTAGCGCGGTAACACATACTAGGCGTACATCACACAGTATCAGTGGGTATCCAATGTTGGTATCGGTCCGTTTTTATGAGTACGAGTAAATGAGCACGTTCTGATACCTGATATCAGTATGTGTATCGATGCATCTCTAATCAGAAGTGTAGCTTATTCATATTTGAACTACTTCCATTACACTTCTGTATGGGTTCTACATTAACAGAGATTCCACTTTGTACCATTTTGCTTGATGGTTATGTGATATGCATGTGAGGCACTTGTGTATATACTTAAATGCACATGTACATGTATGCTCAACATTGAACAGTGAGTTGTAGGATTATATTTTCTGCTGCTTCTATCAGAACTGAATAGAATGTAAATTATAATTTTTTTATTGCATATAGACTTTTATATATTTGTGTATTCACTGGAAAACTCAACTTGTAGGTGTGTTGTATACATAATGTCACTATTCTCTCTCTCTCTTCTCAGACTGTTTCTGATGATGTGACATACTCTACTATAACCCACAGCAACACGGCCACACCAGCACAGGATCAGATCAACACTGGAGATCAAGCTGTATACGCCTGCATCAAAACAAAGTAAAGTACATAAAAAATAAATAAGGAAATGCACTCAGAGTCTATAACAGAGTAATACAAAAGTGTCTTTATTTAATTATTTCGTGCTTTTATGCTCACATTTAATGTAATGCCTCAATTCCCATTCCCAATTGTTTTGACTAGAGTTCGACATTTACAGGCATTTCAAAATTTCTTCCTCCATAAGTCCCATAAGCAAGAGAACATCATATTTTAATGCCATGACTTTGTTTATTTTACTGCACTTTCATTTCACTAATAAACAGGAGAATTTGATTTGTATAGATTATAGTGTCTGTGTTTGTTGGGGAATGTGTGAAGGTCTGCTTGCTGTTGTGTGAGTCGTGTCACTTCACACGTAATGCTGAGTAATCCAGAAGTCTGTAGATTGCACATCTTTGGTTAGCTGATGTTCTGAGAAAGGGGAAGGTGCCAGTTGTCTTAACACACCATGCGGTCACACAGAGACAGTCTGTTATAGTATGCAGTGCAGTGACTTATGTACAACTGACTGGACTTGCTCCACTCAGTTACATAATGAAATTATACCATAACAATTATCTGAGGTTGTTGAGTTTTTCCTCTGACTCAGTCCTGTAGATCTTATAACAGCTCAACTCTTTAAAGAGCACAAATTATGGAAACCAAACTTTCCACACTTTTTTAAACAAGACTTTGATGTAGCATATAAATATTGTTAAAAGTTTCAAAACATGCATATAAGGCCCGAAGGCAGCCCACCTTGAATTAATTAAATTGTTGTGTTGTTATGAAAACACTTTTTTCCTTTTTAAACCGGGCCCTCTCTAGCCTCTCCACCACCCCCAGTACCAAAGGACTACTTTAATATTTTAATTTGTAAATGTACCTGTCCAATATCCCCCAGATCTACCACCCACACCATAACACAGGTGAGGACAAAACATCAGAAAACAAGGTTAAAAGGTGACAGATTAAAGGGCCAATAGAATATAAACCAGATTTTCCTCACTTTTTTAAATAAAAGTTTGATCTATTATGTAAACATTGATAAAGTTTCAAAACATACCATTCACTATCCAGTACATACAGTCTATATATGGAAACTAAGCTGCAATAACAGCCTGTTTTGAAAATCAGTGCATTTCTATTCATCTGACTTTTCAGCCTACAGCAGTTTAGCCCTGCCTGTTGTGGAGCTCAAGAATGGGTATCAAATACAAGAAAGAGATTTTAGCAAGGGTGAAAATGTTTCATTACATGTTGTAGTTTCATTTCTGAGTGCAGCTGAAGTCTGTTTTTGTTATACCTGATCTGTTAATAAATAAATCCATTGTGTAATAATGAGATGATGCTTTTCCAATTTATTAGTATTGTTTTTTGTTTGTTTGTTTGTGTGTTTGCAGTTGTTAGAGCGGAGAGCTCTATTGCAGAGAGATCCCCTTAAAAGGCACAAGGAGGATGATATTGAAATGCTGTACCCCAAGCAGATGGAGATGGTGTGAACATGTCCAGTGTGCATGACAGTAACTATCAGTAGTCTTGACTACACACTGTGTGCACATGTCTGTATTTTAAAAAGGTTTTATTTTATAATATGCATTCTATGTACAATCTTTTACCGAATTAATTGTATGTTTGTGTTCTTGCTCATTCTGAAGATGTTTTTACAGATTATTTCCAGAATGTTGTAAGCAAGTAGTAATGTGTTGATTCTAAAGCCTGGATTATATCATATGTGTGTGTATACACTAGATGCCATTTCAAAGTTTGTTCCAGCTGTTAAAGTTGTGATGTCCTGTATTTTTATTGAGGAATAGGAAATGTGTAGTGGAGATTTCATTGCAATATGACTGTTCAATATCAAGCCATGGGTTGTGGCAGTGCTCTTCTTGTGTCCATTTAAGTATTGAGGTTGAACTGCAAAGTAATAGTGTTGAAAATGTGGTGCTCCCAAACCTCCATGATCTTTATCTTTTTCCAGTGTTTTTTTTTCTTATTTGAGTTTTTTCTTGGGTTTCTTTTTTTGTTACTCCAGTATAGCTTGGTTGTCACTGTGTCTAATGTATTCCATCATTTCAAACAGTATCATTTTAAATAAGCAGTTCATGTTTGGTAGAACTGTCATTTTAATTGTGGCAATACATCCTATCGTAGAAAAGTTCATCCAGTGATTTAAATAATCTGCTGTTTTTTTTAATAGTAATGTAAAATGTCTACTAAGTAATTTCTCTCAGGCAGTTTGGATGACATTTTTATTCCTAGGTATGTGATGTTACCTGTTAGTAATAGTTAGGGGATAATTTTGAGGTACAGCATTCCAGTCAGTCCCACTTGTGGAAATGAAGATTTTTCCAGTTAATGGAATAATCAGATGAAAATTAATCAGTTTGAGTGCTTTTTAAATAGATTTAATGGGGTTGTGCAGAAAATGTAGTATGTTATCTGCATTTAAACTAATCTTGTGGTTGATGTTGTGGGTTGAGATACTATTGATTTTATCTTTCTGTCATATGGCAGCTGCTAATGGTTCTATGAATTATGCGAATAATAATGGAGAGAGTGAATATCCTTGTCAAGTACCATGAAAAAGTGTAAAGCACTGTGGGGTAATATCATTAGTTATAACAGACACCATGGGTGAGCAATATATTTGAGCCCAGTGTACAAAAGACTTTCCCAGGCTGAATTTATGTAACATGCTAAAAAGAAAGTCCCGGTGAACTAGAAGGTTTTCCTGCATCTAAAGATCAAACAACAGTATTTGTATAGGTTTCCTCCACGAGCTTAATAAGGGATGATAAGACAACTTATTATTTGATTAGTGTCTCCTTTTGAAAGTGGGCTCCCAAGTAATTCACCTGTCTAAGCATTGGTCCTTCATCGGGAAATCTCGAATTCCGGCCCCAGTGATGACATAGCTACACCAACTCTTGTGTTTCTGTGTTTAAAATACATTGAAAATATGAGAAATCTAAACTTTCATTGAGGCACAATAATTCAAAATTATTTTTTAAATATATAAGAATGACTGGTGCTTGCCGATGATCATCTTTTTTTATTCATTTTATTAGTGTTGTCAGTTTTACTTCATTTGAAACTTTTACTGAAGTGCCCCATTCGGTCTATACAGCACTACCAATTACAGGACCTTCATGCAGAAGAGTGGTCACCAACCAGCTGGCGGTAAAGACAGGCAGGACACACCGACAGAGGAGCGACAAGCGTCATGATGGCAAGTTATACAGTTCTATAAACATGAGCATTAAAAGGAACAAAATTGCAGCTTGTCATATCTTTCCCCAAAAGGATAGCAAAGCAAAGCCTGTCATAGTGGTTTGATTTGTGAAGACTGAGCTACTAAGACAGGCAAAGAAGCTGAAGGGGACAGAGAGTACTTGAATGAGCACCTCACAAAAAAGAACGCTGACATTGCCAGACATTCATGCATCCTAAGGAAACAAAATACAAGCAACATGGACAAGAAATTGCAAAGTGATGATATGGCTAACTGTAACACCTGAAGAGGCCAACACACCATTTATCAATTTACATGCTTCATAATTTCATGATCTAGTTGACTTTAATACTGCACTGATAATGTACAAAGCACAAAATTATTTACTTCCTAACTGTATTCAGATGTTGTTTGAAATTAGAGAGAGCCTGTATGAACTTAGTGGAATAGGTATGTTTAAAAACATGTAAAGACAAGTATAAAAAACAGATGTACATTATATAAGTATTGGGACACCTACACATTACATCTATAGGAGCTTTTATGACATCCCGTTCTAAGTCCATAGTCATTAATATGGAGAGTTTGTCCCCCTATAACAGCTTCCATTCTTCTGGGAAGCTTTCCACAAGATTTTGGAGTGTGTCTGTGGGATTTTTTGCCCATTCATCCAGAAGAGCATTTGTGAGGTCAAACACTGTTGGCATTTTTTTGAGTTTAAAAAAAAATGAATATATATATATATATATATATATATATATACACACACTTGTCTTGCTGAATTTAACAGAATGGGGAAAAATGTGGCTTTGCAAAAGTTAGGGTACATTATATATGTATACATGTGTGTGTGTGTGTGTGTGTGTGTGTGTGTGTGTGTGTGTGTTAAATTCAGCAAACAAGTGTGTTCTCTGAAGAGTATGTGTTCACTTATTTTCACTTAAACAATCTACAAAACACATAATTTGACCAAACGTTAGCATTCTACTGTACATCCTACAGATCACTCAAACCACATTTGAAGGTAGTCAGAAATGGATCTTGACCACATTTAACACAAGTGTAAACAGAATGTGTTTTCATTATTCATATACAGTTACATTAACAGAAGATGGTGGACACACTAGGCTGGAGTTTAATGGAATCAAGACCATTGTTCAAGACCAAGAGTTTATCCAGATATGACAGAGACACCAAAGCATGTTTACAAATGGTGCAAAAAGTTTCTTTAAGACTGATGTATGCAAATGACCTGGTCTAATTAGCTGCTGTGTTTTCACACCTCATTCAAAATACAGTCCGAGCTGAAACACTCATAAGTCAAACTTGAAGGGGCGGGGCTAAACTATTATAGGATGAATGGGTGGATATATGTATATGTAAATGTGTTGTTTTTTTATGACATCACGAATATATATTTGTTTGCATATATTGTATTGATTGTATTTGTGAATTAAATGATACATTTTTATATTTACATACTACATCAACCTCTTATTCCAAAAATGAAAATGTATTGCAAAACTGCACAGGTTTATTTAACCTTCATATACGTCTTAATCCCTGAATAAAGAGCAGGCATGATGAGACAGATTGTAGTTATGAGTCCTAGCTATGAGGACACCGAGGTCTGGACCTCGGTAGTTTCTTAAGGATTTTTTCACATTTCCCCATTCATGAGACTAAATGTAGAAACAGCTCCATTATGATAACGTGGTAGTCTGCTCAGGGCCACAGCCACGGTGTCACAGACCTACCCAAATGCGTATTTATTATACCGCACTTTTCACAATAATGAAATTTGAAGTTTTCTTTGAGCGCTGTTACTGTATTATGACCAATCAAAATCTGCCAAGCTCCGCCTTATTTTCCTAAACCCTCCAATCACTGCTTAGCAACCGCTGCTACACACAATTACTTCAGTAAGTTATCAGAGGCCATAATATTCGTAACTATCATTAGGACACCTGGCTCCTAAGGGTCTGAAGGGTTTTATTAGATTCAGTGTGGAAAAAAGTCACGTAACTACCCAATGAGCAGTGACTGGTTTTCAGCTGACCTCAGAACAGCTGTGGTTTGGCCACAGACTTAGCTGCCCACTCTGTTTACTACTGTATGAAACGCTATAGCCCTGAGTACCACAGTGACTTTGACTTCTTGAGATGTTCAGGTACGCAGCACACATGCTAACATGTAACATTGCCATGGTAAAATGTAGCTAGCGAAGAGTTCATGAGCGCAATTAGCACATTAAGATTGTAAAATGCAAACCCTATATTTCATTTTTTGTTTGGACTGCTCGTACTGTTGCTGGCTAAATCAGCATGCTTTAGTATAGCGAGCTTTCCTGTTAGCTGGGGTTTGGTACAGACAGCCTTTTATAATGTATATATAATGTGTGACTTGTCAGTAAGCAGTGAGGACAGAGATGCAGGAGAGACAGAAAGAGAGAGAAAGAGAGAGAGGGGGCAAATGAAAGAAAATCAAAACTACCACATGATTTAGCAAAGTTTTCAATATGTGTTTTCAGCAAATGTTTCAAAATAAACACATAAATAAATAGTTATACGATTAATGGAATAACCTTAAACAGGAGAAGTGGAGTCAAATCAGTTTATATATGTCAGTAGCAGTTTATAAGAGAATGGAGGGATGCGGAAGGAAATGAAAGGAAAAGGTACATAACAGTTATGGATCTCAAGTACAGGTAAAAGTATTAGTAAATAAAATTATTCAAGTAAGAGTAAATAAGTAGTTAATTGAAAAACTACTTAAGTACTGAGTTACTTAGTTACTTTTTCATATTTCTGCTGTCACAACCTGAACATACACTACATTGCCAAAAGTATTCGCTCGTCTGCCTTCACACGCATATGAACTTGAGTGACATCCCATTCTTAATCCATAAGGTTTAATATGATGTCGGCCCACCCTTTGTAGCTATAACAGCTTCAACTCAATGCAAAGAATCTGCATTGAATCTGCACAGAAAAACACTAAAACAAAAGTTCTGAGAGCTGAGACTGATCACAGTTCACTCTGCTAGTGCACATTTACACACCTTTCTGTGAGCTGTGTAAGGAACAAGGTTTACATTAAACTGCATGCATTTCATGGTTAGATGATTATATAAGACGTCCTAGTTTCCAGTAAAGTATTTCAGAATCCCTGAAAGACTGTGCAGAGGTTTTTACTGTTTAATTGAGTTCATTTAAGAGAAAAAAAAGAGTCAAAATTATTAAATTATTAAAATTATTATAAGTCGTATTGTAATTTTAGCAAGTGTCCTGCTGCCCATCAGCTCCCTGGACTCTAGCTTATGTTAATAGAACCTCTACAGACAATAAACACCTTCACAGCATTCAAACTGTGTATTTTCACTGATATCAGTTCAGAACATTTCTACCGTTAAAATCAGCAGCAACATCAGCAATTTATCCAGCTTTGATTTTACTGTAATATATTTCACTAGAAATCATGCTGATCACTTTATACAGAATCAGACATTATTACTGCATTTACTGCAGTTATACAGCTACACAGCCTCTCACAGGTAAAGACAAACACCAAGGCAGAGAGAGAGAGAATTAGGACAATATCCACTCCTATTAAATATTCAAAAAAGAGCTCTAAATTTCTGGAAACACATAAAATCCAGTGACCCCCAGTCACTCCACTATAAAGCACTGGCCAGTCAGGAGCTGATCATCGACAGGAGTCCCCTGAGCCAGCTGGTCCTGAGTCTCAGTGACCTAAAACCCAACGACATCACAGACACCAATCAGCCTGACCACACGCTCTACCAGAAAATCAGACCCAACCAAATTATCACCAAACAAAAAAAAAAATACATCACCCACCGGACTGAGACCACAAATCAACAACACAAACTTCAGTGCTATTCGGCCCTAAATCGAGATTATACATTAGCACCATACCTCACAACAATTAAAGAGAGAAAACGGAGGAAAGTATTGACGATGTACGGACTCAGTGAGCACAGTCTGGCCATTGAAACTGGCCGGGGCAGACAGACCTGGTTACCCAGAGAGGCCAGACTGTGCTCTCACTGTGAGCTCTCAGTGGTGGAGATGGAGCTGCACTTCCTCACAGAGTGCCCGAGATACGTCTCCATTAGAAAGGAGTTCTATAAGAAAGTGAGCAGCGTCTGTCCTGAGTTTGAGCTCTGCAGTGACTCTGAGAAACTGGCGTACGTGTTAGGAGGGAAGAGCGAGCTGATCACACACGCAGCGAGATACGTGACAGCCTGTCACAACCTCAGGGACGACCAGTGAGGATAACCAAATAACTGTTATTGATTATTATTGATTATTATATATCCTGAAATTTGCCTTGACTCTTTTATTTTCCTTTTCTTTTTCTTTGATTACAAATAACCATGTAAATAACATAATTTCTAGTGTTCTATTATAATCTATAACATTATCTTTTTCTTATTTATGTTTATGTGTTTCTTATTAACTGCTTTGGCAATAGTGTGTTTCATTACATTCATGCCAATAAAGCACTGCTGAACTTGAGCTTCGAGAGAGAGAAAGAGAGAGAAAGAGAGAGAGAGAGAGAGAGAGAGAGAGAGAGAGAGAGAGAGAAGGCGGAGAGGTGGGGAGGGATCAGATCAGGCCAGTCAACGACAGCGCGACAGAATCACTGCTCTTCACTGAGTTTATGAAGAGCCTGTATTAGACTAAATTTCTTGTCTCAAAGCCGTTCACGACTGTTTATCTCCAAAACAGCAGCTAAACTAGGCTGTATAAACAGGTAAACTGCAGACTGTGGGCGACACCTGTTAACTAAAGTAGCTGACAGACACTTTTCCAGATTTCCAGTTTAATAAACAGAATCATTATAAAAGACAGAAGAAACCCGTAAACACGGTACCTGTTTAGCTCAGATCAGCTAGCTCGGCTAACTCTGCCTCAGGCTGGAGTCGAGTTGTGAGAGCGAATCTCAGCAGGTTTCGTATTTGGCCGCTGATTATAACGCCGTTTTCTTTAGTTCGTGTGAAAATGAATACTGGATGCGGTCTGTTCCTCGTGCGTGCTGGTTAAGATCTCCTTTATCTTTCTTCACTAAACTGGATCTCTCTGTACTGTTTTTCCTGCTGGAGCTGCTGTTTTTTGATTGGTGAACCTTTTAAATTTAACCACGTTTTGTTCCTATACGTTTCTGAACTGATACGCCCATAATTTATTTTTACTGTGTAACGTTATGAAAATTAAAGTAACGAAGTAAAACTATTTAATTAAAAATTAACTCAAGTAGAGGTACTATGATTTAATTCTACTCCAAAAAGTACCACTACAAGGAAAACTGTACTCAATTACAGTAACGACAGTAAATGTAATTCGTTACATACACCTCTGCATGTATGACTGTTTTTTCTCTTATTACAACTCCTGTCAAGTGTCTCTTACAGTTTCTTTGTCTAATAGATCTACTATTCATTACTACTCATTATATATTAGAATTATATGATTACTAATTTACATTTTAAAACTTATATGAACACTTCCTCTTACTGGCCTGAGTTCTTTGTAAACGCACAAACACTCCTTCAGCTCACTTTTTGGTTATCATCTACCATCTTCAGTGAAGGAGCGACTTCATCAGGCCTTATTTTAGTACATGAGCTCAATGTGAGAAAGAAATAATGTGGTGAAACAGACACAGCACTCAGAAGACTATGAAGCTAAAACTGGTTTGATCTTAGCTGATAGCATGATGCTAGTGCTATTGTGTGTTTTAAGCTCGTTTGCACAGTTTTTTTTTAAAGTGTAATGCCTTTAAATGGGTATATTTTTGCACAGCTAAACCGTTAAGATGCAAACAGAGTCTTTCAGGAATTGTTCACAGTGGTGGTGATACTTCCCTTTGATGTGAACACAGTTTTACCCTATGATTAATCTGCTGTTTATTTCTTGATAAAGGTGTGATTGTGTATTGTGTGATGAGTGTTACTGAGCTGGATCAGCTGTATGTTTTTCTCTAAATCACCACCAGGGGGAGTCACAGTGCTGACTGCACTGACTGCACTGCTCCTCTAACCATGTAGATCAGCAGCTTTGTCTGACTTTACTCTCTCCCTGTGAAACACTGACTTACATCAGTTTAGAACATACTGATAAATCTAGGTGAACTGAATCTCACAGTGTGGAGGATTTTATATTCACAGGATTTCAGTAAACATGTATTCCTGGTTTTATCTTTTATTGCATGATATCTGTAAAGGGTCTCTCAGTGTCTGTGTTTCTAATGGAACTACTATCATATAACACATGTCATAGTAGAAGCTTATTTCCAGGAACTCAGAGCCTTCTGCCTTTATTTTGCAGCATCTAACTATTTTAAAACTATTTTTAAACTGTTAAACTATTTTTAAAATAGTTGAACACTTTCTCATTCTGGTCTGAGTTCTGAGTTCCTCTTCACAGTCCCATAAAAAATGGAAAAATATATATTCCAAATGTATTTATGAATTTAATAAATTTTTTGCAATGTATGAAAATGGCCAAAATATTTACTTATTATTTATTATGTATGATTAAATATATTTGTAAAAATAAATATATTTATAAATAAATATATTTGCATTTATTTGTATTTGTTATATGAATTTTTCAATGTAGTTTTAACAAGGGTTACACTAAATACTACTGACTTGTGTTACGCACTGTACTTTGCATTTACCATGTATGTAAGCAGTAAGACAGCACTCACACAAAGTCGATTTCAAATAAACAAGATACAAAAATCATAACTGCATTTTCAGTGTATCAGTACCTACAACACTTGCTTTCACTATGTTAAAGGTTCATTTGCCAATATTTAAAATTAAGATACTGAAATACAAATTCAAAAAAGGTATTAAAAACAGTAAAGTGCTTTAGACAAAAAAAATCAATTTTCATACATTTTCAAATGATTAATATATTTACATATTTTGTATGATACATCTCTATGTGTATTGTTTCTCTATGTATTTTAAGATAAATATATTTAAAAATATATTTGGTTAACATGGCAATATATTCTGAAATACATTTTAGTGTTTGGAATGTATTTCAGAATTAACTGCAATGCATTTGAAATGTATTTCAAAGTGTCCATATATATTTTTTCTGTATGGGTAGTAGAAAGAGGCCCGACTTTAGGCTGTATGTTAAAGTTTAAAAAGTTTAAATGTAAAGACATAATGAGTTTTTATGATTCAGTCAGCTGTTTTCAATGAGACTAAAAATGTATCTCTTATAAGCAAAAACTCCACAATGCTGCAGCTCCTACACTTAATACAGCAGTCCAATAACCTTCTAGGCACGAAATGAAATTGTTACACGTGGACAAAGCTTTTTTTGCAGTAAGGTTGTACCTCAGAAAAAAAAAATTAAAAAGTGAAAGTGAATAATTATTGATCACTCTTAAATGTAAGTTTTATTTCTGCAGGTTGTGATCTGGTGAAGATTGGAGAGACAGGGGAGGTGACAAGGTTCTCAGGAGAGTCTGTAGTCCTGCTCTGCTCCTGCACTGACCTACAGACCAAACCAAGCACTGTTAAATGGGAGTTTACATCAGTAAAATCTGCAACCTCTTACTTTGAAGAAATATACTCTTCACAGACTGGACAGCACAGAGACAGGGTCAGACTGACCAATAAGAACTCAGGAAACCTCTCTCTACTCATATCGGACCTGACTGAAGAGGATCAGGGACTCTACAGGTGTTCAGTCCAGAGAGATTATAAATATATCAGACTTCATATTAAAGGTAAACGGTGTTTATCTGTAGTGATTGTGAACATCATTAATAGTGATTTTTACTCCAGTGTTGTGTTTGATGGTAACAGATAAAGCTAATCAGGAAGTGATTTATTGTGTTTGTGAGTGTTTGTGTTTATGTGTCTGGTCGTTATTTATCTCTGCAGTGAGAGAAACTCCAACAGACCCAACAAAATCTCCATCAGCATCTCCATCAGAACCGCCCACTACAAACCAACAGACAGCATTCAATCTACAGCTCAGTCAAACAACTGTCCATTTAAATCAGCATTGAAAGAAAGAGTCTCTTTCTGCTTTCTTAATCTTTACATGTGTTAGTTTGTTTTATTATACAGGTCTTGGGATCCTTGTGGTGTTGCTGCTTCTGTTATCTGGAGTAGTGACAATCATCTGCTGGAGACACAGAAGTACAACAGACACACACACACACACACACACACACACACACACACACACACACACACACATACACACATACACAAACACACACACACCAAGCCCCAGATTGGATCATTCACCACATTAAAATATTGTTTAGTTTTTGTGTGTGTTTCTTGGATTTGGACCTGAAGTTCTTTGCTTAAAAGACTTCTAGAGAATGTACTGGCAAACAGGAACTGTGAACTGAAATTGTGCTCACCAAAAAAACACATCATAAGTGTAGTTTATTTATATTTGAACTACTACCATTAGACTTCTGAATGGGTTCTATATTAACAGAGATTCCACTTTATACCATTGTGTTCATTGGTTATATGAAATGCATGTAAAGCACTTGTATTGATAAAAGATGTGTATATACATAAATGTACATGTACATGTATGCTCTCTCAAGTTCCAGATCAGGGCTTTGTTTATTTTACTGCACTCTCATTTTACTAATAAACAGGAGAATTTGATTTGTATAGATTATAGTGGCTGTGTTTGTTGGGGAATGTGTGAAAGTCTGCTTGCTGTTGTGTGATCTGAGTCACTTCACACATAATGCTGAGTAATCCAAAAGTCTATAGATTGCACATCTTTGGTTAGCTGATGTTCTGAGAAAGAGGAAATTGCCAGTCGCTTAACACAGGCCATGTGGTAACTCAGAGACAGTCTGTCATGGTCTGCAGTGCATTGTTTTATGTGCAACCGACTGGACTTGCTCCACTCCCTGATTAAATTATACCATAACAATTATACATATCTTGACTGAGGTTGTTCAGTTGTTGGAGGGAAATGTGGGTCGAGAGTCACTGTTCCTCTGACTCAGTACTGTCGACCTTGATTGTTTGTTTGTTTTAAATGGTAAAAAATTTCTCATCTGACTGGTCTTTGACGGAGCTGCTGCCTCTTAATTTCCATCTACAGGTAGAGGAATTTAGGAATATAAAACTGTGTTATGATGACCTCTTCACACTTAGCTTAAGTTGCTTCTTGTTTGAATTTTCCACTTTAAATGCTGCAGCAGTTACTTTCTGGCGCCTCGCAGCGGGAACATTCGAACAAGAATCTGGCAAACAGGAAACAACTTCAGCCTCGTCCTTTTCACTGACATTAGCTTACTGTAAACAACAATATACAGTGAATACTGGTGTCATTGTTTTCAAATACTGAAGAGAAATCAAACAACGAAGAATATAAAGAGCTGCCGATAATGTTATTTTCCTCGTTTGTTAAAATAAAAAAAAAAAAAACAGATATCCAGCTATGCTAACCATAAATTGCCACAAATCATATTGGAGGTGGATATATTAAGTCTGTTTAACACTGTTTCACTCTGTACATTGTAGATTTTGAATTAGGTCTAATGTTTATTTTAGTGAGCTTTTAGCCAAAATCCTGTGTTCAGCTCGGTTATCGATTACTTTGTCATGCATAAAGAGACTCTCCCCCAGGTCTGATACGATTGGCTGAACATTACGTTAGTCAATCTCTGGTAGTACAGCAAAGGCTGCATTAGAGCAGCAGCAGCAGCGCCTCCCCCCAGGTTGCACGCTGCTATTACAGTAGGCTATATTGTGAACGAGAATAAACCATAGACGACTTGGAATAGTAATGTACATTTAGGAAGGGGGCGGGGTGGCTAAATAACATTTGGAGGGGGGCTAAAGCAAAGCCCATGAGTAAAATGAAGGAGAAATATTCAAGATTCTGCCCTATTTGTAGGTCACTACTCAAATTTAAGCAACATCGTGACATTGACCATGTTTAGACCTTTGTAAAAAAAGTCAGACTTATTTGTGGAGTCCAGCTCAAGTGTTATGTTGATATGCTGACACTCAACTTGTTATGTTGAGAAAATAATTTGTAATGAAAACCCATGTATTAAATTAAGTAAATTAAATTATGCAACATAGAAGCATTTTCACTAGTGGACTCTTTTGGACCCCACTGTAGCCTACATTTGGATTGAATTGAAAGATTAATAGCCCCATGTAAACAAAAGATTACATTTAAAAATTACTGTTTAATTCAGTGTTTGAGATGTAAACAAAGTCATTCAGAGTGGTTTGAAGTCAAATGCTTCATTCTAGAGAAACTTACCTACTCTTTCTTTTCTTTACAGTGGTGGTGACAGGAACCATCATGTCTACAACACAAATACAGCCATTTTAATTGCTATCCAAAACCACCATTTATAGGTCCATTGTCTTCTGAGTTTTTATATGTAATGTTGATGATGATGATAAATCTGGAAAAATACCGTTTCTTGTGGGACTGTTTTGCCTTATAACACCCTGCATGTACCTCTCTGTCATGAATAGCTCTAAAAAACACATTTCAGGCCAAAACCTGAAAGTGTTCATAACCATTTTATGTAAGTTCTTTCTGTGAGGGAGCTTTTAGAGGCATTAAATGCTTCGGACATCTGGTTCCTATCACCCCCACTGTGAACAGTGGTGACTCAGTAAGTTACTCTAGAGTTCAGTATTTCACACCAAACCACTCTGAGTGACTTTGTTTGCATCTTAACCATTAAAATATGCAGAAATTTTAAATAAAATTGTGGAATTCCCCTTTAACGTGATACACTGAGGAACAAACACTCACTTTTTAGCCATGGTTTGTTGGACTTGAAACACCTTTTAAACATCATTCTTCAGATTTGTGCTCAGACAAGCTCAGAGAACATATTCATTTTTGTCATTTTTCGGTTTTTTACATAATTTAAAATGCCTGTTGTCCTTTACATTGTGTGTAAATTTCATGAAGGATGGACCAAAAGAAACGGCCCAAAATTACTTCGAAAAGTCGGGTTCCATTGACTTACATTAAAAGTAAAGTAGTTTTTTTTTTCCTTTTCCTGTAAAGTTACCATTTTGGAGATATGAGGTTTTCTTCCGACAACAGCGATATGTGACTTTTAGGTGTGCAAATTGATGGGTTAAGCTTCGGTTCTCATATTTATTATTATAGGGGAATCTAAAAATGACGCCCCTTTTACAAACCTAGCCTGAGAAGAGAAGACTCCGTCCCCTACAGCGGAAATGAACGCAGATGCCTTGTGCATTAAGTTTTGGCGCGAGTCTTCGTAGCTCGTGGACTACAGCTCACATTCTCTGCTTTATTTTGTGTCGCTGTATTGCAGCATGTCCGAGTCCGTCACAGAAGCTTGTCAGGACTATCTGAATTGTTCGGTTTGTCTGAACATATTAATGGATCCTGTGACTATACCCTGTGGCCACAGTTACTGTATGGAGTGTATTAAAGAGTGCTGGGATGAAGAAGAGCTCCAGAAGAAGGCGTACAGCTGCCCGCAGTGCAGAGGCCGCTTCCCCACGAGGCCTGTCCTTAACCGAAGCACTGTCCTCACTGACGTGCTGAGGGGTTTGAAAAGCCCTGCTGACATGCAGGTGAAGTTAAACGGTGGAGAGTGTAACTTCTGCAGTGGAGAGAAACGCAGAGCCGTAAAATCATGTCTCACCTGCGTGGCGTCTTTCTGTGAAACTCACCTGAAAACTCATCTCGAGTTTCCGGTCCTTCAGAGACACACGCTGGTTGAACCCTGTTCGCGGTTACAGGAGATGCTCTGCCCTCTTCATAACAAACTCCTCGACGTTTATTGTGTCCGGGACAAGCGCTGTATCTGCCTTCTGTGTGCTATGGATGAGCACAGTGACCACAAAACGGTCTCTGCTGCTAAAGAGTGGTCCGAGCAACGACAGGTGAGAGTGGCTGAAAAGATAATGCAGAACCGTGTGAGCAGAATAGCTGTCGTTAAAGGAGTATTTCACCGACCCAGCCGAGTGTCTTAATAGTTCATTTGTTTAGATGTAAACAGCCGTACATAGTGATCTAATGAGAAGTGTTATGTACCCTGTTAGAAAAAACAGGGTGAGTTGTGTTTTGGATGTCGATATGCTGGGTATGCTGGTCAGCAGCAACGGAAATTAATATGCTGGTCACCAGTCTATGTTGTTTTGGGTGCTGGTATGCTGTTCAACCAGAATGACCATGACCCTGGTGGATGACCAGCTAAACCGACACTAGAACAGTAAAAAAAACAGCCCAGATCAACATACACTGATCAGGCATAACATTATGACCACCTCCTTGGTCATAATGTTTGGGTGGTGCATCATTCTCAGCACTGCAGTAACACTGATGTGGTGGTGGTGTGTTAGTGTGTGTTGTGCTGGTACGAGTGGATCAGACACAGCAGTGCTGCTGGAGTTTTTAAACACTGTCTACTCGCTGTCCACTCTATTAGACGCTCCTACCTTGTCAGTCCACTTTGTAGATATAAAGTCAGAGATGATCTGCTGCTGCACAGTTTGTGTTGGTCATCCTCTAGTCCTTCATCAGGATGCTGTTGGCTGGATATTTTTGGTTGGTGGACTATTCCCAGTCTAGCAGTGACACTGTGGTGTTTAAAAGCTCCAACAAGAGTCCAAACCTGGCAAACATGAGCTTTAACTGGAGTTAAAATCTAGTTTTATAGGTAAAATAAAAAATCTTATGCACTTCTAACCCAGAACTGCAAGCAAGTATGTGTGTGTGAGAGAGAGAGAGAGAGTGTGAAACTTGTTCACTCGTTCTGCATTTGCTTTACCAGAAACCACTGCAGAACTTGCAAGAGAGATTTCCTAGACTACTACAACGTAGAGAGAAAGAGTTGCAGGCACTTAATAAGGCTGTCAAGACTTATTCTGTAAGTTTTATATATATTTTTGTTCATTATTTTCACAAGCATAAACATATGTTATTTAAGTTTAAAAATGCTATTTTTTTATAATCCCAACTTCATAAAATAATAAATTTGTTTAATGTTTTTTTTATAAAACGTTTTGTTTTGTGTTGTGCCTGTTGATGCAGACTTCAGCACAGGCAGCTGTAGAGCTCAATGAGAGTTTCTTGGCCGAGATCACTCAGTCCATGGAGAAGAAACTGTCTCAGACGTCTAACCTGATCCAAGTCTATGAGAAGAAAGAGTTGTGCCAAGCAGAAGGCCTGCAAAAGAAACTGGAGCAGACAGTTGCACGTCTTAAGCTGAGTGATGCTGAGTGCGATCAACTTGGACACACAGATCAGCACATACTGTGTCTCCAGGTAGAGTGACAGGGTCTTTTAACCATTCTGAGTGAATAGCCCATCTGGAAAGCTTGTGTAATTTTTTAATATAGTTTCATCTCTTGATTCTCTTGGCATGTTTGGTTTGTGTTTCGACAGGAATTCCTTTCTCTCTCTGCATTTTCTGAGACGGAGAGCCTGCAAAGCAACCCAGTGAAAGAAAACCCCTCGTTTTTGAATGCCGCTGGTCTTTTATCAGGACTGAAGGAACAGCTGGAGAAACTCTTTGATAAAAAAATGAATGAGATGACAAGTGCTGGTAAGACAATTTACATAGTACAGCAATAGATCCATGGGATTAGAGTAATTCAAAATGACCTGTAGTTAAATCTCCCTTTGCAGCTATAAAACTCAAAATTGTCCTACCAGCCAACCCCAAGACCCGGCAGGAGTTCCAAGAACGTAAGTCATGAATGTTTTCATGTTGAAACACCATCAAACAAGTGCTCTTCAGACATACGCCCAGTATGATTGAGTAACGAAAAGTAACTGAACGTATCTGTGTCTGGAGTTTTCTTATTGTGTAGGGCCATAATCCAAAGCAGTTTGGTGCTTTCCCCTGTTAAACACTTGATTCAACTCATTAATTCATGGCCAGGTTCAGTAGGTGTGCTAGAACAGGGACATCACCAAACTCCGCTGGACACTGGCTTTCCAGGACCAGAGATGAGAACCCTAATCTAAAAAGCTTTTTATGGTTTCCTCTTTGGTAAACATGATTGTGACACTGTATTGCACACTGTTATCTATAAAACATGGACAAAAATACATTACATAGCTAAAAATAGTAGTAATTGCTAAGGACGCACTAAAATTTCAGCCATCGATAATTTTTCTGGAACTAATCGGAAGTCAGAAATGACAGGAAATTCTAAAGATTTTGGCAGAGATTTAACAAGTCTACAATGGAGTGTCACACTTGTCAGATAATCTCTGTGATAATGAAAATATGAAATAGTGACTGAAAATGTTCCTTTTGCTGTTCTGCACTGATCAGCACAGATGTGCATCAAACAGTTTGAGCATCAGAAAATCAACAGTGAAACACTGATTTAACTGATTTACTGAAAATCTTTTAATAGATATCACATATTAAATAATATGATATTGCCTAACTCAACATCACCTATTAATAAACAACTTCAATTTGAAATCTTTTGTTTTGAAATGTTGTTACTACAAACACGTCCAAGATCATGCTAGGGTTTATGGCTGTTTCCTCTCTTTAAGTAACGCACACGAATGTGAGCAGGCTAATAACTCCCCCTGCTGGAGAAACATGTGAACAGTGACTCCTAAAGACACATTCAGATGCACTTTCAATAAGGCATTTTCTGATATTAATGCGAAGAGGCTCTGGATTTCAGCTATAGATGCTGATGCTTGTGTGAAACCATGAAGTATTACGAAGCATTATATTTTCAAGTTTACAACTTCTCCCAACCATCTGGACGCTTAAACTGTTGAGAAAATGCTCGAATTTTCCTCAGAGGATATGTTTCCCCAGCAGAGGCAGTGGAAAATTTACTTTACTAGTTTTATGGCTTAATAATGCCCTTTAATTGCTCAACAGCAACACTTGAGTTTTTCCTCCCATACCTGAGGCCATTTGCATTCAGTGTTTGTTGCATCTCGTCATTGTAAAAGCTGTTTGCATGCCCAGCTGCAGTTCACCTGAAAACAGAAGGCATAGGTTATCTTTAAGCAAGCTCTGATAGGGTGCATGCCATGTCTGAAAGTTATCTGCTATCTGAACAAGGTGATTCATTAAATGTGTTGCATGTCTTGCAGTATCTAATCTGACTGCTCCAACCAGGCTGTTTACAATAAATAAACTCCTGCATTAGTCATCACGGTCATCACCATGCGTGTTAAAATGTTTTGTAGCGAGAAAGTGAACAACGACAAGGCAGAGTAAAAATAAACCAAACTGCTGCTTGATTTAAAGTAGCTTGGACCACTAAAGGCCACTGAAGGCTACTCAGTTAGTTAGTTTAGTGGTGTCAATCCATTGGATCCATTTTTTGCCCATATTTTGAACGGTAGAGGGAGGCACCTTCAGGGCACCTTCTGCTGAAGGGTTCAGTGATCAGATAAACACCAATGTCAGGCCAGAGTAAAATGAATAAGGCATGCAAAGTTCATGAGTTTCCAGGCGACAACCATCATTTGAATAGAAAAAACGATCAACACAAGTGATTGGTTCTTGTATTGAACTAATTTACATATTAGTCACCATACAGCAAGCAGGTTTCAATCTAACAAGATTTGATTGCCAAATATAAATGTGTGTGGTTAAATCTAATCAGTTTGCAATCCAGATACAAGTCACTTGTTACTACTAGATGTAGTCAGGGCATTACAGGGCTGTGCAAGAGTACTTGAGTACTTGGTTTACCTGGTTGAGGTGCCAGTATTCAAAGACTGAAATCACTTTTTGGGTACTTGTTCTAATTGTCCATCAAAAAGACAGAGAAAATATAGAGACTAACAATTCAATGAAACGCCACTGTTATGATTTAAACTGCCTGTTTTGTTCATATTTGTGAGGCAAGTATGCATATTAAAAAGCAGATGTACACTCTTGGGCAAAAAAATTGGCCAAGCCCAAAATGGCAAAAGATTAATGGTCTTAACAACAGATCATTAAGCAAATGTATAAAGAAATTTAATGTGGGAGAGCTTGTCCCTTTGATTTATATAAATGTTGAGGTTTTTGGTGTAAATTTGCAGACGGTCTTTTACAGAAAGAAGAGTCAGTATTTTTTCATTTACCACTGATGACTTCAAACAAGGCGGCACGGTGGCGCAGTGGGTTCGATTCCCGGCTGGGTGACCAGGGTCATTTCTGTGTGGAGTTTGCATGTTCTCCCCGTGTCTGCGTGGGTTTCCTCCGGGTACTCCGGTTTCCTCCCACAGTCCAAAGACATGCAGTCAGGCTGATTGGACGTGCTGAATTGCCCCTAGGTGTGAGTGAGTGTGTGAATGTGTGTGTATGTCTGTCTGTCTGTCTGCCCTGCAATGGACTGGCGACCTGTCCAGGGTGTATCCTGCCTTCCGCCCAATGACAGCTGGGATAGGCTCCAGCACCCCACCGTGACCCAGAAGGATAAGCGGTTTAGATGATGGATGGATGGATGGACTTCAAACAATTGAAAAACATTGCTGAGCAAGTTTGTGCTTAATGTGAGACAAAATGTTCTCTATAGGGTTTGAAATAAGGCTCTGAACCGGCCAAAACCATCTGTAAAAACCATTATATTCTGGGCTTGGCCCATTTTTTTTTTTGCCCAGGAGTGTAGAACGACTTGATCGCTGAATAGGCTAACTGGTCTAGCTGATGTTAAGATTTCCCTCTGCTTTTTTCGCTCTGTTTTCGAATGTATTTCTCTGCTTTCTGCAGAATTTTTGTGTCTCTGAATTTTTTTTAACACCACTATTTACACCAGAGCTATCATTTAAAAGAGTGAGCTTATTCGCTTAACCCTTGCAAATACTCAAATATCAAAATGACTCTAAATGCACATCCCTATTGCTGTATCCTTTAGAATTGGTGTTAATGGTAAATAATGATGTCTATCTTGTCAGATTTTTGCCAGCTGAAGCTGTCCCCTGAGTCAAGTCATGCATCGCTAAAGCTGTCTGAAGAGAACCGAAAGGTTGAGCATTCATCATCGTCCTCATATTCCAGGGTTCAGCCCAATGCAGAGAGATTCACTTCTTTGTACCAGGTTCTGTGTGATAGTCCTGTAAAAGGCTGCTGTTATTGGGAGGTCATGAGGAGCGGCACTGTTCATATTGCCCTGTCGTATGGCAGTATACCCAGGAATAGCGGTTATAGTGACAGCAAGTTTGGATATAACAATCAGTCATGGAGTTTGGAATGCTATGACAACAAATGCACATTTTGGCATAACGGTAATGCCACTGAACTTTCAGCATGGTACCTGAGTAAAATAGGGGTTTATCTGGATGAAGGTGCAGGTATGCTGGCTTTCTACCAGATCTCTAGCAATTCTGAGATGACGCTGCTGCATAAAGCACAAGTAGAATTGACAAAGCCTGTTTATCCTGGCTTCAGACTCGAACGCGGTTCATCTGTGACTTTGTGCTAGTTCCTTTTTGCTCTGAATACTGTGTAAAGCATAGGATATACTCTATGCATCTGGCATTTGGGGGATCTCTTGCACTTGTAATTTAGGTGGGTGATATGGCAAAAGTGTAAGGACAATACTGCAAGACTTTTGTACAATACAAGGTTTCACATTTTAAAAAATACTCTCAAAAACTGAATAGTGATTTGTACAGTGCTGCACAAAATCTGTTTAAACAGCACTTATGTTCTCTTTGTAATCCAATGTGCAGTTGGGAAGTGTTACATAAGTATATTGTGACAATCACAATAATGATATTGTTATATTGATGAGCCTCTTTTGTAACATTTTTTTCTTCATTCATGTTCAGAACTTAACAACCTGTGTATAATCCGACAGAGAAAATAAAGCACATGCAACACCTACTTGAGACTGTCTTAGTGGTGTAACCATTTCAAGTTCATTTTAGGTGTATTCGACTCATTGGACTCTACTCATTTTAACTCTAAAGCACAGTATAGCAGTTGAAGATTTTGCCCAACTTCACAAAAGTTCAAGCAAATTAAATTATTAAATGTGAATACTGAGGCCGCACAGTAAATCTAGAGTATGACAAATGTACAGTACCTTTTCATTATTTTCTATTGTAGTTATGCTGAGTTATAGTAAAAACTGAGGCTGAAGCTATATTAAATCTTTAATCTTGTGTTATAACTAAACTCTAATTCAGTATCTATGGCTGTTCCCAGAGCACATGGACTTTCACTCCAAGGCCTGTCCTTGCAGGAACAACGTGCTGGCTGAAGAAGATGGAGCTCCCAGTGTAGTAGTAGTTAATGTAGTAGACTGGTGACCTGTGCTTCCACATTATGACAGCTGGGATAGGCTCCAGCTCCTTCTGCGACCCAGAAGGATAAGCGTTTTAGGAAATGTGTGTGTGTTAATGTAGTATGGAAATTGTGCTTTATTTTATTTAAAAGTACATTTGTTATATCATAACTTATCAGTAAAAAAAATGTAATCCAACTGCACAAAAGCAAACGTTCACCTTAACCCCCATATTACTTTAAAACAAATATTGAGATACTAATCTAAATGCCAATCTCCAAAAGGCTAAAAAAAAAGTCATCATCCAACACACCTGACTTAAAATTTCATTAACATATCATATGCGAAAGTTTCAATACTCTACGTCAAAATAACATGTTTGTTGATTTACCTTACGTCACCCTCCAGACGTTTTTCAAATTCAAATGCTAAGTTGAAAACGCTAGTTTAACTGTATCCCTGCATTTCTGTGTATAAAGACTGGAAAAGGTTCATATGGAAAAGCCACAAGTTCCCCTAGTTGGTCAAGACCCACTTCCAAACTACATAACAGGGAATCATTTTTGACAGAATTATTCTAGGCCTGATTGGCGAGTAATAAATGTCCACTACTGCCAAAGTTTAGACTTTTTCGTCACTTCCTCTTAAAACACGCCCCGCACTTAAAAGTCCCACCCACTTTGATTGCCTTTGATTGATTTTAACACTATGGCATATTTTGTTTCCCTAATGCTGATATAAGAAATATTATTTTTAACGAAATACGATTATTTCGTTCCTGGTCTTAAAGGTAAAACCTAGCACCACGATGAGAAATGTACATTTATTTGGTATTATTATTCAGTCAAAATTAATTTATCCCAAAGAAAAGTTACATTACATACAAAAACTCAGAAGATACGTGTGCGTTCACTGGTGGTTTTGGATAAATAAAATGACTATATTTGTGTTATGGACATCAGGACTCTTGGCTCATTATTGCCACCATTGTACAGAAATCTGAGGCTGCAAGTTTCTCAATGACTGCATTATTCGGACATTTTGAAAAATTGGTGGAATTTCCCTGTAAGCCTCATGATTTGTAATAATTTTTGCTGGCTGTAAGTTACTCAAATTGGCGTCCAGACTTACTAAAGTGGGCTTTCTGATAGCTAACACAAATACCTTAATGTATCGTTGGTCTATTTTGTCAAGCCTCCTCACCGAGTGATCTGTATCAACTCACGAGTCTGCTGTCACACTACGCAACCAGCGTTGAGTTCTCCCATTGGTCAGTCCGCAACAACACAGCGCACCAATCACAACTCTTACATACGTGGAGTTTCCGTTCCAAGCCACCGGTCCACTCTACCAGGTTTCAATGCTCCGCAGCGTCCTGTCCAACTTTGGCAAGTGAACTTTTGTCTGTTTAATATCACTGTGACAAAAGGAGAACTTCAGATACTGTGTGTTGAAATCATAGACATTCCTCCAGTTAGTTGTGCGCAGAAATGCTTACTTACCACATTTTGTTTTGCCTGCTGTAGCCAAGTTAGCTAGTTGCTAATAACAATAATAAAGCTTTCCATTACCATCCATTCAAAATATCAGCCAGCTCGTTAACCTAGTTAGATAACGTTACATTACATTTGTATATAAGATACTAGTAAATGGTATAAGTAATGCTCGACCGCTCGTCCCAGGTTCTACATTAGTTAGCAAATGTCACTTCTGTTTTGCTCACTGTTGCAAAGAGCAGGAGTGACAAAGTAATGACAGTAATATAGCTCACCGTTTGTAATAAGTTGGAGTAACGTTATTAGCTAGGTTAGCTAGCTCGCAGGCTGCATTATAGTTAACCTACACCTATTAGTAAAGACTGCGTCGTTCAGTTATCGTAGGTAGCTACTATAGCCAGGTTCTATTAGCTGCTGATTTCAGTGCTATACTGTGAGTTAAAGGGGGACTCCACCGGTTTTTCACAATGTCTGCATAATAAAACGGTTTAGATATAAACACAGTCATTCAGTGTGGTTTGGTGTAAAATGCTTATTTAATCGATTCATGGTGGAAGGATACATGAGGGATGTTCTAAGGCAAAACAGTCCCCGAAGAAAACTTACATTACATACAAAAACTCAGAACATATGTGTGGGTTCACTGATGGTTTTGGATAATAAATAAAATGACTATTTGTGTATGAACATCAGGATTCTTGGCTTTTTATTGCCACCATTGTACAGAAATCTGAGTGTCAAGTTTCTCTGCAAATGAACTATTTCACATCAAAGCACTTTGTCTCAATGGGTGAATTATGCAGACATTTTGAAAAATTGGTAGAATTTCCCTGTAAGCCTCATGGTTTTTAATAATTTTTTGTGAGTTACTCAAACTGGTGTCCAGACTTATTAAAGTGGGCTTTCTGATAGCTAACACAAATACCTTTATTGATGCAGAAGTGTTCTCTATGTCTCTTAAAGTAGAGAGCTTATATATTTAGTTAATGTAAATTCACTTAAATGTAATTTAACTGAGGACTGACAGAGGCTGGAAAACAGTACCTTTTCTATGTGCTAGTGTTCCTTCAAAAGAAAGTAATCTAGTTTGAAGCAGAGCTAACCTGTGTTTTTGTCCAGTTTCTTTGTTGAGCGGTGAACAGTTTCCATCAGATTTATGCTAAAACCTTGGATGTGTGTCACAGACAACAGCAATGACCAAAAAAAAGGCTAAAGCAAAGAAGCATAAGAAAGAACGAAAAAGATCGCCCACACCCCCCTGTGAGGATAGAGGGAAGGTAAGGAAAGTCTTAAAGCAAAGTTTGGTTGAAATTTTAAGTTCTTTATCTGCCTGTCTTCTGTGTTCTAATTAAGATCTTCATTTAATCACTTTTTTATTACTTAAGCGAAAAGATGACAGAGAGACTCCTGGCAGGTCAAAGGAGAGAAACGAACATGAGCATGCGTCTAGGTGAGTCTCAGTACAGCTGCCCGAGTGGCTGTCTTTTCCTGTTTTATTTGAGGTTTTAATGGTATTTCTTTTATCTGTTGTGCAGGAGAAAAAGCTCTGGCGGTCCACAGTCAGCTACGGAAGACAGTCCAAAGAAGGAGACGTACAAAAAATCAGATGTAAAAATCAAGCAGGCGGTGTTCAGAAACAAAATATCTCAGGACAGCGATCACAGAGCATCACATAGCTCAGTGAAACGTTCCTCTTTGGAACATTATGTCCCCAGCACAGGGAAAAGCTCAAACAGCCAGACTCCATCCAGGTCTTCTTCTATTGTCTCATCCCAAGAGCTGGAGGAGCAAAGGAAGAAGCTAGTTAAGAGGAGGTCTACATCAGAGGACCCCAGACAGAGATCACCCAAGGCTGCATTTCTTCCTGAGGAGCAGAGCAAGAAGCTAGAGAAGAGGAGGTCCTTGCCAGAGGAGGATTACCCTGCGGCCAAGAGGCGGAACACTGAAGAGCGGGTTGATGTTGGTGTGGTGCACCGAAAGTCTAAGGAGTTGAGTGAGCAAAGAAAGAAGCTGGTGGACCGCGGGCCCAGGGAGTTACGCAAAGAGGTTGTTTCAGAAGGGAAATGTAGCTGTCCTATTAAAAGAGAAAGCAAGCACTCGAAGGAGATTTCATCCTCCATCAAAAATACAAAAGCTACCCAACATGTCGGTCCTAAAATGCAGGACAGCGACAGACAAAAAGGGCGGTCTCACTCTGCACGTCATCAAACCTCAGGAGAAGAGCTGTCATCATGTCCTCGTCTTCCAGTTACTTTCAAGATCCCTAAGAAGTCTAATGTTGTAAAAGCACAGATGGATGCACATGTTTGGGACAATCATAAAATGTCTGCAGTCATCAAAAAGCATTCCATCCCTGTTTCTGTGAGCTCTCCACCTGCACAGCCAAATAAACTGAGGCCTACAGACATTTCTGCTCGAGTTCCTCCCTGTTTAAAGTCACATAAAACATCATCTTTACCTCAAGTCCAGCTTGGGCAGTCTAGTCCATTGAGAGAGAGAAGCTCACCAAGGAACACTGCTACACAACATGTAAGGCTGTATATTTTTTGCTGATTTTCTCCTTAACAATTATGCTCTGATGCTTCAGGTAGGGGTGGCCGACACACAAAACATACCACAATATTTTGACACAGACCGTAGCACCACTAGTGTCACATTAATAAGAACCGGCATCGAAAATTCTGGGTACAAAGATTTTAATTCAGTGTTTCACATACTCCACTGCAATAAAGTGCATTGAATACACTTAGTTCTGCTCTCTCTGTAATTAAACAACCAGTCAGTCAGTGTTTTTTTCTGACGATATCCATAATACGCTCTTTAAAGCCTCTTGTTTGTCACGATAACAAAATTCATCATGATAATCATGAAATATTTTAATATTGCCCTACTCTAGCCCCAGTTTTGGGAGATTTTAAATCACTCTTTTGTAAGCTATGATCATGCCTATGTAATTACAATGATGTCCAGGGATGTAGAGATGGAAAAAAAATCCCAAAAGCTCGCTTTGAAAGCCTTTCCAAGCCTTATTAGGTCTTTTCTTATTTTTACTTTAACAAGTTAGACAAAACACTGGATTCACAACATTTTTCCCCTTTTAGGCTCTTTGTCAAGGTACTTCTACTGAGCACACAGAAACATTTGACAATGACCAAGAGGTGAGTGTCATGGGGTAATCTGACATTTTGATGAAGACTTTGTGTCTATGGGTGTCCTAACTTTGTGTTGCATTTGTAGATGCAGCTGGTTGAGGAATTGCACTTGGCCCGCTCTGACAAGAGACTGCAGGTGAATGTGGTGGAGAGCTATGGAGAGCTTACCTGCATGGATGTCGACCCGCCAGAAGAGGGCATCACTGTGACACATAGTAATATCTTCCAGACTTATGCAGAATACATTACCAACTGTACTTACATTAAAAAGGAATTCCACAGATTTTTCTGTTTTTTTTTGTATAATTTCATCTTTAAGACGTAACCATCCGTCAGAGTCATTTGATGTGAAATGCTCCACTCCAGAGAAACCTCAGAAAGTCAGAATAGTTCACAGTGGTGATAGTTTTGTGAACCTTTGGCTTAAAACTTAAAAAAAGAAGTTCATCACAGAGGTACATGCAGGGCATTGTAAGTTTTTTTAACCACTGTTTTACCTTTTATCAGCATTGCATATGAAGGAGCAGAAATTGTGCATAGGTTCACTGGTCATTTAATATATTAAATAAAATGGCTATATTTGCGTTGTAGACTTTGTGACCCCTGGTTCCTTTTACCACCACTGTATAGAAATCTGAGTTGGTTAGTTTCTCTACAATGAACCATTTCACAACAAATAGCTCGGAATGACTTTGTTTACGTCTTAACCATTGAATTATGTAGGCATTTTGAAAAACAGTCGAATTCCTCTCTAAAAGCAAATGAAAATGTCAGTGTTTTTCTCTGTGTCTTTCATGTGTGTGCATTTGGCATCTTTAGGTCAGGGGCAGCACCTGCAGGACCTCTTAATTGTGCTGGACACCAATGTTCTCCTCAGCCATCTGGACTTTGTGAAGAAGATGAGGTCTCATGGGCTTGGAGGTAAGATGGAAGGGGTTGCTTTCTGAGTATACTTACAATATCCATATAATGGATAGCAACAGAATAGGTTTATTGAAAGGTTTGTAAGGGTCTTGCTGGGTGTCCTTAGTGTCACTGTTCTGTTTTGTGAACTGAGACTTCTAGTGCTTCATTTCTCTTTGATCCTGAAGTGCGGAGCATAAACACGCAGACATATTATTTCTGCCTGAAGTGCTTTTTGTGAAAGTTTTATTCTTGCCTGGACTTTCCCTTTTAAGTCACTCTTTGTGTTTGTGTCCTTTGCGGGCCGCAGCCTTGGGCTTCCCTACACTGCTGGTCCCCTGGGTGGTTCTTCAGGAACTGGACTCACTGAAGAGTGGAAAATTGTCCAGGGAAGTGGAGCACAAAGCCCGGCCGGCTGTCCATTACATCTATAGCTGCTTGAAGAGCCAAGAGCCACGTCTCTGGGGACAGTCCATGCAGCAGGCCTCCCAGGCTTCCTGTGGGTTGTTTAAACTTAATAATATTCACATTTTGAGAGTAATGCTATATTTGGAGAGCATATCATTGGAAGAAAACCAGTAACACTTTTAATGGTCCGCTGCAGACGCTTTGTTAGATGCTCACCTTGTCTTTGAAAGCCTTGTTTTATGTCTGTTAAACTTGGCTTTGCCCTAACTTAAATCTAACACTTGCGCTAAACCTTACCTAATTCCACTTTTTTCAAAATTTCTCCATGTTTAAATTGTTAGGAAGTCATTCAGAATGGTTTGATGTGAAATGCACCATTCCTGCGGAGTGTCAGTTGTTCGCAGTGATGGTGATGGGAACCAGACTTCTGAAGAATTTAAAGCCTCTAAAATAGGGTACCCAATCCTGTTCCTGGAGATCTACCACCTTGGAAAGTTTAGATCCAAGACTTTTGGCTCTAATGTTAAGACTCTCATTAAATGGATCAAATAGTAAAATAGTACCCAAAAAATGTTTTTTTTTCCAGATTTACCTCTCTTTTACCATTATCAGCATTCCTTATAAAACTCAGAAGACATATGCAGGTTCACTGGGCATTTTAGATTGTAAATAAAATGGCATTGCAGCCACTGGTTCCTGTCACCGACTCTGTAAAGAAAATCTTGGGAAGTTTCTCGTAAGACCACCTAGAATGACTTTGTGTACATTTAAACAACTGAATAATGCAAAAAATGAAAGAACCTTTTATGTCCTTGTGAATGTATGTGCTTCACCAGCACCAGAGGGTGCTGTGTATTAATATAAGGTGTATATCCTTTCAGGTGGGCTGGGCGTCGTGAACAATGACGATCGAGTGCTGCAGTGCTGTCTGCAGTACCAGATGTTATATCCAGAGGGCACTCTCATCCTGTGCACGTGAGCACATACTCTATTCACTCAGTTTGACCTCTACTGTCTGATTGTCACCAAGTGAAAACACATTGTAGTGGTTCAAACACATTGCAGAGTATACGCATTTCCTTTAGCTTGTGTTTTTTTTTCATGATTCAGATTGTTTTTACAATCAGATGCAGAAGAAAACTTGTTTGTTTTATTGATCTCCCACTTTTGCTTTCTCTTTCTCACACTCGTCCTCTGTACCTTTGTAATTCTCTCCTCCTTTAATTCTTGCTTTGACTATAGTAATGATAAGAACCTGTGCAGCAAAGCTCTGCTGAGTGGAGTTAATGCCCTGAGTAAAGCAGATCTTGTGGAGCAGGCAGAAGGAAACCCTGGGCTGTTCAACTGCAGCCAAGGCCAGCATGCTGCCCGTCCACCTTCAGGACACACCAAGGAAGGTCAGGCACCTAGCATGCCTCACATGCATTTCTGAAGGCAGAACTGTCTTATCGTGATATTTCTGGTTACGTATTGATACAGAATCTCAGACTAAGGTTTAGCTTACAACTAACAGAATTGGTGCACAGAGATGCTGACCTGTTATTGATGCAAACACTCAAGCTTTATGAAGAATCAAAATCTGTGTGGCTAAACGTCACTCACTCAGTCGCTCACTCAGTCACTCACTCGCTCAAAGTATGTGTGAGTCTTTATTTTTGTTTCTATTTGGAGGCAGCTTGTTACAGTATTGCACAACAACATCTGTTTCTCTGAATTTATATTTTACAATGTCCCTTTTCCTCTACTCCCAAACAGAGCACAGTATTTTTTTCTATTCTTTTGGGGTACAAAAAGTTCTCAGGCAAGACAACATCTAAAAATTCAAGGCAGCTTTTATTGCAAAACTGCATATTCCTCCCCGTCTGTATTCAGTTGAACGTACCCCGCATAAAAAAGCTATGATGAGCTGCCAGTTTTTTCCATAATAAGTGGGTTACCTAATCTTTAGTCTTTTTTGCTAAAAGCAAGGCAAAAAAATACATCTGAATTGTGTTTAGTATACATATGTGATGACTTCTTATTCCTTTGAATATGAAGAAAAGGTTCCCTTTTTCATTGCAAAACAGAGCATGAGAGAAAGCTGTGTAATGAAGAGGAGGAGGTGAGCAGGAGAACGGCATCTTGTGCAGAGTGGCAGCTGAGTGAGTGTGTGCCTGTGCTGGAGAGCAACCTGCAGAGTGCTCTCTCTGCAGTTCTGGAAGAAGAGATGAAGGCTGCTTATGGAGAGCTGTGGACAGAGGTGACATTGAGATGCACATACACATTGCTTCACTATTACCTTACAGCAGAGTTCTTCAAATCCAGCCCTTGAATCCATTTTTTGGTCCTGGATTTTGCAGTCACTGATAGGGTTGATGACCGCTTACATGATAAGGTCAGCTAAAGAGTTATTACACTATAAAGCTGATTTATATATATATAATAAATATATTACTTTGTAATAATAAATATCAGTCTTGTTGAAATATTAACACTTTTTCAGACTATCAAAAGAACATTATAATTGTATTCAGTTCTGCCTCTGCAGCGCCGTGTCAACTCCACTGTAGACACAAATGATTGTATGTTGCTGTATGCAAATCAGTCTGCCATGGTGTTGTCGACCCCTGCCTTGCATCGCGCTGAACAAGTTTGAAATATTTGAAGAATTTGAAGACCTCTGTTTCATGTAGCTTGCATTTTACAGTTTTTGTGGACCCTATGCTAAAATTCCCATTCGTTCACATCTTTGAAGTAGATGTATTAAAATATGCACATTAACATTAATTTTCTTGATATGTGTTGAGAATTGAATACAGTCATCATATATCAGATATCATGCTGTACAGTGTGTGACAACTAAATGAACTGGGATGGTTTCTATAGCTGTTTCAATATTTGATTTCTATAGTTCTGTTTAACACAGTCTGCATGATATTCATCAAAATGACAACCATGAATGTGAAGCAATAAAAAAAAACACACGGCTGTGCAGCTCTTGTGACTGCAAAATTGATATGGTGAGCTGACCTTGATTGATAGGGTGAGCTGACCTTGGATGGTTGATTAGCCAAAATGTTTGAAATGGTAAGTGGAGAGAGTAGGTCTGAGCCAGAACAACTAAAATCATCCTAGCATTCAAAATTCTGTTTGACCTGTATTAACTTGAAAAAGTACAAAAACACATTGTAAATATTTAGTGCCCTCCACAAATATTGGCACCCCTGCTAAACATGAGCAAAATGAGCTGTAAAAATATTCTTTATAAATTATCCTTTTAATTTTTTATTCAAAATATTATAATCTAACTTTTAATCTATATTTTATTTTAAAGTATAATGATTGAAAGAAAAAACTAAATAATATCATGAAATAATTTACAAATTTATAAGAGTGAAATCTAACTCAAGTATAGTCCCATTAAACGTTATGAAACATTTAAATGCTCAGTCATGATTTCCTGATTCACTGGGGAATATATATGAGGTGAAACACAGGCCAAATTCCCTCAGGCAATCATCACTATAAGAAAGACCTGATGTAGAATGACCATGATGAACAAAAGGTTGTTGAGCTGCAGAAATCATGAAGTGGCTACAAAATAGCTATTTGCCTATTTTGCCTATTTGCCTATTTCCACTATCCGGGCAATAATTAAGAAGTTTAAAACAACTAGAGATGTTAAGAATCTGCCAGGAAGAGGACGTATGTCTATACCAATCCCACACACAGTGAAGAGCATGGTCTGAGGGGACAAAGAATCTCCAAGGATCACAGATAGGGAATTGCAGAGAATAGCTAGATATTGGGGTTAGAAAATCTCCCAAACCACAATCAAACACCACCTGTATAATCCACAAGTTGTTTGGGGGTTGCTAGAAGAAACCTCTTCTGTCAAGGATAAAGAAACTCCAGTAACTACAGTTTGCCAAACGTTACTGGAACTTTAAGTAGGACTGAGTTCAGTGGGTTTTTAGAAGCAAACACCAGAGGTGTTGTGTGGACACAAAGATAGCCATGCAGAAAAGTACCTCATCCTCAGTGTGAAGTATAGTGGTGGATCTGTGATACCTTGGGGCTGGTTTTCTTTCAAAGGCTCTGGACAGTTTATTCGGATACAGTGTGGACCTTGGAACCTGAAGGATCGGGAGAGGGTCTGTATGGTCTCAGATCCTATGCCATGTGTTCTCCAGTCTCATTAAGCATTATAGAAGACTCAGAGCTGTTATGTTTGCAAAGGGAGTCTGCACAAAGTATTAAATGAAGGGGTGCCAATAATTGTGGAAAAATATTTATTTCTTGATAAGATTTGGGTTTTTTGGTCATTGTACCTCAAATAAATGAGCAGAACCTTTAGGCAACGCTGGACTACTGTGCTAAAATATCAGCATTTTATTAATTTTACTGCATTTGTAACACAAAACGAATAAAAGTTTTACTTCTCCTTAATGTTAACCCCGGTAGATGTGCTCTGAATCTCAGCATTTTTTAAATGTATGATATATGTACAGTTGTATGCCAAAGTTTGGGTGCCCCTGGTCAGTTGACATGTTTTGTAGATTTTCTAAGTGAAAATAAGTTAACACATCCTTACAGGGAACACACTTAAATGTGGCATTGTTCTGCAGGTTCAAATGCACAATTTCTATATGTTTGGTGAGTTTAAAGTATTGGGGGAAAAGATAAAACACAATATAAAATGTGCTATAATTCTCACACAAGCAGTGTTTTATTTTTTAGTTTTTCCCCCCAGTATATACTGTTCAGCAAATGAACAGTAATTGTGCGTTAAAATGTGCAGAAATGTGTGTAAAATCTGGGACAAAACAAGTCATTTGACCAGGGGTGCCCAAACTTGGGGCATATATGACCGTAAATTCATCAGTATCGATAGATGGGTACATGAAGAAGATCAGATATTGACATCAGCCCACAATTTCCATATCAGTGCATCCCTTTTCATCACAAACATAAGCTTAGATACGTTTGTGGGGACCACAGTTTAGAAACACAAGAGCTGTACAAGAAGAATTGCATGGTTGAGTTACTCAGGAAATGAATCATCATCCGGTTCTACTAAGTGGGATTCTTAAGAACTGGATGATGATTGTATTTATCCACTCTCTAGATGACCTCATATCTCCTCAGGCATTATAGTGATATTAGTGTGAAATTTTAGTAATAGTTGCTGTATCTGAAAGTAGTTGACTATTCTGTGATGATCAGTATCCATATTTCTCAATCCTAGTCACAGCACTGAAAAGGTTATGCATTTATGTCCTGGGATGTTGATCTTATGTCACCATTCTTAAAGGAATCCTCCAGCATTTTTCAATCTAATCTCCATCCACAGCAAGTTTCCATAGACAAGAGTTTTTCTGTATTTCTGGAAATAGCAACATGCAGTTGCTTTAACACTGTCACAGGCTTTTACTGTGAGTAGCTGACTTCAGCTTCATATCACCAAAGAATTAGGGGTGGGTAATAATAAATAAATGTCGCACCCCCCCCCCGCCTTATGATGCCCTAAATTCGCTAAAGACCAGTAGCGAGGTTGCTGAACTTTAACGCTTCTCTGGGTGGTGTACAGAGCACCACTAGTAGCCTGTTAATGAAGTAATGCCCTTTTTTGTTTGAGGGTTGTCCCATTTTGCAGGGGAAGATTTTAACCACTACCTATTGTAACTCAGTTCCAAGTGGCAAGGTAACGCTCGAAAACAAGGGGCAGGGGTAAAAGCTATAAATGGGATTGGGCCCTTTATCTAGGTTAGGCCTATCAGCTTCTGAGTTGCTGTGAGTTTCATGGTGTATTGTTACTTGACAGTTGTTCGGGTGCGCCCGGTCAAACAAGACATGCAGAAGTGCTTTTTATGGCCCAGTGGTAGAGGCTGAGCATTTACTATTTGGCCATGGCACTGAGGTGGGAGGGTATTACATGGGAAGTAATTTATTTTTATATGCACTTCCTATAACCTTCCTTTTCACTTTTATTGGTTAAGCACAAAAAAGGATTAATGGGGAGATTCCAAAGAATTCAACATTTCTGCACAATTCAATCTTTGAGATGTAGTAAGTAGTCCAGAGTGGTTTCATATGAAACGGTTCATTGTAGACAAACATACCTTCTCTGATTTCTTTGCAGTGGTGGTGACAGGAACCAGGGGTTGTGACATCTACAGCGCAAACATAGCCAATTTGTTTAATACTCTAAATGACCTTGCATCTGCGTATCTCAGAGAATGTCTTGTCTGTTCATGTTTCAAAACGTGATGTTCGATCTGCAGATACTGGCCTTCTGCAAATAACCTTTGTAAAAATCAGAAAACGTGAGAAGGCCTCATTCAGTTTTTATGCTTTAAAACAGTGGAACTCACTTCCACCTTCTGTTAACAGTCAAGGTTTTACACACTTTTAAGAAACATTTGAAAACATGTCTTTAACATTGAAATAAAATTGTACCTCTTTTGATATTTCCCTTTTTAATTTGATCTGTGCCTTATATGATTTTAATTTAATACTCTTAAGCTTTAGCACCTGTCTGTAGAGTGCTTTGATCTGCCAGTGGGATGAAAAGCGCTCTATAAATGAAGCTAGCCTAATTATTATCCAAAACTTGACGTTTTTACATGCAATGTCTATAGTGATAAGGTAATCATAAATATGAAAAGATACGTTTTCTTTGGATGCTGTTTTGCCATACAACGCAGTGCGTGTGTCTCTCGCCATGAATGGATGTAAAGAAATAAGTTTTTCGTGTTATAACATTCTCTGAAGTAGCTCTGGATCCTATCACCATAGATAATTCTGATGTGGTACGTTTCTCTAGAATGTAGCATTTTACATCAGACTACCCTGAACATCTTGCTAACTTAGTTATGCAGAAATATTTTGAAAAATTGGTGAAATTCTTCTCTAACAGAGCCTTTGCTTGGTAAGGCTGAAGGCAGTGCTGCAGCTTACATAAGAGAGCTGTGTAGAGTGACCCAGAATCTAACATATGTTGGTAGAGTTTTTTTCCCATTTGTTTTTCTTCTTTTTTGCATGTAGCTTTTCTCACTGTAAATATACAACAATGAGCAGCTTCATTACGTATACCTCCTTCTTTGTCTATTTGTCCATTTCATCAGTTCCACCTAACATATAGGTGTTTTTTAGTCCATCTGTATCTCTGCGTACTTTATTAGCTTTATTTTACCGTGTTCTTCGAAGATCAGGACCCCCACAGGACCACCACAGAGCAGGTATTATTTGGGTGGCACTGCGGTGACACAGGTGTGGTGGTGGTGTGTTGCGCTGGTCTGAGTGGATCAGACACAGCAGTGCTGCTAGAGTTTTTAAACACCTCAGTTTCCTTCTGAACTGAGAATAATTCACCAAGCAAAAACATCCAGCCAGCAGTGTCCTATGGGCAGCGTCCTGTGACCACTGATGAAGGACTAGAGGACGACCGACACAAACTGCAGCTACAGATGAGCTACTTTCTCTGACTTTACATCTAGAAGATGGACAGACAAAATAGGAGTGTCTAATAGAGTGGACAGTGAGTGGACACAGTGTTTAAAAACTCCAGCAGCACTGCTGTGTCTGATCCACTCATACCAGTCAGTCACTGACACCAGGCTAACAATTGTTTACATCTACATTGTTTTGTGTTTTGTGCTTTACTTCATTCATACCCAAAGGTAGCAGCACATTTAGCTGAGAAAATGAGCCTTCCTTTAAATTGATCTCATATGAACATGCTAATGTGTTTGCTTGAACATTTTGTGTGAAGTCTTTTACTTTTGTACATGACTGAATTTACCCTTCTCTGCCAGTGAGCTGTGGGAATTACTGTTTAGTATATGCCTGTTAAGGCATTGACACATTGTGATGTGTAGTGCTCTGTTCATTTCAAATTGCTTTGTGTTTTTTTTAATTGTATGTGGTTATGTCTATTTTGCAGATAGTGTATTTGAAACCTCCGTGGACTCTGGAGGCTGTGCTGCAGTGTTTCCGGAAGCATTGGATTGCTGTGTTTGGGAACATTATCAAGAGAAATCTATTGAGTTGTGTGGAGACACTTGGCAGCTGTTTGTGCTTGGGTGAGTGTTTGTGTTTTTGAGTGCACGATATTGTACCTAAGCAATGCTGAAAAAAAGACTGATTCTTTTTTGCTATACTGAATGTTTGTGCATCTCAGGAAAATGTAATGCATTCAGATTTTGGTTCAATTACGCTGTTCATTGTGCCACTCACAATGCAGTGTTTACTCCTTAGATATCTAGAGTTATTGTTGTCATTTTGCTATACAGTTCAAATGTAATTTTATAATAATGTAATTAGTTACATGATGAGCTACATTTATATACAGTTACAGAACCCTACTAAGTTTGATTACCATGACTTATTATACTATTAATTTAATTTGTCGCCAAAACTGTAATTAATCTAGCAATAAAGAATGGAATTGCGAGTATCAGGTGACTTTTATCGTTCAGTGCCCTCAGGGCTGGCTCTAGCCTTTTTTGGGGCTCAGTGCAGGACTTTTTAGGGGGGCCCCCACTCTGCTAGCTGATGTACTGTAATATTAAGGGCTAACAACAATTGTAACCAATTATTTCTGATAATAGATGCTTGTTTGGAGTTCAAATAAGTTACAGTTAAATTTACAGACAACCTTCTAAGCATTCTTGACCCACAACGCGTTATTTCTTGCTAAACCGGCTAACTTTAAGGTCAGTTGAATCTAACCCTGGTGGCAGTGGTGCTTTTTAACATTGTAAATGCTTTACTTTCTATGTATTTACATGTTTCATGCAATTGGCTGTTCTTGATAAATGTCCTGCTTCCATGTGCACGCCCATGTGGGTTAATCACAGCCTGAGGATCAAAACCTGAACTAACAGACAAAGTCGCTAACGGCTGTTGTAAAATGAGTTTACCGGATCTGTGTTTGTTAGGTTTTGTGAACCTGAAACTTATTTCGAAAGTCTTTGTAAGTTAAACCTGCTTTGTTAGACAGACCCAAGATCAACTACTTCTTGTTGTCCAACTACAAGCCAAAATTAATGGCAGAACAAAAAACAAAGACTACCTTTATCTATACGCCTTTTCTCCTCATCTTCTTCTCTTCTTTTCAAGTCCACTTGCATACGCTCTTTAAGGTTGCTTATTAGGATCACTTAGATGGGGTACAGGCCTATTTACATGTGATTCACATTCTAAATTGATAGGTTCAGATCTGCACTACCAACTTGACAAACACATCAGCAGTTGTCTTGCTACAAGCAAACACTTTTTATTAATTTCAAATCGTAATAAAAGATCTCCTCTTCTACTTACAAACACAAATGTGATATTGATTAAAAGTTCAGAATCCTCACTTTGTTTCTCCACTTGTTTCAGTTAGCCATGGGTGAGAAATTATAACATGTCTTAGTTATCACTGGTAATAACTGCAACTTTTAAAGGTTAAAATAACATTCAAGTATGCTATCCCACCAGCACTGGCTTTTTACTGTTTACAAACTCAAGACTGAGTAGAGCTCACTGTTATGTGTGTGTGCAGGTAGGGTTATGAGTTTGACCTGGTTCTGTCGATCAGTGCCGTGGTAACATGACTGTGCTTTTCCTCCCTGCTGCTTTTGGCCAGCAGCCACGATTGAATGAGCAAAAGAGAAATAGAGGGCGGGAAAAGGAGGTGGGGGAGGAGGAGAAGCAAGGAGGGCACTGTAAGAGTTTGTGGAGGAGTGGAAAAGTACTGCTCCCCCTCTCTCTCTGTGCCCAGGATATCGTGCCTGCCTGTATCTGATCTGCTGCTTATGGCTTGTGTGGGAGGGTGTGGGAATGTCTTTATATGACCTCTAAAAGAGCGTGACTACCGTTCTGTAGGAATATTTGTAGTTGCCTGCGTATGTGCATAAAGTGCTTGCACAAGGTCTCTTTCTCGCACTCTCTCTCTCTCTCTCTTTTCTCAGAGCTCCACTCAGCTCTATTATAAAAAAAAAAATCACTCTGAGATTATTATATGAACTGCTCCAAATGATCAGCATGGTCAGCTCCAAAATTCAATTCAAAAGTCAAATAAATTGCACAGTATGGCACAAATGTCAGATGTTTACAAATGTCTCTTTGTTTTTAAAATTTGAGGTTTTATTATTGAGGTTGAATTATTTAACAGAAAGTTTTACAGAAGCTTCAACTTCTAAATATTTTGTCAGTATTTAGTGTGTCTACATTTATATTATGTCTTTCATTACTTTAAGAAGACCTTCTTTCAGTTTTTTTGCAGGCACATTTTTCCACACGTCTAAAGTTCAGTCTCAGAGATTGGTTGCATTTTCTGCTTCTCACAATTCAAATAATCCCAAACACATGCAGTCATATTGGGATCTAGGTTGGGTTGCGCTGGTTTTGCCTAAGTTTATACTTAAGTTTGTACGTAAAGTCTTTGCTCAGTCCTTAGTTAACACTAGTTAGTTTCAAATTATCCTTTTACTAAATTTGGTTGCCACCACAGATCCTTAAGTAGTGTCTTAACTAGTAACAACTAACTAATGCACATATTGCGTTAACATGATGATAACATGTTCAGAACAGTTATGCAATCTATAAACCCGCTGCCATGAATATGCAATGGCAGCTTACGCTAACTTTTTCCATTAAAAAGTGCAACTGAATAATTCATTTTCAATTCAGTCAATACCAAAATGAATATTTGTAGCCCTTGTCTGTTAATTTTTTTTTAGATTTTCTTGTGACAACCAAATATGCAGCTTTTTTAAATGATGGTTTCTCGCTAAGTGACACAGCAGCAGCATAGTAAGCTATAAAAAATAATATTAGATAAAATAGCTATATTTTTGGCCTTTTTTTTATTCTGTATGGTTTCCATTGGTGTCCCCTGCTTAGGGGAAGTGTAATTATTAAGTTACTACTTAGCTTAATGTTAAAACTAGTTTGTGTGGTGCAACTTGTTTTGATTTAGTAATGTGTAAACCAGAACTTAGAAAACATTTACGTTACAACTAGCCTGTGTTTAAATATACGTACAGTTGGTGCAAAAGGCCCCTGGGTTCTGAGGTGGTCAATTTCATTGTTCTGAGAACACCAGCAGCTTCTTTGTTCACTTTCTCATCTTCTAGTTCATTTTCTTTGTAAAGGCTTCTTCACAGCTACACACCCTTTTAGGCCCATAGTATTGAGTTGTCTTCTCACATTGGAAGTATGGACAGTGGATTTCTTTAGATCAGATCTGAGATCTTTAAATACTTTTTGTTGAAGGTGACAGTTTTGGTGTTCTGCCAGGTCTTTAGCAGTCTCTCTTTCGTTTACATTTTTTTTGAATCCCAGTCCTAGAAACTCTTAGAAACTTTTTTTTCCCCTCTTTCCCCTTCTTTAAGTGGACTATCTTACATTTAATCTCTTTAGAAATATCTCCTAAAAAATCAATAACTTATACTTAATGACTGTTTTGACTGCAGGTTAAGTAAATGAGGGGTGGTCTCTGTCTTCTGCACAGTACTGTAACAAATTTATGACTCGACCACATTACTGCAACAGGAGTCATCAATTTGAGTCCTGCAGGGCTGACCTCCTTCACAGGTCAGTGAGTTCCCGCAAAAAACACCTACGAAATCTAGCTACTAACTGTTGGGTTGAATCAGGTAGAAAATCACCAAACTGTGCAAGATTACAGCCTTCAAGGACCAGAATTGTTGACCACTGCTGTAGTTTAGTTTTCTGTGCTCTGATACATGATTAGCTTATATCTGGGTGTTAGATCCGAGAGAATTAAGCTTTCGGCGTATTTGTCAGTAAGGGTGTTTTTTATTCTCCTGCTGTCTCTGTAGGTGCATCAGTGGAGCGCGGCTCTGTTCTGACTGCCTTGCGCGCAGCTGAGGAGCTGCTGATGGAGCTTAGCGGCAGGTCTCAGTACAGTGGCCACGTGGCAACAGCTCTCTCCTGTCTCCAGACTCTACGACACAGACTGCAAGGCCAGGTGACTCCAACACACACATGCACAGGTTCAATAGAGTTCTCAGATCTGTTCTTGAAGCATCACATAATTTCTTTACAGTGGTGGTGATAGGAACCAGGGGCTGTATTACAGAAACATCCTATCATCCTGTCTTAACTGAAGATCTGACAGGTCAAGATAAGATTTCTCACAAATCTGTATTACAGAAGCAAATCTTATCTTAATTTAGGAATCTTGTTTTATTGTACAGCATCCTTATTTTAGTTAGGAAATCTTCACCTGCTTGATTGAGGTCGACAATCAACTGTCATGCCAGCTGCCAAGCAACCGATGTGCACAGCTGAAATGGAAACATGTAATCAAAATAATAAAGTTAGTTAGCCAGACAGTTATCATTACTGTTGTGTAAAAGGTCAAACAAAAGTGCAGTAAACTAATGTTTTTTCTATGAACTGGCAGAGAAAGAATGATGTTGCTCTATTCTGTTAAAAGATTTTTGCATTACTTTTTTTTGCATAACTTTTTTTCAGCCATTTTCTTCAAGATCTGGGTTAGCAATATGTATATGTCAGCTACTCACATTCCTCTCCCTCACATACTGAAACTGCTCTCTGCTGCTCCGAGTCCCAGCCAAAATTCCCAGCAACTAGGTTATTTTCTAAATATGGTAACAGTTCTTGTTATGAAGGTTTATTACACCGTTGTTTGTAGCGTAGCTAGAAACTGCTTCCTACTTCCTACTTTTGTAAGATTTTCCTATAAGCGATTAACTTTATTTATGAGAACACTAGTTATGCACCTTAACTGTAGCAATAAAATGATATGTTAGCTTAGTGTTACGCTGTCTGCCCTAAGATCAAGGCTCACAGTGTTTTCCCTGCAATTCTTTTTTTACAGGCATGATGCACAATAGAGCACACAAGAAATTTCCCCACTGTGACCACAAATGACCTTGCTGTGGCATGTCTTTACTATTAAAACAAAATATTAGACATTTAAAACCTTGACAGGGGCTTTAAAACGATAAGTTTTAACTTAAAACCTTTTGTGTGGCTGAATTGTTTTCCCCTCTCCTAACTATTTATGCACACTTGTAACAGAAAACAGACTGTTTACTCCATGTAATAGTCTTCAGCCTATTCAGAATTACCTACGTTAAGTGATGGTTGCTAAGTGCATAAAATAGCCTAGACACCTATAAGGAGAAGACATTTGTCCCAGCATAAGTGGAATGTGTTTGAATGTTTTTAGGTAAAACGTTAGTCGATTCAGCAGTTGAGCTATTCTGTATCAGTGAATTTATCTGAAAAACTGCATAAATGTTCTCGAGTTCGGACATCTTAGAGTTGAATCAGCTTTTTACAATTTAGCCTGTTAAGAATTTACAAAATCTTTACTTGATAAATGTTTGGTCAATGTAACCTTCTTGAGTAAAACTCACATCATTCTGGTTTGCTATTGGCACGATATATTAGCATATTGGATGTGTTTTTCAACCTTGTTTAACCTGCAATCTGTGTGTGTCGTCTTTCTCCTAAGCCTACCTTCCCTCGGGTGGCTACCTGTTTTGTAAGTGGTAAACACTCAAGTTTCAATTAACACTGACTTTGGTTAATTGAAACCAGTGCTGAGCGAGCCAAGTTACCAGGTTCCCACCTGCTGAATGTCGTTTTGTGGTGGTACTCAGTGCTAAATAGTCAGCTCTAGGCAAGATGATCCAACACGGTATTATGTTGAATTGTTAAGTGGCAAAATTTGTGTGAAGGCAAAGAATTTAAGTTAAATGACATAACTGCTGCACATTAGAATCAATAAATTGTATTGAATTAGTACAACTATTACATGTAAGTTCAAAATACTCTGTACTTCTAAGGTCAACAAAATGAATGGCGTTAGTACAGTTTGCTCAGTTTACTTAAGTATGCAACAATGAATGTGTGTTCATACTCAGTTCAGGAAATTACATTCAAATTATTTGAATTACTTAAACGGTTTAAGGCAAACAATTTCAAACAATTTCAAACATTTAGGTTTTACAGTGTGTCAGGCAACATATTTGTAGCCATTTTGTGTAGTAACTTTCAGTAGTTTAACTGCTACATAACACTGATATAACCATGTCTTAAACTTGTCATGGCAGATGTCAAGCTGTCATGCTGCGATTTATCCTGACAGATTTTGTTCACCAATGTACACAGTGTCACATGCTTTTTTGCACTCTAGTACACTCTAGTAAGCCATCATGATATTAAACATTATTTGTCATGACAGATATTATAAAGGTAATGCTAGGATGATAACACCGTCATAACACCGTGTTTATGGCATGGCTATGTAGCAGAGTTCACGTAAAGTGTAAACAAACTTTCTATGAAGTAGCTTTTAAAAACATTAAACCCTCCAGATGTCTGGTTCCTGTCACCACCACTGTCGTTTGCCATCAATTTACTCTGAATGACCATTTAATTATGCAGACATTTTGAAAAGTCAGTGGAATTCCACACAGCAGGGCTTAAACTACACTGATGCTTGTGACCAAATTTGAGCTTGCCAACAATGCAAAGTGTAGAGATGGAATGTAAATGTGTTTGTGTATGTAACTGTTTGTTTGCTTGTTTCAGCCTCAGGAAAAGACAGTGGAGGACACCAGTGATGGTGACACCCTGATGGCTGAGGCGGTGGAAGATGTAGCACCACCTCCCCAGACCTCTCCTAATGAAGTGTGGGCTTTTTTTGAGAGCCTCTGGAACAATGTCTGTCATGTCAGGTGAGAGAGGGCTCTCAGAAAGAATAGGGAGCGAGGAATTCATCTAGGGTTGTCATGATTACTTGATTAAACTTAAAAAAAAAAAAGTTAGTTTGCATATTTTAAATTCTGGTCACTCTTACAGTAAGTAAAAAAAACTGATAGAGTTGTTTATGTGTTTTTTGCCACATCATATTCTTATGTTTCACTTTGTGAAAGCTTTTATTTTTCCAGTATTCTGTAATCTGCTATGGGCTGTACATGGTTTGTAATTGTTCATGTATGTCCATTTTTGTTTTCTGACAATTTTTTAAAGAGCCCAAATTTTCCTCCCTTTTGTTAAATAAAGCAGTTTTAACTAATATAACAAAAAATATAACAAAAACCTTCCAAACGTACCATTCACAACATACTTCGTATATGGAAACAAGCAGCAAAAAGTCTATTTTGAATTCATTGTTTCTATGATGTTATGAGACATCATTTGCATATATCGACCTATTCAGCCTACAGTTCAGCCCCGCCCAATCATACTGAAGTTATGAAGAGTGTTTCAAGTGCTTTTTGTAATAGGAACAATACAGACAACAGTACAGAGCTCAGTTTTTCTTATGTCAGTCTTAAAGACACAGTAACCAAAACATCCTGTTTGATTCTAAGGGATAAAGATTGGAAAAGGTTGGAAAAATATCATGTAAAAATGAATCATGACTGTTTTGTTTACATAAAACCACAAAAATGTAATAAGTTGAGTGAAGGCAAAAATTAAATACAAGAAAAATCTATAAAAATGTACCATTTAAAACTCTATCTTCAAAATAATCAGTAGATTACTAATATAATGGAAGTTTTACCAGCTGGGAGATGATCATTTTAGCTGTTACATACTGATTGATATTTAGTTTGTTATTAATTATAATGTTGTTTGCTAATCAGTGTATCAAATATGCTTTTTCTTAGTTAGTGCTCATGTTAACTATATTACTATATAGCTGCTACACATATTGTATGTAAGTGACGTTCATTGTATGTTCTGTAAAATAAAGTCTTGTTAAAATTCATCTCTCTCTCAGCTCGACTCTGTTCTCGGCACTACAGTACTCACCAGACTCAATGGAGACAGTGCAGCTGTTCTTCACAACCCCACCTCAGGATGCTCTGACCTGCCTCCACCGGCTCTCCACTGCTCTCACACAGCTGCTGGAGGCCTTCCAAAGGTACACAAATCTTTTTACTCTTTCACTATTGCGTTAACCCTGTCGTGAATCCCATATTTCTCTGGAGCTGATGCAGTTTTACAGTGACTTTGAGTTTAGTGTAATCTCTGTGTGCTCCAGTGCCTATATATCTTAGGCATATCAGGATGTTTGTATTATTCTTTTAAAGTGAATGACAATCCTTTATTCAGAGTTAGCTCTCCTTCTGGTGTGGTGTGCATGAAGTCCAGATATTGCTGTTTTTTGGGGGATTCGTGGCTACACGCCTGCTGCTGTAGAGACTGCAGCCTCTTAGCATTCCAGACAGGTGCTTCACTAATGGAATTTTTCTCAGTGTGCCTCCAGAGCGTGTTTTTCAGGAGAGGAAGGCTATGAGGCTTGCTAACAGCTACTCATTACGGCGAGGTCATCTGTGTGTGCGCGCACAAAAGCCACTCTTTGTTGAACTTAGTCCGCTTCCAGCCTCTGTGGTTCTAAGCAGCAGGCAGATCCGCATCAGAAGTTAAATCAGCTGTTTTTTTTTGTCCTGGTTAGGCTAGTCTTGAGTGAGCAGTATGTTTTTGTGATAAGCACATTGTTAAGGGCTGCGATTACCGAACAGGTCAAATTACCTGACAGGCAGCAAGAGTTACATAATGACATTGGTGAGAACGTAACATTGGAAGTCCAACTGGCTTTCCTGCTAAGGACTTAAACTCTCCTCTCCTTTGTGAAGAGCAAGTAACCATTTGGTTAAACAGCCAGTTACAAAACATGTGCATACTCTACCCTGAGCTAGTAGCCTGTAAAAATGCTAAAAATGTGATGCCTATTCTCATTCACAGTGTGTAAAATGCAGAGACTGTGTGGTAAAATGTATGAAGCGCTAATGACTGTTGTCACAACAAATCTGCATCATCAGGGGAAAGGATTTTTAAAGGATTAAATATATATTTATTCATTTTTCTAGGCCTATATTGAAAATGAAATACGCTTGTGTACATATGCATTTATTCCTTTTTGTAGCCTGACTGCAGACCTGAATAAAAAAGGCTGTTAAGGGCATCCTGACTGTTTTTAGACTAAAGCACCTCATGGAACTCGCTCGTGTTTCACAGACTACAAGTTCTCCATAAGTGAGTGCTGTTAGCAGTCAAACTTTAGATTCTTCACTGAGAGCATTGCTTTGCACAGCAGTGAATGGGGCTTTTGTATTTATTTATTTATTCATTTATTTATTTATTTATTCATTTATTCATTTATTCTATTCTTTAAGGAAAAGGTTAGATTTCTGTTTGTACTTGCAGTCAGAGGCACACTATTTTAATAACAATTCATCGCTTATCATATTGTCATTGTCATGTCCAACAGCTTTATCGGACATCACGTTTTATGTCCATATCGTGTAGTCCTAATGCAGTGTTTGCCATAATGCCATAATTAGAGCAGCTGCATATTCTAATCAAGGCTATAATCAGACAGCTCATTACTATACAGCCACAGTGACACAATTTTTATTTCTTTGTGTGACCACAGCATTGACATACAAGTTAATCTTTTTTCCATATTTACAATTAAAAGTTTCAGAACACCACCATAACTCCAGTACTGAGTTTTCTAAAACGCTAAAGGTCACTCATACAGACAGGTATGTTTGCATTTGTTGACATGCCAATTAATGCCATCCCATATGCAAATTACTTTGCTTCCTGCATGATAGGCCAGTAGGGGTGGGAATCACTACAGGCTCCTGTCTATAAGAACCTACACTATATTGCCAAAAGTATTCACTCACCCATCCAAATCATAGAATTCAGGTGTTCCAATCACTTCCATGGCCACAGGTGTAGAAAACCAAGCAGACTGCTTCTACAAACATTTGTGAAAGAATGGGTCGCTCTCAGGAGCTCAGTGAATTCCAGCGTGGTACCGTGATAGGATGCCACCTGTGCAACAAGTCCAGTTGTGAAATTTCCTTGCTACTAAATATTCCACAGTCAACTGTCAGTGGTATTATAACAAAATGAAAGCGATTGGAAATGACAGCAACTCAGCCACGAAGTAGTAGGCCACGTTAAATGACAGAGAGGGGTCAGCGGATGCTGAGGCGCATAGTGCGCAGAGGTTACCAACTTTCTGCAGAGTCAATCGCTACAGACCTCCAGACTTCATGTGGCCTTCAGATTAGCTCAAGAACAGGGTGTAGAGAGCTTGATGGAATGGGTTTCAATGGCTGAGCAGCTGCATCCAAGCCTTACATCACCAAGCGCAATGCAAAGTGTTGAATGCAGTGGTGTAAAGTGCCACCACTGGACTCTGGAGCAGTGGAGACGTGTTCTCTGGAGTGATGAATCACGCTTCTCTGTCTGGCAATCCAATGGACGAGTCTGGGTTTGACGGTTGCCAGGAGAACGGTACTTGTCTGGCTGCATTGTGCCAAGTGTAGTTTGGTGGAGGGGGGATTATGGTGTGGGGTTGTTTTTCAGGAGTTGGGCTCTGCCCCTTAATTCCAGTTAAAGAAACTCTTAATGCTTCAGCAGACCAAGAGATTTTGGACCATTTCATGCTTCCAACTTTGTGGGAACAGTTTGGGGATGGCCCCTTCCTGTTCCAACATGACTGTGCACCAGTGCACAAAGCAAGGTCCATAAAGACATGGATAAGTGAGTTTGGTGTGGAAGAACTTGACTGGCCTGCACAGAGTCCTGATCTCAACCCGACAGAACACCTTTGGGATGAATTAGAGCAGAGACTGTGAGCCAGGCCTTCTCGTCCAACATCTGTGTCTGACCTCACAAATGCGCTTCTGGAAGAATGGTCAAAAATTCCCATAAACACACTCCTGAACCTTGTGGAAAGCCTTCCCAGAAGAGTTGAAGCTGTTATAGCTGCAAAGGGTGGGCTGACATCATATTAAACCCTATGGATTAAGAATGGGATGTCACTCAAGTTCATATGCGTGTGAAGGCAGATGAGTGAATATTTTTGGCAATATAGTGTATGAACATTTTCATAACATGTAAGAATGGTGTCATAAACATGGCTGTAAATATAAAATAAATATATAAAGTATAAAAATCCATTACACTTTATAGCCATGTTTATTATGCATTATGAATTGTTAATGCATTTTAAATAGTGTTTGTCACACATTATTATGTCAGCACTGGTTGTACAAAGGAAACTCCTAGCTTGTAGATTGCATTATGACTAGCAGACCTGCCTCCTCACACAGAATTTATATACTTGTCTCTTTATGCATACCGATTGTTATTAATGGACATATTATAACCCCATTATAAGAGCTGGTAAGTTATATTTGTCAGCCCTAAATAAAGTTCGGCATACTATGCTAAGGCTTGCTCCAGTATGAGTTAGACTTTAAGTTATGAGCTGAGGTTGTGATGACTTTCAGCTTGCTCGTCACAGATGGGCAATAAAGATGGTTGGTTTATGCAGTATTGTAAATGATTTTGATCAAGGCATGTAAAGTAAGTACTAAATAAAGGTTGATTATGAGAATAAATAGTAGGTACAATGGTAAGGTTGTAATTAAGGCAGAATGCAGCCATTAAGACTCAGCTTGCCTTGGCATGTCCTGACCTTCCTGTCAACAGCTGGCTATTTCGGTTTTTGGAGGAATGCTTTTGAGCCTTGGGGAACAGAGCTGATAAGAAATTCATATCTACTGTGCCTTCTTAAGAGGAAACACGTTTCCAAGAAATGTCAGTATTCTTCAGTAGAATTCCATGGAAAACTACATATTAGGTGGCTTAATGTATTTTATATAACATGAACGAGACTCAGGAATTCTTAGGAACTTTAGGTAAAGAAGTCAGGAAAGTTTTTTCACAGAAGAATGTTTAAGAATTTGTGGACCACATTCACTTATGCTATCATTTCTTTTTAAAATGACAGTTCAGATCAGTTTTTGCAGGAAAAATCACATGAATAATTTCATGAGTCTGGCTTCATGGCTACTTAATAAGATGATGGAGACACTTTATTTAGCCTCCCATTTGAAAGAAAGGACTGTGGGATTTTAAAGTCTTCTGTATGTCTGTTTATCTGTTCCATTAAAGGCTTTGTGAAGTACCAGTGCTGTGTATTTAGTCAAATTGGTACTGTGGTGTAAAGGATCTAACTGGCTGATGTTTGTTTTCTCTGGGATTGTTATGTTTATTTTAGAGATTTTTTTCCAAAAGCAGCCTCTTCCTCTTTAATCTAATGGGTGTAAATGACCGATCAGCGTTGAAATATTTGTCTGAACCCAACGGACCCAAGTGCTTTCACCAAATTTGGACGTCATTTCCCAAGTATCTGTCAGGCTAAGGTCGAGTTCAGATTTTATGTTCGGGCTCTCACAGCCCGCCTTTCACTTTTAACAGCTTGAGTCACTCACTCGTGTTATCGACACAATTTAGCACAGAGTCTTCAAAGCCTTTACTAGGGATGTGCATTTAGACTGTTTTTCATATTTGAGCGCGGGTGTCATTGTACACATGTTAATATTCATTTTTTTCAATACTGGGGTTGCGAGATGTTACACACTGTGTATCAAATGCAGTTAGATTACATGCTATAAAATTCATGATTACGGAAATGGTTTCTATGGTTCAATTTAACACAATCCATGATAGCACAGCTCTCGGAAATTGAAAAAACTGGTTTAGTTCTAATTTCCTGTTCCACCTTAAATGGTGCAGCAGTTGCACTCTGGTGCCTGAGGAGAATTCGAATAAGAAACTAACTTTAGCGTTGGGTACCTTGGACAGTTGATTAGTGAAATAGTGAGCGGAGAAAACAAGCTTTAGCTGGGAGGAGTGTTGTGAACTCGCACTCATCTCCTGTTTGAGAACACTTTGTTTCCCGGTCGAGTACAACAGTGACAGACAATGAGTGGTAGACTGAATGGTGACATTGTTGCGCAAGTGCAAATACCTCAACTATGCTAACTCATTGTTTCAGTTACTGGAGCGAGGAGAAAACACGAGTCACAGCAGCTACTTCACACAGGTTTCAAACAGCCACCAAGCAGAGTCTGAACGAGCTAACCAGTTGTAAAGTCCACCTTTATTCGGTTGTACAGATCACCTGTATTCAGTTATGGATTCCACAGTTTGCTTGGATTGATTAAGCTACGTTAGAAACACACTCATTTTAGCCAGATGTTAAGTCCCATACTTTCTATACAAAAACACAAGATCTGATTGTAAATGAACTTGTAAAGCTCAGTTTGTTTAATTTTGAGATGTAGCCTTATAAAAATATAATAAAGATAATCTTTAAGATGTAAATGAAGCAATTCGGAGTAGTTTGAAATTCTTTATCCTAGAGAAACTTATCTAGTTAGCATTGTTCACAGTGGTGCTGATAGGAATGCCTCTAAAAGCACCCTCACAGAAAATGATTGCATGAAATGGTTGCAAATGCACAGATTCCTCATGCCTGAGACATTGTTGTCCAATAATTTTGAGGTAAGATTTTGGCCCAAGACATATTTTTAAAATCAGTTAATGCTGTAGAGGTACATGTAGGGTGTTGTAAGGAAAATAGTCTCTGAAGAAAACATATTTTCAGATTTAACACTATTTTGCAGTTATCAACATTGCATGTAAAAACACATGTAGGTTCACTGCTGGTTTTGGATAGTAAATAAAACGGCTATATTTGTGTTATGGAATTGGCAACCCCTGGTTCCTGTCACCACCACAGTAAAGAAATCTGTACAAGTTTTTCTACAGTGAGCTATTTCACATCAGACCAATCTGAATGACTTTGTCTCCACCACTTAATTATGCCGAAATCTTGAAAAAGCTGTGAAGATGTGAAGCATCTCATGGACCTGGCTTGTGACTCTCTCAGTGACATATTCACTCATATTTAGCAGGCTGAAGATTCTCTGCGGGGGGTGGGGTCCTGTTAGTGCTTCACATGAATGACACTGTGTCCTTGTTAAATGATGTCAGCAGTTGTCAAAAGTTATGACGTTCATTCTGAGATCTGTGTTCTTGTTTAAAATAAATTTGAGACAGGAGCTGGCTATATTTCCTGTAGAGATTACACGCACATGATCTCTTTGTTGATTGTATGTCACTATAGGCAAAGTAATACAGAGGTGTTCAGTGCTGTAATTAAGCTTGCTTTAGTCAGGCCACTCTGATGGATCTGATGTGCATTCAGCTCATATGGCCTGATTTGCATCAGTAGTTTTCTACTCTGCAGTAAAGATTCAGCAGTATATCAGGTGCATTTCACACCTACTCTTTTGTACACATACATTTGGGTGCATGTTTGGTTTTTATGTTTGTTCTGACTATGTTGAGAGCTGTAGAGGGACCAGGAGGGGTGCAGAGGCAGATTTGTTGCTGTTTCCATGGATACAGCTAAGAGTAATTTTCATGTGCTGGAAGCAGAGAGATGACTCATCAGAGTGAACACACACACACACCTTTTGCCTCACTGTCCTCTCTCTATCTCTCTCTCTCTCTCTCTCTCTCTCCTCGATCTCATTTTGCCCCAGAACGAAAACCAGGGTGCATGTGTAATAAAGAAATTGCTTTCTCCTCTCAATCTCCCCTCATTTTCTCAATCCCTCCCTCCCCCTTTTCCTCATTGTCCCACGTTCCTCATTGCCCTTCATGTTGTTCTCCTTCTCTTTTTTCATTCTCACTTCCTTCTAGCTATTGCATTTTTTGCTCATCTTTTTTCTTCTCTTTCCTCCCTATTCCCTCACCTAAACCTAAGCATGCCTCTGGTTTCTCTCTGTCATTTCTCTTTCTCTCTTTCTTTTATGTGTGTCTTCTTTGAAACCTCATTGTCTCAGGCTCTTACGGTTGCTATTTGCTCATGAAACAGCTTTGTTCCATCTCTTTGTTTTAGTCATAAAAACCTCCAGTAAAATGTAAATAGCGTGAGCTGTGATTTGGTCTCAGGCACGAGCTGAAAGACAGTGCTGTAGATCATCACAGTCTTGATGTTATTCTCAGTAACAAACAACCTTGAGTTTTTGCATGTAAAGCAAAGATGCCCTGAACAGTGTTTCAAATATGTGTTTTAATGTTGGCAAATTCTTCCACCAAAAAAGTAGTTCCACTACAAGCATGAACACAACTACCGTGTGTTACAGCCATTGTTGTTATTATTTGCATAAGAAAGCTGAACAAGCTCAAGACAACTCTACTTTCACAGTTCTGTTATGTGGCTGGAAATGGACATGATCATGGTAGGTACCAGAATAGCTCTGGGTTTGGATTTATAACCGTACTAGGCTGTACCGTATTGCCTAGTGGAAAAAACCCACTGGGGCGGTTTCATACTTGATCTTTTTTCAGACCCTCGTCCTTTTGACCCCAAAGTTCGTTACATTTGGCCAAATGTGGATTCAGTTGTTCATTTTTTATTAGTTTGGGTACAGCCCAGAATAATGATCACTGGTCTTTCTGAAAACGATGATGTGAATGAATGTATGAAAGCTGTCTTCTTTCTGCAGCGAGTAGTATGGTTGGTTTATTTTGTCACATTACTTTCTGATGTTTTACATTGGCAGGGAAGGAAACCGAAGTGGGCCAAGCACTTGCTTTGAGATATTGAAAAATGCACAGCTGGTGTCGTCCTAAACAGTTAAAAAAAGTTATAGTTGAAAACCTTCACAAATAAAAACAGCTTCTCCTTCACAGCTTCCTGCACAAGGACATGCCGCATATCTAAAAACCTCTCCTTGACGCTGTTTGAGTGTCGGTAGCCAATTGAAGAAACTACAATAATAAAGGTTGGAGCTTACTGGCATCTGCTTATTGTCAAAAAGGAATGGATGAAATTATTAACATGCCCAGAATCTGTTCTTGGTGCAGATTTTAGTTTTAAAGCAAGTGTGAAAACATGTTTAGTAACTAGTGCTCAGTGGAATTTAACAGGTACGGTTGAAAAAAACATGCTGTTGTCACATATAACAACATAGGTAAACGCTTTTCAACAAATCAGACTTTGTGGTTGCAATACTCAGTATTTTTGTATGAACACTTGAGTCAGTGACATGCCTTTTTTGTGTTAGTTCATTTTTCTATTAAATAATTTAATAAATAGATGACATCACATTATTACCTGCTTTATGTGAATACATTTTTATGTTCATCAAAGTATTTATTTTTGTCTTTTTTTGCATCCCAGAGTCTAAAATATGTCATGTGGTCCAACCGTCCAGCCATATATGCAGATTAAGCAAACTGTGAAGCAGGGTAATTTAGTCATATTAAATAGTTGTGAAATAGGGTGGTTTTTAAAATATTCAACCCTATGAAAAACATGTAAATTCTGATTTCCTCAAATGTCATCTGGCACAACCTACAACAAAGAACCTTTATTCTGACATTGAAGGCCAGGGTAAAAGACTGGGCAGTGTATTGCATCATTTAAAAAAAGACCCCAAGTGACCTTCATAGTGCCATGCCAGTTTGAGTAATTTTTGAGACATGTTCAGGCTGCTTGAGTTTGATTTGATTGGTGAAGTGGTAGTGGTAGTCAGGTAGTGTGACTCCAGGAAAACCTGTTATTATTATTATTATTATTATTATTATTATTATGCAAAATTACTTGAAATAATATTTAAACTTCAGTTCAAGGACAGAGGTTTATATTGGTGTCCAAGTACAAAGACTAGTTCATGCATGTTTTCAGTAGCAGTAAATAACTATTGTTATTAGCTATATAATAGCTATATAAAGAATAGTGTTTTTATTAATGATTGATTGTCATTTAAAAAGAATGTATACAATTAAAAGCAATGAAACAAATATACTAATATAAATATACTAAATAGAAATTATGCAGTTGCAAAAATGCACATCATGTCTTTTTTAATAAGATTTTTTTAATAAGATTTTTCATTTTAAATGCCTAGTCATTGACCCTTTTGCATACTTTGTGGAGGATTACCACACAGAACTCTTGAATGACTTGATTATGTACAGATAAATTGAATTTATTGTTGTCCAAGTGAAGAAACTGCGCTTTGACCTTTCTGGTCTGGGGTTTGATATGCACTCATTATATAAGGTGTATTGTTTTTTGCCGCCATACATAGATGAGTAATTGTGTTGTGGGTTTGCTCTCTTTTAGGGTACTATCTGTGGACAGCACTGTAGAGGACGCTCAGGCCATGCTCACTGTTATTCACACTAGTGAGGTAAGGCTGGCACAAACAAGATCATCTCCATCATTCCAGGGCCATGACTACAGTACCCTTTGAATATTCGCTTGTTAGTTTCTGTCTTTAAACCATGACATTTGGTTGACTGTACATTAAAACAGTCCTGTTCCTCAAAAGAACATATGTTTACAAAATGTACCGCTGTGGTTTTTGCTTGGACATGCTGTGGCCAGTTGGATGGAGAAAAAAAGCTTGGTTTTGAAGCATTCATTTTCACAGTACTGGCACTGGTGCTCACCAGCAACAGTTAGGTTTAACTGAACTTTCTCCAAAGGCTCACTTCACTGACCGTGACTGAGGACGTTGAGAACGTGCCCTGGAACACGGTGCGAGTTGGAACAAAAAAAAATGTCTCTGTGTTTCAGATTGCTGCTGTGGAGCCACGGTTCACTGCCAAGGACCTGTTTGAATGCCTGTCTCAACGAGAGTACAGGTTAGTTTACGTTGGGTTTCAATGTGGGTGTAAACACACAGAGCATGGTGTGATCCCAAATCAGTCGTTTCCTGTCTTTAAAGTGGCTGTGTAAATCGTTTTAAGTGTCGCTCTTGACTGTGGATTCATTGCTGTGAGGCTGTTGCAGGATATTGCTTCAGCTGGAGAGGTGAGCCTTCTGTTTTCAGTGCATCAGTGGTCATGCAGGTGTCTGTTGCCTCCGATGGACTGCTGTCCAGTGTCCATTTTCACTGGGACATTGCATCACAGTCCTTTCCAAGATCCAGCAGTCAGTTCCACTGAGTGCTAGCCTCATGCCTGCAATTTTTAACAAATACACACCATTGTTAAAAACGGAGGAATATTATATAACTAAATTCTTAATGAAGTTAAATGTTTTTTATATTTGAATTTCTACAAGGCCAAAGTTGGCCTCTCGTGAGCCGGCTTTTTGTTCAAATTTTTCATCCCACCTTAAATGGAGTACCAGTTACATTTTGGAACGTGTACAAGTGCCTGAATGTAACTGCTGCACTATTTAAGGTGGAGCAGAAAATTCGAATAAGAAACCTACTTTAACTTTGTAGAATTCTCAAGTCATTTGCCTCATTTGTGCGTCCCATACCCGTGCTTGTGGAGACAGTGTTGGATTTTGAAATACAGAGTCAATTACACTGTCAGTAGAAGCTGGTCCACAGCTATTTTTGCTCAAAGGCCCTGACCGCAGCGTCGTCTGATGCAACTGAGTTAGGCAGTTTCTCAGGTGGTACGAGGGAAAACAAAAGCACAACAGTCACTTTGGTGGCTCTGTTCCGCACTAAGTCTAACCCCAAACAACCAGCCTTTCCTTTATGTCCGCTGCCTCGCAAGCAACGGAAGAGACTAGACAGTGGGAGGTGATGCATTTTATTTTTATTTTAAAAGTGACTGAAACATCCCTGAATCTGCCACTCATCTAAACGGGCTAACGTTAGCATAGTTTGCACAATATTTTTCATGTATATATCTGCTGATGCTGATACATAAGCTTAATACAGAACGTAGAACATCTGTCTGGGTTAGCATTACAGAGAAATATAATAATTTCTGTAGCTTAACAAATACAGCAAAATAAATAAAAAGCAGACATTTTAGCACAGTAGCCCGGCATCGCCTAATCGTTCTGATTTTCTGGTGTACAATAAATAAATTGTTAAAAATTGGTTTGAAATAATGTGTTGTTGCAATAGTAACCCTGCTCAGTACGAGAGGAACCGCAGGTTCAGACATTTGGTGCGTGTGCTTGGCTGAGGAGCCAGTGGTGCGAAGCTACCATCTATGGGATTATGACTGAACGCCTCTAAGTCAGAATCTCACGTAAAAGTAACGATAATGTTGCGCCGCGGATCTTCGGTTGGTCTGGCATAGCCGGGGATCCCTTGCCCCCGGGGGGCCCCGGTGAGCAGAGCCGTCCGTGACCGGGCCCAGGTGCGGACGGAAAAAGCGCTGCGCCCTCTTTGATCTCACACCGCAAGTTTGTGTGGAACCCGGTGCTAAATGACTCGTAAACGACCTGGGGCCAGGGTGTCGTGAGTGGCAGAGCAGCTCCTTTGCTGTGATTCATTGAAAGTCATCCCTCTGTCCAACCTTTTGTCCACTCTAATGTGGGGCTCTGTGCTGTGGCCAGAGTGGGCAAAACCAAAGCCCTCCATTTTGGAGGTCCCGTGGGTCTCCCAGTGGCCGTGGTTCGCCTAGGTGGCAGCTCCAGGGGGGTTTGTGACCCAAGCTGCAAGGCCGACCAGATGGCACTATGGTCGGCCACAGGCTTTAGCTAAGCCCTGTATGGATGAAACGCTGCGAAAAAAAAAGTGGTCTACCAGTGGCCGGAGTAACACTTGGAAAAATCAGCTAAGTTTTTCTGGGTTCCTAGTGGTCAGTAAAAATGTTAAAAATTTGTCGACCAGTGGTCTACCAGTGGGCATCAGTTTCAGAGTTTTTCTGGTCTCCCAGTGGCCTGGGAATGAATATCTGTCTGGTGCAGACTTTATTGTATATTATTTTTTTTTAAGGACTTGTCTTTACCAACGTGGCATTTAACAGTCCTCTACAGTATCTTGATACCACCAATGAGAATGTACATTCAGATTTAGAGAAAAAGGCCGCTAGTGCAGGAAGGAGTACTTGGTGAATGTTTGATTAGTTTAATGAACTTGTTTTCTCTACACAAGTCTGGTCCTGTGCCCAGTCAGGCCTGAGCTAGGTGTTCTTTAACTGAGCTGTGCTGTCCGGTTCTAGCTGGCTTGGTAAGCGCTCTTTTTACCCAGTACCAAAACACTAGCTCTGCATGGGGTCTAACCCAGTTCTGCTGTTTATTAGGCTTTCATCACAACATAGCATAGTGTAATATAATGGAAAAATCTAAATGCTACTGTTTGATATTTGACCATTTGGTCAAGTAGTCTTTTCAAGGACAGACAAAAGGCTAACTGGCTTAGGTCAATCATTGCACAGCTAATGCGTACCACACACATGCAAATACTTTATTTGAACACGTTGGGAAAACAATAAACATGAAATACGGCTATTTTGAGCAGAATAAAGTAAATAACACAGACTAATTCTCATGCACTGTGTTTGGATCCACACTTGCTGGCAGACGAACTGTTACAACAAACTTGCCTTATGCTTTAAGCACCTGGCTGATATTTAACACCACAAAAGACACACACAGTAGTGCTAATGTTTCCTCCTCTGTAATAATCCACCTGATTATAGCCTGTTACATAACCCATTGTTCACTTTGAGCGCTGAGGTTATTCCTTTGTGAATCTTTGATTCAGTTCTGAAGGTGTACAGTATAACCAAAGGCAATGTAATACCCCTGGAGTGCAAGGTCATGTGGCATTTCAGGCTTATGCTTTGCCACACTACAAGACAAAGCAAGTTGATTCATATAGTGCATTTCATACACAAAGACAATCCATTTTGTAAATGTGCTTTACATAAATAAAAGCAAAAAGGAAAATCAAAAGGAAAAATAAAGGCAAAGTGCATAGAGATGAAAAACAAAAAACAATTAAAGTGCTAAAAATATACGAAGTGCAGTAGCTTAAAGAAATAAAACAGATAATATTGACCATATCTGGAGCCTCATATTCAGAATCTAATTCAAGGTTAAATAAAATAAATGAAATGAGTGGAGGCTTTATCTGCTTAATACAGAGGTATTATGCCTTTATGCCTAACATAAGAAGCAGGGGCAATTCATCGGTTCAATTAGTCAAATAATTGAATAAAATTCAATAAATTAACCATTCTCAGAAGTAATGATTAGTAGCACTAATCTGTAGTATGTACTGTGTGCAGCTATCTGTGTTACTTTCAGAAAATCATCACATGGATTTTGTCCTCTCTCCAGTGAGAGCTGCAGGTATGTTAATAGAAGGCTGAGAGCTCAGAGGGTGATTAGCGGAGCCAGCATGTGGTTAAATTTGTCCCTGTGAGCAGCTCCGTTCAGTGTAAGATGAACTGCACAGTCATTATTATTAGTATTAGTATTATGCTGTCAGTGAGTGCTGTTGGAGGTTGAGGTGTTCAGAAAGCTTTGTCCTGAACTCGTTAGCTTGTCATGATGTTGATGAAGTATCAGTTGCAGAAGCCTATTACATTTTTGTTTGTTTATGTTTTCCTGGCAAATTCTCCACATACATAGTTGCACTGTTTTTTCAGATTTGGTCACTTCAGAGAGTAATTGAGTTTGGATGTTGAGGGTATTCATGATGCTTGATGTATTAGTGGTGTCTGTGTGTGTGCATTATGGCAGGATTCTGAGTGGTCTATGGTTGCCATGGTAGCAGAGTGGTCAGATGGGGTAACGGCCGGGTTGGTCTAATGGAGTGCTTTTTGGAGGATCTCATCTAAAGCAGCCACTCTGCATCCTCTATAGGGGCTGCATGATATGAGAAGCAATAAATTATTAATAATATAGTGGGCCTCTGACTGAATGTGATGCAAGTACAGATTTTCCTTTTCTTGTTGCGTAAATAGAAATATAACTAACCTTTCCTTTAAGCAAATAGCAAAAGAGCGTACAAAATTACAACACACACCATTGTGCAAAATAAAAGTAATGAAATACTAATAGCTGCTGACATTAGAGCTGCAAGCACATTTTGTGCACCGTAAGGTTGAACATGGCCGCACTGCTGCTAATGATGCCCCTTTGTGGAGTTTGTAGCCTGAGAAACATGAGTGAGTTCCATGAGTTGACTCTTGGATATGTCTCTAGTTTGTGAACTGGTTTGAATGCTGCACATTCATAAATATACATAATTTGTCTGGGGAGCGTGTAAATGTCCTTTCCAATTGCCACTAAACACATTTATTAAAATGTAATATATTTTTCTGGGAAAATTATGAAAAACAACACATTTGCACATGTAGGACACACTTTTGTTCAGAGAGAGCTAACAATGGTCGTCTTGCTCAATGGTTGTGAGACATGTTTGCGTAATGCATGCGGATGTTGTAGTGAGAGAACATTGATGAAAGAAAACGTGAAAATTATATAACAATAAATCTGAGCTGGAGGTGGGCGATATGGCAATAATGTAATATCACAATATTTAAGGAAGTTTTCACAATACATGGTATGTCTCGCTATATACATATTCCAACTTGTGATACATTTTTAAAAAAGTAATGCAGCAATTAAAAAAATACTATCAAAAAACAATTAAATTGTTAATCGAATTAAATTAATTGAATTCAATTAATTGTATTCAACATTTCACATACCGCACTACGCTAAATCTAGTTGAACAGGACTAATTATGCTCACTTGTCAGTCAAACATGTAGTTGGGAAGTGTTCTAAAGTATTGATGATATCTACAATACCGATAACGATACTGATCACGATAATGATAAATATTGTCATATTGCCAAGCTCTAAGCTGAGGGTTACACTGCTATATTACAGAATATTGCATGACATTACAAATAACATTACACTCTAGATTTATGTCAGAGTGTCTCCTTAACTTTAAAAAGGTTTTAATTATAGTTAGGCCACATTCGAATTCTTGTAAGCAAGTATGATTATTATCAGGACTCAAGACTTTTAATTCTAGCATAGCTAGAACAGCAGCATTCTTCTTATGACATGTAATGAACTGAAAAAGCACACAGAAATGTATAGTTTCATTTCTACTGAATGACACTGTAGAGGAGCATATTGGCTGTCCTTGTGTTACTGTGCACAGGTTGAGACCTTATAACTCGGTGACATGATGAGTGATGAAACCAGTAACACCTACTCACTCCGAAGACGTCTTCTTTCTTCTTGCAGTGACACAGGTCGACAGCTTGGATTGCTCTCGCACAGCTCAGTGACACTGGCAGAGCTTCAAGATCCTGTACTCTACAGGCTGTCAGAGTGGCAACATACCTGCTGAGATCACTAGCTCTTAGACTGTTTTACTGGCCGAAAAGAAAGCACAGTGTCGTGAAAAAGTAGTAATTCCTGCAATTTTGTCACATTAAGTGGTTTCAGACACTCATTCAAAATGCAATACAGGACAAGGAGAACACGAGGAAACACGAAAGTTTGTAAATGATTTCATTTGTTAAAGAAAAAGTTTTGCAACTTTGCAGCCATATGAAACAAATAAACACCGGTTGTGACATTAAATTCTTCCCATAACTGGAGATCAGTCTTTGGAGGAATTTCGGCCTGCTCTTCACTGGAGAGCTTTCAAGCATGAACTGCCCCTTTAAGACCCTGTCACATTTCAGGTGGTGTTCACAGGATTTTGACTAGGCCACTCCAAAATCTCAATTTTGTTTCTTTGGAGCCTTTTAATGTGGACTTCACATTGTTGTCTTGCTGTATAACCCAGTTGCACTTGAGCTTCAGATCATGGACTGATGATTGGACATTCCCCTGCAGGATTCATGGTTCCATCAATTATGGCAGGTCACCCAGGCCCTAGCACAGTTTAGATCATACCATGCATTCAGATGTGCAGAAGTAAGTTATTTTCACTTATTTTCTCGTGATTTGACAAGAGGTGCACAAACCTTTGCATACTACTGAATATTTCAGTATATAGTATTTCCCATTTTCCCAAGGCAAGTTCTAAAGAAACATTCCATGAAATTAGATCATATAATACCTTCATTCCTGTTGCATATGACCCTTGAGAGTGACAGCACTGGTTTATGAGCTCCTTGTAGTATTTATCTTTCCCCTTTGCTCTCAGGCACCTTGCCTCTGTGGTTTATGATGTGTATACGTGATCTTCTCATTGTCTCCTCCATGCACGGTCAGTCAGCTAGCCCTGTTTCAGCCTGCCCTTATTTTCAGCCGTGCACAACATTGCATAAACAGGCATTCAGAGAAGAGGAAACCAGAGAGGAGAGGCAGAGAGGGTGGGCATTGGGGGTGGATGTGCATATGAATTCCTTTTTTTTTTGGTTATGTAACATGTTCAACAGTGAACAAAAGCAGTGGAGGCTATAAACAAACAAGCAGCAACAGGTTGGGAGGGAGGAATCAGGGGATACAAAGCACAAGTGGGGCCTTATCCACAGTGTCTTTGAGTCCTTTTTAACAAGAGGAACTGGTCTACAGGTCTAAGACTACATTAGGAGAGGAAAGCAGTTTGTAATACTTCGGCTTATCAGTGCTTTTGTTTAATTTTTAGTAAACACCATTTTCCTTTTGGATAGATTACATTCTAGATGTTTTGATTTGGAAAAAAAGAAAAATATACTGAATATGAATATTTGAGCAAAAATAAAATAAATAAATAAATTTAACTTATTTTCCAAACGTAGGTCTTTGCTTTGTAAGACTTACCTGTACAGAACATTTGTGAAAATTCTGTCCATAAAAAATAAACACTTTGATCTCTTAGTGCCACTAAAACTTGCTGCTTTTTCTATGTTGCTTTTGTTCAGATGTGTCAGAATTCCCATATACATAGTGATTGCCAACTGGGTTTTAGTTCTTTACATTTTCTAGCAATTATTCAGGAGCATTCATCCAGGAGCTGTGCTGTTCTGTCTACTGCAGACACTTTAATGATTTTCCACAGACTTTGTGCAGACGTTTCACTGTGCTTTGGCCCTCAGCCACTTCCTGCGTACGTGTGATCTTCTTCCTGTTTGTAGCTTGCAGTGTGGAGTGGAAGTCATCGGCAAGTCATGATTGTGTGGGAAGTGCCGCTGTAGAGAGCTTGGGGAAACGGTCTATGTCTGTTCAGCTGGACTCAGATAACATCAGGAATGCTTTGTGATGTACCTTCTGTCTGAAAAATCTTTAATGTCCTACTGTACAACACTAATCTCCAAAAGAATGATAAATATGAGGCCATTCTGTGTAGCCTACTGCTCTTGCTTGTGCAAGCATAGGTGGTGAACATAGTTACAGGGAATTCTCAGTATTATTGAATTAATTTGACTCTGAAAGTTACCGACATCTGTCAAGCTTAAATGCATATGTTCAGAGTGACCTGACTGGAAGTTCAGCAGGATATTCTAAAATCTACATTTTTACAAATGACACCTCGAAAAAATGAATCTGAATTATGCATTGTTTTTGTTTTGTTTTTTTTTCTCCATCTGTGTTGTGCTCACTTACCATTTTTGGCTGAGAGGTTGGTCTGGGGAGTCACTGGTGGGTCCAGCATCCATCTGATGCATTTCTTTGTGTGTATACTCAGGTTCAAACATCTGTGGTTGAGGCTCTTTTGTAGAAAATGTCCTCAAATTTGTAATTGGACATTGTATTGATGATCTGAGCACACTCCCGTAGCTCCTCTACCTACAGTGTGTCTGTTGTAAATTCGTCTTGTTACCAAATTGTGCTCAGGAAAGAAGGGATTCCAGGTATGCTAAATGGTTGCTCCTTCTATTAACTACATGGAGAGATTTTTTCTTTTCTTGAAGTTTGTAGTAATACTGCATTCTAAATCACATTGACTTGTCTGCGAAACCTGAATAAAGATCTGGGTGCAGTTTATGAGGGTTGAGACGTTTTGGGCATGCATTTACAGAAATTATTTGGGTGACTTCCAGTCTTTGTGAGCAATGTAAGCCTAGATGCTCCAGTTCTAAACTAAAAAAGCATAATTTGGACACCAAGCATGTGTTTGCTCATCGACTGCACTTGGGGTAAGTTAGTTTTTTAGTTAGTTCGTTTTTTTTTTTCTTTCACTGGATGCCCCTGGACTTCCACAGTGAGGCATTGAGTGTCCATGTCTTGCAGAAAAATCAACACCCAACTTATTCCAAGGCCACAATTAACTGCAAAAGTGTTGACAATTTATCACTATAAGAAATTCATAATTATGCTGCAAGATTTTGGTGCAGGTGTAGCAGCAGCATTCAAACACAGTAGGCGTTCAACTTGTCTGCCTCACACTGTTTGTCATAAAATTGCAACACAGATTGGCCAAAATTAAAATAACACTTTTGCCAATTGCTGACTGCTGTTTGGAGCAAAAATAGGCCAATTCCAATCATGCACCCCTAGTGTGAAATGTGCACACCTAATAAGCTCTTGGTGACATGTTTAATGACTGTATGATGGAGTTATCAAAATGTCCACGTCTGTAGACATCTTAATATCCTTAGAAAGCCTAAATTCTTAACAGTTGCAGGTTAAACGTCCAGTGTTCTGCTTCCCTTACATTTGTGTACTTGTTCATTCTAGGGAAAAGCTGTGTGTAGGAGGAGCCCAGCTGATGGAGCTAAAAGCAAATCTGGATCGCTGTGCAGCTACTGTGTGTGGTCAGAGTGAAAGCAGAACCTGAAGCTGGTAATGAAACACAACCAAGCTACACTGACAGCCTGTTCACATCCACACTACAGCGGGGCAGCTGAGTGGTTCAGTATTCAGATGGACTGAAGAACGTTGTTTACATGTGTGACTACCACCAAAACCTCATCATCTTACTGCACCTCCGCTTTTATACCAGGCTCATCACAGTCAGAACACTAGGAAGTTGTAGCAGTTGTGGAAGTTAATCTAGGTTAACCTTTTAATCTGTTCTGTACGGTGCCCAACAAGACCCTATTCATTGTACAATTTAAAACACTTTGCAAACTCATAAACGTGCTGCAAACACAGAACACTTTCACCAACATGACTCCATCAGAGCAACATTTTACAGACGCACTAATAAAGAAAAAACACATGCAACTTCAGAAACACTGCAAAGCCAGTCACAACACAATGGAAGTGAGCCACAACACCACAGAAATGTTTCTGGAAGAAAGGGCTCAAAGGGGATGGAATATCTGTGATGGAAAATCACTGACAGAAGTAGATAAGACCGCTGACACATCCCAAGTTCATAGTTAACTTGGCTGGCATAGCTGTACTGTTCTCTAGTATTACTACTTTAACTTTTACAGCTAATTCCCATTACAATACAGTGATTGTAGTGATATGCTCAAATAAAAGTTGACTTACTTTTACCAGATGTTTGTGCTGCATAGAATTTAGAAGTCTGGATGGCTACATCCTCTTTAAGTGTCCTCTGGAAACATCTCTGTTGTGTTGTGACAGACTTATAAGCATTTCTGAAGTTGCATGTGTTTTCTTTGTTTGCAGTGCATTTATGTAATGTAGCATCGGTGTTGTCAATTTGATGAAAGTGGTTTCTGAGTTTGTGGAGTGTCTACGACTTTACAGCGCATTTGTAAAATGCATTGCCCGTGTTGTCATTTTAATGAAAGTGTTTTCTGCGTTTGCAGCTCGTTTCTTATTTGCAGTTTGTTGGGTCTTTTCTGCCACCGTAGTTCTGAGACCAGCTTTACCTTTTCTACTTGGTTTTCTCTGTGAGAAGCTGGATCTTGCGAAAGTCGGGAGAGGCCATGAGCTGTTGCTAGAATTTTCTGGATTGTTATCTTGAGATAACAAGTTAATTATCTTGTTTTGTTATATTGAGATCACAAGATAATTCACTCGTTATCTCAAGATAAAACTCCAGAAAATTATAACTACCTCGTGGCCTCTCCGGACTTCCATAGGATTTAAATTCGTGTTCTCATTTACAACCTGTTTTAGAGCCAGTTTAATTTTTTACTTTAACAAATTACAGATGCACTTGGTTTTGTGCAAAAGTTTGGGTACCCCAGTCAAATTATGTTTGTTGATTTTCTAAGCAAAAATAAGTTAACTCATCCTCTATGGAGAGTGCACTTCTGCACATTTTATTGCACAATTACTCTTTATTTGCTGAATTTAACATATTGGAAACATAAAATGTAGCCTCTGCAAAAGTTATAGCACATTTTGCATTTTGTATTTTATTCTAATAAATTCTAAATGTGCAGAAAAATGTTTCTATATAATTATTTGTTATTTTCACTTAAAACATGTAATTTGACAGGGGGTGTTCAAACTTGTCGTACATATGACTGTACATTTACTTATTTTAATACTGAATAGTATTGCACAGACTCTCTGTTGTGAATGGGAGATATTACCATGGTTATCTACAATGTAAATACGTTCTCAGTCGGTCTGAGGATGGAAGAGCTACCTCATTAGGAGATGCTGCATACAGCTCTAAGGAAAGGTTTCACCAAAAAGTGCTAGCTTTGCTAATAATGAACAAAAGCTAGAAAGGACCAGTTAGCATACTGTTTCCCACTTTTATGAAGTGCTATTCATGTTTAAACTCCTTCATATGCACTGCAGTGTTGAATGTGTCTCAGTGATTTGAAGGACTTCTGTGTTCGTTCCTGGTCAGTGCTTCTGTCCTCACAGCTGGTCAGAAAGACTGCTGCTTCTGCTTTGCTCAGTTTAAATTGTTGCCTTTAAGACTGGATTGTTCAAAACCACTGGAGCCGTTGGAGGCTTTGGATGTGTTCATGCATTCCATTTGAGTCAAGATGCCTTGCAGATTTGCTCATCTTCAAGCAGTGGTTTTAGATCAGACGTCTTTTGACTTTGCTTTGAGATCAGTGAGCATCTACAATACTGTGCAAAAGTCTTAGGCTGGCTTTACACGATGAAACTTCCATGTAGCTTTAGTTGCCTGAAACCTACATTAAGCTAAATTGCAGTTTGCATAATGTAAAGAGTGCTGCAAAACTGTAGCCACAACAGTTGCAGACATCTCAACTTCAGTTTCATGAAACAGCCAATCAAAACACTAGTAACACATCACATGTTCAACATACTGATATCAAACCACTGATTTCACTGGATCAGTGGACAAGTAAATAAAACAGAAGATGGTTTATTGGGCTGTTAAAAAAGGGACCACCAAACTTTTATATTACTACAGAAGTGGAGACGGAGATGTGGACTGTGATAAACTTGTGATTCTAGGACAGAATGAGCAAGACATCAAGTTGGCTGTACTTATAATATCTACTTAAACATTCTTTTTCAAAGGCTTAACATAAAAACAACAGATAACTAATATATATTGTAAAGAACTATAGACAGAAAAATGACAGATATAGAAAAAAGAACACCAATGGCAGCAGGAAAAACATGCCAATAAAATAAAAATGTTTGAATGGAAGTCTAAGTTAGTATAAATAATATGAGTAAATGCATGTGTTGTGTGCAACTTTCATAGTTTTTAATTGATTTGTGTAACTGTCAAATTGCACAGAAATTGTTGCATGCAACTCACAACATGCAGCTATTTGCATGAAAGTTTCACCGTGTAAAACCATCTGAGAAAATGATATGTACAGATATTTATCTAGACAGAAGGCATTTGTTTGTTAAATAAACACTATCATTAGAATAAATACAAAAACAAATAAACAATACATAGTGATTTGATGTGTAGGAGCGTGTTAGCTTAACTATTTCCAAACCTCTCCTCAAGAAAGCCCTGCAAACAGTTACTATCCAATACCTGCTTCAGCTAATCAGTGCTTTATTGAATTAAACCGGGTGCTGCTGATGGAATTTAACAAATCCATGCAGGGACTGAAGTGCAGTGAGAAGTCAGGACCCAAACCTATATTCTTCTAACTGTATTGTTCTTGCCAAAATATTAATATTAAAATTTTTTTAGTTGTTTTATTGTATTTGTTTATTTTTATTTGTTTAAATGTATTTTTACTGCCAAAAACACACTGCTAAGATAGCACTTTACCTGAACCTTGCTACATAACATTGCCATAAACATGGTGGTGTCACGTCATTACAGATTATGTCCATGCCTTGCTAGCATTACCGGTAATTGTCATGACATATGGCATAACATTTAATGTCATGATGGGTAACTAGAATAGAAATTTAGTATGAGACATTTAGGCGAATAGAAAACGAGAGGGCGTGTGTGACATCATGGCTGCCATTCAATCACAGGAGTGCCATAGATCATCACAGCCATTGTGTTATTCATGATAACACACACCCTTGAGTATTCAGATTCATTTATACAATGTTTTCACAAAATAGATTTAAAAAGTACAGCAGAGAACTCCAAATATTATACCAAATGTGCTTTAATGGCAGCTGTTCCTTCCTCCAAAAAATGTAGCATCCTTTTGCATTACGGACAGTGCAGTAAAGTGGGTTTTGTGTTGGACATTCGCTGGATATTCTACAGTGTCTATTTGATTTTTCCTGGAATAAACATTCAAAAAGGAGAAAACTACATTTTCTCACTCCTGTAAAACAGAACAAACTACAACCAAACATATTTCTGAATGTATGTCATTAATTTTCTGATGTTTCATAAATGCAGATTACTGATGCTTTAGTCCTTATAGGACCGTCTAAACAGTGCAAAACAAATTTCCCATCTATTTAGCTAAAAGACTAAAATCACATCAAAATAAAAAGACAGCATCACTAATCAAGAGAGCAGCTTCCCTTACCTGGGATTTGTAATACGCTGAAAGGAAGCCACTCTCTTTACTGCAACTGATTTGATGTAATTTTGCCTTCTTTTAGCTAAACTAAAAACTTGTCTGTGTTATGCACTTTGTAGACAGTTCCTTAATGACTAGCATGTCGGTCATCTGAATTTCTGAAACATTACCTACATAACAACAGATATTTTAGAAATATTTGACTGTAGTTTCATGAAAATATAGGTTTTATCATTTTTGAACACGAAATCCATGAGGAATTGAGAAGAGAATGTCTAATATCCAACGAAATGTCCAAGTACAAAACCAACTTTTACTGTGCTATCAGAGATAGAGCCTAAAAATGTTGCAGTCTCAGGTTTAGCTCAGCTTTTTCTAGAATTCAGTACTTGCCAGGTTAACCTAAACGTTGTTTTGTTCCAGTCAGTCTGTAAATAGAACAATTCTCATCCATATATATTATATAAAAGCTGTCATGACATCTAATATAGCGCCTGTCATGATAATTAACGGTAAAGGTAACATGGCACTTAGACCAACTGGCCACTTCATTAAGTACACCTACCTTGTGTCTGCACACTTTGTCCATTTTATCAGCTCCACTTACCATATCAGTGCACTTTGTAGTTCTACAATTACAGACTGTAGTCCATCTGTTTCTCTGCATACTTTGTTAGCCCCCTTTTACCCTGTTCCTCAATGGTCAGGACCACCACAGAGCAGGTATTATTTGGGTGGTGGATCATGGTGACGTGTTAGTGTGTGTTGTGCTGGTCTGAGTGAATCAGACACAGCAGTGCTGTTGGAGTTTTTAAACACTGTGCCCACTCACTGTCCACTCTATTAGACACATCTACCACGTTGGTCCACTTTGTAGATGTAAAGTCAGAGACAAGTAGCTCATCTGTTTCTGCACAATTTGTGTGGGTCATACTGTAGTCCAGGTGTGGTCCTGGAGGGCCCGTGTTCAGCACAGTTTGGTAGTTTCCCTACTCAAACACACCCACTAAACCTGGCAATTAACAGAGAAGTGTAATCAGGGGTGTCTGAGTAGGTAAATCACCAGACTGTGCTGGACACCGGCCCTCCAGGACTGGAGTCATGCACCCCTGGTTGGTGGACAATTCTCAGTCCAGCAGTGACGCTGAGGTGTAAAACTCCAGCAGCACTGCTGTGTCCGATCCACTTGTACCAGTGCAACACACACTAACATACCACCGCCACATCAGTGTCACTGCAGTGCTTAAAATGATCCACTGCCCTAATTAATACCTGCTCTGTGGTGGTCCTGTTGGGGTCCTGACCACTGAAAAACGGTAAAAGAGGGCTAACAAAGTACGCAAAGAAACAGATGGACTGCAGTCTGTAATTGAAGAACTACAAAGTGTGCTTACATGGTAAATGGAGATGATTAAATGGAGTGTAGAAACAAGGAGGTTTACTTAATGAAGTGGCCTGTCGGTGTGCATTACTGAACATAATCTGTCATGATGACTCATCACAGCATATTACATTTGCCTTGGCATGTTTATGTCAATGTTATGTAGCAGGGTTAAATGGTTATCCTAAGTCTTTTGCACAGCACTGAATACGAGCAAAGTCATTATCTCTGTGCTTTCTTCCAGTCTCCAAAACCTCAGATGGTGAGCCTAAAAAATGTATTGTGTCCAAATCACAAAGCAGAGAATCAAATTGAGGCATTACCTCATTCTGCACTGACCCCCCCTCAGATGACATCATTGAAAGGGATGATGATATAATGATGCCCACGAGGGCTGTTTATTTCAGGGATGTCAATAACTTATATGCAGTTCTCTTACTCTGGTGCCAGTAAAGATGACCAGCTTGTAGTCAGACATGAAACAGTCGCCCGTACAGTCGTATGCAAAAGTTTGAACACCCCCAGTCAAATTACATGTTTTGTTGAAGTAAAAATAAGTTAACATATCTTCTATAGGGAGCAAATGTAATAATTGCACAATTTAATTAATGCACAATTTCTATTTGCTGAAAATTGTATCAGAACTTGTGCACCAGCCACATTTTCATGTTTATTTTTCCCCAATGTGTTAAATTCAGCAAGTAAACAGTAACTATGCATTTAAACGTGCAGAAGTTTGTTCTCTGTAGAGGATCTGTTAACTTATTTTCACTTAGAAAATCAACAAAACATGCCATTTGGCCAGGTGTTCCCAAACTTTTGCATACCACTATATATACACAAGGATTCTGGAAAACTGCTCAGTGGAATTTTGTACAAAATAAAAGCTATGCAGTCATTTTTTTATTTTTTATTTTAGTTTTTTAAATACTGTGCATATATTTTGTATTTGTTTAAAATGGGTTTCAGATAATATATTTCTTTTTGTATATTTGCTTCAAATGAAAACTTGCTGACATATCTCAAGTGTCGTCTCCTGTCCTTTGCTGTCTAAGGATGCTGGCTTGGGCTCCTTGCCCGAGACTGAGGCAGAGACAGTTCTGCCAGTTCTGAAAGGAGCAGGAGAGGTGACGATAGCGCCTGAAGATTATACCTACTCTCATTAACACAGGCAAGATAAAGTTGCTTGCCTCTGACGTAACAGTACGATGAGGTCAGCGCAGGATTTAGCCTGAACTGCTTCTGACTCTTCGCACACTGTGCTCCTGTCAGAGGACATTGATGGGCAGCCTCAGTGTGAGTGTAAGAGGAGTTAGGACTCAAGGAACACACGCTATAAAATATCTTCCACCACAAGTAACCGTTTCTCAACCATTGTGTTTTGAAGGAGGTGCTGGTCAGTCTGCTTTCCTGCTAGGGTTGGGTACATGAATTTTCAGGGGAGCCGCCTAGGGCCCCCATGAGTCAGGAGCCCCATGAAAATACAAATTAGATATACTGTACGTGTTGTGGTTAAATATCCTATTCCAAATATATGTATTTGACTGGTATGAACAAGTGATGTGCTAAGTGATGATCTACACTGTGGCATTTGGCCAAAATCTAGTGGGCAGACATCTCCAGAAATGGCCTTCTAATTCCTTTTGAACCTCATGACCTGCCCCTGTGGCCTACTTCCTGTCTGTCACTGCTGCTTACAGAGGGTTAATACTACTAAATGGCTGGAATGCAGGAGGAGGGGTTTGGACAGGAACTGGGCATCTGACAAATATCAGTGGAGGGAAGTGTGACCTTACTGACATATAGAGGGAAGGGAAGTTCTGATTATCTCTTTTGTTCCAAAACACATTACAGATAACATTTAGGAATGTGCTATTTTGTCCTGATATACATATTGGGGGTGGCCTCTACAAATACAAGAAATATCAGGGCTATATATTATGATTAAAATCACCTTTATTAGTGATAATGCAACATGGGTTCCATTATGAGTCAGCTGTTATTCTTTCCAAAATCTTGTTATATATGACATTTTGGATTCTGAAATCAGGCATCCGGTAATAGACAAGTTATCTGCCTGAAGAGTTCAGCGCTTCATTGTAACTTCATTCTTGACAGCTTTCTCAGAAATTATGGAATCATCTACAGCTCTGTTCATCATGACAGAAACATCCAAAATGGCTGTTTTATTTATAAAATCCATTTCATTACTTGAAACCTATGAAGCCGTACTAACACTAGCATCACATTACTATCAATCATTTAATACATGTATCTGCATTATATGATTGAAAAGACTACTGTTGCTTTCCACCGATTGAATTTTAGATCAGAACATTGTAGCTCATTCTCATTCTTTGTGAGTTAGCCCTTTTCTAGCACCTTCTCTCAGTGGAAAATATGACTCTGGCCTTGTCCATTCATCTTGTCTACTGATCTCGTCTACCCACACCCCCCTTTGCAAGATAAGCCGTACCTACACAGGCCAGATTAGAGTAATCCAACCAGAATTAGACATAGACGCTAGAGTCCCTGTTAAAATGTCCAAGAGCTTGTAAACCACATAGATTTACTAGATTTCAGAGAGTTCCAGTCTGTTCCAATTATTTTATATTATGACACCACCAACCCACCTGCTGGTAATAATGGCATTCACAATTATCAAGGCCATACTGACTAAAGTTTTTTCCCCCTGAAGTTGTTGGAAGTATTGAAAAAAACAATACTGCATGGATTCACAGGTTGAAATGATTTATTAGTTAAGAAATATCAGTTTGTAATAAATGGGATACAGAATTTCACCCCCTATTTTGTCTACTGTGAAAACAAAGCCTTGGAGAACTGTTTTCCTTTTGAAATTCTTAACACAAGAAAGATTAAAAAAGGTGTTCAGAAAAAAAAACAAAAACAACATATCAACGATGAGTTAGTCAAAATTGCAGTAACAAAATATTCTAGTGAGCAGGAACATTGAAACATGGTCAAGAAAGTGTGTACGCATTCATGTATACACTTGTGTAACTAAACTGGCACCGATTAAAGTTCATAACTCGAGTTATCTGCATCTCCTAGCTCATCTATCTAGCTATAAGTTAATCAGCAGTGTATCAAAAATATAAAAAAGGCCATCATTAAAGATTGGTAAAGCAATCCCACATAATGGGTAATGCTAAAAGGAAAGCTATGTGTGATCATCTTTTGTTGAATAAGGCTTTTATATAACCACAGAGCATCAATACGTGAGCTAATATTACAAAATCCAAAGAAAATAAAATCTAATTCAACTGAATTACCTCTTTAAATCAATTCAACCAATTAATCCTGCTGACGAACAATGCCAACTTGGTTACTGCCACTCACGGTGGTCAGTAACTCCATTTATTTTCGTTGCTGGAAATCCCAAACACCAAAAATCCAAACCTTTTCAGCTCAAAAGAAAAAAAGTACACTCAATGTGCAATAAAGGTTGGCATTCTTTGTAAATTAAAGCAAAAACATGTTGAAAAGAAATAACACAATAATATGTACAACACAAAAAAATATTGTATGCAATATGCAAAAGCTTTAAGTTGCTTTCTGCAACCCCCAATGAACCTGAAACCCTCCCCAGCCCACCCACTTGCAAAGTAAGTAGTCAGTCTTCACTGAAGACTCCCGTGATTCCCTGCCTCCTCCCCTTCCCCATCTTCAAGCCCAACCCCAACCCGCTCACATACACATCACGAAGCACGATTACGTCACTAAGCCTGTTAGTTTGAGACAGTTTACACCCAACTCTCCCCTCCCCTGCTACCCCCACCATGCCCCCCAACCCTGTGCTCAGGCTCCCACCAGTACTTAGGTGCTGGTGAAAGCCTCAGCGCAGGCGCTCCACTCGTCCAGCTCCGGGTCGTACGCTTCCATGGTGTTGAGGAAGTCGTTGCCGTCAAAGCCACCCACAGCGAAGATCAGGTCGCCCAGCACGGCCACGCCTGCGTTGCTACGCGCCGAGTTCATGCTCCCCAGCATCCTCCACTCATTCCGGGCAGGGTCATAAACCTCCACGCAGCTCAAGGCATGGGAGCCATCAAATCCACCCACCACAAACAGCTTCCCTGTGAGGTAACGCGAGAAGAAACTGAGAACCTCTTCCCACTTGCACATGTCTTGGTCTGGCTTACTCTTTCATTTATATTCCAACTTCTGTTAATGCTAACTTATGTGTTCCCAAAGACTGGACTGAGAACCTCTGTGCTGGAACCAGAATTAAATAGCAGTTTTAATTGTTCCATTTGGTGTTTTGGGCCAGACTTTCAAAAACAGTCCCTGTCTATTCTGAACAACTTTCCCCTGCAAGATCAAACTTACCTGCATAGATTCCGACACCGGCCCCTCTGCGAGCCACGTTCATGGGGGCAGTGAGGGTCCAGGTGTTGTTCTCAGGATTGTAGCGCTCAACACTGTTCAGACAGTTCCATGACTCTGCTCCACCAATCACATACATGAAGCCATCCAACTTGCACACTGCTGCCTGATGCCTCCCTACACAAACAGATGCATACTTATATCATCACTTCTAATATTTATATCACTTTTAAGCCATTGCTGGAATCTACAAGCTAAAATGTCTGCAGTTATACGGGTGTCAGACACTCACTAATGTTTAATGGGGCACAGCTGGTCCACTCCTTGGTGACAGGATCAAAAGCATCACAGTTCTTCAAACCTTTCTGCCCACAAGGGTCTGATCCCCCAACAACATACAGCTTGTTGTTCAGAGAGCAGACACCTAGAACAAGACACAAAGAATGTATATTAAAACCAGCAGTGTTTATTATTTAAAAGCTACAAGAGTGTGATATCCATTCTCAGTTTGCACACCTGCATTGCAGCGATTGGTCCGAAGCTCTGGCACTTGAGTCCACTCATCTGTGCTTGGGTTATACGTCTCCCCACAGCTCAGCTCATCAGAATGGCCATTGGAGCCACCCATTACATAGAGCTGACCCTGGTTGGTTGAGGAATGGGCAATTATCCACAGTGTGATATGGAAAGACTACCAAACTGTAGACAACCCTGTAATTATTACTTCAAGTGGGCATACATACCATGAGAACAGCCATCTGAAAGCGAGCCCGAGGTGTCCTCATTGGGGCAATGAAACTCCAGCTGTCAGTCTTCAGATCGTAACATTCCACAGTCCTTAAGCATTCCTCACGGTTATAACCACCTAAGGAACAATCACAGCCAGAATCAGACGTCTATTCAAGCCAACAGTAGTATAGCACTGCATGAATAACTAACAGGGACATTTGCACATCCTTTGAGAGCTATTTCTTAAAACTTTCCCCCCAGTATCTAACATCTAAAACAAACACCTCCAGCAGAGTTGCTGATCTGGGCTCAAATCCACTGACCTGCTGCAATGAGTCGTCCATTGAGGGCAGCAGTACCCAAGCCAGAGCGAGCATAGTGCATGGGAGCCAACAGCCGTTCAGGTTCCTCGTCCAGAGACTTGGCCTCAAAGCTCAGGCTCTTCTGCAGGCACGGTGTGGCTGAGGGCGAGGCCTGGGGACTGCTCCGCCCATGAAGGAAGATCACACACAGTACGCCGTTCAGCACCGCCAGACACAGGTATGTACTGTCTGTGAGAGAGACAGAACAATGATGAGCCAGTTGGCAGTGTTGAAGAAGCGGCAACAACATGCCTCCCTCCTTCACTCTCCTTAAGGGTTCTGAATTAATGGCCACTCATGACGTAATCGTGGGCTGCTATGGAAAGACATTGTCCATTGTTAAAATGGACATTACTCTTGTCTGCAGTCATAAACCATCAAAAGAACACACAGTAAAGTACCTGATTCCGTTTTTGTTCTCTACTATTTTTTCTTGAGTAGAATTTGGATGGCATTAGTTTAACATGTGAAATTACTGAGATGAGGTAATAGCATATTTCCCACATCTCTCATGACATGAGTCATTTTTATGGCAGAGAGTCTGGTACTTTTCACAAAATAATGTGGCCAAGAACCTCCTACATTGTCAAAAAGAGACTGACTGAAGAGCCAAACAACCACTCTCAGCCTGTTTTGGTGTTAAAGCTTGCTCTTAGACTCATTTTTCATCACGGTGTCTACTACAGGCAGCTGTTTGCTATAGCTGACTAGAAAAAACGCAGTGTGTTCAGACAACACAAAGGCAGACAACATTCTGCAGCAGGACACTTACTGGTGGTCTTCTCAGAGGCGATGTACTTCCACTCCTGCTTGCAAGGCTGTTTGACCGAGCCAGGGGAGAGGCTGCCGGAGGAGCTGCTGCTCAACTGCCTGTGAACGTTCTCGCGTGGGGTCTTCTTCTGTAAAGGCACAGTGCAGCTACAGACACTCGGCCCAAGCACACAATCACACACACCCCAGAATCCCAGACCCCTACACTGGCACAACCCTACGAAGCTAAACTAACCCCCTGGGCTAAATTTAATCACAAAGCTGAACTTACTCTGGATCCAACAGAGAAAGAACATGTGTAGCCTAAATACTAGAAGTGTACACCCAGTTCAGAGCCACACTGTAAGCAGCATTAGAACATACTCAAGGCCACACATACATACATTAGAGCGATCACCTACGCTCTCTTACAAAGAAGCCTGCACCACGAAGCAGCTGCTCTATCCTACTTATTTAACTCCAAACTAAAATACAACACTGGCTACAGTGAGCAGCAGGGCTAACGGAGCAGGACTAACAGGCTTGCGGTCCAGCCTGGGAGGGGCTTGGTGCTGGTTTTGTGTACCTGCACAAACTGAATGTGGTCATCCTCAGCGCCAAACACCTCAGCCTGGCCCTCAAGCAGGCCCCCATCGAGCAGCTTGTGATCGGCCGAGTAGTACAGCATTTGCACCTGCAAGACACACAGCGACACAAGAACCCATGTGGCTGTCTCCATGGCAACAGGGCACCCGGCAACATGGGACAAGGGAGGGGAGAAAGAGTGGAAGGGGGAGGAGGGGGAGACGTCGCAAGCTTGCCGCCGGGTTGCTAGACGCTGGTGAGAAAGCCTCTTTTAAGACTGCAAACACAATGTGGCTTCTGTTCAGGCAGGGTTTGGAAGCAGGATGGCACAAGAAAAAAAAGGGAAAAAAAAAAAAGCAGATCTTCTGTGGGTGCTCCTGAGGCCACCGCTGCAATCAGTACTGCAGATTCAGACTCTCACACACTGTCGGCAGCATCACAAACCAGGAGCTATTTGTTAAGCTTGAAGAGGAAACAAGAGAAAGTGGGTCCGCTATTCGTCATCACCATGGAACAGGCCTTTGGAGCTGCCGGCCATCTTCTTGGCTGAGGAGGTTAGTTAGGCTGAACTAAGATCACATACATTCCAGGGAGACTTAAGCTGTTTTACAGACTGCTTCAACGGCTCCTTCAAGAGTACGCTGTCGGCACAGGGCAAGGACTTCTGCTCAAGCTAAATTTAACAGCCATTTTACAGTCAAATAAATGACAAACACCTTAAACAGCTATAAATAAAAAGAACAAAAAGTACATCCAACCAGAACAGAAGGTATTAAAAAAAATAAAATGGGTGAGGAAACAAAATGGGTGAGCCAAAGGGCCTGAGATGGACTCATCCAAGCAAATTTAAACATTCTCCTCTACCAGTTATGATTTAGTCCAGTGGCCCAATTTATTAAACTTCTGGTAGAGGGACATCCACTCATAAGAATTACTAATAACAGATGGTACAGACATACAGTACTGTGCAAAAGTCATAGACCATTTAATTTATTTCCAGTCAAAACGGGCAATAAATACAAGTTATTCCTTTTTCAGGAGATATTTCTGAGGAGAGTAGATATCAAATGAAAATAAGTGGGTTTAAGAAAATACAACCAACTTCTAAGACTGAACTGAGGTGTGGACAAAAAAGTTTCCTGCAGATTTTTTTGAAAAACTGAAAGCAGGTCTCCGGAAGCTGTAATAAAGGCGAGGTGTGGACACAATAAATAATGAAAAATGTGTTATATTGACTTGAGGTTGAGGTTTCTGTATAATTTTCGATTAAATATACATCTTTTTCTTACTTTCCCTGATGCTGAAGAATTAATAGCTTGCAGTTAATGGCCATTTTGAGTGTAAATTACTTAAACGAAACATGGTCACTTTTTTGCACAGTACTGTTTATTATGTAATAATATTACATAAATAATTATTTATAATGCCTCATTCTCTGATTAATTTTATTACAATTTTTGATATGCAAATAGATCTTGTATTGCTGAAAACCACATTGAGTGGTTCCACAGGCCAATTGTGAATACTCAAATTGGGCTTTTTCTTAAATGGGCATGTTTTGGTAATTTGGAGAGGCTTGAGGCTAGGTTGAATTTGCGTGCTGAAAGCTGTATTTGTGCACATGTGAGTGGGTTGCATGGACAGATGGGAGCTCAGCACTCCTTTGGCTGTGGCTCCTCTGTCTTTTTTTCCTCCTTTCTCTTTTTCTCTGACTCATTACCCTGGTGGCCCCAGTCGTGGCTTCTTCAGTCTGCTCAGAGTCCTGTAGCTGTTTGCTCTAATAAACCTAAAGAGAAACAAATCAACGGGGAGGAAGAGCTGTTAGTGCTAATGTCCATAGCCTACACATACATGCTCACACACACCTGCTCAGGAAAAAGAGAGACATCAGTGTGACAGCAAAAAAAAAAGGCTCTGTCAAGTTTGAAAAGGAGCGGTTGCAGTGATGGTTACTGTACAGGCGGCTTTAGAGTTTCTGCTCACCTGGACTAACCTCTCGGCTTTGCAGAGTGCGCAACAGCCCCACACTGTACCTACTGCAAAATATATACTCTTAAAACCTGGGGGGAGGGGAGTTTGTGGTAAGGGAAAGGAGAGGAACAACAAAAAAATGGAAAACAGATAAAACAAAACCATCCAGCCAACGGGCTGAGTGTGAGCTTGTGTGAATAGACCCGTTGAATTGGTGAATGGAAAAGGGGTGGGGGGGATAGAGGGTAAAAAAGAGAGAGGGGGACAGAAGGAGGAGAGGACGCTCACATAGGAGCGCAGTACTGACCTCCTCCATCAGTCTCTCCAGCGGCTCCCCGTTCTCCCACAAGCTGCGCTGCACCCAGCTGATCACCTTGGAGTACAGCTTCCCGTTACTAGGCAGGGTCAGGTGATCCTCCAGCATCACCTCCAACTGCATACACATCACACATACCACACATTACTACGTATACATTTAATGCATGCGAGGCAATGAGGCATTCATATTGTCATTAGCATAAGTCATTAATAAGGCTACTGAGGTTTTTCTATGATGTTCAGACACATCCTCAAAAAGTATGAAAGGACTTAGAGGTGATCCCTGGGGAACTCGCCTTCAAGCGGGGCAGTTTGAGGAAGTCTTCCTGCTCTGATATTTCCAGAAGATGCTCCTGGATGTAGCAGTCAATCTTGGCTAGAAGACGGGAGTCCCCCATGCTGCTAGCAAAGTTGCGATAGGAGATGGCATTCTGGGAGTCCATCTTAGAGAGCAGGTAGTCTCCACAAATCTAAAAACAACATAACCATAAATAGATCAAGTTATTTACATACCAGCAGACAGGAATTTGCATTAAAAAAAGTTCCTCCCAGCAATGGAGAACCACAACAAGCAGAGGTGTATCAGGTGTGTCAGTGCAAACAACACTCCAAACTTTGCCTCCAGGACTCAAACACTACAATGCTGCGCCGTAATTGTAAAAACCATAATTGGTCATAATTAAAAGTGTCAAGTTACGTCAACACCAAACATTGCATCCTGCTGGAGTTTTAAACAATGTAAACAGAGATGTGTCTTAAAGTCTACCTGCTTCACTCTTTCCATCTTGAGCCTTTTGGCTGCAGAGTAGACCTCCTTAACCAACTCCTTATCTGCCTTCAACCTTAGAGAAAAAAAATGCAAATCCACAGGCAATGAGAAACGGTGAAGTTGAAAAGCTGCACACTGTTACTGATACCTCACCACAGCAACCATGAGAAATAGCCATAAGCCTCTCTATAACAGAGGGATAACCTTCAGTATAACTGAGAAATTTGATAAACGCCTGAGTAAACGTACTGGGCAGTGTAGGCGTAGTTGAGCAGGATCTCCACAGCTTCAGGGTCCAAGTCCTCAAACTTCACATGGGAGATGCCATGAGGCTCCAGGTCACTGTTAAAGATCTCAAACAGGTACGGGCTGCAGCAGGCCAGCACTGCGCGGTGCGCCATCAGCTCATGACCACACACCTGGGGGAGGTCAAAGGACAAAAGGTCACCACCAAGTCAGTCCCATTGCCTACAGCCAAACTGACACATTCAAGTGGATAATAGTTCTCGATATCATTACGCAAACCAGACGCTACAGCTCAGCTTAAAAATGCAAAAAGCAGGTTAGAGGTCCAAGGTACAATTGTGATGTAACCGAGAAGCATGCAGCATTTTAACTGCATACACTGATTCTCTTATTACTTATTCTCTTTTAAAAGACAGAAACACTAATAATTAATTCTTCAGAGATTCAGGATGGCCCCTTTCGTTTTGGATTGTTTAATCAAAGTTGAGCTGGAGGCATGTGTTACTGTACCCACTCTATTAGGAACTGGGACAGATTTCCTTCAGCCTGCCAGACAGTTTTTTTTCTCCCCCTTAGAGAGTTTCATTCACTGGTTAATGGATGCCACTTGGCTTATGGCCACTGATAGTTCAGTAGACTAAATTCCAGGAACGAACACTACTACTTAAATCACCTCTCTTCTCATACCGCCTCACATTTCAGGAGTGACTCATCTGAAACCCTCCGGAGGGAATCAGAATGCAGTTTTCAGTGTTGACCACCTGCAGTATTTAACTAGATAGTCCAAAATGAGCACTTGTGTTTTAGAAATGACAGGCCTGTAGACAAGAGCTCATTCTTATCTTTCTGTCCTGATCTCTCCTACGTGCTCAGGTTGTTTGTCAGTGGGGTTGTCTGACATGCATCAATGTGATGTTATCTGGTTGCGTGACAACAAATTACTTTTCTTGACTAAATAAATAACAAAAAAAAGCAAATTCATGGCTTTTAGGTATCCTTTAGGGCTTCCATAATTTGCTGAATTTTATCACATTGAGGAGAAAAACATGACCTGTACAAAGTTTTCCAATATGTCAAAACTGCACACTAAAATTGACAGAAAAAAAGTCATGTTCAAGACGTGTTCATACATTTGCATACAACTGCATAAACATCTGAACCTGGAAAGGACTCATTATTATTATTACTACTACTAGTATTGTTACCTGAAGTCTGACATCGCAGAACTGGCCGCTCTTCCTAAGGGCGTTCATCTTGGCAACAGTCGAATCCAGGAAACTCTCATCCTCAAAGATCAAATATCCGTTGGGAATCATTTTGGCAGTTTTTTCAAAGTTGAGCCTTTAACAGTAGATAGAAGATATACATAAGGTTCAAAACTTTGTTTTTAGTAACATGCACAGAAGCTTGGTCTCTAACTTGGCAAAAAACATGTACAATGAGACGTGAGCTTTCTGTCCATGCTACACAAAAGCCTCCCTTAATTAATTTATAATCACATATTTCTCCCCTCATTGTGCGCACAAAGCAATTAGGCTCATGAATGAGTAATGGGCTTACCTAATCAGAACTGACGTAATTCAGGGAGACGCACTTGTGCCGAGAAGCTGTAAGATGGCACCCAGGTCTTTCCTTCACTGCGGAGAGGGTGGCAGAGGTGATGCCAGGTAAGCAGCAGGGCACGGAGCAGGGGGGAAGGGGGGGCAGCCGCACTAACACAAACTCTCAGGCTTAGAGCGACTGTAATCAAGTCCTCGCGATCCCGTTGGCTATAGAGTCAAACCTTTTCTGTGTTGATCGTGTATTATAACCTGCAAGACACAGAATGAGGCAAATATAAGCTTTTCTTTTTTAAATAGGAGCACATGAGAAGATTATCACTGGGACAATGTGGAGAGATTGCTGCAGATCAATACACATATCTAGGTCCCAATACTCCAGGCCATGGTCCAATTCACAATCCAATATTGCGATAACTCAGAGAGGTTCGGCACAAAGAGGCATGAGACGAGGTCACACAGAGGATAGGCAGCAGGCCTGGGTATTGCCAACTCTTAATGACATGTCACAGTGGGGTATATGACGATATTGCAATTAGATTGAGACAGGAAATGCTTGCATCTCTGCTGGTTGTATGTCCACCATAGTGCATGTGTAGCAAACAACAAGCTGGGTGTAGAGGTGCAGAGGCTGATTTACTGATCTTCTGTAGCTACTGCCATCCAAAGCACAATTGCACAATTATCAGGAATCATATCAGTATCAGCAGATAGTCATCATTAGATACAGTGCGTCATCAAATGATGACATATTTAGAGCAGAATGTTTAGGTAATGCTGTGCTACTGTACTAAAATATCTGCATTTTTATGTATTTCTCTTACTACACTTATATATACACATATATACATACACATATATATATATATATATATGTCACAATTTACATTATATTAATACCAATCAATATCAATTTTTTTAAATGCATGTGTATTGGCATCAACAAATATGTCCCACAGTTCCCATATGAGTGCCTTTCTAACACAGACAGTACTGATGCAAGGGTTCAAAGCATTGATGCAAAATCATGAAAAATACGATTAACTGTATTGAGGCATGGACTGGACGTGGATTAAAACACGCTAATCATGAAGTACGGCATATTGGAAATTAGCTCTCTTAGCCTACTTAATCCTCTAAAAGTAGGATATCAGTCATAAGATTGGGTCTTACTCATTCTATTTTTCCTCTCCAATGTCCAATCCAGCATTTTCTGCTAATATCAGTCCGAAATTGATACCTACCATCTCTATAGCACACTATAAGGACTGATCTAGGATCAGCTTTTGCTTTGTTATTCGTCCTGACAAATAAAAGCTCTTTAGATGAACCAGATGTGAAAACAGCGATCTGTCAATCCATGACTGAACTTGTCCATCGCTGCTCTATATATAGATATACATACACGCATGCACGTATTACATATATACATACATACATACATTTAGGCTCTAAGCCCAGATCAGCCTGCACTCCTTCAGCCACGTGTCTCACACATCCAGATAGGAGTTACTAATCTGGCTCCAGCTCGGCCTCTTGCAGTCCTCAGCCATGGAACTGACTTAGTCCCCACAACCAATTATATTCTACCCCAAAATGTATACACGCCTCACCATACAGACCCCACCCCCAGATCACTCTGCATTCCAAGCAAAAGGCCCACCCTCTCCGCCCACTTCTGAGCTCCACACATGCTTGCACATGCTTTTCTTCTCTTCTTGCCAATAGCGTAGCTTCTCCCTTTAGACACACCACCCAGTCAGTCCAACCTCCTGACAGCTTTTCTGGAACCTTCCGTAAGCTTCACATAAACAGCATCAGTTCAACAGGTGGCCTAGTTTTCAGGCTAGTTTGGGAAGCCAGAGATAAATCCTAAGTAATTTATTACCACATTTTGCAAGTTTCACAATCAACAGAAGAGGGGAAAAAACTCTGGGAACATAGTACGTGCACGCTATGCACGAAAAGCTGCTGGCACGTGTCTCCATCCACTTTATCTTCAGCTTTTACAGATCAGCCAAGTGATGACCTCCCAAGAAAACCTGCGTTTCACTAGTTAAGAGAAAATAGCAGTCAAAAGGCGTTATGCTTGGTAAAGTGGGAGTAAACATGTTTTCCTCTTGGGGACAAATGCAGTGCGGAACACTTGTAAAAACTGGAAAGACGTTTGAAACCAGAAACCCAACATTGAGCAATTTTCTCCAGCTGTCCCTGATGTCCTTATTGTTCTGGCTGGCTACTTGTGTGCTGAAACGTATTAAAGATGAGATGCATGAACTCAATCAGCCTGTGGTAATTCCCAGGATTCCACAGGGCCGCTTGAAGGCAAGTAAGTTTAAAAGAATTCCATTCCGAGTTCACTGCAACAATTGAGGGTGTTCAGACAGTTAAGGTCAAAGATGGGGTTAGTCTGATATGCCATTGGTGACCTTAAAGGAAAACTCCAGTGTTCTTTGGGAGTTTTGGCCAATTTTCTCCCAATTTAGTCATGGCCGGTTCCACCCACTAGCAAGATCTCCTCCATTACACAATGCTACCAAGCTGGTTGGTTGAAGGTATCAGCCCACTGGATTCTATCAGAAATGTGTTTTAAGTCAATGAGCTTTTACGTGTTGAAATCACTGCCTGTTGTAATCAACTGCATGATGCAGATGATAGCCCAACAGTTCTCCTTTAATGTGAGAGTGGATGGTCCACGTGGTGCATTTATCAGAGAGGTCAGCTTAAGATAAAGCCTTGCAGTGACTCAGCTAAACATAAAAAACCTTTGCTTCACGTGCAATGTCCTCTACTGGAGGAGGCAGGCTGTGAAGGACAGAGCTGAAGGAAAATTGACAAAGACATGGAGACTAGCAATAAAGAAATACATTGTGAGTATGCATTCTTCTGCACTGTGGCTTTGACCTCTGCTAAAGCACAAGTTCAGCTGTGTGGAAGTGAAAAATGGCGAGAGAGGAGGAGGAATGGCACACTGTGGTGGCTGTTGTTCTACTGGCTGCTAAAGTGTTTAGCAGATAGCTAAGAATGCACAGCAGTGGGGATGCATTTCTAAGTCACTGTGGAAAAATGGGATGTAATGTTCTGCACGTGATTCTACACACAGTGCTCTAACAAGCTCTCCCCTGTCACTAAAGCATGAAACAGGTTGCGTGCGTGCGTATGCGACTGCAACTGCACTAATCTGTACCATGGGACCCTTCCTCACGCTAGTCACGCTCCACACAGGGACCTCAGCCAAGCCTCCAAAACCAGTGGACTACATATCCCAGCAGTCCTCTCCTTCTCTCTCAAAGGCATTCAAAGAGTTGTTTACTTCTTTGCTTCAAAGAAAAGTCGTCTCTGTAGTCTTTGAGGTCTATCTGGAGGGACTGAACAGATGAGATCAGACACTGTTCGGGTGTTAAAATAAAACCCTCCTTTTAAGCACATGCAAGGCTTACACAACATTAAAAAAAAAAAGTCATGGGCAGGACAGAATGTACAGAGATGGCAGCAAAGGGAGAGGCGAAATGAATCATTTATTGCAGCACTCTCAGAAAAGAACGGAAGCTCATAACCACAGCTGAAGAAGAAAAAAAAATGGAGATGTCAAAGCCTTGTCTTGTAGAGTTGCAAATGTTATTCAGGAGAGCGTGGGTTTTGGGAATGCTTTACCAGCAGAGCGAGGAGGAGGGAACCCGCATGGTGAAAAAGCTCTTTATGTGCAGATGTGTGTTCATTCAGGCAGCCTCAATTTCCAGAGGTTAGGTAACATCTGGCAGTATTTGCATGGCCTGCATGTCTCCCTCACTCTGGCTGTTCTTTCCACTTGCACATAAAGTCAAAGAACCAGAAAAAGGGGCCACTCTTAACTCTGACTCACTCCATCCACATATACAAAAAAATGGTCTATATCTCCTCCTTACTGTAATGTGCTGCTTTTCAAATGTTTCTATAGTCACATACAGAAAGCAAGCCTACCATTAATGTTAAATCAAGGCTAAATCTGGCTAAACCCCCCCATCCTAAAACAGGCCTGGTACATTAAGCTAGGTACATTAAATTGGACTTTGGCAGCTTTACTTGTTTTTAGATCACAATCTTAGTCTATTAACTGCTGCTGTGGGAAGGCAAAGGGCAAGGCAGCTTTTTCACAGCCTCGAGACGCTGATTATCTGAGCCATTATAGAGTGCACCTCTTCCTAAGCCCTATCCTCTATTAATACATTTTCTAACTTAAGAGCAGAAGTCATCAAGAGAATAGAAATTACAAATTAGGCTTTAGCTGAGCAACTGTCTGACTCTCCATGTAGGAAATTTGTTCTACTTAGACCAGGATTAACGATACAATAAAATAAATAAATACAACAGAGCATTGCTTGGTTTTATAATTGCAAAGAGGGAGAAGAGTTCTCTTCTGCAAGTTATCATCTCTTCTGTCCAGATGCAAAGCAACTTATGGAACTGGCTTGCAACTCACTCATGTTTAGCAGACTAAAAATCATCCACAAGGGGGCTCCAGCAATGCTTTATAAGAGCAGTGCTTCACATGAATGAAACGGTGTCCTTGTTTTTTATATTATATTATATATATCAGCTGAAGACGTTAATATACCCGTCAAAAGGCCCTTCCAGCATCGAGCAGCAGGTCTGGGAAACACCATCACCTCACAGAAAAACCATTCACTGGAAACGATTTGTTGAAGTATAAACAAATCACATGATTTTAAATGATTCCCCACTTGCTATATGGATTCCCCTTGGTCTTTACGGAATGAAAAAAAAAGTCTCTCTTTTCTCAGCTTTCTCTCTCTTTTCCTCCAACCAACCAACCCACATGGTATAAATATGGGGTACTTGCACATAACAGATAACCAGTCCCTGTCTAATTATCTACTGTACTCACTATTCGGGCCAGAGCAGTTGCTGATTCACTCATTTCTATTGAAGGCCAGCACAATGGCTCTAAGAATGGACAGCAGAGAGCCCAAAGTGCAACACTATACACATTAATATTAACTGTAGCAGCTGCATCTTAAAACCAAAGTTTATTGTTACTCTATGCAAGCATCATAAAAGGCCCTGGGCATCTGGTTGATTTTTATGGAATAATAAACAACTACCAACAAAATAAACTACCCATGGGGTGAACACAGGCCTAAAGAAACGTGCGTCAGATGGCAGATCGCGAAGAGAAGGAAGTGGTTCAGAAAAGAGAACGTCCTTTGCGTAGACAAGTTTGTGACCGGATTAACTTCTTATTCAACAACAAGCGTGGAAGCTCAGAGGAAACAGATTCGATCTATGGTTTGAGATGTAACTCAAGTCTAGACTGCAGAACAAAGGCAGCAATGAATGTTTTATTGTGCATGTCCATACAGACTGCAGCAGTATAAAAGGACCAAAGGCATTTCAATAACGTTTCAGGGACTTTGTGGCCAGTTACTAAGCAGTACTAAATAATTAGCAGCTGGCAACAAAGACTGCCACTAACTCATGCCATAGTCCTATTATCTCTGGCAGGATTTGTATTTGGATGTTGCACCTTGCACACTGGCAAGCACAGCAGCTTGTTTCCTGCTGAAACCAAAAGAGCAAAAGAAGACTGTCCAGCACTGACGCATGGCCAGAAAGAGAACTATCCACTTCCTGTAAGAGAGCGTGACCAGCATGTTCTTATTCGGCAATAATGTGAGGAGATTAAGAGAGGACTAGCCATAGCTGTTTTCTTGTTAGAAGATTGGGGAATATCCTCTGTTCTACAGAAAGTTAAGAGTCAGAATTATTCCCGGTGGTAATTGGAAACAGAAGTCTGAAGTGTTTAATGCCTCTAACATCACATGAAATGGCTACAAATACACTGTCTGATGTCTGAAACAATAGTTTTGCAAGAAGCTCTTGGCCTAAAATGTATTTTTTCCCCAAATGTGTTCAAGGCAGAGAGTTGCATGTAGTGCATTTTAGGGCTAAACAGTACCCAAAGGAAACTTATTTTGGATTTTACCACCATTTTCTGCTATCAACGTTACATATAAAAACTCAGAAGGCATATGTAACTTCACTGGTCACTTTGGCTAGCAAATAAAGTGGCTGTGTGTGCACTGGAGATATCATTTAATATTAAACTACTCAGAATGACTGGCTCAGCAACTGAGATGGAGAAAGTTTGAGTGGAATTCCCCTTTCCAGCAACAAGATTTCCAGCAAAAGTCTTAGCATTTGCCCTTTAAAAGGAATGGATGATGTCCTAAAGGGGAAATCCACTGATGTTTTAAAGTTTCTGCATAATGCAGTCACTGAGATGTAAAGAAATAGTCTTTGGGGACTATTTTTGCCCCACAACACCCTGCATGCATCTCTCCATCATGAATGGATTTTAAAAATTACATCTCAGACAATCATAAGCATTTCATGTAATAACCTTCTGTGATGCTGCCTAGCTTTTAGAGGCATTCAACTGTACAGACGTCTGGTTTCTACTGTTACAGCTCTGAGCAATTCTGACTCAGTAGGTTTCTCTAGAACACAGCATTTTATACCAAACCACTATGAATGACCGTTCATTACTTAGCCTTTTTTTTTTTTAATTTTGAAAAAAACGGTGGAATTGCCCTCTACCATGCACTGTAGGATAAAGGCAGGACTAGTTAACGTTTTTAATGTGAATGCCCGTACAGACTACAGCAGGACTAAATGACCAAAGGCGTCTCAATGACACATTTTAGAGACATGTTTGGTAGCTACTAAACAACCACTGACTGCAACAAAGGTTGAAGTGTAAAATCCCATCTTAGTTAATCCTGTATCAGTAAAGACCCCTTCTCTCTGTCAGGATTCATCTTTGGCTGTTGCATCTTGCACAAAGAGCTCAACGCACGGCCAGACAGAATCGCCTAATGTAATGCGCCCTTCACAGATACAGGAAGAGGTAAAATCACAGCACATGGGCCAGCAAGACTAGACGTGTACAGTACGCCCTGAGAAAAGCCACTTCAGGCCGCGCTTTCCTGACATTTGGCCATTGAGAAACAATACAATTCCGCCTGGCCTTTCAGTACACGCAGGCGCTTTTGACGACTCTCACGTGTACGGCTGCAAAACTGAACTTTGGTGTGGAATTAATAACAAGATAAACGTTATTAACCGACGGGGAGTCCCTGAAACCAAATACTACATATTTATCAATTCTTCCACATATATCAGTTCGTTAAAAGAAGAGAGTCAGTCAATTCCGACAACACCCTTCTAAGCCCAACGGTAGCTACGCGCTGAATTCTACACAGATGCGCATGCGCGGCACCACCTCCCGACACCTCCTGCGAGAGCTGATTGGCCAGAACCGCCACTATGAGCGGCGCTATTGGACGCAGAGCCTGTCAATCACTAGCCTTAGCCACTGCATTTATTTCCAGCGTAGAGGTTCTTGCATCATGTCTAGCTTCGACCAAGAGACCGTTCATCCCGCCACTAAGAAGAAGCCAGGCTCAGAAAGTAGGTCAGTGGGACTCAATATCTGATGTTGTAAAAAGTAAAATGTATTCCGAAACGTTTAAAAAGCACAACAAAACGCTTCATGGCGACAGGCAGAACCTCAGTTTCGGCGCCAAAGAGCAGCTGCCCGTTATAACTGATACAGTTACAATTAGACACAGCACCGGACATTCACTTCCCAACAACGACAAAGCAGAAGTTCAACACTGATTTGGTCACTTAAGTTAAGTGTCTTAACCCGAACTTCTTTTTATTCACGAATGAGCCTGGGGTGAAGGTGTAAAGGAATTATGCTTAACGTTACTTACATTCATTTCCATCCGCATGGACTTGACTAAGCCATAGTTTCCTGAGCTGGCTAGGAATCTGACAGGTAAATATACACGCCATCAATGGGGACATGAATTCTACACTACTTAGCGTTATGCCTCTTATCATTTGACTTTCACCGGTGATTATTAAAAACGCCATACTTTACCATTCCTTTGTCTTCGTGTCTTGTGATTAAGCAGGTTAGCATCAACGTCCTATTCAAAAAGTAGCTCGCCTCGAGCCCATAACTGAATATATGGTTCATTTGTTAAGATGGTTTATTTGTAAATGCCATTTCATAAATCTCAAAAAAGGCCACATGGACCATCTGGGCGCGCAAATCCGGGCACCGACACACCACCTTCAATGCACCACCACCACACAGAGACACTGCCTCCATACAGACAAAGAAAAAAGACAGTAAAGCTTATAGCAATATAACCTATATAGGTTAAGTTAGTACTAAAAGTAACCTACAGTTAGCATTTATCCTACCATTACAGTCCAGTTCCTGTAACGTGGTGCCTCTTTATCTCCAAACGCAAGCCACAGTAAAGCCACTACACAAATGACTCAGGACGGACATAAAGCACTTCTTACCTGATCAGGTTGACAGTAGACGATGGGAGACATATTTAAGGTGAATTCAAAGGCGTCTGACAGGGATATTGCCGTAGTAGCAGAGTCAGAGCACTGGAGTGTGTGAGAGAACGTATGTCTGCTGATCCTCGCGCTGCGGGGTGTGCAAGCTCGAGCTGCTGGCGCGCTCCACTAAAGCCACACCGCGGTGACGTAGAGCCGCAGCCCCGCCCACGGAAAAGTACGGAGTGAGGAAAAAGGATAAAACTGGTCCAACTACATATCATGTTAGAAAAGACCCTATTTTCTCATCGGGTTGCATGTATTGTTTGATTTCTGTTGTATGGGGTATAAAGTACGAAGAGAGGGATCTTAATAGGATAAGCTTTCATTAGTTGCTTCGTAGTAGGATTTTTTTTTTTTGGATTCAGAGTGACCTTGAACATTCCTGTTTACTGAAGTGCTAAAGGTTATTAATTTATTTAATTATTTATTTATTGGGTTTATATTGACCATTCCTAGTTAATAACAACTTAGTGTTTTTTTTATTCTGACCTTGAACATTCCTAGTTATATGACTACTGTGTGGTTGTATTTTAAATAATGTGTTATTATTATTTAGTTATTTCTGAATTGCAGTAGTCTCATTTGACTGTAGCATAAGGTATAAAGAAAGGTGGGCCACTGTTTATTGTATCAAAGCACGTTTTTTTTTTTTTCCAGTAGTAGGCTAGCTATACTTATACACTTTTTAAAAGGGGAATTCTATACCTTTTTCTAAATGACTGCATAATTCAATCATTGAGATGTAAACAAAGTCATTCAGGGTAGTTTGATGTGAAACAGAGAAACTTACAGACTTTGTTTACAGTGGTGGTGATAGGAACCAGGGGTCACAATGTCTACAACACAAATAAAGCCATTTTATTTACTATCCAAAACCAGCAGTAAACCCACAGGTGTCTTCTGAGTTTTTATGTGTAATGTTGATGGTGGTAAAAGAGTGGTAAATCTGAAAAAAAAAGCTTTCTTGTGTACAATTTTGCATTTACACCCTGCATGTACCTGTCCATCATAAGCGCATTTTGCAAAAAGGTATATTTTTGGCCAAAAGTGTACCTAAAAACTATCATGAAACAATGTGTCAGACAATAGCTTCCTGTTAGGTAGGTTCTGGAGGCATTAAACACTTTGGACGTCTGGTTCCTATCACCTCCACTGTGAACAATTCTTTCTCTGTAAGTTTCTCCAGAAAGAAGCATTTCACACCAAACCACTCTAACCATTTAATTACACAGACATTTTGCATTCCCCTTGAAGTACAGCTGCTCTCTTTTAGCTGTTTCATTGCCCACACTACACATACACTACACATACACTAAGCTCCTTTTCATCTTACACCACAACCTGCATGTTCTGTCACTGCATCATTACAAGATGAGTTCAGTTACATCCTGATACAGTTAACATATTTACATTTGATCATACAGCCTAAAATAAAACATTATGACCTTATGGCTGCTTAATAACTAGAGAATCTCTTCCCCCCTAGTGAAGAAGCTTCTAGCTTCTACTAAGTTGTGAAGCAGATTCTCCATGGTGGGAGGAACCTTCCAGCCGGTTTGTAAAGCGGGTGAGAGCCGGAGCTGACGTCAGAGCAACGAGATATCCCTCAATCTCCCGTGCAGGTAAGCTTCTCTCTGTCTCTCAATGAGAGTTGTAAGTGCTAATTAGATTAATGGATCAACACCACGGCTGCAGGCATGATGAACCTGAGAGAGAGTGTTAATCTGTTCATTCAGTGCCAGGCTGTGTCTGTAATGTCATGATAGCAGAATAGCCGTAACAGGGCATTAGAAACACACGGGGCCTTTGTGTACAGAAAAAGCTCGCTGACAGCCAGCGGCTTGTCAACTCACGGATCAGGTCACCCCAAAACAAAGTTACGTTTGTGACCGAGGGATGGGATTATACTAGAGATCCTGTTCGAATTCAGAGCCATTGTGGTTCTGTCATGGGGGCAGGCCAGGAGCGTCTTTGTTTGTATATGTAATAATAACACTGGTTTGTACTTTCTGAGTATTCAGTGAAGATCTGTTCCTAAGCAACGAATCATTACTGATCCCTCTCTAAAATAGTCGCATAGCAGTAGACACCAAAGCTTGCTGTGCACTTTGGATATGCTTTAACGAGTTTGGCAATAAATGTAGTCATTTTTGTTGCCTGAATTTTGCTTCCTTTAATTTGCCCTAGAGCTACTAGGTCAATGTAGCTAACAAGTAATGAAAGCATACCTCATTATTGAGCAAAATGCAAACCGCATACCTAAATCTGCCCCACACTGGGTCAAACTTTTCTTTAATCTCAAAGATACTTGCTTATGTGGTTTCTGGCACTGCATGATGTACTGTTATTTTTAAAAAATGGACAAAAGTATGTTTCATAGCTGGAAACGGTAGCAGCAGCCATCATTAAGTCTAAATTGTAGTAGCAATCTCACCTGGGCCTTTTATTTGGGCCATCAATATAAAAAATGAGATCTATATGGACCTGCTTATGGAAACAAAAGGGATGAAATCTTAAACAAAAAATCAGGATCCATTTTCACTGTAGTATCTAGGCAGATACAACTACGCAAACCTTCCCACTGGTTAGGCTATCCAACACTAAATCACATTCTATTCTCTGATCAAATGAACCAAATTATATCACATAGCAAAAAACACCAGTAGTAGCCAACCTGAATTTTACCTGTACTTTTGTCCATGTTAACCAGAGGTGAACACTCAGAACCTTATAGGTTTTCAAAAATGTCTGTAATTTTTAGTTCATTGTTACTTAATAGAACCTTTTGCAGGTTGTATTTAAACTCTGCAAGTGTTGTAGTAATGCACTTATGTCACTGCTAAGTTTTGGTTGGAAACAAAAGAGTTAAAGTCACTGAATGGTAAACTGTCCAATCAGGATTTATTTTCTTACCATATAGGTGGATACAACCAAGCAAGCTCTGCCATTGATTAGGCCTTCAGGAGCTGAACAGAACACATTAGAGAAACTAACAGCATAATTAGGAACTGACAGTAGAATTAACCAATCACATGTTGGTTTTCAATGAGAGGGAGCGATTTAGTGAAAAAAAAAATTGGGTCACACAACCAAATACAGCATTTCAGTCCTCATCAATTCACCATCCTTATTTACGTGGTGATAGGACATCTAGAAGATTTTACATTAAATGATTACCAGTATGCTCCCTGATGCCTGAGACATTGCTTTAAGATAGTGTAGAGATAAGATCTTGACCTGAAATGTTTTTTAAACAGCCATTTATGGAAGACCTGTATGTGCAGGGTGTTGTATGACAAAATACTACTTTAAAAATATGTATTGTTTCAGATCTACCACTACTGTACCATTATCAGAATTACATATAAAAACACACAGGTTCACTGATCATTGTGGATTGTAAATAAAATGGCCATATTTGCATGATAGAAATCATGACCGCCTGATTCCTATCACCACCATTGTAATGCACCATTTGGCAACAAACCACTCTGAATGACTTTGTTTTCATTTCAGTGATTAAAATATGCAGACATTTCAGTAAAATTAGTGGAAATCCCATTATATCATGGCATATTCCTGCCTCTGGACTTTCACTTTCTTTGAAGGAGTAACAATCTCAGAACACTGGAGTGTGCATCATCACACCTATTAGTTTTCAGCCTGTGTTAGTGCCTCGTCCTGTTCAGGCAAGAATGAAGCCCAGCCTCTGCTCACTGAGCATTGTGAAAGAATTTGATGCGACTGGTGGTGTCAGCTTTGGGCCTGCGCTGTGTATGCACTGTCCCCTGGGATTCAGCCCGACACTCCGCCTGTCTGATTCATAGATGGGGCTGAGGGGGCGGAGGGGGGGACAGAATGGGACTCATGCACTGCGTCTGCTCTATTTAGCCACTCACATCAAAATGGGGCAGCTAGAGAATAATTCAGAAGACTCTGCATTGCGTGAAACACAGCGCAGTGCTTAGACAGATGAACAGGTTTGACGTAAACATGTCTCTCTTGTAAAGGAGAATGAAATGCAGCACCATAGACTAGGAGCTTGAAACGGAAAACAAACAGTATTTTTCCCAGTGCATAATTGGGTGAAGGCTTTATGCTAACATTAATAATGTTATTAGATATTCCCAGTTATTTTCAATAGATTCACGGCTTAGAAATGTAATGTTTTCCTTCTTATTCTGAACAGAAACTCAATTGTTTTGTTCCTGCTGTAACGTCTCACCTTTCTACTGTTGATAACCAGTTGCAAATAAAAGAATGTTCTTCTGATAAGATACATATATTATTCAAATAACCCAAATCAGTCATTTGTTTGTTTCATTCTGGAATTTGAATTGATTTTATCACTATTGTCAGTTAGATTTCATGTAAAATGCTGTTAGTTTTCATCTTGATTTTCAGTCTCTGTTTGTAATCTTTGCTGTACACACTACCTGGTAAGTACATGCAGTCGCAGGCAAAGGTTTGGACACTCTAGGTCAGATTACATGTTTTTCAGTGCACAATTTATATGAATTTGATGAATGTAATATATTGGAAAAATAAAGCTTTTTAAAAATATAATATGTGCCATAACTTTTACACGTCACATCTTATTAGTTTTTTTTCTCCAAAATGTTAAATTCAGCAAATAAACAGAAATTGTGCACTAAAATATGCAAAAGTGTGTTCTTTGTGATGACTTATTTTCACTTAGAAAATCAACAAAACATAATTTGACCAGGGGTGCCCAAACTTTTGCCTACGACTGTAGCAGCAGCCAACCTTCAGGGCCAACCAGGCCTTAAGAGAAGGCCAAATAATTTATGTGAAATAAAAAATGCATGTTCAATTTTTTGTTCATGTGTATTTAATCGTCATGCTTGTTGTATTCAAACATTGTTTGTTTTGGTTGGAAACAAAAGGGTTACAATCTTGAAACAGCCAAAATAAAATTATCCAATCAGGATTTCTTACTCTGTGATATCTAGGTAGATACTGCCATGTGAGCTCTCCCATTGGTTAGGCTTTCAGGAGCTGTACTGAATGCCTTACACATAATTAAGAAGTGACAATGCAATCAACCAATCACAATTTGATTTAGAGTTACTGGCTTTTGTGTGAAGAAATCTCTTTCTAGGTCTTGTGGACATCCTAGATACTGCAAATATGAGCAGGTTGTTAGAAATGGAAACAGTGGCAGCTCTATGACAGGGATCTTTACTGAAACTTGTGTTACAAGCATGTCTTTACAAGCTTCCAATGTCTGTGTTTAACCTAGAACACCCAAAAAAATATTTATTTGAATTGCTTAGCGCTAACATACTACTAAAATCCCATATGAGCACTAGCAAAAATTAGCATTATCATACAGGTGTTTTTTTTTGTTGTTGTTTCTGACAAAGTTTTTACAATTATAACCCTCTAATAAACACAGTTCTGCACCGGTACTTAGGAAATATGAGGAAGAACATGGTGTACTGTGACGCATGCCAGCTTGTGTGTCTTAAGTTACAAAAACACAGTTCTGTGGGTTATTGTGACCAGAACCTCATTATGAAATTTTCATCTGTGAGAGACCTCTTCTCATAACAAAGCTTGGCATATGACTGGTGCTTCAGGCACAGGGAGTGGTTTGGTGGGAACATCTTAATCAACACTGGGCAAAAACGTCAGCATGGCACTAAGTCCAGCAAGTCCAAGCTAGTTCAGTTAAGAGAGGTGCTGTTGGAGTTTGGGGCTTGTGGGGCTTGAACCAACACCCTGCTGCATCACCAAACCAAACACTAAGCCTAAAATCAGGCCTGTTTTCAGTGTAGTAATGATTCTGTGTACATTTGAGAACAAAGCTTCCTGTTGTAACAGACTGTGTAATACAAGCAAGACAAATTTGTCAGTCAGAACTCAAGATTGAATCTTGTTCTAAACACAGTTTCTTAAAACCAGGCTTGGATTTCTGTACACGTAGAGTTGGGAGAGTCAGTTATCCTCTCCAGTCACTCATCGTCTGGCACATTCAATTTTATATATATATATATATATATATATATATATAAATATATATTATCAATAGTATTCGACTTTCTATGTTAGTGATGAAAAAATGAAATAGCCCCATTTTAAAATGCTTTTTGGATTGACTTAAACTTTTCCTTATTTTCCACTATAGCCTATGTAGTAATATCTGATTAGCCAAACTTTTATCTTATTAAACTAACACGTTGCTAGCTAGGTACTAGAACTCTCTATAATAATACCACTATTAGGATTAATGCTTGTTACTTTAGCATCTATTACTGTCTGGGTACTGTTAGCTTCCTTCATTTCTTGGTTGCTTTGGTGTAATTCTATTTAATAGTATCTCTCTCATTTTCTGATTTAAATGACAGTGTCTGTACAGTTTTCTGTTTGATGATTTGATGATTCTGAAAAAAATGTTGTAAAAGAAAATCTCTAAAAAAACACTTTTCTTTTTAAAAAATCTTTTTAAAAAACACTAAATTGTTACTTAACAGCAAAAAATGTTTCCTCAATGATGGTAAAAATCTGTAAAAATACAGTCTTTCAATTTCTTAGAAATACTGCCTTTTACTGTAATTCAGCAGTTTCACTATTTCAACTAGGTATTCTGACCTACATTATTTGCCATAATAATAACAGTTAGGACCATTAAAAAAAAGTAAATGTCTGTGAAATAAAGGAGATCAATTGTTTTTGTAAGTTTACATTATATTACTGTAAATGAACAACAGCAGTGTTAAAATACAGTATATGTGTGCTTTATTTACAGCATAAAATTGACCATTACACATTACACTTTGACAGTACTTTGACAGTGGACATACTTTTTTACAGTGTAGTGTAACTTTCTGCAGGCATTGTGGACTACTGGGATATTTTTAATCAACACAGTCAAATAAAATATTTTCCCTGTTGGCTCTGTGTGTGAAGTGTTGTAACTCTGTGTTGAGCTGCTAGGAGGCAATGATGAGTGAAAGGCAGGGGGTCCTCTGCAGCACAACTGATTGATGTTCTTTCTAAAAAATCCAGTTCACTTTCTGGTTTGGTAAATCATACACATTTCCATCTATTGAAGATATATATGCGTAGTTTAAATGAGGGACCTTTAAAACAGGCGGCAATTGCATTTTATGGGTACTGGGGTAAAAGGTAAATAGTACTGTGACATTCAATATAGGTAGGAAAGCTGTAACCTGGATAATCTATATGTAATACTTACATAGAAACTGATTAGATCCTATCATATGATGACTGTGATGCCCCAGCAAGGTGTCCCTCAAATGTTAAGCAAAACCTACATCTGTGTTTTCTAGTCCTTCTCTCACTGACTACTACAGAGCATACCAGTATGCTGAGGCGCAGTGCATGCATCAGTATGACTGAGCATAATGAGCACAGAGCACACTGCAGTCGCTGAAACCTGCCCAGACCTGATTTTGCTTGTATCTTTGAAAAGTTCCAGACACTGCAAAAAAATCTGAACAAGGTGTCGTAATCATGAAGTGACAACATGCACTGATAAGAGATGGCTGTAGTAAAATGCAGACTGACACATATACAGCATACTGTACAGCATGACCTTGTCTTAAGTGAGGCAGTAGGTTTGTGTCTCTCTGTGGTTTGAGGCCCAGTTAAAGAATGACACACTTTCTCAGTATAGCAGCTCGGACTCAGAGCGATGCTGCAGTAGCGTCCTTCTCTCTGACTCACCCTCTGAATGGGACGATTCATGCCGCATTATTTATGAAAGTCCACCCTGTGCTGATTTCTTTTCGCTAGCCGCATGACTAAGTCATTAATAATCAGCTCAGAAGAGAAAAAGGCATTGCTGAATAATCATAGTCATCCTTTAGCTCATGTGGCCCATGTTAACTCTCCTGGGTCCTAAGTTAACCCAACTTTTCTTACATTATGTTTAGGGTTGGGTGATATAACGGAAATAAGGTATATTGCAGTATTTAAGAATAATGCTGGTGTTTAAAAATGATGATCGTATTTCAAATTGTTGTCAGATTTCTGTTCCACGTCTGAACGGCCAAATAAACATATTCCACTCATTTACTGTTCAGAAGAGCTCACTGATTGCATGATACCCTCTGAATGGGTGTCATTTTAGCATGAGTTAGCTGAAACTAAGCCTGTACTGTGATGTGTGGCATATTTAGCCAGCTAACTAAGGTTTTGTTAGCTTAGCCAAAATGCTACAATCCAAACATTTCAGAAGTGGTTCATTTTCAGCTTTCTGTCACTCCAACTTGTTTGCTGGTCAGCAGCAATGGAAAAAGAGCTGGACACCTGCATATGTTGTGTTTTACTATGCTGGGTGACTAGCTAAACCAGCACCAGACAAGCATAAATCAGCCAAAACCACCTCAGACCAACATGGAATTCATGCTGGTCTGTGCTGTTTCTTTTTTTCTGATGGGTAGCCAGAATGTTCTGTGGTGAGCAGAATTGTTATCATGCAAGCTAAGCTAATGTTAACCAGCTCCTCTCTCCAGTTAGCAGCACTGTTTGACAGATAGATTCGTGAATTGTGCACTGGATTCTCTTATTTGGTGACCATGTACATGAACAAAATTTTTTTTTAATTTTGATATAGAACAGGTCCAGATGGCACAAAATAAGTGACATAATTGCTTTTATTACTACAATTAGATGGTTTGTAGACATGAAACAAGCAAATGACTTTGATTAAAGTTATTGTTGCACATACAGTCTTGTTTTGCATAACTGTCCTTAACATTTTTGCCATATCTTTGCCACTTTTTGCCACTGGAACTCAAACCTGCCAATACAAAATGTAAATCAAATGTAAATGCAGTTCAGTATGTAATTATATAATTATGTGATATAATTTATAATATATTAGTATGAAATATAAATATCAATAGAAGGTATAGCAAATGTTGATAATAACTCGACTACTAAGAGTTAAGTGCCATCTCTACAATGTTTCTTGGTTAGTAGACATGGTCTTTTGTATTTGCAGATGTTGGCTGGTCAGTTGGTGAAAAAAAAGCAAGAGTTCTTGTTACAGCAGGCATCAGGTGCTACCCTCACACGGAACACAGGCAGCTTTCCATTAACTGCACAGTTCCCATGCACATCTACAGCATTCCCTGTGGACACAGATAGGTGCATAACATGTTTTTAACAACATCCCCTGAGCATGTCACTGTACTCAGAAAGGCCTAATAGTTCTTCTATAATCCTGAGCCTAGGAAACGACTCACTTGGCAGCTTGCAGCTATTTTACAATCTAATGAGTTATCATTGCATGGTGATAAAAATTACTGATGACTCTGAGCTGGCAGAAAAACAAGCAGCGTTTAAGAATCGGCCCAGTTCCTAAAACAACCACTCTGTGCAAGTGGGTTGTTCATCGATAGATGCTGTTGCAATAAGACCATCAATATTCAACAGTGGCCATTCTTCAATGGCCCATCTGTTATTTATTTTGGGCTGTGGACTGTAACGTTGCCGTTCTTACACTAGATCTCATGTCAGCAGAAATGACTGGCTTTGGTCATTTCCTCCTTGTTAGAGGTTTATGAGCTCATTCATAAATAAAATGGGTTCAAATGAGGTTAAATGGAAATACAGCTGTTATTATTGCAGTAGGTTAGAAATCCATGCTTTATTTGGTAACAGGGAAGGTGGAAGAGTGTACTATTTACGTACTTTTGTTGGATTTTACCAGTGATTTCAAATATGTTTTTGAAACATTAATGCAGCTTTTAATTTGGGGTTTATTGGTCTTGTACCATTCAAAGAAAAACCTAGTCTTGTATGATTGGAAATAAGTGCCTGGGAGCACTGCCAAGATGACCGCTGAGTGGACAGACCTTCTTTAAGACTTTGACACCACTGCATTAAACTGTATACTCTCTATGTGGGCCCACATTTCAGTTCCTCAGTCTCATACTAACATAACTTACATATTAATTCCATAGTTTCGTAGCAGTTACTCACAGTAGTTCAGTCTTAATATTGATAACTGATCAATAATAAAGCAGATTAAGCGGTTGTTGGGTTATTTGTATCTATATTTGGTAAATCATAAAGAAGCTTTAAAACATTTCCCTCACTGTAAGCCAGGTAAGGCCAAGCAGTGGGTATGTGTTCACATTCTATGGCATTTAAATGTCATTTATTATAGTTATGGTGAAATTATAATAATCAAGGGACTTATACAGAATACATATTAAGTACAGTACAGTGCAAAAGTTAGAGACTACCCTTATTCACATATTCAAAGGCTATTTGTTTTTATAAAGTTTGTGTCTTTGAGCCATCTCACGCCGTGTGGTCTGAGGCCTCTCGAGACCTTGGCAGTCAGCGGCCCCTTGGGCACTGGTCCCACTGGCTTGGCCAGTAACTCATCCCTGTAAATTACTCACTTTTAGGACATATTTCTGAGAGGATTAGATATAAGATAATCCACTTGCATAAGGAAGGGAAAGCCAAATGGAAAAAAACCTGTAAAAACAGGAGTTTACAAAACTCCACAGCAGCTGTTGGTGTTCTCAGAACAATGGATTGTCCACTCCAATGTTTCATGAGAAGCAGAAAATGCAACCAACTTCTAAGACTGATCTTAAGAAGTGTGAAACAAATATCCCTGGAGCTTTCTTTGAAAAACTGAAAGCAATTCTTCCGAAAAGAACAGAAACTGTAATAAAGGCAAAGGGTGAACACATTAAAGCACGGGTGCCCAAACTTGGCCCAGGAGATCTCCTGGAGATTTCAGATCCAACACACCTGGCTGTAGTAGTCAGATGCTCCTGAAGGCCTTCATTACCTAGATCAGGCGTGCTGGATTAGGGGTAGAGCTAAACTCTGCAGGGTGGTAGACTCGCAGGACCAATTCATATTTTCTGAAAAGTATGTAGCTGCCAAGGATTCAGTGTAATTTTCTGTTAAATGTGTTTTCTTCTTTTTTCCTGACACTGAACAGTGTGTAATTAAATAAACCGATACTTTTACATATTTACATATACACAAAAAAGGAACTGTGTGAATGGAGAGTTTCAGAATAAGGTCAGAATCTTACATCCCTCTTCCCCTGTGTGTGTGACTGTAAACAAGTGACGCTGATTCTCTCTCAGTGCTGCGGACTTTACTCTGCCCTGCAATTTGCAAACCAAAATCTCTTTTCCTCTTTTCGCTCTTAATCTCTTGCCCATGCTCACACTCACCCACTGAGGCCCATGGGACTCAACACTCACATGAAAAAGCACTGCATGTGCATTCATTGATATTAAAGAACAATGTGCATAGCTGGCGTTAAACATAAGCAGAAACTGCACGTGACAGAAGCCACGTGTCATCACAGAGACTCCAAGTAACTTAAAAAAAAAGTTTTATGTTTTGACAGTAAACAGCTGTGGTGTCTGTTAAGCATGTGACCTGTGTGGTGTGTATGTATCTGTGTTTGTGTGTCAGTGAGTCCCTGTCAGTCTACCCAGCATGTCATTAACCAGCAGTCGTGCTGAATACAGGCTGTTTTGAGTTTGAACTGATTGCCCTGCTGACCAGTCCATCAGCAGCCACTTAATAAACAGCAAACTGGAAAGACATGTTTGGTGCCTGAAGCTTGCTTCTTTACTTTTGTACTGGAGCTAACATAATAAAAGTCTATGTCACCAAAAACATTTTGAATGACGTAAGTACTATTTGAGCAGGTTTCGTTTATGTGGGGAGGTTACATGCTTATTCTCCGACTGACCTGGCATCACTGGAAGTTAGACAGTTACGGCACTCCAGAGCCCTATCTGAGCTGGATTAGTTTTACCAGAGACGGTCCAGTAATGTAATTTATGTGTGACATGAATAGCTGATTCGTACGAGATAAAGGATCTGCATAATTTCCCCAAATGACCCCAAATAGCCCAGATCAAAAATCATTGTGTGGATGTTTAGGCCAGCATTGTGCAAAAGGTACCACGCTTCCAAACAGTAACAACACATAGTGCACCTAAATGGCAAATATGGTAGCAAAAAAAGCCTGAAACATGACACTGGATGAGGGAGGGGTCTTTACATCTCATTTCAGAGTGGTGCAATTTGAAATGATGGTGCACAGTCATAGCGCACAGGAGGGAATACACCCTGAATTGTGTTACAAATGTCCTTGATGACTGAAGATCTTGATGACTGGTCGAAGTTTAGTGAAAGTGAAACTTACCAAATGCCGGCCAACAAGACAGAAAATGCATTGTCTTGCAAGAGGCACCTTCCAGATATTTAATTTTCTTTCTCCTTGTAATTTGGTCTTCACCAAAAACGTGATCATGAACTTGAGGATTAAGGAACTGGGTCAAATCAAGTTCCATGTTAGCAGGTAGCCTTGTCTTCAGATTGCAAAAAGAAGAAAAAATTGGTGGCTGTTTTTCATTGCCTGGTTTTGTTATTACATCACTGTGATGTGAATTTGAACAGGACTGCATTTACTGAGGGAGCTCCAAATACAACGAATTATTAAGTATTATACAATACACTCTGGAATTGTAAAAAGACTTGTAAAAACAGACATTGCAGATTTGTACTGGATTAAAATCACAGATCTCCTCAAAAAGCACATAAATTACAGCACATCCAGCAGTGAAGCTAATCCAGCTCGAATAGGCTTAAACATATAAATTTCTATGTCCACAAAGAATGAAAAGGTGAATTAAAGCAGTGTGACCTGAGCTCAAACGGTTCCTCATGCTCAGGCAGAGAGCACTGTCTGTGCTTAGATAAAGGACAGAGTAAAATGTTCTATATTGTTTTTTTTAAATTGGTACAATTTAATAAATGGTACAACTGTCTAACTATTCAAACATCAGATCATGGGTTCAAATCCCAGTGAAGCCACAGCCCTATAGTCAGCAGCTTGTAGGAAGCACAGAATATTATATTCTTGACCAGACTGAGATCAGATGCAAAACTTAAACTTTCAACTAAACTATGCTGTTCACTTGAATTGCAGTGCACAGGCTGCCGGTAAGGCAGTGGTCTCCAACCCTGGTCCTGGAGAGCTACCTTCCTGCAGACTTTAGTTCCAACCTGTTTCCAATAAGCTGTCATGTCCCTTAATTAACTCTAATATATCTGATCGAGCCAAGCAGGGATGGGTTTAGTTACTCAATTAAAGCTTTGCCATCACACCAAAAAAGTGCTCAGAAGTAGAACATGTGATGGTGATTTTGCTTACCCTCAACCATCTAGCTGTCTAAAGTGAATGCAGTGTGCCATTCCAAAATGGTCATCAGTTCAAACTAAAAAGTTACTGCAGGTAACAAGCAATTGAACTCGTTTAATTCTACTCAGATGTTTTGTTCAATGTATTTTTTCATTTTTTGAGGTGAATAAAACCATGTGAAGTAACTTTTTCCGGTTGAATGGACAAACCATTTTTAGAGTGTAGACTTCCATTTTTTATTAGCTACATTAGCATTGTAGTTCCAGTACAAAACTGAAGAAGCAAACTGAAAAACAAACATGAATTGGCTTACTGACAACATTTGAGGTAGGAAAACTGTTTGATTACTTAAATGTCTGCAGCAGTAGTGTACAACTTGATTTTTCATTGGATTCGCTCCTGGTGATGATGCAGGTTTTTTGCAGTTCTAATTTTATTCCCATGAGTTTTCACATGTAGTTGCTCCTGTAGTCTTGCAGGGCCAGACGTGATCTCGTAACAAGAATACACCTCTGGGGAAAACATTACAATTTTGGTTAATTGCTGAATTTGGGCAAAATTTGCTGCTAACAAGGGTACACCCCCTCTAAGACCCACCCACAAATTCCTCTATTCTGGGCTATTTAATGTCTAGAACACAATGATAACACAAACAAAGCAAGCTAGCAAGCAAAAAGCTATTGCTAGCTAACGGAACTGTTTTTAACTGTTAATTTTTACCACAATGTGTTCCTTTAACACAAACACACTATACAGCTATGCTAACTTACATTACATCCATGGGCTAATGACAGGCTTATTGCTCATCTAACAATGTTGACAAGTGCACCATCACGCCTTGTTTTGGGATCTGCCTTAATGACGAGTTGGACTGGTGTCGAAATTTCAGACCTATGTAAGTCTATGCTCCTGCCTACATTAGGCCCAGAGTTTCTCGTTTGTGTTATGTCACGTCTGGACACAAAAGACTAATGTTCCTGAGGACTCAATCAGCTATGTTAAATCAGTAGAATTTAAAAGACATTTCCTGTATAATACGCTACGAATACACTACTGCAAACTAATGTAATATTTTGGGAAAACACATTCGATTAAACTAAACATCAATAAACATGCTGCTGTGTTTTATGTTGGTTGTTGGCAAAGTTCAGTCAAATGTTTCTAAAACTTCACTACTTCCTTCATCCTACCTCCTCCCACAGCCGGATCCCCTCTCTGTAGCTGAGAAGACAATGCACTGCTCTCATGTTGTTATGGGGAATAATATAAAATTACTTCTCAGTTATTACTCAGCCAAGAACAGACTGTTTACCTAAGTGATCTCCTCTCCTGTGGAGTTTACACACAGTCCTGCCTCTCTCACCTCGCCCACTTCTCTCTCTCTCTTTGTTCATTCTCTTTCTTTGACTCCTCTTGTCTTTCTCGGTGTTATCTGAGGAAAGTGGGTCAGATAGGAGCCCACACACTGCTGAACTGTACTGCTTTACTCTTGGCACTGAGCCTCTGCAGCCCTGTTTGCTTTTCTGAGCGCGTTCCGGTGGGTCAGCACAACTTCATCCATGGAATAACAGAGGTAGTGTGTTGCCAGTTCTCATCACTAGCAGTATCACTGTGACCTAGTGCCTCTTCCTCTGACATTAGCCCCCTAAACTGCAGGCTGATTCAGATTTTAAGTCTTATTATTATTATGTAACTACTATGAAACTATTCTGTGGGTTATTTAAGAGTAAGGAATTGAAGTGTGAATCCACCCACATGATTTCTTTATTTCAGTGGCAGACACTAATAAAGTACACTGTACCAGGTTTTCTTTACAATTCTGCATAATTGAGTGGTTGCAAAGAAAGTTATTCAGAGTGGTTTGATGTGAAATGGTTCACTGCAGAGAAACATTCTGGCTCTGGTTTCTTTACAGTGGTGGTGATAGGTGTACCCCTCCACCTTAGATTAAATCATTGTCAAAAATGTAGTAAAACAATGTTTTACACATCAGGCAGCATATTTGTGTGAGGGAGCTTTTTAGAGGAATTACACTCTTCAGACATCTGGTTCCTATCACCACCTCTGTGAACAATCCTGACTCTCTAGATTCTCTAGAACAGATCATTTCACACCAAACCACTCTCATTTTGTTTACATCTCAACCACTAAACAATACAAAATTTTAAAAATCAATGAAATTCTCTTTTGACTACTTTTTTGGAAGATTTGGACTTTATTTAAGCATTTACATTTATTTTTTTGAGACTTTTACTGTCACTTTACTACATTTTACAGTAATATCCTGCTTTTAACTCCACTACTTTCTGCAAGATAGTGTGAAGTAAAAACCAGATTTTCCATATAAATGCATTTTCTCATCAATAAATCAGACCAATCATGCACTGAAATAAATGTTCCTTTAAATTTGCTTGATTCGAATGTGTGCATTGGTTCCACAACCAAGAAACGTGTTACTTCAACACAATTACTGTTGTTCCTAAGATAGATTGGTAATGTAATGTATTTTATTCATGTGGAACCCGAGGTACACATTTCAATCAAGCAAATTCAATGTGTAGTGCACCTTTTATTAAATAATGAATGTACAGTTATAGCTTAGCAACTGTAACTATGCCCAGGCAACTCTTACAAGCTTTCAGAATTAAAGAAGAAAATGCTCAATGCAGAAGACGTAAGAGCTGGATTGTTAGAATATCTCACAATACTTTTACTTTTTATACAGTACTTAAGTACATTTAAAAGCAAGTACTTTTGTATGGGCCCTGTGATGGACTGGCAACCTGTCCAGGGTGTTTCCTGCCTTCTGCTCAAAGACTGCTGGGATAGGCTCCAGCGCCCCCTGTAAAACTCAGAAGGATAAGTGGCTTAGATAAGTGTGTGTGTGTGTGTGTGGGTACTTTTGTATGGCAACATGTTCCAGATCTTATTTAAATGCAAATCCAAATCTGAAAATGCTAATTCAGTTGGGTATTTACAATTGTATTTCCAAAGTGTTCATTCTTTGAGACATAATTCAGATTGAAATACAAAATGTGAATTTGCATTTCTGTGCATAATGGCTGTTCAAGTTAATTTTGAAAAGCGAAGTGCTTTTGACATTTGATTTTTTTATTGTTTTTTTTATTTTTTAACGGTCTGACATATTCAGTCATTTGCAATTGCATTTCCTCATCATTGCACTCCAGCTGCAATAACTGCTGCTGCACCATTTAAGGTGGAATCAGATAATTCGAACAAGAAGCTGGTGGATAAAGCTGCTTTTACACTGAACAAGGCAAGGAAAACAAAATGTCAGAAAGCTTTGCCTTTTGAGATTGACTTTAACAGCCATTATACACAGAAAAGCAAACACACATTTTTTGCATTTGAATTATGTCAAATAATTCACTCAAATTTTAAAATGTGCATTTGAATTTTCAAATTTGCAGTTGAATTTATGAATGTGCATTCAAATTTTTAAATTTGCATTTGAATTTTCAAATGTGCGTTTGAATTTGTATATAGTCTGGAATATGCTGCCATACTTTTGTGCTTTTAATTCCTGTAAAAACATAAATGGAGCACTTTTACTTGGGTAAAATCTTTCCAAAGGTGTCTCTACATTTACTCAAGTACTGAGTTTGAATTCTTTGTCCACCATTTGTCCACCACAAGGAGAGTGAGTGAACAAAGATAGAGAGAGGGAGAGAGAGAGAGAGAGAGAGAGAGAGAGAGAGAGAGAGAGAGAGAGACAGAGGTCAAAGTGAGAGAGGGAGGTAACTGAAGTAAACAGTCTGTTCTTGGCTGAGTAATAACTGAGATGCAATTTCACAGTATAGCCCATAACAACATGAGAACAGTACATTGTCTTCCCAGATAAAGATCGGTCTTGTTTCAGATGGGAGAGGAGCTTGTGCAAGTACATACTGAATTTCCAGCCACAGCGTAGCAACTGTAACTAGGCCCCGGCAAATCTAACAAGCTTTCAGAATGAAAGATTTTTAGCTAGACTGACAACACGAGGAGGAATGTTGGATTTTTAGAATATCTCACAATACTTTTACCTTTGATACATTTAAAAGCAAGTACTATTGTGTTTTTAACTCAAGTATTTTACCAAGGATATCTTGATGTTCACTCAAGTACTGCATTTGTGTTCTGTGTCTTCTTTGCTTTTGCCCTGTTTTTCTTTCTTTTTTGTTTTGTTTTTTATCATTTTTACACATTTGTCCTACTTCTCTCTTTGTTTCCGTCCTTGTATTTACACATTTTCTCTCTCACCTTTTTTGCCATTTCATCCTCTCTTCCTTCCTTTCGCTTCTGCAGCACAGAGGTCATTACCCTCCAGAGAGACATGTGTGCGCACACACAAACACACAAACACACACACACATACATACAGTGAAGTGAGGAAAGAGGACTACTTATTTTTTTAATTTTTACTTATTTGTTAAACTTACTAATGCAAAAGTAACACATACTGTTTCTTGTATAAGGCTTTAGTTACTTTAGTAAAACTTGTTAAGATCAGTTAATTTGGATAAATCCTACAGACAAAAAACTTCCCAGCATTCTTAGCAGTTTTGTTGGTTTATGTTAATTAACTCTTTAGTTCATTAGTTCTCTACACAAATCATTAATTTTGTGTTGTTTAATGTTCTCATGCTAACATGTGAAGCCTGTGTGCATGTTATTGTTACTTTCACCATGACAGTATTTTGTGTTCAGGTTTACCAGTCAGGCAGTGAAAACCAGCAACCAAGCAGTTTCTAACAGAATGGCAAAACATACATGAAGCCATTTGTGTTCTCAGAAAGGGGCACAGAGGTAGCTTACAACTCCTGTTTGTGTTGTAGCAACACCGCCTAAGTGACCAGTTGGCAAGGAAAGCAATTCAAATGCAGCACTAACATAAACAGTGTAAGGCTACTGCAGATTCTGACATGTATGGACCAATCCACCTAATTAGTTTAAACTACACAGTCCCACAGTAAAAACTATTTAAAAAACAATGAAATATTCAGACCATAAATATTTACAATGATTATGTTATGTTTTATTGAAACACAAGGTATTAACCACAATAGTAATGACCTAAATATATACAAAATCATCATTTTTAGGGTAGTTTCTATTGGGAGGTGGCTATCCCAAACCCTAACCCCTAAATTTTAACTAACCTTTTTAGCATATTTACATTTTTTGCATTTTAATAATATTTTTAAAGATGTTTTTGAGTTCTTTTAAAGTGAAGTTCAAGGATTTAGATTTAGCGTAAGTTTAATTTTTTAAAAAAAAACTTAAATCAAAAAAAGCTGCCCCAGGTTTTCATGTCACTATCGAAACAAAAAAAAGTTCATAGGTGGAGCCTATTTTTAGCCACGCCCCTGCATTTTAAAGCAGGAAGTGAGACTGCATCTCTGTCCCTCGTGGCCACATGGTGGGCAGTTAGATCCCATTGTTTTGACGTAACTATGTTACAACGTCTGAAAATCATAGTGTCAAATGAAGTCAACTTTTTTTGTTTTAATGAAAAATATGATTTTATGTGTGTACAGTTGTTCAAAGCTGTGTTTTAAAGTGTTCAGATTTCCATCTCTCCAAAATTGCCAGTTCTGTTTGCAGCATATTGGCTGGTGGGAATATTAAGCTCTAAAACAGAAGCCAGGGGCTAATTAAAATCTGCCCAAGGCCAGACTTTGGACACCCCTGGTGTAGCCATTTGGCTTATTATTTATGTCTTACCTCCAAACTCCCAGGTGTTTTTGGATCAATGTCACGTCTTATGTGATTGTGTTGAGGGGGGAAAACTTCTAGTCCTTCAGAGAAAGTCTAAGAATCTCCGGGAACTAAAAAAATTAATGTCTGTAATTTTTCATGTCACTCATGAATTTGTGAATGCCTGTGCTTAATCTTGAACTGCCTTTTTAGAATGTTCCATCTCACCTTAAATGCTGCAGCAGTTATATTCTGATGCCAATGAATTTTCTATTCCACCTTAAATCCTGCAGCAGTTATATTCTGGTGCCAACAAATTTTCCATTCTACCTTAAATGTTGCAGCAGTTACATTCTGATGCCAATAAATTTTCTATTCCACCTTAAATCCTGCAGCAGTTACATTCTGATGCCAACAAATTTCCATTCCACCTTAAATGATGCAGATGAATTTTCTATTCCACCTTAAATTCTGCAGCAGTTACATTCTGATGCAAGTGAATTTTCCATTCTACCTTAAATACTAAAGCAGTTATATTTTGGTTGAATCATCACTAGCTTAGCGCTAACAAATTAGCTTCTAGAATCCTAGCAAATGCTAGCAGATGTTAGCGTTATTGTTGAGTCTTTTCCAAATGTTTTCAAAGAGTTTTGGCATTTTTGGCCCAAACCGAAGGCCAAGCTCTAGTAGTCATGGTTTGCTACTAGATTTCATTCAGTGCATCATTTTACAAGATTAGTATGATACGTAAATGTTTTTTAGTGCTGATAGTGGCTATAGATATGTTCTGTAATAATGTTCTGTAATCTCTGAATGTCCTTTGTGCTTTTCCATTTGCACATGATTTTGTTTGTCACGTCTCATGATGCGAGAAAACTTTTACTATTTTAAAGCAGGAAATTCGCCAACCCTGTGCATAACACGTGACATTGCATTTGCACTTATTTTGATCATAACAACCTCCGATAAATTATTATAAGCTATTTCATAGCTATATGTTGGAAAACGTTACTAATTCACCAACAATAAACTTTGTAGCCTGTGTATATGTGGTCCTCATCAACACAAACTGTTGGGTCTAATAGCTTTTCAAACTTCCTGTTTTATTATATCAGGACTACATACAGCTTGTGTGAAAGGAACAGAATTACCTAGTTATTTTTTTTATTTTTTTGCCCTTACATAGGAACGTTATGTTGTGGTTGGAATGCCTGAACAAAAATGTTAAAATACTGGTTCAGCTCACAGCGAAGCAATTGATATATTTTTTATTCCCTTTCTGAGCTCTGCTCCAGACCAACTTTAACTCAAGCAAGCATCATCCATTATTTAGCACATAGGCCTGTGAGCCTCATACATGTTTTAGGCCCACTTCGTGACTATGAGAATTTTGCAGGGTTAGAAGAGGAGAACGCTCCCCAAATGGTGCATAGGTGCACAGTCATGACATAACCGCTTTATCTATTTTAATTTCATAGTACAACAAACATGAGGCATTTTTGTGATTCTTTAAAGCAGTGGTTCCCAGCCCTGGTCCTGGAGGACCCCCTAATCAGCACGTTAGTGTTTGCCCTGGTCCCAACACACCTGATCCAACTAATCCTCTAATTAACAAGCCCTCCCTGAGTTGAAGTGGGTGTGTTTTGCCAAGAAAACACAAAAATGTGCAGGTCAGGGGGTCCTTCAGGACGAAGGTTAGGGACTACTGCTTTAAGGGTCTGTACACCTAATGTAGTTAATCAGGCAAGATATGCTTGCACCTCTGAAGTTTGCTTCTTTAAATTTTGGAGTTATACGGCTAATATAGCTAACAAGGGGTTAGTAGCTAACCAGACGTCCAAAGCAGTTAATGCCTCTGAAAGCCCCCTCACTGAAGGTTATTAAATGAAAAGGTTACATACACACTGTCTGATGCCTGAGACAATACAAACCAATAAGGTAAGATCATGGCCTTAAACACTTTTTTACCTCATTCATGGTGGAGAGGTGCATGCACTAGTTTACCATTATCAACATTACCTATAAAAACCCAGAAGACACGTGTAGTTTGATTGGTAGTTTTAGTCAGTAAACAGAATGGATATATTTCCATTGTAGACATGGCAACCCCTGGTTCCTACCACCATCACTGTACATAAATCTCTACAATGCACCATTTCACATCAAAGCACTCTGAATGACTTTATTTCATTCTCAGTGATTGAATTATTCAGACATTTTGATAAATATGTGGTAAATAGAGAATATGGAAATATATATGAAGCCCATTTGCTTTGTCACATGACCTTTGGGTTGTGCAATATGTTTAGGTGTATGAATAAAATGAGATTTGTCCTCTAGAAGCATGTGACAGGCTTTTCCCTTTGTTTATCCGTCTTTTTTGCTCCAGTCTCACTGTGCTGTTCCCTCTCACCTCATTTACTGCTGTTTCAGCATTAAGTGGAAATGCAAGAGATTTCAGTTGCAATCACGTGTGGGTGATGTCCGTTGGTGGCCAAATGAGTAAAGCACAGCGGTGTTCCTGTTTGAGGAGGTTAGTTTACAGTGTTTGTGCACGCGTTTGCACCTTATTTTAACCCACAGATGGATCCAAAATATGAAGTTTTGGACTCTGAATTGCTGGCTGTGAAAGCACTGCACCTGCTCTTTTTTAGCTCCTTCATCAGTTTCTGAAAAAACCCTCCTGCGTATGGCCTGTTTAACCAAACTGAAGGACGAATCACGATGGAAAAAAGAGCATCTCTTCACGAATCAGACATTCATGAGCTGCTCAGCGGGGAGTAGCTCCAGCAGCCTGTACATACCCACGCTGCTCATCTCCTACACATCCTCATGTAGATGACAGCTGGTGCCAAGCTGCAAGATGACAAGCTTCATAAGCCTGTCGCCTTGCCACACGGCAAACTCAGACACTTCCAGAGATCTTGATCCAGCACTGTGCATGTTCAAACTAGCTTTAGACTGACCCCTGAGCAGCCCAGGGATGTGAATTTAATGTTTTTGTGCTTCTTTTGGCTGTGAGAGGCTGATTTTACACATCAACCTTCAACCAGGCAGTGAGGTGGTAAAGAGCGCAGTGGCGGGGTGGGGAGGATTACACTGTCATTTGATATATCTTCATGTTTTGCAGAGCCTCTGTCTATTCCGAGCGAGGGAATTCTTAGGAAATTTGTAGGAAATGTGTGCAAATTCAGCACACCATGCCTACTGTGGGAGAATCACATTCCAATTCAGTTCGCCAATCCCATAGGGTACACATGAACTGAACAGGAAATGCACATAAACGGATCAAACTAGGAAAATTCGTAAAAAATACAATTAAAATTTTAAAATTTTAATTCCTTTTTTTTATTGAAAAATTTTTGTCATTAACTTTTTTTACTTTGACACCACTAAATCCTAAACATGCTGTTTACTCCCTAGTTCATATATAAAAGCTACAAAAACAGCCCATTTTCTATTTATTTTATGTTGCAGGAACAAAAACACATTAACATACAGTTGTATGCAAAAGTTTGTGCACCCCTGGTCAAATAGCATGTTTTGTTGATTTTCTAAGTAAAAATATGTCAACACATCCTATATATAGAACACACTTCTGTCCATTTTAATGCACAATTACTGTTTATTTGCTGAATTTAACATATTGCAAGAAGTAAATTATAGTAACTGTGCACTAAAATTTGCAGCAAAGTGTCATTTTTAAGTGCATTCTCTGTAGAGGATGTGCTACTTTATTTTCAACAGTTTTTGCTTCAAAATTCATGCACAGTGAAGACGTCTGTGCATTTCCAGTACCCAAAGAAATGTATTTTTTTCCAGACAATTTTACCATTATTAAGAGGTGGAGTCATTGTTTCTCTGATGTCTAGACAATTGTAGCCCTGCCCATTCACTCTGAAGGTATAAGGAGTGTTTCAGCCTGAACTGCTTTTTGAATGAAGCACAATACAGGACAGCCAGTGAGAAAAGCCTTGTATGCCCCAAAAATGTAGCTTCACAGGAGAAAGAAAACCATTTGTGACTTTCAATGTAAGTTAAATGGCCACCGGCAGGCCCAAAGTTTTATTGCACAATTCTATAACCCAAGAACAGTCCCTGTAGTTACTGAATAATAGGTCTTAGTGTGTAATAAGCCTGGGATTTTTAAAGTAACAAGAATTTATTCCATGTCATATTGGACCAGTTTTATTGGTCCTTTCTTCATGAAATTTTAACACAGTTTAAATGGCAGCTGACATCTTCAAATTAAATAAAAAAAAACAAGAGATATAAGGATTTGTTCCAACAGTGATGATAAATCACTTACAGCAAAAAAACTGTTTCAGTTTTCTGTCTGTTCAATTCTAAGGGATAAAATGAGGTCGGAAAATGGTCATGTAAAATAAATTATGGCTTTTTTTGCTATAAAAGCCCACATAAACATCATAAGCAGATTTCAGTGAATAAAATAACAGAAACATGTTGGCTGTGGGCCCTTTTACGAGTGAATAAGAAGGTGGGCGACCAACCCCCTGTGTCTGCATCACTGGTTTGGATATTGCCAGTTCACTGAGTCTGTTGTCAAGCCTTCAGTTACTCAGACATCTCTTAAGGCCTCTGTTAATCCCTTTGTGCTGGGAACTAACAGGCAGTTTCGAAATCAGGCTCATTGCAGTCACCAAACATGCACTTCTGTACCTCAGAATTGTTGAAAAAAAAGACACCAAATAATGAGGCCTCAGTCAGATCACAAGGGACTTATCAGTCTTTATGTCATCACTCAGAATGTTCTTGCTCATTTGCCTGTGTCTCTCTTTGTCTCTGCTTTGCATACACTGTGGTAGGCTTGTATTCCTGACTTTGTGAGATATTTCCATTGCCTTCTGTAATTGAATGCTAAATGCAGGGTCTGACCTGTAAATGCTGTGCTACACTTAACTCTAAAGAGGAATTCCACACGTTTTTTTTTATTTCTGTGTAATTAAATCATTGACATGTAAACATCATTTAGAGTGCTTTGATGTGAAATCTTTCATTGCAGAGAAATGTACCAATTTCTTCACTGTGGTGATGATAGGAACCAGGGGTGGCAACATCAACAACACAAAAATATCAATTTTATTCACTATCCAAAATGACCAGTGAACATACACATGTCTTTAGAGTTTTACATGCAATGCTGATGATGGTAAAATAGTGGTACATCTGAAAAAATAAGTTTTCTTATAGTACTATTTTGCCTTACAATGCCTTGCATGTATCTCATGTATCCCTGAATGTATTTGTATTTTTAAAGCATTTTAGGCCTAAAGCTTATCCCAACTATCATAAAAACAATGGCTCAGGCATTAGGCTGCATATTTGTAACCATCATGTAATAAATTCCTGTGAGGGAGCTTTTCTTTTTTTTCAGATGTCTGGTTCGTGTCACCACCACTATAAGCATATCTGACTCTTGAGTTTCTCTTGAATGGAGCATTCCACATCAAACCACTCTGAATGGCTTCGATTACATCTAAATGATTTAACTTAAGCAGACATTTTTTTTAAAAAATATTGAATTCCCTCCTTACGTTCAGGAATCTATCGCTAATCGCTCTTTTACTTTGTCTAATTAAAGCTGCACTTTTAACAGAAAAGCATTGTCACTCATAGGAAGTAACCAGTATTAAAATATTCTGGTTGTCCATCATCCTATGGAAATTTGGTTAGTTAAAAACATACACACACACAAACACACACACACACACACACGCTCTGCCAGTCAACTCAGACTTGAGCATCGATCTTGTGCTTAATCAGTGTTGTAAAGCTGAACAGTCACAGTTTTCCTCCTTATTAAGCACAACAAATCGAAGCGTTCAATAGGCAAATTGGCTATCACTATGGTTACCGTCTCCAGCCACGCTGAGACATCAGTATCAGTCTATGACAGCAGGGCTGCAGAAGTGGATGAGGTAATAGTATGTGGTGAGGAGATTATATAATGTAGGATGTCACATGTGGATGAACGTAGGGAAAATCTCTCTTTCTCTCTCTCTCTCAGCTGCACATTTCACAGCTGTAGAATCTTATTGCCTCTGGAGCTCCTAAATTAAACACCACTCTTATTTATTTAGTGGTGGACAAACTTATAAGGAAGGCGACACACTACCCATAGCATTATACTATCAATGCCACCACACACCATGGCAATCCAGAGGTGAACCTTCAGGGCCTTCTAGGCCTAATGATTTCTGGTAACTAAAAACATGGCTACGATTTTTAGTTCAATTTATTTGATAGAATCATTCTGAAGTACCCTCTTTTCACTGTTAAGTTTTAGATGCCAACAAAATTGTTAATTTCTTGAGATGTTCAATAGACAATTGGCGATTTCTGTGGTATCTAGGAAGATATAGCTAAGTGAGCTTTCCTGTTGGTTAGGACGTCAAGAGCTGAAGAGAATTCATAATGGCTCAGATTAACAATCAGCATAATTATAAAGTGACTTAACATAAGGAATCAACCAGTCATGTTTTATTTTCCAGTAGGTGGAACCAATCTCACTGACGGTAAACACCAGCGACAGCCTAATTCATGGAAACGAAAAACAGCAGCAGCTTTATGCCAGCGTCTCTACTGAAAGGGTCATCGTGAAACTGCTACAAGGTAAGTCTCAAGCAATATTGCCAAGTAAAATTTAAATCACAGAAATGCAGTGAGCAACCAGGCCTAAGGATAAAAACAAATTAAAAAAGGGGAGGGGATAAAAATAATGCTATAAAGCCACAGCAGTCATCATAAAGTAAATAAGAGCCTAAGGAGATGGCTGCTGCATGCATCAAAGAGACAGATTCATTTAATGCTTAGAAATGTGGAGTTATTATTGTTGTTTTACCATACATCATTGCATAATTAACTATATAGTTAGCATAATTAGATACATTTTGATTTACGTTTTGCATCAGCTGGCTTTTTTCAATTAGTTCTGATCAAAAATGACAAATGTACACTATATGGCCAAAAGTATGTGGATTCCCCTTCCAATTCAGCCAAGCCAATTGCTAACAAGTGTATAAAATCAAGCACATAGCCATACAATATCCATACACTGGCAATAGAATAGAGCTCAAATTAGAGAGCTGAAATTTCTGCCCTGCGAAAACTGCCCTAGTCAACTATAAGTGCTATTATTGTGAAATGAAAGCATGTAGGGGAAACAACAGCTCAACCATGAAACAGTAGACCACACAAACTCACAGAGCAAGGCTGCCGAGTTCTGTTGCATGACTCACACAAATTCCCACAGGCAAACCAAAATCTTGCGGAAAGTCTTCCCAGAAGAGTGAACTGTTATAACTGCAAAGGAAGGCCAACTCTGTATTAATGCCCATTGTTTTGGATTCAGAAGCTCCTATAGGTGTGATGGTCCACATACTTTTGGCCATGTAGTGTGAAAAGGATGGGTTTTTCTTATTTTGACCAACAAGACTGTGCTTGTTTTAGTGAGCTATAAATAAAAATTAATTAAAGGAAATGTAAGAGGAGACGTGGACCTAGGAGACTAGGAGAGTTGAAAACAGAAGCAGTGTTGCATTCTAATGGGCCTGTGTTTTCTTTAATGGAGCAAAGTGGATGAGTAATTGTGCTCTGCTTGTACCCCATGTAGAGATACAGAGTGTATCTTTGTGTACTCCCTTCACCCTCCAAGATCAGACAGTTTATTATCATCTCTGCTGAATGAACATTTCTGAATTAGGCCGAGCATGAGGGGTCCTGGTTCATACTGCTTTCAACAACAGGTCTTTTTAAATGCACTGAAGGTTGAAGAGAATACATGTTTTTATGGTGGCCTAGGCAGCCTTCCCTGCTGCTCTTCGGTGAGACGTCAAGGACGCTGCCCTGACTTTTATTGTTGCTGTTTTGAAGTTTGTGAAGGTCCTGTTGGTGAGACTGGCCCTTAACCTACTTATCCTTGCAAAACTACAAGTGAAAGTACTGTCTCCATGAAGGCTTTTGATAAAATATATACAGTAGCTAATGGGGCATTATTCAGTCACTGCAGCCTTTGTTTATGAAGGCAGGATGTAGTCTAGGACGAGCAGGAGCTCTCCTGTTCCCAGTTGTCAACAGTCGTAACAAATACATGGTGTCTTTTAGTTTTAAAGGGCCTGTATCCTATTATTTTCTTGGATTTTGTTTTCCCCCATGGGGTCCACTTATAATGTTAGACTGGTTGTTATGTATGAAAACCGGTCAAGATTCATTGTGCATGATCATTTTCCAACTTCCCTTTATCCCTGACAATTAAACAGGCTGTTTGACTCTCCTGTGTTGTGCTTCATTCAAAAAACAGTCCAAGCTGAAACACTTCTTATAGCTCCAGAGTGAATGGGCAGGTCTGCTGTACTTTAGGCTGAATAGGTGAGCATATGCAAATGTGGTGGTTTTCATGACACCACAAAAACAGTGACTTTACTTGTTAATAAAGGTAAATGTGAATAAAAAAATAAAATAATGAAAACAAAAAATAGTGAAAAAATAAACAATAAAATAGTGAAAAAAAAATAGTGAAAAACCTTTTGTTTGGGTACTAGAATGCATGGACTTATGCACTCTGCATGCACTTTAGGGCTAAAACTTTATCAACAAAATTATCATAAAAAATATGTCAGACATCAGACAGCATATCTGTATGAAACCGTGAAACGCTTCAGACATCTGGTTCCTATCAACACCACAGTGAACAATTCATTCTGAATGCCATTACATCTTATCAATTGGGTTGTGCAGAAATTTAGCAAAATTGGTGGAAATTTCCTTTAAATGTGTTCAGTTTTGACCTTCTCTGCCCACTGTAGCAAACACGCTTGGTCATTCAGAGTGGTTTGATGTGAAATGGTTCAATGTACAGACTCGAATTTCATTACAGTTGTGCTGATAGGAACCAGGACTCCTGATGTCTACAACACAAATTTTATTTACTATCCAAAACCACCAGTGAACCTACACGTGTCTTGTGAGCTTTTATATGTAATGTTGATAATGGTAACATAGTGATAAATCTGTAAAAATAAGTTTTCTTTGGCGAGTATTTTGCCTCACAACAGCCTTGCATGTGCCTCTCCACCATGAATGGATTTCTTTTTTAGAAATGTGTTTTAGGCCACAAAACTATCCTCACAAAGCTATCATAAAACAATGTCTAAGGCATCAGACAACATACTTGTAACCAAATCATGTAATAGCTTTCTGTAAGGGAGCTTTTACAGGCATCAAATGCTTTAGATGTTCCTTTCACCACCGCTGTGAACAATTCTGACGCGGTAAGGTTCTCTAGAGCAGAGCATTTCACATGAAACCACCCTGAATGACTTTACATCTTATCTATTTCATTATGAAGAAATGTTTAATTAGTGGAATTCCCGTTCAAATGTATTGGATTTTGACCTTCTGTGCTTTCAGCCTGCTATAGCAAATAGACCTTGCTCCTCATTCGTGTCTGTTAAATAATTAAAAGCAATGTAAACATTTAACCTGGCTCACAAGCCGGAGATAGCCATGCGCCATTGAAGGAGGAAGAATTGTGAATGAGCGGAGAGGCCTCGGGTTACTGTGCTCAAACGCTGAGGGTCAGTGGCATGGCCAGGATCTGGCCTTTTAAAACATTACCCTGTTTGCCCTGGTTTTGTGCATAGGCACATTGGACTGTAAACAGCAGGTGCAATGTCCGTAACGTTTTAACGTTTAACCAGGGTCTGACCTCTAGAGAGGGCACACTAGGCTGTTGTGTACTTAGCCGGACCAGGGGAAGTCCTGAGCAGGATGGCCCTTGGCCTTGATGGGGTTATCAGTGTTAATGGCTCCCTTTTAGACAAACTGTACTATGCACAAGTTTGAAAGAGACCACTTTCATTTGTTCAGTTTCCAGTCAAAGTACAAGTACAAAGCACAAGCTATTCATTTTCAGTGTCAGAATAAAAGCAGGGGGACATATATTTAATAGAAAATTACACAAAAGCCTTCAAGGCTAAGTATTTCATTGCCACTTTGAACTCCTCCATCCTTCCAATCATAAATCAATGAGTTACAGCTCCGAACTAAATCTGTTCCCAAAGGAATCACTAACATTATGTTCCCATTCAAAGAGACACTAATAATAATTAAATACATGAAGGGTGGCCTCTGACTTTTGTGTAGAACTGTATAATGTACTATTTGGGTGTATAAGCCATTTTGTGACCTACATAGTTCACATCATAGGCAGTAGAGTGTGATTTGAAATTCAATCAAAGCGTTTTTGTGATCCTGCTTTGTGTTTGGATGGGCCGTGAGGAACGTGCCTTGGCAGTGGAAAAGTATTTCAGCCATTTGCATCCTCTCTTAGTCAGTATGTAAAACTGTGGGTCTGAGGACAAATCTAGTTGAAAGAGGCCTATGCGTTTGTGTCTGTTTCTGTGCAAATGTCCCCTTAAGGAAGAGAAGGAGTGGAAGAAGTGACAGATTACAGGTTTTTATATCAGGAAACTTGCAGAGAAGTCGTTGCTTCTACCCTCCGCTCAGACATGGAAGATCTTTCACGGAGAGCAGCATTCATTAGATTAGAAATACACATGTTCATCGTCGACGGCCAGTTTTTCTGAAGCTATCCGCTCAGATTTTGGATTCTGGATTTTAAACAAATCCCAGATGTGCCAATGAACTCACTCAGTTTCACCAAGTTAATCCAATCCCAGAAGCCAAAATCTGATCAGATAGCTTTCGAAAATCTGTCCCCAGAAGATTAAGTGCACACCAATGAGGGAAGCCCAGCTCCTTTGCTGCTGCCAAAGTGCAGAATCATCGAGGAGTAGGACGAATGGCCCATGCCGTCACGTACTGGAGCTGTAGTGCTCATCCAAATGCTACCAGTGTACAAGCTGTGTGTGTGCAGGATACTGTCATATATTCACTCATTTTTCCAAATAGGTGCTGTAGACTCTCTATACCAGTATAAGTACAAACCTCACAGTTTAGTGTATGATTATTTGTACAGTTGCTTAATATAAACAGTAAAACACTTTATATTCTTAACAACTTTATATTTTCACCCATTTTTTGGGAATCCGAAAGGTTTCTATGTGAGTGGCTTGTCTGAGGTGGGGGGTCTGGGGTGGCACCGGCCTCAAACACATGTACCGTCCATTGCTGTAACTGACACAAAGACACAGAACGCTTTCACTATGGAAAGAACCCTGTAATCTTTCAAAGGTTTCTTTAAGTGTTCATGGATCTATATAAAACCATTCTCTTAACTAAAGAACCCTTGAAGAACCATCATTTTTAGATGTGTACTACAACCAGAATGAGATGTCCACTGTAATCTAGCGTGTTGATAGCATAGTATCATGAAACATAATTAAGAAACCAGCAAGTAGATTAGGTTATATTGTGTCTCATTAATTGTATGAGTAGTCTATCTTCCCATTAGCTGGGGTTTGATAGAGACAGCCGTTATAGCATGATTTTAATATGGTGTTTCATCTAGACACTACAGTGTGTTTTTCCAGTAATCAGTGAAGATCAAGTAAAAAGAGAGAGAGAGAAAGAGAGTGAGTGGGAATAAATGGAGGAAATACCTGGGTAACCTGAACAAACTGCTGTATTGTGGATGTACAGTGCAATATAACAAACCGGTTTTCCTGTAATTTATTTTCAACATGTTTTCTATCACATGCCCATTTTTTAAGGAGCCTAAAATGTCTGATATGAAAAGAACAAAGGTTTTGTGAGATGAGTGGCAACAGATGATGTTGTGACAGTTAGGGTTTATTAATGGCACTTTGCCAGCGCCTTAGAAAAACCTGTTTTTTTTACATTGCCAAAGTGAGATGGCATGATTAACAAAAGATAAAGTACTGTGGAAAAGTATGTGATACTTGAATCGTACATACCTGTAGTGTTCTTTTCAAAAGTAAAACAACTGAAAATGGTATGCCGTGTGGCATTTCTCAGACATTAGCCCATCGTAAATATGTTAATGACAATCTAAACAGCTCATTAATCTTCGAGATTTACCCTAACTAGCTAAGATGTGATTACTAATGTAAAATCCTCTTTACTGATTGCAATTTCTTTAGTTAAATATCAGAAAAACAAGTTCAAGCAGGACAATGTAGCACATATTTAAGTAACTGGCAAGCTAGCTCTTCATTACACAACAGCTAGTAACAGACATGATATGGAAAAAATATTATATCATATAAATACTTCATTTTTTTCCTTAAGTCATGATATACAAGTCATGATAAACAATATGCATCACGTTATTTAGTTTCTCTTTGATTCAATAAATTGGAACAGACAAAATAGAACTTGGCGTGCTTACAACTACAATGATTTTTGTTCAACCGCACTAAATCCAGTTAAATGTCCGTGATACACTCAGAAAAGCGTAGTGTGATATTATTTATCATGATAAAGTAAAATTATCATATTGCCCACCTGACTGATGTCAAGGTTGGATGTTTGGCTCACAACTTATGAGGTCTGGTTTGATTGGCCAGGCTGTGCATTGTGATCTTCCCCAATGCCAGAGGATTGCCTTGCTGGTGAAATAGTTCTTCAGATTGATGGCGAATGTGTACATGGTTCTATATAGAACCTTTTTTGAAAATGGTTCTATATAGCACCAAAAAGGTTGTTCTATTGTTAAAAGCATTACATCATAACAAAAGCATAACCCTTTTTGGTTCTATACAGAACCACTTTCAAAAAGAACCATACACCATACACAATGCATTCTCCATCAGTCTGAAAAACCATTTCACCATGCACAGAACCATTTAGGCACTCTATTTAGAACTCATCGTTTTAAATACAATCATTTTACTAAAGAACAATCCAAAAAAAATTACTTCATGTAGTAACAAGCAATTAATCTAGTTTTAATCAACAGTTACACTGATTGAAAGATTCATTTAAAGTGCATATTTAGTTTGAATAAAACAAGTTAATTTACTGGTTACCATATCAAGTAATTTTTTTTAGGTTGCTCTGACAAGCCATTTTTTACACTGTGCCCGCTTCTGCTCATCTCTCTCACACACTGCTCTGTCTATGAGTGGATCTGCAAAGCAAATACATTGCTGATCTGGATTTAGTGGATGTTTGAAAATAGCCAAAGAATTGTACACATTATTATTGTATCCTATATTAATGTAATAAATGATAATGCACTGATGCATTTTGACGCACCTACTAAAGTTTAAAATGAATGAGTTGGAGCTCAAGGTTCCTGAGGAGATAAAGCTGTTGCCAAAAGGCCTGACCCGGGCTGAAGAATGAACGGCAGATTGCATCACTGCAGGCTTATCAGCTCCATGTGAGATAAATTTGTTTCAAAGATCAGGCACTAAACCTTTGCATACTGAAGGCCATTGTCTCAACAAATTGCATCGGGTTGTCATGTCACGTCAGGGGATGTTTGCCTTCTTCCCACTGGAGCTACATGATGTCCAGTCTGTTCTTATAACTCGATTGTGTGAATGTTGCTCATGTTGCACCATGTGCTGGTGCACTGCTGACCCAGAATGCCTTTCTGAGCAGTAGAGGCTGTTTAATCTGCTCCTGGGGGAGTGTCTTGGATGCATTGGCCTGGCTGATTGCCTTTGATTGATCCAGAGAGAGCAAATTTAGGAAAAATATACTAATGGCAGGTCAGCAGGTTCATACTGTATATTGCTTATGTATTCCTAGTCTGTCAAAGGTTTGGAGACACTTTGCTTCTTGCTTGAGTAATGTTTGTTTTTCCCTGCAAAGTGTCTGTTTGCATAAACTTCAGGTTAACACTCATCAAAGTGTCCTTGGTATGAAGGGCAGGTTTTAATTAAGTAATGTTTTGGACACTTTTGGTCTAAAGATGATTTTAAGTTTACAGAAATCAGAGGATGTTTTCTTTCATACCATGATATTTTGTGATTACGGAATTTTTAAAGCTACATTTATTTATTTATTCACTTACCTATTTATATACCTTTATTAATTATTAAAATTAAAAATCTCTTTTGCAACTGAGCCCTGGCCAAAAAGGCAGCGCACAGCAACCAAGAAACAACAACTACAACACCACCACCATAAACAAAACACAAGAGTAATCATAACGATACAATTCTGTAATCGTAATCTTACAGTCAGTCAAGGAGATAAACGACTCCAGTATCACACGTTTCTGCAGATAGAGCACTGTAACTAAAAGCTGCCTTGCCATATTCAGTCCGTACTCTTGAAACATCCAGCTAACTATTAGTACGTAAATCGTACCGAGACTTATTTGTTGATAATAATGCAGACAGATATAAAGGAAGCTGACCAGTAATTGCTTTGTAAACAAAAATAATCCAATGGATTTGTCTTCACACAGAAAATTGGAGGCCAGCCAGCCATTTCATAAGGTTTACAGTGATGAGTTGAATATATAACGTTATAAATCTTGATACAAAATGATAAACAGAATTCAGTGAGTGCAGTGTTGCCTGAGTTGTGCCTACATAAAATATAACCATAGTCTAAAAGAGATAAAAAGGTTGTTTCAACTATTTTTTTCCATGCCTGTTGAGTAAGTGAAGGACTGTTCCCAAAATTAAATCCCAGCTTTACCTTTAGCTACTTCATCAACTGTTAATCCCAGCTTTTCCTTAAGCTTCTGTATTAATTGTTAAACATGCAATTTAAAAGATAGCTTATCAACAAACATAAAATTCAAGTATTTATAAGATGAAACTAGTCAACTGGTCTGCCCAGCAGTGTGTGAATTTGTGGCAACAATGATTTTTTACCAATATTTAGTTTACTGCATCACCCACTACAATCCCACCCTTCCTCAATCATACCCAAGCAGTGCTCACAAGAATAAAAAAATACATAAACAAATGAATTAAAAACAGAGTAGGTTTAGTATACAAGTCAATAAATCATAAATAGTTGCCTAATTGCAGATGATTCATAGGTGTGTTGTCCTGAATTTTAAAAATAAGAAAATCTCCCCTGTATTTCTCAAAGCCCCTAGTATTTCTCTTTGTTTTTCTTTATGATAAATAGTATTTTCCCAAGAGGGCTGTAGGAAGAGTCTTCCTGTATCCACATAGAAAGTTTAGGGGGTTCAGATGATTTCCACTTAATAGTAATACATTTTTTGGCAGCGAGGAGTGCTAGCTTAATAAATCTAAGGTTTACCCCTATTTTTTCTTGTAACACAGATTTATCTCCTAGAAAGGTCTTGGTAATAGGGGTATATTCACTCTGGTGACCTCCAAAATAGCATCTAAAACTGCATTCCAATATCCCTCCAAGTCAGGGTAAGACCACAGCATATGTAACAAAGTTTGAATTGCCAATTTACAATATATCGGCATATACTGGGACAATATATTGAGCAATCATTGTTCATTTAATATATCCTTTCAGGAGTGTATATCCGATCTGTGTTAAGTTTGTAAAGAATAACATATGTTTTGTTTTTTGATCATTAAGAACCAGCCTTAGAGAGCAGAAATTGTGCTGAAGAATCACAGATGCTTCCTGAGAGAGCCTCTGCCAGTGATAGGGCAGAACAGTAGATAATGGGTTCATCTGCATAAAAGTGAACATCAGCATTTAAAACATTATTGCAGGAGTCATTGATGTATATCATGAACAACAGAGGTGAGTGAGTGAGTGAATAAGTAAGTAATCTCTGTAGTGCATTTTGAACAATGTTCGTTGCTCCTAAGTGCTTTACACAGACACTGTCATAGAAAAGATTAAAGGAATAAACACATTTAAAAACCCTAAGCCAAACAACACAAATGTTCCTTTGAGCAAATATAAAAGGACGTAAACGTTAAAAGAATGGGTCTGCTATTCTTGTCTTTCTCTCTGATCCTGTAATATGAGTGTCCATTAACTAGAGGACAAACCAGCTAAACTCACTCTTCACTGCCAGAACCCTCATACCTGTGAAACAAGGTTTTCTCATGACCCTCTCCTTCGTCCGACTCTTTCACTGCTGCTAAAATGTAAACTCGATCCTGTTTTTTCACCCTGGAGGGTCACGATGTGAGACAAAGCAGCGTGGCAGCCCATAATATTTACACTGTTGAGTTTTAAGAAAAGACAGGACAATCTTTGTTTTCATGGTTACGCTCCAAATACAGGGCAATACTGTTATCCTCTGGCCATGCAGGCCCAACTGACTAAGCATAAATCCCATCTCTCTCTGAATTTCTTTGTTTCCTTTTTGACATACAGCCATGAACAGGCCAGAAAACACATATAAACATGATTCATCAGACTGTTTTTCCTCTGATATATTTCCTCTTACTACACACAGAGATGTAAACTACAACATATCTGATACAAACACAGATACGATGTATTTGTCTGGTAGTGCATGTTGTTAATAAGCGACTTGTCTAAGCGATAGTTTGGTGGAAAATCTGTTCTCAAATGTAGTCGGTCAGCCAAGACACTGGTCTGGTGTCCAAAGCTTGTGATATTGAAAGTTCGGATAGAACTTAGGCTTCAAGATGGCTGCTACTACTAGCTATAGCTATGTCACATACTTTTTATCATTTTTATGCATAACAGTATGTCAAATAGCACAAAAACAAAGCACATTTGAGATTAACTTGTTAGCTACATTAGCCTCATAGCTCCAGAGCAAAACTAAAGAAGCAAACTTCAGAACTAAACTTGATTGGTCTTGGCTGATTGACTACAATCAGTGGTTAACCTCTTAAATAACCCCACCTACAGGCCCCAAATTTTATTACACACTTCAAAAATCCAAGAATAGCTCAACCAGTTTATACTGAAGTCCCTGTAGTTATAGCGTAATAAGTGTGTAATGAACCTGGGATTTTAAGGGGTTAAACTAGTCCACAGCACACTGGAGTGTTAGGGTTGCCACCTCAGCCACCTCATCTCAACTTTTTTTTTACAAACATTAGCAGACAGATAGCTCTGCTCACAGTGCAGGCTAAGGTTGGTAGATATCAGTTCAGCTACAGAAGCTAATCTTCTCGGCTATCATGTTAAAGTGCATAAACACGTCACCAGCAGTGCACCTTTCCTAAATAATTGTCTCTACATTGAGGGTAATCAAGCCGTTCTTTGTAAACAAATGGTTTGACAGGCAACCAAAAACCTTTACAATCCAGGGAAATCTTGACAGGCGGCAACCTTGAGTGGAGCTCAGGCATCTTTGGTTTGTATGAATCGGAAATGGAGCTGAGATCCTGTACTGTAACTACTGAGTCACTACCGAGGAAGCTAAATCATGTGTTTGGTCAGACGGCCTGTTCCATGTCAATGATTTTTTTTAATTTGACAGCCTTGCTCTGATGTTTAACTGGCTGTTTGCCAACTGACTGTTGCTAAATGCATTTAGAGGCACCCATTTGCATCTAGCTAGCTAATCAAGTGTTTGTAGATAATTATTGCTAATCAGCTCCATAAATTCAACAAAGTAAAACTGGTCACTTATGTTAGGTAGGAAAAACAGGGTTTTCAGTAATTTGAGAAGTTTCCAACATGCTGCACAGGAGTGAACTATTTTATGAGTTTCCTGTATTGTTTCTACTACCAGTCTCTTTAAAACATGAGGCCTGTCCTCCAAGAATACAGTTAAAAAAGACAGACTGTGTGGCACCATTGATTGTAACAGTTCATTAAGCTTTAAGGCGTTAATGTGACTATTGTCAATAGTTTTGATGCTAGATCTGCTGGAACTAGGACTGCTTAAAACAGCCACGTAAATGAATTGATGTCTGTGCTGAGAACTCCATGTAATACCATATAAACACCCCCCCCACACACACACACCCACCTCCCCACTCTCCAAAATCCTAATCCAACCCCTGACTGCATTTCAGGCAAGAGGAAAATTGTGGAAATTTGATTCTTCCTCCAACTATTGTGAAGATGATGCAATGCTTTGCAATTGTGTGGCCTGTTGTAGTCATGTGTTTTCCTTTGTAATCTCATGCTCTGAATTATGTTTACAGCGCAAACACAGGCTCTTTTCTAGGAACAGCAGAGTGGTGTGCAGATGGTTTGTGCTGTGTGAAGTGTGTGTGCTGCTGTCGTAGGAACAGTGTAATAAGTGACCAGGGCAGACTCACGTCACAGCGTGTTTCCCCTTGCCAGTGCTGACCAATTTTCCCTGGCTGAGCACGTACCTGCTGTTTTCATGACCCTGTTGGTAAGGTGACACCAACTGTGTGCTACCATTATTTGGATGGCTAACTCTTTCTCATGTTTAGTGGAATTTTTTGACACATTGGCCTCTCGTACAGTAGCTGACAGCTGAATGGCCCAATGAGAAGAGAATATAAGGGTTGAAAACAGGCACTTTACAAATTTAGTGTAGTGTTGAAATATTTTAATGAAAAATGATTTTTCATTGTTTCATTGTGTAAAGCAAGCAAAAAAAAAAAAAAGGTTCAGTTGATTTGAGTGACTTTGTGTTTTAGGCACATGGGGAATTCCACCATTTTCTTTTGGGGTTTTGTTTGCTTGTTTGTTTGTTTTGGTGGAATGTCTACATCACTAAATCGTTAAGATTAGTGATGCACTGAAATGAAAACTCCTCAATCAAACCAGACATTCAACTCAAAATCGAAACCCAAAAATAGAAAGAACGAGTTTCTTTTATGTGGTTCATTCAAAGTCAGAGTTTAAAACATGTTTAGAGCTTTTAACTGACTTGGACTTTGTTAAAACAAAGAATTGAACATTCCACTCTGACCAAAACAGTCATAACACTACCAAAACTTTACCAAATGTTTTGGTAGTGACTGTTTCGTTATTGACAATTTCATCTAATTTCGAGAAGAGCTCAAAAACGCTAGCCAGTACATGTCTAACAAACACAGCTTTGAACACTTGCACACAAAAAATCATAATATTTTTCATGAAAACACAAAAAAATGTACCTAATTGCAGAAAATGTGTGTTTTGGTGACACTGACTTTCAGAGTTTGGGACATATTTATTTCAAAACAATGGGATCTACCTGCCCACCATGTGGACATGATGGACAAGGATGCACTTCCTGCTATAAAATGCAGGGGTGTGGCTGAAATAAGGCTCCACCTATACATTAAAACTCTGTGTTTCGGTAGTGATATGAAAAAGTTGGACAGCATTTAAATTTTTTTTTTTTAGTTAAAAGTTAAAATCAAAATTTAAAATCTATATCTTTCAACTTTCTACACTTTTCAAACAACACCTTTCAAAAAGTTTATCACCAAAAGAAAGAAAAGCGTGTAAGCTAAAGACTGTACATAACACAGCTGTAGTGGTCTGGGTTTGTGTTTCACTGTTTGTCTGCTGCTTTTCGGTGCATCCTGGTTAAGATGTAAACAAAATTATTCAGAGTGATTTGATGTGAAATTCTCACTTCACATCCTTTTGTTTCTGCTAAAATGAGTGATTAAACAGCAGCTACAGCAAGTTGATCAGGCACCTGTTGATGGATAGTTTTCAGGGTTGTTTTTGTGGGTTGTTTTGGGGTTCATTCATGCTTTGGCATGGATCGTGATCCCCAAGATTAAGCCTTCTCTGCACTTTGCCATGCTGTGTGTGCATCTCTTGAATTCATTTCTCATCTCTCTGCGGGGCCGTGTGAAGTCTGGGGCTTGGGGCAGTCACAATGGATGTCCTCCCCAAGTGATGGCACAGGTGAAAGAGAATTTAGGGAGAGAGTATGAGAATTGGAAGCCCAAAAAAACTTAACTTGCATGATTAATGATTAGAAGCAGCTATTTTTCAACCATTCAATTGGCAATCAGTCTTTTTTTTATTTTTGCAAATCTGTGTTAAGTGAGTTAAGTGCACTTGTGCTGTATTTAAATGCACCTCTGCCAAAATGTTTTAGTGTAATTACACATGACTTGTGTTAAGTTGTCAATTGCCTCTTTACTTTCAGTGTAGCTTTTTATTTGATTCATGTTATTTAAATAGGCAACATATTTTTAATTTGCAAATTTAAAATGCCAGTTTGACCCTCTAATTTTTTTTTTAATTCAACTTTCACTAATATAAAGTACTTGAAATGTGCCAGTATGTTTCATGAGTTCATTTAGCTCATACAGTGTGAACTTCGGGTTAGAAAAAAAAGGGGTCAATAAAAAATGGGTCAAAAATATAAATTCATGATGTATCCCTAATAATCCCTAAAGATAAGTTTGTGCACATGGAAGTATGTAATTCTACTACAAACCCATTTCCAAAAAAGGTTGGGACAGTAGATAAAATGCAAATAAAAACAGAAAGCAGCAATTTATATATCTGCCTTGACCTGTACTTGAACAAAAACAGTACAAATCTTATTAACTTCATTGTTTTTGTAAATTAATGCTTGCAACACATTTCAAAAGTTGGCACAGGGACTGTTTAAGACTAGGAGCATGCAGGAAAGGCCAAGTCCATATGAGCAAGAATGGTCAAGGCTCACCACATTGCAAAAACAATGCAGGAGCAACAGTTTAAAAATAATATTCCTCAGCCAGGGACTGCAAGGACTTTTAGTTAGTTCACCCTCTATGGTACATAATAATGTCAACAAATTCAGGTAATCCAGAGAAGTTTTTGTGCATATAGGGCAAGGCCGAAAACCATGACCGAATGCCGTTAACCTTTGACCCCTCAGATGCCACTACAATAAAAAACTGGCCTGCATCCGTAATGCATATTACCACATTGACTCAGAAATATTTTGAAAAAACGTTTTCAATAAACAAGTTAGGACTGTACTACGCATCATGAAGTCATACATCAACAACATCCAGAAACGTTGCCGACTTCTCTGGGCTGGAGTTCAACTAAAATGTTCTGATGCACAGTGGAAATGTGTATTGTGGTCTGACAAGTCAAACTTTCAGATTATTTATGGAAATAATGAATGTCTTGTTCTCCAGGCCAAAGAAGAAAAGGACTACCAAATTTGGGAATGAAAAAAAGTAAATTTAAATAAAAACAAAATGCAATGATGTGCCAATCATTTAAAACTTCATGAGGAGCCACCTGAGAGGCTTTTCCCACAGGACTGAAGAAGACACTCATTTGCTGAGACCTTGTTTAAAATAAACATAAGCATCAACTTCACTCTTTATATTTGTCTTACAAACAAATTTTAAGCATTTAAGCCTTTGTGTCAAGATTAAGAAAACCACATTTAGGCAGGCGTACAGTAACAGTATATCAGCAGTCTTTTCTAGAGCATTGTGAAAGTATTTGACTAAATCAACTATTCTGGATCAGACTGGCATGCACTTGCCTGTTGCCTGCATTCAACTAAAACCTGTACTTCCTAGGTCAGTAAAGCTGTTGCTGCATGCGTAACTGTGGTATGTGGGTTTCTAAACACCCGTCTGCACCTCATTGTGTGTGGTGTGTGTGTGTGAAGTTGTGTTTGGAGGTGTGTCTGGTCTGGGTGTGTTTTTGCATTCATGCACACTCAATCATGTGAGAGCATGTGTATGTGCACGTACGTCTGTACAGAATGTACATCTTGTTTTCATTCCAGACAGTTCAGAACACGTAGAATGAGCATGAGAGAGAAAGCGAAAGCATCCCAGATATAAGCAACATACAGACGTATGCACAACTTTGAACACCCCGCAAAATCACGTTGCTTTTTTTAAGTGAAAATAAGTGAACATGTCCTCCACAAAGAACTTAAATATGGCTTTTTTGGCAAACTGTAGTGCACAATTTCTGTTTATTTGCTGTGTTTTACATATGGGAAATACATAAAACACCTACCATAACCTTTGCACAGGCCACATTTTATGTTTTATTTTTTTATGGTAAATTCAGCAACAGTTGTTGAACAATAATTGTGCATTAAAATGTATCTCTGTGGAGGATGTTTTCCCCTATTTTCATACAGAAAATCAACAAAACATGTCATTTGACCAGGAGTGCCCAAACTTGTAGTATTCCTCATTATAAGAGAAACAGTTTATAAGATTATTCAACCTACTTCTAGATGTTTATGCTTATTTTCTGTACTTTTTTAAAGACTTTGGGCCAATTGGGAGAGCGGTGAGGCCTCCCAGAATGCTGTGCAGCTTTCCACAGCCTTGTTTAGGTTAAATTTAATGTTCAAAGTGTTGATGCTTATAAGGTGTAAAACGTGTCATGTATTGTTTGGATTTTATCGAGTCATCTTCTGCTTAATTAGTGTGGTTCAAGTGCGCCCTCTCTGAGTGACGGTTTCTGTTGGTGACCTTTCTCCATTCCCCTGTGGGTGAGCAGTTCCTCTCTCTGCCTGCTATTTCAATAAAGAGCATTTTTTTTGACAGAAAACAGCAGGCTCCACATCTGGCATGTGCTGGAAACCAAGTTAACATATTCGTTTACAGCAGAGATTTTCAGGCTGCTTGTATAAACAGAAAAAGAAAAATCTTTATCAAATGCTTTTAACATTATTCAGCAAAAATCAAGTTAGTGTGCCACTAATGTCTGATAAATAGAAATGTTTATGTAGCTGAGCAGTTTGTTTTTTATTTTTTTTTATTCTATATGGTGCATCTTACTCACAGTATCCACAACCTGACAGATAACTGCAGTGTATGTAATCCACTGAGTGCTAGGCTTTGCTTTGAAGAACAGTTTAAAATCCATAAAAATTAAATAAAAAGTAAGTCTTTCTGGAAATGTGCTTTCAGTCTGTTTACCATTTACTGTGCAAGGTTCCCTTTGGTTTCATTTTGAGAGAAGAAAATGGAACAAAACAGTCAAACAAGCTGTGTCAGGCAAAGCATTGCTTTAGGACAGAGTAGAGGTGTTCACTAAGCATGACTTCATTATCTTTATTAATGCAAACCTAAATATTATCTTATACCATGAAGTATTTGATACACATTGTGATACTAAATACCATCTATATGACACTAATGACCAGCTGATGCTTTTGTGCTACGTGTGTCTATAGAGATATAAAAAGCAGTAGTAAGCTGCTGCTGTAATGGTAATATTCACTTTTGTAGCCCTACTGCCACAATCTGTTTATACAGCACTGTGCAATATCATCAAAATGACCATTAAGTGCAATTAGTTATAAGTTATTTACTTTTCAGGAGATATTTCATAAGAGGTTAGATACATAAGGGTAAAGTCCAATTAAAATAAATGACAAGACAAATTTCAAAACTGGAGTTAAAGAAGTTTTTAAAAGATCCAATCAACTGTGTACAACCTGCCAGACCACCAAAACTATCACCATCAGATAAACACTAGTTAAAGCTTTCATCTTCAAAAAGCATAGGAGCAAATCAAGCTCCACTCTTGCTTCAGATCTGAAAAGACCAGAAACTTTTCAGTCCAAAAGAAGAAAATTTGCAAATCAAACAAAGAAGCTGCTGGTGTTCTCAGAACAATGCACTGTCCACTCCAGAGTCCAGACCTCAACATCATTGAATGTGTTTGGGATTAATTGGGTCATAAGAAACAAACCAACTTCTAAGACTGAACATTGGAGATGTGGAAAAACAACCCTGCAAATTTCTTTGAAAAACTGAAATCTATAATAATGACAAACAGACACACTACTGAGCAATTTTATGACATTTATTTGCTGAGGTTTCTGTGTAAATTGCTATGAAATATGTTTTCTGTTTTTTTCATGAGAGAAAAATGTATAACTTGTATTTAACTTGTTTTGACTGGAAATTAAAGCAACACTGTGCATTTTGGGGATATGGAGACTCCACTGGTAGAAATGTGTAATTGCATGATGTGGACAAATGTTTTCCAAGCATGTGAGTTTTACATGCCGTATTTAATGTATGTTTTCTTTTCTACTGCCTTTTCAGGTGGTGTCTGACTTTTGCACAGTACTGTATGATACCATGATACCGTGATATATATAATGAAGTGGCAAGTGTTATACACTGACTTGCCACTTCATTAAGTACGGCTCTTTGTTCCTGCACTCTATTTCAACAGCACCTCTTATATAAGTGCACTTTGTAGTTCTACAATTACAGACTGTAGTCCATCTGTTTCTCGGCACACTTTGTTAGCCCCCTTTTACCCTGTTCTTCAGTGGTCAGGACCCCCATGGACCCTCACAGAGCAGGTACTATTTGGGTGGTGAATCATTCTCAGCACTGCAGTGACACTGACGTGGTGGTGGTGTGTTAGTGTGTGTTGCGCTGGTCTGAGTGGATCAGACACAGCAGTGCTGCTGGAGTTTTAAACACCTCAGTGTCAGTGCTGGACTAAGAACAGTCTATCAACCAGAAATGTCCAGTCAACAGCACCCTGTGGGCAGTGACCTGTGACCACTGATGAAGGACTAGAAGATGACCAACACAAACTATGCAGCAACAGCTGAGCTATCATCTCTGACTTTACATCTGCAAGGTGGACTGACAAGGTAGGAGTATCTAATAGAGTGGACAGTGAGTGGACAAAGTGTTTAAAAACTCCAGCAGCTCTGCTGTGTCTGATCCACTCGTACCAGCACAACACACACTAACACACCGACACCACGTCAGTGTTACTGCAGTGCTGAGAATGATCCACCATCTCTGTGGTGGTCCTGGGGGGGTCCTGACCATTGAAGTACAGGGTAAAAGCAGACTAACAAAGTATGCAGAGAAACAGATGGTTTACAGCCTGTAGCTGTAGAACTACAAAGTGCACCTATATAGTAAGTGAAACTGATAAAATAGACAATGAGTGTAGACACAAGGAGACGTACTTAATGAAGTGGCCAGTCTGTGTATATTCAGATGCTATATTTAATAACAAATCTTATGTTAAGATGTCATTTTTTCACAAATGTTTCGCAGGACTGAATAAGGTATATGCTGAAGGTGTTCTTTACTAGACTGTGTTTGTGGCTGTATTATGCTCTCAGAGGAGATGGTCACATGCGGCAGCTCTTGAAGGCCACGTGCTGTCCGCTGCAGGCTGTAGAGGCAGCACCGACTACTACACATTACACACACACATATATGCACATACATACACATACAGTAGGACAGAGGAGACTGTCAATGGATATTAAAAGTAAAATAAATGGTGCAGACAAACTGTCTAAGATTGCATTTACAATTAATAGAAGCTAATATCTCACCAACTGGTATTGTGCAAACATCCTTGCCTCACACTGTGCTGACTAGTTAAGCCGTCTCAAGTAGATTTGCTTCTGTGATTTCTGATACTGTTTGATTATATGCACTGTGATCTATACTAAAATAAACAGGAATACAGACAAAATTCAAGCTCTGAGATGGCTGCTGATATTGTTTTAGCCTACTTTTGCCCCGTTTTACAGATTAGCCACTCTGTGTGGTTTGAGGCTAGCATGTGATGATTTAGGCAAGTAGTTTGTGAGAGTAAATTAATAAATAATAAAGTGAACTCCTTTATTAATAAAATTGTCGTTTTAATGGCTGATTTCAATCCCTCCTCCATGACCCCAGTGCCTCATTCTCATCTGATTAAGACGCGTGACCTCGCCTGTTGGGTCTCTTGCTGCATGTAAATCTTTTTGGTCGCCATGGTGAGAGAAATATTCCTTTGGGCTCCATGTCTATCTGGAAACTGAGAGGCGCTGTTGAATATGAATTGTCCATTATGAAGTCCATCATGCTGACCTTATACTGACTGAGCTAATCAGTCTTGTTAGCTGTGATCAGGTGAGTGGTACACAGACTGAGGGGGTGGGGGGATAGAGACAGAATGAGGAAGAAGAAGAAAGAGCAAGAGAGAGAGAGAGGTTGTTTAAGGACACATCCCCAGAGGACGAGAGGGAGGTCGTGTTAATCAGTACCAGGCTGTGTTAGGAAAGTGAGCTGGAAGGTGTTCAAGCTGTATGTTGTTCTATTAAACATGAAGACACCGTTAAAATGACTGAAAGAGGCCTGCTGTTAATTTCACTGCCTTAAGGAGAGCCACATGTACGATCCTTTCTTTAAACTATTTCTTAAAAATGTACACAATTCTCCCATTAGTGCTCGTTAGTGTATTAAGACCTATTTGGATCGGATTAGAAATAGAAAATAACCGCTATTGTATTCTGTGGAAAAAGAGTTTCTTAAGTAAAGAGGCATGAAAAGAAACGTTTACTTGTGTTCTGTGTGGCAAAAAATAAGCCAATATCTACTGCCCCCCTCAAGTATACTACGAACTACTAGAATCCCATAGGAAAGCTCTGCAGATGTTAGCATTACCATAGAGGTGTGTGTTTTCCTCATGTTTTGATGGAGTTTTGACATTTCTGACTTGAATTGAAGGCTTAACTCTCATGGTTCTCTACTGGTGGATGTGGATCATTCAACTGAAGTGGTTCAAAGTCAGAGTTTAAAACCCATTTTGGACTTTTAACTGACTCGGACTTTAGACTAAAATCCTTTTGCTTTGAATGACCCTGTATTTTAATTATGTTTCTTTTATTAAAATAAAAAATTGAATATTTCATAACCTACAGAAACATTCATTACTGCAACCTTACTAAATGTTTCAGTAATGAATGTTTCTGTAGGGACAATGTTAGCTAATTTTGAGCATTACTTAAAAATGCTAGCCAGTACATGACTAGCAAACACAGCTTTAAACAGTTGGACAAACATAAAATTACAATATTTTTCATTATAACACAAAACGTTACTTAATCACGGAAAATATGTGTTTCATTAGTGACAATTCTTAATGTTATACACTGATTTTAAGATTTTGGGGTGCATTTACTTCAAAGCAATGGGAGTCTCACTTTCTGCTTTAACATGCAGGGGTGTGGCTACATTAAGGCTCTGACTACCTTTTTTGAAAACCTGAAACTCATAAAATCTTTTAACATGACTTTTAAAGGAATCTAGAAAGATCTTTAAAAAACATGGAAAAAGTGGTAATGGTAGTGATAGTGTCACAAAGCAGCCCCAGATCATCACAGGACCTGGATGACTTGTCATAATTGGTGGAAGCATTAGTTCTGCTCTCTATCAAAAAATCCTGAAGGAGAATATCTGCCAGTCAGTTCATGACCTAAAGCTCAAGCACAGTTGGGTTATGCAGCAGGACCGTGATCCAAAGCACACAAGCAAGTCCAACTCTGAAAGGCTCAAAAGAAACAAATTTAAGGTTTTAGAGTGGCCCAGTCAAAGTCCTGACAATCCCATTGAGATGCTGTGACAAGACCTTAAACAAGCAGTTCATGCTCTAAAACCCTCCAGTGTAGCTGTTATACAACAGTTCTGCATCATCATCACTTTTCATCGTCTGTATTATTTATACAGCACTATTAAACAATTAACAACAAAAGGACAAAACAGGTATAACATTCAAGTATAAACGGAACAATGAAAACATAATGAAAACAAGTAGATCATTAACAGAGATTTAAATGAAGATAGAGCACAAAGAAGAGTGGGCCAAAATTCCTCCACAGTGATGTAAAAAATGTTTGATTGCAGTGATTTGTGTTTTGAATAAATCTTTCTCTTCAGTAAATGGAATGAGCATTTAAAAGCTGCATTTTGTGTTTACTCGTGTTCTCTTTATCTTATATTAAAATGAGTTGGATGATGAGAAACACATAAATGTAACAAATTAGCAAAAATAAAAAAACGAGGTGGAGGCAAATACTTTTTCACACCACTGTACTGTTATCTATAAAAACAGAGAAAAGTATTTTGCGTAACTAAAACATACTAATGCTGAAGGCTGTCAGGCCTTTTGCTCGTTACCAGTCTTTGGTGCTTTAAATGGGTTTTTCTTTCTTCTCTTACACACACACACACACACACACACACACACACACACACACACAATGGTGCCGGAAACCATTTGTGTGATGCGTTGGGAGTGAGGTGTGTTGTTGTTGTGAAGTTAAAAATAGATTCAAAAACAGCAACCATTGAGTTTGGACTAATAAAACATCCTGCATAATCAGTACAAATGTACACAGGGAGAGAGAGAGAGAGAAAGAAAGAGAGAGAGAGAGAGAGAGAGACAGAGAGAGAGAGAGAGAGAGAGAGAGAGAGCGTGTGTTGTATGTGTTGTGCGCCCTGTATTTTCCCCAGTGTTTTCTTCACTCTGGTAATGAATGACTTCCTTTTAATTACAGAGAAGAAACTTGAGTCGAGAGCAAAACACTTCGCTCTGCTCTCTGCAATAACTCAACCATTTAGAGTGGAGACGCCTGACGATGGCCACGTATTGCGTGTGAATGTTTGTGTGAATTGCTGGAGTAGTGCAGCTCAGAACTGCTGCCCTTTCTGCTCTCCTCAGAAGTATAAATGACCACTGAATGACTTTAGAATCACTGAAAGTTCTGACTTTTTACCTTGTATTTCCACTTACTGACCACTTTGTTAGAAACACCTACCTTGCATGTCCACTCCCAGGCCATGCTATTAGAAACACCTACCTTATACTTCCACTCACTGGCCACTTTATTAGAAACACCTACCTGGCTTGTCCACTCAATGGCCACTTTATTAGAAACACCTATGTGGTTCGTTCACTCACTGGCCACTTTATTGGAAACACCTACCTTATACTTCCACTCACTGGCCACTTTATTAGAAACACCTACCTTGCACGCCCACTCCCTGGCCACTTAATTAGAAACACCTACGCTGTATGTCCACTCCCTGGACACTTTATTAGAAACATCTACCTTATACTTCAATTCACTGGCCACTTTATTAGAAACACCTACGCTGTACGTTTACTCACTGGTCACTTTCAACTGTCTTGTACTTCCACTCCCTGACCTTTTTATTAGATTTTTATTAGAAAAACCTACCTTGTACGTCCACTCCCTGTACCCCATACCCACTGTACGTTGCATCCCTACTACCTTGCACTTCCACTCACTGGTCACTTTATTAGAAACACCTTGTATGTCTACTCATTGGCCACTTTATTAGAAACACCTACTTTTTGGGGCCATATATAAAGGTGTACAAGAATGTATCTCATCTGTTGTCATGAACAATTTATAAGCTGCTCTCTAGCCCATTTGTAACTGGTCGGCATTTGACCACAGGACCACTACTGACCAGATATTATTTGTATCAGGAACAATGGTGTTGCTGGAATTTCACACACATCAGTGTCACTGCTAGGTTGGTCCACCACCCAAAAAATATCCAGTCAAGTGTGGCTCTGGTCAGAAAGTGACCTTTGATGAAGAGTTGGAAGAGAGTTAACACAAACTGTGCATCACCAGATGGGCTACAGCCTCTGACTGCACACCAGCTTGGTGGAGCTACGCAGCAGTGGTTTCTTATAAAGTTCCTGGTGAGTGCTGTAGCGATGCATAGTCATTTAGAGAACAGCAGCACAATGTCAAATGGAAGTGTTATCACAGGTAGTTCAGGACATTCAGAGTGCCAAACATGTCATTTGCAGCACTTTCAGGTTTGTGTGCTGAGATCTTTGAGTCAATATTGAGCGAGGACCACGCGACCACTGTGCTACTAATATCCGCTAATGTTCAGCTGTTCTCTGCTTTATTTGACTTTGTAAGTGAGTTGTTATGTAACAGGCACACATCCGCCTCTGAGAGCAGGAGGAAATGGAAAGTGTACTAGAACAAGAGAAGAGGACTGAAGAGTGTAGCTGTGCCTTAGGAATACAGAGAAGAGAGAGAGCATACTGACAGAGAGAGAGAGAGAGAGAGAGAGAGAGAGACAGAGAGAGAGAGAGAGCATACTGAGAGATAGACAGACAGACTGAAAGAAAGTGACAGAGAGACAGGCAGACTGACGGAGAGACATAGAGAGAGAGACAGATGGACTGACAGAAAGAGCGAGAGAAAGACAGAGGGAAAAAGACAAGGGCAGAGAGAAAGAGACAGGCAGAGACGGACAGAGAGAAAGAGAGAGAGAGAGAGAGAATATACTGAGAGGGGGAAAGACAGAAACACTGAGAGACATAGAGAGAGACACACAGTGAGAAAGACAGAAGGGCAGAGAGAATGAGACAGGCAAAGAGAGACAGACAGAGAGAGAAAGATATGTACAGAGAGAGACAGACTCAGAGAGAGAGAGAGAAAGAGAGACAGGGACTTAGAGACAGAGACAGACTGACTCAGAGAAAGATAGACTGAGAGAGAGACAGAGACAGACTGACCCAGAGAGAGGGACAGACTAAGAGAGAGAAAGAGAAAAAGAGAGACAGAGACAGACATCAGAGAAAGAGACAAAGAGAGGGAGACAGAGAGAGAAAAAAGATTTGAAAAAGAAGAGACAGAAAGAGAGAGATGGACAGAGACAGACAGACAAACAGAGAGACAGAAAAAAAATAAAGAGAAACAGATGGACTGAGAGAGAGAGAAATAACAGACAGATTGAGAGAGAGAGAGAGACCAATGAAGAGTTAACCTGAGTAAAAAAGCATAAGGAAGATGTGAAAGGTGGAGAAAGGGAGGGAGAGAGGGAGAGAGAGAAAGAGAGAGAGGGGAGGACTGTTTCCCAGGGTGCTGTGTAGAGTATCTGCTTGTTCCCACTGTGTTGTTCAGTGTCTCCTTGTTCCTGTGTGTCAGTGTGTATGTGGAATGTGGGAAGGCTCATTGTTTCTGAAGCTGCAGGTCAGTGAAGGTCATTCCCACGGACGCACCGGTCCTGTTTGTCCTGCCAGACTGAGACACAGGGATGTGTATGGCCATGACCGAGCCAAGTCTGCCTCTGTGAGTCTGCCGTGCAGTGCCAGAACTCAGCCACAGCATTCCAACTGCTTTTAATGAGATTCCATAATACCATCACATCTCTCTGAGAATCAGAGCCGTCTTTGATTTTTTTTTTTTTTGACATCCCAAAGCAAAGCAGGATCCATTACCCTGCTGTAAGAGCATTTGTCCTGTGTCAGAGGACAAAACTGCACAGTTTAACAGTTGTTGTCATATGCTCTGCTATTCATAAATCACTTGTCAGGTTAATAATTGTTGTTATTTTGTTCAATATAACAATATATTAAACTTTACAAAAAAATTTTTTCAAGTTTTCATTCTGTAGAGGATGGGTTTGATTTTCACTTAGAAGGTCTACAAGACATAGAGAAAGACAGACACACAGAGTCAAATAAACTGAGAGAGAGACAGATAGAGATAGGCAGACTGAGAGAGAGACAAAGAGAGACAGATAGACTGACAGACAGAGCTAGAGGGAGACAGACAGAGAGAGAGAGAGAGAGAGAGAGGGAGACAGACTGCCAGACAGAAAGCTAAAGCAAGACATTAACAGAGAGAGCGAGAGAGACAGAGAAAAAGAGAGAGAGAAAGAGAGAGGGAGAAAGAGACAAAGAGAACAAGAGAGCCTGAGTGTTTTCCCCCAATGCTTCCCTTACAAATACCATTCTGAGTAGTTTACAAATTTATGGCATGTTTTATTTTTTATTTTATTTTTTAGTTTTTAAATAAAATAGAAATTATGCAGTAAAAAAATGCAAATCTGCTTGATTTTCATTTACATGTGCTTCTTTTCATTTAGAAAATCAACAAAACATCATTTGACCAGGTGTTTACACTTCCATCTATTATTATGTAAGTTATGTGCCTTGAGATTTGATGACAACTTTTCAAATATGAGGCATTCAGGATGTTGATTTTATGACTTTTTCTCAGTCATTATATAATCATGTAAACATCTGATCACCTGCAGCTCTGTCATTCAGGACATCTAACAGCTTTCTAGCCTCCTACTAATTATTTGAGACCTATGAGGTTCCACAGTGCTGGCATATGATTTTCTACCAAATTCCACCACCCACATTTAACCCTGCTGTTGTGTTCTGCCCCCAGGGCTGTCCAGTGTTGACATATGGGGGAAAATGACTTCACTTTGTCCTCACTCTCCTCAAACCTTATGTCATGTTTCCGCATTGCATTTCCGCTGGATTTCATAACACTGTTTCCCTCCAGCCAAAGGCCTGTCCATCTGTTTGACCTGATAACAGCTGTAAGTCATCCTTGACCATAAGGCAGAGGAGGCGGACACTATTAAACGAATACTCCAGCTTTTTTCAACCAAAGCTCTGTCTGTAGCATATGCTCGATTACAATGGACAATAATTTCAATACATTTCTCTTGTATTTAGTTCAAATGAACAGAAACCATTTTGACTTGAAACTTACAATGGAAGTTGAGTTTAAGGGGGCTTCCTACCTACCTTGTTCAGTGCAGATCTATTGAACTTTTTCTTCAGTTCAGTCCATTTTTTTTAGATTTGTGAACATTTCATACTTATCCAGATGCCCACTGAACAACTAAACCAGGAAACAGCAGAAATCATGGGTCTCGGTCTGATTCCGCTGCTAGCAGGAGTGCATCCACATTAGAAAAACCAGCATAGACCTGCATAGCTGATCACCAGCAAAACCAGCATATGTTATATTTTGGATGCTAGTTTGTTGGTCAGCTGCAAAGGAAGTTAATATGCTGATCACCAGCAAAAAAGCCTATGTTGTGTTTTGGCTGCTGGTATGCTGGTCAACCAGCATGACCGTACTGGGTGACTAGCTAAACCAGCACTAGATCAGAATAAACCAGCTTAGACCAGCATGGAATTCATGTTTTTCTCTAGCTTTTGCAGTGAAAGTGTAAGAAAACTGAAAGCAAAATGCTAAAAGGCTAGCCTGCTAATTGGTGCTTCGCTTCTATGTCTTAAAAAAAAAAACAAATACATGTTAAAATTAACAAAATTTAAACAAATAATGAATTATGTTTCAGACAATACAAAAAATACACATAAAAATGTCAGTAAATAATTTTTATTCTTTTTCTTTGGCTTTTCAGCAAAACAGATGGAGTCTGCTAACTGCCAGAGTTTGTGGAATGCCTGCTTTTCACGCTCCAGTCAAATCCTGGAGAATTAAATCATGACCCGCCCACATTTATTTCTTATTTCACACGGCAATGTGTCACGTTAAGAAAGAAAAAGGTCTTCTGATTTCTGATTCGCATTGACTTTAATATTCATAGTAATTCACTTTGTGCGACAAATATGGCAGAAAATGATTAGGCTGAAAAATGAAAAATCAGGAGTATTCCTTTAACCACTTTGGGTGTAATGCTGTGAAGAGTATGTACGTACTTAAGGGGTATGGGAGGTCATGCTTTGGAACCAGGAGAATGGGGCCAGAAAGCAAAGACACAGATTGATTGTTTTCTCTCTGCAGCCTCATTTTTCCGTGTGTGTAGCGTACAGTATGAAGCAGACAGATGGGCAGACAGTGGTGAAGGCTGGAGGCGTGCTGGTCCAGTGTGAGAGGAGAGCAGGGGGGTTGTGCACTTCATATGACCCAGATTCCCCCGAGATAGCCTGCATTACAGTAAAGCTTGGCTAGCACGCTAGTAGGCTAACCACACGTATTACAGTATAGTGCGCTAAGACAAGGAGTGGCCTGAAGCTTGATGCATGGCTTTCCCAGCTCCACTGCATGAGACAGTCAGCCATTATCAGTTAAGCAGTTAGAACAGTTGTCTTACTCTGTGTGAATGGTTACCTTTCACAGGGCAATAACCAACCAGTGACTGACAAGTGATGTGCCTGTCTTACCGTTAGGTCAGTAAACAATGGCCAAAACCTTTTTTTGCACACATAATGTATTATTTTGTACATATCAATATGAACAAAACAAACATATTATTCACGCGCCACAAATTAACAGCATTACAATTATAGCTTTGAGATGTCCACAGTAAGAAGTAATTAGCTTTTTGCAGCATGTGATTCAATTTTGGCCTATTCGTCTTTGCAAACTGCTCTCAAATTCCCAAGGTTATGTCTGGGTTGTTGTCTTGTTGAAATGTCCATTCTCTTCCCTCATTCAGTTTCTTGGCTGATGAAATTAACCCCTTAATATCCCAGGCTTATTACATACTAAAGCTTATTGTTCAGTAACTACAGGGACATCAATACAATACGATATAGAAGTGTGTAATAAAACTTTGGGCATGCCGTGGCCATGTAAGGGGTTAAAATCTCCTCTAATATGTCCTGGTACATCACTCCATTCATTTTTCTTTCAATGACATGAAATGTGGTTATGGTGTCCTTGGGATCATACATGCAACCCTTCTATTCCCCAAACATGCAAACTGTATTATTTTCAAAAAGTTGTATTTTTGCTTTGTCTGATGAGAGTACATTGTTCCAAAACATTGGTCCATCTCTGTGCTTATGTTTTTTTTGGCAGAGGAGTTTTGTGTGAGGCATTGGAATGGAGATGATTGCAGTGCAGTTCATTGCTCAGTGTTCTCTGTGTAACTGTTTTTACTGCTGCTTTCAGGTTCCTGCAACTCTTTTCGATTGACTGCTGGCCTGCTCTTACCTTCCTTATCTTTAGTCTGTGAGAACATTGTGTAATCTTACGTGGTGCACCTGTCTGAGGACTATTCGTTGTGGTTCCATGAATGTTCCACTTACATATCATGGAACCAGTTGTACTGACCTGGATGTTTAAAGTTCTTGCAAGGGCTCTGTGGCCTTTTCCATTTGAGTGTTGTTTAATAATGTTGTCCCTGAGAACTTTAGAAAGCTCCATCATCTTCACTATGATTGCTACTTGTTGCATGAAATCTTTGCAGTGTGCAATGTGTTTTCTAGTGACACCAGGTGCAATTTACATACATTTTTTTCCTGATGAATTACGTTTCAAATGAATGGCTTGATTCCTCCAAATAATGTATGTGGTTTGTCTGCATCACAATAAACAATAAACATTTTTTTTGCATTTGCGTATTGCGGCCTTCTATGATATCAGTATTGCAAAAGCCAGTATTGTGATGATAACAATTACTAAATAATATACGATGTAGCCAAATTTTCTACACATAGTTCAAAGCAACTAAAAATCCCTATGTCAATACTGCTATATGTGGGTAAATTCCCAACTGTAACTGATCATTTTAAGCAAATTCAGGTTGATTCCCTTTTTCAGTGTTTACTTTTGGCTATGAAATACGATTAACTAGATTGTTCATTTCTCAGCAACTTTAATTTTAGAGTGGAAAATCTTGCCTACTACCATCATTTTCTTGTGAATGATAGGAATAAATGAACTCTTTGTACTGTGGCTTCCACACTAAAATCACTAAGCTGAACCTAGTTGCAAAAGTTCTGGCTATGCCCTCGTAGCTGGGTCATGGAGCCTGCGGATAAAGCTTTCAGACTTTGGTGCTTGTTAGCCAAAGGGCTGTTTTATGGCACAATGGCAACTAGCTACTAGTGTACAGCTGTTTCATAAATAAAGACTATTTTCCACTTATGAACTGTACATAAGCTCAAAGCCTTGGTTGGCTTCATGTCAGTTAAAGCTCAGATCTAAATTTTGATCCATGTTATAATCAAAGCCTTATTGTCCCCAATTAAATCCATTCCTGGAATGCCGCTGCACCACTCAGTTTAGTACTCTCCTTGGTCCAGCTCCCTAATGCCTCCAATGCCCACGTGTTCTTGGCCCAAGGTTTTGCATCCACCTGCTCTGCAGTCATGAGAACCAGCTTCAAGCCAAAGAGAAACTTTATTAATTTCAAAGAATGCAGCAAATTTACAGTAGCAACAAAACAATTCCAGAAAATAATGCTGTTTCATGTCATTGCAATATTCTGTAGCTCAACACTGTATCCCTCAGCCTCATCCGTTTGACAGAATTCAAGATTGTTTTTCTTCATCAGTGTTCTCTCACTACAAGACACAGAAAACACAGCATGCATGATACAGATATACATACAACCATTGGGTACTCAACCAATCCTGACGGCTACCTGAGCCACTGAGCTATAGGTTAAGAAATACAACCAAGCTAGAATTAGTGCCTCACCTCAGGCATTGATTCTGTCTTTATGCAGTGCAAAGAAGAGATGTTTTTACCTTTTCACCTACAGAACTAGTAAGATATGGCCACGAAGCTAATTTGCTCACTTTGGCTTTTAGCGTGCTGTCTTCCTCATCTGATGAGTTACTTTGTTCGAGTAGCCCATTCTTACCATTGTAACTTTTATAATTGCCATCTAGAAAAAGTAAAGAAATTGAGAAAGACAGAAAGAAAGAATTTCAGGTTTTGAAGGTTTCCAAAAGGTGTGCTTAAATGCAAATGAATTTACATATAATATAAATTGAGCTAGTTATTGATAACATTAACAAATAATACAGAAATACCAATATTTATAACATCATTCTTTCTTCTGATTTGGTTGCTGCATAAACTTAAAAGTAAAACTTAAAAGTAGCTCTATATTGTATAATAGTGACTCTGTACTGTTTAACAGTGACTGTATAGTGTATAACTGAAAAACAGTGACTCTACACTGTATAACAGGACCTCTATACTGTATCACTATATAATAGTGACTCTACTATATAAAAGTAACTATACTTTGTAACAGTAACTGTATACTGTATAAAAGTGACTGTATACTGTATAACTGTATAAAAGTGACTGTATACTGTATAACTGTATAACAGTGATTCTATCCTGTATAATAGTAACTATACTGTATAACAGTGACTCTATACTGTATAACAGTGACTATACAATAAAAGTGACTATATTTTATAACAGTATAACAGTGACTCTATCCTGTATAACAGTAACTATACTGTATAACAGTGACTCTATACTGTATAACTGTATAACAGTGACTCTGTACTGTATAACAGTAGCTGTATACTGTGTAACAGTGACTATACAGTAAAAAAGCGACACTAGACCTTACAACAGTAACTATACTGTATAACTGTATAACAGTGACTCTATACTGTAGAACAGTAACTGTATACTGTATAACAGTAACTATATAGTAAAAAAGTGACACTATACCTTATAACAGTAACTATACTGTATAACTGTATAACAGTGACTCTATCCTGTGTAACTGTATAACAGTGACTCTATACTGTAGACCAGTAACTGTATACTGTATAACAGTCCCTGTACAGTAATAAAGTGACTCTATAGTGTATAACAATAACTGTATACTATATAACAGTGACTCTATACAGTGAAAAAGTGACACTATACTGTATAATAGTGGCACTATACTGTATAACAGTGACAGGTGAAGAAGCATGACCCTACGTTTCATTACAGTGACTGTACTGTATAACAGTGACTTTATACTGTATATCTGTAACTGTATTCTGTATAACAGTGACTCTATACAGTACAATATATATACAAGTGACACTATACTGTATAACAGTGGCACTATACTGTATAATAGTGTGTGTGTGTGTGTGTGTGTGTGTGTATCTGCATCCACACAGGGACCTATGGGGAGCGGTCCTGCTGCCAGCGAGTGCTGGCCTGTTACATTACCAGGGGGCCCAAGTGCTGTGTGTGCGCTCTGCTTCTGTCAGTGCCAAACAAGGCATTGTGGAGCGTTTATTTACAGGCATGTCACCAGCGGACTGAAGAATGTGCAGACAGCACAGGACGAAGGGTCCAGAAAAAACAGGCGAGCGCTTTTTTGTTCAGTAGCCGCTGACCACTCCGCAACAACAGAGCTGCATTCCAGCGAACCTCGGTTCACTTTAAAGCAATAGTTTGGAAGAAAATCAAATGTAAACCAGCCAAGACATGTTTTGTGTTCAATGTTTGGTCCAAAGAAATAACAGAAGTAAATCAATTTGAGATTACTTAACAGTGTGAGGCAAGCGTGTACTGATTTCACTGCAAAAAGGATGTTGTGGCAAGTGAAATCATCGTAAATCGTCTGAACATATCTAATATTTCTCATTACAAGATTTTTCTAAGAATATCCAACCTATTTCTACATATTTTTACTTGTTTTCAGTCATTTGTCTAGTGAAATGATCTCATTCCATCCAGCAAATTTTATTTTTCAATGGAATGAACATTTCACTTGAAATGTCTTGAAATAGGTTGAACAATCCTGTAATTTATTTTTACAGGAATTGCATGATGAGGATTATTAGATGTATTGACTTCATTTAAGATGATTTCACTTACCGATATTTCAGTTTTTGCACTTTGCACAGTACCAACTGGTGGCTATAAGCTTCCATAGCGCCGTACAATACAAAACTACAAGCTACAACAGCCTCATAGCTTCAGTGCAAAACTAAAGAAGCAAATTTGTCTTGGCTGATTGACTACATCTGGAATAAGAGGGAATTGTTTAGAGAAACTAAACAATGTTTTGTGCCTATGATAGTTTTTCTATCATTTTCATTCTCTTGGTAGTTGTTTTTTCTACAACTACAGGCACTTTTAGGTCCTCAGGATGGACCATATCAATACAGTTCACAGATTTTTATTGTTCTTTTTATTATATGAAGTTTAAGATTTTTTACCATGTGTCTAGTGATTATTTTTACTACTTTATAGATGCATTTTAAAAAAGAATTTCATTTTTTAATATTATTTTAGTTATCTCTTTATTTGGTCCTCTGAAGCAAAACCTTTTGATGTCCCTAAACCTTTTTATTCGAAGGCTCCCTTTTTGATGCTGTCAATTTCACCACAAAATACAATTTTACCATTGCAATTTTCTTCAAAAGTTAGTTTCTTGGTTACCAGTGAAACAGCAGTCTCAGAGAAGAGGTAAAAAAATTGATAACATAATATTTTTATTATATCATTTCCAATAATGCTGTCAAATTATGCCAAAAATGTAAAAATATTCATTTTAAGGATACATAATATCACTAGCTATAAACTAGCCTTAGCCTGTTAGAGTTTTTAGATGTAGTAGACCCAATTTATATGATAATAGTTGTAATTAAAGCTTCATGCATGTACGTGTGCTGCTGCTAGTCTGTAAGACCTAAAATAATAATTTAAAAGTTAATCTTTACATGTTAATGTCACATGCCCAGACTCAAAAAGAAGGTCCGACTCAAAGACTGATCCTTTGGGGAAGGGGTCCCAAGCACAACATGTTACAAAACGTTCTTCAACATGTTGCATGCCATTACACATTTCCACCAGAGAGGTCTCCAAATCCCCAAATCTTACATAGTGCAGCTTTAAATACTGAGTTATACAAAGTGCTGTGAAATAACAGGTATCATTTTTTCTATGATGCAATGAAGAAAAAAAAGACATTCACTTCTGCTACACACAGTGATTTCCATAACATCCTGTCATTTCCATTACTGCTCACACTTTTGAGGAATAATAATAAAAAAATAACTAATGAACTATATTTAAACATTTTCTAATATGGTAACCATTTTATTGTTGTCACATTAAAAACACTTCTTTGTTTTACTATATAAGAGTGTGTAATTTATTTTAAGAAACTTCTAGCCGTGTGTCTCATTGAGTGTCTTTTCATGCCAGTAGGTCTTCACTATGTCTAGTACATTTGTGAGAAGCTTGTTTATGTATTCGGACTATGTGGGAGCCAGAGTGGGTTGTGCTGGAGTGAGTCAGTGTGTGTGTTATTGTGCGAACGCAGTGGCCCATGCTGATGTGTGGCGTTGCGATACAAAGCGGGGTTCTGTAGGGATTAGGTGCGGAATAATCCCATGGATTAATGCTATTGAGTTACGCGGCTATGAGGGGTCTGCCCCACTATTGTGTTTGGGCTGGCTATGTGGCCTGGCGAGGCCGGGTGTCATGTGGCTCTTGTTTTCAGGACGGAAGGCACGTGTTGACCTTCCAACGAGCCCTCCAACTGATACTGATGTCAATACCTAACTACCACAACCGCTCAATACCTGAAGTCAGCAACCTCTGCTACAGCAACTGCTGCTGCATTAATGAAGCTAAGGCCTCATTCTAATGTGTCAGTGTGTCGGAATTCCCCTCAAAACTGAGAGGATTCATACACTCTTCTAAAACAGTGGTTTCCAACCCAACGTCAGCTCAGGAAGGTCTTGTTAAGCAGAGAAAACACCAGCCAAACTGCTCTAGAACCAGTATTAGGAACCACTGAGCTAAACATATCCCACTTAGTGAATTTACCTCCTGAGGAGAGACTTGGCCTTGTCCCGAATATTTTGAAGTTTCACAGATGTAAGAGAGAGCTGTTTATTAATCCATTCATTCTGCTCCTTGCTGTTGATATCGCTGAATCTGTCTAAACTTTGAAGAATGAAATGTTGTGTTAGCCCCTCACGGTCAAAGAGGCATCTTCTGCTTGCATAAGACGAGTAAAGCTGTTGTGCAAGCATCCCGCTCAGAGAATTTTCTGTTTGATTTGGCGCTCAATTTGGCATTAAGCCCGTTCCTCTGTCTTCCACCTCACTCTGGCTATCAGCCTCAATCTCATGCTGTTCAAGGTTTCTCCAGGTAAGCCCTGGTTTGTGAGAAAGTCACAGCATCAAAGCTACTCAGGATAACTCCTGCAGCTCACATGCGCAGAGTAATACTAGCCCCTCCAGTTTGAGGTTTACACAGAGTTGCCGTAACTATGGACCGAGTTTATTTCTTCAGGCAGTTTATATTTGGAGATGCTGATCATGGTCGGCTCTGTAAACCTTATTTTTTAACTAAATCAGATCTGTATAGTCAATGAGCCTAGAACATACAAACACTTACAAATTCTTCTTCAAGTGTTCTTTGGTAAAGAAAGCAGTTCTATATAGAACTATAAACACTCCAAGAACTGAAAGTTTCTTCAGATTGATAGAGAATGTGTTGTAGATGGATGGGAAGGGTTCTATCTAGCACCAAAAAGGGTTCTTCTATTGTTATGTTGTTAAGATTGAAACAATAGAAGAACTCTTTTTGGTGCTATATAAAACCCTTTTCAAAATGGTTATATATAGAACCATCTACAACACAATCTCCATCAATCTGAAGAACCCTTTTCACAATGCGAAGAACCCCCTTAATCATGCAGATGGTTCTTTGAGTGTTCATGGTTCTATATAGAACCATTTTCTTTACTAAATAACCCTTGAAGAACCATCATTTTTAAGAGTGAAGCATTGCCCTCCATCCAGGATTGTACTGGATTTTCCAATTTTTGGTTGCCTGTCCAGGAAAAAATAATTCCATCCAAAATGTCCAGGAATACAAGCATTTTCATATGTTAGCTTTCTTATGACGTTTAAAACCATTTGTATACAAAGAATGGGTTTGATTAGTTCAGACCACCCTCAACGTAGGGACAGTTGTTTGAGGAAGGTGCACTGCTGGTGACTTGTTTAGGCCCTAGGCAGCACTTCAGCACAATAACTGAGAACATGTAACTGATATTTATCTAGCCATTGAATTTAGTGAAGATTCAAGCTGCTGATGTAGTGTTCAGGAATTTCACAGGGCTGAAGTGGCAGCCCTAGTCACATATGAATTTTGATAATGCCTGATACTTCCCAAGTACATGAAGTTACATACATGAAGTAAGATGGCTTTATAGCAGGGCTGCTCAAAGTGAGGTCTAACCAACCATTCCCTCAGCCAATGATTAAACAGTTATTTTTAATTTAATGTTTGTTTCAATTTTTACTTTTTAACTTCTTTTAGTAACCAAACATATTATGTGATTTGCTAAAATAAAATGTAAAAAATATATGACTCTTTACACCATACAGTTATCATTGTAATGTAATAGCACATTACAATGATAACTGTATGGCACAGCGTGTAATGGCACGTGTAGCTAGTAGTTACAAGCTAAGAGTGTAAAAAATGGTCTTACATGGACAAGAGGATTTTTAGGGACCCCCAGTGTGAAGAACATATTTTTGCTGAATTTAAATGCAGTGTGCCTTGTACGTAAAGAAGGCTTAATGGTATTTAAAAATTATGTTTTTTTTCCACACATACTAGTAAGATGTGAAAAAGTGCAGTGAACGATTTGCTAGCTAGCTGTTTTGTCTTTTTGGTCCTTAGCCCACCACCTAAAGTCTGGGCACCGCTGCTCTAAAGTGTTTGTTTTTAATACAAAAATGTCGGAAATGTAGGAAAAACAGAGAAAACAGAGCTCTTGTTGAACCATCAAAATTGATGTTTTATAAAAGTTAAATGTTTCATTCTTTAAAAACTGTCTCAAACCAGGTTTAATTTAGCTGGGAAGAGCCAAAGCAAATCCTTATTACATACAGGTAATTACATCTATATAATGCATATGGGAAATTTGCATGATCCAACATGCTGACCGGGTATAAAAACAAAGGTGTATGTGTGAGAGAGTGAAAGAGAGAGGTTGTAAGAATGACAGTATCCAGGGTCATTTATGAACATGTGGTGGCACAAGGCAACATTCTCATTAGGCCCCCTCCACACCCCTGTCATATTACAATGAAAAAGAATTAAGACTGATGCTTTAAGAGAACTAAGATTTTTGCAAAGGAAAATTGTTTAATTAATGTTTGACTGTGTTTAACAAAAAGTTACATTTACACATGCCTTATACCAACAATTCAAAACCATTAATTAATTAACCATATGCAGAGGAAGCAAAAAAAATGTGCAGAAGTGTGTTCTCTGTAGAGGATGTGTACTTATTTTCACTTAGAATATGTTATATATGTTTATTACAATGTTTTTGTAAGTTGCATTTCTGCTTTCTTCAAGACATCCCTGACAGTGTCTAATGTCTCCTCTCTGGTAAGTGTGCACTGGTACTGGCCTTTGACCTCCGATGACCGCATTCGCGAGGCCTGCACGAGCGGCCTGCTGCTTCCGGGACCCCATCCAAGTCCCTCCAACACAGATCAATGAGCCTGTCCAATATAAACAGACTGTCTCAATGCTGCTTCATCACTTCTGACCAGAAAAGACATAAGATCAGCACCTGTGTCAACACAGCCTTGGAGAATTAGAACAGAAAAAAAATAGACGGTCAGACAAATTTGCACTACTGGAGCACTGCCTCTGTGAAGACCAAGAGATAGGCTTCTGAGGCCTGTAAGCAAAGTGGGCTTTTAGTTCATGTGCTAAGTCATGTTCGAGTGAGTCTCCTACACTTTGCATTGCAAAGAAGCCTGTCCAGTCATCATTTAAATCAGCATGAGGCTGGAGGTTTGCTCTGGTCTCTATTTGCCTTGTGGATTGCAGAAATAGGACCTTAACTAGTCCAGCACTAGTTCTTATTTTGTTAGTAACTCTTGCACTCTTGCAGGATAGCTGTTTGTAAGTCTGTGTTGACCTGTTAAAACCATGGTACAATTGCTTGATTATGGTGCCTGTTGTTGCATGTTTACTTCTGATGTGCCTGTTGGTGAACATTCTCTGTAGCCATCCATATATGCTGTGAGTGGAAAGATCTTCAATGCAATGTCGCCCTCTGGTGGACACATACTTTAACAAAATTACAGCCAATTATGTATCTTTTTCTCCTCTCATGCATATAAGTAGTCTTTCTATTGGTCCAGGGAAAAGCCTCTATGCTTGCCTCTGCGCTTGCACTTGTCTCTGACTTCTCTCTGGACACCCATTTCAGGTCCATTCAGGTTCAAGCTGTGTCTTTGTGAAGGAGTTTTCGCACTGAATTTAGCAGTTCAGTTAGTCCATGATTACTACACTGGAGTTGATAGAAACAGGGTCATCTTTCTGAAAGTACAGTCAGGACCACTGGAGTTCTTGGACAGCTTTAACTCTCCTATTAAGTTCAGGGTCAAACTGACCCGTTTCAAAGTTTAAAAACACAGGAAAAATATTTCTAACATTTTTTGGAGCATGAAACTGTTTCTGCCGGACGTATGGCTCATTCAGTGTGATTTGAATTGCAAGGGTCCACTTAAACCAGATCAGATCAGATGTTTGTATTAATTAACATGCCGTCATGGCAGAAAATATGTGAATGCTGAAATTACAAGGAACGTTTCAACCTGGATTTCTTTTTGAAGGAGGCGCAATACGGGGGAAAGCCAATCATAAGAGAGGTCATTTACATTTTTAAGATGTCTGTCTTAAAGGCACACTAAGAAACATAGCCGTTTAATTCTAAGGGATAAAGAGAGGTTGAAATAAGATCATGCAAAATTAATTATGACTGTCTTTGGAGCATAAAACCACAAACATTATAAGTGAACCTCAGGGGGAAATATAAAATGAAAGAATAATGTAAGATATTGGCTCTTTCTATAGTGGCAGGAAATTCATTTAGTCATCACAATTTCAAGAGCTGCTGGTTTATCTTTAAATTTTGGGGTCTCCAGTGAACTGTTCCCTATTTGAGCCATTAAGGCCTTTGTTGCCTGAGGCTCCCTGAGGCCCCTGGCAGTCAGACGCCCCTGGGGACTGGCCCCACTGGCCCAGTCAGTAATCCATCCCTGACTGAGGTGCTGGCTAAGTTGTACCTGATTCTCCTATGTAACATATTCAGGTGGGTAGATCTTTTGTCAAAGACAATGTTTTTAGATTGTAAGCCAATTTTTCATTACAAAATTAGCATTTTTCTCCATACAACTTTGTCCAAAGTAAAATACAGCCAGACTATTGATAGGTGAGATGTGGAAGGCTGCATTGTTTCAGACAGGCTGTCTAAACAGTGACAGCAGAATATCTTACACTCTGTTTGTGCTGGTGTTCTGACAAATTGTGCTACCTTGTGGAAATGTCCTACCATAGCACATATTTAGGGAGCACACTACACAAACTGTAGGTATGATATTTTGGTAGCCTAAATCAGTGTGTTAGAAATGCAACCTGCCTTAAAACTACAGGTAGGATATTTTGATAGCCTTACTAGCATTGACATATATAGGAAAGATATTTTGAAAGCCTAAATCTCTTTATCAGAAAACGTCACCAGCATTAGAAGAATAACTGGGACATTTCGATAGCCTAAATCACCACATCATCTGGGGTAATAATATCATTAAGCTGAGTCTACTGAATTAACATCAAAAGCACAATAGACCCCTGTAGTCGTGTTGTCATTTTGTTGTCAGCGCCATGTTCTTATACCCATATTAGGAACTCCGGGTCTGAGCCCCATTTCTCTATGGCCAGAATGAATAGGGTTTTCGAAAAACCGTCTCTATCGCCCCCTGAGTTAAATAAAAATGTTCAGAACCCGATACGTTTTGTCCTGTGAACATTCTTCTCTCGAATACCACTGGATCCTCTGAATTACGAGGTTAAAGAGTTGACATATGAATATTGCTACGTTAGCTAAAGCTACTGCGCACTGAATTCACGGCATTAGACTGACAACCGCCTTAAGCAGGTTTTGGCAGCAAACATTTACATATGCAGACTGAGGGGAAATGAAAAGAAGCCAGAACAAAATCAGCTGGTTTCCCTGCAGTTCTCTGCTCTTCATCTGATGCTCAATGAAACACGACAGATCTCTCCTTTTAGTTTGATTTGAAAAGATCTACAAATTTACCTGCACACCGGCTAATCCAGTACAGACAGCTTAATATCACTGCTGACCCCTGATAAACTGATTTAGGCTCTCAGAATATCCTAATAATTATTAATGCTGGTAACATTTTTCTGAGGACATTTTCTCAGGACATTCGCCAGCTTTTTATTTGACTTTTCCCGTTCCACCTTAAATGGTAGGTTACAGCAGTTACGTTCTCAACTACTGCGCCATTTAAGGTGGAACGGGAAAATTCGAACAAGCAGCCGGCGGAAAAGAAGCTGACTTCAGCTTCATGGAGGGTTGAAAGGCATAATAAGAGGAGGTTTCACTATTAACGCTTAACAGCTGAGTAACTCATTTTTGCTGTTTCGACGAACGAACAGGTCAGTATTTTGTCTTGCTTGCTAATATTTGTGATAGCTACTCACAGCTGCTGCACCATTTAAGGTGGAACGGCAACATTCAAACAAGAAGCTGCGAAAAAAGAAGCTAAATTCAGCCTCGTAGTTTTAACACGGGTTGTATTTTTGATAAGGAATTATAGCCATCAGAAAATCCCACCCAGAGGTTTTATTTACAAGTATACCTGTAGAACATTTTGATAAGGTAGCACAGCTGGTCAGAGCACCGCCACATCCCGCCTTAGTTTCTTGTAGCTTAGTGACATCAAATTGATGCGCAGTAGCTTTAGCTCGCATTTAGCAATGTTAGTATTAAGGCTCTTTACCGACCTCGTAATTCAGAGGATCCAGTGGTATTCGAGAGAAAAATGTTCATAGGACAAAACGTATCGGGTTCTGACCATTTTTATTTAACACAGGGTGCGATAGAGGCAATCTTTCGAAAACCCTATTCAATTTGGCCATAGAGAAATGGGGCTTAGACCCGGAGTTCCTAATATGGCCATACCGAGGACTACAGAATGACGCACGACTACAGTGGTCCATGGCCAGAGCCGGTTCTCTAATATGGCTACATGCGAGCTAAAGCTAGTGCGCATCAATTTGATGTCACTAAGCAACACGAAACTAAGGCGGGCTGTGGCGGAGCTCTGAGTTGTGCCACCTTATTAAAATCTTCTAACGTTACCGTAGCGCATAATTACGGGTATACCTGTAAATAAAACCTCTAGATATTTTGATAGGCGAAAACTCCTTATGAAAAATACAACCGGTGTTAAAACTACGAGGCTGAATTTCTTTTTTCGCGGCTTCTTGTTTAAATGTTCCCGTTCCGTCTTAAATGGTGCAGCAGCTGTGAGTAGCTATCACAAATATTAGCAAGCAAGACAAAATACTGACCTGTTCGTTCGTCGAAACAGCAAAAATGAGTTACTCAGCTGTTAAGCGTTAATAGTGAAACCTCCTCTTATTATGCCTTTCAACCCTCCATGAAGCTGAAGTCAGCTTCTTTTCCGCCGGCTGCTTGTTCGAATTTTCCCGTTCCACCTTAAATGGCGCAGTAGTTGAGAACGTAACTGCTGCACCATTTAAGGTGGAACGGGAAAAGTCGAACAAAAAGCTGGCGAATGTCCTGAGAAAATGTCCTCAGAAAAATGTTACCAGCATTAATAATTATTAGGATATTCTGAGAGCCTAAATCAGTTTATCAGGGGTCAGCAGTGATATTAAGCTGTCTGTACTGGATTAGCCGGTGTGCAGGTAAATTTGTAGATCTTTTCAAATCAAACTAAAAGGAGAGATCTGTCGTGTTTCATTGAGCATCAGATGAAGAGCAGAGAACTGCAGGGAAACCAGCTGATTTTGTTCTGGCTTCTTTCCATCTGCCTTCAGTCTGCATATGGAAATATACACTGACAAAGCTGTTGATGTCTGTTTCAAATGGTTTATTGTTTTGTTGCTGATTATTTCAATTTAAGTAAATCTTAAATGGTATCATGTTTTAAAATAGTCTATTATTGTTATTATTATTATTATTATTATTATTATTATTATTATAAATCAACTGAAAACAACCCAGCACAGTGGTTAAATTATTTAAACCAGCGATGGGTTAAAATGACCCAGCATGTGTTCTGTCCAATATTTACCCAGTACTGAGTTGCCAAATAACCCAGGTTGGGTTGTTTTCAGCCCAGCAATTTTTAGAGTGCAGAAATCCGATTATTGCCTGATTTATGTGGACCCGGATTTTACCGAAAATCTGATTACCCAAATACATGTAAACAGACCTTAAAGTAGCAGAATTTACTAGAAAGGGTGTCTGGATATTTGTAGACAAACGCTGTGGCTTTCACCGGCTTTTATCAGTAATATCAGGCACGCGCTGCATGCTGAGAAGTGTAACGGTCGCCTTACAGTTTGCGGTTGCCGGCAGCAGAAGACTGGAGAAAATGGCGCCGTCCTCAGGAGAGAGGGTAATTCTGCTAATTTGCGGTGAATTAAAATATTTTATTAATTGGGTGGCGTCTATGAATAATGTTACATAAATGATAATTTAGACATGTAGATATATGAGCTAAAATTGGAATGAAGATTAGCATTAGTTAACTTAGCTGTTAATCAGCCAGTAAGCAAGTGTAGTAACCTAGGTTAGCTAGCTAACGTTTTGATATTCTATTTTTTCCTTTCCGTTTCATGTTTACATATTTATATTTTGTATATTGAAGTTAATTTGATAATAACTAACTTAATTTTTGTCAGCATGTGACACACGTTCACAGAAATGTTAATATTTGACATATCTAGCCAACATTAACCTAGCTAACAATGGCTAGTTAACCAAAGGCACTCTCACTTTTTGCTGTAAATTTTGTAATGATAAATTGAGACTACAGAAAAGAGAAAATAAAGAAATTGTGTTTTATAGTAATGATACAGATTTTATGTGCACTATAGAGTATTTTTATGCATTGAGCATGACAGTTGGAAAATGATTGCTGTAAGTTACTAAGTTACTAACGTTAACCTGCGCAAGATTTTTAACAGATAAAATGTGAATGTATGGAATATTGGGCATATAAGTTACAGTCAGGGAATGGTCCTCCATAAATAAATGAATGAATGGATGAATGAATGAATGAATTAATGAATATAGTTATTTAATACTGTTTTCCATTAAAGGAGTGAAGGAGTTGTTTGGTAACTTTATGGAAAATGTACCTGTAATTTCTGTGTTTTTTTAAAGAGTAAACAATCTGGTAAAGCAGATAACTTGCTACATGTACAGGTCTGCTGGCAGCTCTGTGTGTGCCCATTAAGGAAAAGGTGGAATATTCCAATACTGGACCAAGTTGGATGGACAAACAGAACCTTCAGAAGGTAATCTGAAGTGTTTGGAAAAGGTCAGTCACTAGTGCCTGACTAAAATGGTCCATTTAGATACATTATATGTCCAAAAGTATCCAGACACCCCCTCTAATTAGTGAATTTAGCTACTTCACTGTGCACCCATTGCTGACACAGGCTCTTGACAGTTTTCTGTTCGTTCTGGGCTATTGTAGAAACATGGTGATTCAACATGGTGCCTCTGTTGGAAGAGGACCCCCTCCCTAAGTAGATATGAAGGGCTCATTCTAAGACAGTGATTTATAGTTACAGGTGATTATACACTAATGAAAACATGGTTTGTATACTATATTCCATTTTCTTGTAATAGATCACTGATTTTATCAGTGGATGAAAAGTGAATTAATATAGATATTTGTAAAAATACTACAAATAAAGGCCATAGATAATGAATATTATATTATTTGTTTCAGCACAGAATGTTTAACTGAAAGAAATTCTTTATTTTATTTTGTAATTGTGTCTTTTTTTCTGAGACATTCTATTTTAATAAAAACAGTAGAAAATAAATTGTATTTATATAGCACTTTTTAATTATCCCAAAGATGCACTGTTATTTATTAGAGTGAATCATTCTCTGTGGTCCTGTTATAACAACATAACATGCTGTATCAAGATGTTCAAGAGCAGCTGAACATTTCAGTTTAGCTTCCCATGCAAACAGGTGCTAAACAGGAACAGCAATCAGCTGTCCTGAGTTAATCCTTTAACATGCTCGCCTACTGCTAGTGCCAGTTTTTCATAAGTAATCCAGTTAGGCATTGACTTGTGGATTGGAATGAATTGTAAAATTGAGAATTTCAATTTTAAAAATTGGTCATTTTGAGCTTATATTGGATCAAGTGATATAATACAGTCATTATGGTATGTGACATCATGATAAGTCATCATGGTAAGTCAAGATGGTTTCAAAACAAACATATGCGCATTGCAACTCCAAAATTATGGTATTATTATAAATGCACGTTGAATGGGTCAGTACATTGTTTGTTTTGGTTCATAAAAACAAATGGTAAATAATAAGATGAATGTACTGAATGCCAAGGTCTTTCAAAACCCAGCTGCTAGAGTGTTGAGACACACACACACACGCACACACTAAGAGGTCTCTCCATGTTACTTCCATTCTCATCTACACTGGTTTGCTCTTTTTGTGTGAGTTACAAACCTATGCTTCCTACTTTTGCCCCCGCTTATCCCACACAGCTTCTTGATTCACACTGGTCATTTAGGTCCAGCTGTACTTAAACAGTTACTATAGGTGTTCATTCCAGGCACTACAGTCATCACTGGGGATTTTGTTTTAAGTCACTTTGTAAACCGCAGCACACTTTTAAAAACATCAGTCTACTAACCATTCATGTCCAATAGATGGCGACAGGCAAATTCTGAAAACTGAAAAACTGGAGTTGCTATTTCTGCCTGTTTGGTATGTGGTTCAGACTGATCAAAACCAGATTTATTCTGTCAAACAAGCAGAAGTTTGCCATCAGAAAAAAAATGGTTTCTCTTAAACAGATGAATGTGAACTAAATTCTCAAGTTTTTCCCATACAGTGCTGTCCAGTCTACTCAGCAGATGAAGCTAGTTTGCTGGAATGAAAGACTGAATGGGTTGCACTTTCTCAGAATGAAAGACAGCTTCTTGCAACAGTCTCTAAATTATGAGTTCAGAGTTAAGATGCAACCAAATGAGTTTCAAATGCTGTTGAAATGCAGTTATGTTGTGTTGGTTTTATGACTGTGATTGTATTGTGCAATAAGCCTAATTTACAATTACTTGTAGAATAAATTCAACTTAACCAATGTGTTTATGTGTTTTATATGGGTGTCATGTATGAGCTTTGATACTACTGTACTACTACCCAGGTGATAAGAATTTATTAACAGGCTTTTTAAACACATTTTCATTTTTTATTGACGTTATAACAGGCTTAATGCACCGTTTCTGTAGTTCCATAGAAAATCATGTATAAGTTATAGCTCTATTGTACCATGTACGTCTTTTATGTGTTGTCATACAATCTTAACGTTCAGTAAAGTTCTTTGAAGAGTCCAAACGACAAACTGTAACCACAGAGAAACTCACCTTTCTACATGGGACTTCTTGCACCCCACAGCCCCCCTCCCTCGTCCCTTAAAGCCATCCAATCAGCGTTCAGCTCTCCTCTGGCCATCACTGAGAGTCCTGCTATGAGCAGCTGATCCCACAAGTCGAGTTCCTTAAGAGTTCTCAGCGCTGCTCGGACACTTTCACACTCTCCTTTACTTTCCATCAGGCAACGGCTATTCCATTTCCATCCAATGTCTCGGCAATGCTCTCGATGCTGAAGTCTGGTGCGTCTGGTGCCGGCAGGAAAATGAGTCCTGGACGTTGTTCTCTGCTACTGGTGAGGCTCCTTCTCCTCGGGGTTTTGTCCAGAGCCCAGGATGTGGCTGAGTCCGGGACTGAGCCTGTCCCTCAGGGCGCCTCCACCCTCGCCTTCGTCTTCGATGTCACCGGCTCCATGTACGACGACCTCGTACAGGTGATCGAAGGAGCCTCAAAAATCCTGGAGACGTCCCTGAGCCGGCCCAAGAGACCCCTGCACAACTTCGCCTTAGTGCCCTTCCACGACCCAGGTAAAGCCCTGCTGCTGTTGAGAAAAACACATGAACGAACTTTCGTGTTAGAATCTGAACCGCTGTTTTTGGGCTAAAGTGCACTTGGATGTAACCTGCGAGGAAACTGTCATGTTAGCAGCTCCTGTAATAGACGAGTTACATCACCCTGATCTTACAGTAGCCTGTACAGCAAAACCTGGGCTGAATGAACGCTTAGAGCGAACCGCACTAAAGCTGTGTTGACACTGTGTGCCTTAGTCGTCACTGTAGGCTGTTTGTTAAGCACTATCTGAGTTCATTAATCACTGTGTGCGTTCATTCAACACAATGCGTGTTAATTCCACTTTGGGAATTTTGCTGTTTAGCTGTTAGCTGTTTAATACGGAGTCCCTAAGATGACATGGTGATATTTTTTTAATTAGGCGTTGCCACAGTTTACCACTTTTACCACAAATTACTTTATTGAGTACACTAATTATTATATTGAGGCTATAAATTACTATATTGAGGCCACAAATTCTAATATCGAGTACTCTAATTACTATATTGAGACCACAAGTTATTATTTAAAATTTTTTTTAAAGGTCTGTCGTGGTGTGTGGGGTGACTCAAAACAAAATCCCCCAGTGATGACTGAACACAAAATTTATTCTACAGTGTTGAATTAACACTTGTAGTAACTGTTCTAGTCCAGCTCGACCTAAATGACCAATGTAGGAGTGACGCTAGCTGTGAATTCATCACCACAGTTTATTTGTTGTGTGGCTGTTTTGTACCATTCTTTTAAACTTCTCTGTCTTCACTTCATTTTTTACAAGCAAGCCTGAGTGTGGTGGTAAATGAACATCTTCACCAACACTTCTGCTGTCCGTTTAAGTGTAGCTGGGCCTAAGTAATCATCCTAGTCGTGAATTCAGCGCTGGGGTGTGGGGCAGGGGGGTGTTTGTTGTGCTGATTGTAATTGGGCCAGTGGGTGTCTGTGCATGTTGCTAAACACACAGCTTAATGCCAGAAGTGTGACAAATCTGGCAGTTTGGTGAGATGTGCTTATTCTGAATGCTGAGACAGCTCACAGAGGAACTTTAAAAGCACAAAAATCACTAAAAGCATTAAAGTCCTGTCTAGAGCAACATCCAGATGTTCTCTTGTGAATTCACTGTCATTATCATTCCTACTTTCCAAACACAGTTTACTCTGTTACAAAGAGCATCAGAGAGAGTCTTTACTCTCTTACAGATTAATTCATTGTCCATTATTATCGATGTCTTTGCTTGAATAGTTTAACTGTAGTAGCTATAGTGAAGTACAGATGGCATTCTTGCTGGACAACTTGACTTTTTCAGTCCAAAGGTGCGGAGAGATAGATTTAAAATTTAATATGCTGTCCCTGTAAAGTATCAAATTCTGTTCATCCAACACATGTTGGATTTTTTGTTTTCTCACCTGTATTTAGACAAACCCCTGCTCTAGAACTGGCTAGTAGTTCAGACTACAAAGAGAAGTCCTGTCCTAAATGGTGCAGTCCTGCAATTCTCATTTGTGCATGTCGGTGAAGTTAAAAGGGGGCACATTTCTCATTTTGATATTCAAATGGGAGCTCACTTCATTCCTTTGGCGATCGATATGGATGCAGCAGTCCACATTGAGATATGAGTGAGGACCAATGAGAGTGGATATTTTAGTTTATAGCTGTCATGCCAACATGTCAGGAGTGTTTGTTTATTAATTCTAACATTTTGTGCTTGTAATCTGTGCCACTGTAGATAAACAGATTTGCTCATTTAAAAAAAGGGTTAGACACAATATTGTACATGGACATGCCTGGACATCGCACAAATCTGTCCCAAATGCACACTTTTAAACCAAGAGGCTTGAAGGTCTCTTGCCCTCTTTGTCTGCATGTTGATGACGTTACCTATGTGTGGTCTTGGAAGTGGTACTCAGGGCTTAGGGTGCCATTTGGGACAGGGCTTTAATAGCTATTCCCAGAGCAGGAGACATGATCGTACTAGCCAGTCTTAGCACAGGAAGCATGATGTTATTAGCATTATTGTGGGGCAGGGGGTTGTATGCTACTAGCCAGTTGGGGTGCAAGAGGCGGGGTTTGTCTGAATATGGGTGGGAATTAAATGACACAACAAACACAGGAGAATAAGTAAAATTCTGTAAACAGTTCTTTTCAGGAAAGCATCATGCTAGCTCAGTCTCTAACGGTGCCCTGAGCCCTGTGGTCATCCTCAAATTCTACATTTAATGGCGCCAACAAAGTGCTGACCTATGGGGAAAAAGACCTTCAGGGATACTTGGTTTAAACATATACATTTGGGATAGACTTCTGCAACGTGCAGGCTCTGCATATGCGCCGCCTGCTGCTTCAGATGTGTGGTTTCTTTAAGTTAAATTAAAAAACAAATCCTCCCCACCATGTTGGTCAGACATCTGTAAACGAAACCATCCATTGTTTCTTAAGTGTATCTCAAGGTAAGAGACCAACAATGAGTCTGCATTGCATGGTTTGGGTAAGAGGCCACACCTAGGGCAGCAGTAAGTGTGCACAGAGGGTGCTTGTGAGCACCTGTTTGAGCATTACAATGACAAATGGGACACCCTACAGCCTTGGTTCTTGTAGACTGCAGGACTGCGAGTGCGCCATTTGGAACAAGGCACCTGATTGACTTGCACATAGTTCAAGAAGACCCCAAGGTCTAAGGTTAGCACACAGGACATAGGACAAAGATGAATATGGGTTGTAGTTGCAGTGTGAACATGGCAGTGGAGCACAATCACTGTTACCTTCCAATCTTTCAACAACAAACACTGTTTCAGTGCAGAAGCACACATATCCTTGTTCTTGAACCTCAATTTGACCTACAGTCTCTTAACACCAAATAGATTTTCCATCCGCTCCTTGGAATTTCTTTCAAGATGCACGCCGGTGTCTGGTGATCGTTTCAAACCGCCATCCACTGTAACTAAGCCGAGAGATTTGCAGCACAAAAGAAAAAAGGGGGGTGACCCTTGGAGAGAGTCCGCTAAAAGTGATTTTCCAGATGTGCCGTTGTTGTAGGCCTACCAAAAACACCCTGTCAGATTTTTTAGGCTTTCTTGTGGATGGCATCGATCAGCACTGACAGTTGAGGCCACGCAGCCGAAGAAAAAATCTTTTGAACAGAAGAATGCATTATTTAAATAAATATTCGGCACAAGGAGCTTTGTTTGGCTGAATATTGTCAAGCAATGCGCCATGTTTTCAACTTTTCAAATGTATATTCTGAACAAAATGGTACAGAAAGGCTATGCCTTTGTATTCGGTGTGTTGCTTGAGCAGTTTATGAAGTTTATGAAGATGCGAGCTTGTGATTGTGTAATCTCTTAGCTTCTCTAGTGTTGCACAGAAGATACAAAGTTTCAGTAGTGAACAAATAATAGAAGCTTGTAACCCACTAATTAGCATAGTTAGATATTAAAACATGTAAATCAGATTAGCATGCAGTGTAGGTGTAGCCAGTACAGGCAGTGCTAGCTTTGCTTTATGAAACATTTTGTGGTGCAGAGTGTTTCAGTTTTTTGAAGATACAGCAAAAGAAAAGAAAGAAAGCTAGATATGTTTGCTCATTAGCCACAATAACCTTAAATAGTTGTTTAATGAAAAACAGTATTGCATTGGTAGTAAGCTGTAAGTGGAGCACACATGACGTGCACAGAGATGCAATCACAGTTTGTGCTTGACTGTTTGGGGATCGGACATTTACATCTGAATACATACTGATTACATGATGAAGTGTAGTGAAGTTACACTTGTCTTTTAAGTGCATACAAAATATGTGGTTTGAGGGAAGCGTGCAATGGTTTAGGCATGCATTTTACACTGTGCTAATTGGGGAGTATATGCTTGCATTACTTATAGCTGCATTAGCCTCATAGCTCTCTATGCCAAAATAAAAGAGACAAACTTTGGACACAAAATATGGCTTGACTGATCGAGAAAATTGCGTTAATTTGATTTTGTGCCAAAATATTGCCTTTCAATAATATTTATTCTGAAGTTTACTGAACTGGCCCGCAGAAAGTTTATCTGCTGACGCAGAAGTTGTTGTAGCAGCCACACAGACATGTGTCTATTCTCTTCATTCCTTGTCCCATGCAGTGATGAGGAAGCGAGATCTGTTTGTTTTGGCTGGCTCTGAATCAGGGGCCTTATTGTATTTGCTCAGCAAACTAGCCCAAGCCTGGAGGACAGGGAGTTCTGTTTGGAGGCATGGGGTTTCTGGCCTGGATAGATCTTCCTCTGATGAATGATTAGGACCACGTGGGAGGAAGAAATCATATAGGCCCATGTTTCTCAATCATAGTCCTGGAGGAAGCCTACCCTGCAAAATTCTGCATTTTCCCTGCTCTAACACACCTGGTTAAGCTGACAAAGGACTCAAGGAGTTGTATTGGGATTGTTGCGGCAGGAAAAACGATAAAATGTGGGGCTGGGATAAAATGAGAAATGCTGATGTAAATGATCCAGAGTCAAAGAATGATAGGAGTTTTTTTTTTTAAGCACAATTTGATGAGAAGCTTGACCTGGAAGAGGAAATGGAGTGTGGCCTTCATGCCTAAGGGTACGGAATCAAGGTTAATGGGTGGGTAGGGGCCAGATGTCCTGAAGAGGTTTTAAAAATCTCACCTTCCCACAGCATGTGGCCACAGGGTTAATGTTCCAGTGCTACTCTCTCTCTCTCTCTCTCTCTCTCTCTCTCTCTCTCTCTCTCTTTCTCTCTCTCTCTTCATCCCTGGCCTGTAAATGTGACCTCCTGTGAAGTACAGTCCCTTTCCCTGCATGCTTGCTTATGTGTACATATGCACAGCATTTAACTGGTGTTAAGGAGGGGATAAGATGTTTCGAGGCACAGTGCTCAGGGACAGTGGGAGCCTAGGCCTCTTTCTGGTTAACACATGCATACAAATACATGTGCGCATACACAAACCCAGGAAATGAGCTTTAGCTCCTTCACCATGCCACTTTTCTGATAACACTGCAGAGTCAAAGTCCGTACACTGAATTATAGAAATAGTCTGATGAACAGTTGCACAGTTTTCCTCTTATGCCAGATTTACCCAATCTGGCAAGAAATACTTGCTTCTTTAGTTTTGGAGCTACAAATGTAACAGTTAACAAATACTGGAAGCTTGAGCCCTGTCAAATAGCATTAACGGCATGCCTAAATCATCACTCACTTGCCTCAAATTGTATGACGTTGTGAAGCAATTTAAGTAGTTTTGTTCTTGTGGTTTCTGGCACTGTATGACATGCCATTGTTTATAAAATGGACATAGTTAAAAACACTAGTAGCAGCTGTTTTTTGCATGCCATGTCTTGACAGACTGACTACATTTAGCGTGAGGGGAAAATTGGGTAAATTAGATTTTTCTCTGAATTGTTCCTTTAAACCTCACATTCATTTGTGGTTAACCTGATTCAGAGGTTGCCAAGCTTCAAGCGAGGAGAGGAGATGAATAAGTAGGTGCACTCAGTTTCACTATTATAGAAAATTGACTGTTTCTGGGTCAGAGATAGTCCTGAACATCCTGATGGACTCGTGTGTCAAACGCTGGCCTAGTGACAAAGGGAAACTCATTTGTTGTGTTTTGGAAGTTAGTGATACAGCTTTTTCCCAAAGCAAACACTCCACATGTCATGTGTTGATTTTATTCTGAGGAAAAATAGTCATTGCTTTTGGTATGCTCATTTCCCGTCAGTATAAAAGACGAGAACTTAATTAGTTAACGATAGCCTGGAATTATCTATTTCTCTAGTTAAACAAAGTGATATTCAACCCATTGTCTCATCTGAAGCAACACTTGAACACTGTAAAAATATCATTAACAAATAGCTGAAGGTATGCACAAGTGAATATTCAAGTAGTCATTTAAGCACACATTTGTGAACCTGTAATGTTGTTAAAAGGAACATTCTGGACTAAAACAAGATGTTAATATGCTAAAATTAGCTTTTTGTTTTCTTTCTGCATTCGCCAGCTAAGAAAATGAAGTTCAGTAGTTTTCAGTTCTAGTTCAGTTTTCCCAACTGAAGTTCATCCCAACTTAAAGATACATCTTCGGGAGGGTGTCTTCCCCATCTTCAAATCAGGACATCTCACTTTAGAGACTACTGCAGCAATACTGTAGCATGCAAGTAAGCATGTTTACAACAGATGTAGTGATGGTTGAAGTTTTCATCATGACTGGATTGTCTGTTTAAATCTTTTACATGCTGAAAATGTAAAAGAAATTATAGCTCTGTACAAGTTAAATACATGTATGTATTTGATTTGTACAGTTCTCTTGCACCTTCCATGAATCTGCGGTTTCCTCCAGGGTTCATGAAGGTCAGAGTACATCAACCGGACAAACACAAACAAACACAAATATTTGATTCTTTGGAGAAATATTTGATTATTTGAAGAATTTACAATGTACTTTCTCTATTCTGTCTAGTTTATTTGGCTTGTCGATCTTTTTTGTGGACATTCTGCAGACATTATAATGTTCATGTTTGGTTGTGTTTGTTGAACTGGAGTACTCTAACCTTAAAGCTTCTTTCTATCCGTCTGTCTGACTGTTCATGGGATTTCGTCTTGATTAAGGCTGCGAGTTTAGCCGCTTCAGGTGACTGATCATCTGAATGGCATGTTTCTTATTACCTGATGGCTTCAATTAGAGCAGCAGTCCACCAGACGTTTTTTCTGGAACATTCTTGTCTTATCTTCTATCATCTAACCCTGTATATTCCCCGCTTCAGAGGTGTTCAGGCCTTCCACCCTGTCTCAGCGGTATGACTCCCTGTACTTTTCTTCATACGCCAAAGCTTTTAGAAAAGAATGGGACGTCTAGAGCCAGAGGTGCATTTAACGTCAAAAACATGCAAACTTATCTAAAGCAGTTTCCTTTGTTGAAGGTCTCTTTGACCTCTCTTGGCTTGCCTATAGTCATGTTTGAATCCCCCCGCCCAGGCTAGATTACAAAGGTGGTGGATTCGTCAGGAGCAAGGTCCATAATGATGCCATTAGGCAGGAATTCCTGGAGGGGGAGGCTTTTTTTTAAGCAGGGTTTTACTGGAGTTGGGAGTGTGTCCGAGTACAGTGTAATTCTCCCGTCTCATCTCTGTAATGACGAACAGGGAATATCATAATGGCCCCTAATTTGAGAGCAGTGTGTGTGCTGATGTCAGTGCCTCAGGTGTTGCACAAGCAGCCATTTCCAAATGCCTTTGTGTTTTGTGCTTAGTCATTACTATAGTGTGGTGCACTATATGCAGCTACGCAGGCAGCATTATCCATTTCAGGTATAGGTCTCTTCTTGGCACAATGCACATGTTCCCTGTGGAAAATGAATGCAGATATTTTCAGCAACGTTAACATAGTAAAAGATATTTTCTAGTGCCAAAGTCTTTGAGTATGGAGTCACTGAAATGTCCAGAAATCTGGAACAACATCTATCTCTAAAATCAACAGGCTCTGGGATTTCGTCTTGATTAAGGCTGTGAGTTTAGCTGCTGATTGCGCTGGATGTGCCCCAAGTCTTGTTTTGATTGGATAATGGGATATTGCGAGACCCTCTGTGACTGGTGCAATGTTGCAAGGCTGTATGATCCCTGAGGTCACTGTCACTGTGTGAAATATTAGCAGAGGGTTGTACTTGAAACGACAAAGAAACAAAGGCTCAAGTGTGGGCTTGAGTTATGGAGATTTGAAAGAGATGAAAAACAGCAATTTGATGATCCGTAGACAGTACATGAATATAAGTGCTACATTTGGGCTGGAAAAGATTAAGATGGCTCCAACAGCTCATGTCTTCAGGCAAGGTTTTCTTGCATTGGTGCTTAGAAGTAGTGAAGCTAGCTGCACATGTAGTATTCCTTCTTATATCATGTCTAATTGTTAAAGACTGTATTAATTTTACTATTTTTTCAAGCATATGACTTTGGAGGAATTTGACCTATGACCTACTAACTCTCTGACGTTTTAAGCCTCATTTGCATCTAGAAACTTGAAAGTCTTGGCTTCTTTTTTAAAAATAAAGGTTCTCTTGTGCTGGCTGCATTTCTTTCTCTGTGAATAGATTTGTAATCTTCTCTGAAGTTTGAACAGCCATGGATAACCTGACAGGCCACAGGAGAGAAGAATGACATTATTACTGTGCCTGTGAAACCCATATGTAGCTGAAGTGCTTTTAAGCCTTAGAGCTGAAGGTGTTCATTAGAGTTTGCACTGCTAGTTTCCAAAATAGACGCTCGACTGGCAAAGCTTAATGAGCTATAAGATGCTTGAGAGAAATTGAAGTTCTGGATGAGATAATGATCCCTCTTGTTTGCCAAGTCGCATCAGAGCCATTAGAGGACAGCTTATTACAAATGTGCTAAATGTGTTAATTTTGGAGTACCATTGGTCTTCTTAGCTTTTCCATCACAAAGTGACTGACAAATCACATTTTCTGCCATATTTATATGCTGTCTAGATTAAATAACACAATCAATCCTTTGTTGTCGGCTAGGTTTTATATTTTATCCTTAGTCTGTGTCTGAAAAGCTGATTCTAATTTGTGGCATTTCAAACGCTGTGAGATTGACAGAGTTTTTGAAGTTTTGAGAAGAATTCATGAAAGTACATGAGATGGTCTTGTGTGTTTATTTTTCTGTCTTTTTAACTCTGCCTTTGCAAAATGTTGCATGTTTCTCGCATTTTCTCTGAGTCTCTCTTGAATCTTTAAGTGTCTCCAATGATTACCCTCTGCCTCATTTTTTGGAGTATAAGCGCATATGTTATTACCTGTGCTAGATGTAGTATGTAACTATTGATGCTATTGATGGCTTAGACGTACCTGTAGCTTTCTATGTCTGTCAAATGCCAGTTTCATGCGTAACTTGTGGACAGAATGTGTCCAAATTGCACCTGAAACTGCCAGTGAAGGCCTAATACATTGAGCCAAGAGTCTTCTTAAGATTTAAAAACACAGCATCCCAAAAACAGGGCAGTCTGGGTGTTCTTTTACTGTTCTTTTATAAGCTGAAGGCAGCAGTAAGCAGCAAATGCTGATACACTCACAATAGCTTGTAACAAGGAAACTGTTGATTTTAATGGCGTATATACTTAATGTTATAAGCACACAAATGAACCTATAGGCTGCATGTCAAGTACAGCAGTGAAATTTTCTTTCCCAAAACTGCTTCTTCAGGCAGCAGTTTTATGAACAAAATTAAGATTAACTGCCTCAGATGAATGTCTAGACGGTCATTAAAACAAAGGATATTTTAAATTTTGCACACAATCATGTTTTGTATTTAATTAGATTTTAGTTTTCTCGTAACTGGAAAAGCCATTTGGTCTGTATTAAGTACAGCTCCTTAGTTGGCAGTTGCTGGCCAACTTTGTGGTTTCCCATGAGCTTATGTTTGGCTTCTGCAAAATGCGGTGTTTCTTCTACGAATATACTGCCATGACATGTGTACGTTTTCACGTAACATAAAACGTGTATGGCGAGTGACATGTAGGATCCATTACTTTCAGTGTCAGGCAGACCTTAATTTGGAGGCCACTAGATAGAACACTCCAAATGCTTATGATTAAGTGTTGGAAGCAGTATAAGTAGCAAGACCTGGGTGCATCCCAGACAGATCTTCTCTTCCTTTTCTGAAAGGTTTCTGTTCGTTTCCATCCCCATTTTTACTCTTTCCACTTCTGACCTTTGCTTTTCATTCTTTCCACGGTCTGTCTACCGCTGTCTCTCTTTATCTCTGTCTGTATTTTGTTCTTTCACTCTCCTAGGGGAGTCGGCTTCATACTGCTGAAACATTTCCTGAGCGGCTGCAAAAATGCCACTCAGCTCCCAGCTGGCATGTCAGCGTCTGCATTCTGTCTGTGTGTGTGTTTGTGTGGGTGTGTGTGTGTGTGTTTGTATTAGGATCCTCGGGCAGGACAAGTGTTGAAGGTTGACTGTGGCTGTAAGGTCAACCTTAAGGTCACTGGAGATGACTAAGATCTAAAAAGTCAAAAGCGTTTTGTGATGTGTTTGTATCTCTCAATTATGTAATATTGAAGGTACAGTTTGCCAAACTTGTGTAATTGTCATCAGATATATATCTAAGACATGTTTGGTGTCCAGAGTTTTTATTTTGTTTTGTAGCTGGATCTATGAGGCAAAAGCAGCTAAAAAGTAATGGAGGCTTTTGTCCCACCAACTAGCAACATGCAAACATGCCTAAATATTCACTAACTGCATCAAGTTAAGCAATCTCAAATAGGCTTGCTTATGCGGTTTTTGACATTGTATCACACACTGTTATCTAAAAACAATAGTAGCAGCCTGTTTCATTAAGGCATAAATGTATACAGTCATATGTAAAAGTTTGGGTGTTCCTTGTCAAATTACATTTTGTTTATTTTTAATGAAAATAAGTACACATTCTCTACAGGGGATTATAAGGCACTGTACTTTAGTGTTTATTTACACGATTTAACACATTGGAAAAAAAGATAAAGTGTGGCCTGTGCATATGTTGTGGCACATTTTATATGTTACATTTTATTTTTTTCCATTATGCTGAACACAACAAATTGTGCACTAAATTGTGGAAATTCCATATTTAGGTTTGTTGCCTGAAGAGGATGTATTAACTTATTTTTGGTTAGAAAATCAACAAAATATAATTTTACTGGGGATGTTGACACTTTTGCATACGACTGTATGCGAATGGTTAATGTTATTCAGAGGAGCATTGAATCTTTATGACGTACTTTTAGCAGTTTGACACAGAATCTACACTCGATGAAAGACTTTGCGTTTTTGCGACCCATACAATAGCTGGCGATGCATTCATAATGACGTTATGGAACTTCCATACATTAGTCCCCAAACACTGAGATCATGACTAATGTTTTGGTTGGGAATTACTGTATTTGAAGACAAATGAAATCCGTATGTTTTGCAGCGGTGGCTGTTGCAGCAGGTTTGGTTAACACTAACACTGTAAAGCCTGCATGCTGCTATGATTTATGGAGTAAAAGGCTTTAGTGAAGGTATTGGAGGCAAGTAAAAGCATTGATTAGAAAAATGAAAGATGTTGGTTACTGTCCACCTCTTTCGTTCATCTCTTTAGAATTAAAATTATATAATGTGTTTATTAGAGAAATGTGATAAATGAACAGGTCTGTCATCTAGCCATCTTTTTCCACTTAGGACAGTTATAACTGTTAATGGCAGTGGAGAGGTGATGTTTGTAAGTCCTAAGTCACAAGTTATACATGTCTATAAGTAATTTTCAGCCAGAAATATGACTGTTCAAAAAATTAGTCCTGGTCACATCAGTCAGTGTGAGCAGCAGACTGGTGCCTCTCCTGCTTAGCAAGCAACCGACTGCTCCTTATAATATACAGGTCAGCTGCATTAATGACTCGAGCCTAGACTATGATCACTGGGTTTCTTATGAGTTTCTCACCAGATGATCTGCATTTGGAGATCTGAATTATCTCTGCACACTACACACTACAGTCCAGAAGCACCAAGAAACCCTTTCTAATTCAGCTACTTGAAGGTGCATCCATTGCTGACAAAGGCATTCAGTCACCCACCGTGATAGTTTGCGATCTGGATGGATTTATCCAACATCAGTACTTGACATCTCTGATGCTCTTATTGCTAAATGCAATCATATCCTCACAGCGGTGTTCCAAATCTAGTGTAAAGCCTTAGAGGCTAGTTCTGGCGCAAAGGAGGTATAAACTCCCTTCATTCGTCTCTGCAAACTTTTGGACTTATAGTGCACATACAGTGCTATGTTACCCTCCAGTATAATGGACTGCAGAAGTGGAACTGATTTAGAATCAAGTTCAAAAGTCTTTGTCAAGCCCACAGATGAACCACTGATCATCATTAGGACCAGGTTTCAGTCTTACTGCTTTGACATTTCCAAGTCAAGGCAGAGCGAATCTGGAATGCAGTAAATTTCAATTTGTTGAATGCATAAAAACTTTTTAAAATGTTCTGAAATATGGCAACTGATCCTTGAGGCTCAGGTCAGTGATTTCCCATCTCACTAGGCCACTAGCTGACCTGCCTGTTCCTAGCTGAGAAATGTGATACCCAGATAACTGGAAGAAGTACCAGGAGTTTTTGACTTTTGCCTTTTTCCACAAATTTTCCCTATTCCTTTATGCCAGAGTAGGGCATACTGGACGAGAGCTGTGGACGCTTACATTGCTGTTAATGACTCCCAGCTGTACTCTTTCTCTGATTAACTAGAGGGCCATAGCTAAAAACTGAGATTACACCCACCTAGCACATTGACCCTAAAGGGCATTGGCCAGATTGAAGAGAGCATCAGCCTCTGCAATAAGCCTCAGAGTAGCACAACACCAAGGATGTCCAGCTTCCAGGAAGACTTGGCAGATGACTTCCTGTAAATGCATGTATATATGCAGACAAATGTTTGTGTGTTTATATATGTGCCACAGAACAGAAAATGCCTACGTATGCTCGCTTGTCTACCTCCTTTCTGTTTTTGTTATGATATAGCATGACCACAAAAAGTTCTACACCAAATTCAAGTTCACCCAATGTTTACAGTCAGGCTAAGTCTGTGCTGGTTCTAGTCTGTAAGTTTTTGGGCAGTAAAACACAAGAAATGAGAATTCTGCAAGGGTACAGGCTGTAATATCTTGCATCTCAATCTAGTTTCAGGGCTATTTAAAATAAATAAAGCATCTTTTTATTTATTTAAGCAAGTTGCAAGTTGGGTAGAATGTGATCCTCAGTTTTGTAGTCTTTTAGTTTTACAGTGTATCTTAGTGTATATTTTTTGAGAAATATACTCCATTTAATCTTCAGTATTTGGTTCCGTCCACTTAAGATGCATGTAGTTTCGAGTATTCATCCAATAAGGCTGTATCATTGCTTGCACATGTGCATTCACGTTTGATATTTGGACCATATTCCGAGTACCATTTGTTGGATGTCATTACATTCTCTTGAAGTGTAGTCAGGCACAGCCTGTTCTCACAAAGAATTTTTACAAAGATTCACAGAGCCTGAGGCCACAGATCCAGCGGTCATTCCCTGATGATGTGAGTACTATCTATCCCACAACATCTTTCCGCGATTACTGATCCCAGTAACAAGAAATCATCTATTTTGGGCAATGGCGCAGTTGTAATGCTGGCCAATCAGAAGCCTTTCCAGAACTGGCCTTGTCTGGTCTTGTTGACTGTCTTCATTGGTGGAGGACAGAGGTCATGACCTTAATCTCATAATGAGTTCAAATCACTGTGCATTCCCTCTCCATTATCCTATTATTACAGTTTTATGATTGCTGATAATTTTTTGGATGTTGATGCATAAATGACATACAGATGTTTAAATCATTCTCTCATCTGACACTGAAAACTGCACTTTGTTTTGTGCCAGTATGAGAGCCTAATATAAATGGGCTCTGCCTATATACTGAAACAGTCCATATGATAAGGATAACATTATGAAGTCACTGAGCTGTATGAGGTGTGCTTCCAGCGAACCATGAGAGACGCTTCGTCATGTTGGAAGCCGCCTGACCAGTCTAGAACACACAAAGAGAAATGTGCAGCCTTGTTTTGACAGTTTTATGGGGTGTCGTCACACCCTCCAGCCAGCCGCCAGTGCCAATCAAATTCTAGACCCTCTAACAGGGGCTCCTGCAGGCAGTGGCACGCAGCCAAACCTGGCTAAGACACTTGTTTCAGCTAAAACTGGGAGAGAACCCATGGGTTTTATGCTGAGTAAGACCTTACCCCTCACCTTCTGCTGTTGTCAGTGACAACAGACATGTTTTCTTATTTAAACACACACACACTTACTCACACATATGGTATCGGACAGTAGGCCCTGTTCACGCTTGGTATTAACGTGTCTCAATCTGATCTGATCTGATCACAACTGAACAACGAAATCTGCATTTCCATGTGCATTTGCTGTGAGTCTTTGTTTGTGTACATGTATAAGCTGCTGCAAACCTTTAGATCGTATACATTGCTAATACAACAAACGGTTGAGGTACGCAAAGCCTCCTCAACAACAGAGAATGGTTGGTTATCGAAGGCAATGAATTGTATTAATTTTGAGTTATACTTTTTAGTTATACTTTGTACTGCATTCTGGTTTGTGATTTTTTTATCATTTCAAAAACGGTGGCTACAGATAGCGTTGTTGTGCCCATTGGGGACTTTACTTTCTGCTTCTGTTCTTGTGCTATATTCTGTGTATAGAGTGGGATGTCCTATTTTCATGTGATATTAAACCTAATGTGGAGAAATTCTTGAGTGTCGTACTCCTCTAGACTCCTCTTTAACATTAATCGAGATTAATATCCCTCACAGAAACTGTGAAATAGTTCCACATGACCGACTGTTTTTTTCCACTGTCAATCTGCTGCTGCTCAAACTGTTTGAATGTACTTTGCTGACCGGTGCATCTCTACCTGTACATCATATCACAAAGTATACTCACACAGACACCTCTGCTGGGGAACATAGAGAGATATTGTCTGTCATTGGACTGTAAGAAGGACCTGTAACCTCGAGTGTGCTTCCATTAGAGCAAATGCAGTGGCCTGTCCAAATGAATGTGTGATCATAGCTTTTGAAATCACAGACAACAACCAGCCCAAATCTCATCATGATGCTGACAGAATGTTAGGCTATTTTCCCATTACAGGCCTTACTTCTCATTTCTGACTTTTTGCTCAGATTTTGTTCAGATGGTTCACACTTTTGTTTGGAAGTGACCCATACCTTACATTTTTATTTAAACCTTTAAAGTACAACTTACATAATTATTCTGTAGCCAATCAGTCTAGTTTCTTTGCATTTAATGTAATTTTTTTTAAACATCTAACTAAATTCATATAATTGTGAAATGGTGCTACCCACACCTATGCTAATCCGTCTTTATGCAAAACTTTGACCAATGATAATTTGTTATGTCACGTGCTAACACAGATCACAAGATTTTCACACAGTACCCATATTTATGCTTACCGTTCCTTTACTTTTAACACCCCTGTGAATTTCAAAATGAATGTCATGCACATGATTAACATGCGTCATTAACAAAAACAACAAAACATCACTGCTGGATGTATGTATTTCAGATGAGCTGCTGTTGACACTCTGCCAGCACTGAATGATGACAGTCTGATAAAGTAAAAAGCAATGAAGTAAAAAAAAATGAAACAGTGTGTCTCAAGTTTGATTCAAAAAGATCAGATGGTGCTGCTTCAGCTTCGGAACGTGAGCATGACCCAAGTGCTTGTGGCTCCACCCTGGGATTTCAGACTGAACAGTTTCCACAACAGGCTGAGCTCCAGAGACGTCAGATTAAAGCTTGAAATGACCACCCAATCCCTTCAGTCAGGAGACGCTCCCTCTCACACACATATGCACAGACACTCACAGCGATGAGTGCCGTCATTTACTCCTTCAACAGCCGTCTAAGCTCAGAGATCACCGCAGAGGCGTGCCCTTAGGCACTGAGACTAGAGCAGTGCCTCTCGGAGTGTGTCTGATCTAAACCAGATCCAAAGGAGTTCTCCTTTTCCCCATGACACAGTCCATTGTGGCTTCAGTGGTGCTGCACAGTGGGAGGTCCTGAGCCAGCTTAAGATGTGTGACAGTTTCAGCAGAACCCCCTGCTAAGCATGTGTGTATCAGTGCTCGCTGTCATAATTTTTCATTCGCTTGTACTTGTGCTTGAAGTGTAGCCATCATCTTTGTTCAAACTGCGGATTGTGCTTGTTAACATCAATTAAAAGCACCCTAGGCTTGTTCGCCTGCGCTCATGGCGTTTATGCACACTGTGACATGTTTCAGGCTGGAACTGGGACAGCAGGCATCAGTCTTGCGCCCCCGCTGATCCCCGCTGGTTTTTGCTTAGATTTACATTGGTTAGCACTGCCAGTGATTCTGCTGATTATTGATTCTTTCCTGGATACAGGGTGTGCCTGCATGGAAAGAAACCCTCGCTAACTGAACTTTTCTCTTTTTTTTGCCAGTCAGCTGGAGGAAAAAAGGCTGAAGGGGATTCTTTTTCTCTCTTCACAAAGACTCGCTGTTTTGTTAGCTCCATGGCAAAATCTTGAACCAATTGAATGAACCACAGGACATTAGTAAGATGTTTTACAGATAATTTGGGAATAGATCTTAAAAGCATATTCTCTTATGGGTATTTAAACAAAATCATCTTTTAAAGTATGGAGGATTTTGCATTTGAGAGGCATTTGATGTGCTCATTGAAACTAAATTTCATTGTATCATCCTTCTGTTGAGTATTCTTTGTGCATTTGGTTCTGTTAAACATGTAAAGTCAGTTAATGTCTGGACTTATGGTTGATTTTCTCCTTTTTCTTCAAGCTTGGAAAAACTCATTCTTTAGTTTAATTCATGCATCCCCTAATTAATTTTCATTGGCAGTTGTGGACTGGGCATTCTCAGTGTCAGGTCTTCCAGTATTTACAGTGCTTAGATCCACTGTTAGAACGAGGGTCGATGCTGTAGCTTCAGGACAAGTCCCTGCTCTCTCTCTCATGCCAAAGCCATGGGATTCAACACCATCATCAATGGCCTAAACAGCTTACCCAGGTCTGAAATGGCTTAAAGGAACAGTTTGAAGAAAAACCAAGTTTGTACAATTTAGTCCTTAACACAAATGTAGTCAGTCAGCACATGTTTGGTGTCTTAAGTTTTGCACTGCAGCTTTGAGGCTAATAAAGTTAACAGGTATTGGATCAAAAACCAGCTGTGAACCGTGACTATTAGAGCTAGACCTTCAAATCGGGTCATAAATATCAAAACTCGGTAAAAACGTAAGGAAAAAATCCACTTCTAAGATAATACTAACTTCCCTATGGCTGCTAAGCTGCTAAGCAGTTCTAGATTAAACACAACAAACAAGTTTCTAAAATATATTACATGTTTTACTTGAAGCTTGTGACAGACATGCTAGCATATATTTTATCTTGTAGTGGTTTCACAGTGACTCTTACAGTAGATGTTTCTGGTATAGAGCTGCCGCTGCTGTTTTCCATTTCTAACAACCCATTGATTAGGCTGTCATTTGTATTAACAATCACTGATATATCTGACTTCCAGAAATTGAAGGCATAGAGTGATGTTTTTTCTCACAAAATTGGTCCCTCCTATTGGAAATCAAGGCATGATGGGTTGATTCCTCTGTCACTTTATAGTTGGGCCTACTCTTTAGCTCTTGAAACCCTAACCGATAGGGTTCGCTTAGCTGTATCTACCTAGATACCACAGAGGAAAACAGTTTGTGATTGTCTAATTTCCTTTCTGCACGTTTCAACACTTTAAACGTTTTGTATACCCCCAAAACTTAACAATCAAACAAGAGTACTTGTATAGGATTAAATTAAAGAGGGAGGTAAAACACAATATTATGGGTTAATGTTATTTTTCCCTATTATTTTGCCCACTGGTGCATGGTGATGGAATCAAAAATCAGATGCTTTAGAGTTGGACAAAAAGTAATTACATTCTGATGGAAAATGATGGAATATTGTCTTTTAAATGGTATGACATGATAAATTGTGCTTTATAAGACCAGGGAACATGAACTAGCAAGGTAAAAAGATGACCAGTTGGCTTTAAGCCGACAGTTCAAGACAAACATGCCACTTGTGATGGAAAGAGGATGTAATGTTTGTTTATTGTGAAAAGCACTAAAAGGAGAAAGAGAATGTACCCACCAATGTAATAAATAATGATCTCAACACAACAAAGATGATACAAACCAGTCTGAAATCAAAGTTTAGTTACTGTTGCTAGTCAGCAACACAGTGCTAGCATGTGTCAACTGTTATTACCAGTGATTTGTGCTATGCCCATTCCTAGATGTTCTTTAGTTAGTCTTTAATATGGCATGTGGGAGGTGAATGTGTTCTGGAAGACAGAACCCAACCCTGAGGGCAGGAAAGAAAGGAAACAAATGTTGTGGGCTGTTAGTAGGACTGCATTCGCAGCTAGACACAATCTCTCAGTCCTTCTTAGTGCTTCCCTGGGTCCCATCACTCTTGTTAGTGACCAGACAGGTTCTCAATAATCTGTTTAGAGATTACATTTTTTATAATGTTAGAAATCCTATTTTGCAAGACAGGAATTCTACAAAAGTCAATTCTTTTAACAAAGCATAAATTACCATGTTACACAACCTTTAGGTCAGTGTCCTCCTACGGTTCCCTTGTAATTTGTACAATGTTTGTTTTTTCCTTCAAAAAAGACAAACTAACAAAAAACATCTTTGCATGACTGCTTCATTTCATTAGTAGGCCGTGATGTCCGAAGCAAAGTTTGGCTTGGCCTGCCCAGTGTTTTCCGTCCCATTAGCCCCTCTGTTAACATTTAAATGTGCATGTGATCCATTCAGTGCAAACTCACGTAGCATTACCTCAGATAACAAAACAACTGGACTTGCAGTAAATTGGTCACGTTGTTTATTACACAAAACTTGAAACCGCACCGGTTTCCTCTTCATCACCCTTGCTCTCAAAGGATGTTCTGAGGAGATAAACATTTGGTGTTTATAGTGTTTCATTTCGTCTAAAAAAAGAGGTCTCAAGATTCCGCAATGTTGAGATCACGATGCACATGTTCATGTTCACGCCATGGATGTGCGGAGGAAGCACCTAAACAGTGTCCTCTGTAATCATCAGAATTTTGCACAACTGACCATTTTCTTTTAAAATGTTCTTATGAACTTTTCTTCTGAGTTTCCCCTTTTCTTCTTGTTTTATTTGAAAGTCTCATTGTTTGGCTTAGACCATTTGGCTGAGGCTTCAAGACAAGTGACTGCTCTTATTGATAAATTTGTCCAACGGCAACTGGCATCCTTAGGTTCTCCCAGCTGTGTGAGAACAGCCTTCTGTTCTGGTTTCCATATGTTTTGTGCTCAGTTTGTCTTAACTGTGGCACTGCTTTTCTGGTTCAAGTATAGTCAGAGCCACACAGTGCCTGGCTAGCTCCGATAAAGCTCCTTAATCAGAAGATATGGCCCCGTCCTCTGCAATGTTTTCCGTTCATGAAAAAGATTGCTACGAACCCTGTTCCATTCGCCAGAGCCAAACAGATTTCCCTGTTAGTTTTAAGCAAGGCTTTGATCACTTAAAATGTCCCCTTTCTACACCTCAGGGGTCTCCAAAGCTGCCAAAATTCTATGGCTTGGAAAGGGTCTCTCTGGAGAACCAGATATATGATAGAGAACATTTTGTTTTCTAAGTGCTAAGTTTGTCACTGACTGTGATAGTTGTATTTTTTGAAACCATGATTTCGTAGCCATGTAAAATCCTTATTCATGTCATTTGGTCTATTAAAATAACAAAATAACTGTGGCAAGCAGTTGTACAAAGGCCTAGGCCAGCACCTTCTCAAAAAATGACATGCCATGCTTATTGCTTACAGAGGATTACAGTTTCTGTACACCCTCAGGATGGGATAAGTGATTCACCATTTGCTCTAGGAGGACTTGACATGTCTCTGGGGTTCATTGTTTGGACATGTAAACTCAAGGACTGCTAAAAGCTTCAGGTTCTTTGTTTGGACATAAGATCACGGGGACTGTTCAATAGCTCATGGATCTTGTCAGGGTTATTGAAAGCACGTGTCTGTGTGTCTATTTGGAGTATTACTCTTTTCCAAAGGGAGGTCCAGCATGATAGACATAACCTCTGGATTTTATGAATGCAGGATTGATCTGACATGCACTCCATAGTATTGAAACATCTTAATGTACATATCCCATGTGACAGGCAAACGTGTAGAATGCTTCAAAATGGCTTGGCAGCTGCTCGTTCTCTGTAATTTTCAGTGTCAACCTCATTTGTAGTGTCTTTTTGACACCTTTGGACTTCCTGGCTTCTCTGCACTGCTGGGCTGTGGTTCAGTGCAACAAAGTGGTTTAAAGATTCCCTTTTAAGTTTAAAATTGTTTTAACCATTCCTCTACATTTAAGGGAAACGTGCTAGGTCTCTGCATTGGTATGCATCAGCAGAAATCATTTTTTCCTGCCATGCACTGTGCATAAAACAGAACAGCTGCAATGCTGAAGTCAGTCATCTCTTTGCTCTGCATGGTCTTGGAAAAAGCAGCTCTGAAAAGCTTCACAGCTCATTAGAACTAGGAACAAAGCAAGCTGAGAAAAAGCAACTACTGGCTTTGGCTGCAGAAAAAGAGAGCAGGCCTCAAAAAAGAGCATGAGGTCACTTGGCATGCACTGGCTCGAGCAACCATGGAACGATGACCTCACGCTAAAATTTGAGCCACTGACAGACGAGCATACCTGAGTTATAAGGTCTTTCCTGTTACAGGGGAGAACAGCTGATGAGAACAGGAGATGAGAACATCACTAACGAGAACCGTGCAGACCTTACATGCTAAACAGCTGCCTATTAGCTGCCTTTACAGATAAAATAAAATTTAACATTAGCTATCTAACGTAGTGTTCAAAAGGCAAGAACTTGAACACAAACCTGTAAGTATGTATGGAAATCAGTAACCATAAGTAGAAGTGCCGGATGTCTTTCGATGAATCGGTTGAATTAATCCGCAATACCTCTTATGTATAGGCATAACTTGGGAATCATTCGCCTTATTATCCATTTCAGTTATAGCTGATGGTGATTTTCCTGGTCACCAGACATGTTTGAGGTCTCTAGCAGCTAGCAGTGCATATGACACTGAATATGAATGCAGTAAACCCTACTGTGGAGGAGGCCTTGTCTTCAGTTACATTCTTGCATAAATAGTCATTTAAAATAAAATAAAATGAGCATAGCTGGATGGAAGAATGACTGATAAGCTTCAACTGTATTGATTATCACTGGAATTCATCGAAGACATATTTCTTATATTTTAAGCTTCATGTGTTTGCCTTTGTATTTGTTGAGCAATGAATATTTCAGAATGTCCAGCTGACAGTTATAAAACACATCTCTCTCAAGGGATAGATTAAGAGACTACTGTTTTTATTAAGTCTTGCTGAAACATATGCATATCAAAGTATCTGAATGACCACATTTGAGGCTTCCCTCAAAGCCACCCTGTACCCTATTCATCATTAATTAGTTTCTGCCTCTGTTGATGAGATATTATTTACATTCTCAACACAACAGTTTTGTTATGGCTAACACACATTGTGCATGGCAACAGATGGGCAACAGTAACTAACTGTACACTAACAAATTTGATTTCCATTCAGTCATGTCATTCTCACTGGCTCTTTTCCAGGCATAGGTTGTGAGAATCACATGCGCTTTTGGAAGCTGACCGGCCGATGACTTTTCTTTAGTCTGGCCTCTTGATAGCCCGACGAAAGGACTGTGTGCTCGTATAGTGCCTGCAAGAATCTAGAGCTTTTCTGTGGCACCTCAGGCACTCTAACCACTGTCACTCTGTATTTGATCTGCATGTGAGGCTTTGAAGAAATCAGAAATGGCTGGAACAGGCAGGCCAGGTTTTGAGCATGGTAACCCCAAAGGCCTATGAATATCAGCATCGCTTGTCTCAAAAATGTATGCCTTAAGTTCATCATAATCTGTTTTAGCAGCCTAAGAGCAATTCCAGTAGGTGACTTTTAGTTAAACATTATGCTCCAAGGCTTTGCCGTGTGCTCCAAACCGTTGACCTGCCATCAGAAATGGGTTCTCTTTAATGCTGTAGTGGAACTTCTTAGTCCATTTTGCACATATCAACATTGGAACTCACATTTGTTTGGCACGCTTCTTTTCTTTTTTGCATGCTTTTTGTCCAAACTAAATGCTTAAGCTCAAAAGTAGAACAACAGCAAAACACTCCAAGTTATCAAAAGGACGGAGTGAAACTAAACCCAAAAAAGGAACTAAATGTGAAAGACTGAAATGGAAGGGCACAGAACCATCAGTCAAGATACACAAACAGTTAGTGTCACATTGTGTAGGGAAAAAGAGCCTAAACATTTCTGTCTCTGGGTAAACAGCTGGATAGTATAAAAGAATAAGAATAGTTGTCCAAAATGATTGGTATTCATCAAAGTTAAGCACTAACTGGGGTCCATACGCCACATTGTTTGCCTTGTTTGATAAATTGTATTTTGTTATGTGCATAGATACTTAACATTCCATTTAAGCAGCAGTTTAGATGTCCTTCTACAGTGATAAATGAGGAACCAGGCACATCAGAGGAAGCTCACTGTCACACCGGTTCAAGCGGTGACCTTTGAACCTGGACATCCGCCTCTGTTCGCCAATGCAAATATTTGGCCTTCATCTGGAATTCAAACAAAAAAAGAAACTATTTTAATCATGAGCTGTGAAGGGGTCACGGGGGTGTGATCCAGCTCCCTGCATTCCTGCTGCTAACTGCGTTCTGTCTCGCTTACTTGTTTCTGCAGAGATCGGCCCGGTCACCATAACGACGGATCCAAAGAAGTTTCAGAATGAGTTGAGGGAGCTGTATGTGCAGGTGAGTTTATGCAATTCATGAGATCCTTGTTGTAATTAAACATATGGACCTATAATCCTATAGACTTAGCATAAAACAAGAGTTCATACTCGTTCGTATACACTGCTTTTGGAATAATGGCCCTCGGTGTGCCCTTTTATTCCCTTTTTTGATGTCAGCTCACATCGCCACTCAAACCTTTCAGGTGTTTAAACCACCTTTTCAGTATGTGCTTTTAAGAATAGTTTGGAAATCATTTAAACAAAACCTACACTTCATTACTTACAAAATAATTAAAAAAAAAACTTCCTCTGATGATCTCTGTTCAAACTGAGGCAAGGCAAGTGTGCAGTGCAACAATTTGAAACTTTGTGACACCTTGTATTGGTTTCTATGTAGTCCAAAATGAGCAGCCCTCACTTAGTTTATCTCTTGAACAAATAGCTTGGAATCTGCAGCGCTGTTTCCCAAAGGTCGCGCTGAGCAATGCGTTTCCGATGGAACTTGTGCGCGTTCCACCCAAGAGACTGTATCCTTGGCGCATTCAAAAGTGTATCTGGCACGCGAGTGTGTGTCCTCTCTGCTTGAGATTGTTGTGCTTGATGGATCAGGGAGTTTATTTGGACTGTAAGGGAGTGAATTTACCTTAAGCCTTTGAATACTTTTGGCCTCAAACCCTTGATATGGTCAGAGAGAGCAGATTAAGCAGCGTACACTGCCACTCAAAAGTCTGGATACATTCACTGTTTTTAGCATTTTAGAAAAGCAGCCCTACATGGGCATTTTGCAGTTACATTGCTATACAGGCACATGCACCAGTAGATCCTAGAGGGGTTTTGAACCCCTGCCCCTTTGCCGTTAAACTGTAGAGCTTAAACAGGTATCCCTTGGTCAGTGAATAGAATTCATGGGATGTCTTGGGTTCTATGAGCTGCATTGCTTTTGAGCACTGGTGGAGATTTCACCTTGGTAGCTTTATATTCTAATGCACCACCACAGCTTTGGAAGTGCCACCAATAAAACACTGATAATCCCTTCAAGACAGTGGCGCAGGCAGACATACATTTTTGGGTAGGCCTGTGAAAAAGTGGGTGGGCCAGCTTGGTAGATACTATTTCCAAGCACACTGTGTAAATATCATATATACATATATCAGGCTATAGCCTATTACTGACAGTGTGGTCATCATTATACCTTTTCCAACACTTCTGCCCTGATACAAAACAATAACAAGATTGTGTCAGCTGACATCAACCAAAATGTTGGGTTCACATAAGCCTAACCAGCAGCACCATTCAGTATAAAGCATCTGCACACCGTAGGCAGATCAGACAGCTTAAAATCAGACAGCTGAGATGTACAAAAAGGAGGAAAAATAACACAGCAAATTTAAACACCTAAAACGTATTGAATTATGCTTGTTGTACCACATGATGTGTTGGTAAAACAGTATAAAAACTTTTAACTACCATTCATTGCTCATTCTAATATAGCCAACTGAGGAGCTTGTCACGTTAGCCTAAACTGAGCAGCTGCTGGAACTAGACTAAAGCATACTGATTTAGCTAATTAGCCATGTTATGAGTGGTCCAAATAAAATAAGAATCTTGGGGTTTGGATTGTACAGGCATATTATCTGTTAAATGTTCTTATAAACTCACATTTATATCATAGCTATGGTGTTAACTTAAAGTAACTTATGTGTGAACATCTCAAGAAGTCACTGTGGATAACATTAGCATCACTTACAAACATAAACATAGCGGCTAGGCCAGTCACACAGCTCTTCACTGTGTAGTCTCGTCGCACTTTTCGCAGAGAGCATAATGACTTTGACTGGCTATAATAGTACTCACAGAAAACAAATCAGATTTAATCATAATAAATATTTTGCCTTGTTTAATTGGTTAGGCCTCTGATCAAGCCCACCCATGGCTACGCCACTGCTTTAAGAAAGCGTCCATATGTTATTTACACAACAGTTAAGCATAATGTCGGTAATTAGAGATGCTAATGACAACAGCAAGTTTTCAACACTGTGTTTGGTCTCCCTTGATAAGACTGAATGTAATACACAGTAAATGAAATTAACTTTAATTCATGTTCATGTTTCCTGTTTTTTTACCTTTGAGACCTTACCCCGCAAAATGTCTGTACACGGGCTTGTTGCCATGACTAACATGACAAACTGTGTCCTTGAGAGCCTTGGCTGAGAGGCTGAAGTTTACCACAGCTGGAAAACAGTTGTTAAGTTAGCCTGGGTAGATATAGTATGCTGATAATTCATAGTGCTGTGTGGTAACATTAGTAACATGGGTTCAGTTATTACATTTGCCTGAAAAACACTTGTGGCAGATCATGAAGAATATTTAAAATATGATTTTAGATAATACTAATTTATTGTAAGCAAATAAAAGTAACATCCATTAATACTAAAAAAGCCCACTGCCTGCTAGGATAAAGCTGACACTGTGCCCTCTGTGTGTCCCCACTGTGCCCTTTTTCTGCTGGGATAAAGTTAAGGTTATGCCCGCTGAAAGAATATTGTGCACTGTTTTAGAATAAATAATAATGATGATGTCAACCACAATGTGTTAAAGGGAATTCCACTGATTTTTGACAATTACTGCATAATTCAGTCATTAAGATGTAAACAACCTCATGGTTTAATGTGAAGTGATACATTGTGGAGATGGTTTAATGTAGACTGCACGTATTTAGCCTTTTTATTTACTATCCAAAACGACCAATAAAACTACATGAAAAACTACTTCTGAGTTTTGATAATGTTGATAATGGTAAAATAGTGGTGAATATGACAAAATATGTTTTGTTTGAGCCCTGTTTTGCCTCACAACACACTTCATGTACCTCTCCATAATGAATGGCTTTTATTAAATAAGCTAGGCCTCAGGTATCAGGCACTGTATTCATAACTGTTTTCTGTAATAAATGTAAAGGTAGCTATTAGAGGCATTAAATTGGCATCACATCACTTTATTTACATCTAAATGTTTTGTTCAGAAATTGGAAAAACAGGTGGAATTCCTCTAAAAGAAAAACATCTTATATTTTAGATTGTCCCAAGTAGACCCTTTTTGCCTTTGTGCAGCTTTACACACTTTTGGCACTCTCTCAAGCAGCTTCATGAGGAACCTTCTGGGATGCTTTTCAACAGGCTTAAAGAAGATACATATGCCAAGCTACTTTACTTTATTCAGTTTATATTTGCAGGGACATTCCTGTAAGTGCACCATTTAGTTTAGCCAACTTGGCTAATTTTCAGCTGTAGTCCATGGGCATATATAAGAAAACAAAAGCACTGATTGAGACTTAAATAAAAGTTAAATAGAACATGAATGATACATACAGCATGTTGCAGTCAAGAAGACATTTTTTTAATTAACATTTGGAAATACATTCATACATAGACAAGTACAATCCTTTAGATCAAAATGTCTTCACGGTTCTGAAAAACATGTATTTACTCAGGTGTTTCCAACCTTTCAGTATAACTAGTATAACCTAGCATCTTTTTTGAGAAAAAGCAGTGTCTCCTCCATACCATGCCAGTGTATCCTCTCCCCAGTCAATCATTCATCACAGTGCGGTAGAACAGAGAGGAGTAGACAGACTGATTAAGTGCTCCTCTCCACGGGCACTGGCAGTGTTCTCTTCTGCCTTTTTTTTTAAAAAAAGAGGAAGTGCAGGCAGAGCTGCATGTTTTTTTGGTTGGCTGGAGTCTGTTGCAGATGCTTGTGTTGGTGTGGAGGTATGTGTGTGTGTGTGTGTATTTCCCAGAGGAAGACAAGCAGCCAAACAGGAGAAACTTGGACAAACATGGCAAAAGTTTCTTTTAAAGTGCGAACAATAAAGAGCAATGAACAGCAATTCTAGATCTGTTAGCCACAAATGTTCCTCATCCCACAGGCTGTGAAGAGCTGATTCCTAGCAGAGTAGCAGGTCATTTGCACTCTCATGTAGAAGCTTGTAGGGGGTAAGAAAGTGTGTGTATGTGTGGTGGGTCTGTATTTGAGGGAAAGTTCCATGAATTCCATTCCATCCTCTGGAAAGAGAAGATAGAGAATGTTTGCTTCCAGATGTTTTTCTGGTCCTGCAAACAAGAGGATAAGTCATTTCAAGATTTCCCAGTGGACAGAAATAGAGAGAGCAAGTTAGGCCTACATACATTTAGGTTAGATTATTTAAAGTAATTTGTTTTTGATTATTTGGTTTCTTGCTTTCATGCTGAGGTAGAGAACATTTACTCGAAAAACAAGTTACCTTAGTATACCCTTTAACTGGTGACAAGGTTAATATAATTTAATGTTATCATCCAGTTAGGTTTTGTTCTCATGATAACTCATCATGATGTGGACCTCAAGCCAGCCCTCCTCATGGAGATCTACTTTCCTGCAGAGTTTAGTTCACCTGCATCTAATGGCATTTTTCCACCGAGCAAAACGTTACAGCACAGGACAGTTAGAAATCTGAACCCACAACTATCCATAACCTCATTAGCTTGTGGGGTCACATGATTTTTCACTTAATTGAAGTGTTGACAGTAACCAAAAAAACAGCATCAATGAAAGAGTTTCAAGCTCTAATTGACCTTTTTCTGAACATTTGCTTTGATGTGAGGTTCACAGATAGTGATTCCGCATAGCTATTTTTAGCTATATATTTTCTGTATAGTCATCTGCCTCCAGTGACACCGGATAACAATTCTGTGATGATTGCGTTTGACCTGTCAGTGATTTGCATCCTTACTAGCTCCAGCCATACTTTCCAGCTTGGCATGCAGGTAACAAAATTTAGCACGGTGCGGGCCATTGCAGTGGAAATGATGCCAAAGATTTGTAACCAGAAGTCTTGAATCCAGTTTCCAGTCCTGGATTTTCTAATCACTGCTAGGTATGACACTAAGTGGCCTATCAGTTTCACCAACAGGTCAATACAGGACCAGAAACTGGATTCAAGGACCAGATTTGAAGACCTTTTTTAGCCCATTTTTGAAAATTAGGGACTTCTGAAAAAATGAATGGAGCTGGAGCAGGTGTGGCAGATTGTGGTTGGAACTAGACTCCACAGGAAGGTAGATCTCCAGGACCACTGTTTTAAAGGAATAACGATGCTCTAGAGGTTTCTGTCATGAATTGTAATGAACTTCATGACTGCCAGTCTAATATTTCTTCACTCATCTTGAGCTCCTTACTCCTTGAACATCTCTTTGCCTGACACAATGAGTAGCCCGCCAGATTTGACTTTTTTTTTACCAAGTTTTCTCTTCAATTTAGTCATGACCAAATCCGTCCACTCCTTAGGTCTCCCTCGATCATGTGATGCTACCAAACTTGGAAGGTGAAGGCTAGTGCATGCTGCTTCAGAGAGTCTTTTCAGAATTGCCGCTAACATCATTGTTTAGCTCAGCACGTTTGGAGAACGCTAACTGCCAATTATTTTAGATCAGCAAATGCCCCAAGTGATAGATCCCCATGCTGGCTAGTATTGCACTGAGTGATGTGGGGAGAGGGAGGGCCTCTGGGAACAACATCAGCACAAGGAGTGTGTCAGGATATTCATGAAGTGGGCTTCCATGGATGGCTGGTCAGCCACAAACAAGCCTAAGATCACTACACACAATGGCAGGCATTGGCTGGAATGGTGTAAAGCACCCTGTCACTAGACTCTGGAGCCGTGAAAACTCTGGAGTGATGAATCATGTCTCTTTATCTGGCAGTCTGATGAGCAAAACTGGGTAGTGCCAACAATAAAATTTGGTGGATTAGGGATAATGGTCTAGGGCTGTTTTTCAGGGATTGGGCTCAGTCCCTTAGTTCCAGTGAAGGGTAATGTTAATGCTACCACATTCAAAGACATTTTAGACAAATTATATGCTTTCAACTTTGTGGCAACAGTTTGGGGGAGGCCCTTTCCTGTTCTAGTATGACTGTGCCCCTGTACACAAAGCAAGACCCATAAAGACATGATTTGATGAGTTTGGTGTGGAGGAACTCCAGTGGCCTGCAGCGAGCCCTGACCTCAACCCCACTGAACACCTTTGGGATGAATTGTCCAACAGCAGTGTCTGACTTCACAAATGCTTTTTTGACTGAATGGGCACAATTCCCACAGACACACTCCAGAATCTTGTAGAAAGCCTTCCTAAATGAGTGGAGGCTGTTATATCCGCAAAGGGAAGCCAACTCCATATTAATGGCCATGGTTTTGGAATGGGATGTCCGACGAGCTCACATAGGTGTGATGGTCAGGTGTCCACATAGTTTTGGCTGTATAGTGCACTTTTGATATAATTCCCAGGCTTATATCACAGATCTTTTTTAGTGCCTCTGCAGCCAAGAAGAAGATGGGTTCCCCCTTTGAGTCTTTGTTATCTTCAAACTCTTAGTATGTTTTCCACTGTTGCCCTTGGCGACATTCTTCAGGGATCTGGGTCCAATTTCTATAAAGCTCCCATGAGACAGTATCTTTTGTAAAAAGGTGATATATAAAAACAATTAATTGAATTGAACTAAACATCAACAGGGAGGTGGAGACTGTCCAGAGATGAGCATTGGAGCCATCAAGATTGCCTTGGAGATCTCTTTGCCTGGATCCTACATTTATGTCTTCACAGATGCCCGCTCAAAAGACTACAAGCTGACCCATGAGGTCCTTCAGCTTATCCAGCAGAAACAATCTCAGGTAGTCACACTGCTTCCTTCATTTTCAGTGAAACATCCGATGCTGTATGTGTATCAGAGTTTTCAGATGTGTCTGTATGTGTGTGTGTGTGCAGGTGGTGTTTGTGTTGACGGGTGACTGTGATGACAGATCACACATCGGCTACAAAGTCTATGAGGAAATAGCCTCCACCAGTTCAGGACAAGTCTTCCATCTGGACAAGAAACAGGTCAACGAGGTGAGAACAAACTTACTTTCTTTCTTTCTTTTGTATCTTTCTTTTGTTTTGTATTTCTTTCTTTTTGTTGTATGGTTATTTCTGTCTTTGTTCCTTTCTTTTGTTTGTCTCTTTTTCTATTTTCTTTCTTTCATTTGTTCAGTCTTTCTTTCTTTCTTTCCTGCATATTGACTCATTTACACACACACTCTGACACACGCACACACACACACACACACTTCTGTTGATATTAATGAAGTAATGTAATGTGCTTGTTATATTTTGTTATAAGAGTACTGAATTAATTAGAAGTCTTTTGCTAATGCCATTCACTGTATGATCATCACATTACTGGCAGCCAGAATTCTAAAACAACAACAACACTGTTAAAATGCCTTCTGAAACTGATTCATGTGTTGTTGCAGAAGCAGAAGAATGATTTCTGGCATAATCTTGCTTTAGCCATGCTGATGTTTGTAGCATTAATCTGGTGAGATGACTTGGCCCTACCGTGGGCTTCAGTCTCCCACGAGTAATATAAATATGAACATCAAGTGCAGCAGTGCTGCATCTAAGCCCTGGAGAACATTGCCATGTGTCCAAGCCCCTATTTTACTCTTCAGCCTTCTGGAAAACATGGCTTTAGAATATTTTCATCCTGCAAGTGGGCCAAGAGACTTCATATCAATCATCATATATGCTTAGGCATGCTTAGATCCAACATTTTGATGTTTGAACCAAACCCAAGTTGGAATGTTAGGCAGATATAAAAGACGCTGAGTTTTTATTTGGAGGTATAACTCTGAAAGTTTCTAAAATGTTGGCTATGAAACATTTCATATTCTTTCTTGTATGCACTCTTATGGTCATAAACCAGTGTCATTATGCAGAACCATATTTTTGTACATGGATGCACTCATCTGCTCTTCTTTCTCTAGCTTGTTTTTTATTTTTTAATGTTCAACTTTGTGTGTTTGTGTGAGACTGTTATAAAATGGCGTTGGTCAGTTTCTCATACCAGATGTGCAGCCCTCTGTTTTTGTCTGTTCTGGTTGGTCTAGATCAAGCAGCCTGACAGAGATCAATGCAAGTGGAGTACATCTTAACTTCCATTCATTTTCCCCCTCTGTCTCTGCATTTGTTCATCTATCCATCCAGCCATCTAACAATCTTACTTTAAGTATGTATCTATGTTTCTATGTGCCTTTTCTTTGCAAAGGTCCTGAAATGGGTGGAGGAGGCAGTACAGTCCTCAAAAGTTCATCTGCTCTCTACTGACCACTATAATCCAGTCAGCAACACCTGGCAGATCCCCTTTGACCCCAGCCTAAAGGAGGTGACAGTTGCCCTGAGTGGACCAGCCCCAGGCATTGAGATACGCAACCCTCAGGGTAGGGAGAACATCTTCATCTTCTGCCATTGTCTGCATTGAGACACTCATACAAATTTTCAGTGCTTTAATTAAAATACCTTGTTTCGACTGTTTGACCACCTTCCATACTAAACAAGCTATATGCATTATTAGCTACCAAAGAAAACTCAGCAATTACGTCCAAACCAGACAACAGAACCATTTGATGTTTCTTCACAGGGAAACTAATTGGGAGCAAAGATGGACTGACAGAACTTCTTCACATTCCCAACTCTGCCAAAGTCCTTAATCTCAAAGATCCAGTCCCAGGAATGTGGTCCATAAAGGTAAGCAACTTCCTGGTCCCTCATCTGAAATGCCATCATAAAGTATACTTTCATGTGCATTACAGCATGCTAAACATGCTAAGACCAGCTTCCTTGATATGTAATATGTGTATTGATTTAAAGATAAAAAATTATCCCAGATCAGCACTGAAAAGTCTTATGCATATAGCCCTAGGTTGTTTTATTTTAAACGTAAACTTGGGTTATGTAATAGATGAATCTTCTCAAACATAGAGTGTGATACCCTGGTGGGTGGAGGCGGAAGGAGTATGGCAGGGCAGTATAAGAGGGCAGAGACACTTTATTATATCACTCACAAAGAAACAAAAACAAAAGAATGCTGGGCTTGGAGCACATAGCTCTTCACACATCAACTTCAGAGTCCGCGTTCGCTCTGTTCATTCAAGCTGTGCTCGTCTTCAGACATTCGGTGTTTCTCTGCCGGCTCTGTTCCTCTCTCCCAGCTCTCGCTCTACTGAGGAAAGAAGCGCATATTAGTCGAGCGAGAGACATGTGCTTATCAATCAGCCCACGCCTTCCCTCAAACCAGCGCTCCGCCTCACAGACAGCGCCCACGCTGTCACATAGAGTTATTGCCCTGCACGTTTTTTGGCCTTTTAGAATGACTACAGAGGTTGGGCTTGAGTGATAGCTATGAACCCATGGCCAAGGCCAGGACATGTTTGGGATGTTGGGACAGTGTTCAGAGCCTTGAGTATTGGCATGACTAGCAGAAATAGGGGATAACTGTAAGGTGCAGATCCAGGGCCCAGTTAAAGGAAATGGGACACATTTTTTCCTGACTGATTTGTGTTTCTTATGAAGCCATGTGCAGTCTGGAGGCCCCTTAAGACCCTCTTCTTTTGTTCTGAATGGTTACACTTAGAGCGTTGGGTGATTTACACACCAAGTGATAGAAAAACAGAGCACATTTTTCTCTTAGCCCACCCGAGGCTTTTTTCCATTGTAATCTGTGGATATACAGGGTTTTATTGTCTCTCTGTCCTTCCATTTTGACTGATTTCGTTACTCCTTCTTTTTTCTCCCTTCATATCCCCTCCTTCACCGATTTTGTGACTTTAGTGAGTGGATTTATCTTGTGTGTTGTTTTCTGTAGCTATGTCAACCAGCCTCCAGACACTGTGTCCCTTGCGTGTCACCCCACACACTCTTTCATGTTCACTCCCTCCCCTCCTTCATCTCAGATCCACAGCTTCTGTCCTCCCATGACTTCATTTGCTTTTTTTCTTGTCTTTTTTCCAGTCTTTTTTCCTCTTTCTTTCATGGTACATTTTGCATTCCCACATTCCATTGGGAAAAGGAAGGAGGTCTCTTGACAGAAACGTGCTGCCTTTAATTGGATACTTGACCCACAAAGCTAATGTAGCTACACAAACAAAGTGTGAAAAATTTTCAAACGTCTTGCGGCACAGGGTGCCAAACGTTAACTGTAATCTAAAAAATGGTCAAACATGTTTCAAAAGTTCCCAGTAGAAAACTCTTAAATTGCAGTTATTTCTGTAAATATAATTGTAATTGATAAAGTTAATTCTTCTCTGTTGCCCTCTTTTTTTCGTCTCTGTCTAGGCTATGTTCCCAGTACCAGGCCGAAGTGGCACAAATCTAATTTATGATTTAATGTGCCACAAATCTATTTTTTCTGAGCTGGGTGGACACACAAATCAGATCTGAGCCACTTTCATATGAGGTTCTAGATTGGTGCCTATCCAACATATGCAACCTTAATAAGAACGGTAAAATCAGAGTTTATGTGTTTTTTTTTTTCATTGCACATGCACGATCGTTCAGTGTTAATGTGGCAACAATGCTAATCTAAAGTTAGGACTTGCTATATGTCATGATGCAGCTAACACAAGCTCTGTTCTTCTCCTGGCCAAGGACAGCATTGCCAGGATTTTTGCCTTCGCTTTCAATAAAAACATATTTAACAACTGAAGTAGGTCTAAAATATTTTTATTTGGTGAAATAATAAAAACAGAAATTAACAGTATATATACAGATGTTAATATTGCTTTCTAACTCGAACGAGATAAGGGTGAACATATTTAAACCCCACAGCTGCTTTTCTGAGCCTGACAAAAACGGTGCTGATGTTGTTTTACGTCCGAAAGTCATTTAGCTCATGTGTGTCACCTACACTTGAGTTGTAATCTACGACCATCAGATGCTACTGAAGCTGAGTTTAGTAAATATTACAAGCCATTTACACTATCAGTTTTAGCTGAGAACCTGTGGAGCCTCTCAGCTTGTAGGCCAAGAACGTGGCATCGCCTGAAGCAGCTGGCCGAATGAGGAGCGCCATAGGCGGTGCACAGGGAAAGCCAGCTAGTCTACATGCTAAGCTAATGGCTAACAGCTAACCCCAAGAAACTGGCTTTTCCTTTCTCTCTCTTTTCCCTCCTGTTAACTCAATAACTCATTACAATCTGATGTCTGCTCATTTGACAATAAACTGGTCTAACTTACCCCAGTCTGCAACTCACTACACGAAAGATGAGAGAATCAGCATGCTTTGCACTGTTTGTACATCACATTATCTGCATTTATTTGTATACCTTTGTAACAATAATGACAAAACTAATGCCTTAAAAATTTCAACCAGAATATACCAGATAAACTAGTATATTGCCCACTACTACATTCACTGATTTCTTTAGACCAGAATTTATAAAAAATACATTGAGATGTCACAAACTGCCACATGAAAGCAGCAACAAAATTTGAGGCCCTGACATGGAATGTTTGCCTGTGTGTTGCATTTTCAGTGGCAAAAAAGAGACGGACCTTAAATGAGTTTCAACCATTAAATTATAGACAAAACTTACATAATTATTAATAACTGGAAAGTTACAGCCGTTAAACAGTTGATATGATGTATTTGTTAAGTGACACACAATTTTGTGGTATTTACATGTAAATATAAATCTGTTTTTTTGTGTTTGCATTTTATTGACAAATTCTTGTACAAATATAGCCATGTTGTCAATGCACCGTCGCTTATTCATCAACCATCATTTTTTCATCAACGAAGTATTTAACTGTGAAATGATGCACAAAACTTAAATAGTTGTCATTAATTGTGAAATATTAATTGCTGCTATATTGTAAAGTAGACTGCATGTAACTATACATCTTCCTTTTTTACAAGGTAAGAAGTAAGGACTGAATCTTGTGTCATTAGCAAAATGCTACATGACCTAAATTTTATCAATAACACTTATTGTTGTTTTCTCCTGGCTCATACACCAGCTTAAATGCTACGTGCGCTGATGTGAATTTCGCCCCGTCTGGATGGTGTTAGTGCTCACTCAACTTGAAACACAGTACTTTGTGGCTGTGATTACCATAAACAGGAACACAATTTGATCCTAGATTATGAGATACTTTGCAAATACCGGCCCAGGGCTGTTTTGGGCTGGATTAGCGAATGTTTGGACGGCGTTTTGGCTTACACCCTGCTCCCACTAATGGGTTTTGACATTGTTAGCACGAGATAATCTCCAAGGGCTCAGCGTGAAGTCATCTGATCCTCATTTAATCTGCCGTTAATTGGGTGCCTATGACCCTTAGATGGTGAAAGACCCCAAACCTCCCCGAAGCAAAAGGCTACTGAAGATCCTGTCTTAAATGCCTTTTGCTGTCTTTCTTTCTGGAGCCAATCTTTCATGCTTTTATGTACAACCCCACATCTCCAACCCTCTACAACCCTCTCCTGCATCCTCCTCTCATACACCTCCCAGAGGAAACCCTTAGAACCACTGACCTGGGCGATGAGTGGTTCTTGGCTTCATCCTGAGCTGTTTTTTACGGCCCGTGATAATAGTTTAGGAAGGTTGTAATTTCAAAAGTATGCGAGCGGCCCTCAGGAGTGGTTGCCATGGTTGCGGGCGGGCGGTGGGGTCTCGGAGCAAAGGGCTGAAGACAGCACCCAGTGCTCCCCAAGCCTTCAGCGCTGATACACTCATAAAACAGATGGGAGAACTCAGCGGGACTGGGGCTTAAATGACTCAAATAACTTACTCTTCTTGCCAGGAGAGAGAGTAAAAAGGAAGCATTTCAGGATATGCACAGAATAAAAGTGTACCGATGACCATCTGTTTAATACTAGACACAAATCAGGCTGTAAGAAATCTCAGGGTACCCTTTGGTGTCCAGCCTGTGAGAAAGCTGATGATTTCAAAGACTTAATTGCTCGCTTATGGTCCAGTTTTAGGTGTAGCTTATTAAGACTCATTATTTGTATTTGAAAAGCTATTTATCTGGGCAGAAAGTATTTATTTGCTCAGATCTACACGTTATATGATCAGTAGTGATTTTACTGTCATATGCAAAAGTTTGTGCACCCCTGGTTAAATTACATTTTGTTGATTTTTTAAGTGAAAATAAGTTAACATATCCTCTACAATTATTGTTTATTTTAACATATTGTAAAAAAATGTTAAACTTTGCATAAAAAAAAATAGAAATTGTGCACTACAATTTGGGGAAATTTGCCATATTTGAGTTTGCTCCATGTAGAAAAAGTTTAAACTTTTGCATTCAGTTATGTACATGTCAGTTTTACCGTTTCCAAACTTCTCCTCTTGGCAGCCTAGCATTATCTGTAGTTATAATCCAATACCTGATTTGGCTAATCAGCCCTTCATTAAATTAAATCAAGTGTGCCTCTGATGGAATTTAACAAATTCATGTGTTGTCTGGGGCCATCAAGGAGAATTCTGGAGCCAGACTAGCTAGCTTATGAGAAATCAGTGTTTTTTTTTAAATATTTTGCCACAATGTTCATTTTCCTTTATTCTAACGTAAAATAATGTTTTTACAAGCTCAGAGAAATGGTTTTAAATGTTTTTCTCGGTATCTAAGAGCTTTTCACAGTCCTGTACATGATTTATACTTTCAGATGTATTGAAAGTGCTGTATATTCCATCTGTATGTTATCATAAAATCTTTTTTGACCCTAGACAATCAGCGAGGGTCGACACTCGGTCCGTATCACAGGGCTTAGCACCATTGACTTTCGAGCTGGATTTTCCAGGAAACACACACTGGATTTCAAAATGACTTCCAGCAGACCTGTGCAAGGTCAGTTATTATGACACAAAAACATCTCTTATCTTATGTTCCCATATGTTTGGAATAAGTATCTTGAATATTTCCTGTATGCTGTGTGAGTCTGGACTTTGGATTTCTGAGGCTAAACATGTTTTGATTGACCATTCTGGCTTCTCCCTCTCACATACTCAAACATCCACAGGTATCCCCACCTTCATCTTGCTCAACACCACAGGGCTGTCCCGTCCTGCACGTGCAGATCGTCTGGAGCTGCTGAGCATAAAGGGTGAAGTGATGAAGACATTACCCATTCGCTACTACCCCGACCGCAAACCCTACAGCATCTGGAACATCACAGAGTTTGTGCCACCCAGTGAAGCCTTCTTCCTTAAGGTCACAGGATATGACCGTGATGGCTATCTCTTCCAAAGAGTCTCCAGTGTCTCATTCTCCAGCATAGTTCCTGGTCAGAACCCAGAAAATAACTTGTTTTCTAAATAGAGTCTGCTATGTTGACTTTATGTTGTTGTAGTTCTGTGATTACCAAGTGTGCTAATGCATAGCAAATATTTCAGAGAATATGTACCTCTGTCATACTTGTATATCATGCCTTGTTGAGGTTGAGTGATCAATTTTAATTGCAATCTTTACACACACACACACGCATATATATATTTATATAAATACATATATATATATAAATACATATATATATATATATATATATATAATAAATTTATAATTAATAATATAATAATATATAATAAAAATAGAATGCAAAGATATGCAAATCAAGTAAACCATATTTTTAAAGGAAAATAGTACAAAGACAACATATCAAATGTTGAAACTGAGAAGTTTCATTGTTTTTTGAAAAATGTATTCCCATTTTGAATTTGATGCCAGCAACACGTTCCAAAAAAGTTGGGACGGGGACATGTTTACCCCTGTCTTTCATCACCTCTTCTTTTAACAACACTATACGTGTCTGGGGACTGAGGAGACCGACTGCTGTAGTTTTGAAAGTGAAATGTTTTCTCATTCTTGTTTGATACTGGATTTCAGCTGCTCCTCAGTTCAGGGTCTCAGTCGCAGTATTTTTCATTTCATAATGTGCCAAACCTTTTCAGTGGTGACAGGTCTGGACTGCAGGCAGGCCAGTTTAGCACCCAGACTCTTTTAATATGGAGCAATTTTGCTGTAATACATGCAGAATGTGGTTTGACACTGTCTTGCTGAAATAATCAAGGCCTTTCCTGAAAAAGACAGGGTCTGGATGGCAGCATATGTTGCCAAGACATGTATATATCATTTGGCATTAATGGTGCCTTCATAGATGTGTGCGTCATCCATGCCATATGCACTAATGCCCCCCATACCATCATGAATATTGGCTTTTGAACTGTGCACTGACAAGCTGGGAGGTCTTCAGTCCAGAGGACACAGTGTCCGTGATTTCCAAAAAGAATTTCATATGTTGATTCGTTGGACCACAGGACAGTTTTCCACTTCCCTTCAGTCCATTTTAAATGAGCTCAGGCCCAGAGAAGGTGGCAGCATTTCTGGATCCTGTTTATATATGCTGTCTACTTTGCATTTTAGAGTTTTAACTCGCGACAAACTGTTTTCACAGACAGTGGTTATCAGAAGTCTTTCTGAGCCCATGCAGTGATTTCCTCTACAGAGTCTTCTGTTTTTAATGCAGTGCAGTCTGATGGCCCAAAGATCATTGCCAGCAAATACTGGTTTTTGGCCTTGTCCCTTGTATACAGAGATTTCTCCAGATTCTTTTAATGTTATTATGTACTGTAGATAATGAAAAGCAAAAGTTCTTTGCTATTTTATGTTGAGAAACGTTATTCTTGAATTGTTTCACTATTTGATTATGCAGTCTTTCACATAATGGTAACCCCTGCTTATCTTTACTTCTGAAAGTCTCAGCCTCTCTGAGATGCTCTTTTTGTACTCAATCACATTACTGACCTGTTGCCAATTAACCACCAGGTGTTTTTTTTTAGCATTAAACAACTTTACCAGCCTTTTGTTGCCCCCGTCCCAGCTTTTTGGAACGTGTTGTTGGCATCAAATTCAAAATTGGCATATATTTTTTTAAAACAAAAAAATTCTCAGTTTCAACAGTTGATATGTTGTCTTTGTACTATTTTCAATTAAATATAGGGTTTAAATGACTTGCACATCATTGCGTTTTGTCTTTCTTTACTTTTTGCACAGCGTCCCAACTTTTTGAATGGGGTTGTACAAACAAACAAATACACTGTAATTTTATGTGTTTTTTAGCTTCATCCAAACCTCTCCCAAGTACTAGAAGTACTTCTCTGCCTAAGACTTTTGCACAGACACATTTTTATTTGAATATTTTTTGTATCATTTATTGTCATTCTGTTTCTGCTTCTATTTTACACCTGTTTGATTTGTTTACTTGTTACTGTATCTGTCTTAATGTGAGCTACTAGCAGCAGTCAGTAAAACCCTTTCTGCTTCTGACTCTTGATTATTTATTCTTTTACTTTTCCACCAGATGCCCCCAAAGTGAGACTGCCCTCTCTCACCCCGGGTTACTACTTGCGGAAAGGTGTTATCACCTGTCATGTGGACAGTCTGATTCCCTACACTGTGCGTTTCACTCGGGAGGGTGAACGCCTGGGTGTGGACCAGCTCTTCAGGTACTTCATACTTTCACTTGACACAATTAATATGGAACTCTTGAAATGTTAAGTTACACTTGACACCAATGTCCTAGGCTACATTCACATTACAATTACAGTCGTTCTACTTGGAGGTTTTATTTCACCCATATTTTTCATTATTGGGAGCAGTGCTCTGTGGTGAAAGGGCCAACATATTATCAGGTTAGCTGCACATGTAGGCTGACAACTGCCAACCTTGCCAACTCAAGCCAGTCTTGGACCACATAAGCACATGTGAAAGTAGTTCAAAACTAATTTGGAGCAATTACATTTATGCAAAAACCACCTCAGCGTCATAATATGAGCAATGATTATTTGACCCCACCTCACCTTTATTGACTTACTGATTGATTTTGAAAACAGGGAGTCATCAAATGCATCATGGGAGATAGCTGAGGTGTCTCTAAAAGATGAGGGCTTCTATGAGTGCATCGCCATCAGCAGTGCTGGAACTGGGCGAGCCCGGACCTTCCTGGATGTATCTGGTAAGAAACCATTTGAAATCTCATGCTTGGAAGAGCATGATCACTGGAAGTGTCCTCATAAGGCTTAAATCTGCTAGCAATACAAAACGACCTGTAATGATCTTGTCATTCACTATCAGCTACAATTAAGGGCAGCTCACTCCATCAGCAAAATTTTGAAGCGTGACTGCTTTGTTAGCTCTGGACATGGCTTACTGGGGCTAGTGACTGGTGCTGTAAACACTGTGTAATGGTGTGTAATAGATCACATGTGTGCAGTTTCAGGGGCCATGAGGATAATTATGACGCCGTCTTTGGCTGTTTCCCATCACTGTCTTTAGAGCCCCTCCCCCTCTTAATGTGTGAACAGTTTCACAGAATTCTCCTGACCTAAATCTGAATTTAATAATACAGCAAATAAAGGGACACATGCTCTTTTATTGTAATAAATCTCGTGGTTGCATGGGCTCCATGAGAACTACCGGCCAAACTCAAGCAGAAGCAGAGCTGCATTCCTTAGATGAAATGGGCTGCTCAATATGACTCAGGTTTACTTCATGGTCAGTGTAATGGACACGCATGTGTTGTTGAGTGTGTTTCAGTTGAGTCCAAGTCTGGGTACTTCCTTATAGGATGTAATATCTCCAGGAAGACATTTGGTTGTCCTGTGATTGTGATTTTTGATTGGCTTATTTAGCATCTATATTTTGGAGAGAATCATGGAGTGAATGCTTTTGAGGAGATGTTGAATAGTCAGACATGTCTTCAAAAAGATCTGACAGATTTCAGATATTTCCTAAAAAGCTTTACCAGTAGATGGTCAGACATCACTTTAAACGTTCTAAAAGTAGATGGTCAGACATCTCTTTGAAAGCTGTGGCAATAATTGATCACACATCTCTTAGAATTCTGACAGATGTCTCTTTAAAAGCAGTAGATGATCAGACTTTTCTTTAACAGTTCTGACAGTAGATGGTCAGACATCTCGTTGAAAGCTCTATTAGTACGCAATGATATAGTAAGTAAAGTAAAAAATTAAAAGTTTCAATAGTAGAAGCTCTAACCATATATAGTCAGACATTTCCTTTACGACTCTGACAGCAATGGTCAAACTCTGTAAAAGCTCTAACAGTAGGTGATCAGACATCTTTTAGAGCTCTGACGTTATGTGGTCAGGTATCTCTTTAAAAGCTCTAACGGTAGACAGTCAGACATCTCTTGAAAAGCTCTGACAGTAGATGGTCTGATGTCTCTTTAAAAGCTCTGGCAGTAGATGGTGAGACGTCTCTTTAAAACAAGGGTCAGACATCTCTTTAAAAAAGGGGGTGTCCAATCTTATCTGCGAAGGTCCGGTGTGGCTCCAGGTTTTCTTACCAGCTAAGCAGGAGCACACATTATCAGTTGTTTAAAGACTGGGACTGATTGAATAAACATGTGGATTGCTTTAAAAGCTCTGATGATAGATAAGTACAGAGGTCACCAATTTTATCCACAAAGGGTCAGTGTGTGTGCAGGTTTTTACTCCAACCCAGCAGGAGCACATCTGATCAATTGTGTGAAGGCTGACCAACCATTTAGACATGGAATCAGATGTGCTTCTGCTTGATTGGACTAAAACCCAGCAGCCAAAGTGGCCCTTTGTGGAGAAGATTGGTGACCCTTGGATGAGTATTTCCCATCCCTGGTCCTGGACGCCCCCCTGTCCTGCATCTTTTAGTGTTTTTGCTGCCTTGGCCCACCCACTGCAACCCAGAACAGACTTGCTGATTAACTGATTAGTTGTATCAGATGTGTTAGGTACATGGAAAGCACTAAAATGTGCAAAGCAGGGGGGCTTCAAAGACCAGGGTTGGGAACTACTGCAACAGATAATTAGATGTCTCTTTAAAAGCTCTGCCAATACATGATTTGATGTGGCTTTAAAAGTTTTAACAGTAGATGGCTAGTGCAGTGCATAAAGATGATGCTCCCTAGAGTGTTTTAACCCCTGAGAGTTAAGGCCACCACACAGTGGATACCCTGTGGCCCGCCCCACCACACTTTATCATGCAGACACAGTACAAAGTGCAGGTATTCTACATAGAATGCATGTGATCTACTATGGATTTTTGTGATCTGGTTCTGGATTTCATTTTAATAAGCAACAGCAACTCACATGACTGAGAGGCAGAGTCTCTTAGAAGCAAAGATGGGCAGAGGTTCACCAATCTGTGAAAAACAGTGTCTAAAAATTCTGAAACAATTTCAGAAAAATGTTCCTTAACATAAAATTGTGAAGACTTTGGATATCCCACCATCTACAGTACATAATATCATCAAAAAGAGGAGAAATCCTAGACACAAGGGGCAAGGTTGATGGTTAATATTGGAGACTCGTGATCTTCGGGCCCTCAGGCAGCACTGCATTAAAACAGGCATGATTTTGTACTGGAAATTACTTCATGGTCTCAGGAACACTTCCAGAAATCATTGTCTGTGAACACAGTTCGCTGTGCAATCCACAAATGCAAGTTAAAGCTGTATCATGAAAAGAAGAAGCCACATGTCAACACGTTCCAGAAACGCCACCGCCTTTTCTGGGCTAAAGCTCTTTTGAAATGGACTGAGGCAAAATGGAAAACTGTTCTGTGGTCAGATGAATCAAACCACGGACACCATGTCCTGCAAACTCAAGAAGAGAGGGACCATCCAGCATGTTATCAACGCACAGTTCAAAAGCCTGCATCTCTGATGGTATAGGGATGCATTAGTGCCTATGGCATGGGCAGCTTACCCATCTGGAAAGGCACTATCAGTGCTGAACAGTATATAGAGGTTTTAGAACAACATATGCTCCAATCCAGAGAACATCTATTTCAGAGAAGGCCTTGCATATTTCAGCAATGCTAACCACATACTGCATCCATCACAACAGCATGGCTTTGCAGAAGAAGAGTCTGGGTGCTGATCTGGCCTGCCTGCAGTCCAGACCTTTCACCAATAGAAAATATTTGGTGTATCATGAAACGAAAAATCCGGCAAAGAGGATCCACGACTGTTGAGCAGTTAGAATCCTACACTAGACAGGAGACAACATTCCTCTCCCAAAACTGCAGCAATTGGTCTCCTCACTTCCCAGACGTTTACAGACTGTTGTTAAAAAAAGAGGGGATGCTACACAATGGTAGACATGGCCCTGTCCCAACCTTTTTGAGATGCGTTGCTACCATCAAGTTCTGAATGAGTTAATGTTTTTCATGAAATGGTAAAATGTCTCACTTTCAGCATCTGATTTATGTTCTATGTTCTATTGTGAATAAAATATGAGTCTATGAGACTCGCAAATCATTGCATTCTGTCTTTATTTACATTTTACACAGCATCCCAACTTTTTTTGGAATTGGGGTTGTGTAAAACTTTAACTCTCAGACAACCTTAAAGAGATAAATAGACCCTGAGAACTACCTTTAATTGATATTGTGGTTGGACCTAGTAAAGCGTAGTCCAATCTTTTCAAGGTTCATTTATCCAAGGGTTTAGCACAGGGATGTAGTATATGAATAGCCTTCTCATGATAGAATGCTGGAAGAAACCTGACTCCACGCTGTCCCCATGCACAAACACACCCGCTTCCTGTCTTCCGGCCCCTCACTGATCGCTTCGCTTTTATGGTGCTGTACCCAGGCCACCAAATCCTGTTGATACTGGAGAATCCTCATTATAGTTCTGTACCCAGGCCACCAAATCCTGCTGATGCTGGAGTGTCTCATTATCCATTTGAAACCCAAGAAGCAGAGCTTTGCTCTGGAATTTTCATTTGAACACTTTGGAGTAATGAAACATTTTCAGGTCCAAAGAATCTTTTCTGGAAGTTGCCAGGGCATGGGATTAAAGCTTGATCCCTGTGTAAGAGAGGCAGGTTGGTAGGAGCATTTCTAAGAGAGTTCCACAGCCTTCCTCAAGTTTTTTTTTTATATTTTTGTTTATATGATGCCTTTTGTAGTTTAAGGATTGGTTTCACAGACAGGGATTAATGCTATGCTGTGTAGCCTAGGACTACACTTAATCCCTGTCCGTGGAACCAAACCTAAAAGTATAACAAGGTAAATTTACATAAATTAAAACAGTAAATGCAAAAAGTAAATAAAAACACATAATATGAGTACAATAAAAGAGAGTAAAATATATAGGAGCGTTAAGATGCACGAATAAGAAACTTAAATAAAAGAGAAAAATTAAACCGAAAGCAATCAAGCAAGGAACAATTAAGATATACAAACTCATGAAACTGTTAAAAACCTTTTTTCCAGCCAAACTTACTGCTGACACATAGCCAACAACATAATAAGCAGGGTGACAAGCTCAGCTCCCCATTCCATCCAAATTGATGTGTAAGTCTATATAAATCCCTGTCTCATCCTGATCCACACATCTTTCATCACTGTCCCTCTTTCCCCTCATATATCAGGTTCAGTTTGCAAAGCTGTCAGCTCCTCAGAGTTCACAGATGTTCGACAACTATACACAAAGTTTCAAATATCTATTGAATAAGTGGCAGAATTTTTGCCAGCAACCAACACATCATATTTATTGATTTGTAGCATATCCAAAGAATTTTCTTCAAAATATTAAATAGGTTTCCAGTGATTTTCGTCTAACGGGAAAGCCTTCATGGTCTTTGTTAAGAACAGTCCCTTATATTGAACAGGTTTTAGTAATTTACAAACTCTTAACAAAACACCTTTTAGCCTTTAGCCTTCGGGAGCACCTGAATGTGGGAACTCCTTTTTGAGGAGACAACTCAATGCTAAGGGTCTGAAAGGATGTGTAGCTGTCAAGAAGCTTTTAGTGAGCAAAGAAAATACACAAAAAGAAGAACATTTGCTAATCAAGCAAAGAGGCTGCTGGTGTTCACAGAACAGTGGGCTGACCACTCAGAGTCCAGACCTCATCACTGATTCTGTTTGCAATTTCTTGGCTCATGAGAAGCAGAAAATACAACCGTGATAATCCTTGGTTAATATAAGCAGAGCTGATTCTTTTAATGGAGAAACTTGAAGTCTCCCAGAAAAAAATAGAATCTGTAATAGTGGCAATAGAGGCAAACTTAGACACACTAAATAACCCAAATGTGGTAGTAGTTTTAGTTTTTGAAGTTATTATATGATATTTTCTGTTCAATCTATGTTTTTTCTGCTTCTTTTTAGTTGCTGAAAAATAAATAGCTTGTACTTAACGTACTTAATGGCCATCTTGACTGGAAATTAAATAAATGAAAGTGGTCTCTGACTTTTGCATAGCACTGTATATACAATTTGTAGATGTTTATTGACTCCTTGTTTGCGTGTATGTGTTTCTGTGTATGTGTGTGTGCAGAGCCTCCTCCAGCCATCACAGTGCCATTTAATGTAACAGCATCTCCAGGCTCCGTGGTCTTGCTGTCCTGTGTGGTGGCCAGCACGGTGCCCTTTAACCTCACTTGGCAGCGTGGCTTTGTGAACATTCGGTCAGACGCCCGCACCCGACTCACCACCAACCTTTCCCTGGAGATCCAGCGGGTGACCCCAGACGACGCTGGCTGGTATGGCTGTATCGCTGCCAATGAGGGTGGAGTGTCCGCCTCTCGTGTCTACCTGAGTGTGCAAGGTGAGCCGCTAAGGTCTAAAACTATGTCCTTATTCACTACGTAGTGCACTATTTTGGGATAATAATAAGGCCTTTACACACCATTTTTTGTGTAAATAATTTATTCATGTGATTTATTTGGCTGATTTTATTATATTATGTTCAATTTTTCAAACTATCCCCAGCAAGAGCAGCTCACTGACCAATCACTGTTGTCTCAGTTGTTGGCATGGCAACAACCAAGCAGACCAATCGGCTGTGTCCCAGCAGCTTGAAAAATTTCAAAAGGATTAGTTTGTCCTCTGCTTTGTCAGGGATGGCCTTAGCATGTCCAAAAACAGCTCAAACTGGGTTATGGACATCCGAGTTATATGTAGAGGCACTCATAATTGAGCCTAGGCCCCCAGAGTGCCTAAATATGGCTCTTGTGAAAACACAACAGAGAATATCCAGTGAGCTTTCACAATCTCTCAACATACCATAATAGGTAGTCTACAAATTATGTACCCTAGAGGACATGGACTACCCATGGTACACCTTGTCGTGTTGGATGTAATGAAACAGAATGTGTCAGCTTTTGCAGAATGATGAGCAAACAAATTGTTTACTTGCTTTAACCTAGAAAACAGTACAGTATTTGACTTGACATGACATGTATTAGCATAGTTGCTGAACTAAATAATTCCACAGCAGTTTCCTCTGCATTTTATTCTCAGAGTGCACCAGAACTTCATGTTAAAATCACTACATTTTTCTTCTAGGAGCGATGCCGCCAGACCCCGCTACAGGGAACTTGTCAAGTTTTTCTTTGCTTACATGAGTTTTCATGTCTGTATATAGTGCTCCTAATTTTCCAGTGTAGGGAATTACGATTACAGGATGAATTTGAAAACAGTCTTGAGTTCCCATACTTTGGTTTTTATAGGCTTTGTTTTTGCTAATAATCTTTAGTTTAGGGTCAAAGGTTAAAGCTTCATTTAACAGTGATCTGCTGAGTTGCTGCTTCCCTGGCAAGTCAAGGCGTTTATGTAGTGCTGCAAGTTCCTTGGTTCTGTGGACATTTAAGACACAGTGAGATTTATGCCGCTGGGATTGGGACTCCTGGCAGTGCAGGCCCTCTCCCTCCTCTCCAACACCAGATCTGTTTTCAGCGCAGCCCTACTCCAGTATTTCACTCTAATAGTTTATGGGACGTGCGAAAATGATTTACAGTCCAGCTCGCTCACTGTGCACTGAAATCCTGCGCTTTCCATTCATGCGGCCTCTCATTCTCTAAACGTCCAGAGCTGTGGAATCAAAAGTCTCTCAGTACAGAACCTGTCCGAGGGAGAATCCATCTATGGGCCAAACCCTAAAGAGATGTTCAAAAATCATATCCAAGGGCAAAGGGCAACAATGTTGAATATGGTACATAAAACACAAGTTTGGGGCAAAAATAGCCCCTAAATTACATGATATAATTGCAATAAATCAATATGATAAACTTTTAAATGTAATAAATTAGCCGGAGCGAATGTCACTGTGAATGTGTCATGCTATACACTCTTTCTTCTGTGACATACGCATCGCTACACTTACTGAGGTTTCGCAGCATTTTCAGCCCTACACACATTACACTGATGAATCATTCTCAGCACTGCAGTGACACTGACATGGTGGTGGTGTGTTAGTATGTGTTGCACTGTTGCGAGTGGATAAGACCGCAGTGCTGCTGGAGTTTTAAACACCTCAGTGTCACTGCTGGACAGAGAACAGTCCACCAACCAAAAATATCTAGCCAACAGTGTCCTGGGGACAGCATCCTGTGACCACTGATGAATGACTACAGGACAACCAACACAAGCTGTGCAGCAACAAATAAACTGTTATCTGTGACTTTATATCTACAAAGTGGACCAACAAGGTCTACTAGAGTGGATAGTAAGTGGACACTAGTAGTGTTAGTAGTGTTTAAAGACTGCAGCAGGACTGCTGTGCCTGATCCACTTGTACCAGCGCAACACACACACACACATACCACCACCATGTCAGTGTCATTGCAGTGCTGAGAATGATCCACCACCCACATAATATCTGCTCTGTGGTGGTCGTGAGGGGGTAAAGGGCAGCTAACTATGCAGAGAAACAGATGGACTATAGCCTGGAATTACTGGAGTGTAGATGCAAGGAGATGTACTGTATTAAGTGGCTGGTCAGTGTAGGCCAGTTTTTTTTTTCAATTCTGCTGACATAATTTAATTTAACATCAAAAAACAACACATTTATTGTCTGATGGCATTAAAATACAAAGAGGCACCATGTTAGAAACCTTAAGATTTATTTACACCTATGACTTGTGTTAAGTCTTATACTGCAGCTAACTTGTCAAGATCTGCTCTCATCCGGTTGTTCTGAACTTCTTATCTGATTATGGCACTAATGTTCTGTTATAGTTGTTCAGAAAGAGGCCAAATGTTTGTGAAACCAAACACAAAAAATTTATTTTGTTCAAGAGATAATGATAGTAATATGGTTATTGACATAGAACAAAAGAGCCTGAAAGAGCCAAAATTAACTTAAAATTAATAAACTTTAATCCACTCAATCCATTCAATCCACTCCAAATTGCTGCTTAATTCAGTGTTAAAGATGTAAGCAAAGTTTTTCGGAATGATGTGATGTGAAATGCTTCATTGTACCTTGCCATCACAAATTACAACCCCATTTACAAAAAAGTTGGGACGCTGTGCAGAATGTAAATAAAAATAGGATGCAATGATATGCAAATCATGTAAACCATATTTTTAAAGGAAAAAGACAACATGTCAAATGTTGAAACTGAGAAATGTTATTGTTTTTTTACAATAAAATGGGCCCATTTTGAATGCCAAAAACACGTTCCAAAAAAGTTGGGACATGGGGCATGTTTACCACTGTGTTTCATCACCTCTTCTTTTAACATCACTCTGTGAGCATTTGGGAACTGAGGAGACTGACTGCTGTAATTTTGAAAGTGGAATGTTTTCCCATTCTTGCTTGATACAGGATTTCAGCTGCTCAACAGTTCGGGGTTTCCTTTGTCGTATTTTTCATTTCATAATGTGCCAAATGTTGTCAGTGGGTGCAGGCAGACCAGTTTAGCACCCAGACTCTTTTAATACGGAGCCATGCTTTTGTAATACATGACGAATGTGGTTTGACACTGTCTTGCTGAAATAATCAAGGCCTTTCCTGAAAAAGACAGGGTCTGGATGGCAGCATATGTTGCCAAAACATGTATATATCATTCAGTATTAATGATGCCTTCACAGATGTGCATGTCACCCATGCCATGTGCACTAATGCACCGCTATATCATCATGAATACTGGCTTTTGAACTGTGCACTGATACCAACTGAGTGGTCTTTAGCCCAGAGCCCATGATTTCCAAAAAGAATTTCATATGTTGATTCGTCGGACCGCAGGACACTTTTCCACTTCCCCTCAGTCTATTTTAAATGAGCTTGGAGGCAGAGAAGGCGGCAGCATTCCTGGATCCTGTTTATATATGGTTTCTTCTTTGCGTTTTAGAGTTTTAACTTGTGTTTGTGGATGCAGCGATGAACTGTGTTCACAGACAGTGGTTTACAGAAGTCTTTTTGAGCCCAAGTAGACATGATTCCGTTACAGAATCATGTCTGTTTTTAATGGTGTTGCCTTTGGGCCCCAAGGTCACAGCCAGCAAATACTGTTTTTTGGCCTTGTCCCTTGCATACAAAGATTTCTCCAGATTCTCAGAATCTTTTAATGTTATTATGTACCGTAGATGATGAAAAACAAAAATTCTTTACTGTTTTACTTTGAGAATATTCTTGAATTGTTGCACTATTTGATCGGGCAGTCTTTCACAGAGTGATGAACCCCTCCACATCTTTACTGCAGAAAGACTCACTAGGATGATCTTTTTATACCCAATCATGTTACTGACCTGTTGCCAGTCAACCACCAGGTGTTTTCTTTAGCATTAGACAACTTTACCAGCCTTTTGTTGCCCCCGTCCCAACTTTTTTGGAACGTGTTGTTGGTGTCAAATTCAAAATTGGCAAATATTTTTCAAAAACAATAGAATTTCTCAGTTTCAACATTTAATATGTTGTCTTTGTATTATTTTCAATGAAATATAGGGTTTAAATGATCTGCACATCATTGCATTTATTTACATTTTTCACAGCGTCCCAACTTTTTGGAAATGGGGTTGTACATACACCCAACTGACAATACACAGACATTACAGAGAACCTAAAGGGTTTTAAGATGATGTCCTTGCGTGGCAAAAGTGTTTAACCTACCAAAGTGTCCTATAAAGTTAAAAATAATCCAGACAGTTTGCATTGTAGTCCTTGTAGTTACTGAATAAAACGCCTTAGGAAGTAAGAAGACTGAGATTTTAAGGGCTTAAGGCCTCTTTGCTCACACTTTGTGAGGGGTGTGGTGTGACTTTTGCACCTAATTTCCCCCATTGTTGAGAGACGAGTGTCTCAGTTTACCATAATAATCTCTACAGCCTAAGGCACCAATATTCTCTGATTTTCTTTGTCTGCTCCATTTTGTTCTCACCCTCTATTATCATACTACATCAAGTCCTCCAAGTTGTAGTTTCTCTCAACTATGTCAGTGTCTGACCTTTTAAACAGCTGTCACAAACTGTGTGTCTGTGTGTGTGTGTGTGTGTGTGTGTGTGTGTGTGTGAGTGAGTGAGTATACTGTGTGTGTGTAGTGTGTAATCACCACCTGCTGGGGCTCCTGTGCTGTCCTAGTCATTATGTCCTCTTTGAAGTGGGACTGCTGACATAGTGAGGCCTGGACAGAACAGATTACTCAGTGTTCCATTACACTGCATCACTAGCTGACATACCCACACAAACATATACACATTACTCAACTCTTGCCTGTGTTGTGAGCTCACTTATTGTACAGTTGTCACTATTAATAGACATTGTAAATCTTCTTAACTTATACAGATTATACATTTTTATAATAGTTTTTTGACCTCATAATCTATAAAGATAGGTGTTATTATGTTATTATGTTAATGGCTCAATGCTGCTGCCAACACAAATTCCTTTTAACTAATATTGTGCTTAGCCTATTAAACCAGCTCTGATATGATTCGTGTTTTCACTCTGTAAAAAGAGCACGTTACCAGGCTGCCTTAAAATTTTCAGTTCTTTGAACATCAAAAATTAAGTCAACAGAAGAATAATCTGTGCCTTACATTCACTTAACTTCTTATTTGAAGTTCAGTCAAACCAAATTTTAATTGCACAGTGTAAAATGGGTGCACTGGACTTGGGGTAATGCTACACTGTACCTAAATTAGGAAACAAAAAATAATAATTTGTGTTCAATTTGATATTCAGATCACTCTTCTTCTGACAAAATATTGACTGACTAGAGGGATTTTATCTATTTTAATAATAAATAAAGTATTTTAATATTAATATTTTAATAGCATTGGACACTACATGGAGGCTTATATGTTTTAACAGTCAGGGTTGCCTTTAGGCTAAATCCTAGTCATATTTTACCGTGTAATGAAAGTGTAAATCAGCAAAGACCTGTATGTAGCTTCAGTCAATCTTAAACTGTTCACAGAGCCTTAAAAGAGTTGAGAAATTCGCCAGTCTTGAGTAGAGAATGACAAAGACCATCACTCATGAGTCATCAGATGGCTTTTCTTGAAAACTGTTTGAATGCAATCTTTAAAGAAACAGTAACCTATTATTGCATACTATTGCAAATTATTGCATTCTTTGATACCAAAATGACAAATAAAACAATTTGATCTGTTATGTAACAATTTAATTAATATTTTGTGTAGCAGCTTCAGGTCTAAAGGAGACATCAGAGGTGTTTGAATGTGTACCCTGAGGCTGCTTTTGAGGTGAGGCTAGAGTCAGTGGTGGAGGCTGGCTGAGCTGTTAAATGTCTGCCTGAGGCAAACTGAGTCTATTAGAGTGTGCTTTAGTGACTAAAACCTGGGATAATTACAGCTTTACAGCTAGGCACAGGACAGCCTCTCAACAGTCAAAGTATGACTGTTCGGCTGCATCCGAGCAGGCGAAACACAACTGTTCAGCAGACGTGCTGACAGCACAGACACAATCGCAGTCAGATACCATTCTCCATAATGCCTGTGAAGAGTACCTGGGGTTTCATACATGCCCAGTCTCTTCTTAGCTTCTTATAAATATGTTTTTTAAAAATAGCTATGAATTCATTTGTTTCATGTGTGTGTACAAGTATAAATAAAATATTTATTGTCCTGTAAAGTTGTACATTTTGCCCATGAAGTATGGTGGTGTGGCGGTGAAGGTTTTTATTTCATTAATTTTTAGTTTTTTATTTCATTAATTTTGATGAAGGATGTTTTTCTCCCCCAGCCCCGCCCGTGGTATCCGTAAATCCACAGAACCAAACCTTCAGTACAGGGGACGAGGTGTGGATCAGGTGCTCAGCTAAAGGCTTCCCCAAGCCCACAGTGGTGTGGACCCACAATGACATGTTCATCATGGGCTCCAGCAGGTAATTAGCCATCTTGAAGATATGTGGTAACAGATAAGAGAGAGGCTATTGCTAGGTGCTGTTAGACACTAACATCTTTCCACGTTGTTCTCTTGCACTCTAGGCACAGGATGACGCCAGACGGTGCACTGGTCATCAGGAACACAGTGCGGAAGGACGCAGGGGCGTACGGCTGCCTGGCCAGCAATGTGGCAGGGACAGACACCCAGACTGCCCTTCTAAGCTACATCGGTCAGTATTGGGAAGTATTTCCTGCTCAGTCAACAGTATAAGGTCAAAACAGCAAGTTGTTTGTCAACTGAAGCTGCAAGGGCCCAAATGTAGGCCCTATGGTTTAGCTCCTTTTTCTTAACACTATATCACTTCCATATTATTTTTAGAGTAGTTACTGCATTTTGTGTAGTAATTATAGCAGTAATTTACTATATATATAATATAAATAGCATAGTAGCTTCTGAATTCTAAGCCTGTATTTTAAAGGAATAGTTTTGTGAAAAATTAAATTAAAATGATTTATCACTTATCCTAGATGCAGTCAAACCAAGACATTTTACCTTTACTTTACTTCTCTTTTGTTAGCATTGCATTGTTAGCATAACGTCTGCGCAAAACAAGTGAAAACCTGGATGCGCTTTAAGCGGGTTGAGAGATGTTTCTGGGCATGTATTTACAGCGATGAGTTTGGTGACAGTCTAAATCCAGTGTTTATTAGCAAGGTTAGCGTAGCATCTCCCATTGTAAACTACAGTAGCAAACTTCAGATATCAAGTATTCCTTGTAAGTGGTTAAAGAACATCATTCAGTACATCATTAACACTAATGAATAGCACTGTGTAGTCGTTTTGGGCAGCTCAGGGCAAACACAAACATTAAATTAGATTCACAAGAATTAATCAAATTAATTGACCTGTTTAATTAACATTTTTTTTAAATTGAACTGTTTAAAGAATCCGCTTATAAATGTTTCAGTGAATGTGTGCAGTAAATTTTGAGGTAAAATCTCAATGGGCCCTGCAGTAGATATTGCTGCAGCTCCCATCAGCACTACTCGTATCTAACTATAACCTTCTCCCGGAATCCTAAGAGTCTCCACAGGTGACTGTCCCGCAGAGCAGACTGCTGATAGGTTTAGGACAGACTGTCATCATGGAGTGTAAAGTAACAGGAATACCTCAGCCAGAGGTTCTGTGGTACAAAGGTAAGGAGACCCCTAATCAACATGCATTCATACAGTAAAATCTACTACATAATATACTTTATTAGAAATACATGCCTTGCAAGTTCACCTTTCTGGCATATAGTTAGACACTGTTGCCCATCTGCGAACATCTATGTTAGCTATCTTCTCACCTGTCATCAGTGGCCAGTTTCTGACCACAGAACCGCTCCTGGCTGGTTATCTTTGAGTGACGGACCAGTCTTGCAGTCACATTTACAAAAACCTCACCTGTGTAAAAATCTCAGCTACACATTTTCCCTGTGTGTTGATCACATGTGTCCTAACTGCAGGTGACCAGCAGGTGAAGACGTCACTGTTTGTGAGTGTGGATCCAGAGAAGGGCTCTCTGAGCATCCGACAGACAGAGGATGCAGATGCCGGAGACTATATCTGTGTAGCAGTCAACCTGGCAGGCACTGCACAGGGGAAGATCACACTGGATGTGGGCTGTAAGAAAATACTTATATGAGCTGTGTTTTGTTAGCTCTTAGATTTCTCAAATTCTTGTCTAGTCGCACATGCAACTGTCTGCTGCATTCGTAAGTTAAACAGTGTTTTGCAATCATAGCATAATTATGCATTCACTTAAGCCTACAAAACTGCCATAATTTTTGCAAGCACAAATCACTACATTTGTACAGCATTATTAAAAAGCAATATAAAGTTATTAGTGTCCATTGTACGCACCAGTTTGTGGTCATTACCAGTGGTGATTCTTACGTTTTTTCTTTAGGCAGGGCCACAAAGGGTCCACAGTTTGTATACAGGAGCCAGATAAATGCCTTCAGATTCATAGTGCTAACTAAGTAATTATCTCATAATACCTCTAAATATATTTGTTATGAAGTGAACACTCAGGATCAACTACATTACTGATAGTGTGTTTTACATTCAGTAGCAGATATGGTAAAATATCTAATTTCATAACAGTGCCATTCATCATTGACCACTGCTTTTCCTGCCTGTTCTTAGCTGATTTTAATCTTTAAAATATCTGACCTCTCTCCTTACACTGCAGCTGCCCCTCAGTTCACGAGGCAGCCGTCTGATGTGGCTGCAGACATCGGCTCAAACGTCACCCTGCCTTGCCACGCCCAGGGCCACCCAGAGCCACGCCTTACCTGGAAACGAGAGGACAACTCTGCCCTTTTCTCCCGTCGCCATAGCCACAGCACTGTCACTCAGAAGAGGAGTGGAGACCTGCTGATCGCCAGTGAATATCTTTGTCTTATTTTCTTAAATTTCAGACTCAACCAAACAGCTAAGCACTGGCCTCAGCTCCTTGCCTTGAAGCAGTTACCTAGCAGTCCTTTGTCACTTAGGTCTTGGGCTCTGTTGCCAGAAAAAACTAATCCTGACTGTGTTCTTTGTCCATTAGACCTCGGGGTGGAAGATGGTACCACTTATTTATGTGAAGCTCAAAACCAGTTCGGCAAAATCCAAGCCAAGGCCAGAGTCACTGTCACAGGGCTGGGTAAGATGTCTCTGTGTCTCTCTGTTGCCAAGTATTTTTCACACAAATTCCCAGTATCAATGAATTGCAGTCGTCTAGGCATGAGTTTAATCTGTCTCTGGAAAAGTACTTTTTTTAAAGCTATTATATTTAAGACCATCAAAGCAGTTTTCCCAGGTCCTCCCAAACTTTATCATGGCACCACAATTAGGTTTTGCAGTGCAAATGAGAAGTGATACTGACTTATTTCGCAACTCTTTAAAATACTTTAACAGCCAGACGTCTATTGAAACTTAAAACCACATTTAAGCACTTTAAGAGAAATATTTGTCACTTCACTGTGGCAGTCCAAGATAACCATCTCCTATAATTGAGACTCCTTTCATTCATCAGTGATATGAAAATGTTTGTAGACAGTAATTTTGGATCAGGTTTTGGAATATTGTGCAGTTCTATTTCAGTCTGTGGGAAAATCTCTCCAGGTTGCAAAACTAAACTGTCAGAATTGGTTTGATTATGATTTTGGGTGATATTGTACAGTAACCAGCTCAGTTTGTATATATATATATAGATAGATAGATAGATAGATAGATAGATATAGATATATATATATATATATATATATATATCCAATGTAAATTATTATGTTGTTATACTGTGTTATGCTATATTATACTATACTGTGTTTGGCTGCAGCAGTACTTGGCACAAAGATGCCATAACATAATTACACCGTGGCACAGTGACCACATCCCTTTTACTGACCCTTTAACTGAGACAGCCAATTAAATCAGTGTTCATGCAAAAAAATCTTTTCTTCACAGAGGATAAACCTTCACAGGGTAAAACACTTCATACAAAGAATGAATTAAGCTATTTTTTATATTCTTCACAAGTGTCTTTAAAAGAGCACAGGGAAATATCTTAAAATGAAAAAGTGTGAAATATGTCTCCTTTAAAGAGTTTAGGTAAAATTGTATTTGTAGCTGTGTATTGGGGAAGATTTTTGGAAGAGCATTAAAGACAACCTTCATGTTCTGAGCATAGTAACATATGTTTTTGAGTGTTCAGAACATGCAGTTGTCATGTAACGTCCTATGTGTAAATATTTGTGACTGTAAATAAGGTCTATGCTGCTGCATATACATAAAAACTCCTGCGAGAGTTTAGAAGGTTGGCCTCAGCTGTATCCTCCAAGAATGGATGGAACGCAGACATTCTAATGTATTTATACGTGATCAAAGAGCTGCAGGCACAGCCACGGCTCTTAGTCCAGCCTTTTTGGATCTTTCTGGAACTGTGCTTGGTGAGCTTTCACCCCACAGGCCTGCTGGACTTCTCACTTCAAAGCAAGCGTTAATCAGCTGGCCTGGCTCACACAGAGAAGTGCTGCTTGTGCTTTATGAGGAATGTTACATGTGAATTCAGAAGTGCAGTACTTTTTGTGATCCGTTTGTCTTAGTTCAGGTTTGTTGGTGTATGCCTGTGCATGTGCCAGTACAGCTGTGTGTGTGTGTGTGTGTGTGTGTGTGTGTGTGTGTGTGTGTGTGTGTGTGGTCCTTTAAACACAACAATAATGCCAAATGTAGGCTAAAGGTCGTGAAAAGCAGTACTCCCATGAGTCTCAGTTGCCCCATAATTCCTTGCTCTGTCCCACTAGCCCACTGACACTTTTTATGTGTCCTCAAGGGTAGTCTTGGAAACTTTACAGGTAAAACAGGAGAGATGCACTCAGCCCACTCGGTGTTCTGTATCAGTGTTTACGCTGTAGTATTGCTCACATTCAAACTGCTGCAAATCCCAGCTAATCACAAGTGTAATTTACACATAAACATGTTAACACATTAAACATTGTGTATCTGATAGGTGTCACATTCCAGTGCAGTTTCACCCTGATGAAACTCATTTATTTAGTAAACAGGAGTAATTATCATGCTCTTCATTCTTCTTAATATTGCAATTATCTAAACTAATTTGGCTACTCACTGTGTGCTGTGTACAGAGGGACTAGATGGATGGATGCACAAACTGATGCTTGCATGATTGGAAATATAAGTGAATGGTTGGACAGGTGGATGCATGCATGCATGGATGGATTGATAGGTGGGTGGATAGATGCATGGATGCAAGGATGGATTGATGAATGAGTGGATGGGTAGGATATATGGTAAGTAAATGTATAGGTGAATGGATAGATGGACGATGCGTGGGTGAATAGATGGATGGGTAAATGGATTGTTGGACAGTTGGATGCATGGAGAGAAGAATGGATGGACAGATGGAAACATGCATAGATTGATGGATTGATAGACGGATGGCTGAGTGAACAGATGGATAAATAAATGGATGCTTGGATGGATAGATGTTTTAACTTTATGAAAGGTAGTATCTGGGCTGCCTTAAAATTTTGAGTTATTCGAATTTCAGATATTAAGTTAATAGGGCATACAACACAGATTCTTGTTCTGTTCCGTTAACTTATTATTCAGAATTCAGTTAAGTTAAAATTTTAAGGCAGCCTAAACTTTTTAAAGTTACAACAGTAATAATTTTTTTACAGTGTAGTTGGATGGGTAAATGGGTAGATGAATGGATGAAAGATGCAAGGATGGATGGAAGAGTGAATAGATGAATAAATAGGTGAACAAATGGTTATTTTACAGTACATATACATATACTGAATATATAACTCCTTGTTGCAAGGAGATTAAAAGGTTTCAACTAAAGGTGTAAAAAAGTATGTGGTGTTGAGATGTGAGTAAACTGTCAGTGTGGTATGTGTGAAGAGGGGGCTTGTGTCTGGACACCACATTGAAACACTTCATCTTTTTCTCTGGCTTCTCACGCCATCTGACAGATCGCAGCAGGCTGCCAAAGTTTTTTGTTTCACTTTTAAAAATTGTCAGATAACATAAAGCATTTTGCAGAGCTGTCTTACACGTATATATGTGCTGTGCTAACTGTATGTTTTTGTGTGTGTGTTTGTGTGTTTGTGTGTGTGTGTGTGTGTGTGTGTGTGTGTGTATATGTAGTCTCTCCTTTGATAGCGCTGAGTCCTGCAGAGGTCAGTGTGATAGAGGAGCAGCAGGTCACTCTGCCCTGTGTGCTGTTGGCTGGAAACCCACTGCCTCAGAGACATTGGCTCCATGAGAACACACTGGTGAGATTAAACGCATACTCACATATAAAAAAGAGACACACACATTCATACCATTGGTCACACTAAACCATTTGCTGCATCACTTTAAAGGGCCAAAAACCAAATTTCCCTCACTTTTTTAGCAAAAGAGTTTGATGTACTATTTAAATCATGTTTCAGTCTACATACAGAAACTAAGCTGCAAAAACAGCCTTATTTGAATTCTTTGTTTTCTTTCCAGACATTTTAGCATATACACCAATCTGCCATAACATTAAAACCACCTCCTTATTTCTACATGTATTGTCCATTTTATCAGCTCCACTAATGATATAAGTGCACTTTGTAGTTCTACAATTACAGACTATAGTCCATCTGTTTCTCTGCCTGCTTTGTTAGCCCTCTTTCGCCCTGTTCTTTAATGACCAGGACCTCCACAGGACCACCACTGAGTAGATATTATTTGAGTGATTCTCAGCACTGCAGTGACACTGACACAGTCGAGGCATGTTAGTGTGTGTTATGCTGGTGCAAATGGATCAGACACAGCAGTGCTGCTGGAGTTTTTCCACTCACTGTCAACTTTCTCAGACACATCTACCTTGTTGGTAGAAAACAAGGAGGTGGTTTTAAAGTTAAGGCTTATATTTGTAGTTTACTTTGTAGCAGTTTAAAAGTGACTTCAGAGAGACTTGCTGTAGAGCTGCCAGTGCTGTTTTGAAATTCTAACAGCTCAGTGATTGGGCTGCCACTTTATCCTAATCATGCAGAGAGTTAATATAATATTAATATAATGCATAAGGGCTTCTCTTCACATCTTGAAGTCCAAATCCATAAGAGAGCTCACGTAGCTGCATCTACTTAGAAACCACAGAGAAAAATAATTAATGATTAGCCAATTTTCCACTCAGCGTTTTGTTTCCATTCTATATTTAACATTGCGACAAGAGTAATCCTGTAACACATGCAGTGTTTAAATATGAATAAAATTAATAAAACGGTCATGTAAAACCGAATTACAATTTTTTTGTTATGTAGACCACATAAACATCATATGTGGACCTCAGGGAAAAACATAAAATATAAGGAAAAGATAGTATATGAGCCCTTTAAAATATTTATTTTTTAGCTTTTTTTTACATGACACCTGGACGTTCTTTAGCATTTATATGATTCTCCATATCTCTGTGTGTACGTTATAGGTGACATCAGGCCCATATGTGACTATCCGGCGTGATGGCAGTCTGCATATTGAGCGAGTCAGTGTGCAGGACGGGGGCGAGTATACTTGTGTGGCTGAAAACGTGGCAGGATCCAGCAACCGGACCACCACTGTCCACATATATGGTAAGACAGTGCTATAAGTGTGTGTAATGCTCCTATTGGCACTAAACTAAGTGAATAGGTATGGTTATCTCAGTGTAAAGCAGTGACCCAACCCTGGTCCTGGAGTACCAGTTGAGGCCAAAAGTCATGCACCTAGGCTAAAGACATTCAAACTAAATTTTTCACAACTCCACACACTTCATATTACCATACTTCTCTTGTGTCAAGTTGAATTAATTATTGACATTACAGTTTAAGTTTTGGCCATATAGTGTATGTATGTGTGTACTAGGGGTGGGAATCTCTAGGCACCTCACGATTTGATTCGATTACGATTCAGAGGGCTGCGATGTGATTATAAAACGATTATCGATGCATCTTGATGCATCTTTTTTCTCTATACATGATTTCTATTTTCTTACTGTCTGAGGACTTGGTACTTTTAAAGCATTTGTAATGACCCATAATGCATTTATGTACAATATCTTATATTAATAAAACAAATGGAAGTGATGTGGCAAGTCAACTAGAAGGCTCTCATTAACTGCTCTTGTTTTGAGACGCTGCTGCCACTGATCTGTGATACAATGCGCTGTTACGGTGAAATAAGATCCAGTGGTGATGGATGACCACACAGCGCGTTACAGCCGCCCTGCCCGTTTTCTTTAGTGATTTTATAACTCTGGTTTTGGTCTCGTGATAGAGGTGACTGCAGGTCACGTAGCAACGAGGTTTCGCCGAGCTAGTAGCGAACGAAAAAAGAAAAGAGAAAGACAGACAAACATTGGGAGATGAATGAACTTATTCGCATTGATAAGTAGCGCACTTGGTTTCCTGGTACGTTAAATCTGCAACGAGAGACTGTCACATACTAAGTAAAAAGTTGCGAAGATGAAGTCGCTTCTCTTTCTAATTTTCCCGTTCCACCTTAAATGGTGCCGCTTTTACCTTTGGCGCATCAGTCAGAATTTAAGGTGGAACCGGAAAGTTCATCAAGAAGCTGGAGAATAAGAAGCGACTTCAGCCTCGTAAAACAGCGGAACGCTGAGAGACTTTTAACTGATCTACTTCTGAGGAAAAGTTTTCTGGTGGAGATGGGATGAAAGCGGCTGTAGCCGAAGCTTAAAGCAGAGTGAAGTAAATCTGCGCTCTTGTTTGTATTATTTAGTCTATACTAGGACATTAACACACACTGAGACATACTAGACATTAAATGTTGTGGCTCCCGAGGTGGTTTGACTTTGTTGAAAGGACAAAATGTCTCTTCTGAACATTTGTGTTGTGACTCCTGATCTGACCTGGCTTTAATGCAGAGGGAGCCGGTCGGATTCACTCATCCAGTACTGTTTTTGTTATGTGCCGCCACAGACTGTCCGGGCGCTGCACTTACCCACTTCCAAGTTCCGCCCTTTGAATTCCGCCAACATTACGTTATAAATAAAATATTTAGAAAATCGATTTTTGACATTTGTGAATCGATTCAGAATCGTTCACGTCCGCATCGTGATGCATCTAAGAATCGATTTTTTCCCGCACCCCTAGTGTGTGCATATGCAAACATTTGTCCCACTATCTAATTTACTAACAATCCCTCCCTCAGTTGAAGTGAGTATGTTAGAACTGAGTATGTTTTAGGGAAAAAAACAAGGATTGGGAACCACTAGGCTAAAGCACTACTTTTACAAATGTAGATTTGGTGGGAGTTTGGTACTAAGTGAGAATCATCACATAAGGGTATTTATACACTAGACAATGCAAAGATTGAGCTAGGGCTCAGAGTCAGTCCCAAAAGGAGTAAATTTGATTTGGATTTGATTCCACACAGAGACGTCCAAATTTGCCTGCAGTCGTGCACAGACTGAGAGTGAGGTATTATGCTGTCACACTCTAGACAGCATGACTGAAAATGCACCTTTCCACAACACACACAACACTAGATTGGCTGTACTTTACTTTCGACAAAGGGAAAAACAAAGTAACAAACACAGTGCTTAAAATCAGCTTCGCCAGTGCATAAAAATATCCACCTGAAATTGATAGAGAATAATCACTGCTTTGCAAAAGTCAGATTAAACTGACATCTTGTGTCCCTGAGGTGGTGGCACATGATGTTAATATTAAATGTTAATATTAATAATATAATATGATAATGTTACCATTATCGTAATAGTATATTATGTCATTAATATTGCAATTTTTATTTTGCCCAATCTTCTTCCATATGTTATGAGTTTTGGAATGGAAAATTGAGAAATTATTTTGTGGAATCCTTGTGCAATCAACTCCATTGATTCTCATCATTAGGAGTCAGAACTGGAGTCGTCTCCAAAATATCTGAAATCAAACAGCTGTAGATGAAGCAGTAGACGTATATAGACCATGTCCATCTAAGGGGCGTTTACATGGCTGGAGTGGGGGCAGGGCTTTTAGAGTTGAGCAGTTTTTTGCCTTTCCCTATCCATTCAGTTTTTCAGTTGGTTGATGTATCTCTGTTATAGCAAAAGTTAAAATGGTTTGCACTTTTTCTACATTTTCTAGTCCAACAGCGCTAACACAGTGTTCTTTGTCAACCTCTAGCGTGTAGGAACCCTAACTGAACAGTTGGCATTAGTATGTGAGCCAAGCTGGTTACTGTCAAGTGGTGGTTAAGACCAACAGCAGAAGAAGGTGGCTAGGATGAAAACCGGGAAAGGAAAAACACTCTAAAATCAGGCTGATATTATTCATTAGACAGCCTGCTGTTTCCTCTGCATCATGCAGTGCACAATAGGGCTTTATTCCTCTCTCACTGTACCTCCACTATGCACATGCACATGTTCACTCTCCCGGAGAGTATCCCCCCCATCATTAATGCATATTTGATTTGAGATGAAGCGCAGTGAAAACAGGAGCAGCTGTAGAGCAGGCTGCTCCAGCACCAGAATACAAAGAAAGGAAAATGGGCTCCTAGTTCTGTTATTGAAACCAGTTTTTTATATCCATGTACGAATCCACCCTCACCGACAGGAATTGCCCATGGCATGTGAAAAGTGGATTTTAAGGGCCTGAAACTAGGTCGTTCCAGTGTACCACGCCTCGATTTTAGGAGGCATATGAATAGGCCTGTACAGACATTTATTACTTTTTGCAAGCAGTATCATATGCCATAGTAAGGATTTCCATGTTGTCTGTGAAAGACAGATAGTTTGTTCAAGCTTTTTTTAAAAAAAAAGGAACAGAAAGTAAGAGAAAGAAAACAAAAGTGGTGAAAAGATAGAAATGAGAGTTTCTATTTCTCTTGAGTTTATATTCTATAAATATGTGATCATTTACAAATGAAAGAAGTTAGATAATCTTATAATAAGCTTAGAAAAATCTCAGCATGAGGAATAATAGATTTATCGACTAGATTTCAGATATTTTCACTTGCCAAGATTCCATTTTTTGCAGTGTAGAACCTGACAGAATAGCGCTGGTTACCATATAGTGACAATAATAGCCATCATTATAGCTGTACAGTTAAATTCTGCTTTAATAAATATATTTATCAAAAAATGAGCAGCATCTCTTTTTTTTTTTAGTTTGGATAAACTCCATACTGCACTGTTCTCATGTTATGTGGTGCTGATAAAGCGAGATGTTAGCTTTGTCTGTTCAATCCTAAAACTCTGTATAAAACTCATATTTTACATGGAACACAATGGCTTCTCCTGAATTGATTCACTGTTTATGTCCTGTTGTCCCACAAGCATGGACCTTGTGGACAGTCAGTGCCTACCCCAGCTTGCCAGATTTAGTGCAAGTGTTGAAGAATAAAATAAGAAGAAAAACTAAAGTAGGGTGACATGAAGGTTGAAATCTGTTAAAAATCTGTGATATTTGAACTTGATCCAAGCCCGACACATGTTTAAGAAATTATATCCAAACGTAACGGACAAATATTTCCAGCTCTACTCTTAATTGAGACAAACTGTAAGCTAATTAACGTTGTGTATGTGTGTGTTTTTCTACTCCAGTGATGCCCACTATACAACATGGCCCACAAGTGTTCAGTACCATTGAGGGAACACCCATTTCTCTCCCGTGTCATGCCCATGGAGTGCCCAAACCAGACATCACCTGGGCTAAGGTATACCTATGTACACACGCACACACATAGTTTGAGTGACAGAACCATAATGGGGTCAATAGAATACAGAGGTGCCAAATTGTTGGGTACTAGCATCTGACACAGCAGGCACAGTACATGCACTGTCCACCTGAGCCATTTCTCAGTATGCCTTTGAGTACCTTCATAGAAGGCTTGGGCCATGATGCAATTCTGATTGCATCCACATGTATCCAGATATATTTTGAAAATGTAGCATTTTATCTTCCGTTTAGAATTCCATCCACCTTAAACAGCGTCAAGAGCTAAGGGCCTCATGATATACAAATTAGATATACTGAATAAATAATAATTCCGGAATTACGCTAAATAATGTATTCCAGAAAATATAAACATTTTAAAAATAGACTTTGCATCTGTGTGCAAAATCGAATTATGATGGTCTGCAAGTCAAAGTTCTGTAGTTGCTGTACTGTAGTTGTAACACGTCATTGTCACTTCGATAAAAAATATTCTGCTTCAGCATCATGCTTTGTATCTTGTGTGGTGCACATGCTCACATTGTTCTCCTTAAGGCATTTTACATCCAATTTCATGAGGTGTTATTCCTCCCTATTGGGCTGCAATGCTCATGTGAGCGTTTTTTGAGTCGTTTTTTATGTTCTCGTGTGGACGAGGAGAGTTTTTTCAAATGCTACTGGTGTGGCCAAAGATTTTATTGAAAACTCAAGATAAAAATTATGTCTTTAAAAATATCTGGATACGTGTGGACAAAGCTTCAGTTAGGTGTGAAATTATTGAGGGATGTTTAATTTACAGTACAAGTTCATTCCTCCCACATATTTTAGAATGCGGTGGTCTTCCAGTTCATGTAGGCTTTATGGCTTGGCACCGTTGGGTTGGATTGGCCCAGAGAGCAGCACTGGAGAGGGCTGTTAAAGCAACATCTGGACACATGTGCCTCATAATTTATTTATATCTCAATGGCCTTTCAAGAGCAACATGGGTGAATCCAAGTCTGTGAGGGGTATGCAGGAGATTGTGTGTGGGTGTGTGTCTGGCTTCTCCTCGGCCCTTGTGAGTGCGTAGTCCGGCTTTTGGACTCGTAAAGGCAGTGGAGTTAAAGGGAGCACGGTGATGGAGACACATGAAACCTGACTCTCTGTAAACTCTGCAGCAGTCTCCGAGTCGTAATAGAGTTCCACCTTTGTGTCCACACAGTGATGTAACCAGTGCTCACTCGAGAGCCCTGAGAAACCTGTGAAACTCTGATTTCACCATCCATAATGTAACAAATACAAGCCTTGGGCCTGCTGTGGACTTCATAAAGAGCCCTGTAGAAGTGCTGGTCTAGGATCAGGTTCTTCTCTGTCAGTACTGATCACAGTCTTAATAGGGTGAAAATAAGAAACTAATCTAGAAACAGTGTCACTAGAACAGTTTATGAATGGCAGCCCTGGAGCTGTGTTGACAGTGACGTTACGGGGTTAAAGCAGCACAGATCCAGTTTTGTACCTAAATGTGTCATGGATCTGATGTTTTTGAGCAGTGTGAACATCTTTTCAAATCAGATTTGAGTCACTTTTGCTGCATTCACATTATAAGCCCCATTGCTCTCCTCTTAATCTTTTTTTCTCAGATCTGGTCTTACTGGCTACATTCACATTGTCAGGTTGAAGTGGTACAAATCTGATCATTTTGCCTTGATGTGACACAGATCTGATGTTTTCAGAGTTGTGTAGACATGCAAATCTGATCTTTTCAAAGAGGCACTTTGGCTACGTACACATTACAGTCCTCATTGCTCAATTCCAATTTTTTGGAATTTTTTTCTCAGAACTGATTTTTCTAACTTGATGGTTCACATTCGCAGAGATAGATAACTTTAGATTTTCATCCCAGCCAATAATGTCACGGGAATGAACCACATTCGTCATGAACAACAAATCAACCAGCAGAACAAGCCTTCGATGCAAGGATATTTTGCTCTGACAGCTCTCAGCTTTTCATGATTAGAGCAAGATGAAAATGAAAAAGGTCAGGCCACATTCACATTTGGCATTAACATGCGTCCTGGGTGATCTGATCAGAACAGGGTACAGTGCATCTTGGAGACACACCGTGATCCGATCAATCAGACCATCTTCAGAGGTGGTCAGGGACATGCATGACCACATAACATTTATAGTGTGAACATTAAAGCATCTTGATGCGACTTCAATGGCGACAAAGGCGAAAAGACGGAAAACAGCTGAATAGCTTCATTTTCTGCCTCCTCTACCATTTGTTTATGAGTCGCGTCAGTGGTTCATGTGATCTACACATTTGTAACAGCCCTTTCATTTACATGAACATGGACTAGCGAAACATTGTTGTATGACAACAAATGCGAGAAACTGATGTAGAAAACCTGGGTGGTTCCCTTCCTCCAGTCATGAAATCTGATCACTGGACACGCATTTGAGACACAAAGAAGTCCCAGGAGTGAACAGCTACGCATCTCACTGTCCACTTCAGATTACTTGAGCTTACCAAGTGTAAACTGGGCCTATCCGGTCTATCCAATCTATGACCACATATGAAAGTGGGTTCAGATCTGATTTGAAAAGATCATACTTGTGTCCACACAGCTCTGAAAAAATCTGATCTGTGTCACATTAAGGCAAAAAATTGGATTTGTGCCACTTCAGCTAGGTAAACATAGCCTTTTAAATGTGATCCTAGATGGAATATATATCTGATTTGTGGCCATGCAACCATAAGCATGGTCGGATCAGAATTAATGTTTTTTTTTTTCCTGTTGCATATATGCCATCATTCAGTGTTAACAAGGCAGCAGCACCTAATGAAGTTAGGTTTAATAGCTAAATAGTATAAACATGTAGGCAGCCAGAAGCTGATTCATCATCTTCACTTTTACAGCCATTAGAAGTCAAGAAAACATTGTACAGTCCTCTACAGCTCCAAAAATATGGTGAACGAATTTGGACCCACTGTACTAAGCTGCAGCGCTACTGTCCAAATACTGTTGGAGCCCACTGTGTATGTGTGTGTGTTGTGGCAGCGCGGGGAGTTGCTGGATCTGAGCAGTGGGCTGTTCTCTCTGGAGGAGGACGGCAGTCTGCACATCGCCTCTCCCAGCGGGAAAGAGTCCGGAGAGTTTGTGTGCACAGCCACTAATGCAGCCGGATACAGTTCCAGAAAAGTCCAACTCACTGTCTATGGTTAGAGTTCAGTCTAATCTCACTTTCTCTCTCTCTCTCTCTCTCTCTCTCTCTCTCTCTCTTTCGCTCTCTCTATTCTCAACTTCTTTCTCTTTCTCTCCCTTTCTGTACCTCTGTTTTCTTTCTTTCTTTCTTTGTTTCTTTCTTTCTTTCTTTCTGTCACTTTTTGTCCTATGTCTGTGATTCTCTCTCTCTCTCTCTCTCTCTCTCTCTCTCTCTCTCCCCCCCATCTGTGCAGCATGTGTGCTGTTCTATGTCCTATTTTCTGTGTTACTCGGAATGGCTCCCTTGTTCTCAGTTCAGAATATAATTCTATAGGAATGTTTGTAGTTGTCTTCAGTACGTCATACATGTGTTTCTTTTTTTGTTTTGGGGGGCGGGGGGAGCAAGGGGTTAAATTGTATATTTCCTCTACTTTGTACAGAGAAGTGTTTTCTTTAGTTTCAGCGCTTTCATCTTGTTTGTGTTTGTGTGTGTGCACATGTGTTCAGTGAGACCCAGGCTGAGTGGTGGTGGAGTTGGTGATCAGGCTAGACCAGGAGATCTGTTAGAAATGTCTGTAAAGCTGGGTGAGGATGTGACGCTGCCCTGTGAAGTGCAGAGTGTTCCACCCCCCATCGTCACCTGGGCCAAAGACAAGCAGCTCATCTCTCCTTATTCCCCCAGGTAAACAAATACATATACCCACACACTGCCTGACAAAGTTTGGGAACACTTTTCTTGCATACTTTCTTTTTTTTTTTTACCATTAAAGAACCCGCTTAATGGAAAACTGAATTTTCCTCACTGTTTTAGAAAGTAAGAGTTTGTTGTATTATTTAAACTTTATTTCAAAATGTACCACTCACTCCTCAGTCTATACAGTCCACATTTGGATACTCAGCTGCAAAAACAGCTCATTTTAAATTTATTTATTAGCTTACAGCAGTTTAGCCCTGCCCATTCACAATGAAGTGATAAGGAGTGTTTCAGCCCAGACCCCTTTTTTTGAGGCATTATACAGGGCAGCCAATCAGAAAAGAAATGATCTACATACATCAGTCTCAAAAGCACAGTAACAAAAACAGGCTGTGTGTTTCAAAGGGCTACAGAGAGCTTGGAAGATGGTCAAATAAAAATAATAATTAAAAAAAGTAAATGAAATGAAAACATATAATACAAGAAAAAGTATAGGATATAAGACCTTGTTTTGTTAAACAAATATTTACTGATACTTTAGATATATTATGCTTCCACACTCATCGAAGTTCATGGAAAGTGCCTTTCTTTTGCCTAAATAATGATTTGACAGTTTTCTTTTCTGAACTATTGTTAAATGCCTAAACTGAAAATCTTTTTTCGTCCAAAGTAGTTTAAACAGCTCAACGGCTTAAAAGGTAATGAATGTTGACATCACAACAAGGGGATAACATGTGAAGTATGGCATTATTCCCAAAGCAGGACAGTTTTTGCAAACTGATAAACATGCTTACAAACATGTAGTAAAAAAATCTCTCTCTCTTTCTGTTTATTTCTCTCCTCTTCTTTGTTAACTTTGAGATTCAACACTATCTTTAACTAATAGTTTGTGGTTAACATGTGTGTACAAACTGTGGTTCCATTAAAAAATAATGATTGAGTTTGGTTTGTCATTGGGATATAATTGTCATGTGCCTAATACACAGGCTCAAAGAGACCATGTGAGTTACTAGAACTTGACTACAGCCTTAAGGCAGAGAGATTGTGGTCAGATTAAAATTACACAGCAATCAAACTCTCCCTTTTTCGGCTCACTGTGAAGGAGCAGAGAGGTATAATTTTGTGAGCTTGTCAGTATACTCCATAGCTGTTTGTTGTGGTTTTGTGGGCAGGGTATGCCAGCAGAGTGTCTGACTGTTTGTGGGTGTGTCTGTACTGTTTGTGCATGTTCTGCCATGGTTCACCTTTGCCATGATCTACACATTAATTACCAGCAGCCTTATGAATCCACTGTCTGTCTGATAGGCACACTCAGCTGCCCTCTGGCTCCATGAAGATCACAGAGGCACGCGTGACAGACAGCGGCATGTACCTGTGTGTGGCCACCAACATCGCTGGCAACTTCAGCCAGGCTGTCAGACTCAGTGTCCTTGGTAAGACCTGCCGGTGCCTCATTTATCTTGGGTCTCATCAGGAGACAAAGCAGTTCATTGCATTTACCATTTAGTGCTGATAAAATGTATACAACATTCATCCCAAAGAAAGATTTTTCTATTTTATTATAACTTTTAAGTGGTCAAAATAAGCTTTGTGTAGCATTGTGTATTACTTTCAGTAATTCAGCGCAGAATTCATATGAATCTGAACATGAAAATCATGTGATTTCCATAGGGTCAACACAGTATAGAATTTTCACTGACGTCCAGTGACCGCCACAGTGGCTATGTGTTGCAGTGTATATATCATGTATACAGTTCTGTTCAAAAGTCAGAAACGACCCTTTCATTTACGTAATTTCCAATGAAAACAGCCACAAAGGACAAGTTAGAAATTTTTTCTAGGGTCAGCAAACAAGCAGGAAATGTAACATAACAGACATTACACACAAATGTCAACGACTAAATATGGTATTAAATTTTCAAAAAGTAGTTGGTCTACCCTTGGCCTATAATGTTATCTTAATTTTCAAAAAAAAATGTGCACAACACTAAACCTCTTACAGTGAACAAATTGTACAATCGTGATCATACAAATCCACCTAGAAATGGCTGTGATATCAGCTAGGGCTTTAAAGGTCAATTTAACATCAAGCGCTAACAATGGTGGCATGTACAAACAGCCATGTCGTTACACATGCTAATCTGCTAACCCCTGAGGCATTTGCCTGTCAGCGTGCCCTTAGCAGCTGGGCTTAGATCAGGCTGTGCAAGCAGCTGTGTGTCGCAGACCCATTCAGTCTGCTGTGAAATCTGATTACACAGCACCATTGAGTCAGAGAAACCATGTGTGTAAGGTGATGAGGTAACTCCACTCAGAAGAGTGATTTGTGGTGGGAGAAATCTTTTGAGACAGTTCTGCTTTCTGGGTTTGTTTTTGATTGTTCGCAAATTAGCCATTGAATAGCAGAAGGGAGCGCTGATATTTCCAAGTTTTAGATCCAAAATGCAGAGTATCATGAAAAAGCGCTGGATGCAGTTTTAAAAGACTGATCATGTTATATAGTGCAGTCCATAAGCAACTAGAGAGTGGGCCAATTTGAGTGCTTTTGGCTGTTATTCCAGCACATTCAGTTTGAAACACAATGACTATGAAGGTGAAGTGCAGAAAATCAGTGTTAATTTGAAGATATTTACATCTGTATTGGGTGAACCATATAGGAACCAAAGACATTTTGTGCATAGTTTCCCATTTCATGGAGCAAATATTGCATCACAGTCCAGTTACTTACACATTGCACTATATGCTTATTATATGAATACAACTTTCAAGTTGATTCAGAAATGTTTATACAGGATATACAGTGGTCTCAAAAAGTATGTGGACACTTCAACCATTTAACCATTGGTAAACTGCAATAAAGCTCTTTAGGTTACTTTATGAAATGTTTAACAAGCTGATATTTGTTTCAGAGAAAAATACAAACTAATAGTAGAATCTAGCAGAAAACTGGAAATGTCCATGCAATGGTGTCATTGAGGTTGTGTTCGTTGATGGGACCATAAACTTGTGTACAAATGCCTTTTGGATACAAACCTCCAGAAGTCTGCAAAGAAACTGCTCAAATGATAATGATACAAAACACACATGCCACTTTGTAAGGAATACTTTGCCAAATAGAGAATGATAGTGTTATGGTAGTCTGTTGAAAATAAATGCCTATTAGTTTCCTAATACAGTGACCCTAACATATTTTTAAATATGGCTCAAATGTCCAAATACTTTCAGTCACTGTAGAGTAGGCTTGCAGATTCTTTATGTTTTTTTAACAACTACTGTCCCTTGACTCACATTGGATATTTGAGAGCCACATTCCCTATGTTAAATGAACAGTTGTAGAAAGGAGACCAGCTTTGCAGCTCTTATTAAGGATCCTAATTAAACACTGTCTATTATAACTCATACATTCTGCCTTCATAGTACCACAGGTTCTCTGGAATGTCTGATCAAAAGATCAAACAAAGCTGAGGCAAGTCATTCCAATAGAACAGAGCCTGATTTTGCCAGGTCAGCTACAGGTATTGGTGAGGTGGTGCTACTCGTAAAACTACAAGTCAGGATCAGGCTCTGCTTGGATAAGTGTAATTTATAGCACTGATGCAGCTTTAGTTCCAAATCGAGGCCTGCAGTTGTCCCTTTCTAGAGAATCTGGCTCAGATTTTTGTCAGTTACATATTTTCAGTGGCTTATATTCCTTGAAAACTCTTCTCTCTAGGGCTACTTGTGTCTAACGACTGTAGCAGCTGTAAATGCTTTTTCGTTTGAAATGAAAGGCAGAATATAGATGATGCTAAACCTGAACCTGCCAGCTTGATTTGAACTTTAATTGGTTGTCATTGGTCAGAAGAGAAGAAGCTGAGCTTAGTTTGAATTGGGCATGAATACAAGATAGCCTTCTCACCATGTAGACAGCTTGTGCATGTATGAGCATGTGCATTCACTTGCATTCAGGCAGAGTCTTGCCATCCGCCGTGAGCAACATGAAATTAAATGTCTCGTATAGTCTGAGCATATTCGTGATTAAAAATAACTGAATGTTTTTCATCTACCATCACTTCAATTAAACTTTTGAGTTGTAGATTACAGTGATTCAGTAAAAGAAGAGCTGAGTCTTTTGATGTCAGGCAAAGAAATAAATGATGCAGTGAAAAGTAATTTACTATGACTGTGAAACATCTCATCTTGTAGGTTTGTTAGATTTCAGAGGAAGTAAATATAACACGTTATAATGCATTCTTAAGGCATCATGAACATGGCTTTAAATATTTATAAAATGCATTATACTTTATAACCACACTTATTATGTATTATAAATTGTTAACATAATGCATTATAAGCAGTGTTCATAACACGTTATAAGAGCTTGTAAGTTGTGTTTGTCAGCTTTAAGGAAAGTGAGGCATACTGTACTAAAGGGTCCTTGATTATTAAAAGTGAGGCTTCAAGTTGAAGCATTTACTGAGGAATTTACTGAAACACTGCAATATACAAAGTAAAGCACATAAGCTTCAAATGTCAGATTTTAGACTAGTGGTGTCAACAGTGGTTTACCCAATGTGGGAAAGTCAGTGTACTCCACTGTTAGCTTGGCACTACCGTAACACTGCATATCCAATAGAATGCTAGCAGAAATTAGCATTAGTATAGTGTAGTGATGTTGTGAAGTGATGAAGTGAAGGTTCTATTATTATTTTTATCATTATTTAAGGCAAATTACAATAATAGCACTTTACGAATTTGCCTAACTTCATGCTCAGTGTGATGTCAGAGGGGATTTCAGGGGAGGGGCCTGAAGGGAACTTGGATTGCTGTGATGTAGTTTTCAAAGTGAGAGCAGTGGTTAAAGAAGGTACATTGTAGTAATGACTCTGGGCTAGACAACTTGTTTGAGGCTGGCAACTGAATATTCAGGACTTTCCCCAAAGGTGCAGCCCTTACAACACCCTCAGAAAAAAACCCTGAGAAATAAAATATTGTGAATGCCGTGTCGTAAATAATCTTGTTTGTCTCACTTTATGCTCTGCAAGCTGGGACTGACTTCTTTGGCAGTGGCAGTATAACATGTTATTAACATGACTTATAATGCATTATGTTAACAATTCATAATGCAAAATACATATGGCTATGAAGTGGAATTCGTTTTTATAAATATTTATAGCCATGTTTATAATGCCTTATGAATGCATTATAACATGTTATGAATGTGTTTATAGATGCTCATAGAAATGGTATTCATAGAAAGTGCTACCGTTGAATCAGATTTGTCAACTTTGTTAAACTTTAAGCAATACTGTGGCTTGATGGCCAGAACTGAAGTTATGCACCTTTTTTGAAGGTTAAACTTAGCAGTTCATTCTTCAGGCATTGTCTCAGAATGTGTTTCTTTTTTGTTGGGTGGTCTCAGTTCCTCCCAGTATCCTGGCTGGTCCGCGTGTCATGAAGGTTCAAGTGGGGCATTCTGTAGACCTGCCCTGCGTAGCTCAGGGGGTTCCCATGCCCTCTGTGAGCTGGCTGAAGAACAGCACTGCCCTAGTGCCGGACGGGGCTCGCTACAGGCTGTCCACTGATGGAACACTGACTGTCAGACAATTGACAGTGCCTGATGAGGGAGTGTACACCTGTGTGGCCAGCAATGTCGCCGGGCAGGATGAGGCCAGCATTCAGCTGCAGGTGCAAGGTAAGGCAGTGTGATCTCACAATGGTATTTTGACATTTTGGCATTTGACATTGACAGAGTTGATATTTAAGCTGTCTGACACAGCATATTGATTGAAATTAAATAATGAATATGAGCTCAAAATGCAAACAGTTTATTTTAGAGTATTTACGTCCAAGTTGGGTTAATGATATAGGAATTACCACCATTTTCATGCATAGCCTCCCATTTTTAGGGGCTCATACGTAATTGGATAAACTAACAATCATCAATTAAATTGTCATCTTTAATACTTGGTTGCTAATCCTTTGCAGTCAATGACTGTCTGGAAACCCATCACAAAACCAGATGCTGGTGATGCTCTGCCAGGTTTTACTGCAGCTGTCTTCAGTTCCTGCTTGTTTTTTAGCTATTTTACCTTCAGTTTTGCCTTCAGTAAGTGAAATATATGCTTGATTAAAGAAGTCTTGGGTTGCTTTTACAGCATGCTTTGGGTCATTGTCAATCTGCACTGTAAAGCCTTGATCCAGCAAATTGTGCTGTGAAGAGGTTTTTAGTCACCAGGGAAAGAATTTCCACCACTGTTGTTTTACATGGTCTTCAGGGTTTTTTGGTGTTTTGGAGCTCACCAGTGTGTTCTTTCATTTTGAAAAATGCACCAAATTGTTGATTTGGCCACACCTAATGGTTTTGCTATCTCTCTGATGGGTTTGTTTTGATTTTTCAGCCTAATGATGGCTTGCTTCCCTCGCAGTGACAGCTCTTTAGACTTCTTTATTGAGAGTTAACAGCAACAGATTCCAAATAAAAATTTTACACTTGCAATCAACTCTAGACCTTTTATCTGCTTACTTGTAGGTGAAATAATGAGGGAAAAACACGTGCCTGGCCATGTAACCGCAGAGCAGTCAATTGTCCAATTACTTTTAAGCCCAAATAAGTGGCTGTGTATGAAAATAAGTGTAATTCTTACCCAATTTAAGGCCTCAAATTAAAGCTTAAGGTCTGCACTTTGAGCTTATAAATGCTATTTAACCCCTTGGCCACGGCCCACTGGCAGCCCCGAAGTTTTATTATACAATTCTGTAATCTAAGAATAGCTCAGCCAGTTTGCATTGAAGTCCCTGTACTGAATAAGACTTAGTATGTCATAAGCCTGGGATTCTGGGGTTAATTTTAACTCCTGTATGCTGTCACAGACAGCTAAAATAACAATAATTTCACTGAAGTACAAACTGACTGTATGTGCTTGCATTGGTCTTCAAATTACGCACTGAGACCAAGATTTTGCCATGCGGAGGTGACATTTTCAAAATAAAGCAAAACGTCTAAAACATGCTGTGTTCTTGTCATCATTGTAATTTACTCTCATCCACCCTTCGTCCCCCCAGTTCCCCCAGTAGTGGAGGTATCAGAACCCCCATTCAACAGCCCTCTACAGGAGAGAGTGGCTAACCAGCGTATTGCCTTCCCTTGCCCTGCCAAAGGTAAGTCAGCATCCTCTTGAAGAGTACACAAACATGGAAGACATCTATGTGACACACAACTTGCTTTCTTCCTTTCTTTCCATGCAGGTTTGCCTCAGCCAGTGATTAAATGGTTTAGAAATGGTCAGGAGCTGACAGGCAAGGAACCAGGAGTGTCCATTCTCGAGGATGGCACCCTTCTTATCCTGGCCTCAGTGTCACCACTGGACAATGGAGAATATACCTGCATAGCTGTCAATGATGCTGGCAGCACAGAGAAAAAATACCAACTCAAAGTTAACGGTATGTCAGAGAGACATTTCAGAGGGCCGCTGCATTTTTTTTTGCAATTCCAGCAATGGAATTGTTAAGTATGCTAAAAAACACTAAACAGTACAGTGGAGAAGTACCCAAGAGTTGAATAGAGTAAAACTACAATGAATGATTTCTTCTGTTCATCCTACCATGCTAACATTGGTATGTCTATCAATATCCAATTATCAAACATTGCACATGTTTAGTATTATGGCCTCTCTCCTGTCATTGTGTGCCCCAGTGCCCCCTGACGTGCAAGATGGCGGCCTGCCAACCAATGTGTCTGTTGTAATGAACCAGCCCACCAGTTTGGTGTGTGCTGTCAGTGGCACACCTCCACCAGTCATCACCTGGTATAAAGATGGAGTGCCGGTATGTGACTTTCCTCCATTTACTTATTCATTTGGTTAGTCATATACAGTATATGAAACGTACCTTATTCAGTCTTGGAAACGGATCAGTATACAACCCACCAGTAGTACTTTCAAAAGCACACTTTAAATTTTAATTATATTGCCACCATTTTAATGTGTCTCAAGAGCCTAATGTTAAGTTATGTGCAGGGATAAAGTGGAATAAAAACTAATGAGAAATATACACGGACTTTCTTCTCATACTTAGCGGTGACCAAGTTCACTCTGATGACAGGCTCTGAGCTCCAAAAGAACAGCCCTAAAAGCCAGTGTCCCTCATCAAACTGCCTTTATGAGAATCATTCACTGTAAAGAAAATAAAAAGTGCTGCTAGGTAATCTCTAAAGGTACGGGATCAGCAGCACGCTTTGGACACTTCTCATTCAGATGTATATAGCAGCCTAATATTGGCATAGTCATTGGTTATTTTGTGAATTGTACATTATTATACCTTCCACACTAATTTTAAATGCCAGTAATTAGTCATTTTTAAAATAAATGTCACCATTTAGCTGAACACTATGGGCAGCCACTTTAGACAGTAAATGTTTAGACAGCATTTTTATAGTTCACACTTAGTCTTACTGTGTCCTAAACTGCATTGTCAGGTTTGTGCCACCATAATGAAGATCGCAGTGCAGTTTGAGTGGGTGTAGAGATGTTTTGTGGATGTATTTACAGAAAAAAATTGGGTGACTATTGACTCCTGGTGCTTGTTAGCAACATTAGCCTTGTAGCTCCAGTGCTAAACTCAAGAAGCAAAATTTGGTCACCAGACTTGGCTAGGCTGGTCTGAGTGAAGTGGGACAACTGTGTAAATTTTACTATTTACTTGTAAATAATAAACTTATTTATTTAATACTGCAAGTTGTACTGATTAGTGTCCCTGTGTTAAAAAAGTCTGTCCTTTGTCAATATTTGTTATAGTGAGGCCAGCAACACATAGATAATAAGAATCATTATTATATTGTGTTTGTATTAAGCACAACCTGATGCCATGTTTGCATTAACATGAACTCCAACATTTCTCTCAGAATGCCGAGCAAACTGTAGACAGTGTAATTACCACACATCCTTTTCACTTCATGGCATGACCAAATATTTGCAGCATAACTGAACACAGAGAACGCAGATGCTGCACTAGTAAGTCCAAGTGCAAACATAATGTCTTGATTATCCACGAGTGACTTTGTGCTATGCTTCGGTCAGGTGGTTGCTAGCAGTAATGTGCAGATCCTGCAAAGAGGAAAGACTCTGAGGCTGTTGAAGGCAGCTACAGCTGATGCGGGCCACTACAGCTGCAAGGCCATCAACATAGCAGGAAGCACTGAAAAGGACTTCTATCTGGATGTCTTGGGTGAGTCTGTATAATATAACAGGTGCAAATGACAGAGATCTATAATGCATAATCTATAATGTGTATACTAATCTATATACGAGTCTGTAAAAAGGCCTATGATTAAACCCACTGAAAATGTTATAACATTGCTTTCCATCAATCGTTTGTTTTTAACCTGCTCTCTTTGCTAGTTCCTCCTACTATCATTGGAAGCGGCGGGTCACGTGATCTCTCTGCTATTCTCAATCAGGAGATCAGCTTGGAGTGCAGGGTCAAAGGCGTGCCTTTTCCCACAGTTCAGTGGTACAAAGACAGGAAGTGAGTCAACCCATCAAAACTCAAAAAAGCTGTTACCATGTCCAGGCCAAAAACGTCATTCTGAAACTGAAACTCGTGCTCACTCTGTTTGTTTCAGGCCAGTGTTTTTGGGAGACCCAAACATTGAAGTGTCAGACCGAGGCCAGGTGTTAAAAATAAAGAGCGCCCGTCTGGGAGATCAGGCCCGCTACCAGTGCAGTGTGACTAACTCTGCTGGAAAACAGTCCAGAGACTTCAACCTCAGTATCTTTGGTGTGTGTTCATCTGTCATACCCATTTAATATTCTACTTGATCTGTGTTTCACCCAAAAATGCTAACATGTACAATGCTGAACAGGAGTGTGAGCAAATGGTGAGTGAGGTGTTCAGCAGCTGGACAGAAGGTCTTACAATCAGCTTTTTTGTAGAGGTGTTTTTTGAGTTTTGACATTTGCTGTATAATAGTAATAGCTCACCACTGCTGAATGAATGTAGGGCTCAGTTAACATGATTATGTTTGGCTAATACTAACGGTCTCACGATATCAACTGCTGCACACCCATTGGTTAGTGTTTACTTGGGTTGCAATATGAAATGGAAAGTTACCTTAGAAAAAAGTAGAAAAAAATGGAAGATGGACACATGAAAAAGTAGCTGCACTTCACCCAAGAATCCTTACATGGCAGTGGATGGAGGCTAGCGGGGTCAGTTAGCATTATTTTAGCATAATGCTAACTGGCTTCCACTAATTTTCTGTCATTCATAGCTGTGTCACATTGTTTGGTGAAAGTACCCCCTTAAGGAATTCTCAAAGAGTTCATAGGTCAGTTGTTTAATGTTTTTGATGTATATCCGAGTGTAATTCTGGTCGTGTCTTCTCTTTGGTCCTGCCCTTAGTTCCGCCCAGTATAAAGGGAGGGAATGTGACCTCCGAGGTGACAGCTCTTCTGGATAACTTGGTTACTCTGGAGTGTGAGGCTCGTGGTGTGCCCCTCCCCTCTATTACCTGGTATAAGAACGGTGAGGCGATTCTGTCTAGCAGACAAGCCCAGTATGTGGAGCGCGGTCAGTACCTGAAGATCCCCCGGGTGCAGGTGTCTGATGCTGGCCGCTACACCTGCAAGGTGACTAGTGTGGCTGGCACGGCTGAGAAGGCTTATGAGCTAGACGTTTATGGTGAGCTCATTTTTCTTTCTCTGCTGCTGATTAATGTTCTCGCCTTACTGTTTGATCTTCACTTTTGCTCTGTTTCCGTACCCTGCTACTTGCCCATCTTCTTTGTTATTTTGCTGTTGTGAAAGCTCCAGTGTTGAAGAAGAAAGCCTTTGCCACCTGAATGAACGAAGTATTGAAAGACTAATGCACACTATAGTATAATATACTATAGCATACTATTGTAAATCACTGAAGATCAGTTATGGCAAGATAAACTGCCCTTGAAATTTGGAATCACAAGTCATATATTAGTAGTTTTTTTTTGTCATTAATAACTTTTACAGTGTATATTTAAATTATATGAAGCAAAGGCATTTTAGATGTTTAACAACAAGAAGTTGTTAAGTAATAAATAACATAGTATGATTATCTACATATGGTAATTTCTCATCACAGTACTAAGATACTGTAATACTGTAAAATACAATCATGTAAGAGAAATACATTTTGTAATAATCTACAGTTCATTCATTCTGAGCACATCAAAAACATTTTCTGTTGTAACTTATTTAAACCCTATGCATTTACATAGTACTAGCATTGTTTTTGGATCATTTTATATATATGTGTCTGGAATTAAATGTGTTTCATATTATTGAAAACATTCTTTTCAAACTTATGAAAGATACCGTATCCCAAAGAGTCACTTTTCTCTTACAGTTCCCCCCTCCATCACTGGAGATTCAGACGGCCCTGTGGAGAAGAAGGTTGTGGTCAATAAAGCTCTGACGCTGGAGTGTGAGGCTGGAGGACACCCTCCACCCTCCCTCACGTGGCTGAAGGATGGTTCTCCTGTGAAAGCCGGGGAAAACCTACAGGTTCTGGAACAGGGCCGAAAGATCCAGATCATGAATGCCGTACCCTCCGACGCAGGACGATATGTCTGTGTAGCTACGAGCCCTGCTGGGGAGATGGAGATCAAGTATGATGTCAACGTTTTAGGTAAATTTGATTCAGCGGTGAGAGACTGAGTTTCCACAATTAGGTAGAGCAGCATAAACCCATACTCAAGTATCAGTGTTATTACTTCTGTTAAATAATGACTTAAGTAGAAGTATCTTTCCCAAAAACACATTCAGTTGAAAGACAGATAACTGCTTAGTTCTTAACGCTGTGAAACCTGAATGCATAGTCGGAAACTAAAGTCAAAGCCAGTTTTCCATAACTGTACTTTTCTTCATGGACCTAATTAGTCAATGTCACTGTAATAAATTATATTTCTCCTATGTCCCTAATTCAACCCACTTCTCCTTCATCTGACTAATTTCTTTGACATGCTTTATGACTCCTCCTGCAGAACTATCTCTACAAGCCTGGCGTCCCTCGTCTGCTCACTAGCTCCCAACAAACTGTTAATGCTTTGGCACTAGGAACTTTAGACAGTTTCATTTTCCATGTGAATCAGAGTGTAACTCAGATGTCCTGCTTTCGCTTGTTCGAGCCAGTGAAAACTTTGTCTGCACCCCATGCATTGATCATCTGAGCATCTGGATGCCGCAGCGTTCCTAATACATCTGCTCCACAGGCCTCAGGCCATCAGTCAGTCCAGATTGTGTAGCGTTAGTGGAATGTGATTGCAGGAAATCAGATGCAAAGTGTGGTTTATGAGGTACTGAACTGATTTAAAACAAATTAAGAAAATGTAGACAAGAGGGGATAAAAACAGAAAGATTGACGGGACAAGCCTGACCACATGCCATTGTATGAACCCCTGGCACGCATCAACGTCGTGATTTTGTTTGTTTGTGGTTTAAACTAAATGAAAGGGATTTACCATGCATGCATTCAGAGGTTAAAGCTAATGGAAAGGGTTACAACTGTATACTGCTCAGTAAGATTCTAACAGTTTTAAGAACAGTTTTAAGACCCAGTAACTCGACTAAATACAGTACTGTGCAAAACTCACCATTGCATTTTGTAAATTTCCTGTCAGTACATCCAGTAGGTACAATTTATTCATTTTTCAGTGTCAAAAAAGGAAAACATATATTTAACAGAAAATTGCACATAAGCTTTAACTATTTATATATATCCGTTTTTAGTGTTTAGTGTGTCAATTCTTGGCCATATTTACAAATTCCGTTCTCTTTTTGGGAGACTTGCTTTCAGTTTTTCAAAGAAATTTGCAGGGATGTTTCTCTTTACTTCCAAAGAAATCATTTTTAATCATGTAAATTTTATTTAAAAGTTTTTTTTACTTCACCTTTCCTAATGCAAGTGCATTTTAAGGCAGTTAAGGTGATTGTGGGTGAATGTGAGTGAGTGTCTCTTTGAAAAAGGACAAAATGTCAGTAACACAAACGTAAAGAGTAGACAAATTAACCCCTTAAAATCCCAGGCTTTTTATGCACTGAACCTTGTTATTCAATAACTACAGGGACTTCAATGTAAACTGGTTGAGCTATTCCTAGGTTATAGAAGTATGCAGTAAAACGTGTAATAACCAATTTTGAGGGATTCAATACTGATGGATTTTATATTATATTTTGTTGTTGATGCTTTGTGCCATTTGACTTTAAACTGAATAAACCAATGGGTTTTCTCTGACTTCTGTTGCTTTATTGTTATTGTTATTTATCGTAAATATTGGGATAAAAATACTGCATATATTCAAAGATGTGTGTACTATATATCATGGAGTTGTTGGGGGTTATTTTGTTTGTGATTGAGCAACCCCAGTTATTATTCTTTTGTTTTCATAGTAGTGAGTGAATGAATATAATATGAAGTGTCCTGATTCCTTCATACATATTGTCTGTTTTCAGTGCCACCCACTGTAGATGGTGCAGACGAGAGCACAGATGCCACAGTCGTCATCAACAGCCTTTTAGAACTGGAGTGTCATGCTGCAGGCACACCTACACCCACCATCACGTAAGGAGCTTTTTCATACGCCCATATATATGCACCTTATGTTCTGGCTATGTGTGTGTAATTTAATATATCAGGCCTGTTTGCATGTGATGTACGAAACTGGTGCACTGATGCCTCGCAAAATATGCAGTCATGCAGCTTTTAAATGCTGCGCCTCACAAGTGAGGTGTTAGTGGACAGGGCTGCACATACTTTGCAGGATGAGCTGTTGAGATGTTACATTCAGGCCCTTGTGCATTCCATGGTTTTTTAAAGGCATAAAGACACATTTTGCACTGCACCTGCACTCATATGTACATCTGGCCCTGAATGTGTGAAGTTGTAGGTCACACTGCTGTATTGTTCGTGTAACGTAGAAGTAATATGTTTGAAACATACCTTAGCTTCATGTTGGCCTGTTTTTCTGGCTCCCTCTCTGGTCCTCTCTCATTCTGAGCGACAGCAGACTCCAGCTTCTTGTGCATGGATAAACGATGCTGGATTACAGAGCCAAACCAATTTCCTTCAGACTGTGCAATATTCAGACCATTTTTCTTCTACTTTCTTTTTCTAATTTCCTCTTTCTATCTCTCTCTCTGTAGGTGGCTGAAGGATGGAAAACCTGTGAGGCAAGGCGAGGGGGTTAGGATAACGGCTAACGGCCGTCGTCTGATCATCTCACGTGCTCAGGTCTCAGACACAGCGCTGTTCAAGTGTGTCGCCACGAACGAAGCAGGAGAACAGGAGAGAGACTTTAAAGTAGCAGTGCACGGTAATAGAGAAAAGCCATTTTTACATGAAATCTCCTGTTTAATGCTGTATGCCGTTTTAATCTGCTTTTTAACTTGTTGCTGATGTTACTTAACTGCTTTCAAGTGGGAAATTCAAAACTGCTTTGCAGTCATATTTTATTAGTCCTTGCATCAGGCATTATTACTACATAATCTTCATTTCATCTGTAGAGTGCAAATGAAGGTGCTCAGTTGCTGTAAAACCATTGATTTGTTGTTCCATAAAAGTCCATGTCTCTGTCTCTTGCAGTCCCTCCAACAATCCGATCTACTGGTCCTGCTGAACGCTCAGTAATCCTTCACAATTCCATGAGTCTTCAGTGTGTGGCTAGTGGTGTTCCAGCTCCCAGTATCACCTGGCTCAAAGATGGACGCCCTGTGGACACCACGCAGGGCTTAGTTAAGGTCAGTCCCTACACTGTAGCTCTACAATGCTGGTGTACCTTTACTGGCTGTAGCTTGTATCTGTTGTTGCACAACTTGTCTAAGCCACCCTGTAGCTCAGCTCCATAAACGCTACCATGTCAGTGTCACTGCTGTGCTGAGATCTGGTCAACAGATCACTGGCCAATGATGAACAGACTATAGGCAGCTATATTGGGCGTTGTAAAAGATTTGTTGTCGTAAATTTAAAAATATTACATTCTGTTAAGCTCCATAAAATCAAAATTTTAAGGCAGTTGGTTTTTTACTTTTAAGTTTAAACACTATTTATTTATAACATTAGTGCATCATGTTTCTATTAAAGTGGATGGTAGGTGGATAATATAATGATGACTTAAGCTCTACTCTCAGCACTATTATTGCTGGCATTCTCCTAGATAAATGTCCCCCTCCTGTCTGCTACAGGATCCACGACTTCCTGTTTAACAGAACACAGTACATCAGGGTGAATGAATGTATTTCAGACTCCCTCTGCCTCGTCATTGACGCTCCACAGGGATGTGTGCTCTGTCCTTTGCTCCTGTCTCTCTACTTTAATGATTGTACTTATAACAGCTACTCTGTTAAATGTATTACTCCGATTGATTTCAACACATACAGTAATGAAGAAGTAAGCGATCAAATGTTTATAATCAGCGGCCAACAAATCAGGTGTTACAAACGTCCAACAAATTCTTGGGCACTACTAATCAGCAGGATCTCAAGTGGGACAGAAACACCATCACAGTCACACACAAGGCTCAGCAGTGCCTCCATTTTCTGTGACAGCTCAAAAAATGTGGGTTGCCTCATGCCCAGCTGGTCCAATTCTACATCACCATAAGAGAATCTGTTACCCCATCCTCTATCTCTGGCCCTTCATAGATTCAACAACTTGCGTTCACCCTCTTTGACCCACCACTAAGATGTGCGTTACATCTGTGTTGCGCAAGTGGCCTGTCAATGCAGAAGGGCAGGAGGGGACAGTAAGCAGTATTATTCAAATGGAAACGTTCGCCCTGGGCAGGTTAGCCTCACTGAGCTAATCAGCTAACTATGCAAACTATGCAGTTCAGAGCGTTTTTTTGCGAGGTTTGAGTGTAATGTTTGTTAAAATTTATGAATAATTGCTTTGTCTGGTTGTACATATTGGTGTACAAGCCAGGTGTAGTACCTTTCTTTTTGTTGCTGCGTAGCCTTTAACATGCTAACTAGCCAGCCAAATGAGTTGTATCAGCAGTGATATATAAGAGAAGAATAGTTTGTAAACTAAAGTCCTGCAAATGTTGTAGTTTTAAATTGGATTACACATTTTAAAGTAGTTTACTGCTATGGCTTTTAAACAGCTTAGTCTGCCATTATTTTTCGGTTTGAAAAGGAAAATGTGTCATGCATAGCCACCAATGCTGCACGAGAGGCCCTGCAACACATTCGCCTTAGTGTGCATGGTATGAGACTCTTTGTAAAGCCCACACTGCCCATCAAAAGTTTGGGAATATATATCATAGTGCTTTTAATGCTGTTTAAATGTTGCCATTTTCTTTGTAAAAAAAAAAAACTGTGAAATGAATGAACGGTTGACAAACCGTCTTAGGAATACATTTTTCCTTCTCGTGAGGGGAGTGATGAGGCCAAGTGGACGAGGGTTTGTTAACATCAGTATTGCAGTGGTCAGTCTGTCCGATTTGACTCAGTGTCTTTGCATACCATGCGAGAGCTACAACGGATTGTGCAGTGTGCAGAGAAAATCGTTGGCTGTCAGCTCTCCATCTTCAAAATCCTATACCCATCTAGGATGAGGAAGAGGATGAGGAAAAACATAGCTGACCCCTTACCTTGTTCTAGGGCTTTTCCCTCTCAGCGGAGAGTCCTGAAGACTCACTGGCACTTTCGCGGCTTCTTTCTTCAGGCTATAATCCTCAAGGACCTTTTTCGCATCCCTTTGCTGTAATCAGTTGCACATATGCGCATATTGAAAATGTATGGAATATAGAGCCACTCCTCACATCTGCAGCTGTACATATTGCAAGCACAGTCATATGCAAGATTTTAAACTCCCCTGGTAAAATTACGTTTTGTTGATTTTCTGTGGAAATAAGTTAACACATGCTCGACAGGGAACACACTGAAATATGACATTTTGCTGCTAATTTTGTTAATGTTTTCACTTAAAATGTCAGCAGTGCATGTCATTTGACCAGAGGCACCCAGACTTTTGCATATTTGTACCTTTTACTTATGTGATTAATTTGTACATTGTGTTTTTTAAATAGTCTTCTATTTTTTCTAATGGAAGTCATGTTGACACCTGCACCAAGAGAAATTCCTTACACATCTTGTACTTGGCAAATAAAAAATGCTGAGCCTTATTCTGGTGTAGTTTATAGATGTGTGTTGAATAAATATTTTTCTGAACCCTCCCTTTCCCTGTTTCTTTCTCTCTCTCTCTCTCTCTCTCTCTCTCTCTCTCTCTCTGTGTAATATAGCTGGAGTCTGCTGGCAGAGTTCTGCAAATTAAGGAGGCCAGACTGGAGGATGCTGGCAAATACACTTGCGTAGCCACGAATGCTGCAGGAGAGGCCCAGCAGCACATTCGCCTTAGTGTTCATGGTATGACATACATTATAAAGCCCAAACTGCCCATCAGAAGTTTCTATAACTGTCATAATGCTTTTAATGCTGTTTAAATGTTGCCATTGTTACACCGCTGCTGTCGGCATCACAAAAACGGGACAAAATTTCCCAAGGTAGTATGTTTATCACCATCTTGGAGACAATGCATTGTATAGAATAGACATTCTGTTATTTATGTTTCCAGTTTTAACACTCCAGCATGTTATTGTCATGTGCATTACTCCTCCCACCTTCTGGCTCTGGTCTCTTTAGTAGATAACATGGATACAGTGATATTTTTTCTTCAAATTTTGTTCGAAATATCATAAAAATATTGAATTTTAAAACTTAGAAGAGTTAAGTCTCTCTCAGTACTCAAACCTTTGGGGCAAAAGATTTTCAGTATGTGACATTTACACACGTGACACATTTGACACTTTGAAAAGCATGGAGCAATATAAATGAAACATTAGAAAATAGCTGTGTTATGTTAACAAAGTCTTTGCAGATATGTTTCTTGCTTAACTGAAAAGTAACGGTGAACATTTTTTTTAAAGCTTCAGAAGAAAGCAAGTGTACATAGCCCTGAGATGAGCCACTGCACGTTACCTAACCTGTTTCCTGTTCCACAGAGCCTCCCAGCATCCAGTTCGCTGGAGACACTGTCAATCAAACCATCTTGGCCGGATACCAAATCCAGCTGGAATGTAAAGCATCAGGACGTCCTGTGCCAGGTAAATACCCGAGATTCACTGGCATTGGTTATTACTGCTGGTTGGCACTTGAAGGCTAGAACATCACTGAGATACTGGGTTGTTCTGCTGGTTGCAGCTATCACCTGGTATAAGGATGGTCGGCCACTGACTAGTGCAGCAGGGGTGAGCATTCTGAACCGAGGACAGGTGCTGGAGATTGACCGCGCACAGGTGTCCGATGCTGGACTCTACAAGTGTGTGGCTGTGAGCGTGGCCGGCAAAGCAGAACTCACACATAGCCTACAGGTGTATGGTGAGCATTTTCATGTCTGTGAGTCTGCATGCGGGGGTTCATTTCCCTTTTCAAGTCAAAGTTATTCCAGGCAATAACAAAAGCATGCTGTCACTTAGTGTGAGTTATTTACTTCTAACTGCTGATTGAAATAAGCAGAGAAATTCTGTTGAAAGGGCAGCTTGTAAATTCAGTCGATACCATATTTGTGTTTGAAAATAGAAGAAGAGATTTTATTGTGATTTAAATTTGTTGTTAAATAAAGTTATGTACAGAAAAAAAGCTTACAAAGCTTGGTACATTCATGTGATAGGGTGAAATCTAGTTAGTGGGTGAAAGAAATTGACTGGGGAGAAATCCGGGTAAAAATCTCCCAAAAATGGTACAGCAAAACATTTGAATAATACAGAAACTTGACTGTAGACTAGATTTTTTTCCAGTATGTTATGCTAGACCCCTATTCACTCTCTCTTTCTCTTTCTCTCACTCTCAGTCCCACCGTCCATCTCTAGTAAAGGGGGAATGGTGACGGTGGTGGTGAATGACCCAGCCAGGCTGGAGTGCGAGGCATCAGGTCTGCCTGTGCCCAGTCTCACCTGGCTCAAAGAAGGCAGTCCTGTCTCCAGCTCCTCCAATGGCATCCAGGTAACTATGAAAACCACTGCCTGCTCTTGTGCAACCACCTGACTAATCTTATGAAAGTCTTAATAACTTGCTGAATATTTTGTTCTTAATGGGGGACATTTTTGACTATGCGCTTACCACCACTTTATTAGAAACACTTGCCTGGTTTTTGCACCTTGTATTGGCCAAATTATGAGCTCCATCTACCCTATAGATCCAATAGATAAAGTGTTCAATTACACAATTTAGCTTATTTATCATCCACGCTTTATACCATGGATTGTATGTGTTTGTGCGTGTAGGTACTGGCTGGAGGTAGGGTGCTGTCCTTCAGCAGTGCTCAGGTCAGTGATACAGGCCGTTACGCCTGCGTGGCAGTGAATGCTGGTGGAGAGCAGCAACGAGAGTACGACCTGCGTGTCTATGGTGAGGTGCCTCCAGTGTTTATCTGTTTTGTATAAGCCTAAGACTCACTACAGAACCTTTAAAATACTAACAGATTATGAAGGAGATTTGGTATCTCAAACTCTCTAATTACTGTAAACTTTGTGGGTACTAAAAAATTGGGATTAACAAATAAAGAGGCGGATTTATTAAAAGAATTGCTAGTTACTTTGCCATTGTGGGGCTGTCCACATGTAGCAGATTATCTGCTAAAAACGTCCATGCAAAGGAACACAGGCACAACTTAACAATTAACGTATGACCAGTGCAATATACCCCCGTTTGGCTCGCATGCTTTTTGTATGAAAGCGTGTTTCTGCTAGGTAGGAGAAAATAAGAAAATTTGAATCCTTCTCTGATTCTGGTTTAAATTGTGACTCATTTTGTCAAAATAATAAATTCTTTTCAAAATTTGTCAGATTAGAAGTCAAATTAAATTTTCGGAAGTTAAATTAATGACTAGGTTAAAAAAATTTGTTATTACTCATTGAGAAAGTACATGATTATTTAAACATATTAAGTAAAAAAAGCTCTGCTATCAGGAGATCGTGAGTTTAATCCCGAGTGGTTGTACAGTCATCTGTGGCCAAGAGTCCTATAGAGCACAGCTGGCCGTGCTGTCTCTGGGTGGGTAGGATGCCCTCCCTCTCCCCCATCCCTCAGCACAATGCTAGCCAATGCAGGCATCTGTCTGCTGACATAACAGAATCGGCAGCTAGTTTGAAAAGATGCAGTGGCTGTCTTCACATCCTAGCACTGGTAGCATCGTGTGATTGAGGGAGGCATAACAAGTGGGTGGAATTGGACACTACTAAATGGGGGGAAATGCCAATAATGAATAAATGAATACAAAGAAGTTTTCATTTTGACATTTTGTTACAAAACATGCTTGTGTTTGGCTGGTGGGATGATCTGAACTTGAGTTTCATGCTAAATGTGCATGGAAGCCATTCGATATTGTAAAATTCCTGTTTAATTTCACTGAGCACATCCTGGTCATATGGGAACTGTATGGTTTTGAGCTTGTGGTGATCACATCCTCTTTAGCTGCATGCAGTGCATCAAAAGATGACATTTCTATCACAGCACTCTCAGAAGTAATGAGTAGCTTGAGTAATGCAGGGATTGCACATTGAAAAGATTTTCAATGTTTGCTTTCAACAGTTGTTTAGAAAAAGAAAACTGTCAGATCATTATGTAGGCAAAACCTGCTTCACAGACACTTTGATGGGTGTTATAAGTTTAATACAACAGGATTAAGGTTTTAGGCTTTTTATTTCCTTCATCAAATCGAGATAATGTGACACAACAAGCATTCACATTTTTTTTCTAAATGTTATAGGAAAAACTCTCTGACAAACCATGGCAGCTGTGTAACCACCAAAGAGACAAGTTTTTCACATGTCAAATTGCACACAGTCAGTATTTACTATCAGCCTTGGTAAATTACAATAGGTGTTTTCATTATAATAATTTCCTCCAAGAATTTTGCACTTTGAGGGGGAAACTTACATGCATATGCAGTTGTGGGTTTTTTTTTCATGTGACCCTTTTTTGAGAATTTTGAAAATACACATTAAAAACGTGGAAATTCAAAAAAAATCGTAAATATAGCAAAAAAATGTTTATGCTGGTTACATTGATAAAAAAAAAGTGAAAATGGTGATTTTTCAAAAAAGTGTTGCTGTAGCAAAAATAAAGCAATATTTTTTGGCACTATGTCCTCTCAGAACTATTTGTCTCAGTGGTAGGGATCAGCGATACCACTAAAATTCTTTTCGATGCCAAGTAACGCCAAGGCTGGTTTCCCAATGCCAACACCAATACCAATACCAAGACTACAATAAAGTCTTCTTGTTCAGGTAAAAAAAATCTTTATGATTTCTACAGTAAAAACCAGTAATTGAGAACAATTATGTTTAAAAGCCTTTGCAAATATTAGCCTTTGCATTAGTATTAAATACACTGCCACATAACCTAACTTTAGTGGAGTGACATAACCATTATAGAGCATATTATGTTATAGAGCATATTATATTATAATTGCTCTTGATGGAAACATGATTACTTCACATTTTCTTTTACCTAGTTTTTGGAAATTTCATCAAGATTTGCAAAATGTTTAAATGGAAACCCAGCTAATGAGGCAAAAGTGTAAAAGAATGTGTGCTGCTGTTTAGTACATTGGAACTTATGACTTTTTAACGCCAAAATAGGGTTTGCAACGGTGCAAATCTGTTGCTAAACGACTAGGGATCACACACAGCCCTACTTGAAACTTGTTGTTGAACTGAACTGAACACACCAAACTCACAAGGTAACACATAGCACGTCAGCTCAATTTAACATTGCAACAGAAGTGATTACACAGTGTTTCTTGAGTTAATTCAACTAGAGGACACTGGAGTTTATACAACTCAAACTTCTTTAGTTTAGGTAAATGTTTTCCTAATTCTATTTTCTAGTTGTGTGTCTCATTTAGGTAAATAATATAGAATTAGTTGTTTCCACAGCACAGTCCTATCAGACATTTTCTGATGGGTACCCACTCATGGATGGCTATGGCATCGCTGGGGTTCAAACTCACCCTGTTGGGGTGATAGCTTAGTCCGTTGCATCACTCAGGAGCCCCTGAAGTTACTCATATTTTGTGTCTGTAAATGTTTAATACCTTGTAGAAAATATTTGTTGTTCTAACAAAAGTTGGACACATGAGGTGCAATAATTAATAATCCCAACATCAGGAGATTGTGAGATTGAAGCCTGGCAAAGCCATAGCTGTCCATATCTGAAAAGCACAGAAGAGACAGTCTGATGGGACTGGGTGATGTTTGAGTTGGGTAAACTCTGGTGTCGTCATGTTGAGTTAACTCAAAAAACATTGTGTAATCAGTTAGCTAATAATTTTTGTTGAGTTTACTTCTCGTTCCCAAAATTGACCAACATTAACTACCAGATTACATCCACATTCCAAAAGGTCAAACTGACCTGAAACTTTCTCAGAAGGCAAGAAATTAAAATCTCAACTTCTCAATTTTCTATGCTTTCTGTCAACTCCAAATGTCCCAAAACCTGCAGACTAGGACCTGATCGACTCTGCCTCATTGTAATTGTGGTAGAACTCATGTGATGTTCTCTTTGCTTGAGTCTTTCAGTTTTTAATCTCTGCTCAGCATTGGTAGTTAAACACTAAACAGATGTTGTGGAATGAGAATGCCTGTTCATGTTTAACACTAATAGGAAGCATCTCAAATTCACTTTGGCTTGAAAGGTGATTGCTATTTCCTATTTAGCCATGACAGCATAACCAAACCTTTTGCGTGTAAACCTTCAACATGCAATCTTTCTTAAGGAAAATCTTTCAACACTGAGGCTTTCATCTTGAATGACTGGTCTTTAAATATGGTAATAAAAATTCAGTTCCTCATAAGCTTTCTTTTTATGGTGCAATCAAGAGAAGCATTACTGAAATACAGGCTCTTTGGTAAAGGTTTTCATGAACATTACAAAGTGCTTCTACTCTTTGTAAGATGAAGGTAATCGTCTGCTAGCTCATGTTTTTCTGGAGACGCGGCCAAGAGGCCTGAATGATAAAAGAGCAGAGACAGAACTTTCGGCTCCTGAAACACACTTGAGAGACCAGCTTATTGAAAGAATAACATAGTTTTAAGACCGGTGTCATTTTGAAGCTATATTCAAAATGAAAAGTCATAAAGCTGTCACAGCGTGCGCTTTGCTTTTGAACTACGCCTTTTTTACATGTTACAGCTGTTGTATTTCACTTTTATATTAGTTACCTTCTAGATGATATCATATGTAACAAATGACTATCATTCAGTTCTGTTCTTTTCTGTTTTCTTGTCATTTTTCAGTTGTTTGCAAAACTTGGAACACCACAGTCAAATTACATGTTTTGTTAATTTTCAAAGTGAAAATAGATTAACACATCCTCTTCAGGGAACAGATTTAAATATGGCATTTTCTGCAAAATTTTGTGCATAATCTCTAGTTGCTGAGTTTAACATGTTGGGAAAAACATCTACCTTAAAATATAAAATGTGCCATAACTTTTTCAGAGGCCGCATTTTACATTTTATTTTTTCCAATATGTCAAATTCAACAAATAATTGTGCGTTAAAATATTATATGGAGAGCATTCTTTGTGGAGGATGTGTACTTATTTTTGCTTAGAAAATCAACAAAACATGTCATTTGAACAGGGACGGCCAAACTGTTGCATACCACTGTATATTCACCATGAAAACACCTACCTCATAAAATTTTATGAGGTCTACGTACCTCATAGGTCCAATATTTGCGTACAATTACAAACAAACCAATCTGCTGTCATGCACAAGTTCCCTACTCTACCAAAGCACCCCTTTATCTCATTCATCATTGGTCAATTTCTGGCCACAGGAACACTGTTGGGCAGCATTCTCAATACAACAGTGTCGCTAACATGGTAGTGGCATGGTAGCATGTGTGGTGCTGGTACAGCAGTGTTGCTGTGGACAGCTAACTGACCATTGACGAAATACTGGAGGATAGCTAACAAAAAATTCTTCATCATATGCTGGGCTTAACTGTAAACTGGACCTACATGATAGAGTGATAAAATGTCAGGTGATACAATCATAAATAGGAGGTAAGGAGTTGGAGCAGTATAACAGGACTGTACTGAAGTCAGTGCACCACTTTCATAAGGCATGCCAATGCTATTTCAGTGCCGCCCAACATCATGGGTGAGGAGGTGAACAGCACAGTTCTGATTGGTCATTCGGTGGAGCTCCGCTGTCAGAGCGATGCCATCCCTCCGCCCACTTTAAGCTGGCGTAAGGATGGACGACCACTCTACAGGAAGCCGGGAATGACTGTGTCTGAGGACGGCAGCGTACTGCAGGTGAGTTTCAGCCTCCCTGCTTCCTTAATCCCTGCACACATCTTTCATTTAGTTTCCACCAATTTGATCTATTGCAAACTATTACAAAGAATTGGGTACAGTAGTATTGAACCAGTAAAGACATTCAGGCAACATTGAAGCCCTCCAGGACTAAGAGGAAAAAAATTGCCCAGCCACTTATTTCCCTTGGTAAAATTACATGTTTTGTTAAATTTCTAAGTGAACATGAGTTAACACATCCTTTACAGGGCCAATATTCTAAATTCTTTTTGTTCTTTATTCTTCTCCCTAAAGTCCAATGTGTATGGTTTTCTGCACTAAAAACAGTCATAATTTATTTTTACATGACCATTTCCAACCTCTCTTTATCCCTCAGAATTAAACAGGCTGATTCTATTACTGTGCCTTTAAGATTAATATATGTAAATGATTTCAGTTCTGATTGGCTGCCCTGTATTGTGCCTCATTCCAAAAGCAGTTCGGGCTGAAACACTCGTTATAGCTTCAGCATGAATGAGTGAGGTTAAACTGCAGTAGAATAGGCAGATATATGTAAATGTGTTTTTTCATGACATTACAGAAAGAAATAACTCAAAACTGCCTGGTTTTGTAGCTATTCCTTAGAAAATTTACCAAATGGAATTTGACCAGGGTGCCCAAACTTTGGCATGCGGCTGTATTCACTACTAATAATAGTAGTTAGAGAGGTGTGCAGTTAGAGAACAGTGTTAAGTGCATCACAGTTTATGGCTGAATATTTTGCCTGGTAATCCACTCTCAACCTAGCAGTGATTTCTGTAATGCCTAATATTCTGTAGTGCCTAATACTCTTGTACCAGCACCACACTGCCATGTCAGGGTCACTGGTGTGCTTAGAATGGTCCACCACCCAAACAGTATCTGGTCACTAGTGGTCCTGTGGCAGAAACTGACCAATGATGATTGATGTAGAGGGTGGTTGCACATGGCAGATGGGCTAAGTCTGTAACTGTAAAAGTGGCCAGTGAGTAAAAGAACAGGGTTGTTTCTTATACAGTGGATATTAAGTATCTAAGCATATTTAACGTTTGGGTTGTTTTGTGTGTGCAGATTGCGAGTGCCCAGTTGCAAGACACAGGCAGGTACACATGTGAGGCCACCAACATAGCAGGCAAGATGGAGAAGAACTACAACCTGAACGTGTGGGGTGAGTTGGGCTCACAACTTGCTAGTGATGCTGAACACTTACATACACAGTCGAGGTGTTGGTATGGTTACATGCAAACTGTTGCAATTGAGAAGTGTTCGCTGGGTGTGGCTAGTGGCAATGCATTGTGGACGATGATGTCAGTGGCAATGTCATGATATAGTGCTGGACAAACCGCAGCTGGTGAAAGAACCGCACCTCTCTCTCTCTGTTTATCATCTTAATAGTCTATATGAGAGACAAAGAGCTGTGCTGTGTTGAGCTCTCTGTCTTCTGCTCCCGGTCCTGTGAGGATAAAGCTGAATAATCCTCACTCTGCCAGTTTTCGTTTCCCAAATGTTTGGGTGGGAATGACAAGATTATTTATTCCTAATCAACACACACCCCAGAGAGAGAGAGTGTGTGTGTGTGTGTGTGTGTGTGTGTGAGAGAGAGATGGAGAGAGAGTGAATGTGTTTATAGCATGATGACTAGTTAATGAAGATGAATGCAGGCTGCAATAAATTTGTTCTCTCTCTCTCTCTCTCTCTCTCTCTGTCTCTCTCTCTCTCTCTCTTTGTCTCTCTCTATCTCTTTCTGATTCTCTCCCTCTCTGTATTCTCTCTTCCCTCTGTCTGTCTGTCTCTCTTTCTCCCTCTTTGTCTCACTCTCTCTTCTCTGTGTCTGTCTCTCTCTCTCTCTCCTTTGTCGCACTTTCTTTTCTCTCTCCTCTCTCTTTTCTATGTCCTCTTCCCACTTCTCTTTCCCTTTTTTCTCTCAAACTTTCTTCCCGCTGCTGTCTGTCTCTCTGTCTTTCTCAGTCCCCCCTAGTATCCGTGGCTCTGATGAGGTGTCTCGTCTCACTGTGACTGAGGGTGGACTTATCACTCTGGTCTGTGAGTCCAGTGGCATCCCGCCACCCAGCCTCACCTGGAAGAAAAATGGTAAGATCACCATCTTCATCATCATTAGCTAATTCTTCTGCTTCTTCCTGAATCTTGATTTCCTCTTACCTGTTTGTGTGTGCGTGTACAGGCTCGGAGTTGAAGGCAGACTCTCGTGTGCGTGTGCTGTCTGGTGGGCGTCAGCTGCAGATCTCCAGTGCTGAGAGGACTGATGCTGCCTCCTACACCTGCCAGGCCTCCAGTGCCACCGGCAGTGCTGTGAAGGAGTACAGCCTGCAAGTCTATGGTAAACACACGTTTGCATAAACTCTCTCTCACATGTAAGTTCATGCAAAGTTAACAATAACTGATAACAATAATAATAATTATCGAAATCAATTATCGTCTGTGTTTTCAGTGTAGAAATTATGGAGAGGGAAAAGGCGAGAGTTTGAGGAAAACATTTTGGATAAAAAGATCACACAAGCTCTGCAGTGTAGAATTGTTTTTTTACTCAGATTTGTTCTTATACGGAAAAATATATTGTAAAACGTTTTTTTGTTATGTTGCCCAAATCAAACATTATTCTCCTTATCTTCTCGTCATCTTTAGTTCGTCCCTCTATCAGTACATCAGAGACCGGAGAAGTGACAGTGGTGAGGGGGGGTGATGTGACCCTGCAGTGTGAGGCGGACGGGGTGCCTAGGCCTGCAGTCACCTGGCTGAAGGATGGCAGGCCCCTAGGTGCTGGATCTGGAGTGCAGGTCCTCAGTGAGGGCAGACTCCTCCACATCAAAGACGCTCAGGTGGCCCACACCGGCCGATACACCTGCATCGCTGTCAACGTGGCTGGACAGGCTGACAGCAAGTATGACGTCACTGTGCATGGTAAGAACATGTATAAGATGCCCTATATGCATCAATTTACTTAATTAAATAATAAATTCAGTGGTTTTCAAGCTGTGGGTTGCTTGCAACTTTGGGGGCAGCATTTGATCAAAAGAGTTGCACTCTTAATTATAATATTTAAGGGACCATATCATGGAAAACCAAATATCCCCTCTTTTAAATGAAGGAGGTTGACAAAAAAAAAATGTAAACATTATTTACATTTCAAAACGTACCATTCATATCCCAGTCCAAAAAGACCATATATGGAAGCTGAACTAAAAAAATACACCTGTTTTGAATCATTGTTTCTATGATGTCAAAAGAACCTCATTTACTCATACCTCATTTACATATACCTCCCTGTTCAGCCAACAGCAAAAAAAACCCAGCCCTTTCATATTTAAGTCTTAAGAAATTTTTACGCTCTGAGTGCTTTTTTAATGTGGCGCAATAAAGTCAGAACAGAGCTCATTTATCTTAACTCAGTCTTAAGACTGGATTATGCTTTCCGCGTCCAGTGTTGTGTGAATGAGGACAAAGGGGTGCGCGTTCCTCTCGATGAAGACGTGTTTTATACTCTGCAGCATGTATGCGCGACGCGGCGATCACCAGATGTGCAAAGATTTCTCACAGGGGCATATCTGGGTGTGTGCGACTTTCAGTATGAACCAGGCTTTAAAGCCACAGTAACAAAACCAGCCTGTTTAATTCTAAGGGATAAATAGAAGTTGGAAATCTGGCCTTTTTTGTACATAAAACCACACAAATGTTGTAAGTTTACCTCAAGAAAAATAAAATACTAGAAAAATGTAACTTATGGGCCCTTTAAAATCATTATAAATGGAAGTTATTGCTTTATTAGTTGAGAGAGCTGTGTTATTCTTTGTTCAGACAGATTGACCCATCATCAATGATATTGTGGATTGATCTGGGAATTTGATGAGGGCTTTGGCCAAACATACCCCCAAAGTTACGACAAAGCCCTTGAAATTTAAAATACAAAATATGCTCTTGTAAAGAATCCCAGGCTTTGTTATTTGTAACATTCAGTAAATCTTGTTATATTCTGTCTAGCTATATGAATGGCAGAAAATTTACAGTGCCTCTGGCAACACTGTAGTTGTCTGTGGCAGGTAGATTATTGCATGATTTTTTAAATCTCTGTTTAGCGATGCCAAGGCAAATATTCTTAGACGGAACATCCACTGGCAGCAAGTGATGACGCCTGAAGTGTTTTTAATTTAAACATGTAGAATCATTTCTGTTCAGTTCTACCATATAGGCCAACTACTTCATACGTATTCCAGCAGTAAAATTTGATTGGCCTACGTATACAGAGTGAGTGACTATTTAATTGAATTGGTTTAATGTGTTTTTATAAGGGTAGAGTAAAATACAAAATCAAATCTAAGAGACAAGAAATGCTCTTTGGTAAACAAGTTAATTTCTGACACTTTTAAGGGATCGAGATGTATTATATTCTACTGGATCTGTAACTTTCCTCACCAATGCATATTTATGTGTTGCTTTGTTGAATGGTTTGTGTGTTTATATAGTTCCGGCGAGCATCAGCAGGCAGACCCATGTGCCAGAGAATGTGACTGTGGTGGTGAGGAATCCAGTGGCCCTTACCTGTGAGGCATCTGGCATCCCCCTCCCTGTTATCACCTGGCTCAAAGATGGCCGGCCAGTCATCGCATCCAGCTCTGTCCGCATCATCTCAGGTATGGACCGCCCTCATGTCCAAACTACCTGTGTTCGAAATATCAATTCAGCAAAATATTGCAAATAAACTCTTGCTGACACATGAATTGAAATGGCCATCATGTATTTATGAATCAACTTTTCCTCAGGACGTGTATATACAAGAGAAAACAGTGCTCCATTCTGAGTAGACCTGTCACAGTTATTACATAATCACCTGATCACAAGTATTTGAGCTGAGCACAATTATTTTGCACTTTTTTTTTTTGCACAATTTATTTGCACTTTTTGTAAGTCGCTCTGGATAAGAGCGTCTGCTAAATGATGTAAATGTAAAATGTAAATTTTCTACGGTTGCTGGCTTTCGGTATTCTGTGTTTCATCACAAGGAACAGAATTTAATTGGAGCTATTTTTTATCAGGGTTTGCCCTCTGTAAAACCCACCCAATCTAGTCCATGCTTTTCTAATGTCTGAAGTTCAATTGATAACACAAGCTTAACAAGGTAGGCTAGCAAAATAAGCTAACTAGCAAAACAAGCTACAAAGTAAAATGCTATGTTAGCCAATGGAATCCTTTTTTTGCTGCGTAGTTTATTTTTACTACATGTAACATGTTCTCTGCACAAGAAACATCTACATGCCTAATAGTTAATAATTAAGTTGTGGGGGCAGTTTTCAATCATACCTGCTAAAGTACATTGCATCCATGGACTAACAACAGCCTTGTTGTCAGACAATGTTGACGAGCACACCATTGCCCCCTACTCTGAGCTGCACCTTCACAAAGTTTTGTATTGGTTTAGAAATGTCACACTGTTTGTTCCCACCCTAATAAGTCTAAACCCCTGCCTACATTTACCCCAACATTTCTTATGGTTGTCTCCAGACATTCTCATTATGAGAGCACATCTATCTGTGTCTGAATTGTGAGTTATTGACAGCTAGGAATAGAGCTGGGCGATATGGCCAAAAACGTTATCACGATAAACAAAATTCATATCGTTCGATATCGATACATATCGCGATAAATGTCAAATCATTATTTCTTTCACATTTGAAGGCTGATTTTGCTCCTGGGTGGTTAATTGTGGTTTTAAACTATCACTTATGGTCCGATCATGACAAACACTCGGCAAACAGTGGAACATTTCACAAATCTGTCTTGGGACAGTGGGAGAAAGTTTCTGAGCTGTTTTTATCAGCTGGAAAAGCACAGCTGCAATTTTTGTAATAGTCATGATTTAAGAAGATTATTTTTAGCTGTCTGGTGACGAGCGCTCGGCTATCCAGTTACAAATGCTAAACAAGTGGCCAACAAACTCTTTAGTTTCTCAACATCGTCAGCTTGGTTCGGTAGGTCACTGCGGTCACTCCTACCACATCCATGTCAGAGCATATCATAGTATTCAGACACCAGCTAGCGACGGCTGGGTTTCTCTGTGCTATCGTAGTAGTTCAAGGGGTGAACCGCAGTATATCTGACGCTCGCTGTGTAAAAGCATTATCTGCAGTGTGAATCTCTCGCACCAGTCACAGAGTCCTCCTTTTATGCATGTTTAAACTGAAAGCGGTGATTTTGTGTCTTGTTTGATCTACCATATCATCAATTCACTGTGTTGTGCCAGAGCGCCGGAGCGCTGCTTCAAGTTAGCCAGCAACTAAAAACAGCTAGCCTGGAAAGCTAACCTAGCGCTCTCCCGCTTCCCAATGCCTCACAGCTTCCTCAGTTTACTTTTGTTTAAATCAGGGCTGTAACTCACATTAACCCACTTCTTTCTTTCACTTTCGTTGCTCGAGAATGCACTAATACTAACATATGACGGTTTGCCGCTGTAACACGGCGCTGCAGACGTAATTTAACACCGCTAAAGTTGTTAGGATGCACGGAAAGAGGTGAGTTCACTGTAGGACAGTACAGTTACGTCACTGATCTCGTCATTCACACTCGGTCACAGGAGAACAGATCGCCGGTCGCTCCACTCAAACAGGGAATGTATAACTCCGCGTTTCAGATGTTGCTAAAGTATATTTGGCGACCCTTTTTTTACTCGTGGCCTCCTCCCTCTCTAATCAAGTTGAAAAACTCGGAAGTGCGCCCTCTCCTGGCAACAGCAGAGTAGTGTCGCTTTCCTTGCAGTAGAAAACGCCACTGGGGCTTTCGCTAAAACGTGGGAGTGTGAGAACGGTGTATTATATCGAAAATTTATCAAACATGTCTTATCGCTCTATCGAGGAAAAGTTATATCGCGATACTTATCGTTATCGTTTTATCGCCCAGCCCTAGCTAGGAAGCAAGACTTGTACTTTAATACAATTTCATTGTCTTTCAAAAAAAGCCAATTGTTAATTTCAGTTATTTACATGACAATAAATTTTGCGATAGTGACAGGCCTAGTGGCAAGCTTGTGATCTAACAGGAAAAAACACACCGTAGCGAGGCAGGTGGCTTAAGCAGTACAATTTTTCCAATGAGGAATATCAGGACACCATGCCAGAAATCCAGCACTCAGGTAAAATACTTTAACAACATAATAAACCTCAGTTCTCCCACGTCTAGACATCATTCCCAGGATTTGCAAGCTGATCAACCGATTAGACCCTATTTAATATAAAAAACGGCAGTGATGTTCTATGTCTGATTTTGCTGCTGTCGTATTGTATCAAGACCCTTGTATTGTAAAACGTATTGTATAAGTTGCTGCCAATATTCAGCCTTATTATTCATTTCATCTGCCCTTTGTAGAATCCAGGTGGAGTCTTTAGTGGCAGCTTACAGACAGAGGTCAGGCAGGTGGTTATAAATCAGCCACAAAGAGTTGTAACAAGATCGTTATGACAGGAGGCCAAGTGCAACAGTGTGAAAGGGACAATTGAAAAGACAAACAGCGAGGCAGAGGCTTCTCGTATTTGAAGCAAGTGAAAAATGTGCACTCAGGCTCTCCAAAGCAAACAGCAGCTGCTTGAGAACCGCCCGGGTGTGTGTGAGGTACATCCATCACTGACCACCGTTCTGGTCCAGACGTCATAAACCAAGGCAGAGGTCACCTCTGGAAAAAGATGCAGTGAATCAAGCTCCACTGCACAAAAATGTGTACTTACATGGGCCAGAACACTCAACTTTCAAACCTACTTAGGTTTTTACTTCTTTGATGGCCACTTTATTGCATTTCTGCAAGATTTCTGGGCATATCCAAATCCGTCCACTCAGTAGTGAGACCATGGGCAAACTAAAGGTTATACAAACCAGTTTTACAGACCCTTTTTTGGCCCTTGTCTACAATATTTTAAGCTTAATGCATCAACACTTTACATTCATGTGCTAGATGGAGTATGAAGTGTTTTCTCTTTTTCTCCTTAGATCTGATAAATATTCTTTTTTAAAACCTTTCAAAATTAGATGAATGAAAATGAGTGATTTGTGTGGGTAAGCTGAGCTACTTGTTTAAACAGCTGTCTGGCCAAACACTCCCATTTCTAATGGAACAATGGTGACATTTATGGGCTGTTTTTTTCTGAGCTACAATGCAACCTTGTGAATTGTGAGGTACAGGTTGGTTATTGATTCTGTTGAAACTGTTGAGAGTTAGATTTTAAGACTTCCATTGTTAATAATTGAAGAGTTTCATTCCAAGGTGCTGTAGATCCATTTGTAACAAGAAGAGGTCTGAAAAGAACAGCAGCTGATGTGTAATACTTTGTCAAAAAACACATTATATATTGTCTTAAATCAAAAAAAAGACATTTCATGAAAGTGGCATTCAATGCATTTTGGAATTCATGCTGCATTTTCCAATTTTGGAATGAAGCCACGCAAACATTGACATGGTGAACAGAGTACCAGTGAAAATACACGATTATCAGAGGAGACCTTTTTATTTGGGGTGGAAAAAGACAGGAGGACACTCTACTATTTTATTTTTTGTTGTGTAACACTGGGTTCATGTGGAATTCAACAATGAAAAGTTTGGCGTCCATGGTTCCAGAAAAAAATCAACATCCGGTTTGTTCCGCTACTGCGGTTGATGGCAAAAGTAGGGAAAATTGAACTCTTGACGGAATGTTCCCGCAGCAGTCTGCGGAATACTGCTGCTTGCAGTAGCAGAATTTTCTGTCCGGGCTCCGTTCTAAATAATGGAATATCCGGTTGGCCAGTGGAGTAAGGAGCCAGATCATTAAGCTTAGATGATAATGTAAATTATCAGTTAATGCCATGAAATGCATGCACAAGTCCAGTACAAAACTAAGGGGAAACTCATCCCTCATGCACATGTCCACTATTGGGAGACCATTCAGTTCAGTTATTCCACAAAAGAGTATAGTAATGCTGAGATTAATAATTGGCTCCTCACATTGATATATTAGTCTACTCAGGTTTTAGCTTGTCATGTAGAATCCATTGCCCTTTTATCTAGATTTCAGTGGACAAACATGCTTTAACATCTTGAATTTAGCAGGATTTACCCTGATCGTTGTTGTTTTGAAGTGTATTGTATTGGTTGTGCAATGCCACTGAGCAAAAAGCGACCAATTAGACCTATTTCATTTGTGGTCTTCACAGGTGGGCGAAGCCTGCGTTTGATGCATGCCACAGTGGAGGATGCTGGGAGATACACCTGTATCGTGTCCAATGCTGCTGGAGAGGACAGGAAGAACTTTGACCTGGATGTACTGGGTAATATTATGGACAGATTATGGGCAATTGTAATGTTGTAATTTCAAACAGTTGAAATACTCATTGTAAGTTAGCCTTAAAGTAAGCATGCACTGATATAGGAATTAGGGGCTGATACCGATATCTGCTATTTATAGAATATAGAAATTGGCTGGATTAGCATTGTAAAGAAATAATTTGTAGAGAGTTACAAATGCAGTAAAAAATAGCAGAGCCCAGTGGCATCTAAATATTATGCCTGGCAAAAGTTCAAAATCAAATCTAAACAGCTGTCCAAGGTCGATATATGGAGCTAAGGAATAACTGGAATTTGGGGCAGGACCATACTTGAAACCCCTCCTCCTTCCAATCTAGTTTTTGCATTCTCCACCACCACCCCATCTCATCTCTGTTCCTCAATTCTGTCAGTTCTACCACAGTTAAAAAGAGGGTGTTCTGTCTGCGAGCTCCAGGCAGAGACTGCCCAGAACTCCAGCCCAAATTCTCAATAGTTCTCTTCCCTTCCCTTCCTCATTCACAGTCTTCCCTCATACTACCACCATATGTTGAAGGCTAGTCTGAACTCACAAACTGTTTTTTGGTAACTAAATACTAATACCAATATGACACCAGTATGACTGTGCATCTCTACTTAAGAATCTCTGCATGAATAATACTTAAGTATATATTTTTGTTTGTGGTTCTTATGCTGTCTGACCCTGTCACAGCCAGTTGGGTTAGTTAGTTTTGAGCTTTGATCTTGCATTTTAGCATATGTTGTAAAAGCTGGTTGATCTGTTTGTCATTAGTTCCCCCCAGCATTGTAAATGAAGGTGTGCTACAAGATGTGAAAGTGAAGGAGGGACAGAATGTCACTTTGACCTGTGAGGTCACCGGTACGCCATGCACAGTGATCACATACACATACACACAAGTGCACAGTTTCACCATTACACGTGTTCAAAATTCCCCTGCCTTTCCTGTAATATGTGCATTGACCTATTAGGGAACCCGGTGCCTGAGATAACATGGCTGAAGGATGGCCAACCGGTGGTGGAGGAGGCACGGCTGCAGGTAATGTCACACGGGCGCTTCCTGCACATCAGCGACGCTCAGGTGGTGGACACTGGCCGGTACAGTTGCCTTGCATCCAACAGTGCTGGAGACAGGAGCACACACTTTAACCTCAATGTTCTTGGTACGTCTCTGTCTATGTTTGTGTGTCTGTTTATGGTTTTGTGTTTATACAGTGCATCTGCAGTTAAAAGTGTTCTTAAGTGTATAACATGGAAAAGAAATGGGTAACACTTTACTGTAGGGCAGTGTTCATAAAGATGTGTGGCATCTACATAAGCCCTTCATGAGTGATGTAGACCCACATAAACATTTATAAACACTTATACTGTGGTTTTTTCTGGTTGTGTCATCACAATTTTTGAGGTGACATTATGTAGATTTTGTTGACCAGTGAATGTCACATAATACTGTTAATGTGACAGATTGAGATTGAGATTTGAGCTGTCACATAATCAGCATTATGTCACTGTGATATACGCTAGATTGCAAAATTAGTCCCAGGCCGCAAAGATATTGTGAATCCCTCGTGTCCCGCAGGATTGCAGACTTCTAAGTTGATGCTGTAATTACTTAGGCATGCAGTTTGTGTGATGGTAATTAGTGGAGTATAATCATCCTTTACTTGTTAGGTGCATCAGCTTCGTAGAATTATCATGATTTTGCAGCTCTTTAAGTATAAGACTGGCTGATATTGGATTTTAGATTGATACTATAAATAGATTTTGAACTAGTAAAACTTACTAAATGCAACACTTTAAAACACTCTTAAATGTATCAGTAAAATAAGCTGACGCCAGTTGATCAATTTAAGTAAGGGAAAATTGTGCAGATTTTTGTTTCGCCAAAACTCTCGTTTTGAACCTTGAAAAAGAATGAAGGAGTGAAACTTTAGTGCCTTGACCAATACAAAAGACTAGCTTGTTTTGGCCTCCTTTTGTATAGTCTGGTTTGGGGCTGGGGATCGTCTGTGTATGTCTATATATTATGAGTGAATGCTAAAGTGTGTGCTTGTACCCCAGTTTCTCCCACCATCGCTGGCTCTGGACCAGAGGGCTCTTCTGAGGAGGTGACTGTGACTCTGAACAGTCCCACATCTCTTGTGTGTGAAGCTCAATCCTACCCACCCGCCATCATCACCTGGCTTAAAGATGGAACACCGTTCGAGTCTAGTCGGAATGTCAGAGTGCTGCCAGGTTACAAATCCCAGCACAGTCTACTGCACCATAACTTCTACCTGCATACCATGATACCTAAGTTATCCTACATAATCCTACATATTGTTGCTTTACATTGACAGGAATAATTGATATAAAATTACTTTTGTTATCACCAGTGATATCTACAATTTTTTAGGGTTACTTAATGAATTAGCAATAAATAACTAGGGCTGTCAAAGTTAACATGTTTGCTTTTGAACCCATCTGGCCTCAAGCCCGACTGCTTGTAAGCTGTTGGTTTGCCTCCACGACTGTAGCCCTCTTGTTTCAAATACAGTTTTTAAATGGCAAGAAGTTATTTTTACCTACTGCCGTGGTGAATTTGTTTATCACTGAAGGATTTAAAGTCTTAAGCAAAAATGTAGAGTCTTAAATAAGTAAGCAAAGCGTTAGCACTGGAGCACATCTTCAGCAGACTAAGATGGACATTGGAAATTGGAAATCGGAAACTATGTTCACATTATTTCATTCATTCCTTATTTTGTTCACCCATATAGCTATAACAAAAACATTTTAAATAAAAAAAAATTGTTCTTTAGGGTCAAATTTGAGCGAATAAGACTAATTATGACGTAATCATCCTGAAGTGCACAAATTATTGCAATAATCATTATTAATTATTAATTAATTATTTGAATTGTTTGACAGCCCTGAAAAAACATAATAGTAAACATACAGCATGGTTATATTTATTTGAAGGAAATCATTATTAGTGACTGCAGAGATCCCTAGTATGCGTTTGGTCATTCCCTGTATTCCTCTTCTCAGGAGGCCGCACTCTGCAGATTTTGAACGCACAGGAAGAAGATGCTGGCAGATACACATGTGTGGCTACAAATGAGGCTGGAGAGACCCTGAAGAACTACGAGGTCAAAGTTTATAGTGAGTGTTTGAGAGCTATTATTTTTTTATAATTTTGACCAAACTGCTGCCTGAAAGAGGAATTTCATAGATTTCCTAAATTTCCACATATTAAAATGGTTAAGGTGTAAAGAAAGTCATTCAGAATGGTTTGATATGAAATGGTCTGTTGTAGAGAAAATGTCCACGTCTGAAATCTTCACATTAGTGGTTATAGGAACCAGAAGTCTAAAGACTCCGTCACAGAAAGTTATTATATGAAATGGTTATGAGTATGCTACCTGATGTCTGAGACATTGCTTTATGATTGTTTTGAGAAAGTGGCCTAATGTATGTTAAATCCATTAATAAAATGGCTATATTTGTTTTGTAGACATTGTGACTCCTAGTTTCTATCAGCACTGCTGTAAAATAATCTGAGTTGGTAATTTTCTCTACAATAAACTAATTTACATCAAACCACTCTGACTTGTTTACATCTCAATAATTGAGCTATGCAGAAATCTTGAAAAGTTGGTGGAATTCCCCTTTGTGTGTGTGTGTTTCCCATGTAGTTCCCCCTGTTATCAGTAAGGATGGCCTAGGAGAAGGATTTGCCCCCAAAGAGATCAAGATTAAAGTCAACAACACCCTGACACTTGAATGTGAGGCTCAGGCCATCCCAACTCCTTCTCTACAGTGGTACAAGGATGGCCAGGTCAGAGACACTAACACAGCCATATTATTATTTAACAAAAATGAATGTCATATTATGTTGTCCTAGTTTACATATAACTGATTTTTCTCTCTCTCTCTTTCTCTCTAGATCCTGAAGGCAGATGGCCGCATTACAATAACAACTAATGGTCGTATAGTCCAGATTAAACAAGCTCAGGTGTCTGATACAGGCCGGTACACCTGCGTTGCGACCAACATTGCTGGGGAGGATGAGAAGGACTTTGATGTAAATATACAAGGTGAACAGGCTCCCACACAACTCAGAATTCCAACCTCTAGTCCTCATGCTTCAAGCCGTGAAACCTAAAAATTTAACATTTACCACTTTAGAATAAAAATCACCAGAACATAGAAATTCTTCAAAGTTTTGATTATTACTTTGATTAATACTGTCAAACACAACATAGAATTCTAGTTTAGTTTATTATTATTATTAATATATGCCAGCAAGATGGTTCAGGCTCCTGGCAATCGTATGGATAATGTTTCTCCAGAACGTCATGTCATCTGTTTGGGTCTTCAGGCTTCCTAATAGCATTTTCATGACATCTTTGATTGTGTCTATATATCTTGTAGCTGGTCGTCTTCCTCTTTTACCTTCAACTGTTCCGAGCACAACTATCTTTTCCAATGAATTGAAGACCTTAAGTTCCAATCTGTGTTATATTTCTTGACTGCTGGATCATTATTTGTTAATAATTAATAACTATTCATCATTGTCAAAACCTTTGTTTTTATTATTTCAAGCAGAAGTCCCATCTTTTCACACTGTTCTTTAATTTTCCTTACAACAACCTTTAAATCTTCCTGGTTTTCCATGAATGTCTTCTCATCCGCAAATCGAAGTTTATTGATGTTTTTCCACCAATTTTTAATTGTCTTTCATCTTCCTTTATCCCCGCTTCTCTTATTATATGTTTAGCATACAGGTTGAACAGATATGCAACCCTAAGCATAGTTTAATTTGAGAGAGGCCTAATGATGCACCAGCAGACTAGTGATGGTGGTCTATGGTTCCCTCTAGTGATTGATTGGTCTCACTGCAGTTTTCTTATAGGCCAAGAATTTCACCGCCAGTCATAAAAATAAGTACTGGGAAATTTCAGCCTTAATATCCATTTCTGTATCCATTTCTGTAATTTGTAGAAGAAGGTGCAATGCATGATAAAATGCCCTTTGTTTCAGTTCCCCCTAGTTTCCGGGGAAATGGGGACTCCAGCTCTGGCCCTGGCTCTGCTGGGGAGGAGAAGGATGTGATTTTAAATAACCCCATCTCCCTCTACTGCGAGACCAACGCGGTCCCCCCTCCCACACTCACATGGTACAAAGACGGACGACCACTCACGTCCAACGACAGAGTTCTCATCTTACCTGGTGAGCGTGCTCATCCCTGTTTGTGTGCATAAAGCTATAATCAGGTTACTTACTGTATGCTTACTCATTGTATGCGCTTGTCTTTTATTACGGATGCATCTGAACTATAAGAATTTGATAATATTATGGGAGATATACAGTCTTCTGACAGTCTGAATGTACTTTGATTTTATGTGTTTAATGAAAATTTGGGGTTTGTGTGAGTGTATATGTATGATCTTTCTGTGTCCTGGGAGGTGGGAGAGTGCTTCAGATTCCCCGAGCTCAAGCTGAGGACTCTGGGAGGTACACATGTGTGGCTGTCAATGAGGCTGGAGAAGACTCAATCCAATATGATGTCAGAGTGTTGTGTAAGTACATCCGAAAAAGGATGTAGCAGCATATCGCATGTTGTCAACATTTGTCCTTGTTGTCTTGTAACACTTATTAGCAGTTATATTGGAGTAAATATTAAATAACACAGTGGGGTCTAAAAGTCTGAGACCACTTATGAAAATGGTTCTGTTTTGCACTCCTTTCTAATTTAGTGCAAAGTTTTTAATTACAAATGATATTAGCAATAAGTTTGTGCAAAAGGAATAAGACTAAAAACAAAGAATAAAAAAGACCTTTTTATACAGAGGCCTTAATATGGTCAATTTTACAAATTTGCTTCAGTTTAAATAGCGGTCTAGAAAGTAATGCAGAATTTTGAATAATTCTTCTTCATTTTAATTGTCATAACTTTGATTTAAATTTCTCAAGATTCTAACTTTCTGTTGTTTATTTCCAGGTTTAAATGAAAAAAAGACACCAGATTTTGAATGTGGTGTCAAACTTTTGGACTCCACTGCAAAAACACAGTTTATGTTAGCAATACCGTAGCCCTTCATCAGGGCTTCATCACAAGGACCACTGTTGGCTGCTTCCGCTCTCAAATTATTACAGAGCTGTGCAATGTGACAGTATTGTTGCACATGCTAAGAGAAATTAATCCTGTGTAGTTATGAAAAAGATACTTGAGGTTAATATATTTGGAAGTATTTCATGTATGTTTTATCTCTAAAAAAGAGATAAAATTTTAAATTTTTGCTAAAACACTAACGACTTTTATAGCCTCACCGATATGCCTGATACATTCATACCACGGCCACAATCATGTACAGGCCGGGATTTCCTATAAAGCGGATAGTGAGGGTATGTATATGTGTTTGCAGTGCCCCCCTCTATCCGTGGAGCTGACAGAGACGTCCCTGCTGAGGTGGTAGTGTTGGTGAATAAGACCACACTACTAGAGTGCCATGCAGATGGAAGCCCCACTCCTAAAATCAGCTGGATCAAGGACAGCCAGCCTCTGCACGCAGACAGGACACACACACTGCTGTCCAATGGCAGGACACTGCAGGTGAGATGGATAGAGAGAAGCATTTGGAAACGTCTTCCTTCTGAATTGCTGGGCTTGGTTGATTCTGTTTATGGTCAGTTTATGGGATCAGTTTAAAAACGTTAATTAGCTCAGTGACTGAAAATGCTGAATTGAACTGAACGAATTTTGAAAGGAACTGACCTTTTCTCTGTCTGAGGGGGCAGTTCCGTTGAAAAAAAGGAAAAATAGAATAAAAAAAGTGTTTTTGCAGTGGAATATATCTACTATTCAGTTCACTTTTTAAAGACAGCTAATGTTGATATACTTTCAAGTCTTGGAGTGTTTTTGTCTTTGCTGAGATCTTTTAAAAGTTGAACATGTGATGAACTGAGCCTACATTTTTAGTTACATTTTACATTGTACAATGAGTTTTCTTTGGTTTTAAGGATGGACTTATTGTGTTCTGTCCAAGTTAACACATGTGAAGTGTATTTTGTAATCTACGTTATTTTGTGGAATAGTTATTATATGTGTGGTTTCTTTTGTGTGTTTAAGATTTTGAATGCTCAGGTGACTGACACGGGGCGCTATGTGTGTGTGGCTGAAAACATGGCCGGAAGTGCAGAGAAACACTTTAATCTCAATGTACATGGTGAGTTTTTACATCGTTACACTTACCGAGAAGTTCATGGTTCATTCAATTAAACATTGAAGAATTTGGTTTCCTTCAAAACAGACAAAAAAATGAGTGTCGGTTTCTACTCTTTGATAATTTGATTTTTCAGTGCTGTTTTGGCATTTATTTGATAGGTTAAGAATGTGATCTAGCAAAGCCAATTTTTTTTGTGTGTGTAATTTGTGTCACTAATTGCCTTTTAGAACAAGAAAATGCTTGAATAGGAGTAACATGTCATTGTAGCACATCAGGCACACATGAATAAACAAAGCAAAATAATTGTCCAATTTGGGCAATTCTGGCAGTACATTTAACCTATTTAGTGGACTTCAGCAGATTCTCTGAATGCATTCACCAGTTTGATAGGGTTAAGCATTCCAAGTTGATTCATTAGTTTAGTACACATATTACATTGATGGGTCAGACAGTCAGTGTTATGAACATTTCTGTCATAAAATGATTGCCTTATTGCTATCTGCTGCAGTTCCTCCCTCCATACTGGGTGTAAGTGTGGAGAATGCGACAGTGGTGGTGAATAATTTTGTCTCTTTGAGCTGTGAGGCCACTGGCTTCCCACCTCCCACTCTGAGCTGGCTCAAAGACAGGAGACCGATACAAGCTAACGCCAACGCTGTCATCATGCCAGGTATTCAGACATACATATGCACACAGGTAGCACATGGTGTCAAGTATTTGCATTGACAATGTCTCTGTTTTTTTCACTTTCAGGTGGCCGTACTTTGCAGATTCTAAAGGCTAAGATGTCTGATGGTGGGAAGTACAGCTGTGTGGCCATCAATCCAGCAGGAGAGGCCCAAAAGCTCATCTACCTCACAGTGTTTGGTCAGTGTTTACATATAAGAGAGAGAGAGAGAGATATGAGTCAAATTTAATTTTCCACAGGAAAAATTGCAAGCATTTTATTTCTGAGCATTTCTTGCTGAGGCATATGGAAATAATCTGTGTTTAATTTCTTCTAATTTCTATGAAATAAGGTTTAAGTCAAGCCAATTAATTACCATTACAATTGATTTACCATTCAGAGGGAAGACATTCTTGGCATTTTCTCACAATACGATGATGACTGATCAACACTGTCTACCAGTATCTAATTTTGTCTTTAATCCTGGCTCTTTCATTGTGTCAGCTAATCAATAATATCACCAGTAATCATCAGTAAACATATGTTTGTAAATTGTTTTACCCTGCAGTGCCCCCCAGCATCAGGGATGGCAGCGGAGACTCACCTGTAGTGGTCAGTGTGCGTGTGGGGAATTCAGTCACTTTGGAGTGCCGATCAAACGCTGTGCCCCCTCCCACCATCAGCTGGTACAAGAATGGACGCCTCATCACAGAGACTGCCAACCTCCGCATCCTTGCGGATGGACAGATGCTGGAACTTAAGGGAGCAGAGGTGTGTGTATGCATGTTTCTCTTATGTAAAGAAGAGGATTAAAGTGATAGTTCAGTGAAAAATCTAATTTAAACCAATTTCTCATTATCCCAGCCAAGACATATTTGGTGTCTGAAATTTGCTGCTTTAGTTTTGCACTACAGCTGTGAGGCTAATGTGACTTGTGCATTTGTTATTGTGGTTTCTACCACAGTATTAAATACTGTTATTTATGCAAATGGACAAACGTTCAGCAAGGGAAGCAGGGAGACCCACATCACGCAGTTCATAAGGCAATGCAAGCACAAGCTGCATTCTGACTGGTGCTGCAAGGGACACTATAGCGACAGCCAGGCCTGGACAAATTGTCTTATACCGCCAGTGTGCTCCCCCGGTCAGCTATTTTAGCAGACAAGCATACTGTCCACATGTTTAGTTGTTGTCATTTGCGTTTGCATGCTTGTGCTGAGTTGTTGTTTTTGGCCTAAGAAACTATTCTAAAATTAAATTAAGGTTCTTCTTTCTGTGTCTTTCAGGTGTCCGATACTGGCCAGTACGTCTGCAAGGCCACGAACATAGCAGGCCAGGTGGACAAGAACTTCCATCTTAATATCTATGGTTAGAAATGACCACAGACCTTTATTAAAATCCCCCATCTGTTATTTGCAGAAGTATTTTATGTTGCTTTGTTGTCTTTCTCACCACTCATTCACACTGTCCTCTATTTTTCTATGTATGTTCATATGTGTAGAGTTACTACAGGTTTTCAGCACTGTATATAATATATATTCAGCACTGTACACATCAGCAGTGTCACAATTATAGTTTTAAAAGTTATAAAACATTTTTTTAGTTTCTAATGAAATCTACACCATGTATGTGTGTGTGTGTGTGTGTGTGTGTGTGTGTGTGTGTGAGCAGTGCCTCCAAGTATTGACGGCCCGGCAGAAGAGCATGTGGTGGAGACCATTAGTAACCCAGTGACCTTCGCCTGTGATGCCACGGGCATCCCCCCTCCTAGCCTTGCCTGGCTAAAGAATGGCAGAGTAATCGGTGAGAAAGAACACATAACTATAGTCTAGTACTCTTCATTCATAGTGCTTCTCAACAGCTAATTATCAAACCCTTTGTGTGCTGAATTTGCTGGGTTGGAGCTAGAAAAACACTAAACTGCACAGTGCTTTGGCCATCCACTAGTAAGAAAGGCCATTCAACCGAATATTCATCCCTGTATACATTCATTTAAGGGACATTTTTGTAAAAAATCTAATTTACACAGTTTTCCAACTAGCAGTCTTACACTATCAGAAACCTCATAAGCATGTCTGTTTGAGATCACTTAACAATAGGCACATTGTTTATACCACGGTAATAAGATTCAAGAATTATGCTAAATATTCTGTTTTTTCTTTAACTCATTTGGCTGCCCTGAATGATCTTCTTTGGACTTCTTTCTAGAGAATTCAGAGTCTCTGGAGATGCATATCCTGTCAGGAGGTGGCAAACTGCAGATCGCCCGCTCCCAGCTGTCTGACAGTGGTACCTACACCTGTTTGGCATCTAATGTTGAGGGCAAAGCCCGCAAGAGCTACCACCTCACCATACAGGGTAAATACCCAAAATTTACTACTAAATATTCACTGGATGGCCACGATCAGATTAGAGTACTTCGACAAATCTGAATGGAAACCTTGTTTGTGAAGTCTATTTAGCTGCTTTGCTTTTTCTCTAACAAGCTATTATTTCTAGTATTGTATATTAGAGCTAATATTATTAATATTACTACAATTTACCAAAGTATTAATTTTATTTCTTACCTTTTTATTATGAATATGTTTTGAATGATTAATAATTTAATATGTATACCATCGTTTTTACCATTTGCAAACATTTTTACCATTTGCAAATGTTTTAGGCACCTAAGAAAGTGATTTAAAAAGCATTTATCTGGGCAGTAGATGTTTATTCACTCAGAAAAATGCTAGTATTAGAATAAATATGAATAATATTAATAAATAACTAGTGATTTTTATGTCCATGTGTTTACTTAACTATTTGTGAACTTATCCTTGTGGCAGCTCAGTATTATTTGTAATTATCATCCAGTACCTAGTTTGGCTTATCAAACCTTCATCAATTAAATCAGGTGTTGGAATTTGGATGGAATTTTATAAATCTCGAGTTAGTTTGTTCTTCAGAATAGCTCACACTAGAACAAACAAACAATAAATTCTAGTAACATTGTACTATAATTGTGAATTGCATTTATTCTGATGATATATGGTGTTTTCATAAGCACACACACATTTTTGCCAAGATAAATGGCTGTAAATAATGTGCTAAGGTGCCACAGTGCTGTGATTAACGTCTGTTTTGGTTGGCTGCTCATATTGTGCCTCAATCAAAAACAGTTATTTAATTTACTGACTGGTTGATTGACTAATCCGTCATACCGGTTGTGTGGTAGTGCCACCGAGCATCATAGGTTCAGAGCTGCCTGGCGAGGTGAATGTCCTGCTGAATGACAGTATCCAGCTTGTGTGTCGGGCAGAAGGAACTCCGCCCCCCACCATCCAGTGGCTGAAGGACGGGCAAGCTCTAAGCCGAACTGGCCTCAAGAATATCAGGTGTGTGTCTGTGGAGATCTTTTAGTGCTTGCCTCAGCCAGGCCTCAGGAATGTTAGTTATATAAGTTGCTCTGTTCTCAGTGTTATCAAAATGTAAGCAGAAATATATATGTAGACTCTCCATTTTATTACAAATGCGTATTTTATATTTGTACTCAGTGGCCTTTTCGTAAGGTCCACTATATATGTGCAGAATTACCAATTGTAGTCATACCAACCATCTGTTTTCGTGCAGAAGCTGTCAACTACTCTGTACCTCATTCATCAGTGGTCAGTTTCTGACCACAACACTGCTGCTGACAAGATACTGGGTCGAGCACTCTCAAACTAGCAAAGACCTGTATAAAAAAAAAATAAAAACTGCTGTGTATGATGCACTTTTACCAGCACCACAGACACTATCAGGCCACTACCATGTCACTGTCAGCGCTGTGCTGAGAATGATTCATCACCCAAATAATATGTAGCCAAGAGCCAGTGGTTCTTCAGAAACTTCAGAAAATTATCTTTAATTTATTTTAAAGTTATTAACACAAAGTGATGTGTGTGTGTGTGTGTGTTGTCTATTCCTGCAGAATCAGTCCAGATGGCAGTACATTGACGGTAACAGCTGCCCACACAGCAGACAGCGGCAAATACACGTGTTTGGCCACCAATAAGGCTGGTGAGGAGGACAAGGTCTTTAATCTTAATGTGTATGGTAAGTTTCAGTTCACAGTAACACAAAATAAAATGAAAAAAATGTTAGGGAAAGACAAAGAACATTGCTATATCTTCCTGTGACATTATTCTGATGAAATGTGTATGTTTCTTTGTGGTCCTTCTAAGAATAATCTCAATGTCCATTTAAGGTAAGACATAGCAAACATTTCCTTTTTTTCTTCAGTCCCTCCAGTGATACAGAGTAACGGAGCCGTGGCTGAGGAGTTAACTGCAGTTCTGGACAGCTCAGTGAACATTGAGTGTGTGGCCAGTGGCTCCCCCACTCCTCATCTCAACTGGCTGAAAAATGGCCTGCCCGTGCCCGTGTCTGCCCACTTACGACTGCTTTCTGCTGGACAAGTCCTCCGGTAAGCCCATATTCATTCAAGTCACCAGTGTTAACTCCTCCCGAGTGCAAAAGAGTTTACTCTAATTTTAAGGTGTAGAAGCCTCATATTAGGTTTCATTATTACCTTACTCATCTCTCTGACTATGGATTAAAAACCCTTTTGTCCCACAGTAATTAGATTCAGATAAATACGTATTTTCTCTGGCTTCATTTCTTTTCTAATACATTTCCAAAGACGTAATTAATTGAATAGGGTGGGAAATAAAGGTAAAACTTTATACAAGCATGTAATTGAAATTAATACGAATGTAGTAGCTGTATGTGATTATAACTGAATGCACTCAATGTTGGTCAGCATTGCCCGTGTTCAAGTGTCAGATGAAGGCACTTACACTTGTGTGGCCTCCAATCGTGCTGGAGTGGACAACAAACACTACAGTCTGCAGGTGTATGGTGAGTTCATTTAACCTACATGGTCAGTTTTTCAAAAGTACCTATTTTGAATTTCATGTTCTCAACAAAAAATGAATAAATAAATGTGTTTCTTTGACAATTTAATCCAATCCTGCAGAGAAAATATTTCTCCATAACTGTCCCCTAATAGGATAACATTCTTGGTTGATTTTCTAAGTGAAAATATTTTGCAGCAAAGTTTAACATATAGGAAACAAATAAAATAGAAAATGTGCAATAACTTTTGCACAGGCCACATTTTATTTTTTTTCCAACATGTTAAATTCATTGCATTAAATTGTGCAGAAGTTTGTTCTGTTGTGTTAACTTATTTTCACAACAAAACATGTACTTCGACCAAACCTTTGCACACTACTGTGTATATTATTGATTTTAGTATTTATTTAATTATTGTTTTTCTGTGTTAATGCTGTTTTGAAAATAGGAATATTTTCTTGAACATTATGCTCTTATTCCACACACTAAATAAACAGTTGACATTATTATTATTATTATTATTATTATTATTATTATGCTTCTTAAATACTGGTGAATGTTCAGTTCCCCCAAGTCTGGATGGAGCAGGAACCACAGATGATGTGACATTGGTTAAAGGGAGCATGGTGGCTCTGGTGTGCATCTCTGATGGGACCCCCACCCCTACGGTCTCCTGGCTGAAGGAGGGTGCTGCTCTGCCTTTGGACTCCCACATCGCCCTGCTGAACCATAACAGCACTCTGCAGATATCCGACATCCAGGTCTACAACACAGGACGCTACACTTGCGCTGCACGAAACCAGGCCGGAGAGGCCCATCGGCACTTTAACCTCAAAGTGCTGGGTGAGAAGAGAGAAAGACAGTGAAAAAAGAGATAGAAATAATGTATCTAGTATGTACTATAATATATTTGGTATTTGGAGAAAACTATATATTTGGGATTCTTTTTGCTCACATATTCTGTTTTTACTTGTAAGGATTTTACTTATATCTATCAAGTAACAAAGACAAGAAGTGTGATTATTTTGAATGATTTTATTCTCATGGCATGGTGCTTAATTTTTTCAAAAAATGTTTGAGATGGATCATAGTTTGACTCCTCCATTTCTCAGATCCTCCACGGATAAATGGCTCTGGATTCCCCACTGAGGTGTCGGTGGTGGTGAACCATGCTCTGGAGCTCCTCTGTGAGGCAGAGGGCATACCTGTCCCCACGCTTACCTGGGTGAAGGATGGCAGACCGCTGCCCCAGACGGACGGCTTGCGCCTCCTCCGTGGAGGAGAAGTGCTCCGGATCAGCTCCGCACAGGTCTGACACCCAGTCCACTAACTATGAGCTGTGTGCTCTGTGTACTTTGTCAAAGCTGTACTATGATGTGTTATAATTGGTTAATGCTTAAGTAGAGTTTTGCAATTGGATGAATATGTACCTGCACTCTTATTAGTGAATATTATCGAATATAGTTGAGTATTAAAACAAGATCAGAGATAGCATGATACATGCAAGAAATAGAGATACTGAATATCTTGAATTCCTGTAAAAGCTTGTGTTTGTTAAAGATAATAATAGTTTATGGGAATTAATTCTGTTGTTATTAGCTCTTGTAAATTAATTCTCAAATACTTATAGTAATTGATTGATAGTAGTCAACTATTGTAGTACTTATTTATTTGCAGTGTTGTTCTGCCAATTGTCTCATGCATTCATGTGTATTATATTCATTTGCACTTAACAGCTGCCTTAGTTTGTATTGTATGCAAATAATTAGTTGCATTCAAGCAAACATTTGTAAACACATAGTGTTTCTTCTAGCGCTGTTAAATTCTGTGAATTTTGTAGCTTCTCCTAACATATATGATTTGCATACTCCTCTACAGAGAACAAACTTAAACATGAAAATTTTCTGCGAATTTTAGTGTACAATTTCTATTTATTTACTGAGTTTAATACATTGGGAAAAGGTAAAACATAAAATATAAAATGTGCCATAACTTTCGCATGGTTCACATTTAATTTTTTCCCAAATAAACAGTAATTGTAAGTTAAAAATATGTTTTCTGTAGATGATGTGTTAACTTATTTTCACTTGGAACATCAGCAGAACATGTAATTTGACCAAGGAAGCCCAGACTTTTGCATACGACTGAAGATTGTCTCTCTCTAAAACTTTCTGTTGCGTTGCTTGCCTCTGACACAATCTTGCAGGTTGAAGACACTGGACGGTACAGTTGTTTGGCCACCAGCCCCGCAGGAGATGATGACAAAGAGTTCCTGGTCAGAGTGCATGGTGGGTACAGCATTACAGTATTTGGCATATCTTAAAAACACTCACACTTCCATTGTCTGTAACATGTAACATTGTAATCACAGTCCCGCCCAACATTGCTGGAGAGAGCGGTGTCCAAGATGTATCAGTGCTTCAGAACAGGCAGGTGACCCTTGAATGTAAGTCAGATGCTGTGCCGCCTCCCACACTCTCCTGGCTCAAAGACGGAGCTCCGCTTAAGGTACACACACACACACACACACACACACACACGTAAAGGGCTTTATGAAATCTCCACTCCATATAACTTACTTTTTCTGACTTCCAGTAATTATAGTGCATATGTCCAGGATAATACCATAAAATTTCTCTAGCTGTTGCTGCTATCTAATACTTCGGGGGTCCTGTATACTTCAGTGCAGTCAAATGCAAAAGTTTGAACACTCCCGGTTTACGGTTTTGTTGATTTTCTAAGTGAAAATAGATGCACACTCTCTACAGATAACGATGTTAGGTATAGCCTTTTTCTGAACATTATGTTCACCATTTCTATTTATTTGCTTATTTAATATATTGGGGAAAAAAATAAACATAAATATAAAATGTGCCATAACTTTTCCGCACACCATGTTTTTTCCCAATATGTTAAAGGCAGCAGATAAACAGTAATTGTGCAAAGAACTGTGTTCTTTGTAGAGGATGTGTACTTGTTTCTGTTTAAAAATCAACAAAACATGTCATTTGACCAGGGGTGCCCAAGCGTTTGCATGGGACAGTATATTCACTGGGGAAACAAGAGGAAACTGCCTAGTTTTGGCACCATATTTGTGCTAAATATACAGTCCCTTTAATGAGTTGGACATTCTTTTTATGTACACTATATGACAATAAATATGTGGACACCCCTCCTAATTATTGTTATATTTGCTGATAAATGTATGACATCATGCACATAGCGATGTTATCTCCATAGATGAACATTGGCCGTAGAATAGGTCATACTGTAAAGCTGACTTGCTAAATCTGCATTGGTTAATTGTAAGTGCTGTACTTTGAAATGGAGGCATCTAGGACCAACAACAGCTTAGCCGTGAAGCTGTAGACCATGAACGCAAAAAGCAGGGCTGCCGAGTGCTGAAGTGGGTAGTGTGTAAAATCATCTTCTGTTGTGTCACTCACTACAGACTTTTAAATTGGCTCTGGAAGCAACATCAGCACAAGAACTATGCCTCAGGAGCTTTATGAAATGGTTTTCCATGGTCAAGCAGCTGTACACAAGCCTAAGATCACTGCTCAGTGCATAGCGTCAGCTGAAGTGGTGTAAAGCAGGCCACCACTGGAATCTGGAGTAGTGAAAACGTTCTCTGGACAGATGAATTTTGCTTTACTATCTGTCAGTGATGGACAAATCTGGGTTTGTCAGATGTCAGGAGAATAGTACCTCTCAGAATGCATAGTGCCAATAGTAATGAGGAGCAATAATGGTTTGGGGCTGTTTTCCAGGATTTGGGCTCTGTCCCTTAGTTCCGGTGATGAGTAATGTTAATGCTACAGAACACAAGTCGTTTTAGACAGTTATATGCTTCCAACTTTGTGGCAGCAGTTTGGGGAAGGCTTTAGCAGTACCACTGTTCCAGCATGACTGTGCTTCTGTGCACCAAGCCAGGTCCACAAAGATGTGGTTTGATGAGTCTGGTCTAGAATAACTCCAGGGGCCTGCACAAAGCCCTGATCTCAACCCTATAAAGCACCTTTGTGATGAATTGCCCAACATCAGTGCCTGACCTCACAAATACTCTTTTGACTGAATTGGCACAAATTCCCACAGACACACTCCAAAATCTTGTGGAAAGTCTTTCCCAGAGGAATGAAGGGTGAACAGCTGCAAAGTGAGATTAAATTCTATTGTAATGCTAATGATGTTGGAATGAGATGTCCAGCAAGCTCATATAATTGTGATGATCAGGTGTCCACATAATTTTGGGCATATAGTGTTCTTCTAATACTCATGTGAAACTGGTCCTTGGTGCTGATAAAGCCCTGACTAGCTACATTACCTTGTCATCTTAATTCATGGTAAATGTGCATATCATCTCTCTGCAGGTGTCTCCGCGGGTGCGCGTGCTGTCCAGTGGCCGGTACCTGCAGATCAATAATGCAGAGCTGGGAGATGCGGCTCGCTACACCTGCATGGCCAGCAACATCGCTGGGCAGACAAGGAGGCATTTCAATCTCAGTGTGAATGGTGAGCAACCTTCATAATAAGTGGAAATAAACAAAACCCAGCAGTACACCAAGTACACTCACCCGAAAGTGTTCTCGCTAACTAGGGACATGTACAATTTATGTTACTCATCCTTTGTCACTTAGTGATCGGTTTCTGAGCACAGTGTTGCTCTAGGCTTGATATTTTTAAATGGTGGGACACTTCGAAATTAGGAATTACACTGTCCATAGCAGTGCTGCTGTATTTGATACACCTGTATTAGCAGCACACACACTACCTTGTCACTACTGTGTCAGTGTCACTCTTGTGATAATAGTACCTACCCATAATTGCACAACCAAATAGTGGACGTATAAGGTACGCTTTGCTCATAAAGTGGCCACAGAGTGCAGGTACAAGATAGGTGTCTCTAATGAAGTCATATCAAATATATTAAAATGTCTATCCAATTTACTTTTGTATGTGTGCTTATCTCCAGTTGCTCCCACTATAAAGGATGGTCCTCAGGCAGTGTCGGTACATATCAACCAGCCGGTGGTCCTGGAGTGTATTGTAAGTGGGGTCCCTGCCCCACGTGTGACCTGGAGGAAACATGGAGCCATTCTGGCTGGAAATAGTCCCAGGTCTGTTAAAAAGTGTAGAGCCTCTCCAAATGCTGTACACCACTATAAATCACCTCAGGTTACTCCATTCATTCTAGCTGAACTAATGCCTGGATCTCCCATTCGGATAGGTACAGGTTTGCTCAGGATGGCTCTCTACATATCCATTCGGCCCAGGTGACTGATACAGGCCGTTATTTGTGCATGGCCACCAACCAGGCGGGCACCCAGCGCAAGAGAGTGGATCTGCAGGTTTACGGTGAGTGAACAGCACTTAAACTGTACAGTCGTATGCAAAAGTTTGAATGCTCAGTCAAATTACATGGAGTGGGAAAAAAGATGAAAATGTGGCCTGTGCAATTGCAACTACAATGGCTTTCAGTTCAGCAGTCTTTATGAACTGGATAATAGGCATTTCTTATAGGTTTTGGCACAGTGGTTCAAAATGATTTCCTTATGTGTTCCTGAGAATTTGAAAAAACTGGAGAATGCAGTTGTTTAATATGTGCATTGTACAAAAAAATCACTGTAAAATTACAGTAAATTAACGGGTACTAGTTGCATTACTTTCACGGTAATTTACCATATTAACAGTATTAACAGTAAATAACAGTAGAATAGCTCCTGCACACTGTGACGTCACAGTCACCTGGATGCCAAGTGATGTAGCTGTACACTTGCAGTAATAAGCTGTAATTAAAATACCATAATTTAATAAGGTATTCTGATGTAAAGTAATATAATGTAAAATAATGCAAGTAATTTACTGTAAATCTACCTTTAAATATATTTTAGAACATTTAAATAAAGTAAAAGATTAACAAAAAATAAATATAAAAACAATATTAATATATATATTTATTCACCTTGTTGTGCACTATGCAAAGAATATCTCAAGTATCTAATTTTTAAATGCACATATTTATATTCAGTTTAATATTACTTATGATTTGCACAGACATGGCCACAAATTCAAATGTTTTTATTAAAGTATTCCTTTTTAATTCTCAGGTGCTGTCATATCCCATAATGCTGTATAGTACAGCTCAACATCAAATTCACAGTAATTTGCCATGTTACTGTATAAAACGTAGTGATTTCACAATAAAATAATGAATACAGGATTTTGCTCTGAAAAAAATGAGTGTTAAATATTGTGAAACCCTGGCAATAATTAACAGCTTGCTCAGCTTTAAACAAGATACCTTCTGTATGACATAAAAATGGTCAGAAAATGACTGCTTCTATACTTTTGTCCATTTTCATTAAAAAAAAAACAGTACGTCATAAGGTCTAAATTGCCTCTTAATTCTTAAGAAACAAATTTTAGACATCAAACATGTCTTGGCTGCTCTACATTTGGAGTAAGGTGAAAACTGCATAAATTAGTTTTTTTCTCCTAAACTATTCTCACTGACTTTGTTTCTACTGTCCATTTGCTCAAACCCCAGTGCCCCCCTCCATTGCTGATGGTCCCACTAATGTCACGGTAACCGTAAACATCCAGACCACCCTGTCCTGTGAGGCGACAGGTATCCCCAAACCCTCCGTCACATGGACCAAAGACACTCGCCCTCTCAACACTGACCAGAACCAGAATATGTACAGGTTCAGCCAGGTTTTCTTCCTGTTTTATTGCCTCTTTCACTGTATGCTGCATGTCTGAATGCCCTCAACAATGAGCAGTTCTGTAAATAATTATCATGTACTTCTGTGAGGTTATTATATGCTTGCTATTTTCAGTATATGATAAGTCCTAAGTCTTTTAATAAACCTTTTGACACTAATGCAAATTATTTGTTTGTGCCGACAGATTGCTCTCATCAGGTTCGCTGGTTGTCATAGCGCCCACGGTAGAAGACACAGCGCTGTATGAGTGTATGGTGTTCAATGAGGCGGGTAAAGAGAGCAGAGCCATCCAACTCACTGTACACGGTGAGAGCCCCTTACTTGTGCCAAAGAACTTTTATTTTGTATTTTTAAAATTTATTTACCTTTGTTTAACCAGGGTAGTCACATTAAGATTAAAATCTCTGTTAAAAGTTACTTTGATTCTCTCTGTAGGATAACAACTACAGGCTTATTATTCAGTTATTAATCTTAAGACTACCAAGTAAATCAGTGACTTTCTCTGTAGTGCCACCGTCCGTTGCTGATGAGGCCACAGAACTAGTGGTTAACAGACTGTCTCCAGTGGTCATTGGCTGCACTGCATCTGGGGTGCCCGAACCTGTCCTGCACTGGAGCAAAGATGGGATGCGACTGGCGAAAGAGGGAGAGGGGTACAAGACACTCCCGTCTGGTGAGTATGTCTCTGTGCAGATACCTAACAACCTAATTAAGAGTGAAACTAAAATGATGTGCATCAAAGAAAAGAGACACTTCTGAGAAAAGATTCATCGGTCATTGTGAAATAACCATAAAACTTTTAAACTGTGGTCATGAGTTTTGAATAATATACAAAACTACCATGCATGTCAGCTATAAAACCATACTCAATATATAACCACTGAAAGTTTTTTAGAGTTAATGTGCTATTTCTAAATACTGGTGGGATAATCCTCTTTCTCAGGTCCTCTGGAAATTGCTGCTGCAGAGTTGAGTCATGCTGGCCGTTACTCGTGCTTTGCTAAGAACGCTGCTGGATCTGCCCATCGTCATGTCCAACTTATTGTGCAGGGTAAGGAGACAGAGATAATCAAGTCATGGCAGCAACCACAGGTATTCTTATTATACTAATGTGCTTCACAACAAGCATTAGTCTCTGTTTCAAACTGTAAAGACAGGCTCTTAGATGTAATGATATACACAAAGGTTTGGGGACACCTAGCATTTCAAAATGTTTTTAATACAAATGAGCGTTTTTATTTGTCAGATTTCAATGACTAGTCATGTTTTTTAAGTGAACAATATTGCATGTAGTAGCTTCAAAATAATGCAATATCCCATGCTATTTATTCCCCTGTGATATCAGCGTTTGCTATCACTCAAACCTTTCAGCTGTTTAATCGATCACCGGTGCTAAAATATGCTTTTAACAGTTGGTTAGACTGTCAAATCATTATTTAGGCCTTTTTTTTTTCTTTCATATGAAGCTTAGTGTTGCAGAATATACTCAAAATAGTAAGAAATAGCTGCTGTATGTTAACAAACCTTTGCAAGATTTTTTCACTATATCTTTATAGCCAACTGTCCTAGCTCCCATCATGAGTTCATAGTAAAATTACAATTATCGTAAAAAACATATAATCTGCTATGTCTTAATACTTACCAGAGCCACCGGTGATTCAAGCTCACCCCTCAACACTGGATGTGATCCTGAACAACCATGTAACCCTGCCATGCCGTGCTGTGGGCTCCCCTCGCCCCACTATCACCTGGCAGAAAGAGGGCATCAACATCTTCACCTCTGGTAAGAGCTGGCTCTGCCATGAGGGGTCTTTGTGTCATCAAAGAAATAAATAGTGTGCTAAAGAGACCGAAGATAAGCATCACCTCTGAATGCTAATGTGGCTAAGATTGAATGATGAATATGATAGATAGTGGAATGCAGTTAGCATGAGCTCATTTATACATTCCTCAGCGATTCTTATTCACATTATCAGTTATCACTGAAGTGTTCCTAACTTTACTAAAGCAATTCTGTTCTATTACCTTGCCTGGCACTTTATGAACAGGAGGTGATTTCACTGTTCTGCCCAGTGGCAGCCTGCAAATCTCAAGGGCCAAAGTGGAAGATGCTGGAACCTACATGTGTGTGGCCCAGAATCCAGCAGGCACAGCACTGGGCAAGACAAAACTCCGGGTGCAAGGTAAGGCAGTATGACTGACCACAGTCAGTGGTCAGTCATTAGCGTATCTCATTTTACTGTTTAACCTGCACCCAGTACATCCAGTTAATGAGATACAAACTTCAGTTTCAGAAAAGTGAGAAAAAAACAGAAAGCGGTGATATTTATGAATTCATTATGACCTGTATTTAAAAAGAAAACAGTACAGAGAAATAATCACTACAGCGAATAATCCAACAATTTAGGAACAATGTTCCTCAACAAGTTGCAGAAGAATTTTAGGTATTTCAACATCTACAATGCATAGTATCATCAGAAGATTCAGGGAATCCTGAGGAATTTCTGTGTGTAAATGACAAAAACGAAAATACAACTGAATTGCCATAAACCTAAATCCTTCAGATGGCACTGCAATAAAAACTAGCGTTCTTCTGCCATGGACATCACCACATGCGCTCAGGAATACTTTGACAAACCGTTGTTCATTGCTGCATCTACAAATGCACATTAAGACTGTAATATGTGCAGAGGAAGCTATATGTCAGCAACATCCAGAAATGCCTTATCTGGGTTTGAGTTCATCTGAAATGGACTGATACACAGTGGAAATGTGTATTGTGGACTGATGAGTCAATCATTCCGATAGTTTGTGGATACAATGAACATCATTGTGTTCTCCAAGCCAAAGAAGAAAAGAACCATATTGTTTCCAGGGTCTGTCGTGGTATGGGTGTGTATTAGTGCCCATGGCATGGGTAACTTACTTAACTCTGTGAAGGCACCTTTGAAACTGAAAGACATTTTGGAGCAACATATGCTGCCTTTTAGACAATATCCTTGGTCAGGGACATCCATGCTTACTGCAGCACAACAGCACCAAGCCAGATCCTGCATGTTTTAGAACTCAGAGAGTGTGGGTCTGGCTGCACTGCCTGCACTGAAAACACGTGCCACATTGTGAAACACAAAATGTAGCATACGCTTGCACAGCAGAGGATTTGCATAAAGGAAGAATGGCAAAAAAATTCAAAATTGAATCAATTGTTGTCTTCAGTCCTCAAATGATTATTAAGTGTTAATAAAAGGAAAGGTGATATAACACGGTGGTAAACGTGCTCCTGTCCCAACTTTTTTGGAACATTTGCAGACATCAAATTTGGAATGAACATATATTTACAAAACAGTAAAACAAGTTAAAACATCAAATAATATGTGTGCTATTTTCAATGTGATCTAGGTCAAATAGAATGTACTAATTACTGCTTTCTATTTTATTAGCATTTCATATACTCTTCCAAATGTTTTGGAAATGAGGTTTGTAATTAACAAATCCTTCTTGAGTTTAAATGGCTGTATTAGAGCAGGAAAATGCTAAAATGTGGCAGGTAGGGGTACTCCAGGTCCCGAGGATCTGAACCTGTTCTAATCAGTCCCTCCCTAGCTCATTCATTGTCAATCCTGTCAATAGTGTGAAATATTGTCATATTGAAATATTTTTTAAGCCACACAACATTAAAAGTGCCTGTTGTTCCATTTTACAGTTCCTCCAGTCATCAGCTCAAACACTAAGTCCTATAATGTGGCTGTGGATGGCTCAGTGACTCTGCAGTGCCAGGCCAAGGGCTACCCGACACCATCAGTGAGCTGGCACAAGGATGGACAGCTGTTGGCTGAGTCTGTGCGCCAGCGTGTTCTGAGCTCTGGCTCTCTGCACGTGGCCTTCGCCCAGCCAGGAGACACAGGCAGATACACCTGCACTGTAGCCAATGTGGCTGGGAGCAGCAGTGTGGACATGAGCCTCACCGTACTGAGTGAGTCAGACAGAGACAATAGAAACACAGTTTAGTAGTCAAAGAAATAGCCACATACTTAAATAAATTGCATTTAAATGCCCAATTAAGAAAATAGTTTATATTAGGAATATAAAACAAAAGCATTTAATATTTAATATAAAGGGTTTAATATTTATTTATTGCATGCAGCTAGCAGAAGATCCCCACTTGATCATTTGGTTGATTTAGTGATTTATCTTAGTGTTGTGTGTCTGTGTGATTTAATCTACTAGCAGTTTGCCAAAAAAATAATTCCCACAAATTACACTGTACATTGTTGTCTTCCTGTTTTTTTTTTTTCAAAAATCTGTATTATGTACAGATTGTGCGCCCCTGGTTTTGTTTTGTTTTGTAGATTTTTACTTTTTACTTTTTTACTTATTTTTACTTTTGTTGAAGTGAAAATAAGTACACATCCTCTACAGAGAGCACACTTCTGCACATAATGCACAGATAGTGTTTATTTATTTTTATTTTGAACACATTGGAAAAAATATATATAGTTTGCACTTTTTATTATATTTTATGTTTTTTTACTGTTGACTAAAGTTTGGGGAAAAATGCCACATCTAAGTTGGTTCCCTGTAAAGGATGCTTTTCACTGTACACTGATGTGTTTTCAAATTAACAAAACGTCATTTGGCCAATGATGTTTAAACATCATCGGCCGACGCTATTTAAAAAATGACAACATATTGAATATTTAATTTACTGCGCCAACTACACGTTTTTCAAAAAAAAGCTAAGATGAATTCAGATATCTGTAAAGCCATGCCCATTCCTAGTACTATTACTGGAACTCTCAGGTTAACTCTGCCGCCTTTTCTTCCCAGTCCCTCCCTCCATCCGCGAAGGTGAACCAGAGCTGTCCGTGGTGGAGAACACTCAGGCCCTGTTGTCATGCGTGGCGGAAGGCGTCCCTCAACCCAGCCTAAGCTGGGAGAGAGAGGGCATCCCACTGACAGACTCAGTAGGAGAATACACAATCCTGCCTTCTGGAGAGCTTATTATAGACACCATTCAGGTTTGAGACAACCTCCTGTTTCTATTAACACATGACATTTCACTGGCAATGATGCAGCAATTTACACCTAATCATAAATATACTTAGTCAGCCAAGAAATTTTTCGTGTTCAAAGTTTTGTGTCAGACCTTTATTTCTCTGGAGTTTCAAACACTGTATGAAAATATAAAAATAAACGAAAGTTAGCTACATTAGCTTCATAGCTCCAATGCAAAAATAAAGAAGCAAACTATAGACACTAAACATGTCTTGGCATTTTTGTCAAACTATTCCGTTAATCATTTTCTAATCCACCTCTTTCTTTCCATGCCTTGTGGAATATAGCCTGGGGACGCTGGGAGTTACACATGTGTGGCTTCCAACTCAGTGGGGCAGGACAGTCGGACCATGACTCTATCTGTGCACACACACCCAGCTTTCACTGAGCTTTTGGGAGATGTTGCTCTCAACAAAGGAGAACAGCTTCTGCTTGCCTGTGGGGCCATTGGCATCCCTCCACCCAAAATCACCTGGTCATTCAACAACAACATCATTCCAGGTAAGGGCCTCTCATTGTTCTTTAAATATTGTTTTATACTCCACCTTCACTGAGTAAAATAAAATTGGTAAAAGTACAGAAAAACTTCAGACTTTAAGTTACTTGCTGCTCAAATTACATACATAAGTCTTTCTGAGATTATTTAATAGCTTGACATGGTTTGAGGTGAGTGTGTGAGGAATGTCGTTTACACAGTGCTATAATACAAAATTAAAGAGGCAAACTTTGGTACCAAACTTAGCAGTTTGGCTATATTTAGGCTAAGAAAAAAAGGTATTTGTTTTTTTGCAAAATTGGTTTAAGTTTGTATTTTTGTAAGAATGCTATTGCACAGTCACATCACTGATGATGTTATGCCTCCCTGTTTGTGCTTGTAGCTTATTATGACCATGTGAATGGGCACAGTGAGCTTGTGATTGAGCATGTCAGTAAGGACGACGCAGGCACATACACCTGTGTGGCAGAGAACCGTGTGGGATCCATAAAATCTCTAGGCTTCGTCCATGTCAAAGGTACCCTGCAACGCTCCTGAATTATACAGAGGCTTTGTTCATGTATTAATGTACTGGACAGATCAGGTTTCCTAAATGTCAAATGTGCCTTTCTATCTGTTTATAGAGTAGTATTAAGAGTGTAACACCTGATTGTGTCCTTCCGCTGTGTCTCTCCAGAGCCACCTATTATAGATGGAGATATCCATTCAAACCATATTGAGCCTCTGGGTGGGAATGCCATTCTGAACTGTGAAGTGAGGGGAGACCCCCTGCCCACCATCCAGTGGAGTAAGAAGGGCGTTGCCATTCAGATCAGCAACCGCATCCGCCAACTGGACAACGGCTCTCTGGCCATTTATGGCACTGTGGTACTGCTGCCCAATGCCATTCCCTTTTAGCAGATATCTTTACACTTCAGCTGTACAGAAAAAACAACTTGTTTCGGTATATAAGCTGTGTAAGGCCGTACTATACAATCAAGTTCGAAGAAATAAAAGGAATATAGCTGAACAACTGCTTTTTCATTCATTTGAATCATTCTTACTGAAGCATTCTTTCTTAAGACACTCTTTTCTTGTTTGCTTCTTATTTTTCAGAGTGAGGATGCAGGTAACTACGTGTGTGTGGCTACAAATGATGCTGGAGTTGTGGAGAGGACAGTCACTCTCACCATACAGAGTAAGGAAACCTATGCCCATTCTGTTCACAACCACCAACTAGCTTAATTCATTGCTGCTACCATAACCAGAAAAAACTTTAAACACAGCACGTGATTGCTGACCTCACATTTTACTGCCTAGTAGAGGCTTTATTCTCCATAGGCTTTTGGTCTTGAACTAGCAACGCTCTCCTTCCTCAGGCTCTCCTGTCTTCACGGTGGAGCCGGTGGACACAGTGGTGGATTCAGGGTCCACTGTAGTGCTGAACTGCCAGGCACAGGGTGAGCCCACACCTGTCATCGAGTGGGCCAGCCATGGGCGCCCCCTGCTGAGCAACGACCGCATCACCACGCTGTCAAATGGCTCTTTGCGGCTCAGCAGCGCTCAGAAAGAGGACACAGCTGAGTACGAGTGTGTGGCCCGCAACCTAATGGGCTCTGCCCTGGTGCGCATGGCCCTTACAGTACGCGGTGAGATAAACGTTTGTGCACTTTATAACACTTTTATATGTTTTAGTGTCAACTGTGCACCTATTATATGTGTTAGTGTCACGTGTGCTGGTTTTTGAAGTTAGAATTTGAGGTCTGCTGCTAAGAACAGTCTGTGTTTGTGTCAGTACATGGAGGCTTCTCTGAGTGGATGGAGTGGGGTGCCTGCAGTGTATCCTGCGGAACAGGTGTTCAGAAGAGGCTAAGACAGTGCAGCAACCCCTGGCCTGCCAACGGTGGCCGCCACTGTACTGGCTCAGACTCTGAGACCCGCAGCTGCCAAGGCAAACCTTGCCCAGGTTAGTTGACTTATGTCCGCTCCACTTTATTTAATGCTATTTTCAGTACAACTGTATGTGATGGAGTAGGGCTGAGTGGTATAGGCACATATCACAATGTATCATTTGTCTTGGATAAGTATCAATTATTGTTTTGTTACTATATTTACTAATTCTCAGTATTAAGTCAATAATTTTGTATTTTTGATTCAAGAAAAAAGTTATCTGATTTAAGAAAACCAAACCAGTTCTCCACCGCTAATTCTGCTAACTATTGCAAGTGAATGGCTTGACTTCTTTTACCTCCTAAAACTAACAAAAAACACAATATTGATGTTTTTTAAAACAAAATTTTTTTTTGTTTTTTTTTAAGTTTTTGCTATTTATTGTTATGATTTTACTGTCTAGGCCTTTGATGGACACTCATAAATCTATGTGTAATTGTACCGTGTCTTTGTGTGTGCATCCATATAGTGGATGGTCAGTGGTCGGAGTGGTCCGCTTGGGAGGAGTGCTCTCGTACCTGTGGTCAGGGGAACAGGACAAGGATCCGCACCTGCAGCAAGCCTCCAGCACAGCATGGGGGCAGGGCCTGCGAGGGCAGAGCAGTGGAGGTCATCATGTGCAGCATCAGACCTTGCCCTGGTGAGTCCACAATCCAGGAGGGTAGCGGAACTGTGTTCCTTGCTTCTTCATGACTGATTTAAGTCACAGAAGAACTTAATAATGAGCTGATTAAAAAAAAAACAGGCATGTCAAAGCAGGGAAGGGAAAGCTCTTCAAAACTGGAGAATTTTTAATTTGACTCTGTACAAATTCATAGCATTTGCATAACAAACAAAAAAAAGAAAGAAAACCAAGTCTCCCTGCAGTGAGCTTTTAGCAGGTATACTGAATAGACCCAGAATGTTCCAACTCTTTTGGAGATGAATCTAGAAATGCATTCAGTCCAAATCCAGTATGAACAAACATATAAATACTTGACTGAACATTGCCATAAATACTCTTTAACATATGAAGATAAAGATACAAATGTATAATCAGCATACAAAGTACAAAATTCATTACACACGTTGAGCCATGTATTTCACTCCTTGCATTTTATTCCCTTTTTGTGTTGTCAGCACTCATCAGCACTCGAAGCTTTTATGCCTCTAAACCACCTTTGGGCAAAATGATTTCGAACATGTCCTTTTAACAATAGTTTAGAATAGACAAATGCAGCAAAAAATGAAATTTGGTGGGAGGATCATGCCCTCCTTTCTTTTAATCTAGCGTCCTATAAATTCCCAGCTCTACTTTCCCTATCCTGTGATGAAGTTTTTCACAGTCCCCACCATCACCTTATATCCTTCCTGCTACTCATCTCTGTCAGATCTGTCAGACTGCGACCATCCAAAAAATGCCCAGAACTCCAGCCTAAGTTCTGAGAGTTCTCTCCCCTCCCTCAATCACAGCCTCCGTTCATACTACCTACTCAACGAGGCACGGTCCAAACTCGCAAATCATTATTTAGGCAAAACTAATTTTTTATACCGGTTTGCAGTTTTGACTAAACGTTTCTCTGTGCATCTCTCAGTGGCTGGGAACTGGGGTACCTGGTTACCGTGGAGCCCTTGCAGTGAGACTTGTGGCAAGGGGATGCAGACGAGAATCCGGCTATGTAACAGCCCCCCACCTTCCTTTGATGGACTGCCATGCAAAGGCGCAGACACACAAACTCAAGTGTGCACAGAGAGGAACTGCCCTGGTAAGAGATTAGCGGCAAGAGGGGATCATTAAGGAGATTCAGACGGATTCATATTTAATTTTGTCTGTTCAGTGAAGGTCTGATTCAGTTAAATTCAGTAATATTCTGTAACATTCAAAATTAAATTTAGTTTTACTTGTATAACACTTTTTGCAGTTACAAAGCAGGTTTATAGAAATGTGGGTCCGGACACCTAATAAGCTTAGTGAGTACTGGATAGTGAAATTACGTTACAGATAATACAGATTTAGACTAAACAGAGGCACTCTGATCAAACAGAAGAAGGATCCATGAGATAAGTTTATGATTAATGTTAAGTGTAATATAAAATTGTCATAAATAAAAATTGCGTTAAATATGCAGTCATATGCAAAAATTTGAAAATCCTGGTCAAATTACGTTTTGTTGATTTTCTAAGTGAAAATGAGTTAATGTATTGGAAAGTTTAACATATTGGAAAAATTAAATATAAAATGTGCCATAACCTTTTTTCCTTCATATGTTAAATTGAACAAATAAACACTAATTGTTCATTAAAATGTATAAAAGTGTGTTCTCTATGGAGGGTGTGTTAATTTAAATGAGTTCATGGTAGTCAGTAGTTCTATGGATTTTCTGGATCCAGCTGTTTCCCTTGCTCTAGCATGTCTGATTCTACTGATTGTCAACTTATTAAGTTCTTCTAGAGCTCATCTCTAAGCTAAAAGAAGGAGAAAACAAAACTGCACATAGCTGGTTTGCAGGAATACAGTAATGCATTTGAGATCTCATTTAAGATGAAATCCAGTGTACCTAGTTACCTCAAAGTGTAGATAGACATAATTACAAGGGTGTTTACTAATAACATTTTGAAACCACTTCTCCACTATAGTGGATGGTAAGTGGTCATCCTGGGTGAGCTGGGGAGCCTGTAGCGTTTCCTGTGGAGGTGGAACCAGGCAGAGGACACGCCTCTGTGCAAGCCCAGCCCCTCAGCATGGAGGAAGGCAGTGCGAAGGAAATGACGTCCACATCGACTTCTGCAATAGTGAACCATGTCCTAGTGAGTGCATACACACAAACACACACAGTCTCTCAAGAACTCTGAATTTTGGCATGATGATGCTGTCACATATGGAGCCCTGATGATGACAATGCGTGGCCACGACTTAGTAAGCTGTGGGAATGAGATGATTAAGTCGTGGCCATGACTTAGTAAGGCATGGGAACGAGATCACGGCCACGCATTAGGATCTCGTTCCCATGCTTTACTAAGTCGTGGCCATGACTTAGTAATCTCATTCCCACTCCTTACTAAGTCGTGGCCACGCATTATTTTTATTTATGCAGGATGTCACCAGCGGGGCTCCGTAGTCACAGACAAAAATCGTAGAACAGTTTTTCAGTTGTAAGTTCAAATCAGAGGTTTTAGAATGCTTAATGTGATGTGCTCACTGGTGGCTGGTTTAGTGACAAGACGTTTTTTTTAGCCGAAAAAGTTCTCAGAAATATTGGACCACAGTCTCAGATTGTGACTGTTGCTATGACGCACGTCTAGAAAGCCAACAATAGAAGTAAGCCGTGGCATACAACGCCTGCCAACTAGAAGCAGAAAGCAGAAGCAGTTGTAGTGATGAAAGTGAAACACAAAGGCGCAAACTGTATCATCAGAACATGTGGAGACAATAGATTATCACCAGTTGCTTAAATTGTTAACAAACTACCCCTGCTAATTATCAAGTTCACATGTTTGTGATAAACAAATTTGGGTTCAGTACCTACCAGTGAAGGCTAATGTTAAGGCTACAGCATACAGTGACATTTTAGACAATTATATGCTTTATATGCTGTTGCTCTAACAGTCAACGGTAACTGGGGCCCATGGAGCAGTTGGGGCAGCTGCAGCAGGACTTGCAACGGAGGTCAAATGCGTCGCTACAGAACGTGTGACAACCCCCGACCAGCCAACGGGGGTAGAGCGTGTGCTGGAACAGACACAGAAATCCAGAAATGTGGTACAGCAAGTTGCCCCGGTAAGAGAAATAAGCACAGACACATTAAAATTAAAGTCAGGGATTACACAAAGATCAGAATTAGATGTTGTCTTAGATTATCACAGCATGTTAGAATAATTGTAGATATCATTTCATCTTTAATATTGATAACTGTTTGTATGTGTGTTTGTGCCTACTCAGTGGATGGTAACTGGGGTCCATGGCAGCCATGGGGTGAATGTTCGGCCTCATGTGGAGTTGGAGAGCGGACAAGGGTACGGCTCTGTAACAGTCCATCTCCTAGCAACAAAGGCCGCTCTTGCCCAGGAGACTCGACACAGCTATCCAAGTGTAATATCCAGCCATGTCCAGGTCTCTATCATTTATCAATTTGACTTAGCTCAGCTCAAAAAAGCCTACAGCAGTTCCCAGCTCTGGTCCTGTATCCCTGCTTAGCATATTTCAGCATTTTCCTCTGCTGTCACACCCACTTTAACTCAAGAAAGGCTGATTAATGAGTTATTAGTTGAATGCGATGTGTTAGACTGGGAAAAAACACCAAAATATTCAGGACAGAGGTACTCCAGGACCAGGACTGTGAACCACAGGCCTAACGGTGCATTGTCTTTTAACTATGCCACATAACATGACTAACCAGCAACATAACATGTTCCTTTGTTTGTTCAGGTGGTCCTCAGAAGGCCAGAGGAAGCGTAATTGGCAACATTAATGATGTGGAATTTGGCATTGCCATCCTCAATGCCACCATCTCCAGCAGTCCATCGGGAGGGAAAGTGGTACAGGCCACCATCACCAACATACCCAGGAACCTAGGTCAGTCACTTTGAAGATCACAGATGAAGACTCTTACTGTTACTAAGCTGGGTGACAGTCACCTGTTTTTTCCAGACACTTTGCCCTGCTTTCTACTCTGCTTTTTTGAGTTCTGGTTTGATGTCATCTAATGTAATTTTTTTTTCAGGCCCTGCTATGAGAAAACTGATCTCCCTACTCAACCCCATCTACTGGACTACAGCACAGGAGCTGGGTGAGGCTGTCAATGGCTACACCCTCACAGATGGCATCTTCAGACGAGAGACTCAAGTAGAGTTTGCCACCGGTGAGTGCAATGGAGACACCAGTTTGTTTGATGGGCTTGATGATTAACTCAGGAGTTGAATCAGGCTCAGCCTTTTTAGAACAGAAAAAAACATTGTGCAGACCAGGATTGGAATAAACTTTTGATCTTGCAGCTGTAAAATATTGCAGCTTTTATAATTTCACAGGCCTAGTTTTTCAAATCGTTTATCCTGCTTTTATAGAGTGATCTTGGGATATCGATACTTCTTGCAACATGTGATAGGTGTTCATAATTACATGCTTGTGTATTTGCTTAAGGGGAAATCCTGAGGATGACTCATGTGGCACGGGGACTGGACACAGATGGTGCACTGCTCTTAGACATCGTGGTGAATGGGCATATCCTCCAATTGCCCTCCAATGCAGACATTAGCCTCAAGGTAGAACTTCTGCTTAGTCTATACTATCATTACAGTGTAAAGGGCTTCCATTGTGGAATATGAAATATTTCGGTGTTCTTCATAGCTGAAAATCCACATCACTACTCTCTGTGTTCTAAAACACACCAGATAACATTCATAATATTCACCAGATTCATATTCATTAAAGTCTTGATAATTAGCTCATGATCTGAATGTATAAGCGTTATTTATATTATTCATTTGTTTACTGAATCAGGTATTCAAATAAGGCTTGTGAAGCTTGGATTTAAAAAGTAATTTAATTGTGTATGTGATGTTTTATGTGATGTTGTAACTCATATTAAGCAAAATGGCAGCATCAAAGTGAAGCTAATAGGTGTTAGCAAGTTATTATTCTGTTGGTCAATTGGTAGTGTGATAAATCATATGAGCCTAAAACACAAAAATAAATCACTAAATTAGTTGAATGATCAGGTATGAGATGGATCACATACATTATTTTTTGTATTCCTTATTAAAAATGTTATTTGTTTAAAAGTGCAGATTTTCTTATAGCAAGGATGAATAACATTTTGAAAATATTGGGTATCGGCCGATGCTCAAAGTTTCAGTATCGGAAAAGAAATATTGATATCCCTAATTCTCTAATTCAGTAAAAGCATATACTGTACAATGCTGATGCATTCCAGTAATGCTGTGCAGAACTCTGGGGTACAGTCTTTGTGGACTTATCTAGCTATGCTTTGTGCTGAACTCAGGACTACATGGAGGACTACATCCAGACAGGTCCCGGGCAGCTGTACGCTCTGTCTACTCGTATGTTCAGTGTAGACAAAGTGAGTGTGCCTTATTCCTGGAACCACACTATCTCATATGATCCTACCAGAGGCAAGATGCCCTACCTGGTGCAGACACTCCATGCCTCTGCTGTCAATGCTCAATACCGCCCTCTAGAGGAAATACTGGAGTTCTCCATCCACACAACTATTGCCAAGGGTGGGACATTGACGTTATGCTTTATTTTTATGACTTAAATTGTAGCCAGAGCTCTCAGGGTGTAAATATGTTTATATTTATTAGCTACCATTCCTGTCATCCACAGGTGAACGTAGTAACCAGTGTCCCAGTGGCTTCCTGTTAGACCCAGCTGGGCCCTACTGTGCTGGTATGTTTGCAACAGATTTCAAAAAACAGACAGTATGCTGCTCATACAGCAGCCGCATCCTCTCACAGCATAACCAAAACGACTTCATCCAGCCAAGATTCAATAGGGCATAAATAGAATGTGATAAATAGAATGTGATTAAGTGTTTAGTCTAGATAGCATTTGGTGACATAGAAGCCCATGTGTCCTTCGGAGTATATGTATAATATGTGTCTTTCAATGAGCTTGTGATTGACTGAGTTCTTCATGTGTTTCTGCCTGCTGTGATGAAGATGAGAATGAGTGTGTGGAAGGCAACCCATGTTCCCATGCCTGCCATAACGCTATAGGCACATACTATTGCTCCTGCCCCAGAGGACTCACCATCTCTGCTGATGGCAGGACATGCCAGGGTACCAGCTGTCTGCACACAACACATACAAACACATGTACCATAATAATACAATGGGAATTACCTATATAAACTGTTTTTCTTAAAAGGGAACTGATTGTTCAAAATGTTTCTATATTTAATTCAAGATGTAAACAAAGTCTTTTAGAGTAATTTATCAAATTCAATTTGGAACTTAAGAGTCAGAAGTGTTCGCAGTGGTGGTGATGGGAAACAGACACCTGAAGCGTTTAATGCCTTTAAAAGCTACTTTACTGGAAAAAGTTCTTGTTATTGTTTTAGAACAGTTTTGAAATAAAGTTTTGCCGTTAAGGCGTCTTTAAAGTCCATTTAAACGAGAAAAAGATATTGAAAAGAAAAGAAAACCTATTCATGGCAGAGATGTATAGGCAGTAAATAAGGAAAAATAGTCCCAGAGAAAACTTATGTTTAGACATTAACCACTATTTTACCATTACCAACATACATATAAAAACTCAGAAGACATGCATTGGTTCACTAGTCATTTATTACGTAATGGCCCCTAGTTCCAGTTCCCTTAAGTCCAAGTCGGTACATTTCTCTACAATCTTTACACATCAAGCTATAACTTTGTTTCACTTTGTCTCAACGATTGGATAATGCAACGATTGGAACAATGCAAAGATTGGAAAAATTCCTGTTCAATGCTGTATCGACCTTTTCGCATGTTGCTGAAGAAAACCTTGTATCTCCAAAATGAGAACTTTACAGAAGAAGGAAAAAACCTGCTTTACTTTTAATGCAAGTCAGTGTAACCAGACATTTTTCCAAGCAGTTTTGGGCCGTTTGTTTTGGTTCATTCATCAATTTACACAAAATGTAAAGGGCAAGAGGCATTTTCAAATTATGTTAAAACTGTAAAATGACAAAAATGGAGATACAAGGTTTTCTTCTGACAGCAGCGACATGCATATGTATTATCTACATATATTTATATACATATCATATATGTGTTAAGTAAATGTATTATATACATGTACTATTTACATGTATTTATATATGTATTTATATATACAATATATCGAACATACACTTGTATCTTATAACTACCTATCATTATGTGCTTTAGTATTGGAGTTCATCATTAATAGCTGTTGTTCTTAGCTTATTGTTTTATTTAATGATTATATATCTTCTTTTTCTTCTTCAGATATTGATGAGTGCTCGCTGAGCGGGCACTTGTGTCATGATGGACAGGACTGTGAGAACACCATTGGCTCTTACCGTTGTGTGATGCGCTGTGGGCGGGGTTTTAGGAGAACAGCTGATGGCTTGAGCTGTTCAGGTTAATTTTTTATTTCATTAATGACAAACAGTTACCTTAATACACACACTGCTTGTTATCCATGCAAATGTAAAATGAAGATGAGCATTCGCAAAAGTGGAGTGGAGCTGGTCTAGAGCCTCTTTTGTGATGTAAATGACTACGGCCTTATACAGAGTACTCCTACTTTGAAGTACTTTGAAAGCACAAAGGCAGAAACTCTTTAATCATTATAAGGTAGGGCTTGTTTTAAAATAATCTGTTTGTTTTTTATAGATATAAATGAATGTCAGGAGTCCAACCCTTGCCATCAGCACTGTCTCAACACCATCGGCAGCTTCCGCTGTGCCTGTGAGCCGGGCTACCAGCTCAGGAACCGCCGCTGCATTGGTAAGTCAAAATGTCAAACAAGGACAAACCTAAGTGTTTTCAGTGTTCATCAGTCCTGTTCCTGCTGCAGCACAGTTTAATGTCTCCCCTACTCTATAACACATGTGGCTCAACTTGTCAGCTAATTATAAAGCTCTGCTTGAGCAAGGAAACATTAAACTGTGTAGTGCTATGGCTCCCAAGAACTGAGAGTGAGGAGCACTGGAATGCTAAGCACTAATGGATTGAACAATTAGCTGTAAAGAAATGTTTTTGTTTTTTCCATTTTTTTATTTTACCAGACATCAACGAGTGCAGACAGAGAGTGTGTCGCTCAGACCAGCAGTGTAAGAACACACGGGGTGGCTACACCTGCATTGACCTATGCCCTACTGGCATGACCAAAGGAGCCAACGGCACCTGCGTAGGTTAGTGTGCACCTCTATTCAATAGTGAGACAATGTTTATGCTAAAATCAAATGTTTATATTATAGTTCAGTCATCATTTTTGATAATTCTAGAATATCACTGATCTGCTTTAGGTTGAGCCTAATGTTGAAGCTGCAAATACCGTGCCAGTTAAAAGTTTGGGCACATCTAATTGAATAACCAATAAATATCCAAAAGTTTGTAGACACCTGCTCATCCACCGTATCTTCTGAAATCAAGGGAATTAATAGGGAGTTTGTCTCTGGTAAGCTTTTACACTAGATGCTGGAACATTGCTGTAGGGATTTAATTGCAGTCAGCGACAAGAGCATTAGTGAGGTCAGGTACTGATATTGTGTGAATAGTTCTGGATCACAAACACCACTCCACCTCATCTCACAGTGGTTGGTGCTCCACAGCCCAATGCTGAGGAGCCTTTATACCCCTCTAGCTGACCTTTTGGCATTGGGCATGGTGACCTTTGGCTCATGTCACGTTTCTATAAGCAGATGTGTACAAACTTTTGGCCTATAATGTGGGATGATACAAATAACTAGATATTACTGAGATGTACCATGTTCTCTGCACAGACATTGATGAGTGTCGAGATGGCACTCACCTATGCAGGTACAACCAGATCTGTGAGAACACCAGGGGGAGCTACCACTGCACCTGCCCCAGGGGCTACCGCTCACAGGGAGTGGGTCAGCCCTGCCTCGGTATGTACCTTTGCACAACCTAAACATACCCCACAACCCCGTGCTGCTTCGCTGTTGCCTGCGGCTCCCACCACTTAGCTGCCTCGCCATCTCTTTTTTCCAACCAAATGCATTACTTCATTCCACTTCTATGACTGCTGAACATTTTCCTGAGATGCCCACCCCTGTGCATAATCTCATGCTGCACAACTGCGTGTATCTTGTTGCTTGCTTGAATTGCTGCATTGCTTTCTGTCCTTTAAACCCACAAATCTATGTGAATAGATGAGAGCAATAGACCAGTGTACAGAAATGGAGAATACAGTCCACTAGCTGTGCTGCCCAGTGAGACTGGGCATCTACAGTGCATGAGAGGAGTGGGAAAACAAGTGTCAGACCGGTAAGTCCGCTCTCACAGCAAGGCACTGCCCTGTCATACCTCTGTCCTATCTTTACTCTGTTCTCTTGTCTTTTACCTTTAACCTTTTACTCATGCATGGGGTCTTTAACCTAAAAGGAATAGTTTGTACAAAGAAATGTACACAGTTTTTCCCTTATTCGAAATGTAGTGTATTGTTCAAAAGTGAACCGTAGAGAGTTGCATAGCTAAAACCAGTAGTAGCAGCGTGAAGTAGGGCTGGGCAACATGACAAGATTTATTGTGATAAATTACGTCACAAAATGCTTTTCTGAGCACATCGCGGATATCGTCAGTACTTAACAGCACTTTCTACCGGCATGTTTGAATACAACGAGAGCATAATTAATCATATTTAATTGAATCTAGTGCAGCACAGTGTGTGAAATGTTAAATTCAAACAATTGCATTCATAGTTTTGCTAGTATTTTTTAAATGTGGCATCAACTTATCGCGTATCATGAAAACTTGTTTAAGTATCATACATTTTTGCCGTATCGCCTAGCTCTAGCTTGAAGCTGTGCTTTTTTTCATTTTTATAGATACAATAAGCCATACAGTGTTTAGACCACACAACAAGTCTAGTCAACTAAAGAAGCAAACTTTGGAAACCAAACAAGTCTTGGCTAGACTCCTGATCAAATTTTCATATCATACATTTATGTGGCAACAAACAGAATGGTTTAGGGTGTGTTTTCATCAGTAGGCCTGGGGCAGCTGTCTGCTGTAAAACCTTCAGAGGGCAGCAGTGAGTCATGTTTGTTTATTTGAGCTTGAGTGGTGCTTGTGTGTTGGGAGCGAGATAGCTAACCAGAAAATTTGGCCACTTTAGGCTTCTCTTTTTATAGTTACATACAATGAACAAAACACAGTGAAAAGACAGTTTCGTTGTTAATAACAATTATTAATATGGCAATACATTTTTCAGCTAAAATTTCACAATCCAGCCTAAATTGACTACATTTAGGGACAGGGGAAAATTGTGTAAATTTTGTTTGATTTTATGCGGAACTGTTCCTTTAAATTCTGTGCTTCGCTATGGCATTTACAGAATGCAACGTAGTGTCTTCAAGAACAGTTCCAATCAAATCACTTGGTCATCTTCTGGTGGATTTTATACTGAAATCAATGTTGAATGAATGACAGGGAGCAACTTTTTGGCATTTGTTCCTGCATGTCAGACATGCCGTTATGTGTGGGCTGTGTACTGATCTCCTTTTTATCTTTTTCTCTCTCCTCCCTGCATTCTTTACCTTTCCCTTTCACCTCCTGATCTGTTCTTCTTCTGATCTCTTTCTTCCCACTGTGCTGACTGTTGCTCTCTTCCATTATGTGCTTTTCCTCTTCTTTATCACTTATTTTCTTTTGCTCCTCTGTTTCTTCCTTGTTTGACCCTCTGCTGTGCCTTGCTGCGAGAGCAGACATTAACGAGTGTGAGCGGGTGCCAATGCCCTGCGCTTACCAGTGCGCGAACAGCCCGGGCAGCTACAAGTGCCTTTGTCCTCCGGGGCGTCACCTGCTGGGCGATGGAAAGTCCTGTGCTGGGCTGGAGCGCTTACCCAGCTATGAGAGCTTCTCGTACGGCTTCCGCACCTCACAGTCCTCCCCTGAGCGTCGCTACCACAGTCTGGCTTCTCAGAGCTACCACTCCTATGCTGCTACCAGGGGCCGCTACAGGCTTAGCACTGTCCCCTCGCGTTCTCGCAGGGCTGTTAAGGCCTGCCCTCCTGGCTTTAGGGCACGAGGGGACCAGTGCCTAGGTAACTGATATAGCTGTTTTTGCCATTATGCCTGATACGTAAAGGGTGGCCTATGAAAGGGTAATTGTGTATGTACTTGCATATGTGTAGAATATTTATTAATAAATCTTTGTCCAATGTAGTACTTTCTATTCTGTAAGTAACTGGACATTGACATTTTTGCTGTTTCTGCTCTGTACTCTGGCACACTGGATTTGAACTGAAACAATGTGTACCAAAGTGATGGAATGAGGAAAGTGTGGATAAAAAAATAACTTCCAAAGAATATGATTTATATATGATTGGAAGCATATCAACTTTTCTATGAAACATTTTGGCATGTACATGGAGCCCAGTAGAACTGACCCACTTGTTCTTATTTTTGATGTTGTGAATACTGACAATGTAGAAGCATCTTACAGTGGATGGTGCTTCACTTTGCATCGGACGGTAACCCAAATCATACTACCACTACATGCTAAAGTCAGTAACCTGAACCCCAGCATTTCTCTTACTGAAGACACGACTGAAAAACTCGCTGTCCAGTTACTAACAAGCTGCCCTTTTATTATGGCCTGCTAAAGCACTTCACTTCTGTTCTGTTGGGTATCATTTTACAATTTTTGAACTGTCCAGTAAAAAGTCCAGGCAAGTAGATAAAGAGATAATTGTATGATTTCCTGAGGTGCTCACACTGCCAAAAAATGTTGAGCGTATGTTGCATGTATGTGTTTATCTATGTTTCTGTGTAGATATCAATGAGTGTGAGCAGAGAGACACGTGCCAGCATGAGTGTATGAACACACCAGGCAGCCACAAGTGTTTGTGTCCCAGTGGCTATCGCCTCATGACCAATGGCAAAACCTGCCAAGGTGAGAAAGAGACACTGACAGTTTGGACTTTTTTTTTTCAGAAAATGCAACAATATCAAGGTTCACCTTTCAAAAGTAAACTAAAATAGATTTTTTGTTTGGATTTTATATCACGATCGTCTCGTTACAGACATTGACGAGTGCTTGGAGCAGAATATTCAGTGTGGTGTGAACAGAATGTGCTTCAACATGAGAGGCAGCTACCAGTGCATTGACACACCCTGCCCACCAAACTACCAGAGAGACCCTGCCACAGGGTAGGAGGAGACATGCCCGAGCACCGCATTTCTCACTAACTCTAGAAATTATACAGATATGGTGACAAAAACAAGAAAAAATAGACCTAGATCATCTCAGAATTCAAAATTTGGGGGACTCCCAAGTTTTTAAAAACTGGAAAAGGGGCCACATGGGGGAAAAGTTTGAATACCTTGGGCTGGTGTGCCCTATTCTGGTCCTGGAGATCTACCACCCTGTAGAGTTTAGCTCCGCTCCTAATCTAACACACTTGGCCCAGGTAATGAAGACCTTCAGGAGCATCTGAATATTAGGGGCAAGTGTGTTGGATCCAGGGTGGTAGATCTCCAGGGCCAGGACTGAGCACCCCTGACCTAGAACAAAACTTGTAAAGCAAACTGATCAGCAGCATTAGGGGTGAGTTGTATTTTTCGCTGACTATTCGCTGACAAGTCCAATCCTTGACTAAAAAGGATTTTCCAGTGAGAAAATTCTGAAGTGACTGTAGTTTAATGCAAGATTTGTCTTTAATGCAACATTTTCAAACATCTTTCGAATTATCACACCAGTGCACTGTTTTTTCCATGTGTCAGTCAAAACTCATTTTCATCTCTATTACCAGCTTCTGTCTAAAGAACTGCCCCCCCAATGACCTGGAGTGCGCTCTGAGCCCCTACGCGCTGGAGTACAAGCTGCTGTCTCTGCCTTTTGGTATCGCCGCCAACCAGGACCTGATCCGGCTGGTAGCGTACACCCAGGATGGAGTGATGCACCCACGCACCACCTTCCTGGTTGTAGACGAGGACACCACACTGCCCTTCGCGCTTCGTGACGAGAACCTGAAAGGCGTCCTGTTCACCACCCGGCCGCTGCGCGAGCCGCACACCTACCGCATGAAGGTGCGGGCCCTGTCCTATGGCACTGATGGGGGCATAGAATATCAGACCACCTTCATTGTCTACATCGCCGTCTCAGCCTATCCCTACTGAGAGCACTTTACCATGACTGGGAGAGAGAAAAGTAGAAATGCGCTTTTTGTGCAGGACTCCGTGTGTGTGTGTATGTTTGTGTGTGCGTGTGTGTGTGTGGATGCTATTGTGTGTCCAGTCGTAGATCCACCACTTGAAAAGTCCACAGATGGTATCTTCATGCCTCATAGAGTGAGGTGCTGAGCTGCAGTGCCCAGTGGGCAGGTAATTGTTAGTAAATAAAGAGGACTTTGTATTAACCCCTGGGGCATGCCAAAGAAAAGACTGCTTTACCTGCAGCTGCAGCCTGAAGACTGCAGGTTCAGAAGAAAACCAAGCAAGTCCTATGTGGTTTGGACAGTCCTCCTTACCAGATCGTGTAAAGTTGCTCTTTTCCGGATAACGGGTGGTGAAGAGAGATAAAAAGGACAAATGTACATGTATGTCTACCTATTAACTTATTGGGAAGTGCTTGAAAAATGAGAGGCAGTATTTTTTTTCCAACTGTCTGGTTGTTAGAGCATTCTGTGAAAGCTGAAGAAGACTCATGCTTTGGGACTGGTCCAGAAAGAAGCTTGTTATTTGTGTAGTAGCATTTGCCCAGTAAAATTCAGGGGTGAGGAACACCACCAAAGATAACCAAACATAAGTATTTATCTCAGGTAAGCACTGCCTTCCCTCTATAAAACAGTTCTTGTCTATGGCAACATGGCTTTACTTTTTAACTATGTACAGGACTTTATATATTTGTTTTTGCAACAGAATTGCAGCATTACAAGTTAATACACATTTGATAGATTTTTACAAGTCCATGATAAAGATGTATTCTATTTTTATGATTTGTATATAAGTATTTGGTTTTCATTCTGTAATATGGTTCTGTATTGTGTTGTACCCATTTTTAAAGCAAACAATAAATGTACAAACCAAAATGATTTTTTTTTTGTATTTGACTTATTCACATGTATAAAGGAAATCAAGGATGCAAGCAAGAACGTTTGTTTGATCATACGTATAAATTTTTATTAAATTTCAAAAGCATAAACATAAAAAATGAATATTTAGTAAGGCAGTTTTTACACCGGTTTGGTTTGTATAATGTGTTTTGCACTTGGTCACAAGAGCGTGAAACATTACTGCATTGGAGAGACTGGGCCGTTTGTTGAAACATGGCTAGTCCTTGGAAAAGTTTTAGACAGTGATGGTCTGCTTTTATAGCAGGGATCTCTCACTACGAATGGCAAAAGACATGAATAACTACAGACAAAAGCATTCACTGACAAATCAGCAGTGGTCCTTAATAGATTTGCACTAAGTGCTTAGGAATTTTAAGACACAGACAGTGATTAGAGATGACAGAGGCTTAAGACGCAGACAGATATGGTGAAAGATCACCATTAATATGAGCGACAAGGGCATTAATACCCGACAATAGCATTAGCGAACAGCAGGATTAGTGAAATGGCTGCTCATTGAGTCCCCTGTGAGAAACGTTTGCTCAGAAAATGGCAGCCGTTCTAAAAAAAAGCGTAAAGAATCAAGCTAGCAATGCAATAGCAACGGTCAGTCATTAGATAGATATTTGGCTGAATTTTGGAAAAACAAGGGGTGACCAACTCCAGTCCTGGAGGGCCTTAATCCAGCACAACGTGCTGATTTACCTGCTCAAACACACCTGATTCAACTCAGCAGTTAGCAGGTTTAGCAGGTGTGTTTGAGCATGAAATCACCAACCTGTGCAGGAAATCAGTCCTCAAGGACAAGAACTGGACACTAATACACTGTATTTGTGGAGCACAACTGAAAAAGTGGAAGCTAGTTTCATTGTGTAGTAAGCAGCTAATGCCCTTTGGTTGTTTTAAGAGTGAATACTGTGGAGCGATGAGCCGGGATTAGGGGCTGACGGGACAGGAGTGGGAGGAAGCCTTTAGGGTATTAATCCTAATCTGTCCCAGGCTAGACAAAGCGAGGCAGACTGCCACGCCCGGCTGGCAAGAGAGACGCCCCAGCAGCCCCAAATGAGGCTGTGCACTTTAGACTATGACTACACAGCTTTTCTACTACCAGAAAAATACAAAGACTATGTGGGGACAACCCAGATCTCTTCAGGAACTGTAATCAGCTTTAAATTATACAAAAAAAGTAAAAAAAAAAATTAACAGGTTTTATAAAATCATAATGACTTGCATTCTTAAGGTGAAGTGCCTTAAGATTTTATTTCCTGAGAGAAGCTAAATCTACCATAAAAATCGACGGCACCATCATGTGCATGTAATACGTGCGTGCATTTGTCTGTGATCAAGATGCAGAGATAAGGACACAGACAGACTGTAAGACAGACAAACTGCAGGCGGGGAGAGCAGGATGTAGCATTGGATATGAGTTGTTATCAGCACCCTGTAGAAGTCTTTTCTTTGTTCTGAATGAACCAGCAGGTGCCAATCCTGTGGTTTTCTGTCCCGGGGGGTGGGGGTAAAACTGCCAGGGCCAGTGCTTACACCGTTTTCCTGGCGGTCAGTACCCTGACGATGCAGCCCACTCCTCCTGCAGAGAGAGCCTGGAGAAAACACGGCCAACATGAGCATCTATAGTCAACGATATATATTATACAATAAAAGTTTGGAATCTCTGGTCATATTAACCATTTTTATTTTATAATAACACAATAAAGCAATATGAACTTGCAGCACACATTTACAATAATTAAAGGTTTGTAATCGCTGTTAAAAAGTTTAGAATCAATGTTTCCAATAACAATAATTCCAAAAAACAATTTGATTGCTGACATATGTAAAATGTTGTGTTTATGTGATGTTGGTCCTGTGTAACTTCACTGGTTTAAATAATTATTAGGACACTTGGAAACTAAATACATCAGAAGAAATTTTAGATGTGTACAGAATGATGAATGGATCTGTAGGCGATTCTAAAATGACTGAAAAAGCTGTATAGCGTTAGTTGTTATAATAAAACCAATATGCAGAATAAATTCAAATTCAAAAGTGGAGATCAACTCAAGGAAAATGAATGTCAATAGATAATTACAGTATATTATCATCAATATTTTATTCAGTTCTTGCCCACATAATTCTTGAAATTTTGAATAAAACTTGAATAAAATGCCTTTTGCAAACAGTTTACGACATTTAAATCTACATTCATAGGGCAATAAAATTTTTAAATGCAAGTGTAAACATAACTAGACAATAAGTGAAACCTTTGAAGCCTGTGAACGTTGCACGACTAGCACATTTAAACTGTTTTATATGTCTGAAATCAAGTAAGTTTTCTTAGAAATGATTGAAAATAAGGATTCAAAACTTCTGGTAATTCCAAACTTCTGAACATAACACAGCTTCAAATAACTTAATTTTATTATGACTCCACAGCGCAATGTTACATATTATGAACTACAGCAACACTTCAATTATTCGACAACAATGTTATCAGTATCCCTGCCGTAAAGGTAAAGAAAACAGTGTTATCTCACGTCCAATGGTGAGTCACTGCAGTGCACAGTCCTGAATCACAAAAGTAATGTGCCCAAGAGCACAGATGTGGTGCTTCAGAGCATGATTAATATTAACCTATGCCATGCTCTGGCTCTCCAAGATCTGATGTGAAGAAGACAATCACTGTCCCTCAGCACACTGTCCCTACCTTCTCATGCCACTGCAGGAGGATGGCGCTGCTGTTTTCCGATGGCCGCTCGAAGCCTTTGTAGATGTACTTCATCAACAGGTCCACGCCGTTCTTGTCCAGAGACTGCACTCCCTTCTCTATGTCACTGGCCTTAAAGGAGCTGAGCACCTTAAGCACCAGTCCCTCAGCACGGTCCTGAAATACATAACCAAACACCACTTCTTAGCATTGACATGACAGCTAAAGTAAAACGTTAGATTGAAGATAGGCAGCCAGGCCCAATAGGAGCACTTCAAAACCCCAAGTATTTGGGGAAGCCTGTAAAACATGGCTTTTAAAAAAACAAGATGCGACAACAGCTTCATGTGGGGGAAGATGAGTAAGATGACAAATTAATGAATGGATTAAGATAAATAAATGTTAAAACAGAACAGCTGCATCTTAGCAATGATTTACTGTACATAAGTGATAATGGGCCTCGTTCACCAGTGTCTTCCTAAGTTTTTTTCGGAAATGTGTTCTTGAAAAAGTCAGTGTCAGAATTATGACGTCCTTAAACCACAGAACTGTTCGCACATTTGTGCTCATGAGTGTGTGTAGATTCTGTTCTTACCTAAGAACAAATTCCAAATACGAAAAACACTGGTGAATGTCAGAATCTTCATAAAAACTGCATAAGTAGGTTTTGAGAAGAAATTACTTCTTAAGAATGTTCGGTGAATGAGGCCCAACAAGTTTCCTCAAGTACTTTTTAAAGCTAGAACTAATCATATGGCCACAAGTAGACAGTGAAAGGTCTTGCCGTTTACACATGCCATTTCCATGAGTCTCGAATGCGTCTCCAGTGACCGCTTGTAACATTTTGTGTACATTTACTACATCAGTTTCTTGCTGTATTTGTTGTCAGTAAATGTGAGTCCGTTGTCTACGGAACGCACTGATTGCTAAGGCAACTCCTAAGCAAACAGGAGAGAAGACAGAGAAAGAAGCGGTTGCTTTTGTCTCTGCTGTCATGATGCGGTCCTTCCTTGTTTTCGGAGGCACATCAGGATGCTTTAGCGTTCATGCCACAAATGTCAAGTGGTCCTATGTGTCCCTGACCACCTTCAAAGGAGGTTTGAGTGTTTGGGTCATAATGTGTCTGCGAGACTCACTGGATCCCAGTTCATATTGTCCACTTATAATCACCCCAGATGTATGTTAAAGCCAGGTGTCAACAGGGCCCCACACACCTGACATACACTATTTGTAGAAAAGTATGTGGACAACTGACCATCACACCTACACGACTGTGTGGAGATGTCCCTACTTTGTGGCTGTAACAGCCTCCAGTCTTCTGGGAGGCGTTCCACAATATTTTGGAGTGTTTCTGTGGGACTTTGTGCTCAATCAGTCAAAAGAGCTTTTGTGAGGTCAGGCAGTGATGTTGGACGAGAGGGCCTGGATCACAATCAATGTTCCAATTCATCCCAAAGGTGTTTAGTGGTGTTGGGTCAGCATTTGCTGTTACTACATTACTACATTAAACTAAAGCCATACAAAGACCACAGAAATCCACAGTAGATTACATACAGTTTAAAATTTCCACAAAGGAAGGCAGCCAGTCTTTTAGGTAAATAGACAAATGCTACTGGTAAGTTACCCAGCTGATGTTACTATCCAAACCTTTTACTGCTCGAAAACAGACAGTTTGTGAAAAGGTAGTAAACTGATGCCAAGCATGATAAGTGATACTAAATGCTTTACTTCCTTCAATTTATAAAAGTAGAGTGAAAAATGAACTTGAACCTGGCTTTTATCTGCTCCCCAACACTTTGCCACGCAACGGTGCGCGACACGGCACATCTGGAATGTGGTGGCCTAAAAGTGCTGTCTTGATAAAGTGCTCAGGGAATCTGCAGAGCTTATAGAGCACCACATTGCAGGGTCATAGTGACATGCCAACAGACATTACACTAATCGACGTATTTTTCCATAATAGATGACACTGATTAATCGTCCCAGCCCTAATGCAAATCCGTATCATGATGCTCCTGACGCACAGTTCTTTTGCTGATGTTGCTTCCAGTTTGGAACTCTGTAGAAAGTGATGCAACAGAGGCGATTTTTCGTGCTACACAGTTCAGCACTCGGTGGCCCTGTTCTGTGTGTTTGCATGGTCTTCCACTTTCTGGCTGAGCTGTTGTTGCCCCTTAATGCTTCCTTTTGACAATAACAGCACTTACTTACTATTACCTAGCTATGACAGGGGCAGATCTGGCAGGGGGGAAATTTCACAAAGTGACGTGTGGCAAAGGTGACATCCAATGACAGTACCACAGCGTCCACATATTTTTGGCCATATAATGCAGCTTGTTTTAATGAAACTATTTTGTTCTGTTTTCTTCCCTTAAATTGATAGCAAACAGAATCCTGCACAGTATCGTAAATGTTACCCCAAAGCCATAAACCATTTCCAGAAAAGAAACTATTTATTTAGCTTCTGTAGAACCCAGTAAATTATATGCACTGCAGTGAACCTTCATGCCCTGCGTACTGTGAATACATATTAAAAAAGAACAGGAAAACTGCTTGACAAGATAACAAGAAGACCACCTGCTATTTTATTGGCATTGCATCATGGATATAATGTTCATTGCATATTAAAAAAAGCTAAAAATATTGCTGAATATATAAAAACGTGCTAATGTTATAGCACGTTGTATGTATATGACGGTATGAAGTGTTGTACAAGTCAAATTCAGTATGGACAGGAGAACAGCATTCAGTAACGTGCTGACACAAAATCCAGCCAACCAATAACTGCTCTCCATACTCACCTTGACATTTTGATTCTTTGTATTGATTGGTGGGTTTTTCAGGACTGCCTGTAGTGCTTCCATGAGGTTCCCTTTGCAGCCTGGAGTTAAGGAAAAAGACTAGGAACTGCACTAACTAATACTGCCTGAACTGCCAACCCACACTTTAAACACCAACAGTTAACAGCAACATCAATTTCATCAGAGCAAGAAACATGCTTTACAGTGTTGATTATGAGGTGTAAACATCACTGCAAACAGTGAACAGCAACATGAGATGTCAATCAGAAACAGGAAATAAGTTTTGGTGTCATGCAAATGGACATATATGGACATGAAATCAGCTTCCTCAATTTAAAGATCTCAGCTTGTTACAGCTAGAGGGGGATTAGCACAGTGTTTTAAGCAGACAGCATGAAAAGTGAGTGCAGAGAGGGGGTAAGACAGCAATTCCTGAAGAGGCATGAAAGGAATGTGGTTACAAGGCATGTCTGGACATCTACAGACTCAGCTTTCCTTCACAGTGTTGGACTGGGTGGAACTGAACAGCCTGCTTGGCAGTGCAAGCATTTCATTTCAGTCTGACAATGTGTAGAATGCCTCCCTACTCCCTAAGTGCACTACATGACTCCTAAAACAAGGGCTTCTACAGACAAACGGTGCACTCTTGTCCAGTATGGGGCTATTTGGGACTCTGCCAAAGCAACTACGATCTTCTGCTGTAATCCACACCAAGTTTATTAGCTCGAACTATAAGTAGGCAATTACATCACTTAACAGTTACGTTGCTGTCATTTATCTATGAACAAGGCCTTGAGTCGCTGTCGTTTAAGCGGTAGGTTAAGGTTAGTCAAGACATATTTTTAATGGGAGTCCACATCCCATATAGCATAATCCTGCTCTTATTTTAAAAAATAGACCAACTAGCTCACATTAGCTAGTCTAATCTGAATCGTGTCCTCACCCCTAACCTCAGCTGCTAACATTAATATCATTAACTAATCGTTAATCTACTCAAAAACCGTTTTGCTATACGAGCCTGCTAACCTAGCTACTCTAAAGAGGAATCAAGATAGCCAGCTAGCCTACCAGTAATAGCTTACAGATAAAAACAAATGTACAGGCATTAGCTAGCACACTGGCTAGCTATTACCTTGCTAGCAACCTACAGTAATAGCTAATCACAGTGGCACTGCTATAACGAAACTAAAGTCAGCTTCTTATCGAATTTTCCCGTTCCACCTTAAATGGTGCAGCAGTTATTATAACGCCCAAGGGGCCAGAATGTAACTTCTGCACTATTAAGGTGGAACGGGGAAATTCGAACAAGAAGCTGGCAAATAGGAAGCCAACTTGAGCCTCATACTGTTGTTTTTAACGTTAAACTGAGTCCCATATACAGTTAAATGTATACACTGCTAATAATAATAACGTCCAAATGTCGAATGTTCAGCAAAGCATTAACCCGAGTTCTAAATGCATCCCACGATTATAATGGCAGTGTTGTAGCTAGCTACATACCATTAACCTGAAGACATGAACATAGTTAAATATTCTAAAAGTGTTAATGTAGCCTCTTATATTGCTGCTAACAGAAGGATATTGTCTGATGAGTGAATCCACTTCTGCTTCGTCTGGACCCAGCTGATTCTCTCCTCCATCCTCCTCGTCCACAAACTTGTTCTCGTCGTACTCGTCCACATCCACCTTGCGGAACCGATCGGAAACGGTGTTCTTCGACATGATCGCGGATCTCTCAGTCTGCGCGTTAGCTGTCTAACATAAATGAAGCGTATTAAGCCACTGATGCTGCTGTACACCGCACTGAAGGCTTGGCGTTCACTCGCTTCCTCTCTGCAGCATTCCGTTTACTTCCTCACAGCGCGCCCCCTACTGGCGGAACTGCTCCTGCAGCCGGGAAGTTCGATTCAGTTTACCGAATAGATTCTTTCGGATCAAACTGTCTGATTCAGTGAATCGAACATCTGATTCAAATCAAGTTTATTTTCATCTGCTCTATAAACAATGACACGACCAAGTACTCTATATGTCCAAAGGCCCCTTATAATTTGTAAATTCCGCTAGTTTAAGGTGCACCAACTGCCATTCAAATTCGCTCGCACGGCTTGCACTCCGTAGAGAAGCATTGTCAATAGCATAGGATGCTGACTAATTTACTTGGGGCTGAATGCAGTCAAATCTTCAATGCAATGTACCAACACGTAGCGTTACTACAAATTTTACATTTTGAGAGAAAAAGAACTGCTTAAAAAATACTATTTGATAGTGAAATAGACGTTGCTAGTCCAAACACAGTTTTACACGCTTCCATAGTCGTGTCCCAAACTAAATACTATACAATACAATTACACGATACTAGACTATACATAGCATTCTATGCTATACATACTATACATATTATACTGTACTATACGTTATACTGTACTATACATATTATACATACAATACTATACTATACTATATACTATACAATACTATACTATACATACTTTATATACTGATGAATGTAATAGTAATGGTGGTGTACTATTCTGACATACTATCCAGTATGGCAGTATTCGGTTTTAGACACAGCCCTTTCTACTCCTTCTTTTCCCTTTCTACTCCTTCTCTAAACTCTTAAACCAAGCATGATATACAGGTTTCAAAGCAATGTTATGTCTATATCTGCTCATTTGGTGAAATAAAATCACTTAGAAAATGTTGTAGATATTATCTGCTTGTAAGTTGTAAGTAAAGTCAGGTGTCAGGTTAGTCATGGTAGTAGCATATATATTTTATTGTTCCAAGGGAAACCATGTCAAAAAACAGGAATATATATAAACATACACATTAGATATCCATTAGAATTTTATGAAAGACTGTTCATCACAACAGGTTTGACAATGCTGTCCTCATAACACACTCTCTCCCCACTTTATTAGAAACTAACCCCTCATAGCTCCACCTTGTTGATGTATAGTTATGCCGTTTTTCCACCGTGTAGTATGGTAGGGTACAGTTACAAATCTGACCTTTGGTTACTCTTCTAGCTGGGGTACCAAGCGTGCCTAACCGGAACATATGGGAAAATTGCAACACAGTGTCACAGTAGTCACATGACCACTGTTAAAACAAACAAGCAAAAAAATAATAATAATAATAATAGCAAGAATTACTTTCTGTGACTCTTCACATCAAACCAAAGACTTCCAAACAGGTAAACTTAAATTTAAAACCATTGTTATTACTGTTGTTAGTTAATGTTACTGTTAATGTTACTGTTAATGATAGATCCATGTGAGAAATCATGTGAGCACACACGCCAAAGAGACCTCCGCCTACTTTCACAGTTCTGTCACGGTTCTGTAATGGGAAACCAACACAGGTACTAACCTGTACCTGGGTATGCATAGTTCTGTCTGGTCTGGTCAGATCTGATCTGTCAATTCTCAACTTGTGTTAGCCATTCTCTATTTCTTAATCATTGGTCAGTTTCTGACAACAGGCCTGCTGTTGGCCAGATCTTTTTGTGTACTGGACTATTCTGAACCTAGCAACAGCACTTCTGTGTATTAAAACTTAGATAACACCATTGTTTCTGATACACTCGTATCATACCACTACCACGTCGGTGTCACTGCTGGGCCAAGGATGGCCTACCATCCAAATAATATCTGGTCGGTAGTCCTGTGGTCAGAAACTGACCAGTGATTAATATAGTAGAGGGTTACTGACAAATTGTGCACCAACAGATGTGCTATATTCTGTAATTGTACACGTGTAACTTAGGTGGAGCTCATAAACACAAGGTAGGTGTTTCTAATAAACTGAGCTAAAGTTGCACGTAATGTGTTTCACCCCTAGAGGGCTCTTTAGAGTCTAAAATGAATCTCTCTACAGTCCATTGTGTCTTTTGCAAAATACTGAGTCTGTGCAGTTTATTCCTCACTGAAGAGTGGGTTACTTTTGTGTTGTTCAGGTTATCTGATCTTTTTGAAGCATTTTGAGAAGTTTTATTTTTCTGTGTCTGGTTCTTTTTGAGTATATACATTCAAATTAAGTACTGCTGGATTAGTTGACTGAACATTCCGCCTTTGCTTGCACGCTATTTTGCCACGGGCAGCTTTGAGCTCCATAGGGGAGTTACCACAAGGAATTTAGTAAACAGCACTCTCAGCATTATTTACTTCACAAGCATAAAGTCCTAGGACTTTTTGTACCATCACTTACAGATGCAAGTGATCACAATGAGGCCTGTGAATTTACATTAGAATATGTTGCAGATATTCACTGTGTGAATGTGCAGTGACTCTCAAAAGTCTCCTGATTTGCCTTATCTGATGGTGGTTTTCCAGACCACAGACACATTAATCAAAAACTACATCTGTCTGTCAATGGAGACCCTGACACTAGAAATCTTTCAGAGGCCTGGACTGGGCCTAACGTACGTCTAGAAAACAAAGCTGCAGATTATTATCTGTTGACAGTCTAATCCTGTTTCTTAATAAACAGTTTGCTGCATGTCTCCGGTGGGTGTTGCCTCAGGACTCCGCTGTGACCTGCCCTGACTTACTCAAGCACATTAAAGGTAGAAGTGAGCTTTTAACAGTGATCTATGATGCTGCCCCTACGCAGATCCAAAGTGGAATAGAAAGCCTTAAAGTGAGAGTTCAACATAAAGTCGAATTCACACAATTTTCCCCTTTACTCCAAATTTAACCCATCAACAAAGGCACATTCGGTGTCTGAAGTTTGCTTCTTTTATTTAACACTGGAGGTATTTGCTAATATAGCTAAAATGTAATGGAAGCTTATACCCCACCAATTAGCACTGTGCATACTGCATGCCTAAGTTATCAAACATTTGTCTGAATGTTTGATATGTCACAGCTACGCAGCTAACTGGATCGAGCAGCTAACTGGGTCGAGCTGTTAAGTATTCTCAAGGAGATTTACTTATGTGGTTTCTATAGCAAAATGACAAAAAATAACAAAAGTATGTTGCAAAGCTAAAAATTGTAGCAGCCATCCTGAAGCCTGAATTTTGTCTGTACTTTGGTCCAGTTTTTCATTCTTTCAACCAGAAAAAAGAGGCCAAACTGAGGTAAGGTGTCTGGATAGCCTGGTAGCTACTTTTAGCTTATTGTCCTTCTCAACTAGTGAGTCATTTCTGTTATTTCTTTACTCCATTCTCTCCATTGTAATGGTGGTTTGTAGACTGTTACAACAGTTATATGCCTACAATACGACATTTAGCTTCCCAGCAGTAATGTTAGGTGTCTGCCTTCTTTCTGCATTCACCAGCTAATGGAAAAAATACAATTTCAGAACAGTTGGCCCCAAAAATCCACCCAAAATGCTTGTAGTTTTTTAAAAGTTCACCTTCAAGATACAGCATCAGAAAGATGTTTTCCTAGTTTTTAAACTGGAAAATCCCGGTTTAGAGCAGGGGTGTTCACACTTTTTGGTATGAAGGGCCAAATTGCAAGGTTTTTGGTCGGCCGAGGGACAAAAAGACAAAACAGTATACAACTAAAGAAACTAAATCAGTTCAAAAATGTGTTTTATAATATGACACTACATTTTGTTAAAGGAAAATAAGGATGTAATAAGTTACATGTAATATAAAAACATGTTGTTCTCTGAGGTGGTGGGGATAGAATAAATTTCTCGCAGGCCAAATTAAACGTCCTCACAGGCCACACAATGGTCAGCACTGCTATGCTAGTAGGCATGTTTACAGATGTAGCAATGGTTATATTTTTCATTTTGGACAGTGTGTCTCTTTAATAACTCAATGCAGTGTGTAATGATTAAGGCATGCAGTTTGTTTGACGCTAACTGTTAGAGGATAAGGTTCCATTAGCTACATTAGCCTTGTAGCTCCAGTGCAAAACCTAAGAAGCAAACCTCAGACAACAAACATGTCTCAGCTTGCTAAGCACATTTGGGATAAACTGTGTAAATAAGAGATTTTTCACTAAACTGCCACTGCATGATAAGACACCTCCTCTCAACAGCAGAGCCTAAAGGTCTAAGTCAGGTTAATGATTTGCCAGGGAGAGGACGCCTGTGTCAACAGCTGCTGTGACGCACTGTGATGACATCACTCTGCATGTATGTGTGTGCCAGCGCAAGATTAGTTTGGATGTGTCACCTACAAACCTGTGGCACGCTTCTGTAATTACTCATCCTCCAATACAATTCATGACTGTACTACACAGACAGGTCTCTCTGTCACTCCAGGTGTTTTTATCTACTACCACGTACTGTACAAAGACCGAGAGGCCGCTTTTGAAAATGCATCCGCCAACTGTTTTGGTTCAGATCTGCTTATTGTGTCAACTGGTGAATTTTTCCACTGCGCCATGCTCAGTCTATCAAAGCTTTGTTTGAGCAGAGCTAATCAGATGCCAGACAGTAGCAGGCCTAGCAGCAAAAGTCATGTGTTCTATTTATGAAAATGCTGCAACGTCACAGTTTCACTCCCCACAAGATGATAAACAAGTCAGCTGAGGTGACACAGCAACTTCTTTCACAGAGATCCACTACCACATACTCATCCTTCCACCGCACACATCACAATATAAAACAGAAAGATAATTCACAGGCATCATAAAACAATTACGTAGAATCTTTACCAGTCCTGCTTTATTTTTTTTTATGTTCTCATTCGCATCAGGTGGCTATGTGGCTACAGCCATAATGGTTGCTCATATGCTAAAGGCAGGTTTATAAAGTCTTTTTAGACCTAATAAAAGCAATTTGGCTCACACTCAAAATGTACAAATATATTTATATTTACATAATTGGCCCTCATAAACTTTTTAAATAAATATTTAAATACGCAAAACAGTCAGCTATAACAATGGATTTATTGATTAAAGTTGATGGAAAATGAAATGTTATGAAAATGCTTTATATATAAATGTTTGCACAACCCTGATCAAATTTTATGTTTTGTTGATTTTCATGCACCGTTATTATTATTATTATTATTATTATCATTATTATTATTATTATTATTGACATAGGCATAAACATTAGATTTGGGAGTATTTTTATTAAAATACATAATAATAATAATGACAATAATCATAATTTTCTATTTAGTTGCTAAATTTGACACAACACAAAACACACACAAAAAATAAAAACACAACAAAAAAACAAAATATTTTTAGAGGAGTAACTTTTGCTCAGGCCACATTTTGTATTTTTTTTAATATTTAATAATAATAATAATAATAATAATAATAATAATAATAAATATAAATAATTCTAAATAAAAATATTGTAGTATTTTCAGCACACATTTTATCCAGAATGCTCGACAGAGCCCAACTAGAGGTAAACTAGAGATTATCGATCAGGTTGACTGAAGGAAAGTGTGGAGATCCGACCGTGTAACTCTCTATTAATAGCATATCGAGTCGTGTGCTGGCTGAACAGGCGAGCCAGGCTACTTCCCTGCTAAAAGTAGGAGCGGTAAAAGCGATGTGTGAGATAAGGCTGGAGGAATTCCTGCTTTCGCCTGGGGGCAGTCAGTTAGTCAGAGCCACAAACCAGTCCTACTGAGAACAGCCAGCCGGGCTGCTGGGCACTTTTACTCCATGTATCTTACATTTTACACGTCAAGCTAAAACAGAGCTCCTCACGGATAACCAGGCGCTACTGTTTACTTCTTTGGACTGACTGCCGGAGCGAGTGACAGCGAGCGAGGGACTTTAGTGACAGCTAGGCTACTTTAAGAGGAAAACTGAGCTAAAACTCTAACTTTGGACACAGCTAAGAGGCTGCTTCACTTCCCCAAGAGGTCCGCGGTTCGCTCGTTTCGGAGGTGCCGAGCTTTGGGCTCGTCCACCGGCGCTCTGCTGGGACTTGAAGGCTCCCAGCGTGGCTCTGCCTTTCACATGTCTCTGCTGAGGAGGACTTTAACCTGCCCGCACTTCCAGCATGTCGACCGGAGCCGAGAGGAGACTCGAGTCCCGCATGAGGAAACTGGAGGCAATGATAAGGGACCAGCAGTCAGCGCTGAACCTGGAAAGCTTGCTGGTAAGGACACTGCTAGGCTAACTGCCCAGAACGTGTCACCACTACACATATACACGCTCACCTCTGTTGGCTGTGCTCAGGGCGTTTAGGCGGGGTAACTGAAATGATGTTTATAGACTACCATTCTGACAGAAATGGATAATAACTAGTTATATTTCCACAGTTATATGAACCTTAACTACTTTATTTTCAGAGTTATAGGCAGCGAGCCAATTCTAGAACAGTTCTACAAGTTATATGACGAAGGAAACATTGAAAAAGAACACATCAAATAGCCACAGCACAATGAGACCTTAATAATAATTAATAATATCAATGGATTGGAAATACAGGAGGTTTACAAAATTGTCAAGGGTTCTTCAGCAAAAATAGTAGTTCCATATAGAACCATGAACACTCAAAGAACCCTTTGCACGCTTAAATGGTTCTTTGCATGGTGAAGTGATTCTTCAGATTGATGGAGAATGTGTTGTATAGACATTTGTGTAAATGGTTCTTTATAGCACCAAAAAGAGTTCTGCTGTTGTTATGATGTAAAGCTTGTAACAACAGAAACTATATAGAGCCCTTTTCAAAAAGGTTCTGTGTAGAACCATATACAACATGTTCTCCATCTATCTGAAGAACCATTTTACCACACAACGAACCATTTAAGCATGCAAATGATTCTTTGAGTGTTTATGGTTCCATGAACCATTGTCTGTTCTAAAGACTGCTTAAAGAATTAATTTTGATGAGTATTTTGAAATGGAACTTTTATTTTAGTGAGAAAAGGAGTCTATTTTTTTCAGCTCCATTTTAGTCATTCAGGTGGAGTCCATGAATCCTTCTTTGGGTTTAATTTCATTCTGTTCTGCTGGTTCAGCACCTAGACTGGACCAGTAGAACAGAACAGAACCAGGAGAACACATGTTTGTTCATACGTCTCACTTCTGAGCTTTACCATTTTTGAATTTAGGCTAAAAGGAACCCAAAAAGGAGAAGAATAGCGCTTAAAAACTGCTTCTATAAGGAACTCTGTTTTTGGATGTGATACTTTCTTCTTCCTACTTAAGTTGTTTTTTACTTCTGCTTAATAGCAAGAAGTCTTTACTGAGTGTAGTTTTATGATACTCATCAGACCTCTGCTTAGCAATGTTGCCTAAAATTGTGCTGTACTTTAATATAAAATGTTTAAAGCCGGGCAGTAGGACAGTATCATTATTGTGATAAATTACATCATAGTATGTCACAATAAGCTGAGCATATCGTGTATATCGTCAGTACTTAAAAACACATCCCAACTGCCTGTTTGAATAGAGAGTATATTTAGTCCTGTTTTGTTGCTTTTACTGCAGCACAGGGTGGCACTACTTGTCTGTTACAACTTATCAAATGTCCGAAAAAATAAATATTGTGACGTATCATATATCCTGGAGACTTCTTGAAGTATCGTGATATTGCATTTACACCATATCGGCCAGCTCTATTTTCCATTTACTTGTTTTGTGTCATATCATCACGTAGGCCTAGATATTTGAATGTAATTTATGATTCAGGCTAATAAAATAGGCTGTACACCCAGACCAGCTGATAAGTGTTTTATTGCCCCTTGAAGTGTTTTGTTCCAGTATAGCAGTGCAGTGATTGAAGACATTTGACCGCTCAAGACTTTCTGGACGAGGTTTAAAAAGAGAAAGGACATATAAGAAAAGAAACATTCCCAAACCAGTCTTACAAGCCTGCCTCTACCACCACCCCTTCAGACACTCCAGCTACCTGGCTAGTTCCCATCTTGTATTACACCACCTCAAAGAACTCTCAGAAAATAACACCGTACATACGTGGACAAAGCATAAGCAAAACAAAGCCAGCAAAGAAGCATAAAGCATATGTGGAGAGTGTGGAGAAATCGACGGAAGTCCCAGGCCAGTGTTTCTGACTCTTATCTGCTTTTGCTTGATATGATCTCTGTGTGGGGAACACACCCTTCTCCTCAAGAATGTGCCTGCCCTGGACTGGTCTATCAGTTTGTGTGTGTGTGTACATGTGTTTGTGCGTATTAAATGACCTCAAAGCATCATTCCACCTTAATTACCCACTAAACAGTTAAAGGGACACATTGGCCAAAATGAAAAGTGTAAACATTGCTGCATCTGTTGTAAACATGCCTACTCACCTACGCACCTACAGCAGTGCGGCAGTAGAGTCTAGAGTGAGATTGTTCAGGTTTAAAGACTAGAAAAAACCTGTTCTGATGATGGAGGAGCATTTGAAAGACTACAAAAAACCACAAGGATGGCAGTTACCTAACATTACTGCTAATGTTATTGCAGCTGTATACCCATCGTCTTCAGATCATAATTAGTTTGGATGCTGGGTGTTGAAGTGAGAGAGCACTGATGACGAAGGACATGAAAATGACATAAAAATGTGAATTCTGTCAAGCTGATTACGCTGTGGGATGTAATGCTGTGCTACAAAATACTGCATAACATAAAAAATTCTTTATTAAACTCCAGTTTTAGGCCAGAATGCTCTGTAAAAGCAGTTATTCCCCTTAGCCTCAGTGTAATCAATTATCCAAGATAATTGAGCTGTGAAGCAAATGTAGCTAACGAGTAATGGAAGGATACGTCACCAATTAAGATCCTGCAAGCTGTGTGCTTAATCAGCCTGAAACTATATGGCATGCTGTTATCTACAGGTAACAGGCTCCAAGATAGCTGCTACAGTTTTTAGCATAGCGACATTCCTTTTTACATTTTCATAGATAAAAAAAATCATACAGCGTGTCAGAAACCACTGCAAGACTATTTATGATTGCTTAACAACTTAACCTGGTTTGTAGCAAATGCTAATTGGTGGGTTATAAGCTCCCTTACGTTTTAGCTACATTAGCCTCTTAGCAAACTTCAGACACCAAGCATGTCTTGGCTGATGGACTACATTTGGGCTAAGGAGGGGGCTGTATTTGTTTGATTTTTACTGAACTGTCACAAAGCATCATTCCACCTTAATTACCTGCTAAGCATTTAAATGGGAGAGCTGCTTCTCGCTTTGATGGTGCTCTTGACGCGCTGTAAGCTGTGTGGGGTGAAATGAAGGGGGGGACTTGCCAAGCAAGTTTTTCATTGAACCAGTAGAAAGATCTGTTGGTCTGTATTTGGTTCTTCCAATCATACAGTCAAATAATCTGTACTCTTTTATGCAAATAAACCAGAGTTTTTTTTGTAGCCGTTGTTAATGCATTGCAGAGCTAATCTTCTAGAGCTATTTAAAATCTGGCAATGTCAGCAGTGTCAAGCCAGTGATGGCTAACAAGTGGAAAAGTGAACATATTACCTAGCAGACCTTTAAAGCACTGACCACGCATGCACGTGGTCGCTCTTGAATGGTCGCATCACTTGCGTGCTTATGCTCTTTATGAAAACCGATATCTGTCCACAAGTAAGCTCTGGAGTTATTGTGTGATATATTTTGGGTGTGTGTGCGTCACCAGATGTAGAGAGCTGGTGACAAGGAAAGAACTCACTAAATCCCTGATGCCTTATTAACGTCGGGTTTAAATATAGGTCGATTCACCTCCTAGTCAGGCCTGGCTTCCATAAAGCTCCGTACTGTTAAAGGAATAGTTAAGTGAAAGTATCAAATTGGCTTTCAAATTGGTTTTCCTGCTTACTCCAAAGGTAGTCAGTCAACTAAGACATGTTTGTTGTCCTTTAGTTTTGTACTGAAGCTATACAGCTAATGTAGCTAACAATAATGAGAGCGTGTTATCACAAACTGCGGAGTGCAAACTGCATACTCTGTTCCTTTAAGCACTAATCACTGTTAGAGTTTCTTAGTCTGCTGTGTTATGGTGACCTTTGTGCTTCAACTCCATGAACGATGATTATAGAGCTGTCATGATGATTCATGATTATTATTATTGTTAAGTGCTGTCAAGTTGGTTCTGACTCCTGGAGACCATATGAATAGTATTTCCCCAGAATGTTCTGTCATCTGTTTGGGTCTTTAATCTTCTTAATGGCTTATTCGTGATTCCTTTGATCCATCCACCCTGTTGCTGGGTCCTCTCTTTTTTTTCACTTCAACTATTTCAAGCATAACCCATTTCAAATGAATGAAAGTCCCATCATTTTACTTTCCTTTTAAGAGCTTCCAGAAGTGTCATGTCATCTGCATATTGAAGGTTATTATTTCTTCCACAAATGTTGAATTATGTATCATCTTTCTAGTCCTGTTTCACTTAAACTATATGGACAAAAGTATTGGGACACCTACACATCACACCTATAGGAGCTTTTATGACATCCCATTCTAAATCCATAGGCATTAATATGGAGTCGGTCCCCCCTTTGCCCGTCTGGGAATCTTTCTACAAGATTTTTCTGTCTGTGGAAATTTTTGCCCATTCATCCAGAAGAGCATTTGTAAGGTCAGACACTGATGTTAGATGTGAGGGCCTGGCTCACAATCTCTGTTTCAGTTAATTCCAAAGGTGTTCGATGGGTTAATGTCATTCCATAATTTCACATAATCAGGTTTTGCTGTAGTCAGTGAAACACACGTTGACCTAGTTTTTGATTCCTCTGGCTTTTTCAATTATCCAGCATACATGAGCAGTCATATCTCTAGTTCCTCTGCCCTTGCTGAATCCCATTTGAACATCTGGCAGTTCTCTATCAAGATAATTTGATTCCAAAGAAAAATATTATAATTTACCTTTTTGTTGAATTTGCAGGTATTACAGGGCAGTGTGCATAAAATCTTCATATTGCATATCTTAAATTCTTCTCTTACAGTAAAAAAGACAGCACGTTGAACACGCCCATTTGTAGGCATCTTTTGCGGCGTAGATGTACTCTCTGACCATTTTATTTGAAAGTTCTACCTTGTAGCCCATCTGTTAATGCACGGTTTGTCTTAGCTACCCTTGAGAGTGGTTCACAATCCAAAAATATCCAGGTAAGAGCTCTGTGGTCAGAAACTGGCCACCGGCGATGGTCTATATCTAAAAACACTACGCCCATCACGGGTGGCCAGTTTCTGACCACAGAGCCCCTACCTGGATATGTTTGGGTTGTGGACCACTCTCAAGCTAACTGATGAGTGTGTAAAAGCTCTAGCAACACTGCTGTACCTGATATACTCTATTATCATCATGCCACTTCCATGTCAGTGTCATCGATCAGAGGGGTCCACCACCCAAGTAATATTTTGTCAGCAGTGGTTCTGTGGTCAGAAACCAACCAATTATGAATGGAGTAAAGGGTGGCAGACCAATTGCGTATCAGCAGATGAGCTAAAGTCTGTAATTATACACCTATATAGTGATTTATAAGGTAGGTGGAGTCATAAAGGATGGGGTTTCTAATAAAGTGGCCAATGAATGTATACTGAGTGTTTGCTAAGCCTTAATTGTATAACCTTTTTTTTCAGAAAGGTAATCTATAAACGAAAGGTGATCAGAAAGGAACCTATGAAGGGCTCAGGATGTTTCATTAAGTCTGTTCTATTTTAGTGACAGCCCTAATAGCAATGTCTTAATGTAAAATTGATTAATTAATTAACCTAATGTATTAATCTATATATAATCAATATAAATACATTAATTACATTAAGATCAAACCATATTTTGTCAAAATTCAGCCTCAAATTGTCTAAATTTGATTTTCCTCCAGACTATCAATTGAATAGTCCTGCCAGACTCTCCACTTCAGCCTCCATAAGCCCCAGAAGGGCCATATTCAAAATACCAGCACAGGAAATGGTAATTTAGGGGTTTACATTGTGATAAACAAGCATATAATTCTGGGAATAACATTTATCATTATCATGATCAATTATGTCACAATAAGCTTTTCTGAGCAAGTTGTGATTACCGTCAGTACTTAAAGATCACTGACCAACAGCATGTAATAAAATAAGAATGCTTAGTCCTGTTTAATTAGATTTGAGTGAAAAATGTTAAATTAAATTAATTTTTACTCAAAGCTTTTCATAGTATTTTTTTAATGTGACGTGACTGGTGTCAGAAAAAAGAAGTATTGTGACATTATGTATCATGAAAAAGTATCATGACATTATGTTTTTGCTATATTGCGCAGCTCTATATCACAATACACGATACGTCACAATGTTTATTTTTTTTCTGACGTCTAACAAGCTGGAACAGACAGAGTAGTGCCACTTTTAAAAAAAGATTTGTATTCAATTTCACATTCTGCACTAAATTCAGTTCAAACAGGACTAATTATGCTCTCTTTGTGATCCAACATACAGCTTTTAAGTACTGACGATATCTGTGATATACACCGAAAAGCATGTTGTGACATATTGTGGTGTAATTTATTACGATAACAATAAATATTGTCATATTGCCTGGCCCTACAAGCAGCATTTCTTACAATAAAGTGCGTAAATAACGTAAACATTATTAAAAAATAATGTGTTTGATTTTAATTTAGTCTCGTAAAATGGATTTTCAGTAACGGAATCTCCACAGATTGTAAAACTCTGAGTCTGAATGGTAGCTAGACCTGGCCTCCCTGCCCCCACTTCACCTCCATTCAGGAAGCTGAAGTCACATCCTCGAATTGAAGAGAGAAAGATAACCAATTCCAGCATTCTGTGTGCCGGCCGCTTCCTGCCTCTGAGTGTGTGTGCGTGCGTGTGTGTGCATGCCCGCTGTGCTCTGGCCCATTTGCGGAGGCGATGTTAATGACATACGCCTGTGTTTTTTTGGAAAAGGTAAAAGGAGGCTAGGACTGAGAGGTGGCAAACAAATCTGTGGGGTAAATACTCTATACTCTTTACTTCCAGATCATCCCCAGTGAAGAGAGTCCTGCGTAAAGCAGTCTAAGGGTGGATGGGTATTACGGGGCTACACGTTAAAAACAATGTACCAAGTTTTTTTTATTGTTGTGCTTAAAAAAAGGCTAAAACTTTCATTTTGGCCAAACAGCAAACTCAGACTTTATTGAATATTACAGTTATTTATCAACATTCCAGGACTGATCACCACCTTTAGATAGATACATCACAATGCATAGCATTTTTACACCCCTGGTGTGTGTGTGTGCGTGTGTTAGTGACAGAGTGAGAGGTGAGAGGAATGTTTGGGTTACTGGGGGGGCTGTGCAGCTGGGGAGGTCTCCTTTGTACATATTTTTAGCTCTAACAAAACAGCCCTGTGGAGTATCACCAGTGTGACAGGAATCGGTGGAGAGAGAAGCCTAGAACTCTAGAACATTCTAGAACAGGTGCCCAAACTGTTTGTCTTTGGGGCCAAAGTGCAATGTTTGTGTTGTGCTGAAGCCCAAGAAATAACACAGCTAACTAGCAACTCATTAGCTGTATATGAGAAACTATTCTTTAAATACTCCAGTGCTTTCCTTGCATATGAGACACTCCTGCCTTTAAATTCAGTGAAAACATGTTCTTCACACTGATGGTCCTTACATCTCCTCTTGTGCATGGACCACCAGCTATTACGCTCTGTTAGCTCACTACTGCATTGCAGCATCAAAAGTCTTTGGGACCTACTTTGGGGAGACCTATTCTAAAGTTATCTAGAATTCTCATGCAATAATGATTCACAATGATGAGAAACTGTATGTGGATACCCTTACTAGTGATTGGGTTCAGGTGTTTCAGCCACACCCATTGCTAACAGGTGTATAAAATCAAGTGTATAGCCATGCAGTCTCCATAGACAAACATTGACAGTAGAATGGGTCATACTGAAGAGCTCAGAGATTTCAAATGTGGCACTACGTCAGTTTGTAAAATGTATGGCCTGCTAAATCTGCCCCAGTCAACTGTAAGTACTATTATTGTGAAATTGAAGTATCTAGGAGCAACAAAATTTGATGAAATATCAGATTAAAAAAAAGTTATTAATCTATATATAATCAATATAAATACAATAATCACATTAAGATCCAACAATATCGTATTATTATCGTGTCAAATTGTCTGAATTAGATTTTCCCAGACTCTACCAGCCCAGTAGGGCCATATTCAAAATTCCGACAGCACAGGAAATGGTAATTTAGGGGTTTATGTTATGATATACAAGCACGTAGTTCTGAGAATAACATTTATCATTATCATGATCAGTTATGTCACAATAAGCTTTTCTGAGCGTGTTGTGGTTACCATCAATACTTAAAGATCACTGACCAACAGCATGTAATGAAAAGAGAATAGTTTAGTCTGGTTTAAATGGATTTGAGTGAAAAATGTTAAATAAAAATATTCATTTGTACTCAAAGTTTTTTACAGTATTATTTTTAATGTGACACTACTGGTCCTTTTTTCACCTGTTCCAACATCAGATGTCAGAAAAGAAGAAATATTTTTACAATGCTATTATTATAAGTGCTATGAAGTATCTTGGAGCAACAAGGTTTGATGAAAAATCAGATTTCAGGTCTTGGCTGTGGTTTCTGACACTGTATGCCATCCTGTTATCTACAAAAATGAAGAAAAATGTACTGTCAAATTTTAAACTTCAAGATGGTTGCTACTGCAGTGTATGGTTTATAATACTGTTTACAATGTACTTTGCTCCATTTTTGTAAACAATAATAGATTGTAGCATTAAAAAGTATTGAACTTGCGATTCTTTATGCTGCGCTAAACATTATGCCATATAGTGTCAGAAATCACACATGCAAGTATATTTGAGGTTACTGAGCAATTCAATGCGGTTTGAGGCAGGTGATGATTAGGCCTGCATTTTGCACAGTGATAGCAACTGTGAGGTTTAGGCTTTCCCTGCTTTTTAGCTACGTTAGCCTCATATCTCCCATGCAAAACTAACAAAGCAACCTGGTTGGTCACCTACGTTCTGGGTAAAGGGGTAATTGTGTAAATTCAGTTTTCCACCAAACTGTCACGTGAACAGCCTCACCAGAGTTGAACTTCAGCCTTAACCAGCCTCAGAATGTCCATATTCAAAAATGCCGTGTAAGCCATCCACATCAAGTTGGTTTTGAAGTTGGAAACTTCAACTTATTATGTTAGCTTTGTTATCAAGCACAGCTGAGCTTCATTATAAATCACAGTTGGCTTGCTGACCCATTTATACACCCAAAGCCATTAACCTGAGTTTGATATTTGACTAAGTTGTAGAGCAGCTTTCTTGTGCCCTGAAGGTGCTGAAGAAATTCTTTAGTGCAGATGCCTCTGTCTAATGGATTAAGTCTTTGTTTTCGATTTGTGCAGGATTCCGTGAACGCCTTGGCCCTGGACCTGAATCACCCTGCGCTGCGGAAGAACAAAAACATTGATGCCTTCTTGAGCAGATGTAAGTCCTCTTAAACAAGAAATATGCAGACCATCTCACGCAGGAGGGAATTATTCATGAACAGTGAAAAACAAGCTTTATAGAGTTTCAGAAACGGGTTTTTTTCACTAGTAAATAGTAAATTTGATACCCAACCCCATCCTTGGGCTTTGTACTGTAGCTTACTCATTCCCCACTTCCTTTTGTCTTACGAAATGCAGTAATTATTTAAACCAGAACTGTTTGTGGCTCTTCCGAAGTTTAAGAACACCTTGCCTTTTGTTGAAATTTTCCATGTAATTTTTGACTTTACTTTTTAAATAAGTAAGAAAAATACCTGCAAAACAGCTCGGCTAATGTTATCAAAATGTTAACATTTTACTTCATGTTCATCAATTTGAATTGCTTGGTATGAAGAGCAGGTTTTGGCTAAATAATGATTTCACAGTTTTCTTTTCTAAGCTATTGCTAAAAACACAACTCTTTTGGCCAAGTAGTTAAACACCTATAAGGTTTGAGTGCCAATGAGTGCTGACATCCCAACAAGGGGAAAACTGGGGATACATGATATGGTATTGACAGAGACCTTATAAATGTGTAGACGGGTCACTAGTTGAATCACCAGTGATTTCAAATATACTTTTTAAACGGTAATTTGACCTTCAATTTTGAGTATTTTGGTCTCTCCTAGATCAAAGAGATAGGAGTCTGGTCTTGTATGGCTCGAAATAACTGCCTGGCGCTTGACAAACATGGCCGTTGAGTGAACAGACTTTCCTGTAAGGACTTTGGTATCAGCCAATTTGCAGTTCTGTGACATAGTCATTTCTGTTGACGTGATTTCACTTGGCCAGTTTGACTGTAAAGAAAACAGAATGGGAATCAGCCGTAAGAATTCATGATCAGTGCATCCTTAAGGATAATGTTTGCCGTATTCCCAAGGCACTGCTTTTGTCAGATGTTCACTTTTTGCAAAGAGTAATGAGCAGATTTAAGCAGTTTTGTTTTTAAATCTTTCATTGTTACTAATCGATAAAATATGCATATTTATTAAAACAGTAAGTAAAACACAGGTGTCCCCAAACTTTAATAAACATCATTGTGGATTAACCTCATTGCAAATCTATGTGTGGATAAGAAGGTGTGAGATTTAGTTGTTCATTTGTTGTGCAGATGAAAAGGCTGTGATTCGTCTGAGGGAGCTGCAGGTGAGGCTGGATGATTTCGAACGAATAAAACTAATTGGCAGGGGAGCCTATGGAGCGGTGCAGCTGGTGAGTGACTGCTCAGGTGTGTTTTTGTGTGTATATATATGTGTGTGTGCGTGTGTATGTGTGTGTGTGCGTGTGTGTGAGAGAGAGAGAGCAGCAGTGTCTCCCTTCCAACAACACACCGTCTGTCCTCAGGCATTGACTTTTTGTCTAGCTGCATCAAGGCTAGTAACGCTCTGCATGTTAGTACATGCCTAACAAGGAAAGAGCGCGGGTAGGAGTGTGTGGGTTGGGCTCCTGTGTGATCTTGCACATGGCAGTTTATAATTTAGGCTTTGGCACTACATGTCTTCTTTCTCTGTTAGTTTTCTTTGAATTAGAGCCCGACTGATATATTCTGTAGTTTTATCAGTATTTGCCAAAACATTGTAGATAAAGTGTTAGTAATTATCATTGTAGATTTTTTTGGCCAATAGGTCAAAACCTTAGACAATTGTGCCTCAGGGGAACCCAATATGAGTCATTAGTAACAAATGATTACATTACCCATTTTCAGGTGATATCTCTCCTGTAAGATAATCCACTTGGATAAGGAAGAAGATAGTCAAAGGAAAATAAGCGAAAAAAAATACGAGTTTCCAAAACTGCAGTTTTGATTAATGATTAACATATACAGAGTAAATAAAACTTCAAACAAGTATGCAAAACCTGGTAGACCACCAAAACTGACCATTTAACAGTGCTTAAAGCTTTCGTCTTTGAGAGAGAGGAGAAATCAAGTTACACTCTTACTTCAGATCTGAAAAAATCCACAGGTGTTTCTGTCCATCCTTCCACTGTGAGAAGACAAATCAACACTATGAGTCTGAAAGGATGTGTAACTGTTAAGAAGCTATTACTGAGTGAAGGAGAAAAAATTGTAAATCAAAACAAAGGAAGCTGCTGGTGTTCTCAGGACAATGGAGTGACCACCCCAGAGTCCAGACCTTAGCATTACTGAATGTGTTTTGGGATTATTTGGATCATGAGAAGCAGAAAACTTCTGAGACTGAAGTTTGGAGTAATAAAGGTAAAGGGTGGACACACAAAATAGTTTGTTGAGGCTTCTGTGTAATTTTCTGTTAAATATATGGCAAGTTCATTTTCAAATTGCAAAAACAGATATCTCCATTTTAATCAATTTTCATAAATCATTTTTTATTACATGCCAGGTAATATCAATCTATCTGCAGTTGGGTTATTTTGATTAAGTAAAAATAACTCAACAAAATACAGGTAACTTACAAAATTAAACTTTACATTTACAAACTTTACATTTTTTTTCTTATTTACATTAAGTTTATTTGGCAAAAGCAGACAACTCCATTTGTCATTTCATGTTTCAGAGTTAAACAAAGCTATTTAATGGATACAAATTCCTGTTAAGTGCAATATTTAACATTTTTAACATAAAACAAGCAGGTAAAGTTCTGAAAATTGCAACAAAAACAGCTCATTATTGGGCAATGTTAAACAGCTGTAAGATTATACCTCGGAAAAATCTTAAGGCTGGATTTCACGTGGCTCACTGCTCTCTATATAGTGCCCTATGTGAGGTTTTGAGAAATTTTGGCTTTTACACCGAAATATTGCACTTTATGTCCAGTATGAATTGTGCACACATGGCTAAATCCAGAGTGGTTCTTTGTTAGACTGTGCACTGTTTAGATGCAGTAGCTGTTACTTTAAGACCTACGTAGTGCACTTTGTAGGGAGAAGGGAGCCATTTGAGATCCTACCTAAAACAGTTTGCGTCAGTGTTGCATCACCTGACCCGAATACTGCACGCTGATTCATTGAACGGATTTATCGGGTTCTGCTTGAGACTACTGTTGGCATTTGACCGTTTCTGTGTATATAGTATATCAAGTTGTCAACACATACAACTTTATCTTTATCCTGACTTTACAACACTAGGAGTTACCTGACACTCATTAACCTGCCTTATTTTATCACTTTTAGCTAAAAGTACAGTACGTTCACAATAAGTGTTAGACATTAGACATTTATAATGCCGCATTTGTATGCTTTTCAGATTATGTACACATAGTAGTAGCTTGAACATGGAAGTCTGAGCAGGTGAAAAGAAATTGTGAAAGGTCTCCTGCAGGGCAAGTACACAGTGTAGTGTCCTGGTTGTCATTCTAGAATTACAGCCTGCTGTCTAAACACAGCTTTACGCTCACAGGTCTATTAAATTGCAAAGATGAATATTTAAGGGTCTGTTTCACTAGATAAGCATTAATGAAATGTATCACTGAATTACTTTAGGGTCACATACATGCGGCAAACAAAATATAATGTTTAGCCTCAGTGGTAAAAAACAGTTTTCCCCACACTGCTGTGAGTAATAATGTGGTGTGACTGCTCTGTGTAGCTGTTATGTTCAACTCTTTAAGCTTATCCTTTTGCTGTAACGTCTTAAACTCTGAGGGACCGAATGTGGCTAACGGTCCTCATTCTACTACATAACCTATGTATAACACAGTAGTTACTGAATAATAATTCTTAAGATTAACAACTAAGTAAATATACTGTTAAACTGTTTAATGCATTTTAACATGAAAAAGGCAAAGTAAATATAGTACAATAAAGAAAGTAAATGTTGTAATGTAGTGCAAAATTTAGAGAACTTTTGCCTCTTCATTTATTTAATTTGCAGTCAAAACAGGCCTTAACTACGTTATTCATTTTTCAGTGTCAGTAAAGAAAAAAGCAATATGTATGAGCCTCAAGCCTCAACAATGACATTTGTATGCATTTTTTTCATTATTTAAGGTGTTCACACTTAGAAGTTGGTTGCATTTTCTCACGCTTCTCATTATCCAAGTATGTTTGTCTAATCCCAGTCACATTCAGTGATGTTGGGGTCTGGATTCTGTTCTGAGAACACCAGCAGCTTCTTTGTTTGATTTATCAATTGTGTTCTTTTTGGTCTATTTGCTTTTCTCAGTAAGAGCTTCTTGACAGCTACACATCTTTTCAGACTCATAGCGCTGAGATGTCTTGTCACAGTGGAAGGATGGACAGAAACGTCTGGTGATTTTTTCAAATGTAAAGCGAAAGTGGAGCTTGATTTTCTCCTGTGTCTCAAAGATGAAAAAGTACTGTTTATCCAACAGTGACAGTTTGGTGGTCTGTCAGGATTCCATGTTTTGCATGTTTTAATCATTTTTTGAACTGCAGTTTTGGGAACGTTTTCCTTTGACTTTCCCCTTCCTCATGCAAGTGGAGTAATTTATACCTAATGTCCTCAGAAATATCTCCTGAAAATTGCATAACCTTTTTGACTGAAACATAAATAAATGAAGAGTGGTTCTGCCTTTAAATGAGTGGTGAAAATGGGTCCTAATGTGAGAGGGCAATAACGGCTGTAAATGTTTTGAGGACCACCACTCGCACCCTGACCTTTAACCTCTGGACTGTGTATGTGTGTGTGTAGGTGCGGCACAAGGTGTCTAAACAAGTGTATGCTATGAAACAGCTGAGTAAGTTTGAGATGATCAAGCGCTCTGACTCGGCTTTCTTCTGGGAGGAGCGCGACATCATGGCCTTTTCCAACAGCCCCTGGATCGTTCAGGTAAGATGTTAATACGCCCACATACTCCAGTTTACCCACATACACAAGCCTTGTCATGGATATGGAGGAAATTAACTTTTACAGAGCTTTCAAATACAGGGAAGACAGAGCGTGCATTGTCTAGTGGATGCAGAGCTGTGCTGAATCACACAAATGTGTTAATCCCCAACACAGTATTTCCTGGAAATGATGTTATGTAGATTGTATGATGAATTTTGCGCGATGCAGGCCGGTGGACGGGATGCTGTGATTCAGCGTAACATAACAAAGTGTTAATTGCTAGTTTTAAGCCAGGATGCCCTTTTAAAAATGTTGAATTAACTGGTCTTTTGATGCTCCCTTACAGGTTAGTTAAACGTTCAAGTTGTTAACAAAGTATCTGATAAAACTGCTGATTATCAGTGTTGGGGTTTAAATTTGACCTTTTGGTTTTGGGTTGAGGTTGAGTTCAGGGTTAGGATAAGCATTCAGTTTAAGTGTAGGAAAAAAAATATTTGAATTGAATTTAATTTGAACGTCCACAGAGTAACTACACTGGACCATCAAAATAAACTGTTATCATTTGTTGTAACAAACTCTTAACTAGCTTTGTTGCCTCTGTTATTGTGCAGCTGTGCTGTGCGTTTCAAGACGAGCGGCACTTGTACCTGGTGATGGAGTTCATGCCAGGTGGAGATGTAGTGACCCTGACCATGAACTACGACATGCCGGAGAAGTGGGCTCGCTTCTACACAGCTGAGATGGTGCTGGCGCTGGACGCCATCCACTCCCTGGGCTTCATTCACAGAGACATCAAGCCTGACAACATGCTGCTGGACCGTAATGGCCACCTCAAGCTTGCTGACTTCGGAACCTGCATGAAAATGGACAAGGTTGGTGTGTTTATGGGCGTGGGCAAGGGTCTGAGTAAACTAGTATTCAAAAGTTTGAACACTTAATAATATTAATAATTGTAACTAGCTGTGGTGTTCTGAAGCACCTCTTGAAAATCATTCAGCAGCACCCCCCCAATAGGACCCCCTACCCCCCACTAGCACCATATAATAAATATTCTTAGGCCATTTCATATTTTATATCACATAATTGTAATTAAGGCACGCTCATTCACTGAGATGCATTGGTGACTACTGATATAAGTTCTGTCTTGTTTTAGCCTACTCTTAATCAAAACAATAGCTGACTCCATTGAACACTGACCTTCAGTTATTCCCAAAAAATGTGTTTCCCTTGCTCTGACACAGTGGTTTATTTCAGGTTAACCAATTTTAATTAAACATTGACCACTTTATTCCCACTATTCCTTCAAATAGACAGTTAATCATTTTGAAAAGACAATGTTTAGCCTGAGCATGGGCACTGACAAAAAAGAAAAACATGTATGGCTGCCACCTGGCAAATTCCAACCCCCTTTATCCTACCCTTAGACCCCCAAACCCCCAAACCCCTAAAATGGCAGTGTTGCCACCACAGCATCTCTAGATACAGCCCCCCTTTCAAATGTTTGAGCAGCCCTATAGCACCCCTGTAACCCACCCTTAACTTTTACAGTGTATATTTAAATATTATAAATATTATAAATGATAAAGATTTTTTAGCTGTTTTATTCAATATTTCAATAATTTTGGGAACAAGACGTTTTCTAAATGATAAATAATACACTATAATTGTTAGTTTATGTCATTTTTGTTATGTTAACCTACTTAATTTGTCAGGTTAGCTTTTTGCTTATAAAATATTTACTTATGAAATACAAGGCATTCTGGATATTCATTTTATTCTAGCTTTGTTCTTGATGCTAAGCATCTTTCTCAGTCCACTCCTCATTCTTTTCAGCTTCCAAGTATTATTTGAAAGTTGCACGGGGCTTCAGTATATTAGAATCATTTAATACATTTTTCTGTGGTTTTATATTAAGAATATTAAATTCAAATTTTTGAACAGTGATTCCAAACTTTTGAGAGGTAGTGTGTAAAAAAATTAGTTTGCATTTCTGCCATCTTGTGGAGAGCAGATTAAATGCACACTGAATTAGGTACCTTAGTTGCTGCTGATTTACCTAATATTTACCATGCACTCAGGTATATGGCTCATGTGTCTGTAATGGACTCTGTTTGTGTACAGTTGTATGTATATGTGTTTAATTGTTAGTTGTATGTGTGGTTGTGCAGTCTGGGATGGTCCGATGTGACACAGCTGTAGGGACTCCTGACTACATTTCGCCAGAGGTGCTGATGTCACAGGGTGGGACAGGTTACTATGGACGTGAGTGTGATTGGTGGTCTGTGGGTGTCGTCATCTATGAACTACTGGTTGGTGAGTATCTCTTCTCTTCTCTTCTCTTCTATTCTCTTCTATTCTCTTCTCATCTCTTCTCATCTCTTCTCTTCTCTTCTCTTCTCTTCTCTTCTCTTTAGCTGCCTTTATTTATTTGTTGTTTCCCTAGTATTTATTTTCTGTTGCACTTGTATGTGGGTTATTTGATATTTTATTCGTTTTTCAGTCTTCTGTGTTGGCACTGGTTGCTTCTGATATCATTTTAGTAACATAAGTCAGACGTGAGCTGTTCTAGTTTAAAAGTACTTTGTAAATTTCATAAGTAATTACTATGTGTTTGATTTTACCTTCCTAAAGGTGACACGCCATTCTATGCCGAGTCACTGGTGGGCACTTATGGAAAGATCATGGACCACAAAAACAGCCTCGCCTTCCCTGATGAGGTGGAAATGTCCAAAGAAGCTAAAGACCTGATCTGTGCCTTCCTGACTGACAGGTGAGAGAGCGTCACAGAGAGAAATGAACATATCTTCTGTTATGGACACTTCGTTTTTCCCGTTTTCCCACAAATGCACATACGTGTTGTCAGTAAGATGATGTGCTGTCATTATAATGATGAGTTATATCACAAAATGACTTTCTTATAGATATTGGATTTTTGAATGTGTCATGGGTATCTTCAGTACTTCTACAACACTGAACAACTGAATGTATCATAAAGATCAATTATAAAGAACCTGTAAATAACAACAACCACTGTATAATAACTGCATAAACTGCATAGTAACAAGTAACTGACTGGATGTTAGTCCATTATGCCATCATCTAGTTTTATTTGATATTTCCTTCTGTTCCTTCCTATATAGTCTAACATGTGCCACCTGCTGAGTGTAATCCCTGCAAATTGCTTCTCCTTTACACTCATAAACTCATGACCACCCACCTCTTCATTCACTCACTAAGGCAATGTTCACAGTGTTCAAATATTTTGTCTAACTGTGACACAGATAAACAAGAAATCATTCACAGATGACACAGATGTTTCACATTGTCAGAGATGGGTGAACACAAATGTGTGATTTTTTGGAAATATGATTTGAGCCACCTTCATATGTGGTCATAGATTGGATATGTATTTGATATGTGGCAATGCGAACATAATGTTATTTTTTTCATCACACACCATCACACTTTATGATAAATGTGTGAATGCCAGTTTTTTGTGTTTTTTTTTCCTGAGCAGTGGTCTGTTCACATTAACAACAGATATGGCTCACTCACTGACATTAATGTGCAAAGTCAAGACCAGATCAGATCTGATGAAAAAATCTGAACTGAACAAACTCACTCACTTATTCACTCACTCACTTATTCATTCACTCACTCACTCACTCACTTATTCACTCACTCATTCACTCACTCACTCACTCACTTACTCACTCACTCACTCACTCAGTTACTCAAGATCATTCAATCTTTCAACTTCTTCCTCTTTTCACTTACTCAGTCCACGCACTCATTTAATCTCATTCATTTCCAAACTCTTGTCACTCACTCTTCTAGCTCACTCACTCTTGTTCAATTCCTCACTCTTTTCACTCACCCCCTAGCCTACTCTCATTCAATTCCTCACTCTTTAAATATACTCCATCCTCCAGCTCATTCACTCATTAAATTCCTCACTCTTTTTATTCACTCCTCTAGCTCACTCACTCTTGTTCAATTCCTCACTCTTTTCACTCACCCCTCTAGCCTACTCTCATTCAATTCCTCACTCTTTAAATATACTCCATCCTCCAGCTCATTCACTCATTAAATTCCTCACTCTTTTTATTCACTCCTCTAGCTCACTCAATCTTGTTCAATTCCTCACTCTTTTCACTCACTCCTCTAGCTCACTCACTCTTGTTCAACTCCACACCCTTTTCACACACTCCTGTAGTTCACTCACTCTTGTTCAATTCCTTACTCTTTTCACTCGCTCCTCTAACTCACTCACTCATTCAATTCCTCACTCTTTTCATTCACTCCACTAGCTCACTCACTCATGTTCAATTACTCTCTTTTCACTCACTCCTCTACCTCACTCAGTCTAGTTCCTTCCTCACTTTTTTCACTCATTCCTCTACCTCACTCTGTCTTGTTCAGTTCCTCACTCTTTTCATTCAATCCTCTAGGTCACACAATCTTGTTCAATTCTTCACTCTTTTCATTTACTTCTAGCTCACTCACTAATTCAACTCTTCAATCACTCCTCTAGGACACTCACTTTCATTCAATTTGTCACTCGTTTTACTTGCTCATTCCTTGCGCTCAATCACCACCATTCAATTACTCAGTATTTTCACTCACTCACTCCACTAGCTCACTCATGATTATTTAATTCCTCACTCCTTTCTCTTACTCATTAACTCATTCCTCACTCACTCACTCCACAAGCTCACTCACTCTTGTTTAGTTCCTCACTCTTTTTACACACTCACTCCAAAAGCTCATCCACTCCTCTCACTCTGCTTTGCTCACCAACCCACTCACTTACTCCTTGGAACTCACTCACTTTCATTCATTCCACCCAATGCACTTAAATTCAGTGTCTCAAGTACAGTGTTCCCTCAAGCACTCACCACATCATTCACACATATGACACACACACATATTTACCAGCACAAGACGAATATAAAGAGCAGTGTGTTCAGCCTCTCTGATATTTGTGAGCAGAACGCACACAAACACACACATACTTCTCTCTTTACTTTTGGGCTTTAGCTGGAATGTCCCACACGTGGCAGCTCAGAGTCTGCTGCACCCCTCAAGCATGAGAGAGTGAAGAAGGGAGGGGTGCTGTGAGTGTGTGTGTGTGCGTGTGTGATTCTGGGGGTTCTTGAGTTCTGTGGCTGCTCCTCTGCACCGCACTGCTCCTCTCTCACTCGCTTCACCCACACACAGTTGGACAGAGCAGTCACACACATACATCCTCCGCTGAATGGATTAGTTTACGAGGAGGCTGTGCATGTGCATGTGCATGTGCGTGCAGCGGTTGTGTTGAGAGTGTTTGGTTTTGTCTCTGCGTGTGTTGATCAGTGTTCTGGTATGTTCAGGGAGGTGAGGCTGGGCCGGACAGGAGTGGAGGAAATCAAATCTCATCCCTTCTTCAAAAACGACCAGTGGAACTTCGACACCATACGAGACAGTAAGCACTCAGTTTGTTTGGGCTTATTTGCACTGCAACCCAGCAGCCCTCAGCGCTGCCGTGTACCGCATAAAGATGGAGTGATAAAGTAAACAGTTTGATTGCTGCATGATTCTGTTGGATACGCACTTTCACACTCTAAATGCAGTACACCAACTACAGGAGTGTGAGTAAGAAATGACCATTTTGCGTCATAAAATTCTAATATTTTTCTTATCATAGCATACGGTGCGTCAGAGACCACCTTTTATTTATTTCATTTGCACTCAACACAGCCCTTAAGTACAAGTTTTTCAGGAAATATTTCTGAGGAGATTAGATATAAGATAGTCCACTTGCATAACGAAAGGGAAAGTCAAAGGAAAAGTAAAAGGAATAAGTAAAAAAGGAATAAGTAAAAAAAAAAATTAAAAATAGAGAAGATAAGACATTGTGCAGTACCTTGTAGCCCACAACTGTTACCATCAGTTAAACAGTACTTACAGCTTTCATCTTTGAGAGAGAGGAGAAAATCAAGCTGCTTCAGATCTAAAAAAAACATACACAGGTGTTTCTCTCCATCCTTCCACTGTAAGAAGACACTCAACACTATGAGTCTGAAAGGATGTGTGGCTGTCAAGAAGCTGTTACTAAGAAAAAGGAATAGATGAATAAGAAGACAATTTGCAAATCAAACAAAGAAGCTGCTGGTGTTCTCAGAACAATGGACTGCCCAGAGTCCAGACTCGAACATCATTGAATGTGTTTGGGATTACTTGGATTGTGAGAAGAAGAAAATGCAACCAACTTCTAAGACTGAACTTTGGAAATGTGGAAAAATATCACTGCAGATTTCTTTGAAAAAGCTGAAACTAAGACTCCTGAACAGATTGGAAGCTGTAATAAAGATAAAGGAAAGACACATTAAATGCTGACCATTATATTTATCTGCTGGGGCTTCTGTGTCATTTTCTGTTAAATAAGCTTTCAACTTTTTTCCTGATGCTGAAAAATGAGTAGCTGTTTTGAATTATAAATGAAGATTGGTCTCTGAACTTTGCCCACACACACATACACACACTGATAAAAGTAATGCATTGATTTTTTTGGTTCAGATGTGTGATCCAAATCATTTCCACATGAACATGTAGAAATAGGGGTAGCAGTATGACAGTGTTTATCATTATCATGGTAATTATGTTACATCGAATCACAATATGTTTTTCTGAAGATTTGTGGATATCGTCAAACTTAAAAACAGTGGCCGACTGCACGTTTAAAGAGAGCATATATAATCCTGTTTAATTTAGTTTAACTCAGTATGTGAAACTTTAAATACAAATGGTCGTATTAGTGTTAGAATTTGTTAATATAAATATCAAAATGCATTATATGTATTGTGAAAGTGTCTTTAAGTATAGTGATTATTGTATTTTTTACCATTTCGCCTTCTCTTATGTGGAAATGATATACACAGTTGAATGAAGTAAATTCAGTGCGTCACTTTTTCAGCACAGTTTGCTTCAGTAAAAGCTCCTGTTGGTAACTGTATTCAAAGCACATTATTAGTTTTGTTAGCTTTGTTTTATTTTGTTTTATAGCCCTTCTGTTCTGTATTTCTGCCTCCCATCTGTGCTGTGTTTGAACATTATCGTTTTTTTTCCAGTGTGTTGTGTTGTTTTGTGTAGTGTTGCTCTGAGTTATTTATCTACACTGTCGTGTTCATTTTTGGATACGGGTGGAACCCAGCCCAACGCAGAGCTACTAATGAGAGGACTGATTCAAAACCACCAGCAGCCTCTCTCTCTCTCTCTCTCTCTCTCTCTCTCTCTCTCTCTCTCTCTCTCTCTCTCTCGCTCTGTCTTTCTCTCTGCCTCTCTTTCTTTCTGTATTTCTCACTGTCTGTCTCTCTTTCCCTGTCTGTTTCTCATTTTCTCCGGGGCTTTAAATCACTCTCCTCTCTCTATCACACTCTGTCTGTTTCTCTCTGTCTTTACCTCTGTCTCTTTCTCTCTATCTCTGTTCCTGTCTCTCTGTCTATCTCCTCTCTCCTCTCTTTATCATTGATTCTCACTCTTTCTGTCTCTTTCTGTCTCACTGTCTATCTCTCACTCTCTGTCTCTCTTTTTCTGTCACTTTATATCACTCTCCTCTCTCTCTCACTGTCACTTTATCTCTCTCTCTCTCTCTCTCTCTCTCTCTCTCTCTTTCTCTTTTGCTCTCTTTTGCTTTCTCCCCTCTCTCTCTCCTCTCTCTCCCCTCTCTGTCTCTCTGTCTCTCTTCCTCCCTCTCTCTTCCTCCCTCTCTCTCTCTCTCTCTCTCTCTCTCTCTCTCTCTCTCTCTCTCACTCTTTATCTCAGAGAGCGGTCTCTACTACTGTTCATTTCTCAATCTGTTTTTGATTTCCTGCTGTGTGAGCTGTTTTTAGTCACTCTCAGCCATGCAGTCTGAGCCAGAATGGGTTCTTATTAAAGAGCACAGGTCCTACATTGCTGCCAGTCAGGAATGGAGCTTTGCTTTTCAGGATAAGGGTGCAATCGAGAAAGCCCGGCTTAGATGTGAGCTACAGAAACTGGACCAAGCCTACAGTAACCAAAAACATGCAGTTGTATGTCTAAGCACGGTAACATTACACTGTGATTTACAGTAGAACTCTGTGCTCTCTGTAATGCTTTCTGTCTTCGCTTTAACTAATGCTAGATTGTACTGCCATGAAATGATACACTGCACTGTTGCAGTACATAAACTCACTTACTTGGTCACCAAATAAGCAAACACAGTACATTAATTTCAAGCCATCATTCAATAAACAAACCATCTATCAAACAATTGATTTATGTCAAACACTGCAGCTACCTTGAAGAGGGACACTGATTAGCATTAGCTGAGCTAGCATTATAACAGTCGAGTGAAGTCAAGCAACTGTCACTGAAGAGACAGAAAGGAAAAATTAAACCTAGTCTGTGGTGTTTGGATTACTGTTTAGATGATTAAGACTAATATCTGAGAGGGCAACTCTGTCTGTTTGGGGCTGTAGTGTTTTAGCTAAGCCAACGGTAGCTTAGTTAGCAGGCCCAACGTGCCACACCACCGCCCAGGCTTGGAAATGTATTCAGGGGTATCATCATGCAATACCTGATAAGTGAGGATCATATAACCATATAACCCCCTCTTCCCATTAAATGTTATTATTTGATTTATCAGGCTTTTTATTCTGAAATGCTAAAGACACCTGCAGACTTCATGTTGGTGTTAGTTGGGTTAGTGTGTGCTGGGCTTAAAGGTGTAAATGTGCTGAAACTCTGTGTCTGTGGGATTGTTGACAGAAGCAACTGTGTGACTATGTAAAGAGAGTGGGTTGAACTGTGGAGTGCTTTTTAGGTGTAAAATGCTGTGGCTGTGTGTGTGTGTGTGAGAGAAATGGGAGAGAGAGGGAGAGAAGAGAGAGAGAGGCTGAGAGGTAGTGTGAGTGGTTTTACTCTGTGTTTGTTTTCATACATTTTCAGGACAAAATGTCCTGACCAGGTGTCAAAACAGAGTTAACTACAATGTCAGGACTAATAAAGTGGTTTAGTAAAGTTTCATTGTTTAAAACTGAAAAGGTGAAGCCATTTCTTAATGGCTACTGAGGTTGAGATTAGGTTTAGGATTAGGTTTAGGGAGTGTCTACATTTGTAGGTTGGTTCACATTGGATGCAATATTTTATTTTTGGTTCACTTAGCATTTATAGTGACATATTTGACACTGAACCAAAATATCAACAAAATTCATACGTACAAACTGATAGGACAGATTTTATGATGTGTATTTTGTCACAGTAACTGGGATACTATCCAGTGAACTTTCTGCACCATCTCTGGCCTAACAAGAGACGGTGGGTTTCATGTATGCCTTGATTTGTCTATTTCTTGTGACATTCTAGAGAAATAAGCTATTCGTACATTACAGTGGCTTTCCTATGATGCGAAGCAGGGTAAAATTACTGTGAAAGCACTGTGAAATCACAGTGCCTCAAGTGTCTAACTGCTTTTATGAAACGCCCAAAACTTGCCAGATTAATTCATAAGTGGTGTGTGGCCTATATAGTGTGTTTTATAATGCTACTAATGTACCATGTTTCAAAACTGAAACTATCCTTTGTATAATTACTAATTCAGAGCTGTGTCAGAAATACATCTCTCAGAGTAAAACAAGATCAAAAATTCTGACTAACTAAATAAATGTAAAGAAGATGGAGAGAAGAGATGGCAGTTTATTCTGTGTTTTGACATCTTTGGCCTGTTTTCAAACTCACAACAATAGAGCAATTGCACCAGGATTCGTTTCAACTGAACCAAACCTGCCAAATGTGAACAGGCCCTTAGATTTTTTTTTTTACGTATGGGACATATGCATGACTTCATGTCCTGACGTTGTATAAAAACATGCTTGTGTGTGTATGTGTGAGCCAGGCTGGGTGCAGTAGGTAGAGAGAGAGAGAGAAGTGGCCAGCTTGGCAAGTGCTGGACGCCACTCCTCCCTGCATCTACAGTGTCTGCTTTGTGCGTTACACACTGAGCCTTTCAGAGAATGATACATACATACTCACATATACACAGACACATGAAAAAGGGAGGTCTCTGCAGTTTTATATTATTATCTCTCTCTCTCTCTCTCTCTCTCTCTCTCTCTCTCTCTCTCTCAGCCATGGCTCCAGTGGTGCCGGAGTTGAACAGTGATATTGACACGAGTCATTTTGATGACATTGAGGATGAGAAAGGAGACGTGGAGACTTTCCCTCCCCCCCGCGCCTTCGTAGGCAACCAACTACCTTTTGTGGGCTTTACCTACTTCAGGGAGGACCAGTAAGTCTGTGTGTTTGTGTGTTAGGGCTGCTTGATTTGGACACATTTCTAGTATTGCAGTTATCTTGCTGCGTGTTGTGGCTTCCATATGCTTTGCCATATATTAACACTGCATTGGTGTATCAGTAATGTGATACAGTGATATAGTTAAAGATGAAATTGTGTTTGATTGGTGAATACTTGGGTGAATGTAACTCATGAGAACACCCACAGAAACAAACACCTGGACCTGTGATTGGTCAAGATGCTCACAGTGCACAGTGAAGCATATTGATTGGTCAGAGGGATTATTTGCATTTTTTAATCGTTCCGCGATGTCAGTATTGCAAAGGCCAACACTGTAATTAGGTCTATCACTTATATTGGTTATATCAAGTAACCTACTGATTTTGTTAATAATTAATCAAGTAGTCCTTTTGGGTCTGTTTGTTTTTATAACTTTTCAACAGAATTCAACAGAATTCAGTAAAACTCTTATGGATAATAAATTAATGTGAGCATGTTTATAACTGATGATATCTTGCACACCAAACGTGAATTTTTTGGGTGAAAATACAATTACATTATTTAATTCACCACCTGGTCAATTTTTGCAACTTTTGCAGTGAGTGGAAAGGATTTGAATCTCCAAAAAGCAGCTCAAACAAGACTCAGACTAGGTGATGAACATTCCAGTTATAAGTTAAATTTATTATAAATTTATTTTACAAAATGGAAAGTAGCCTGCACAGTGTTTTCATTTGTCTGTTTCATGAGAAGCGATTGATATGGTTTTCATATTCAGATATTCTGCCCATTTTTTTTGCATGTAGACAATACAATGAAAAAAAATTGCGCTGTGTCTGAAGTGTATAGTTTTGATGCACAAAATCATGTCAGAATATTTCCCATTTATGTGTTATTGGTCACTATTTTTAACAAAACATTTCGTCATAACACCTGGGAAAAATGTCAAAACATTTACACAGAGAAAACAGTTTCTTATGAAATGTGTTGCAGTATTCATAGAGAAATTGTATAATTTACCTTTGAAAAACAGTAAAGCTTGCCTAACCTTGTTAACAGGCAGCATTGCAGCCAGTTAAACGAGACATACGGCACCATGTCACGACTCCAGTATGACAAGGTTGTACTTCTCAGTGTTATTTGGCACACAAAAGTAAATATGCTTACTGAGGTGGCAAAATCTATTTTTTTGTGTGACTTTCTTGTTAAGAGGGAACAATAAATAAAATGATCTAAGCGCAACAGAAAAACATAAAGACCAGGAAAGCAAAAAAGGAAATCAAAGTGTTTGTCGCTACACTTCCAAAGCTTAGTTTTTCAGTCAGAACAGAGTGCTGCACAGGTTCAGCCGACCATACACAGTAGTGTTAATGTTAGTATTGATAGCTCCGCTGTTAAGGTAGTTACTCAAAAAAAGTAATTCATTACAAGCTACTAATTACTAACACAATGAGTACTTAACTTATTACTGCTTAGAAAATTATATCACTTTATAAGCAGATAACTTATTATTTCTTAAAACCAGCTATATTATCTGCAATTATAGTGGAATAATACCACTTAATAAAATGGCTTTAGTAGGAAATGTCCAAAAAAGAGTTGAATAATCTTGGAACATTGTTACAACAATCTCAAAATAAGAAATATTAGATATATCAACATGTTTAAGATGAACCTTGTCTAATTTAAAAATGTGCATCAAGTGTGCACCCATTCCTGTCTTTTGCCTAGAGCCCCTGAATCACTAAATCCACCACAATATGTTATTGAAACAATACACGACATAAAAAAATGTGATTTCTAGACATGAAAACATTTCAAATTACCCCAGTCATCTGGTGATACCATGGAATGGCTCTAATCATAAGAATAATAATTACAGGCTGTAAAAGATATTGCTTCTTGAAATTAAATGTTTTAAGGTATAGACTAAGAAAGAAATGTGGAAGCATAAAGAAACTGACCAGAAAGAAAGTTCTGGAACTTTTGGAGTTAGCATATTCTACACACTGTGGCACTGTGTAATTCTGTCCAGGTGGTTTTGTTCTCTCTCTTAGCAGGGGCCCACAGAGTTACACTGAGCTTCTGTATAAAGTAAAGTGATAGAGTTGGGAGTCAGGAAAGGAACTGTTTGTGTTAAAGGAAGTGGTTACAGTAGCCATGGCTGTGTACTGCATTCATTCCCTTAACTCTTGTCCTTTCCTGCCCCACTTCTTCTCTCTTTCCTCCCTGTCTCACTCTTTCTTTCTTTCTCTGTCTGAATTTTTCAGGTTGATGAGCTACAGAGAGAGCTCTGCAGAAGACGAATCGGAAATCAGTGTTGATGGTTGCTCGGAAAAGGAGCGTCGCTTAGATAACTCTGAAGTGAGCACATGTCTGAGTGTATATGCATGCACACCGCACGTCAAAATTTTAAAGACAACAGTGGTTCAAAATGTTTGTGGTACAAATCGAGCATATTTTCTTCGTCAGTTTTCAAAAACTTATTTTAACATGCATATTAACCATGTCTGTGATACTTATTACATATTATTATTATGTTCCATAGTTGTAAGCTTTCACAATTATGTATTTATATCTCTCGGTCGAACAGGTTGAGTTGGGCGGAAATAAAATAAAGCAGGAAACACATTTATTGAAACACTTCATGGATCTTACAGAAACAGCAGAAGTTCTACCTTCTGACTGGTCCTGTAACAACTTTAGAGGGCAGCGTTTAGAAATGTTTGTTTATTTGAGCTTGAGCTGTGTCTGTATTTAGTTGGGAAACACTAAGAATCGATAGCTAACAAAGCAGACAGCTAATCAGCAAAAACTTGGAAACTGTAGGCTTGTACTTTAGTAGCTGCACAAAAAATGAACAAGAAAAGATATGTTATGTGGAAGTTATTTATATGGCAGTCTGGGCCGGCTCTAGCCTTTATTGGGCTCAAAGCATGACTTTTTTGGGCCCCTCTCATCTTGCTAGCTGATGTATTGTTAAATTAGTGGCTAAGTAATAACAACGCCTACCAAAAGCTTTCTAATTGTGCACATTTATGACTGGCTAATTGTGTATTGCTGATGAGTGGATGCTCATTTGAGGTTTTAATAACTTACAGTTTAAATTACAGATGACCTTCTCAGCATTCTCAATGCTCATGTCTCACAGTATTTCTTGCTTACCTAGCTCACATTATGTTTCCTGGTGGCAGTGGCAACAGCATTGCTTTTTTGCCATTATAAATGCAAACACTTACACTACCATTTCTCTACAGCCAAATTGGCCAATTTTTATGAGACTTTTTTTTAACCTGAAGTTCACATTTGTGTGACGAACGTGTGAAACACACTAGCACATTTCCAGTACTAATGTTTTCCCTGTCTGTGTGGGTTTCCTTCTGCAGTCCAAAGACATGTAGTCAGGCGAATTGGAGATGCTAAATTACCCCTAGGTGTGAATGTGTGTGTGATTGTATGTGTCTGTGTATCTGCCCTGCAATGGACTGGCCACCTGTCCAGGGTGTTTCCAATGATCGCTGGGATAGGCTCCAGCATCCCCCGCAACCCAGAAGAAAAGTGGCTTAGATGGTGTGTGTGTGTTCATCAGTACTCAAACCTTTAAACCACCTTTGGGCCGAAAGAGGTTCAGTAACTTTTAACAAAATGAAAACTGTCAAATCATTATTTAGGCAAAACCTATGAAGTTCTTGGAAAGTAACAGTGAATAACATTTCTCAGAAAAAAGGCATAGTGTCCCAAAACTTGGTAATGTGAGTCTCTCTCTGCTGTGGGCAAAATATCTAATTGTGATTTTTCTGACTAGTATTGTGACTGATTTAAATTGTGATTGTTTTCTATAAGGTCCAGGCCTGTTATTTTGGCCAAGAAGATAAGCATATCCTCTTTTTCTGGCTTGAGGCTGAAAGAGCTGAATATTGTGTGCCAGACTGTAAATGTGTTGTCATGTAATTGTCTGGCAGCTTCTAAATAGCCTAACTCATCTACAGGCAGTTTACAAACACTGTGATATTAGATTAACCGTTTGGTTTTCGGATGTATTTGGTGTATTCTATTTTCTGTATGACAGAGAACAGGCCTTACTCGTGCCTTTACATAGACCCTAGACTGGTTATCAGAGAACACTCTGTAATAAAGCTTCTACTCATAGATCACTCTGTGTGGGAGACACCAAATGAACGCTGTTTTGAGCAGCATTGCAAAGATAGCTTTAATGAAAATCTCTCTGCAGTGGAATTTCCAAAAATGCCGTGTGTGTAACCAGCATGGGTTCATCTAGCTAAGCGATCCAGCAGCAAGCCTTCAAGAGATTTTTTATAGGACTTAGTGTGGGTGCTCTTTTGAAAACCAATGAAATAAACAACTGTTTTTTTACCCTTAAAATAGCTTATTTCATCCAAAGTCATATTATTCAGTATGTACATGGACCACAAGGCAAAACGACTTAGTTATTCTTAGCAGTAGCAGCAGTAGCGAGAGGAACTGTAGCTCAGAGGAGCTAACAGTTGATCACAGGAGAGTGGATGCTGTTCTCTGCCAGGTACAGTTGGCAATTCCACAGAAATATGCTGATAATCAATAATGTTAGTGTAAAATACCAGTTTATCCTGACACGATACTTTCTCATAGTATAGTAAGCGGTAGTTTTACAATCGGCCACAGATTGTAAAACTCAATCAAATTGATTTTGGGTGATTTAAACATTCAAAACAGGCCGTCGATGGCTTTAAGATCCACAGAAGTACAGCCCTGTTTCCAAAAAAGTAGGGACGCTGTGCGGTATATAAAAAAAAGAAAGAAAGCAATTATGTGCATGTCATGTAAACCCTATATTTAATTGAAAATGGTACAAAGACAACATATCAAATGTTGAAACTGATAAATTTTATTTATTTTTTTTTAAATATATGAATGCAACGTGTTCCAAAAAAGTTGGGACGGGGGCATGTTTACCACTGTGTTGCATCACCTCCTCTTTTAACAACACTCTGTAAGCGTTTGGGAACTGAGGAGAACAATTGCTGTAGTATTGAATGTGAAACTTTTCCTGTTCTTGCTTGATATAGGATTTCAGCTGTTCAACAGTTTGGGGTCTCCTTTGTCACATTTTTCTTTTCACAATACACAAAATGTTTTAAGTGGGTGACAGGTCTGGACTGCAGGCAAGCCAGTTTAGCACCTAGACTCTTATATTACAGAACCATTGTTGTAATATGAGCAGAATGTGGTTTGGCATCATCTTCCTGAAATAAACAAGGCTTTCCTTGAAAAAGTCGTTGTCTGAATGGCAGAATATGTTGCTCCAAAACATGTATATATCGTTCAGCATCAATGGTGACTTCACAGATGTGCATGTCACCCATGCCATGTGCACTAATGCACCCCTATACCATCACGAATGCTGGCTTTTGAACTATGCGCTGATAACAAGCTGAATGGTCTTTAGCCCAGAGGACACAGTGTCCATGATTTCAAAAAAAAATATCAAATTTTGATTCGTCAAACCGCAGGACACTTTTTCACATTGCCTCAGTTCATCTTAAATGAGCTCAGGCCCAGAGAAGGTAGCAGCATTCCTGGATCCTGTTTATATATGTTTTATTCTTTGCATGATTTTTAACTTGCATTTGTGGATGCAGCGATGAACTTTGTTCACAGACAGTGGTTTTCAGAAATGTTCCTGAGCCCATGCAGTGTTTTCCACTACAGAATTGTGTCAGTTTATAATGCAGAACTGCCAGAGTTCCCGAAGATCACGACCAGCCATTATTGGTTGTTGGCCTTGTCCCTTGCTTACAGAGATTTCTCCAGATTCTCTAAATCTTTTAATGATATTATGTGCCGTAGATGATGAAATCCTCAAGTTCTTTGCTATTTTATGATGGGAAACGTTATTCTTGAATTGTTGCACTATTTGGCCGCACAGTCTTTCACAAAGTGGTGAACACCTCCTCATCTTTACTTCTGAAAGACTCAACCTCTCTGGGATGATCTTTTTATACCTAATCATGTAACTGACTTGTTTCCAATTAACCACCAGGTGTTTTTTTGAAAGTATTACATAACTTTACCAGTCTTTTGTTGCCCCGTCTCAGCTTTTTTGAAACATGTTGCTGGCATCAAATTCAAAATGGGCATATATGTTTAAAAAAAAAACTAAAATTTATCAGATTCAATATTTGTTTTTGTACTATTTTCATTGGGGTTGTAATATCTGTCTCAGGATCTGTTTTCTTTTAACTTGTTTTCTTTTAAAATGTATTGTCATGGCATGTCCTGAATCAGCCCTGATATGCTGTCTGGCTTTAGAACATTCTGTAGCAGCACAAGGTATGTCTTCCTTTATTTCCCACCCATTGTCATTCTTGTTAAACTGATAAAGCCGTGCTGTAGTCTTCCATGGAATGGCTTCCGTCATGAAACATGAATGCAGCTTAAAAGATTTTTACATTGTGATTATATCAGTTCTTAAAACAAAAAACAATGCATAGCTAAAGTAGCTGTGGCCTTTAGTCTACTTTACATTAAGTCTACGTAGTTCAAGGTTAAACTTCAGCTGTTTTGTTACTGTTAACATGCGAGTTATTAAACCTATAGCCAAAATTAACAAACCAAACAAAATTAACTAAACCACACCAACAACTATTGAACCCTACAAAAAACTTCCAAATCATGCCAAAAACCAAACCATATCAAGAACTTCCAAACCTCACCAAAAACTAAAAAACCATACCAAAAACTACTAAACCACACCAACAACTACCAAAGTATACCATCAACTACTAAACAAGATTAAAACCTACCAAACAATACAAGCAACTACCAATCCAGACCTAAAACCCACCAAACTATACCCAAAACTACCAAAACATTCCTCTGCATTTTCAGAAGTATGTAGTATAATGTAGTTGAGCTACGTAAACTTACAGTGAATGCATATATATTTTCTGTACTCTTTCTTTAGTCTAATGATCTGCAGAAGAAGCTGGGTAAGTTGGAAGAAAAGTTCAAACATGAGATGCAAGCCAAGGATGAACTGGAAAGCAAATGCAGGTACAGCTGCACATACACAGTCACATTCAGTTTGTGCAGAACTATTTCATTGAGAATGCATTGTGTGCATAATTCCCCCAGTTATTTTCTGACATATTCACAACAAACTGTTAAAATGACTCATTTTTACCGTTTCTATCTCACCAGAACTGCAAATGATCGACTAGACAAACTGTCCAAGGAGCTCGAAGAGGAGGTAAGAGACTCCACAGATCCTTTTTACATGGCCATTTCCTGACCTGTCTTTATTATTAAGAATTAATCAAGATATTTTTGCTGTTGTCATTGAAGTGGAGAAAGTGTAATTTTTCAAGATATGGGCCCTTTAAAATATGTACTCAGGGTCTTCTTGGAATAATGGCTCATGCTAGCTCTATTTTGAGCTATTTTGTAACGAGAAATACTGAACCTGTGATATCGGCTGTGAGTTTTTTCACTCTCATGGTGTTATTTTAACATTTGTACAAATGTTTAACAAAGCTACAACTCTGTACTGGTGTTTACTGTTAGATTCAGAAGCACTTCATTGACTAATAGAAGAAGCATGCCAGGAATTTGCTTTGGCATTGTAGTGCCAGCAAGGACATGTTTGAATAGAACTTATATTCATTCATAATTCAGAGAACAGATAAGCTGGTGAAACATTCAGCCCATTGTTGGCACAGTGCTCCACTCAGTTATAGTTATTAAGTAGCATCATACTGGCTAGGTGGTGCGACAACAGTGGAAACCCCCTCGATATTCTGGTTCTTAGTGTTTCTTACAACCAGGAAATGTCAGGTGAGTGAGGAATGTCTGCTTTGAACTGAGGAATGTTTGTATGCTCACAATAGCTTGCTACAAGGAAGTTCTAAGTCATTCTAGAGAATGTTGCCAAATATTGCCATACCAAATCTCTTTTTCTTTTTTTTTCTTTTTTTTTGGAATGGACCAATAAAAATGGCCCCTGCCAAGTTCCCATTTTGGAGATAATAGACTTTGTGATGACAGTGATGATGTGAATGTTATGAACATGATGTAGCAGATGTTCATACTGTTGTATGCAAATGTTTGAGCACCCCTGGCAAAGTGACGTTTTGTTGATTTTGTGAAAATAAGTTGACACTTCTTCTACATCTACAGAGAACACACTTTTGCACGTTTTAATGCACAGTTATTGTATATTTGCTGAAATTAACATATTGGGAAAAATACACCAGAAAGTGTTGCCTGTGTTTATACTGTATGTTTAAAAAAAAAGACATTGTGGACTAATAAGTGCAGAAAAATGCCGTATTTGAGTTTGTTCTCTGTAGAGGACGTGTTAACTTTAAACTTAAATTTCCCTTTAATGCCAAAGTCAGTGAAAGAGGGTTGGGCTGGTTTATGCTTAATATTTTCTGTATGGTACTGCATAAATCTTATTAAGCAGCTTTCAGAGGTTTTTATCCCCTGATGTTGGATTCAACACTGATCTCAGTTTGGAAATTGAAAGCCCATTTTCCTTTCAACAGAGCCATTTGGCTACAGCACTGTTTCCACTGGCCGTTCCAATCTTTTTTTAAGATTTGACAGTGTGTAGTTTGTTGAGAATGTAATTAAATCTCTGTTGCCAAAAGTGTAGTAAGACACTTACAATGTATGAATTCCCACTGAACAACACTGTGCTCTCTCTCTCTCTCTCCGAGTAGATGAGTGCGAGGCACAGGGCGGAGGACTCTTTGAGGAAGCTGGAGAGAGAGAAAGCTCTGCTGCAGCACCAGAACACAGAGAGCCTGAGAAAGGCTGATCTGGAGACAGAGCGAAAGCGAGGCTTAGAGAATGAAGGTGAGAACATTTACTGATTGTGTATGTTTTTTTGACATACTAAATACAGACTAATCTGTAAGATGTATACTGTATATAGGGCTGCACGATATGGTTGCTGCTGGATTTCACAGTGCTGATATTACAAGTGATGAGTTATGAGTAAAATTGTAGGCCTCTGACTGGTTGTGCTAGAAGAACAGGTTTTTTTTTGGCTGACTAACCTCTATCTCTTTTAACATTATGATAGCGCCACTCAGCATTGTGCAAAATAAAAAGAAATGAAATACTAACTGCTACTTACATCAGTACTGCAAAAATATTTTTTGTGCACTGAAATGCTGAGAAACAGTCAGCACTACCTGAACAGCCTTTTCTTATGTATATCTTCATATCTGATATAAGCACATATAAATTAACAAATATGTATTATCCTTTAAAAACTCCTTATGATGATGCAGGTTTGTTGTGACAGTAGCCAGCACTGCTTCACACACTTAGCACACAGTACTAGCTGTGAGAATAATCATAACGGTTGATGCATTTTTACATGCTTGTAGTTCAGGATGGAGTAGTTTTGAGTTTGCACTTGTGTTTTGTAATTGGCCATTTAGCAGAATGGCTAAGTTACTCTTCATGTGGAAGAGCACTCATTTAAGTGCTAATGTTCTTCCAATCTAATTACATCACTCTGGTGCTGAACTTGTGAGGTAATATGATCCATTCTGTTGTTGCAGCTCTTAATGATGTGTTTAGCTCAGAAAACAATAAAAATATGATTTACTGTGCAGCCCTACACTGTTCTTATCTTAATATTGTAAGATTGTGCAGAATATTAATTCACTGTTATACTAATGAAAAGTGATATCTATGTTGGATTATTTGAGTATACTCAACTAGCATCTGTAAACTAAATTTTAGAGTTAGCGTTAAGTATACAACTGGGACACACTGCACACCAGACAAGTTTTGAACTTTGACTCAACTCTTTGACTTCTTTATTGCTTTATATGACCAGTAAATCACATGCTTGTTTTGAATGATCAGCTAACAGCCATTAAAGTTACCATGCCAATCCGGTGCACTCCACATTCCCCGCTTATATTTTCATACATCCAAAACCTATTAATGTTGTGACTGCTGTGTTGTGCAGTGAGCAGTCTGAAAGAGCAGCTAGCTGAGCTGAAGAAGAAGAGCTACAACTCTCAGATCTCCACTGAGAAGAACATCCACCTAGAGAGACAGGTCAGTGCCTGCTGCAACATTTCAGAGCCTCAGGAATAAATGCACTCTATTAAGCTTTATTTCAGCTGAATTCATTTTACTTGAAGAGGTAATATATTTTAAGTGATTACTGATGAGATTGAAATGGATTTGTGAATTGTTGAACCTACAGCACCTTCAGTGGTAGCAGTCCTGTTTGTATCAAGCTGACATTAATGTAATAACAAAGCCTGGCATTTTACCTGGTAAAGCTAATTCAGCATGCATAATGCTTTATTTGAACTCACATTGAGTTCCACCTTCAGTACAAACAGTGCAATGTTTAATACATGATGTAAGACACACATGGGGACTTAAAAAGCAGCTGATAAAACATTAACTGAACTTATTGCTCTTCCTCACCATCTCTCTCTTCTCTTTCCTTCACTCCTTCTCTCTGTGCAGTTGGAGGAGGTGAGTGCTAAGCTGCAGGTGGAAGTGAAGGAATCTGAGCGTCTGAAGAAAGCTCAGGGTGAGGCTGTGAAGCAGGCCCAGCAGCAGGAGCTCTCTCTGAGGGAGCTGCAAGAGCGGCTAACCCAGCTGGAGAGCAGCAAGCTGGGGCTGGAACAGGAAAAGCTCAGCCTACAGGACGCCCTGGAGACCGAGAAGAGGGAGCGCAGCCACAGCTCCGAAATCATCACCGACCTGCAGGGTGAGTGAAGGAGGATGTGAGTGATGGAGAGAGTGAGGGAAGGAGCGAATAAGACATAAACACAAAGAGAGTTGGCTGAGTAAAGGAGGGAGGGAGTGAGTATGTGAACAAGGGAGGGAGCGAGGGAGGACTCGAGTGAGCAGAAGAGAGAGAATAAAGAAGGGAAAGAGTGAGTAAGAGGAGGAATGTGGGGGGAGTGTGTGAATGAGTGAAGGAGATAATGACTGAGTGAGTGAGAGAGGGCAAGAATGAGAAAGGGAAGGAAGGAGTGAATAAGACAAGGAGAGTGAGGGAATGAGTGAGTCAGGCAGTGAGTGAAAGAGGAAGTAAAGGAGTTGAGAATGAGTGAAGGAGGCAGTGACCGAGTGAGGGAGTGAGTGAATGAGATTGAGTGAAGGAGGCAATGACCGAGTGAGGGAGTGAGTGTGGGAAAGAACGAGGGAGGAAAGGAAATAATTAATAAGACAAAGAAAGTGAGGGAATGAGAAATGGAAAGCAAGAGGAAGGCAGCGAAGGAATGAGATAGGGAGTGAGCAGGAAAGAGGGAAGTAAGCAAGTGTGAGGGAAAAAGTGGAAGATAAAGGTAGGAAGTATGTATGTAAAGCAGACAGTGTACTTTAAACGGCAATCAGGCTGCCGTAAGTGCACTTAAAAAGAATTCTACGAACATCTCGGCACAGCTAGATGCATGCTCCATGCGTTCTACCAATCACAGTTAGGGGGAGGTCTCAGAACAAACAATGCAGTGATTAGGACCAATCACAGTCAGGGGGAGGTCTCAGCATGAACAACAAAATGGTTAGGACCAATCACAGGGAGAGCTCTCAGAACAAACAACACAGTTATTAGGACCAATCACAGTCAGGGGGAGGTCTCAGAATAAACAGTGTAGTGGTTAGGACCAATCACAGTCAGGGGGAGGTCTCAGCATGAACAACACAGTGATCAAGACCAGTCACAGTCAGGGGGAGGTCTTTTGGACTAGTCCTGAAATGCATTTTCCTTTCCATGGAGAATTCCCCTCAGAATGCTTTGCAGTCCAGGACTCTGGCTAATTCCTCTCTGAGAAACTGACCGTCTGAGTGTATACCTGCCTGGAGTTCTTAGAATGTTATTAGAAATAGTTTTTAAACTCCTCTAATGATCACTAATCTCTCTGGCCTGATAGGTGTGTGTAAAAGCAGAGTGTGTATAAGGTTGGCTCTAGTGCTGAGTGTATTGCCTCCTCCTTCTCTGAGACACACACTGGACCCTTGTCTCTCCAGACTGTGTGCTGCTGTTGTGTTTGGGTGGAGTTTCTCCTGTGGAGAGTAAACACTGGCTCAGTGGTATTTTCAGCCCACAGTCCAGAGGCAGGTGGCTGACGTCATGTGTCAGACCTGAGAGAACATTCCCCCATTGGTCTTCTCTGTGTCCTACACACCTCTGAGGCCATTGGTGGGTTAGATTTACTCACTTTCTCTTCTCTCTCTCTCTCTCTCTCTCTCTCTCTCTCTCTCTCAGCTCGTGTCTCTGGGTCTGGAGGATGAGTTGAAGCAGATGAAAAGTTCTCTTTCTAAGGCTGAGGGAGAGAAGAGACAGCTACAGGAAGAACTGACAGACCTGGAGAAGGTACGTCCATCTGTGTTTGTGTATCTGTGTGTGCAGTGAGTGAATCAGGATGCATTGTGTGTATGTGAACAGTATATGTGTGTTTTTCATACCTTTTCTGGACGAAAACATGCTAAGTAGAGCTAACATAGCTTGTCAGGTCTAAAATTTTTCTTTACACACACTTTTTCATTGTTTAAAACTGAAAGACCATTAAAACATTTCTTTCTGGTTGCTTCGATTAAGTGTTGATGTAGCTGGAATGAAAGAATGGCTCTATATCCTCTCATAACTGTTTGCTGTGTTGGCGTTTGCAGCGGTCCGGTGGGCAAAGTGGGACAGCAACTTCAGCCCTCATTAAATGGGCCGCTGCCTGCTCCGCTCCACCCAGCATCTCTAAACTGTTAGGGCTACAACAGTGTACAGCTGACAGAGAGCTGTCAGAAGGGCAGAGCTAGTAAAGGTTCCACCATTGTATACGTTACACACAGTGAGCGCAAGTTGCATCGTGTCTTAGTAAACGCCACGTGGGATATCGCGCCAAAGAGTGATAAAATAGAGATGTACTTTCTGTATCCACAAGTGACCACAAGTGTCCTCAGTAACAACAGCTACAACAGATTGTAGTGACATTTTTATTTTAAGTATAGATATGCTATGCAATAACATACCTAAGACCTGGTTTAAGTCCAGATAACATTCCATTTAAACAGGTTTCTCTGCTCTTGCTGCTCTGTAAAATAGGTCCTGCATAGGTAAATGGAGCGCACCTCTTGTGTCGTGCCATATGTCACAAGCATATCACGGCATCTTCAGGAATTTGCGCATAACTGAGGTTGATGGAAACACTGTTTTTGTTTTACCAACTTAATGTTTGCAAATTGTTTGAATGGAAACCCTGCTCTCTCTCTCTCTTTCTCTCTCTCTCTCCCTATCTTTCTCTCCCCTGTCTGTCTGTAGGTGAGGAGTCAGCAGGAAATAGACCTTTCCTTCAAGCTCAAATCTGTCCAGCAGCGTTTGGAGCAGGAAGAGGAGGAACATAAAGCCACTAAAGCTCGTCTTGCTGACCACAGCAAACTCAACCAGTCCATCGAGGAGGCCAAGTCTGAAGTGCTGAGAGGTGAGAAGCCTCCAAATGCTGTAAAGATGCTTCCTCTCAATGAAATAAATAAACATCTTCGGTTTAGCGTCGAGCATTGCCTCGTATTTCAAAGCGGCTTTATTTACACTGCCCATCAAGAGTTTGGGAACTGACACATGGATGAATATAAAAGGTCCAAAATTATTTCAGATAAAATCTTTCAGTTGCTTAAATTACAATGAAAGATTTTTTTTTCCTCATAGAGAAATCTATGAAATCTGTTTAAGTAAACAAATGTATATGCTACAACAATAGCAGTGTACAAATGTCATGTGTATGCCTGTGTGTGTGTGTGCAGACATGGAGCGTAAGCTACAAGAGGAGCGCCTGGCTAAGCAGCAGCTAGAGGGTAAACTGATGCAGATGGAGAAACATCACTCAGTTTTAGACTGCGACTACAAACAGGCCCAGAATGAGCTGCAGGAGCTGCGCTCACACAAAAACAAACTCACTGAGGAGGTCTGTCTCTCTCTCTGTCTGTCTTTTTTTGTTAAGTTTGTCTGAAGCAGGAGCCTGCATTTGTCTTTTTGCACTCTACATGTTGGCTGTGTTTAGTTTATTCCTAGAGAACTCATCATAGAGAAATACTATACTGTAGCAGCGATGCATGTGTATTTACATATTTTTGCTGTGCGTGATGTGGAAGTGTTTTGTTTGAACAAGACTTCAGACTACCGGGTGATGTTGCAAGATGTTTTCATCTGGGAGAGAGTTGTTATGACTTGAATGATATTTTTCTTTCAATGGAGAATCTCCTGTCAGAATGCTGTATTTCCTTCTCTATAATTTTACACACCCACATGTGATTTTCTCACACTGCCTGGCATCATACTTCCTCTCAGAGAACATGGACAAAATGTCTGTCGATGTTTGTTTTCAATATGGTACATTGTAGCTGTTCTATCACCTGTTATCAAAAATTTGTACCATTATTTGTAACTTTTTTAAAGATTTAGCAGAATCAATATATCCAACAGAATTAGTTACCTACCCTTTAGCGTTCAATTCAAAAACTTTCCTCAACTTGAATGATAAAATTATCTATTCAAATAGTTTTGGATAGTTATTGGAAATTTAAAACAGTTTTTGTCAGTTATCAGTTAATATGTTCATCATTTACATCCTTATTTGCATTAGAATTAGAGAGTGTAACATATACTCAGCAAACTCTTGTGTGTTTGATTGTAGGTGGATGTGCTGACTGTGCGTGTGGAGCAGGAGACTCAACGCAGGAATCTGTCTCAGGCTGATCTGAAAGCTCAGAGACAGGAGGTCAGCACACTGCGCTCCTCAGAAAAACAACTCAAACAAGAGCTGAACCACCTACTGGAGCTCAAACTCAGCCTGGAGAAACACAACCAGGAGCTGCGCAGGTGTGTATGTGTGTGTACTGGACCTTGTTCTTGATTAATGTGTTCGCTTATGTTGTGTAAAGCAGCATCTGAGCTGGATTAGTTTTACCAGAGGAGGTTCTGTGATATACCCAAACTTCTCATGGATATGCCACTTTCAATAACAATAACAATAACAATACATCACATAGTCGATTAGCAGATTTTATTATTCCATTCATGTGAGGTGGACTGGAACATGACTGCTACTACAGAGGGAGCTCTATGTTCCCCCAGGTACAAAGCCATTGTCTGAGCTGAACAATAATACACATTGCAAGTTTGTACTGTGTTTAAATCATGGCTCTCGTCAGGTAAAACTAATCTGGTGTAATTGGGCTTAAAGGCCCAATTGAAAAAAAAAGGTAAAGATGTAAGTTTTTTTTTATGTCCAATCAGGGAGAGAGAAGATTCTGAACTCCATCTAAAGGAGTTAAAGGACCAGCTGGAGGCGGAGCAGTATTTCACAGTATGTCACATTTCTGTGGCCTTTGTGTGTGTGTGTGTGTGTGTGTGTGTGTTAAGGGTGTTCCACAAAGTAATATCCGACCAGTGTTGGGATGTAACAAAATATATGAATATATAAATAAGTATTTAGAATATATGTTCAGAATACAGAAATTAAGTATCTGTATTCAGTCCAAGTTACATTTTGTAAAGGCAGCGTTCAGAATACAGATACTTTTTTCATTTTAGAAGATAACTTTGTGAATACTTACTTACATTAAAAAAAGTATACCATTTTTAAAAGAAACACCATCAGCACTCATTTATTAACTATTTTAAAATTAGCATGATGTGTAAAGTCAAACTATAAAGAAGAACACAAAAACAGCTAGTTCCTGCTAAAAAACCTACGTAAACTGATAATGGGATGATCAATTATTAATCTCAGTGTTACTGAGCTCTTCTAAAGCCTGAGAAGACTGATAAGGTGATGAGCCAGTTATTAATCTCAGCATTATTTAACACTTTTGAGGGATAATGGAGCTCATTAGTCTCCTCAGTAGTGGACATGCTCACAAGTGATAAGCTTGGCATTGGGGTTGTACTGGACTCATGCATGCATTTCATGACAGTGGAATTGTGGGAACAGCAGTGAATGGGAGCCCAAATAATGTTGAGGATTGTGTAACTTTATTTGAGTTAAGGTAACTTTTTAAGTTAATTTTTCATGAAACTTATTACATGATGAAAATGTCCAAGCAGTAACAGCAAGGAACAGTGTAAATTGAATAAAACATTACAATAGCAGTTTTTCTCATGTGCCTCATCAGTATGTATTCTAAATGTATTATAGCATTTTCTGAATACTGTTTTATGTACTGTAATAGAAAATTTAAGCCTGAAGTGAAGATTTCCCTGTCGGAAATCTTCCTAACCTCCTGTCCTTTTGGACAGGCTTGACTTTGGGCTTAAGTTAATCTAAGAAAATCCTAATTAGTAAAATATCACACAGGTGGGTAAAATGTTTTTGTGCTTGCAGAACCTGTATAAGACCCAGATTCGTGAGCTGAAGGAGGAATGTGATGAAAAAATGAAACTGTACCAGGACGCACAGCAGAGACTGGAGGATCTACAGGAAGAGAGGTGTGTATGTGTGTGTATGTGAGCAGACCAGTGCTCTCTCAATGTTTTCCTTTTTCTGGAATAGAAGCCCCCTGGAGTTTAATGCCATGCCTAAATCTAAAACATCTGGCTCTAATATACAAATGCCACTAATAGACCTAATTAGCTGGATCAGTTTGTTCTGTTCTCTCAGAAGGGCTAGAGGGTTAGGCAGTGCCAGTACACACAAGGCACAGGATTGCACAATTGTCTAGAACTGATGTTTTACCAGACATTTAAATCTTATAAGTTCTAAAATCTATTTTAACAATGTGAAGTCATCTAAAAATGTCTTTTTTCGGTTGGTTGTTACAGTTAGAAGTAGCATTACATTCTAAGGTAATTCAGCAACCAAACATATACAGCTGTTAGTGGCCCTGTGGTCAGAAAGTGACCACTGATGAAGGGCTACAGGGTGACAGAAATTATAAAAAAGCCAAACACACTGAAAAGACAATGCAATTGTTGTGCAGTCTCGAAAAGTGTATCATGGGTATGTCCAGGGTATATAAGGTTTGATTTTTAATCTGTTGGAATCAAGTAGGTGTTAATAATTACCATGTGAGTACATTTTGTGGTGGAAATAGTACTGTTTTTCCTTCATTAAGATATTAAAAACCATTTGAATTTGATTTTTTAAACTGTACAGCAACCCTGAAGCACAAATTTTCACTCACTACGAGCCGTTCCAGACTACATAATCTATATTTTAGATTCATAGCTGCAGACAATCCTTAGAGTTACTATGTGAATAATAAGCCTACTTAAGTATCTCCCTCCAAATTTTTATCAGCTTACTGCGGTTTAAACTTACAACCATTGTAAGTAGTCTTTAGCTGTTTAGTTAAACTGTGTCTGCTGGAGCAAGTGATTGAGCGTATGCTGCAGCTTTGGGTACTTGTCATCAGAAATGTACTGAAAGTGCCATCTAGTGCCACTCATTGTTCATTACACGTCACATTTTAAAGGTTTGCAATGTATTATTGCAATGTTTCCCACTAGTGCTCCTAAAGTACCTCTGCTGTGCATGTTGGGTGCCTGATCCAGCTTATAACTACCCTTCCTGAGTTGAAGTAGGTGTGCTAGAGAGGGAAAAATGTGCAGAGTAAAATGTGTAGAAGAGGGGTACTATAGGACCAGGGTTGGGAACCACTGCATTAACGAGTATACTCTAGTGGGCAGTGATACAAAAGTTGTCCAGTCAGTTGCTAGCACATGATCACATACTGAAATATGTGTATTTGTGTGTGTGTGTGTGTGTGTGTGTGTGTGTGTGTGTGTGTTTAGGGACTCCCTGGCCGCTCAGCTGGAGGCGAGTCTAACAAAGGCGGATTCGGAGCAGCTGGCACGCTCCATCGCTGAGGAGCAGTACTCAGACCTGGAGAAGGAAAAAATCATGAAAGAGCTGGAGATCAAAGATATGATAGCAAGACACCGGCAGGAGCTCAGCGACAAGGACAATACTATCAGCTCGGTGAGAGAGAGAGAGAGAGAGAGAGAGAAAGAGAGAGAGAGAGAAATCAGCTCATCAGGTTGACATATCTGCACCTAAGAGTGTATCATGCTGAGGTTTTTAAACACTCTGCACCCTCAATTACATTAGACACATGTTGGTACACTACGGGTACAGAGATTATAGCTCAGGGGTGTCCACTTCAGGCCCTTAAAAGCCAGAGTCCAGCACATTTTGGTAATTTTCCTGGTCAAACTTACTTACTAAACCTGGTCTTTAACTGAATCAGGTGGGGTTGAGCATGAAAATCACCAAAATGTGCTGGACTAAAGCCCTACAGGACTGGAGTTGTCATTGTCCACTCTGTTATAGTTCATTCTTTTCCATAGACAGTTTGTGTTAGCTGTTCCCTAGCCTTTTATCAGTGATCAGTTTGTGACCACAGAGGTGCTCTTAGTTACAAACATATGGTCGGTGTACATGATAAAATGTACACCGACCATATAGATGAATGTAGGTAGAGTGTAGCTGGAACTAATGTTTTAGGACCCAACTTTTTTTTTCTCGTTTTCTGTGCTCTTTGTATGATCAGCTAGAGGAGTCCAACCGCACGCTAACTGTGGATGTAGCCAATCTGGCCAATGAGAAAGAGGAGCTCAATAATCAGCTCAAAGAGCTTCAGCAGCGTAAGTGCACCGTTTTCTCCTAATGTTCTGTTTTAGTTAGCTAACCTTTTTGACTGATCTTTTTTGGGCATGCATTTAAAAACCAAAAGTACAATTTTATAATGGGTTCTCTGTTTAATGGGAAGCCAATGCAAAAATTCTAAAGCTGGAGTGATATGTAAGCATTAACGTATGTGCAGTGCAATTCTGACCATACCGAACTCTGTATTCTCCTAAGTGGAGGACTTGCAATATTTATTAACTGCTAAAAAGATTGGTTTACAAGTAGAAGGAGTAGTAGTGTCAAATGACTAAAAGGGTCCACAGAAAAGCATTTGTGTATAACTATATAAAACGTATTATAATTTATCAAATATTGCCCAAAAGAAGCATAAAAATAAGAAACAGTATATGGCCTAATATAGATCCCAGGGGGACACCTGAGCACTAAAAGGTGAAGAATGTCCACCTAAGCTTACATATTCCTTACACTCAGTCATATAGGACTTGACCTAGTCTAGTACAATGCCAGAAATCCCTATGGCCTGTGTATATGAAGGTCAGCTGCTGAACTGCAAATAAGTCTGTAGCTGTCTGGCAACAGCCTTTAGCTAAGAAAGGCAAGTTGGAGATTGGCCTGTAGTTTAGTAAACCAGGGGTAAAGATCATGTTTCCTCAGCAGAGGTTTCAAGAAGGTATTTTAAAAAGTCTGTTAATGATATCGGTAATGACTGGGCACATTGCTTTAAACAAGCTTACAGTAATGTAGTTTATAGGGCATCTAGAGTGGAGGTAAAAGGCTCCAATTTAAAAACAGTTCTGGACTCTACAGACTTATTAACTGCAGCAAAACCACTAAATGAAGAATTATGGGCTGTAACAGGAACAATGTCCCAAGGAGAAAAAGAAGTGTTCAGTAACATTAGTCATGTTTCGCCAAACGTTATCTATCTTTGTTTAAAATAAATCAAGAAAACAATGATGGACGTCAATCGAATTAGCCATTTTGGGTTCATCTGAGTAAAAAGCTAATTGTGGAAAATAAATGTCTGGTAGTATATCTATTTCTCTCAATTAGCACAGAACAATATTTGGATCTTGCTTCTCCCTGTCAGAGAATAACTGTGCTGATGTTCTCTATAAGCCAATTGAAGGACTAGGGAAGTCTTCCTCCATTTGCGTTCAAGCCTGCGGCCCTCTGCTTTTAAAACCCTTAGCTGGGAAGTGAACCATGCAAGTGAGGGAAAGGGTACGAATTTTCTCAGGGGATAGCTCATAGAAGATGTTATGTAAAACTTGATTGTTTGATTCAACAGACTCATCAAGTGTGAAAGCATTAAAGGGGGAAGGGGGCAGACAGGGCCACAGACAGTTTTCAGAGCAGCTGAAAGATGGTTCACATCAGTATTTCTAGTGTTACGAAAAGTTACAGTGCAGCTTTTCTGCTTTTCTTGTAGGAAACCAAGCATTTTATACAATTTTTTTATTCTGCTGTTGGGTTGCATGTGCAGTACCATTCAGAAGTTTAGACACCTGATTTAATGTATATTTTTCATAAGCTTAAAGGCATTTTGAGCTAAAAGTTTTTGCTTAAAAGCTTGGAACCGATTCTAAGACAATTTGAGAAGGTGAAGTTTACAATTTCCAAGAAATAAAATGTCCCCTGTTCAAGTGTTCAGCATGTGTGGAAGTTCAAGCCTATTGGAAAAGCTTCTCAGGTAGCTCCTCATTAAGCTGCTACAGAGAATACCAAAAGTCTATAAAGCTGCATTAAGTAGTGAAAGGAGGGAGTATTTTAAAGAATCTCACATATAAGTTCCTGAAACTAAGAACACAAGAAAACATTTTTAATAAATAGACAGGTCTAAAGCAGTGACCAATCTACTGGTACTGTATGTTGAGTGAGTGTAGATGAAAATTAGACTGATGTTTAGTGTTTGTTTGTTGAATGCAGAGTTGCTAAAGACTAAAGAAGACGAGAAGCAGCTGAGCCTTATAAGGATGTCCTTTGAGAAGCAGCTTCAGTCAGAGAGAACACTGAAGATCCAGGTGGGTGTTGTTTTGTATGTAAACACATAAAATAGCAGGTATTTCTTTGTTTAACACCCTTTGACACAATGGATTTAAAGCCCCAGAGAACCTTCTTTTCTGTCCATGTAGGTTAACCCTTGAATGTCCAGGGTCCACCGGTGGGCCCAAAGTTTCATTATTTATTTATAGTATATTTAATTATTTCTGTCTTGTTTTTTTCAGTCTTCACTGGTTTAATATACCACTCAATTTCAGTATTATATAAACATTTTTTACGTTTTACACTGTGTTCCCTGGGACGTGTAAGTTTACTTTCGGAACTTAAAATGGTTGTGCTTTCTTTCCAGTCGTATTACAGCTGTGGATTGTTGGTTTTAGGTGTGTAATGTTTTTTTCCTGTTTTTAGGCCGTTAATAAGCTGGCTGAGATCATGAACAAGAAGGAATCGGCGCCCAGTGGCCGCCGTGGCGACGACATCGAGCTGCGCAGGAGGGAGAAGGAAAACAGGAAGTTGCAGCTGGAGCTGCGCTCCGAGAAAGAGAAACTCAACAGCACCATCATCAAATACCAGAAAGAGATCAACGAGATGCAGGCTGTGAGTGAGCATGCCACCTCTGATACAAGCAGAATACAACCTAAGCACGACTTAAATACAACCAAAACACCTTACACAACCATTCAATATTTTATAATCACTTCATATTAATAACTGTTATTCAGTAATAACCTTATTCAATATACACTGTAGACTGAAATGTTGTAAACTGCAAAACTTAAACCAACAGTTTCACAATTGAAAGCAAGTTGAGGACAATAAGAATTTCTTAAATTTTTTACATCATGAAAACACAGCAAAAACTTTAATTATCTATTTATTTGTCACAAAATTACTATAAATAGCTATTTGATCAGTGAGATTTGGTCACTGCTTTTTAAAAAAGAGGCGTATTAATTTTATCGTAGGTTGGTTATTGATGCAATACAGCTTTATTTATGTGCAATTATTATGGAATCTATGGAGTTCTGTTTTTTTGAAATGTCTTTTTTACTGCGTCTACAAATGGTTTGAAACTAATAGAATATTAACATCATGTTACAGTCATTTTATGCTTGTACAGTCATATGCAAACATTTGAACACCCTGCCATATCATTTTCTAATTGAAAATACATCCTCCAAAAGGAAAAAATTTTATTGGCATTTGTTGGCAAATTTTAGTGCACAATTTCTAATTAGTTGCTGAGTTTAACATATTGGAAAAAATATAATCTAAAATGTGTTGTAACTTTTGCACAGGCCATGTTTTTTTTTTTTCCTCAATATTTTAAATTCAGCATATAAACAGCAATTCTGCATTAAAACGTGACCAGGGACACCAGAACTTTTGCATATGATGTTATCTGCAACAACACTATCTTTATATTAATATATATATAAATAATGTTTTTTATTTACATCAAATGAGTTCTTTTAGAATCTTCTAATTTCAATTCCAATGAATTCCTACTAATCCCGACTGCTTTCTGGCTGTGTATGTCCATTTTTGTCTCTTGTGTAGTCGATAATGGAGGACTCTCAGGTGCGTTTAGAACTGCAGATGGCTCTGGACAGCAAGGACAGTGATATAGAGCGTCTGCGCAGTCAGCTGACCTCTCTCAGCATCCACTCTCTGGACACCACCAGCATCAGCAGTACAGGCAACGAGCTGGACAATGAGCTTTACCCAGGTACCACTGCTGCATCTCATGCATACATTAGACTGCGGCACCAAAAAAACACACACATATACAGTTGTGTGCAAAAGCTATGAAAATAATTTAACACATCCTCTACAGAGAACACACTTCTGCACTTTTGTTGAATTTATCATATTGCAAAGAATATGACACATTCTATGTTGTATATTTTATCTTAAACTCAGCAAATAAATAAAAATTATGCACTAAAATTAGCAGAAAATGCCATATTTAAGTTTGTTGCCTGTAGAGGATGTGTTACCTTAGAAAATCAACAAAACAGGGGGTGTTCAAACTTTTGCATATGACTGTATACAAAAATGCGGCAACCCACCATTCCCACCTGCATTTTTTTCTTCTTTACCTCTATTTTTATGTTCATCTATCTTTTTCTTCAGTTATCCTCTTTCTTTCATTCCAGATTTCTCATCTTACTCATAATCATTTTTCTCTTGCACATGTCTGTCCACTGAATCACTGCTTTTAATGTAAGTCTTTTATTCTTTTCCTTTTTAACTGTCACTCTCCACTCTCCACTCCCCCCCCCCGACCCCACCCCCCATGGTGGCACTGTAGTACGCATCACACATTCACAAACCTCGGAGTCCATGTCGTTCACATACCAGCGAAGCTCCAAGTCGGTTAGTATCGACACTCGGCCGTGCCGTATCACCCCCCTCTTCCCCTCCGACTCTGAGGAAGAGGAAGAGGACGAGGAAGTGCAGCGGCCTCGACTGGCCCTTACCTACGAGCGGCCTGCTGACTGCGAGGCTGCAGGTGACCCTGCATGGAGACCGAGATAGGCACACACACACATACACAACCATTAGTGTATGCCTCCATGTACAGTCAAAGCGTTGGACTCATCTATTCCTTTACTTTGTTTTCCACATTTTAAAGTAGAAGGATATATGTTGAGTAGCAGGGTGCTATGAAATAACACAAGTGGAATGATTCAATGACCAGAAGAGTATTGAATCAAAATGTATATTTTAAATTCTTCAAAATAGCCCCCCCCCACCTTGTCACTGCAAAAAATCATTCCTTGACAAGTGAAATTATTTTAAATCTAGTCAAAATGTTATTTGAGATTGATGTAAGCATTTTATAAGATTAAGTAATTTATTTCTACTTGTTTTAAGTAATTTTATATAGTGAAAGTGTCTTGTTCCACTGACAGATAATCAGACTTGTTTCAAGCATTATTTCTTTAAAAAAAGCAAAATTATCTGCATTAATTATTGAAAAAGCTTATCTGCATTATTTCTTGAACAAGTTGAAATTATTCGCATTAAGACACTTTCACTAGACAAAATGACTTAAAAATGAATGAAAAATATATGAGTAATATATAACCGTAAATAAGTGAAATAATCTTATAAGAATCTTAAAACAATCAATGAAGTAGCAAGGATTTAAGTCTTTAGGTTAAAATGTTTTTAAGATTACATAAAGCATACATTTAATCGCGTGAGTCCAAACTTTTGACTGACTGACTATGCGCTCACTAACACTGGACACTGTTCACAAGACAGACAGCGTTTGTCAACAGCCTGGATCACTTGAAACTTGCTCTGTTGGTGTATTTGGTGTGCAGTGTTGCTAATACTGTGTGCTGTGCCGTAGTGTGGAATAAGTGTGTGTAAATGCACCCCCCCCCCAGAGGTGGTGTGTTTTGGGGGGGGGAAGTGGGATGATTCCAAAGGCCCAATTGTGCCCTTGCATGTGATTCTTTTGGCTTACTGAAAGATGCTGAATTGAAAATGTTCATTCATTAAGTAGCTGCAGTTCAAATGGAAACAATGTGACAAAGCTGTCTAAACAAAACCCTATGTCTAAAAATACCTTTTCAACTACCTGAGAGACCATAGCAACCTCACAGAACACATTAGCAACCACCTGGTATACCATAACAACGTAGCAACACCTTGGCATGCAGTTGTGATACCTTAGAAACTGCTTAACAACACTTAGTAACCATCCGGGACATCAACAGCCTCGCAACACCTTAACAACCAGATGGGACTCTATATCAGCCGCATAGCGATACCATAGCAACCACCTGGGGAGGCATAGCAACTGCCTAGCAACACTTTAGCAAACACCTAGTATGTCTTAGCAACTCCTTAGCAACTACCTGAGAAAGCATAGCAAAAACCTAGCGACACCTTAGCAACCTCCAAGGATAAAATAGCAATGGCTTAAGAACACCTTAGCAGCCTGGGATACCATAACAGCTGCTGTTTACACTACCAAGTAATGAAATTACCACCTTTAGCTTTAAATAACCCACAAAAAATACATTTACACAGCATAAGCAATGAGGTTAAAGTCTACAACTGTTCTAACTTTTCAGTGTTGTTAGTCAGCTTTTTCAAGTTACTTTCTGGTTAATTTTATGATTTGTAAACACATCCTTCTTCCCTGTGTACCACAGACTCTAGTCTTGAGGGCTGGCTGTCTGTTCCAAGCAAGAACACAAAGAGATTTGGATGGGATAAGAAGGTAAAATACCAGTTTAACAAACTGTGAAACACAGTTATTGACACTTTTACTTTGCGTAATAATATGTGTAATGTATATGGTGTATTTGTTTTTATTTTGTAGTATGTGGTGATGAGCAGTAAGAAGATCCTGTTCTATGACTCAGAGGAAGACAGAGAGCAGTCCAACCCATTCATGATACTGGACATAGAGTGAGTGTACACATGCATGTGAGAGGTGGCACCCATCTGATATCAGTATCTGCTGAATTCGACCTGACACTGACACCTGGAATCAGGTATGAGTATCTGCTAAATCAACTGATTCCAGGTATTAGTATCGAGTCAATTTCAGCAGAAAATGCTGGGTTTGAGATCAAGGGGGGAAAAATTCATCCAATCCGGTCCTGTAACAAATCCAGGCTGAAATAGCATTGTGCGATGAGACATTGTTAGCTGTGTGTTTGATTCTGTATGAGAGTAGAGTGTTTCAGCATAATAGCTTACTTTTAGATGCTCATCTTAAGTGAAGTGCTTAAAATAGAATTAGCTCATTTTGAAACATTGTATGTTTTAAAGAAGAAATGTAGAATCCCATCTGTATCGTCTGATACTCAAGACTTCAGTATTGGTATGAGAATTGGTTTGGGTAAAGTGGTATCGTGCCATCTCTAATGCACATAGTATAATATGAGAGTAATATAATATGACAATTAAAAAGAAAAACAACAATAAAGCCAAACGCTTTAAGGCTCTATGTTGCTGCTGCTCTGCAATGTTTTCTTATGACAGTGACAATATACATTCGCTGGCCACTATATTAGGTATGTCTATCTCGTATCTGCACTCATTGTCCACATCATCAGTTCCACTTACTATATAGGTGCACTTTGCAGTTCTACAATTACAGACTGTAGTCCATCTGTTTCTCTGCATGCATTGTTATTCTCCCTTTACCATGTTAATCAAAGGTCATGGCCACCACAGAGCAGGTACTATGTGGGTGGTAGGTTAGTCTAACCCTAGACACTGAAATGGTAGTGGTATGTTAGTGTGTTTTGTACTGGTATGAGTGGATTTTAAAAACTCCATGCTGCTTACACGGTTTGCTCAGGCACAAGAGGACCATTTGAGAGAAGCGCTCTGCTTCACTTCAGGTTGTCTTCAGTCCAAAAAAAGGCGCACCTAAGATGTTTTAGACTACTTTATGGCCCTGTCCTCTTCTAGAGAGACTGGACTGTCATTTTATGTACAGGCTCGATCATCACTTTGTAGCTTCAGAAGGAATATTTATCTATGACAGTACAGAAAATGTTGTGATGACTCGAAAGACTGCACTGTGATATTAGAAGTAGAAGCTCCTCAACAATACAAAGCATAGAGTGGGTTAGTGTATGATAATAATGATAATGATAATATTAATAACAATTATTACTACTAGTAGTAGTAGTAGTAATAGTAGTAGTTGTAGTAGAAGTAGTAGTGGTAGTATTACTACTGCTACAAAAATTACAATAATTGACATTATTTACAATTATTTGACCAGAAAGTGACACAATTGATGACTAGGTCAGTATATACTGTTAATGGTCCAACTCCTCAAAAACCCACCTAAATATTTCTAGTCCATGTTTTTAACATCTGGAATACAGTGACAACATAAGCGCAGTGAGGTAGCTAGCAAATTGCTATTGTTAGCTAACAAAACTGTTATTCTCTCACAAGAGCTACTTTTTATTTGTACCACTTATAATGTGTTCTCAGCACACGCAACACAAATCTGCATGCGCAACTGGAGTTTTGGGGGGAAGCACATGACATCAATAGGCTAGCCACAGGCTTGTTGTTTAACGGACAATGTTGACGAGTCCACCATCGCCCCCTACCAAAGTCAGTTTAAGTGGAGCCTGGCCAGTTCCTATTTCTACCGTTAGATCAAAAATATGATGGCAAAACACTAGAGGGCACCCGCAAGCAAGTCCTCAATGAACAGGGGTGAATGGAGCTAAATGGCTAAAATTGAAAAATTAAACTTGTTTCTAACCATTTGTGTGGGACATTCCTGTAATTTTGGAAAGTAGAAGTAAGTATTGAATTAAAAAAAGAAAAAAACTTACCTGTATCTTTTTGTTTACTACAACAAACATGTTTTGGGCAGTAGGGCGCCAGCATTACTGCTATTAAGGGCTGATTGTTTGGCAAGCTGATCAGCTCATTGACTGAGTGAAGTGGTTTGCACTCATTGCATCACAAACGTACATAAGGCACCATTAGAAAGTCGTATAACTGAGTTCAAAAGCATTTACATTAAATATGAATCTGCACAAAAGCTCCATAGTAGGCCATTCATTTTGAACTCGCTTAGGAGCGCCCTCTAGCGTTTGCTAAACCTGTAAGATTTTCCTAACTACAAATTCTCTGCCCCTGCTTTGAGCTCCACCTTCACAAGTCTCCCACTTCTTTGCAAATTTCCGAGTTTTTTCCCACCCTAATAAGTCTATTTTTCCAGCCACATTTAGCCCAAAGTTTCTTATGGTTGTCTCCAGACGTTCTCGCTACGAGATGATGTTTGACCCAAGACTAGCTCATCTGTTGCTTTCCAGTTTGTGTTAGTCATCCTCTGTTTCTTCATCAGTGGTCAGTTTATGGCCTCAGGATGCCTTCACCATCACGTCAGCGTAACTGCAGTGCTGAGAATGATCCACCATATGAACTACTATCTTTAACTGTAGTACTGCCTATAGTGCACCTATATGGTAAGCAAAGCTGATAAAATGGATAATGAGTGTAGATACAATGTGGGTGGACATAACAAAGTGGCCAGTGAGTTTATAACATCATTTTGTTCAATAAACTGAGTACTATAAACTGAGGTTATAGCAGCAACTAAGGGCCTCTATGTACAAGTAAGTGAATTTTAAATGCTCTTGTGCACTTTAAATTCTCTTCTTTTATTTCCTTTTTTATAATAATGTGAGTCATTGAATGGTGCAGTGAGACAAAGCTGGGTTAGAATTTTTTTTTGTGCAGTGAGAATTAAATAGCATTACATTTGCTCTGTTTTCCTCTCTTCTTTCAGTAAACTGTTCCATGTTCGGCCTGTCACTCAAACTGATGTTTACCGTGCAGATGCCAGAGAGATCCCACGCATTTTCCAGGTAGCATGCAGTGTCTTTGTCCATCAGTTATACAACACTGCCCATCAAAACTACCCTTATATTATGTTTAATTTTCACTGTTATTTTTTAGGTAAGTAAGAATGCCTGTAAAAACATGTATTCACCAGCACTTTGGGTATATTTAGTTTCTTCTATAGTTTGAAAAGCAGCTTTTGCCTAAATACTGATTTGATAGTTTTCTGCCCCAAACTATCACTAAAAAGCATATCATTTGTTTGGTTCTGTAACGTTCCACTGGAAGATTTAAGTGCTGACATCACAACAAGGAAATTTGTGGGATATTGCATTATTCCCACAGTAGTACCTCATCAGTATTTACATTAGTGTTTCAGTTTCTGAGAAGAAAAAATCAAGATCTAAACACATTTCTGTTTAAAATCTTATGTTAATGTAAACAAATAAAGAAAGCATGCCCATTTAGTAACATCCTCTTGAAAAGCTAGGTGTGCCCAAAGCATCAAAAGCTCCATAAATCAAATATGACAATATGCTGCTGTCAGAACAAAACCTTGTATTTCCATTTTTGTCGTTTTTCAGTTTTTGACATACTTTGAAAATGCCTGCTGCCCTTTACATTGTGTGTAAATTTCAAGATGAATGGACCTAAAGAAACGGCCCAAAATTACTAGGAAAGAATTCTGGTTCCATTGACTTACATTAAAAGTAAAGTGTGTTTTTCCTTCTCCTGTAAAGTTACCATTTTGGAGATACAAGGTTTTGTATCAACAACAGCGAATAGTATTATAATGATCTACAGTTGTATGCCAAAGTTTGGGTGCCCCAGGTCAAATGACATGTTTTGTTAATTGAAGTGAAAATACGTTTACACATCCTCTACAAAGAACATACTTCTGCACATTTTGATACACAATTACTCTTAAATTTAACATAGTGGAGCAAAATGTATAATATAAAATGTTGCCTGTGCAAAAGTTATGGCACATACAAAACATGTTATTTGACCAGGCGTAAACTTAAAATACATCATAGTCATTCTCTCTCTTCCTATTTCTTGATCTCTTTCTGCTTCTCTCTTTTCTTTAGATCCTCTACGACAACGAGGGTGAGAGTAAGAAGGATCAGGAGGTTGCCATGGAGCTTTCTGCGGCCGAGAGGTCAGCATGCATCTCCCACAAAGGTCATGAGTTTGTGCCGACGCTCTATCATTTCCCCTCTAGCTGTGAGGTGTGCCCCCGGCCACTCTGGAATGTCTTCAAGCCCCCACCGGCCCTGGAGTGCCGTCGCTGCCGTGTGAAATGCCACAAAGACCACCTGGATCGCAAAGAGGAAGTTCTTGCGCCCTGCAAAGGTTAGGAGGTCACAGTACCTGTGCATTGTGATTTACAGTGCTTTAACATTCTCTGTTTTTACCTAGGCTGTTCATTCATCACTCAAATTGTTTTCTAACTCCATTTGTAGATGTTTTCCATTATATCTCTTAAAAGAAAACAATTTAGCCTATATTTCAGGATTCTTCTTGGTGTTATACATGTTCAAAACCAACAGAGATACAAACACTCTGGCCTATCCACCCATATATATTTAATCTAAGTATGTGTAATCAGTTGCCCACAGCAAGTTTACTAGCATTAAAGTGTGCATTTGAGATTGGTGTTATTAGACCATCAATAGGAAACTAGTTTAAAAATATGGGCCATATTTTTCAAACTCAGTATGTCCTGTTTCACACTTATGCAGTTTAGAATGTTGTTGACAGCAGTTTTAAAGAATGTTTTCTCCAAAGTTTTCTCAGTAGAGCCTTAATTAGGACTGAAATTTTTAACTTTCTGTCCCAAACCAGCCCAGGCCTGACAAAATTTTGTCCAAACTAGCTCAAGATATTTGGTTCCTATGTTTTCAAACAGTCCCTCTTATTAGTCTGACTATGGATTAGATCAGTAGTTCCCAAAACTTCACAGTCAATACAGTCAAGGTCCTCTTTGTTCATAGTAAGTAACATTTTGCTTCTCTAAGGTCTTCTTGAATTAACATCCTCAGACTTTCATTGATAGGTTAAGCTCTTGATAGTACATGCAGCATAAACACACAAATACACAACATTTCACCAGGCTCATGTTAACTCTTGATGAATGTTGATTGGTCAAGCAAAGAAATTATGTAAGTAACATTCTAAAAGCATCCAGCTGAAACTAGAAAGTTCTAAAACTAGTTCACAGTGATTTAACTGCCTCTTAAAACATCTTAAAACTGTCTCGTTTTCTTGGATTAGCACAAACTGGGCTTAGGAATGCTGACTGCAGTCAGCTTATGCCTGGATGTAATCATTTATGTACAAAATGTAGTGTTTGTGTGTAGATGCATGTGTATTTGTGAGTTTGTGTCTCCTGTGCTGTGTGTAACTCTCGCTGTGTGTCTCGTGCAGTGAACTACGACATGTCCACGGCTAAAGAGCTGCTGTTGCTGGCTAGCTCTACGGCGGAGCAGCAGAAATGGGTCAGTCGCCTGCTCAAGCGAATCCCCCGCAAATCCTCTGCCCCAGTCCCAGCCCTGACCAACACACCACCTCAGGAGACCCCGGTTGGGTCACCGCCGCTGCCCTCACCCCACTTATCCCCCCGCAACTCCCCAAAACTCGCTCCTAGAGGAGCTATCAGGGTGTCAAACAGAGGCCCTCCGCCTTCTGCCAAGACCAGGTGAGTGACCAGAGACATGACCTCCAGTCAGGTGATTTCATGTACAAATTATATAATATTGATAATGAATGGTTTATCAATAAAGGAGAAAGTTAGAGGCTCTTAAAAAGTTCAAACACATACAGCTGAAATACAGTGCAATACAATACAGTACAGTTCTCCTTTCATGTGTAGGCAGTTTAAAGCATTAATTTGGAGAACCTCTGGATAATTTAGTTTCATAATTTCTAATACCCGGCCTTCTAATCGCTTTATCTAAATCTTATTCTAATGTGCCTATCTAAACTGTGTTGTCTGTGCTGTATATGCGTTTTCTCATAGCCATGCTTTTATCTTACTTAATTCCATTCCATTGACCCCAGATAACCATTAGACAAATAGCAGTTTACAATCATGGAAATTATAATTACAGTTAGAGAACGAATCAGCTGCCTTTTAAAGTCATAACTCATATCATACTTTCTTTGTACTACATGCATGTTAAGCTGACATGATCAATTTGTTGTTTGTGAGAATAACCCTACAGGTCTGTGAGTGTCCCCGTTTCTGATAAGCTGATTAGCTTATGACATCCTGATTTGGCAGCCCTGTACTAAATCATCCCCACCTTATTTTAAATAAATACAGAAAGTTTATTATAAATATATAAAGTGTATTATTAAGGCAGTATATAGCCTTTACCCTCCAGTGAATCATTTTTTTCTCTAGACTCTAAATTGTTGGAATGGCTAACACAAATATAACAGTTCACATTATTGTAGCATTGTTGAGTGGTCTGCTGTTAAATAGTAGACTGGCATGTTTCATAATGGATTTAATAGCTGTAGAGTGCAGTTGTTAGCAGTGGCATTTTTAATCAGTGCTACCACAGATTTAGGGTTTACTGTAGCCTAGCATAGCACAGGCTTTCATCAGAAGTTTTAATTAGTAATTTAATTTACTTGCTAAACACTACTTTCATACAGGACTGATACTATAGAATTGGTCAGAAATACAGATAGCCCACACACCCAAGCCCAAATTTTTTGATAGCAGTTACAGCATTTATGTTGTGCAGATGTAAACAAGTCTAACATTTGGACTGGATTACGATCAGATCACATAAACCACATTCAGAGCTGATTAAATGGATTAAAATGTTTTTCCTTTATTTAATAGCAGATTATGTACTGGTAATAAGAGGTGTGAAACCATGTTAACAGTAGGTCACTAGAAGTAAAACAAAAACAACGTACATGTTGATGTAAGTCTTATGCAGGATCACACTTTGGTGAAAAGTGTAAAAGGAACTCAGCCAAAGTACAAACCTCAATTTCACAACAGTTTGGACAGTATATGAAATGCTAATAAAACAGTGATTAGTAGATTCTTTTTTTTTTTGGGGAATTCCAAAATTGATGCCTGCAGCACTTTTTAAAGAAGTGTGGACAGGAGCATGTGTACCACTGTATTGCATCACCTTTTCTTTTTGATTGATCCATTTTTGAAATCAGAATTTTTCTCATTCCTCCATTATACATCTTCAGCTGTGCAAACGTAAGGGACCTTCTTTGTTGTGTTTTGTGCTTCATAATGCCCCACACATTTTCAATGGGAGACAGCTCTGGACTGCAGACGGGCCATTCTAGCACCCACACTCTTAATTACACAACCATGCTGTTGTAACGTTCAGAATGTGGCTTGGCGTTGTCATGCTGAAATAAGCATGGATGTTCCTGCAAAAGATGCTGTTTAGAAGGCAGCATATGTTGCTATTGCCTCTTCATACCATGACAGACCCTGGCTTTTGAACTTTATGCTGGAAACAATCTGGATGGTGCTTTTCTTCTTTATTCATTATTTTCATAAACAATCCGATATGTTGACTCATCAGACCACAGTAAGTGTGTATATTGTGCATCAGACCATTTCCAATCAGAGAAGTCAGCAGCTTGGTTAGTCTCAACCCATCCTTGCTTTTAAAGGATCAGTAAATGACTGGATGCTCCTTTATTCCCAAACATGATTAAACACCTGTTTAAGATGTTTGAACATTTTATAACATTCCTGGTCTTAAATTGCCACTGTCCATAATTTTTTGTCATACTTTGCAGGCATTGATTTCAGAATGAGCGTATATTTACAAAAAGCAATGAAAGGTCTATCTTGTCTTTGAACAGTTTAAATTTAAACACAGGTCAAAGTGGATTTATAAGTCACTGCTTTCTGTTTTATTTGCATTTCTCTTGTGGAATTCAGATTTGTGTATCTAGATATCATTAGAACATGAAACACATGTTAATGCAAAGTGTGAACAGCCTCCAAGACAGAAGGGCAGAGTCTGGGTAGGGAAACTGTGACAGTGATATATCCATCTCATTTTTCATTAGACCGCTATATTCCGACATTATGGCTGAAATTTTTGGTTGGGGAACAAAAGTGTTGTTAATTAGGTCACGTAATTAAGTAATGGAAAATGTGCTTACTTGTTAAGTTATTGTTTTATGACTCATTAATATCTCAAGCATTTCTGGGAGATCATGCAGTTTGCAGTTATCACTACAGCAAAGTGAAAACCTTGAGCATAAACCTCTCAAGTAAGGGCAGCTTCAAAGTACATATGAACATCGCTTTATAATAACTGCTTGAAAAAGCTCAGTTATTATTATTGAAATTCGTGCTCATAAAACCCGACCAGATAAAGAAATGCCAGTTGAACATCACTGGTTGCTGCTAGTTTACACTTTATATTCTCTGTAAATGGATATATTCTGCCCTCATTAGAGTAGGCTGAGCAGAAAGCTAACTGGCTAACTGTCCAATAATAAAAGACAACTTTGAGGTCAAGCCTTTGTAGAAAGACTTACTTAAAAACTGAGGCATACAAAGTAATGAATGTTATATACATGCCTGTTATGAACTTAACACGTCTTTATTTAAACCAGAGCTTACATCAAAATCCATCATAATGCGGCGCTAACCCCACTAGCTTGGTGCCAACATACCATACGAGGAGCATTATCTAAAAATAAAGCAAATAAATAAGTAAATTAGCAGATTTCAGCATTATACACTACTATTTAATGGTATGTTTTTTATGGTTTTATGCCTGTGCCTGACAGTTTTGATCAAAATTACAAAGTTGAAATAATATGACCATTAGCATGTAGGCTATAAATAGAATTGTCTTACTAAAGCATTTCTCTCACTGCAAGTCCAGATCGATTACAAAGCATTTAATCCTCCCAGTAATAAAGATTATTTACATTTTTATTTATTCCCATGTTTCTGTCATGTTAAGATCATGTTAGGTGTTATAGACCGTTCACACTTCACAGAAAGGCCACTCATCATGGGGTGCAGGAAAAAGATAGATTGGAATGGGATGTTTGATTATACAGTCAAATCAGTCTTTTGCCTTGAAATCCAATTGCCGAAAGATGACCTCCAGTCATAGGTTTCCAATTCCAATACTGCGTACTATGTAAGTCAAATTTGAATTCTCCTTATTGGGTGTTTATTTATTGGTGAATCGCTCTCTTTGCGCTGCTAACCTCTTATAGCCCTGGCCCCATGCTCCGAATCATTCTACACTGACTTCTTCACCCTGACCTTGCTCCTTCACCCTGCAACTGTGTGTGTGTGTGGACAGTAAGTATGCTGCGCAGACCAGCCTGCTTATCTGCTGGCCTGTTTTGCGCTAAAAACCTCACCTGGCTCTGCAGCTTCACTGTTTGTCTTGTTTTGTGGAAGATGAAGATGCAAGAATGTCATTCACTAACATCACAGAATAACATCAGCATTTATTCCATGCAAACTCCAACCTTAACTAGCCGTTCAGCAGCAGCTTGTTCAGTCTGACCTTTATTAGCCAGTGCTAATAAACTCTTCTCCTTGAGTCAGTAAATACAGTTCTCCAATTCTTTGAGCTTTTATTGAGAGTAAAATGACCTGCTTGGTGAGTCTTTTCATGTCACACAGCAAAACAAATGTCCCTTATACCTTTGACAAAGACTTACGGGCAAAAACATTGTACCAAATAAGGAAGATGAAGGAAAATGTGAAGAGTTTTTAATCACAGCACATGACTGGAAGGCAATGGAAGGAGCCTATACATAACCAGGGTGACCCCTCTCCTGTTGCAGTGTGATAGAGTTTGACCTGAACGACTGGGGTTGGGCTCTTCATGATGAGGATGATGATGATGATGATGACGATGTGTTTGACTTCTAAGGATGTGGGAGGCTCTAGGGTAACCAGAGTGACACATTAACAATGTGTTGGCATCTGTAGCAGCTTAAAGTGTGGTGTGTCAGTGCTAAAGGATTTTTTGTGGTGGATTTGAATGAGTAACACTGGCAAAAATTACATCCAAACAAGTTAAACTGCATTACCTTTGATGTGTGATTGTTGAACATTATTGGGAATGCATGTGAAATACAGTAGATTCATCTACAATTTTGGATTACTGATGATGAGTAAGGTAAGTATGGCTCCTACGGCAACATATTAAATTGATGTTCTGACCAAACACAGGTTTCCCCAAATGTGGTGGATCAGCCAAGATAAGTCTGGTGTCTGAAGTTTACTTCTTAAGTTAGCTATGAGTTTACTTCTGTTTGAGTGCACATTATTGTTTTGAATGACTTTTTGAAGACTGTTGTTTTTATTTTCAGTACACTTAACGGGGAGATTTTTTTCATTGCTACTTTTTTGTTTTAGTAATAGCTTACATTAATGATAGTAATGATAATAACACTGTTTCTTACACCATATGACACTGTTATCTGTAAAAATGGACAAAAGTACAAAGTTCAGGCTGATACTACTGTTTTGGCTATGTCCATTTTTAGAGAACACTATGTAACACTAAACTAAAACAACAAACTTCAGACTAGGGCTGAGCAATATGATGATATTTATCATTATCATGATTGCCACAATATACTTTACTGATATTGTACCTAAAAACTTCCAAACAGTATGATTACAAGGAGAGCATAATTAGACCCGTTTAGTGCAGTATGTGTGTATATATATATATATATATATATATATATATATATATATATATATATATATATATATTATTTTTTTTTTTTTTAATTATTTTTTTAAATATATATATGATTTACCATCTATTGTGAAAACCTTAAGTAAGATGTTACATTTTTCCATATCGTCCCCCTCTACTTCAGACACCAAACAAATCTCGATGGCTAATTATATTTGGGGAATTTATGTAAATTTGGTATTTGGCTAAATATTTGCTTTAATGCTATGTGTTTTATTGTGACTAGATACTGGGAAACCCATGTTTTTTCGTTTGTAATGCATGAAGCCAGTGTGTGGACTGCATTTCACGTGTGGCTCTTATAAACTGCTCTGATGCACTGTTTGGATTCATAATGTACAGCCGAGGTCTTCAAGGCTGCACCTTGGAATTCAGTCTCCGGTCCTGGCTTTTGTAATCTGTAAACTGGTTGTAAACTGATTTGTTGATGTAACTGATTGGCCACCTGTTGCCACTGTCACTACCAGTGATTACAGAATCCAGGACCAGAAACCAGATTCAGGGTCTGGATTTGAAGACCTCTGTTGTACAATATACTACAGTCTGCTTTAGGACCTTAAAGCAGGGCCTAATCTTGTCCACAAAGGGCCAGTGTGGCTGCAGGTTTTCATGGCAACCAAGCAGTAGCTCACCTCATATAACTGATCAGTTGTTTGAAGACAGACCAATTTATTAAACAAGTGGACTCAAGTGTTCTTCTGCTTGTGTGGACCGGCCCTTGTGGAAAAGATTGGTGTCCCCTGGATTAAAGCATGAACCTGACAACTCTTCCTCTGCTTGCACTTTTGCAGCTAACCTTGATGAACGTTGGATCGGACACAGCCCCATGTAGCAGCTGCTGCAGCTCACTGGACATTACAGAAAGGACCTTAGAGGCAAATCCAGGCAAAAGACTAATGAACTACATCTACTGGTGAATATGATATGAATGGGTATCGTATGTACCCCACCATTTAACCCTGCACATGCAAGCGTGCCAGGTTAACCTGAAGAGTAATATGTGCCTTTTACCAGAGCTGGGCTTTATATAGCTGCCTTTATATGAAAAGTTCCCAAAGATGTCAATGTTGCAGTGTGAAAGTATTGAAAAGTATTAAGATATTATTTTGTCTTGTGTTTGTGTGTTTGTGTGAATGAATGGTTTTGTATGTGAGTTAGTTAGTCAGGAAATCATGATATTCTGAATTTGTATACTCAGATATTCTATTTCTATAAGAAAAGTAGCCAGACATTTAACTGCAAACACTACATTTTAGCTTGCTCAATACCAAAAGGATACATAATCATGGAGGATTCAGAAAGAGCCAGTTTGTCCGATGTCATGGTATCTATTTGAAGGAAGGAATACAGAACACTAGTTTTTTGTTTGAAAGATGCAGTGCACTGCACATTTCATTTTATGCATTGTCAGTTCATAACTAGACATACAACTACCTAAGCATGTGCAGCTCTGGTCCAAACTCTTTTGTATTCAACATCTATAGAACACACAGAAAAAGTCTACTGACTAAATCCTGGTTAACGTTGTGAAACACTAAAAAGATTTATTTGAGAAAAAAATAAATGTTTTATTTGGTGAAAATATTTGGTTTTCTTTTTTGTGAATGCATGCCATATATAACACAACTGCATAGAAACTACACAAGTGAAGACTGATGTACTGTCAGGTTAGATCCTCTGTTGATACTAAAGGTATAAAAATATGTTCCCACTTATAACCTCATAACCTTACAGGCAAGACACAGACTGCCCATCCAAAGTGTATGTATGTATATTTGATTAGAAACACTACCTTGTTCTTCCACTCACTGGTTATTGTAGCCTATATGTTGCTGCATAATTGATCTGTTTCTGACCGCAGGACCACTGTTGATCAGTTATTGTTTAGGTAGTGGATCATTCTCAGCACAGCAGCGACTCGGTAGTGTGTGTTGCGCTGATACAAGTGTATCAGACGCAGCTGTTTTTTACACACGTCAGGGTCACTGCTAGGTGTGGACCATCACCCAAAAAGATCCAGTCAAGGGTGTCACTGTGTTCACAAACTGACTACTGATGAAGGGCTGGCGGACGACTAACAAACTGTGCATCGAAACATGGGCTACAGTCTCAAACTCTACACCAGCAAGGTGGAATGACAAGGGCAAGGGTTCCTAATAAAGTGGCCGGTGAGTGAGTGAGTGAGTGAATGAGTGAGCGGGTGTGTGTGTATATATATATATATATATATATATATATATAAATTTCCAGTCAAAATGGCCAAGTACAAGTTTTTCATTTTTCAGAAGTTAATATTTGAGATTAGGTATGAGATAATGCACTTGCATAAGAAAGGGAAGAGTAAACTTGAGTGGAAAAAACCTTTAGTAAAATTGTTTTTTTGACAACCATGCACGATCTGGCAGACACCCAAAAGTGTCGCCATCAGTTAAACAGTACTTGATAGCTTTCAACTTGGAGAAACACCAGAAAATCAAGCTCCTCTCTTGCTTTAGATCTTAAAAAAGGGAGCTGCTGCTGAGGACAATGTGCACTAGAACACTGAAACTGTACATTTGAGATGTGGAGTAAGCTTGTATGGACTGATGTGTGTAAATTTATAACTGGTATACTTACATAAAATGCAACTAACCGCACACTGAACTTTGGAGGTGTGGAAAAATCTCCCTGTAGATTTCTTTGAAAAACTGAAAGCAAGTCTCCTGAAAAGAACAGATGTTGTAATAAATGCAAAAAGTGTTGGTTTTCTGCATTTTTCCCGATGCTGTAAGAGAAATAACTTGTACTTAATGCCTGTTTCGACTGGAAATAAATGAAAATGACTGTCTGTATTCTTTGACATATATAAAACCAGTTTATTTTTTGGAAAACAATATCATCTGGCAATGTTTGTTACAATAATTAAAAAACAAAAAAATAATAAAATGCAATTTTAAAAATGACACATTCCCTTAAGTATACTCCTCTAGCAGCTATTACTCACTGTTTTTCCAGGTATTCTTAATATACAAAGAAAGTATGATGAATGTATAGGTTACTTGTTTATTTAGTTAGTCACAAATATTTACCTGCCATATTGTTTTCCTCCAAATAAACCCACATTGCAAACCCACAAAGAAAACATGCTTATTTGTAGTAAAACATTTCAAGATGATATGTGTTCCCAAACTTTTGAGTAGTTAGTTGTACGGTTAAACTGTGCGTGTATTGCAGAGAAATAATGGATGCGTAAGTGTTGCACATTTGCAATGGTAATAATAGTATACAGTGTGACTCTGTCTAGTTCTAAAGTTCAGAGCTTAAGAACAGTAATAGTTTTTGACCCCTGGGTGAATGAAAGCTGCTCTCGTTCCCCTCAGCTTGGTCACAGGTTGGTCAGTGAGTGGCAGTGTGAAGGTCAGCGTTCACTTTGTCGCCATAGCAGCAGCCCAGGAGCTCATTTCTCATTTCAGCTTTTGGCCATTCTGCTTGTAGAAGACCACAGTGGCCAGGACCCAGCCGTTGAGTGTTGTCATGACAACGAACCGCAACAGGACTAGAGAGCAAGAGAATAGCAAGGCAAGGATGGTTATTTCACACAAACCTTCTCAAACTCTTAAAAGTGCCCAATGCTGCGGCCCACCAGAACTGAGGTCTGTCCAGGACTTAACAGGGAAACTCCATATTAATGCCAAAGGTTTTATACTCACCTTTCAAATCCCCAGAGGTGAGAACAGTAGTCAATATTCTGGCTAAAAGCAAATAAGAATACAGAATAGTGAGGAGCTTTTCTTTACAGATCTGCAGCTTCATAGCTTCATATTCATATTCCTTCAAACAGCTTAGATGGAAAATGGTTTAGATTGGCTGTACTGTTGTAGGCTTACCCATACAGGTGTAAGTGGACATGGCCCAGGTGAGAGCGCTGACTTGACCTGCATCCTTAGTTTGCCACAGACACTGCAACTGAGCGAACCTGCTGCTCGCACTAATGAATGTACACAGGCTCTGTGTTTCAACACACACACATATGCATTTTCAAAGCAATGACAGAAGAAAGGAAATAGGCAAACATGTAGCTGTACTTCAGACAGGAGTGTTTACTTCACAGTAAGCGCTCACCATTGCCGAGTCAATAATCCAGCTCTTTAGCGTGAGGAGCTGGGACCCTCCAACAAAACTGAATAGCCGTCAAGGTCATTGGTCTCCAGTTCACTTACATATAAAATTTCCACATAAAACCTGAGCTAAAGGTCTTGTTGATATTTAAGTGGTACCTTTCATGTCTAAAGGGGGCCCTGTTTTGAAACACCTAGTTCTCCTTTCCTTGCTTAATTTGTTGTGATATGTAAACACTGTTAATTCTTCAAAACACCATGCAAACTACAGTGCAAACTAAAACACAAAACAACTCTCTGTGAATTCATCATTGTTGTGATGTCACAACCATAAAAATATTTACATACAGTCATGTAAAGAATTAAGTACACCCCATGCAATGTTGGTGAAGATCAGTATTGACCTTCTGTTAAACAGTATGTACAAATAAACATTATGTAACAGATAAAAAAAACAAAGGAACTTCATAATCATTTATTTAAAAAATGAACAGAGATGTAATTTTTTTCTATTAAAAAGTAAGTACACCTCTGGCTTCGGTAACTGACACTGCCCTTTGGCAGAAACAACTACATGTAGTTGTCTACCAGTTTGTGGCATCTACTGAGAGAAATTTTGGCCTGCTCCTCCACACAGAATTTTTTTAACTGAATTCTTTTAACAATGTTTGAGGTGGTTCTTGCATGTACAGCCCGTTTTAAATTCCCCCTCAGCATTTCTGTGGGATTCAGATCTGGTCTTTGATTAGGCCATCCCATAAACCTCCATTTCTGAGTGTGCCTGGCACACATCTGCATGCTTAACTGCAGTTTTCAAGAGGGCTTTTCAGCTGTGCTAACTTTTTATGTTCCATTTGCGGGCAATGACAGGCTTTTATGTTGAGGAGCGCACCATTACTCCTTATCTGAGCCCTGCCTTCATGAGGCACTGGATTGGTTTAGAAATGTCACGCTCAGTTTGTTCCCACTCTGATAAGTCTATGTTTCCACCCACATTTAGCCCACACCTTCTCATACTTGCCCCTAGATGTTCTCGGTATGATCCTGTCTGGCCCCAGGAGACTAGCCAAATTTAATGTAGTTAAATTGTTAGAACCATCATCATAATCAGAGACAAAAAAATAAACACAATAGCTTGCCTCACTTTTAACTGTCTAGTTACTAGTTACAGATATCTAGGGCAAATACAAAAAAAAAACTCAAAGAAAAATGATCCATGTTATTTTAAGAGTTGAGAGTGTAAAACTGCAACGGTGGAAGACCGATGGCGGCATGCAGCTGTGTAAACATGTGGTGATAACCACATCCTTGTGCCTTTTTGTCTCGACTGATCATTAATATTCTTTTATTTGCACTTATTTGCCTCAACCAAATGAAGGAAAAAGGCATCCAACTTACATTCTTTCTATTGTGAAATAAACATGATTTTGAAAAATCAAATGCAAAGGTCTCAAATACAATATCAACATTATCCTAATGAAGATATGATGCCTTTGCTCCACCCCAGTGGATGCCTTTTTCATCCATTGGTTTGAAGCAAATAAATGTAAACAAAATAATACTGGTAATGATGAATGGAGACAAAAAGGCACAAGGATGCAAAAATTCTGAGCCTTTGGGTTTATCATATTATAAGCGTGCAAGACTAATTTGTAACATTTTCTTTGGCATCTGAGGACTTTTATTTTTTCTTTTTCAAACAGTCAGGGAAGCCCCCTGTAGCTACACACTTGGTCTTAAGAAGAGTTATTTCAGTGGAAGATGAAAATGTTAAATGTTGTACTGTTCCTGGCCGGGCACAGGACAGGACAGCGAATCAGAAGGTCATTTACTTCCCAGTCTGTCAGCCTGTTTCATTCTAAGGGATAAAAAGAGAGAGGAAAATGGCCATATATAACAAATTAGTGAATACAAGATATGGGTTTTAGTATATAATGTAGAAAGTGGGCCCTTTAATGCATAAATGAAAGGCATAATCAGTTAAACAGTGTACAATCTGACTGTGACATGGTTAGAATCCTTCTGAGCACGACTGTTTAAAAAGATACATGAGGCTGAAGATGAGGCTCTGTCTCAGGTTACCACTGTAGTGGAGGATCAGCAGGAAGAGGACAGTGTCTGGAAGAAGCAGAAGCACTTCATTCTCACTTTCTCCTTCCCTCACTCTCTTAAACATGAACAAATAAAAGACACACAGACACACTCAGGGTTTAGGCTGGGGGTTTACCTTGAGCTATGAGGACAGGGTACTCCAAGTAAGTTGCAAATGGATATTCATGATACATCTCATATGTGGTAAATACAATATATCTGCAAAATGGAGACACATTAATTCTGGGCTGATATTCAGCACAAAAACACAAATAACTGTTCATTCAATTTCACATTGAGAGAAACAGGCCTGTCACAATTGTTAGATAATTATCTGATCGGGATAATTTGAATTGCTTGCAATTATTTAAAGCTACACTATGTAAGATTTAGGGAGTTAGATACCTCTCTGGTGGAAACGTGTGATTGCAGGAGAATGTTTTGTCATGTGGGTGACTAAGTAAATGAATCTGAGTATGTACAGCTAAGAAGTAACATGGCTAATTAGCCAATTTGGGCACTTTAGGCTTGTACTTTAATATCTGCATACAATTATATAATGAATAAAAAAGAAAATGAAATTGTTAATCATGCTTATTTATACGGCATTAATCGTCTAAAATGAAACTAAAATGTCATGATTGTGACAGGCCTAATAAGAAAAATGCAGCACATGATGTATAAAATGTCTTCAGTGCCAGTCATTTCCAAAGAATGTATATCACTCTGCACACCCTCGCAAACTCAGCACACACATACACTAGTGCTCCAAAATAACACTTTCATCTGACCTTTCCCTGCGTGAATCACAGAACAGAGTTACGACTGCAGACAGCTGCACTTCTATACTGAGAGACTGCACTTTCCAGGGAACTTTCCACCCCCCCCCAACCCCCCCACCCCTTACTGCCTCACTCAGACATACAGACTTACAGTGATGAGGCTCTTGTGGCTGTGTAACTGGATGGCTTGTGATGCAGGTCAAAAGACACACCGTATTTGTTATACTTCATGCAATTACACAACATATACATACATCAATGTCATACATTCTGTATACAAGACAAGCAGCGCTATATATATATATATACACACACACACACACACACACACACACAGACACACATATATCACTGCTGTCGGAACAAAACCTCATATCTCCATTTTTATTGTTTTGAGTTTCAGTTTTTTTGATATGATTTGAAAGTGCCCGTTGTCCTTTACATTGTGTGTAAATTTCATGATGAATGAACTAAAAGAATGGCCAAAAATAACTTGCAAAAAAGTCTGGCTCCACTGACTTACATTTAAAGTAGAGTAGTTTTTTCTTTCTCCTGTAAAGTTACCATTTTTGAGGTACGAGGTTTTGTTTTGAGAACAGCAGTTTGAACACCCTTGCTCAAATTACATGTTTTGTTGATCCTATAAAAAACAAATGCCATTTTCTATTAATTTGGTAACCATCATATTGGAAGTAAAACATAAATCTAAATTGTGCCAGAAAGTTTACACAGGAAACATTTTGTTTTATTTTTTTCTCTACATCTTAAATTCAAAATAGTAAATAGTAATTGTATATTAAAATGTGCAGACGTGTTCTCTGGATGTTATTTTCACTAAGAAAGTCAACAAAACATCATTTGATCAGGGGCGCCCAAACTTTTCCATAAGGCTGTATATACACTATGAGCCAGTTCCCCAGACATGGATTAAACCTAGTCTTAGACAAAACTGCAGTGCCGATGGTGAATCGCCATTAGAAACACTTTTTAGTCTAGGCACTGGTTTAATCTGGGTCTGAGAAACTGGCCTTATATGTCCAGATGTTTTATGGGGAGGTGAAGTGAAGAGTTGAAACATATCATTATTGGTTAAAATGTTAATTACCCAATTAAATTTTGGTTGGAGACTATGACACAATAAGAACAAAATTTTATATGTTTTTTAAAGTTTTGTCATGTTTAGTCATGTTTTAAGGGGACTTTAAATTCCACTGACTTCACAATTTCTGCATACTTAAGTTGTAGACAAAGTCTTTCAGAGAGGTTTGGAGTTTTAGAGAAATTTACCAGGATAAAATTGTTAACAGTGGTGCTGATAGGAACCAGATGTCTGAGTTTAATGCATCTAAAAGTTCCCTCACAGCAAGTTATTACATCGAACTGATGTGAACATGCTGCCTATCATTGTTTTAGGCCAATTTAGTCAGAAAGTCAACTGATCTTAATTACCAGCAGGTGGCAGCATAACATCACATTAACCACTTGTGCCAGAACACGATCTGCTCTCACTACCACGCTTTACACAAAAGCAAAACCCCGTACGTTACTGATATGATAACATTTCCATACTTTATCACATGTAAGTAGGGAGGTCAGTCCAGGAGTATAACAGTCTGGAGGCTCTGGCCACCCAGTGGACTGTTATAAAACGACATGCTGCTACGCCGTAGCCTCCAGCACCCCTTACCCTGAAAGCTCCAGGATTAGTCCTCTCACACTGATACCTTTAGGCGACTTGGTCCGGGTTAACAAAGCGATCTGGGGCAGTTTGAGCACGGTGCAAGCGAGCAGGGTGCTGAAATTCAGCGAGTCCAGCAGCCACTGTCTGGCCATCTTTACCACGGAGAGCCTTCTGGATGACCCTCATCAAAGGGGGCGGCTGTAACCTTCACTAAACACTGTGGTCATTTTACAGAGACATAGAAAAGCTCTGAAAACACCGTAAAAACAATAAATAAAAATAATAATATAGTTATGAGGTAAAATACGTAAAAAAGCTGTAACACGTTAAATAGCTAAAGATTTCTTTTCAGTGAACCACGAGCAGTGCTGGAGTGAAGTTATTTATGGAAGTGAGAATTCAGAAGCTCGTTTTTATCGGTAGGGGGCGCTGCAGTTCACTTACCATCAGAGAACTCATTCAGGCTTTGCTGTCGGTGAGCCGCTCAGTAATGTCCTCCAGGGTTTGTCAAACGCTAGAGGGCGCTCCGAGCGACTCCAAAATGAAAAGATTAACATCGACCATTTGAGCAAAATCATAGTTTGTAAACGCTCAGACTTTTTAAAAAAGAATGCATTTATATACTAAACACTGAACAATATGAAACATTTTAACACCGCTGGTATATACTTTTTAAAACTGGTAACATTCATTACAATACACTGACATGAATAAGGAAGTAAAGAGGTTTTATTGGCTTGTTGTTCTTCGAATTTTTAATTGCTAAAAATTCTTCTTTCTGCATTTGTGAAAATAGAATTTAGCAAGATTCTTGTTTTGATTGCAGATATCATGGAATCCAAACAGTACATTTTTAAAAACCAAAGAGAAATCAGCTAAGATATTGTAAATTACAGATCTTGAATTTTATCATATATGAACAATACCAAAAACAAATGGAACAAGCTTTCAGGATGCCGATTACAGAAGCTGCAGCCGAGGTTGTTATCATTGTTAAATCTTTGTTAGAAGACATTCATTGGGTAATATCTGTGAATCATTTTAAACCAATCAGCACTCAGTAGCAAGTAATGCTAATTAATCAGCACTGAGTAGCAGTAATGCCAACCAATCAGCGCTCAGTAGCAGTAATGCTAACCAAACAGAACTCAGTAGCAGTAATGCCAGCCAATCAGCTCTCAGTAGCAGTAATGCTAGCCAATCAGCTCTATGTAGCAGTAATGCTAACCAATCAGCATGCAGTAGCAGCAATAGCAACCAGTCAGTATGCAGTATCAGTAATGCTAGCCAATCAGCACTCGGTAGCAGTAATGCCAACCAATCAGCACTCAGTAGCAGTGATGCCAACCAATCAGCTCTCAGTAGCAGTAATGCCAACCGATCAGCACTGAGTAGCAGTAATGCTAATCAATCAGCACTCAGTAACAGTAATGCCATCCAATCAGCACTCAGTAGCGGTAATGCCAACCAATCAGCACCCATTAGCAGTGATGCCAACCAATCATCTCTCAGTAGCAGTAATGCCAACCGATCAGCACTCAGTAGCAGTAATGCCAACCAATCATCCCTCAGTAGCAGTAATGCCAACCAGACAGCACTCAGTAGCAGTAATGCCAACCAGTCAGCACTCAGTAGCAGTAATGCCTACCAATTAGCACTCAGTAGTAGTAATGCCAACCAGTCAGCACTCAGTAGCAGTGATGCCAACTGGTCAGCACTCAGTAGCAGTGATGCTAATCAGTCAGCACACAGCAGCATTAAAGCTAGTGTCCTATTTGCTGTGGATAAAATGAGCTACACAGGTAAGTTTTCTTTGCTTTTTTAGTGAAATACATCCTTCTACATTCCGAATTAAAGAAAGGTCCAGGACAAGTGGTTAGAAACTATTCTAACTTTTCATTTTTAACCGTTTAGCTTGATTTACCCCCATTAATTCAGGACTCTCTCATGGCCACCCTCTGACATTTTGCAGTCATGTTTTGACATAACAGGTAAAATAGGAAGTGGCCTCTTAAACCTGCTCTGATTCCACAATTAGAGAGCCATCTAACCTTTGTAACTCTTAAAAATAATAATTTAATAATTTTGTCTACATTGAATTTAAGACAACACAATCAAAATGTCTCAACCAGCTTCAGGAATGTTGAGATTTGTAAGCATAGAATTAGCAAATACACTAAATGTGGTAAATTAGCATCAATGCTAATGGTGTGAAGATATTACAGACAATATAATGATTTACTTTTATTTTTTTAAAATTAATAATTGGTACCACTTTACTACCTTTATAAAGGGATTTTGAATGGTTTAATTGAAAAATGTGTATTAATTAGATAAGAAACAACTTGAAATCAGTAATAAGCAGTTAGCTATAGCATATAAATAAAAAAGGCAACAGTGACCTGCTAAATCTGAAAAATCTGAGGTGTAACAGCATAGATGAATGTGGGAAAAAAACACATTTACATGATTTATGGAAATGATTTGAGTGAATATTGACTTCTCAGGTTTGTTAGCAATATTAGCTTGCAGCTCTAAACTAAAGAAGTGAAATTTGGACACCAAACATGTTTTAGATGATTGAGTAGATCTGAAGTAAGTGGGAAACAGTGCTAATTTTATTTAGCCATTGTTTATTTAAAATCTATATCCTTTTTTAACTAACTTAACTTTAAGTAACGGCTTCTTGACGGCTGTACATCCTTTCAGACTCATAGTGTTGTCTTCTCACAGTGGAAGGATGCACAGAAACACCTATGGATTTTTCAGAACTAAATCACAAGTAAAACTTTATTTGTAAAAATAAAACTTTACTGTAAAACTTTATTTTTATTTGTATGCTTTATAAGATAAAAGCTTTGAATACAGGTTTTCTGATGGTGACAGGTTTGGTGGTCTACCAGGTCTTGCATGGTTGTTAGGAGTCCCGCTTTCTCTATAGTTTTAGTCATTTCTGAACTCAATTTCTGGAAACTCCTGTTTTTTTTTACTTATTTTTATCTGACTTTCCTCTTCCCCATGCAAGTGGATTATCTTATACCTAGTCTCCACATAAATATCTGAATAACATGTAATGAACAGTCAGTTTGAATGGAAATTCAATAAATCAACATGGCTTGTGACTTCCCCACCCTAAAAAAGCCATTAGCAAACATACTAATATCTTAATAAGTCAGTATTGAGTGGCATTAGCCTGTTTGAGAGCTTAAGCAGGGCTCTGTAGTGAATGAGATATGTGCGTGTTGTGTGTGTGTGTGTGTGAGTGAAAGAATGAGTCGGTATGTGTGTGTGAGATATATAGAGAGATTTACAGCTCTTTTAATGCAGGGCGCTCTCTTGGGAGGTTACTTATGAAAATTAAACCTTGTTTTGAGGCCTGTCAGTTTCTGGGTGGAACGCAGGCTCCTGACCAAGGCTGACAAAATTTGCCCTTGCTCCAGCTTTGAACCTCTTTCATCTCTCACTCAATCATGTTCATGTTCTTCTTTGGGTGTGCTGATATCTCTCTTGTCATCAGTGTGAGGAGGGCTTCAGCATATTTCACCTTGGCAAACGTGCACATACACATTGACTGTGTTTTCTCTTCGGTAGTCAAGCCCATGACTGATGACTGCTAGGAGGTGAGCTGAATGGGGTGCCTGTCCTGAGAGGACACGTCTAATGATAGATAGGCTTAATAATTCACTATAATCACACACAATAATGTATTAGTAAGACACCTTTAAAGAGGCATTCCACCCAAAAGCTAGCATTTAAAATGTTATTAGTTATGTTATGTAGTATTCTGTTCTGCAGCATTATATCTCTCAGCTTCATAGCTTTGACAGTACATTTTTGTCCTTTCTCTAACTACAATACCCAGCATGCATTGTGCCACAATGCCATACAACCATATACCTCTGTATTATTCTGTAACCTGCATCTGCCCATATTAGGAACAAATTTTCTCTATGAGAAAAATGAATGGCATCTTGTTATAAACAAAAAAGTTCCAAACCTGATATGTTGGATATCCACTGAATCCTCTGAATGACGAGATCATTTAGCAGTTAGAATATGAATATTGCTACAAGCAAGGTAACACTTCGGCACACTGAATTGTTAGTGCACACTAAATGTAATAAACTTTTAAAAAACACTAAAATTATAACACCCGCTAGCCAAACTGTAGACGACTACTACCGAAGCAACTTAACTACTACATTTGACAAAGTTACTGATTTGGGGTTATTTTGGGGAGGTTGCCAGTCTCGAGACGTCACTTCAGCGTGCAGCAGTGTTAGCTTGCAGGTAGCAATTTTCATATCTCGTTTCCTGAATGACCTCAAAATTCAGAGGATCCAGAGTTTTAAATATGAGCCTGATGGTGACTACAGGAGAGGACATGACTTCAGAGGTCTGTTGGAAATCCCCCCATTGCTGGGGAGAAAAACATTAAAACAGCCTGTGTTCATGTATCTACAGAGCCACTTAGTGAGGCATGGGAACAAGATAATTAAATCTTGGTCACAACAAGATCCTAATGTGTGGCCATGACTTAACAAGATCCTAATGTGTGGCCATGACTTAATTATCTCATTCCCACATTAGGATCTTGTTCCCATGCGTTACTAAGGCATGGACATGCATTAATTTTATTAATACAGGATGTCACCAGCGGGGCTCCATATGTATCCGCACCAAAGTGCTTGTGGTTTTTCAAAAGCTTCTCCTGCCTTCTAGATACATCATCTGCAGGGGTATTTCCTAGTCTCTAAAACAGAAAATCTCACGTTTAGGAATATTCTGGCACAGATATAGTAGGCGAGTATGGTATGTTTAGAACAGATGTAAGAATGTTTAAACTCTTCATTTTGGCCAAGGTGTCCCCCTTTGATGTGAGCATTCGCCGCTTCAAATTTCCTAAAGGGCATAGACTTTTCAGTGCAGTTCATTGTAGTGTTTAGTTTCAAAATGTACCACTCACTCCTCAGTACAGTCCATATACAGAAACTAAGCTGCAAAAACAGCCGCTTTGAATTGTTTTTGTGATGTCACAAATACCAACACGGTTACATATCATTGCTGTCGGGACAAAACATTTTTGTAATTTTTTTCAGATTTTTACACTGTTTGAAAATGCCTGTTGCTCTTTACATTGTGTCAAAATTTCATGAATGGACCAAGAAAAATGCTCCAAAATGTATTTGGCTTAAATTATTTCTCTATTAAAGTGGAACTCCACCATTTTTTTAAAAATGTGTGCATAATTAAATGGTTAACATGTCAACAAAGTCATTCAGAGTGGTTTGGTGTAAAATGCTTTGTTCTAGAAAAACTTACAGAATCAGAATTGTTCACAGTGGTGGTGATAGAAACCAGACGTCTGATCAGTTTAATGCTTCTAAAAGCTCCCTCACAGAAAGGTATTGTCTGAAATGGTTATGAATATGCTGCTTGAAGTCTGAGACATTGTTTAACAGTAGTTTTGAGATAAAGTTTTGATCTAAAACAAATTTTAATCAGCTTATTTTAATCCATTCATGGTGGAGGGATACATGAAGGGTGTTCTAAGGCAAAATAATCTCAGAAGAAAACTTATTTGTTTTTTATTGACCACTCTTTTACCACCATCAACCAGCTACATGAAAAACTCAGAAGACACGTGTGGGTTCACTGGTGGTTTTGGATAGTAAATAAAACAGATAGATTTTCATTGTAGGCCTCTGGACCCCTGGTTCCCATCACTCCTACTGTAAAGAAATCTGAGTCTGTAACGTTCTCTGCAAATAAACCATTTACGTTAAACTGTTCTGAATGACTTTCTTTACATTACCCACTGAATTACACAGAAATTTTGAAAAATCGGTGGAATTCTCCTATAACTTCTATTCTAAATGAGCAGAGCTCAATTACATATATCTGTCTTAAAGGCACAGTAACACAAACAGCCTGTTTAATAATAAGGGGTAGAGATTTGGACATGGTCATGTAAAAGGGAACAAAGATTCTTTTTTTGTCTGTAAACTTACACAAAGTGTCATAAGTGGGTCTTTCAAGAATAAATACCCATTTCACACATTTACTTTCTGTGAATGGAACTAATGTGGCAAATTTACATGATTATGATCAGTGTTGGAACAAAACTTTGTATCTCCAAAATAGTAACTTCACAGGAAAAGGAAAAACATTATCAATGAATCAAACTTAATGTAACAAAAATGATTCCATGTCATTGTCAACCATTTCTATTTATCCGTTTGTCATTAAATTTGCCAGAATGTAAAGGGCAACTGGTATTTTTAAAGTATGTCAAAAAACAAAAAATGCATTTTTTTGTGACAGCAACATTATAATTTGCTTATTTTGTGTTAATATATAGCTTGAATAAATAATTATTTAGATGAATATTGCAGACAGAGTCATCATATTGAGTCACAGAGGGGTTTTCAGCTTAATCCACTGTAAAAGCTTTCTGAGCGAGAGGCCATTATACACTCCAGTTCCAAACTGTGCTTAACAATGTCAGCCACTGGCGTCACAAATCTCTGCCTATTTTACTGCTGAAATAAACCTCTCTCTCGCACACACACACATTTTGCGACCTTGAAGACTCCAAGGTTGCCAAACTGATTTTACAAAATGTCAACCCCCCTTCACCCCCCCACATTGTCTGTTAACACAATATAGTATTACCCAGCCTGTGTGTGCGTGGCAGTGCATGCAGTGCTCACTGGTGCCAAAACAATCACCTGATAGGACAGCAGATGATAGAAAGGGAACCTTACGACCTGCGCAGGGAGGGGCTTTTGGCCACAGTCAGACTGATGCATGTGTGTATGGCTGTGTGTCATGTGAGAACTTGTCTGCATTGTGTGGCTCTCAGTGCCACTCGTTATCTGCCTGCTGTTTTGTGTCCAGTTCAACTGTGTGCTTTATGGGGACATCAATAGTCTTTATGTGAAGCTCAGGCAGGATTGATTTTACTGGCGACAAACTGAGATCCAGGTTAAAGAACACAAAGAGCGCTCTGTCATCCGGCCATGAGCTGGTTTGGGCTTTTGAGTGATAAGGCAGATGGGTATTGTAGGCTATAGTGAGTCCTTTAAGTGATTTATCTGGATCTCTTTTGATTTTTTTTTTACAGTAGATCAAAGAGTAACAATATTTTCAGGGTAATAAGAGTCAGTATTTTTGGAGTAGTAGCATTGATTTTCAGCAGTACACATTAGTTTCTAGCATTTTGCTTGTGAAAAATGTTCTGGTTATGTCATTGTTGTGCTGTGGTGGCCTACAGTAGTGTGCAAACGTTTAGGTGGTTTTGTTGATTTTTCAAGTGAAAATATGTTCATGCATCATCTACAGTGAACAACATACTCTTATTGTTTATTTGCTCAACGTAACATTGGCACATCTTATATTGTATATTTTATATATTTTTTTCCAGGGGTGGCACAGTGATGTGAGGGTCCCACAGTCCAAAGACATGCAGTCAGGCCAATTGGACATGCTAAATTGCCCCAGGTGTGTGTGTGTGCGTGTGTGTGTGTATTTTTCATAAGTAAATAAATAAATAAATAAATAAATAGAAATTAAGACAGGAGTTTTTACACATGATGGCATGTTGACAGCTAAGCTCAAAACATTAACTTTTATGCTACTTGACTTAGTTTTAAGGTAACTTAAAGTTAACTAATGCTCACCTAAAATGACAGAACCCCTTTAGTCATTTACATGTAAACTGCATGAGAGTATCGACTGATATATCTAAATAGTTCATCAAATGAGTACTTCAGAAAGATTAGCATGCATCAAATAGTAGCCAAATGCTATAATATTAAGCCTGACTACACGCTGTTGCTTTGTTATCCCAGGTGGTTGCCAAGGTGTTGCTAGGCCATTGCTGTGCTATGCCAGGTGGTTGCTAAGGTGTTGCCAGATTTCAGCACAAGCGCACCGTTCCTATATTGGCTGTACAATTGTACAAAGTTTCATGGTTCTAGCGTGAAAACTGCAACCTGTGAAAATGGTACAAATAGTGTATAATAATCATAATAATAATTTAAAAAGATAACAAAAAACAGTAAGTTGGCTTGATGAAGCCAACTTAACAGTAAAAAAACAACTGTGAAATGAACTGTGAATGCAGAAATAAATCCTAATTAACAGAATCTAACAAAACCACAAATAATTCTGGTAAGCTCTGCCCCCATATACAATATTCAGAGACACTGAAGCACAAACAACTGGTCATTTTCCCAATATGCTTTGCAAAACAGCTAATTACAGTAAATATAAATATAAATATATCCCAATTTTTTTCTTTTTCTTTTATTTTTTTCTGCATTTTATTTTTCTCTTTGAAGTCCACTTAAAATGTTTGTGTGGTTTCATGTACCAAAAACAGTCATAATTCATTTTTACATTTTCCAACCTCCCTTTATCCCTTAGAATTAAATAGTCTTTTATTGTAACTGTGCCTTTAGGACTTTGTAAATGATCTCTGTTCTGATTAGCTGTCCTGTATTGTGCTTTATTTAAAAAGGTTGAAACACTCCTTATAACTTTGTTGTGAATGGGTGGGGCTAAACTGCTGTAGGCTGGAAAGCTGGATGTATGTATACTGAGACGTGACTGGTGTGTTTTGAAATCTGAACAGTGTTTACATACTACATCAAACTCTTTTATTTCTTCAAAGTGAGGAAAATTCCATATTTTAACGATATGAGCCCTTAATGTCTTTCACAAGAAGCCATTCCTGTATCTCCCAGAATGCACCATTTTTAAGGAAAACAGCAGATTGCTGCAGTGTTTCTGATGTAAATTCAGTCCTTTACCATGTATTGAAGTTTGTAATATAGAAGAATAGCATTAGAATAAAATGTATTACAGCAAATAACTGTAATATGTGGCTTTGGTTGCAACGTAAATGTTGTTGGGAAATCAGGGCTGCATGGCTTGTGGTTTTTATGACTTCTCATCTAGACTAATCTACTCAGTGGTTAAAACATCATCCATATGTGGAGAACTATAAAAGTCTGCTCTTTCACACTTACCAGTAATTACTCACGTGTCCGCTCCTCACGGGCCCCGTGCTCTGTCACTCATGGCCAATTTCCTTAATTACACGTTTCCTGATTTATTGAGTGTGCAGACTGTGGAAATATAAGATGAGTGGAATGTGAAATGCTACCACAGTAAACTACTTCAGAGGACAGAGGCATGAAAGAAGGTTTCATGAAGGCAAAAGAAAGGCCTCCTAAAAACATATGTAAGATGGAGGGAGGGGCTTTAGATTAAAAAGCATTACTCACACGCTTTTTTGGCTGAGAGCCGATGTCTTGTGCAAAAAAAATGACCTTGTTGACTGGCTTTCATTCATTCAAAGTTTGATCACGTCAGACCTGAACACTGACCTCGACTGCTGATGCCCACAGGCCCAAGTTCTCAAGCTGAAAAGTTTGACTGATAATATCCTGTTTATGACAAATGACATCATTTGTTCTTCTGTTGGAAATGTGAGACATTAAAATTGTCCTTTGCGAACTCGCCACCGTCCTCCTCTAGCTAACAGCGTGACGGCAGATGAGGCAAAAGCATGGCACTGAGCCAGGGAGCCATTAGCTAGCTAACTGCAACCTTCATAACTCACTGGCCTTAAATGATAGGTTTACTGTTTTTCAACCCAGACCTTATTAGCCTGAAATTGTTGTTTCTCATCATTTATAACCATGCTATTAGCTTTTATAGTAAAAAACATATCACTCATCTGCTTTTCACCCCTGCTACAAAAAACAGCATAGACCGGCTCGTCACCACCACCAAAACCAGCACATGTTGTGTTTTGATGCTGGTATTCTGGTCTTAAAATTGGTGTTCTGTGGTTTCTGGGTTTGGGTCTGTCCTGCGTGTAACCCAAGGGTGTTTTGATTTGAGAAGTTGGGAGGACAGTATAAAGTTTTTCAGCTTGACAAACTTTCATAGCGTAACCATAGAAATGGGTGAAATGTAATCGTGAAAATGGGTGTAGCATGTCCATGAAATGAGCATAATATCCATGGAAATGAGTGTAGCATAACTATGCTAATGAGTGTAACATATCCATGGAAGTGGATGTAGTGTAACCATGGAAATAAGGGTACCACAACATATAACATAGGCATAGCATGCCATGGAAATGAATGAAGCACAACTATGTACATGGATTTAGCATAATCATGTAAATGAGTGCAATATAACTATGGAAATGGGTGTTGCATAACCATGGAAATAAGTGTAGCATGGCCATGCAAGTGGGCGTAGCATGGAAATAGATAAAATTGATTTTAGAGGCTTCTTAAACCCGTTTTCAGCAAAACGTCTTTGTGTAGATTAGCATATTTCATCATGTATATATGCATGACATGGGCAGAGGTGGGCAGTCCATGTCCAGAAAGCAAAGACCCTCTCCAGGATTTTGTTCCAACTGCCTGAACACCTTTGCTGCTGGTTTGAGCAAACTAGAGAAGCCAGAGCAGGATTTTTACCCACCTCTAGATATAGGTAAAAAACTTGATGAAGGCTTATTACAACTAGTTTGGCCTTTAACTGACATACAGATGCCGTAATCAAGGCAGAAAAAAAACGAAAAACAAGCAAATATGCTTATTTCAACAGTTAGTTGCTTGCTGTATAGTGCAAAAGACATGGTTAGATACAAGCAGAGAAAGACAGCAGTATTTTCTTTCAGTAAATATTTTCTCTTCCCTTTTTACTCTTTGACGTCGATAAAGGTCAACTGTGATTACTTAATTATTATTCTTCCAAATTTAGCCACAGGCTTAGTCAGTTCCTACAAGGACAAAAAAGAGGGAAGAAATCAAATAAATCGAAATAAAATAAAATATAATCTAAACAAAACAAAAAAGATAAGAAAAAAGAAGAAAAGAAATTAATATCAGGATCTTCAGTCATCCTGAAGATTAGCTTTGCCTTTCTCCTGGCTGAGACTCGCTCCGTCCTCACCTGGCTTACCTTCTATAAACCTTGCCATTATCCGCCGACTCCCTCATTTAAATCATAACAGCTGCCATTGTCTCGCCGTGCATTCAAATGGATCTGCACACTTTAATGCGGCCATTAGGCTTGAATATGTTAGTCATTGCAGAGCTGTCTGCTCCACAGACGTACAGATGGAGGCTTTTGTGGAGGCTTGTATGATTGACATCCGTGTGTAAGAATAAACTAAAAATAAGTACCATCTTTCAGACCTCTTTCAGCTGATTATCCAGCCCTTTATGAGTCGTGAGGTGTGTTAACAGCAGGGAAAAGGCAAAAATGTGTTGAGGGCAGGGAACCACGCTGGCCTTGATGGTGCGTTTTTGGTTCTTTATGTGGAAGTGCAAAGCCAGGCATTTTAAGATCCAAACTGTTTGTGTGACTTGTGGTGTGTGGTGGTCTATCTGCCCTGGCCAGTGTTCTGTTAGTACCCCAAGGGTAAATCGGTTTCAGAAGCGGAGAGGCAAATTTCTATTAAATAACTACTAAAAATGGTGTAGGGAAAAAAATATAAATGGATGTATTGTAACATTGGAAAAGGGTACAGCTCAGCCATGAGTGTAGTGTTACGATGGAAGTTGGTGTATGATGACCATTAAAAAGGGAGTAGCATAACCATGGAAATAAGTATAACGTAACCATGGACATGGATGTAGTGTAACCATGAAATTGGGTGTAACATAACTAGGGAAATGAGTGTAACAGAACCATGGAAATGGTTGTAGCATTTCCATTGAAATGATAGTAGCAAAACCATGGAAATGGGTGTAGAGCGACAATAGAACTGTATTTAAAGTAACCATGGAAGTCGGTATAGCATAACGATTAAAGTAGGTGTTGTATAACCATTGAAATAGTTGTAGAATAACCATGGTAGTGGGTGTAGAATGACCATTAAAAAGGGTGTAGCTGTAGTGAAAGATGTTGCATAATCATAGAAATGAGTGTAGCATCACCATGGAAATTGTTGTAGCATAACCGTGGTAACCATGTAGCATATTCTTTAAGATGGCTGTAGTGTAACTATGGAAAAGGGTGTAGTGTACCTATGGATATAATTGCAGTTTAACCATGGAAATGGGTTACCATAACAATGCAAATAGGTGTAGCGTAACCACAGAAGTTGTTGTAGTGTAACCATGGAAATCAGTATTGCGCAACAATGGGAACAATCTAGGTGGGCAGGGCCCGTTTGGGGTGTTAAAGACTCCTCTGAGGCCACTGATCCATGTGAGTTATCTAGTCTGCATCTAATCATATGAATTTTTATCGGTCAACCAATTCTGTTATACAACCCCATTTCCAAAAATGTTGGGATGCTGTGCAGAATGTAAATAAAAATAGAATGCAATGATATGCAAATCATGTAAACCATATTTTTTTAAAGGAAAATAGTACAAAGACAACATATCAAATGTTGAAACCGAGAAATTTTATTGTTTTTTGAAAAAAATATATGCCCATTTTGAATTTGACACCAACAACACGTTCCAAAAAAGTTGGGACGGGGGCATGTGTACCACTGTGTTTCATCACCTCTTCTTTTAACAACACTCTGTAAGTGTTTGGGAACTGAGGAAACCAATTCTTCCCATTCTTGTTTGATATAGGATTTCAGCTGCTCAAAAGTTCGGAGTCTCCTTTGTTGTATTTTTCATTTCATAATGCGCCAAATGTTTTCAGTGGGTGAGAGGTCTGGATTGCAGGCAGACCAGTTTAGCGCCTGAACTCTTTTAAAATGGAGCAATGCTGTTGTAATAGATGCAGAATGTGGTTTGACACTGTCCAGACCCATGTCAGGTGCACTAATGCACCCCTATGCCATCATGAATACTGGCTTTTGAACTGTGCACTGATAACAAGCTGAGTGGTCTTTAGCCCAGAGGACACAAGAATTTCAAATTTTGATTCATCGGATCACAGGACACTCTTCCACTTCACCTCAGTCCATTTTAAATGAGCTTGGGCCCAGAGGAGGTGGCTGTGTTTCTGGATCCTGTTTATGTATGGTTTCTTCTTTGCATTTACAATAAAATCTCTCAGTTTCAACGTCTGGTATGTTGTCTTTGTACTATTTTCAATTAAATATAGGGTTTAAATGATTTGCACATTATTGCATTTTGTTTTTATTTACATTTTTCACATTGTCCCAGTTTTTTTGGAAATGGGGTTGTATAATATAATTCCATTTCTATTATCTGCATTACAACAGATAGAAGAGAAGATCTGCCATTTCCCCCACAAACTGTAGCTAACTTTGAAAGGGGCTGTGGCACAACTGGATTTTGAAAAGTTGTCCCCAGTGGAAACTATGTTCTTGGTGTAACCCAACACTGATCCATGTGTAACTGAGACAGAAGAAGAGATTAGGACAGACTGTTGGATGCATGACGTGTGTGCCTCTCTTTTAGGTGGTGTGTGCCAGGGCTTATCTGCCGTGTCCAGCTGACAGGAGACAGGAGTGGGTGTGAGTGATTGAGGGGGCTTATGTAGCCATGTTGTGAGTGTTTGTGTTCAGCTCTGGAGTGAGGAGGAAACAGAAAGAAGAGTGAATGTGTGTGCAAATGACTAAAAGAATGCTTTAATTTAGTAGTGATTACATGTTTGTATGTGTGTGGTACGAGACTGAGGGGCGTGGGCTGGTGCGGCCTACTGATTGTTTGCTATTAGCAGTGACTGCTCATCTGTCCACCCACATGCCAGCTCAGTGCCGTATCTCAGATTCCAGCCATCAACAAATGCGGACAGACACAAAAAAGCTCTTATTCTAGGACACACAGAGAACATACTTCTGTACTTCTACCTCTCTAAAAAAAATACATGCAGATTTACACTTAAAAAATTTTGATCAGAATTTATATCAGAATTGAATACAATCCCCTTTGAAATGCAATGAAGGCATATCTATATTACTTTCCACTGTGCAGTACTTAAAATGGACTTGCCTCATTAATAACAGTGAAAACAGTGAAATACAATGCACACATGACACTACTTTTCCATATAGGTGACAAGCCAAAATAAAAAGCAAAACGTCTGTCGCACTATTTTCACATCACTTGACTTCTTTTTTGTACTTCAAATGTATTACCTCATTGAAATGCAACCAAAACAGTGACATTGTCTTTAAACAGTAACATGTAGAAAGTTTGCCTAAATGAAAAGTAAAAGGTCCATTACATTGATTTAACTTCGTATCGCACAGTAGTAAGTCATATAGGTGTGCCTTATTACATTTCAAAGCAAACTGTATTCAGTTCTGACACAAATTCAGCATTTCTTGTTTTAAATGCACTTTCACTGTGGAAAAGTAAAAGTCGTGTGTATGTTACATTTCACGGTTTTTCACTGTAGTGATTGCTTTTCAATTATGTACAAATTCTTCTCCATAAAAAAAAATTGTGCACTGATGTTTGCATAAAAATGCCATATATAAGTGTGCTCTCAGTAGATGATGTGTTAACTTATTTTTATCTAAAAATCAACAAAACAGGTCATTTGACTGAGTGTGTTCATACAACTGTAGGTGTGAATTCTGTCACTGTTGTCACTCAGTAATAGTTATTTTTACAGGGTGAATTTTGGAAAAATTTTGGCCTGATTGCTGTGGAAATTGGCAGATGAAGTTGCTATGGGAATATGAGAAGATGACCAAAAGCACATTCTACTTGAGCTTGTTCAGCTACTTAAAAAAAGTGTTCCATTTTCGCACCTCTTCAAGTCAAAAGTTTGGAGACCACGATTGACCTTAATGGTCTTAAAGACTTTTTGACCTAAATGCTTATGAAGAAATACTTGAAATGTGATTCTTAGAAAAATATAAATAATGAAATTGCTGTATGATTTTGTTTTTTTTTTGCTAAAACACACATTTTTATATTTGTAGGTTTATTATTTTAAAGAATAAAGATGTTCATATATGAATAAATACACACAGACTCAAAGCCAGATCCTCTGCCTTTTCTCAGAACTCACACTCGTGCCTCCTTGTCCACTTCCGTCTCACAGGGACTGACAAATGGTCAGGAATGGCTCTGACCCTGAGGGACGCTCAAAGCGCTGATGTAAAATTTAAACACCCCCACCCAAAACACACACAACACACACACACACACACACACACTCACACTCACACACACTGAGAGTGAGAGAGATGACACATCTCTGATACTCTAATGCTAAAACTGTGCCCAGAGACTTTAGCCAAATAGCTTTGTGAAGTGCAGAACATGAGAACAAAATGAGCCATTAGTAGCTCTAAAGCACTGTTCATTACAATAAATAGCAACATTTACACTCACAGGTTTGACAGCAACTTCAACATTTAAATTATTACCACATTTAATGAGTGTCAGGTTTGCTTTTTTTCACTGGAGATTTTAGAGATTGCATCAGACCATTTACAAATTGCCTTAGCACAAATGAACTCAGGTCAAAAGGAGAACAAGGTTGAATAGTCAGTCAATAGCTCGTCTTCCCTTGGGAGAATCAAGAGAACCAAATCATGCAGCACACATACAAAACTGAAAAAATGAGCAGCTGCACAAAATAGAGAAAACTAGAAGGCTAGAAGATGGTTTGGCTTAACTGTTTGTTCTAAAAGCTACAGCCAAAGTCATTTCTCTATAGAGCTCTTTAGTCTTGTAGTCATTCTGAAGCCGGCGACGTTCCCATATAAGGAACCCCGAGGTTAGGCAGTTTTCCTCTATGGTGAAAATTAACGCCACATTCTGTTCCAAAGCTGACATTTTGTCCTCTGTGCAGTACCTTGCAGAAGTCAGAGACCACCATTTATTTAATGTCCAGTCAAAACGGCAATTAAGAACAAGCTAGTTACAAGGGGGATACCTGATCCGTCCTTCCTGGGAAGAACTGAGAGTTGCAAACATAATTATGTATCTAAATATAACTATATAATTTTAAGTAAAATAATAACATGCATTAAAAGATCAAAAGATTCAAAGCAATCCGTTTTAAGTTTTGAAAGATTGCATCCCCCCATTCATTTGCCTTACATCGATTTGGTCCACTGCCTACCATGCCCGAACCATGAAAATATACAAGGTGCACCCCCCAGAATGAATCAAAATGATGGGGGTCCTTGAAAAAAATCATATAATGATGTTATGCTGCCCATTAGGGAAAAAATAGACGCTCAAATACAAATTCAGGGAAAGGTCATTGTTTAGCAGCTACATTCACAATCAGCGGCTTCTATCTCCTTAACACTGTAACACTGGTCTGTCTCAGGGTAGCGCTGTAGTAAGTTCATTTCCCCAGTTGGTCCTTCATAGCCTAGCAACTGTAACTGTGCCTGAGATCGCTCTGAAAAACCCAAGCCGCTTTTCCACTGCATGGAACTGGCCCTGACTTGACTCGACTCTACTCACCTTTTTTGGTTTCCCATTAGGTAACCCTGGTACCTGGTACTATTTATGGTATCACCTCCATCGAGGTTCCAAACAAGCTGAGCCAATACCAAAAGGTGACGTGGAACAACCACAGACTACTGATTGGTCGTTAGCTACCAGGTTAGTGTACCCTCTTGTGTCGCCTTTGAGCAACCAGAATCTTCTTGTCGTCTGAACTCTGATGTAGTATTTCCCAAATTCTCCTGGGTTTTGCCTCTTCTAGACAAAATTTGTCTCCTTTACATCAGGGCAGTTTTATGTGATGTTGCTATGGCAACCAACTACATTGAGGAGGCACTGTATCTGCAGCGGAAAACTACAACTGCAAAAGTAGCTGGTACCAAAAGTGAGTCAAGCAGAATCGACTTGAGCCGATACCATGCAGCGGAAAAGTCATTTTGTTTGAAAATACATATTTGTAAATCGAAAAACTTCCCAATTTCCCAAGATATTGGTAGAAAAATGAATCGTTACTCATTTCTCAAAACGGAGACAAAAGAGAAGATGTGTAAGATTGTTATGTAAAAGAGCACAAACCTAAACTACAAAAAAGCTTTTCTAGAAGAACTGTTAAATCAAACAATTTGCTGCCATTGAAGCGAAGGAGTTAGCAGCCAGCCATCAGGGGGTATTTTGTGCAATGGATACACAAAGATGCTGCATTGTGTTTAGCCAGGCACATCAACGGTGCCGCCATTTTGGGGCAGTCAACATCACTGCCCGACTGCATTCAGTACCACTACAGAGCAGCAGTTTAAGAAAATGATACTGTTTGCACATCCTTCTGAGTGGGATAGGATTGAATAACAGAATGCAGTGGTCAACATTAATGTTTGTGTAATGTTTATGTGTAGATATGACCATGTGGTTGGTGAATGTGTTTGGGATTACTTGGATCGTGAGAAGCCGAAAATAAAATCAACTTCTAAGACTGAACTTTGCAAGTGTGGAAATTTTTCATAAAATATTAATGATATTTACCTTTTTTTCTTGAAAAATATAATGTACTTTACGGCCATTTTAATAAAATGGAAATTAATTTAATGAAGGGTGGTCTCTGAATTTTCGCACAGTGCTGTATAACAACACCCCCCCCCCCACCCTTCTTAATGTCAATGGACCTTCTAAATTACAAGGTCATATAGTAGTCGAAACCCGAAACATGCACACTGAAATGACGTCCCATGAAAGTTCAATACTGTACTTCAAATCTATTACGTCACAACACCAGCTCCTCAAAGTGTAAATTACTAAAAAACAACTTAAGCACCTCATCTGACAAAGCTTGCTGGTTTTTGTCGGGTGTTTTGGTGAGGTTGCCAGTCTCATGATGTCACTGCATAGCTATGCTAGCTTGCATGCAGCAATAATCGTATTTCAACTGCTTAAAGGCCTTCAGAGCATCCAGTAACATTCGAGGTGAAAAATGCACATAAGACAAAACGTATTGGCTTTGGAACACTTTGCTTTATCAAGACAGTCATAATGATCTGTAACATTCTGGTAATTCTGCTTACTTTAGTAAGACAAACAGTACCTATAACGTCTGTTTCCAAATCTGAAATGATCAATTCTGCTCTTTTCTGCACATTATTTTCAACAATTTACAAACTAGTACATATTGGTGAAATGTAGCAAAATAAGGTACCAAAAAGGTAACTTTACAGAGGAATGAAAAAATGTTATTAACTTACAATGTAAATACAAAGTAGAATCAGTGTTTAGTGTTTTTTTCAGTCCTACTGCTGGGCTGAGAGTTGACCATTATCTAAAAATATCCAGCCATGAGTGGCTCTGGGGTCAGAAACTGAACATTAATGAAGGCCTAGGGGATGGATAGCACAATCAGTGCATCAGATTAGCTACAGTCTCTAACAGTACACCAGCAAGGTGGGCCTACAAGGTAGGTAGTTTGTAATAAAGTGGCAAATGACCACTGTAAAAAGTGATTCAATGTTTTAACTTAAAAACAGAATGTGAAACACAGATTTTTGTTGTGTTTTCTTACTAATAGAAGTGCAATGAACTGGTGGTTTTTGTTCTGTTTTACATATAGTAATTGCAGATGAATGTGTACTTTGCCTTTTGCGATTAAAGTGATAAGTGATTTCAAGGGAAGATTCCTCCTGGCAGTGTAATTTAGTTACATTTTTGGCTTTATCTATCTGGAAAACCAGCCCTTTTTCTCTCCTAGTTGTAATCATAATTCACAAGACATTATTTTATTAGACATTATTCTAAAGCAGCTTTACAGAAATGCCAGCCCAGCTCCCTATTGAGCAGGCTGAGGAAAATCTCCAAAAAGCATGATTAAGCAACAACCGAGAGCAACTAAGACTTCAAAGGAGAACCCACCCTCCTCTGGATAACTGGTCCAAAGACTGTCACAGAGCAAGAGACATGATCTTGGATCAGGACCAGTCCTTTCATCTATTTATATTCATCTGGGTTTAAAGGACAAAACCTGATCCTCAGTCTGAAACCCCTGTCACTCTTGAAATTTAAATACGGTTCACTGTTAGTATGTGGAGCCATAAAGGCAGCAGTGTAGTCCTGTATCGACATGTAGCGATAAAGTCTGTCCTCCTCTAGTTCTAGCTGCATGTCTGAATGCTTTCAGTTCAATTCCATTCAGTTTTATTTACACTGAGCTTTTTACAGCAGACATTGTCTCAAAGAAGCTGTACAGAAATCCAGACCCCTAGTGAGCAAATTGAGGCCAATGGGGGCATGAAGAAGACCCAAAACCCATCCTCTTCTAGTCTGCAGAGGACAGGAGTTACGACACAAGCAGTAGAAGTTTAAACAGATTAGACGGAGGCGCTCAGATCATACAGAGGAAAGATCTTTGAGCTCAGCCAGTGAGTAAATGTCTTGGAAACACATACAGCCATCAAGATCTGTTGGACGGTTGATTATGTTGATAATTTAAGGAGTTCACAAAGCAGGTTAGGAGTTCACACAGGTTCTTGAAGTTCGTTAGAAGACATGACAGAAGCTTGAGAAGGATGATGGTGGACTCTTCATTCAGCCACCAGCTGAGGAGCATCAGTGAAACCCTTTCAGGCTTCCAGGCGCGTGCCGAAGCTTCTGGAGCAGTCAGGCAGCGGTTCCAGAGAAGCTCTGAGACGGGTCCTCCAGTAAGGGGATGTGGGCGTAGCTGTGGGACGCACACACTGCCCCATGCCTTGCCCTTCGAGAGCCTTCACCGCGCTCCTCTTCCTCTTTGGAGCGCAGCGCCATGAGCTCGATCTCATGCTTGGCGGCGCTCTCGAGCTCGCGCTGCTTGCTGTAGAAGGTGACGAAGTTGTTGATGATGGGGTGGATGGGCAGCGCGATGGCCACCACGCCGCACAGGAAGCTGACGGCAGCGTTGCAGCGACCCAGCGTGGTCTTGGGGTAGACGTCGCCGTAGCCCACCGTGGTCATGGTGATGACGGCCCACCAGAAGGACTGCGGCACGCTGGTGAACATGGTGTCCGGGTGGCCATGCTCTACCGTGTAGGCCAGCGCGGCGAACAGGAAGATGCCCACACCCATGTAGGTGAGCAGCAGGCCCAGCTCCTTGGCGCTACTGCGCAGCGCGTGCGTGAGCGTGCGCAGGCCCGACGAGTGGCGCGCCAGCTTGAGCACGCGCGCCACGCGCAGCACGCGCAGCGCCTGCACGCACTGCTGCGCGTCGGCCAGCTCCAGCGCACCCAGGCGCGCGCCCACCTGCGTGAGTGCCAGCAGCACGTAGAATGGCACGATGGCCAGCACGTCCACCACGTTCATGAAGGAGAGGGCGAAGCGCGCGCGGTCGGGCGCCGCGGCCAGGCGCAGCGCGTACTCGGCGGTGAACCAGGCCATGCACGCCGTCTCCACGGCCTCGAGCGCAGGGTGCTCGGCCTGGCGGCCCGCCTCGTCGCAGCACACGTACAGCTCGGGCACGGTGCCCGCGCACATGGCCGCCGACGACAGCACGACGAAGAAGAAGGAGGCCACGGCTATTGCGCGCGCAGCCAGAGACGACTCGGGCTTCTCCATGAGCTTCCAAAGGCAAGCGCGGCACCGCTCGCGCCGGGAGGCCGTCCCGCCTCCTCCATCCTCTGTGCGCTCCAGCATGGCGCGCACCTTCTCGCCGATCTCCTCCAGCTCGTCGCGCGCCTCGCTCACGCAACTCTGGCAGCACTCGTCCAGCAGCTCGGCGTCCACGCGCCAGAACTCCATCTCCTCCATGAAGCACACGGGGCACATGCCCCGCCTCATGTGCACCTCGCCGTAGTAATACACCTCCACGATGCAGCGGAAGGCGTCCGGGTCCCTGTCGAAGAAGAACTCGCCGGGGTTTCCAGGGTCGTAGTCGTCGCACAGTTCGGCCACTTCGTCCGGACTGCAGCGCACGGACACGTTGGCCAATTCACCCAGGCGCGTGTCCGGGTAGCGCTTTAGCACGTCCGCGTGCAGCACCTGCTTCACGCCGCCAATGTTCACCACCATCTCCGCGTCCTCGCTCGCCTCCGAGCCGCTCCAGTCCGCCCCGTAGCGCGTTCTCAGCGGCCCCCACATGTTCCCTTCACGCGTCCGAAATGTCGGCAGACTGACCGGCGATTAATAAGCGAGAGCTGCGCGAGCAGAAGAGCCTCGGTGGAGGAATGCGGAGGGGAGTTTCGCCGCGCAGAGAGACATGGTGAAGATGGAGAGCCTGACGAACACTGATTGAAGTGTCAAAGAAAGGGGGGCATGGAGTGAGGTGGAGAGATCTAGGCTATGTGTGTGTGAGTGTGTGTGTGTGTGTGTGTGAGTGAGAGAAAGAGAGAGAGAGAGAGAGAGAGAGAGAGAGAGAGAGCGTAAAGGGAGGAGTAAAAGTTTTTTCCACACATTGTTACTGTTACGGACCATCACTGTTAGTTTTATTGCTATCCATATACTCTTAATATTACTCTTGAAATCAGGGGCGGATTTAGTGACTCTGGGTCTCTGGGCAGAAGACAGGAACGGTGGACGCACATGTAAAAAAAAGCAAAACAACAAAAAAGATTTCAACCATCTTTAATCTAGTCGATATATAGTAATTCTGATTTTGAAAAGGTGAATGTCATAAGATTAATTTATTTCTATGCAGTGCTTCCGCCTTTGGACTAAATTTTCCTCTCTCAAACCTGAACATAATGATAAACTGGGAATTTGTATTGCTGGTGCCTTGCGTTAAACTCCACAGTCCGTGCGTAGTTACGCACAGGCACGATGTTAAATTTCCACATGGAGATGTCTCCCTCTAGCGACCAGCAGCGCACAGCGCACGCTAGTACAGCAAACAGAAGAATTTCCTATTAGCAGCTTTATAGTTGACCTGCTTTAACTGGCCTCATTCAGCTCAAGTTGACTGTGACTGAGTTGTAGAGATAACATCTCAACGTCATCCAGAGAAGAGTGGGTTCATGTCTTCAAGCAGCATTACAGAAATCTGCCACACTAGATAGCCGAATTATGATACAGGTAGTACAAGTGACAAGTTAGAATAAACAGAGGCACTTGAACCATACAGAAGACAAAATTCTAAACATATATGGGTCATTCTACGGAAATTTGTCGGAGTTGGAGTCGGAGTTGACAATATTGGACTTTTAATTGACTTGGACTTTACACTAAATATTTTTTGCTTTGAACGACCGTATACCTTAATTATGTGTATTTTAATAGAACAAATGACTGAACATTCCATTTTGTCACTACCAAAACAATCATTATACTAACTAAACTTCAGCAATGTTTCAGTTGTGACTCTTTTGGTAAGGGCAATTTTAGATGTGCATGTTCCATTAAAACACAAAAAAGTTACTTAATTGCAGAAATATGTATTTCAAAAGAACACATATTGTGTAGTGTCAGTTCTTAATGTTACACACAGATTTTCAGATTTTGGGACATATTTACTTCAGAACAATGAGATCTAACTGCTCACCATGTGGCCATGAGGGACAGGAATGCAGTCTCACTTCCTGCTCTAAGATGCATGTCTAGGAATTATAACTTTTAACAGTGATATAAAAATGTGGGAGCATTTTCTGAATAAAGTTTTTGTATTTAAAATTTTAACTCTTGATAAATCTAAATCTTTAACTTCACTTTAAAATAAATAAAAAAATGTTAAAAAAATAACTACATATTATTTTTACAAGTTGAAATTTAGGGGTTAGGGTTTCAGCACAGACTCCCACTATATAAAGGATGATTTTTAATAGTATCTTCATTAATGTCTTGGGTTTGAAAAGATACTAACATAATCATTGTAAATATCTAGAATCTATGTTTTTTTATTATTGTGGGATCGCAGTTTGAACTAATTCTGTAGAATGGTCCATATTCTACAGTATTGTAGTATTACACTCATTATATTGTTTCTGATGACACTACACAGAAACTCAGGGACACATAAATATTTATTTTGTTTTTCAAATATATGTGTATATATAAGTCTAACACAAGCAATATGTATTTTTCTCTTCTGATTGTTCTGATCTGATGAAGGAGGGGCAGTGTCACTTGGAGGGCAGCTGCATCACCTGCATGGGCGGTATCTCCAGTTCAGCATTGACCTATCAGGAGATGAACTGATTTAGAGACAGCACAGCACATCACTTTCACACCCACCCACACACAAACACAGTAGACGACATACAGGCACGTGCACAGATAGACGCCAGGAGGGCTTGAGTCCCTGCCTAGTTGCCCTCACACTTTACAAGTGCCCTTTTGGTTGGCGTGTATAATAACTGTAATTTATATTGCCATTCTTCAAGATAAGGGATGAGGAACTCCTGGAGGGCCAGTTTGGTGATTTCCCTGCTCAAACACACCTGATTCAACTAAGTAGTTAGTAATGTTGGGTAATTTACTGCAGCATAACAAAGACACAAATTTAGAAATGTATAAAAAATTAATAAGAAAAATGTTTTTCAGGATTACAGGAACATAAAAAGAAAATCTAATTTAAAAATGGATAAAAATGAATATAAATAATCTCAAACATGTTCAGACAAACACTGTTCATCAAAGAGTAAAGAGAGATAGAGAGCAAGAGAGAGAAGTGGAGGTTCAGAACACCCAGTGGTGCCTCCCCCTTCTAACACAGACACTTATAGCTTTATGCAAATTATATCTAAATTAGATGGTCTATACAAACAATTGCTGATCAAAACTATTAAAACGCAAACTTGGACTGGTTCAGAAATAACACTGAACACAGTGTCACTGGTGAGATTTAGTTAATAAAGTATCCTGCACCTCCTAATGACATTAGCAAGAGTCACTCTCAGTCAGGCTGAAGGCCCTGAAGGTCAACATTCACCAAGTTACACAGTAAGGGAAAAACCCAGTTCCATCTCCGCCATAGGCCTTTTCCATGTCTGGTAGGATAGACTGAAGATGGCCATAAACAAGTCCTTATCTCATGTCACAGTTTCCTTTTTCAAGGAACACACCACAAGCCTTGCAGAGACACAAAGGCCAAAGAACTACATTTCTGGGCATAAGAAATATATTCTTAAGGAAAATATTCTACATTAAACAGATGCAAATTTGATTATGGGACATAATTTGTATCCCTTCAGTAGGTACGTTCGAGCAGGAAATCGCCAAACTGTGTTGGACTCAGTTCCCCACCCCTGTTCGAGATGATAAAGCTTGTCCATTGCTTTGGGTTCCACATGATTCATCGCCCTTAAGCGCTCTTGCTGATGCAGTACTGACTGCCTGTGGTTCTCCTTGGTAACTCTGACTTACATTCATCTTACGTAGTTCATCTGTAATAAAGTTTGATTCAACTTCATGTTGCCTTTTATTCTCTTTCAGCCCTTACCCCCCAAAAATATCTGTGCACAGGCATTCATGTACAAAAAGTATTTGCCCCCTTATCAATTTCTTCTATTTTTGCATATTTGTCACACTTTGAATATTTCAGATCATCAAACTAGTTCTAATATTAGACAAAGACAGCCCAGGTATACACAAAATTCTGTTTTTAAATGATGATTTCATGTATTGAAGGAAAAAATGCTGTTCAGCCCTACCTGGCCCTGTGTGAAAAAGTAATTGCCCCCCAAGCTACTAAATCAAATAGTTAACCAAATTCAATAGACTATTGGGTTCAGTTTAACAAACCGCACCCAGGCATGGTTCCTGCCAGGCCTACTGAATCTAAACATCATTAAATAGAACCTGTGTGCCAATGTGAAGCAGGCTACAAGGTCTCAAAAAGCAGCACATGATTCCATGTTCTAAAGAGATTCAAATACAAATGCGAAACAGTCACTGAAATCTCCCAGTCTGGAAAGGGTTACAAAGCCATTCTGAGGCTCTGGGACTCCAGCAAACCACAGTGAGAGCCATTAATGGAGAAAACCTGGAACAGTGGTGAACCTTCCCAGAAGTGGCCGGCCTACCAAAATCTTACAAAGAACGCATCAACGACTCATCCAGGAGGTCACAAAAGAACTCCCGTCTTCACTTGCTTTAGTTAACGTCACTGTACACGATTACACAATAAGAAAGACACTGGGCAAAAATGGCATCAATGGGAGAGTTGCAAGGCGCAAATCCCTGCTGACCAAAAAGAACACAAAGCCTCGTCTCGCATTTGCCAACATCTAGATGACCACCGAGACATTTGGGATAATATTCTGTGGACTGATGAGTCAAAGGTGGAACTTTTTGGAAGACATGGGTCTTTTTACATCTGGCGTAAAGCTAACACTGCATTCCACCGTAAGAACATCATACCAACAGTCAAACGTGGTGGTAGTGTGATGCTCTGGGGCTGCTTTGCTTCTGCAGGACCTGGACTCTCTATCATAAAATCCTGAGGGAGAATGTCTGCCCGTGAGTTCATGACCTAAAGCTCAATCGCAACTGGGTTATGCAGCAAGACAATGATCCACAGCACATAAGCAAGTCCACTGCTGAATGGCTGAAAAGAAACAAAATTTAGTTTTGGAGTGGCTGAGTCACAGTCCTGAGTTAGATCCCATTGAGATGCTGTGGCAAGACCATAAATGCTTCATGCTCAAAAACCCTCCAATGTAGCTGAATTAAAAAAATTCTGCAAAGAAGAGTGGGCCAAAATTCCCACACAGCGATGTAAAAGACTCATAACAAGTTATCACAAATATTTGTTGCAGTTTTTTCTGCCAGGGGAGGCACAACCATTTATTAGGTTTATTTGCGCAATTACTTTTTCACATGGGTGATACAGGTTTTGAATAAATCTTTAATATAATAAAAAATATTATAAACATTAATAAAAAAATAATAAAAATATGACAAATCTTCTCTTCAATAAATGGAACGAACATTTAAAAGCTGCATTTTGTGTTTACTTGTGTTGTTTTAATCTTATATTGAAACTAGTTGGATGATCTGAAACATTTAAATGTGACAAATTAGCAAAAATAGAAGAAATTGGGTGGGGGCAAATACTTTTTCACAGCACTATGCACACAGCAGAAAACATGGGCCTGTTTACACCTTGCATTAACATGCGGCGGATCTTGATTGCATTTTACACAAAAGTAAACATAATGCGTTTTCAATATTTGTATACAGCTATGAAAGTGGAAACGTGTCTGCCGAGTGCTGACTGGCAGGTGATGGAATAAACGATAAAAAGAAAAATGGAGGTTAGGCAAGGATGGACTGCCCCAAACCAAGTGTCTTCACTGCACTTCAGGCCAATAAAAGTGTCCAAGCCAAGCCTGTCCACTCGTATCGTAACAGGAAAAAGAGTAAACCAAAGTAAAACTGAAACAAAGTTTATCCAGATATGATCCAGACACGAAAACACATGATAACGCAAGGTGTAAACAGGCTCTGTGTCTCACACTCACACTGAGGACAGCAACCTTCACAATCATACACAAAAAGTACAAGATCTCTCTCATACCTTTGAGTTGATATTGGTGCAGGAGCATCCTGAGCTCCGAGTTCTGCTGTTTGAGATGTTGAGTATCAGCCAGAAGCTTGGATCTCTCAGTCAGCACAGTACTGTGATGAAAGCAATCACATTTATTACACACAACAACATTTATTACACACAACACAACAACTATCTGACAGCCAGCAGAGACTCACTCACTGATATTTCTTGAGAGCAGCCTCCAGTGCATTCCACACTTTGAGTTTGGACTCGGAGATGACATTGGCCATGCTCTCCCAGTACGCAGCATCCACAGAGTCATCCCTCTCCTGCAGTGCCAGCACACTGCTCTGCTGCCAGGACTGGTCATCTCTGTCACAGACCAATTATGGTCACTGTACATGGGTTTAACTAGTGCTGAGTGACAAAGTCAAAAATCTCAGACCAGATTCACAAAATTGCTTTAAGAAAGAAAATCTTAAATAAGCCTTTTTCCTTAAATGTATACTTACATGACAAGGTAAACCTCTTAATCTGTAACTTCTAATGAGTTTCACAACGTTTAACATAATTTTTAAAATACACCAAGGGGGATTTTTCCTGTTGGCTATTGCCTCCACCATCACACTTCTGGTTTCAACATTTTTTGAACATTTGGTTTAGTTTTGCTTCATTTTACTGTCCTCGGGCACTGATGTGATTAAACTAAGTAACCGGTTGACGGTAATATGGCATAATTTCTGGTAATGTGTAAAATGTTACATGTTACAAAGTCTACATGACAAATAACGCTTATTCTACACACATAAACAATTCAGATGTACTTTTATAGTTAAATAGTTAAGACTTTCTTAAGAGAATATTTGAGAAATGAAGTTTTATACAAGAGGTGCTTTGAAAACAAATGATCATGACATTTCTTCCTGTATCATTAGACACTGCTAATAATTGATAATTATTATATGTACTGCTTAATACTCAATTTTAACTCTCTTTCTGCTCTGAGAGCTCCTGAGGAACTGGGTCTCTACTACCTTTTTATTTCATGATTGTATTTCATATGTTGACTTTTTTATATGTTTGTGTTGTTCGCTTAAATTTGTATATATATTTTTTTTACTTTTTGTGAAGCACTTTGTAAAACTTTTAAAGCTGCACTATGTCATTTTTTTGTTGTTGAAACTGACAGACGTAGCATTGCAGATTTACGAGAAAAAACAACCTGAAACATGTATCCCTGTAAAGCCTGAAATAATAATTTAAAAGTCACAGGTGTCAGACTGGACATCGCAGGTGTTTTTCATAACTCATAAATCTTTACGTGTTAGCTTATGGCTCAAAAAGAAGGTACAGCTCAATGCTTAGGTCTTAATATATCCACATTATGCTGATGAAGATATGATGACAGAAGATAATTCACCTACATCCTTGGAAGACACATCCTTCACCAAGGTTTAACGGAGTTCTCCCTGAATAGTCTTTAAAGTGTGCTCACAATCATCAGATTCATTCCTCGGGTAAGGGATGTGAAAATGTAACAAAATATTCTTCTGCACAGTCTTGATTACAATAATTGTCATTCTTGTTTTATCTCCCAGGCCTAGTGTTCACACAGAATCATATACAGTGATGTACCTTGGCCTGCAGTACTGGGCTGTGAAGGCTCGAAGAGCCCTCAGTACATCGTTTGGGTGGATAAGATCAGAGTCCTTCTCTGGCACCAGCTCGCCATCGTTACTGATCGAAATGTCCTCCTAAAAAACAGCAGATTAAGAATTGTAGTCATAATTGCTTGTTTTGTAGGCTTTTTTGACAGCATTAGTTAATTATACTAGGTGACAGGCAAAGTAAGTTAGTCCGTTAGTACCAGCAAACCAAGTAGTCCTTCTTACCTTTGGCTGATCTTTTTGATGCTGTTTATATTTCACAAAGAACTCTGCCATTTTATACACATCCTCTTCATTCTCAATACCCACTGCCTGCAATGAGATCAATCTGTGTTCATCTGTTTTAAGCATAGCCTCTAACAATGTGTGCAGGGTCAGGGTATTAATGTAGCAAGAGGCAGTGCAGTAGTTTGACTCTACTCACGGAAAAGATAGAGTCCAGCTTCATAAAAGACTGCTCGTCCTTCTCCAAGGAAGACAGCAGCTTCAGGAGTTTACTTTCAATTAGAAAGCCCTGACAGACGAAACCAGAATGTTTTGTGTAATTTATTTGAAATTTACACATCAGACACAGAAAGTGGGTTATCTGCAGTATTGTGCAAAAGAAACCACCCTTTATTTAGTTAATTTCCAGTCAAAACAGTCATTATTTCTGTATCAGGAAAATATAGAATTAAACAGAAGCCTCAACAACTAAATATAATGTACATTTTTCAGTATTTATTTGTCAGGAAACGTCTTTGTTCTGTCCTAGAAGTTGCAATTTTTGTGCTTCCCACAATCCAGGTAATCCTAGTGCACATTCGATGATGTTAAGGTCTGAGCTCTGGGTCAGTTCATTGTTCTGAGAACACCAGAAACCTCTTTGTTTGGCTGTCAAATGTTCTTCTCTTTTGTCTATATTCCTTTCTCACTGATGGCTTCTTCACAGCTACACATCCTTTCAGGCTCATAGTATTGAGTTTGCCTTAAGTTGAACCTTACTGTTGTTTTCACTGGAAATTAAACGAAGGGTGGTCTCTGACTTTTGCACAGCACTGTATTTCACCTCTCACACACACAGTTCCCACCGTCTCATCACACAGCAGTTCCAGCAGTCTCTTCACTGTCTTATGGTCCACTCCTGTGCTCTCTGGACTTCCAGAACCCTCAAAAGTGCTTCCCTCTCTTTTTGCTTCTGGATCTCCCTTGCGGTCCATGCCACTAAGGGCTTGTGCGGCCACCTGCTGTGCGGTCCGCTGGACCTGGCGCCGGGGCTGGATGGGCCCAGAGCTCTCCATAAATGGTAGAGGAGGGGGGGCCCAGGCCAGGCCTAGCTGCTGTTCATGGATCAGGCGATCTATCTCCAGAGCCCTGTGCACCAGAGCTTTGGCCTCAGCCTCGTTCATTAGCCACACCTCCTCGAAGCGCTTAGCATCAACTGCTGCAAAGTGCCTTAACACATACACACTTATATGAATTATATCATTATACATGTGAACATATGACAACTCTAACTTTGTAAAACACAACATAACAGAAATTTAATATGTTTTTAAAGGGGAATTCTACTGATTCCTCTCCATTTCTGTATAATTTGATTGTTGAGATACAAAGAAAGTCATTTGGAGAAGTCTGATGTGAAATGCTCCATTCTGGAGAAACTTACCAATCCAGAAATATATATATATATATATATTATTTTTTTTTTACATATTTTTTATATATGTATCATATGCAATTTTAACATTACATATAAAACAACGTGGTCATTTTGTATAGTGAATAAAATGACTATATACAACCCTATTTCCAAGTTGGGACGCTGTGCAAAACGTAAATAAAAACAAAATGCAATCGTGTGCAAATGATTTAAACCCTATATTTAATTGAAAATAGTACAAAGACAACATATCAAATGTTGAAACTTAGAAATTTTATTGTTTTTTGAAAAATATTTTTGTTTTGATAATATTTTGAAAATTTTACATTTTGAATTTGATACCAACAACACGTTCCAAAAAAGTTGGGATGGGGGGCATGTTTACCACTGTGTTTCATCACCTCTTCTTTTAACAACACTCTGTAAGCGTTTGGGAACTGAGGAGACCAATTGCTATAGTTTTGAAAGTGAAATGTTTTTCCATTCTTACTTAACATAGGATTTCAGCTGCTCATCAGTTCGGGTCTCCTTTTTCATATTTTTCATTTCATAATGCAGGCCGGTTTAGCACCCAGACTCTTTTAATACAGAGCCATGCTGTTGTAATACATGCAGCAAGACAATGTTTACATTGTCTTGCTGAAATAATCAAGGCCTTCCCTGAAAAAGACATTGCCTGGCCGGCAGCATATGTTGCCAAAACATGTATATATCTTTCAGCATTAATGGTGCCTTCAAAGATGTGCAGGTCACCCATGCCATGTGCACTTATGCACCCCTATGAATAAACGTGAATAAACACATTGTGTTGTCTTGGGGCAGGCACACTGGAAAATTTTTTTTAAATGAAAAAAAAGAGGAGACATTCACTTTTACAAAAAGTCTGTATTATCATCCCTATGGCCTAGATAAATGGCAGAATGAGACACTGAAAAAAAATGATATCTTGGCAAGAGAAATTTTCTTAAATCTAATTGATATATCTAATATTTCTCATTCTCATGAGATTTATTATTTAACTTACTTCTAGATAATTTTTACTTGTTTTAAGTGAACAGTAAATTGTCAAATAATTTACTTATTGTTGCCTGAAGTAAGCAAAACTATCGGCTAATGTAGCTTATAATAATATATTTATATATTTATGTTTATAACAATCTCAATAATAAATATTAGATATAATTAGATTAGATTTAAGTTTTAAAATTTCACTTGCTAAGATATTTTTTGTAGTGCAGTCTTATGGCCCTGTGGACTTTCTTGGTAAAACACACATTAAGTCTGATTTAGATTGGGCACATACCTATGTGCATGGGTGTTCCTGCTTACCTCATCTTCTTCTGCATATCTTTATACTGCTGCATGGCGCGCTTGTAGTCATCAGTCAGTGACTGGTTCTCCTCGTGAGACTGTTTCTCCTGATTGGCACATTTGATCTTCAGGTTGTTGAGGACATCCTGCTGTCTGGAATGAAGAGGAGTTTAATCTTAAAAATGAAAGCAAGCTACTATATGCCTTATCACTTCAAGCAGCATTAAATAAATATATATTAAAAGCATTCAAAGTGTTATGAGTCAAAGTAATCAAAATCAGGCTGTAGGCTGATGCTAGTAGTGAGTCACAAAGTACAGACAGTAACAGCACCTTCTGATCTTCCTTTTCTGCTGAGACTTAGTGATGGTGTTCTCCTCATCGTGTTTCTGTAGCACATGGATGTTGTATTCTAGTTTCTCTTGATTAAGCTGGTAGGTAGCCTTCATCTGCTGCAGCTGTTGCTCTAGGATCTAAACAGGAACACACACAGTAAATCTAAGGCAATCTTGCTAGATCTCATGTTATCAGCATCTACTGCAGCTCTCTGACTTCACAATGATTCAGTTCAGTATGATTCCCTAGGAAATGATTCAGTGTTTCATGAAAACTTAAATTTCACCACTATTTAATTTGAATGAATTAGCTACTAAACATGTTACAAAAAAATAAAAAATAAAATGTCTTAGTAAAGATGCTGAGAGCTGACAGAAAAGCTTCAAAGCTTCATTCTTCTGAAAGATATTCTCTTGGTTGGTGTTTTGATGATGGTGGTGGAGAACTGGTCGGTCCAAAATCTTCTCTGCATTTGTATACATGCCACAGATCATGACACATTGTAATTAATTGTCTGGAAGCATCTGCATTATGTTTATCCAGCCACTTATTCTGGGTTTTACTTTAATTTGTCACATGTCTGTTTTTTACACAGTAGTGAAATATAGACAAAAAACCTGCCTCTTCCAGGTAACTCAGACAAGAATCTGGTGAAAAGTCCCATGTATGTCTCATCTACGTCATCTCACCTGATTCTAAGATATAAAGCATCCTTCTCTGTAGCAATGGTAGCGTAGCGAAAGTGTACCTGTACATCAGTTTCCAGTTTGATTTTGATCATGTTGTACTCCTCTGCATGCTCCACTCTCAGCCGATGCAGCAAAACCTCATGCTCCTCCACCTGCTTCATCCGCTGTAGAAGGTACTCCAGCTACTCGCAGACACAAAAGCACAGGGCAGTCAAGCATACTAACTCCAGCTTTGCTAAAGTGGTTCATGTAGACAGTTAATGGCTGTTTAAAGGCTTTTTACCTCTTTGTCACTCCGATCTTTCCTCTGCTGCTCCCATTTTTTCTTGTTGCCTACCAGCAAAGTCTTCCGCTCATCATCAAACGAATTCTGTAGGTCCATCGGGAAAAAGGTTAGTGCCAAGCGTAACAGAATAACTAGAAGAGTAACTAACATAGATTTGGGGCTATGATGCTACATATAAAACAAAAGTACAGTACAGTTCAATTTTTTGAAATCACAATTCAAAAGTTCAGAACTTCTTGAAGGTTCACTTATAACATTTGTGTGGCTTTATGTACATTGTTTACATATTCAGTTTACATATTTTTGCAATGTTTACATATTCATACACAAAAAAGCAAGGTAAATTTGTTTTCCATGATATGGGCCCTTTAAATACGCCCAAAACTAATAATTTAGCGTCAAGAATCAAATCAAAAAACAATTAATATCTAATTCCAAAGTGGTGATCAAATCTTAAGGCAGAGACCTTAAGATTTGCTTTTTATAATTACAATATGTTTAATATCACTTCATTACTTGCTCCCCAACAAGAAAAATATGTACTGGTGTGTAGTTTATAACATAACTCCACACTATGTCATTTATCATAGAAAATAACAAAATGCATTACTGTGACATGTGATTCCAAGCATTAGTGTATTATTACTGATATATGCCAAGCTGCCAAATATAGGAATGGAACTAACAAGAAGAAAGGAGGGCAGTAACATACCTCAATTAGGTCCACCTCTTGTCTATAGGACTTCATCAGAGAAGTGATCTGCTCCTGCATCCTCTCAATCATGAGATCCACATCTTCTGTCTGCTTTTTCAGGTCTTTCACATAGCGATCATCACTTGCTTTCAGCTCCTAAACACATTGAAATAAATTTGTTTTTATAACTTCTCAAGCCACAGGGTCAAATATACAGTATGTCTTTCTTGGATTATATAAACTACTGATGTGTTATGGGAATTTTTCGCTTACTCCGAAACTTTAGCCCAGTAACACGCAGCATTTGTAAAAAGCATTTTAAAAAGTCAAGACCATTTTGCTAACCCCTGTTTTTCCTATATTATCAAGATTTGTTTATCCTAAAAAAGTGCACTTAAAAGTTGCAATATGTGGCATGGGCATCTGTGAGTTAACCTGCTGCAGTTCATTGATGATTTTGTTCTTGTTCTCAATGAGCAGGGCGCAGAGCTGCTGCTGGCTGTTGAGGGCGTCCCTCAGATCCTGAGGAATCGTCTTTGCTGTGGCCACGGTCCACTTTCGAGTGACCTCCTCAAACTTCTCCAGGCTGGATTTTGCCTCGTTCTCCAGCTTCTCAACCCTGAACAGCATCAGAACAGGTTTGTGAACATAGGGCAACAACAAGAACAGATGAGTTAATGTGAGACATGCATCTCGTTGTGTTCACACCTTAATCTGCGTGCTTCTTCTAGCTCTGCCCTCCTTTTTGACTCTCTGGCATCTGCTGCCACCAGGATGTTGGTCACCAACTCTGTGCCATCTGTTTGTAGCTTAACCATTCGCTGCAGAGAGGACAAAGGAAACAGTAGTTGTAAAAGACACCTGCATGAATTCAGTGGGGCTAGCAATAGCTTTACGACTGAAAATACAATATAAAAGACATCAATACAGCTATGCTAAGGTTAACATAGTAAACAGATAGCTATATTAAACTTACTCTTTCACTTTGTTCCACTTGTTTCTGACTTGTCCGAGCTTCTTCTTCAATATCCTCCTTCTCCTGGGAATCAACTCCAAGCTCTTGTCTGCGGTTTTCAAGTAGAAGCAAAAACAGACTTAATGAAACGAAAAAAAACTAACCAGATAATGTCAGTCAGTTCAAGCTAGTCACGCAATGCTAACCTATGGAAGCTTATTTCCGCCTCTGGAAAAAAAAATATGTCGTCATTTAGTAAGTCATAGTAAAGAGAAGGTTTTGCATAATTATGACTTAATATCTCAAAATTATTATATGGCATTTCATGATTATGAGTATCTCATGATTTTGATTTGCTATGTCACAATAATAAGATCCTATGTAATAATTATGACTTAGTGTCTTGTAATAATGAGATTATATCTCATTATGACTTAGCATCCCATAATTATGAATTAATATCACTTATTTATGACTTACCATATCATCATTATGACTTAATGTATCGTAAGTATGAGCATCTCATAATAATGACAATGTCATAATTATGACTCAGTATCTTATAGTTAGGACTTACTTTCTCATATATATCACTTAGCATCGCATAATAATGACTTAGCATCTCATAATTATGAGTTTCTAGCGTAATAATCGTCTTAGCAGCTCATAATGATGAAAACTTTCTCATTATTATGAAACACTAAAATTATGGAAAACTTTGTCATTATTGTGACAGCGGCGGAAACGGGCTTCCATACTTGGCTACCAGCTGAAGTCAGTTAACCTAGCTAACATTAGCTGGCTAGCTAGCAAACTAAACTCACCGTTTCTTGGCCTCATTTCGTGCAGCTATTCGGAGGCGACGAGCTGTTATCCGCTCCTCTGGGTTTTCAGACTCAACAGACGGTCCTGCTTCACCCGTTTCCTCTTGCAAAATTTCTGCTTGCATTTTTCAGGTTAAAGTGCCCACCTTTCTGCAGTACGTGAGGAAGCAGGTTAGTTTTACAGAGAGCCCCGGAGAGCGTTTTTCTCCTCTTTGTATCTTACTGTGTCCACTGTTGTCATTCCAGTTGCTATGATACGGTAGTGGTGGCGAGTCGATTCCAAAAGAATCGATTCTTCGACTCCAATATGTCTGGGAGTCGGGCTCGACTCTTTCCAATTAATTCTACGAGTCGAAATGCTTAGAATCGACTCTTCGTGTTTTTCATCGTAATTGGCTTGAGGGGCATGTAATAAATTAATGCACTGTTATCGGAAGAAAACCTCGTATCTCCATTTCTGCCGTATCTCTCCATCATGGCGCAGACCGTGTCCACTCACTGTCCACTATATTGGACACACCTACCTTGTTGGTCCACCTTGTAGATGTAAAGTCAGAGACGATAGCTCATCTGCTGCTGCACAGTTTGTGACGCTCGTCCTGTAGTCCTTCATCAGTGGTCACAGGACGCTGTCCACAGGACGCTGTTGGCTGGATATTTTTTGGTTGATGAACTATTCTCAGTCCAGCAGTGACACTGAGGTGTTTAAAAACTCCAGCAGCACTGCTGTGTCTGATCCACTCATACCAGCACAACACACACTAACACACCGCAAGCACGTCAGTGTCATTGCAGTGCTGAGAATGATCCACCACCCAAATAATACCTGCTGTGTAGTCAGCCTGCGGGGGTCCTGCCCATTGAAAAACAGGGTAAAAGGGTATGTAGAGCAAGAGATGCAGAGCAACAGATGGACTACAGTCTGTAGTTGTAGAACTACAAAGTCTTACTAAATGTTAAGTGAAGCTGATAAAATGGACAAAGAGTGTAGAAACAAGGAGTTGTACTTAACAGAGTGGCCAGTCAGTGTATGTGTAGAAATAAATGGCACAAAATCAATGAAAATTCTGCTTGCTTTTGACAACAGGCTAGCTACCCTGCTCATAAGCTAGCTTTGTTGATGTAAGCCATACATTACATCTGCAAATTTGACTGTAGTCTATTCCATGATAAGGCATTTTTAAAATACTGTTACAATACTGCTGCTGCTTGAATCTTTTTGGAGGGACATATGAATTTCCTTGGGGTGCATTTGTCCCAAAGATGTTTTGGCGAAAACCCTGAACTTTGAAATTTTAGTGAAGAAAATTCAAGGCCTAGCATAAAGAGTTCAGTCTATACTCTGTGAAAAGGGACATTCACCTGCAGTACTTTAAAACAGGAAAAACAGCAGAACCACAGACTGTGGGGATACAGTAACATGGCTGATTTGCCATGTAGAGCCCAGGAGGTAATCTGCTGTGATTGCAGGTTTTGTATTCACCACAAAACTGCAGAAGTTGGTCTAAGCAAGAGTAGCTCTGTATCCTCTTCCATTTAACCCCTTCAGAAAGTAGATTCATAGTCATCATTTATTTCGGTTTTGAGCAATTTAACATGATTACTTTTAACAATATTACAAAAATGCATGTTTTAAGGTAGACTGGAATGTTAAATAACAGCAGCATAATGGTCCTATATAGTACAGTGGTGCTTTTAGATATTAATTTGCTCATGGAAATAGAATTTGTACCTGTGAATATATTCTATCAGCATTCTCAGTGATCTGAATCTGAATGTTTGAAGAGCTTAGTCGTCATACAGTCTGTCTAAGTGGTGAAAAACATTGCAGCAAACACAAAGCAAGAATTGAGAAGACATAACTCATAAAGAAATTACCACACGCCAAAGATAGCTCTGAATCCTATGCTCTCTTGAACAACGGAGTTTAGACAATGGGGTAATTTGGAAAAAGGCATGTTTTTTCCCAGTCTCAACCTTTCTCTCTCTCTCATTGTGGCTTTGATAGAGGAGCCCACACAGACAACAAGGCTGACAAAATCAGCGCTGTGTGCTGACGGTAGGCTAGTTTGTATGTATACGTTTGTGCATATGGCCTACAAAGAATCCCCAGACTGCCTAGGTGTCATACAGACAGCAAAAGTGACTTAGTTTGCTGATACATTTCTTTTATATCTATTTACATGCTACTTGCTTCTACATTCCTACAATTGCCACAAGCACAACTACTCATCAATAAAGCACTGGTAATTTTTTTTTTTTTGAGAACATGTGCTCTGCTCTATATTTTTCAAGTACTGAGATCTTCTTGGGGAGATTCCACTGCATTACAGATCCCACTGCTTGTGTTTAAGTGCTAGTTGCTAATCACCTTAGGGATTATAGGGGGATGAAGTCAAGTGGCACATGGTGTTGCTGCTTGGCACTAAGACTTGGATGACCTAAAATATGTTAACTACATAAATTAACTACTTTCCTTCGTTTGCTTAATACCTTGAACTGACTATTTTCCAATTGTGCAATGATACCATATCGACCACCTAGTAACATCCTAGCAACCACCTGGAACACCACTGCAACCCCCTAGTAAACACCAAGCAACCAACTCCAATACAGCAACCAGATTGCAACATAAAGCAACACACTAGCATCCACATATGAACCACTTAGAAACTCCCTTAGGATACCACATCAAGCATCTAGCAATAGCTTCACAACCATGTATGATAACATAGCAACTGCCAAGCCACACCCTAGCAAACACCTGAAACACTATAGCAAAGACTTGGTAACACCCCAGCAACCACCTTGGATACCTTAGCAACTGCTTAGACACACTAGAAACCACTTAAAGCAGCTCAGACATGCTCCCTTATACTGTGTTTCACTTGTAAATACATTATAGTCTGGAAGGAAAATGTATTATGATACCTGTTTCATGACAGGCATCATGACTTTAAAACAGTGTAAACAGATTTTTGTGCTAGACAGCATGACACACATTGAGCGTGTCTTGTGGCAGAGAATAGCCAAGGTGTGTGTGTGAGTGTGTGTGTGTGTCTGAAAGCTTCAGTAAGGAGATTACAGATCACAAAACGTCACTGAGGCCTTTAAACATTCACAGGATATTGAGAAAGAGAAAGAGACAGAGAGAGAGAGGGGCAGGGAGGAGGATGGGATTAAACAGACTGGCTTTGCCACCCTACAATCCGATCTATTAAGAGTTCCAGTTTCAAACAGGTGTGGCGTGTTTCTCTATCTCTGTTACTGCTCTTAATTGGTTACACTCATTCTTTTGATGATTTTGATTGTTATCTTCTGACAGAAGCAGTATTTCCAGTCACATGCAAGTTTCAAAGGAGGAGAGGAAGCGAAGGACAATGGAGCAGCGACAGGGAGAGATGAGTGCGGCCAGGGAGAAGCTGGAGACTCTGATGAATAGCATGGAGGTGCTTCTGACGGAGGTGGAGCATCTGAGATCTCACTGCACCCATTGGAACCTGGAGCTTAGCCGACACATCACCGAACTGCGCCTGGAAAACCGAGAACTAACCGAAAAATATGACGCCCTGGCTCAGGAGCTGCAGGAAGCCTTGGAGATCATCGAGGACCTCCAGGACACTAAATACGCCCTCGATGCCAAAGAGAGGCAGGCCGAGAAACTAAACAGACAGCTCTGAGGAGGGACAAAGCAATTGAAGATCATTCAGTGTGAATGATGAAGACAGTGGAGATGGGAAGGTTCAAAAATCCCATGTAATGAACACGAATGGAGAGAACAAAGAGTGGAAAGAGTGGAACTTTCATGCAGTGTTCTACTTTTTGGCACTTTATCAAAAGGAAGGGTGACTCAGTTAAAACCTGCTACAATACAGTTGTGCCATGCTTCTCCATCTGTAGCTTATGGACACGTCATCACTAAATGTCAAGAGCTGTTTTAGATAGGCTGTTTGGGAACCACTGTGGGAAGCTCAAGATACTAACAGGGTGATCATCAACATCGTCATCATCACACATAGACGATTCAGGTGACGATCCAGTTCAGAACTCATTTTAGCCTGATCTGATCATCTTGGCCTCGCCATTTTTACTCGAGGGAATCCCTGACACCATCTTATTGACTTCTTCATTACTGTATTAGCTCAAGTGAAGTGTGTTCGATGAGCACTTGGAGGGGTGATTTGTCCAGAAATCACCGCAACCTATCACGTTCCTCCTTTTAAACCTGAAATAGCAAATATTAACAAAATACTTAATATTTCAAAATAATGTTATGTAGGGATTTATACAGCAAACGAGTCAATCTGTTAGATATGGTAGCAGATCTATTACTCTGCTAGCTTGCTAGCCAGACTACACAGCTAGCATTACATTTCATCACAAAGTTTACATAGCTTCTTAGCTCACTGAGGATAACCTAGCCGAGGGCGAGTGCGTTCCCATTGAAAAAAAAACACTCCTAACTGTTCCCTCTTTCCCTTGTGCTGTGAGTAGCCACTTGTGTAATGTAGGTGTGACTCACTTCCGAGTAGTAAGTCAAAGTTGGTAAGAACGTTAAAAAAAGAACGAAAACGGGGTCAAGGAGGTGGGATATGTTGGAGGAGCCTGGAAGTATTCAGTTGTTCATTTTCTCTAAAACCTTATCAAGTCTTATTACTCTCATTTTCACCTTTACTTCATTGTAAAGGCTTGAACTGATGAGTACCTGTACTGTCGATGTTTACTGCAAGTAGTGCTTTCAGTCTGGGAAATGAAACTGGACATACCTGTGAGTGTACTGCCAAAATAACATGTACAGCACTGTGCTTTTTTGCCCTCAGTGGCTGCCAAGGAAAGAAGCTGTAGATTGAATTTAATTTCGAAAAAGCACAATGAACATTTGAAAGTTTGCAATATTTTTTATGGAAACTGTTGATAATGTTTGCCATCTCCATTTATTCCTTTGGTTTGATGGCACTACCCTGCAAAAATCCAAGCACTAATGTAGGAATATAGTGCATGCACTGTAGGCAAACTACAGGTTCCTTATGTGGTAGCTACTCAGTGCAGTGCTCTCACCGGTATGTCCTGTTACATTTACCAGATTGAATGCACAACTTGCAGTAAAAGTGGACAGTACATGGTAGAAGTACTCATCAGCTCAAGCCTTTACAATGAAACAAAGGTGACCATGACGCTGTTTTGTTATTTAAAGTAACGGAACTCGCCCACGCTCTGCTATGTTATCCTCAGTAATCTAATTAGCTAGCTATGCAAACTTTGCATTGTTTCATTGAAAGACACAGGGCCTATTCATCAGCTTAAACCACTCAAATTGTATAAGCTCAGCCTTCATTACTTCACTTAGCTTGAGCACGGAAATACCCAACATAATTCATTTCAAATTCAAATTCAAAATGTTTGGAATTAAGCGCAATCTCTTCTGTTTGTCTGTAGCTCTCTGTGATAACTGTTGCATCCGGCTCTGTGTTTGGGCTAAGGCTGGTACTGCGTGTATGGTTCCAGTGCCCCCCTTTCCAATCCCCAAATGAGTACCTGTATCTGTTTGTCTGGCTGTTGAAAAGCGAGAGAGCCTAAAATAGCATCTTCAAACCATGGAGCCTGAAGAGTCACTCACACCCCATGATTTAATACGCTGTGTTTAGTGGCAATGGTGCGTGCGGTACGAATCATCTGCGGTGAGGACATTGAAAAAGCTCTCACTGCATGAAGGCCACACTTTCCCTGAGATCTCTCTTTCATAAACACGTGTGCACAGTCTATCTATCTTCTAGACTTTTCAGCAAGCCACTGCTGGACTCCTGAGGGAGACTTACTGGATTTTTGTCAACAGCTTGTAAAAGATCAATTATGTTTTTCCAGTGAGGGATAGTCTGATGAATGTTTTGAACATTTTCTCCTATTGTGTTGCAGAAATGAATGAAAGAGTAAAAGGAGCCTGAACTAATGACCATGTCTGTCACTGTCTGTATAAGATGGATATAAATAAATTGTATTTGGAACATCACCAATGCCACCCTGAGTACTTTTCATTAAAAATATATAGATATATTTTTGACTATATCAGAAATTTTGAAGTTTTTTTATTGAGTAGTGAAATATTAAAAACTGCAAAAACTGCATTTTTAGGGGTGCACTGATATAGCAATTATTGGCTGATTCTGATAATCAGTATTTTTCACATACTTGCAGTGGGGTCATGCAGCATAACACTTTGAGTGAAAAGTAGAATCTTTGAATGTTTACACGAATATTCAGAATTTCTAAGTATATGATTTGGTCCCCCTTTTGCTTTAATGACAGAAAGTGCCCAAGTTAGCATAGAGTTTGTGAAAAAGCTTCTGATCAGTATAACAAATCCACCAGAACCATCGTCTGAACACGTGTTTCAATGGAAGGAATAAAACGAAAACAAAGAATTTTACCTATTTGTACAAAGGCCTTAATGCTTCAGTTTGAATAGTGACCTAGAAATAGTGCAGAATTTCAAATATTTCTTGTCATAACTTTTTTATTTTTTATTTTTCAAGATTCTAAAACTTTCTGTTGTTTATTTCCAGGTTTAAATGAAAAAAAGACTTTCACCATGGTCTTATCTGTTGATGCTGATCTCAATACGTAAACATTTATAAAATGTAAAAACTTTAGATCGATGTTTTTTTTCATAATATATGTTGTTGGGAGTGGGCTTTACACAAACAAAAAATATCAGTGTAATATTATGATTAATATCACCTTTTATAGAGAATTTAGAACGTGTTTTCCATTATACATCAGTTGTTTTATCTTTTGAAAAATTCTTTATATCCGTATATACAGCGTTTTGCAATGAAACCTTTCATTTAAATATTTTATGTAACATTAGGCAATATAATAGTTTTTCCATTCCTATTCATTTTATTCTTTTATAAGTATGACATTTTATAAATATGAGAAATGTTACACAGTTTGTCGTTCATCTGCTCTGTTACTCTGTGTAAACTTCATGACATGGCAAAAGAGGACGTTTTCCTTCTTTGGGAGGGGTTAATTATGATTTCATAAGTGAAGTGTTTTGTAGGTGTTTATGTATGTGTGTGTGTGTGTGTGTGTGTGTGTGTGTGTGTGTGTGTGTGTGTGCGTGCAGGGAAGAGAGATATGCAGTCCAGGCGGGACATAAACATCAGTTCACTCTTGCAGTGACTGGATTAACGTCTGACACAGAGCGAGACAGAAGGACAAGGTAAGAACCTCTCAAAGACAAAATTCTACGCTTAGTCAGTATAAAGAACTGAAATAGGATCAAATAACAGCATTTATAGACATAGAACAGTCAAGAAATATACATTGAAAGGCAGACTTAACTGAAATGTTCTGAAACTGGAATCTTAACTGAAAACACCTAAAAGAAAAGGTATTTTCTGTAGATTTGAGTGCACAATTTCTATTTATTTGCTAAATTGAACACTTTGGAAACTGTGCCATAACATTTGCACACTCTATATTTTATGTTTTTTTGTTTTTTTTTCCAAAATGGTAAATTCGGGTATTAAACAGTAATTGTGCATTAAAAAAATGCAGTGACACTGATGTGGTGGTGGTGTGTTAGTGTGTGTTGCACTGGTCTGAGTGGATCAGACACAGCAGTGCTGCTGGAGTTTTTAAACACCTCAGTGTCACTGCTGGACTGAGAATAGTCCAACAACCAAAAATATCCAGTCAACAGCGTCCTGTGGGCAGTGATGAAGGAATAGAGGATGACCAGCCCAAACTGTGCAGCAACACATGAGCTATCGTCTCTGACTTTACATCTACAAGGTGGACCAACAAGGTAGGAGTGTCTAATAGAGTGGACAGTGAGTGTTTAAAGACTCCAGCAGCACTGCTGTGTCTGATCCGCTTGTACCAGCGCAACACACACTAACACACCACCACCACAACAGTGTTACTGCAGTGCTGAGAATGATCCACCACCCAAATAAAACCTGCTCTGTCGTGGTCCTGTGGTGGTAAAAGGGGGCTAGCAGGGGGTATTATTTGAGTGGCGCACTGGTCTCAGGACAGCAGCAACACTTACATGAGAGGCTAACAAACTAAGCAAAGAAGCAGATCAAGTACAATCTGTAATTGTACAAAATGCACCTGTATGATAAGTGGAGCTGATAAAATGGACAATGACTAAATAAAAGACAGATGTGTGTAAAGTAGTGTAGTTGCAAAAAAGAAAAGAAAAAAAAATGCATCATTTATTAGATTAAATTTTAAGGTCTTTCTGTGAGGCTTGCTTTACCTCAGTAATGTCAGTGCTGGGCATTGTGTGTGTTTCCCTTGTGCAGATGATTCTCCTGTCACTCCTGGGGGTCCTGTACCTGCTCACAGCTCCAGTGCTCTCTGTGAGTAACACCTACCTGGTTATATGTGCTGGGATCTAACTATCACTAACATAAGTCCAGGTTTCCCATTCATCAATGCTCAGTCAACAGCAAGTACTTTAACTAAGCTCACACTTTAATCTAAATTTCACTGCATACGTGCACCTGCAGATGAATTAAAGATGCTCATTGTCTGGTGAGATTTTTTTTAAATCACAAAGTTTAGCTAGGTATAAACAAACATTTATCCAGGTTTGGGCAACTACTAAAACTTGCAACAGGCTGAAGATTATTTGCTGTCACTAGTGCTGGTAGGGATCTATTGCAAGAGCAGCATGACAGATAAAGCACTGAGCGTTTTTCTTTAGTGATAATGTAGGTTTCATCTGTACACTACGGAGCCCCACTGGTGATATAACTTGTTAATAAAAACAATGTGTGGGCACAACATAGTAATCCTTAGGAATGACTTGGTTATCTCTTCCCTCACCTAACTAAGACGTGACCACAACTTACTATTATGACTTAATTATCTTGTCCCCACACCTTAGTAAGTAGCGCCTATGACTTAATTAAGTCATACCCACGCCTTACTAAGTCGTGACCACAACTTGATTATCGTGACTTAACTATCTTGTCCCACACCTTACTAAGTAGCGGCTATGACTTAATCATCCTGGCTATGACTTAATTATCTTGTTCACATGCCTTATTTAGTCATTGCTATGACTTAATTATCTCATACCCACTCCTTACTAAGTCGTAGCTATGACTTAATCATCTCATACCACCGCCTTACTAAGTCGTGACCACAACTTGATTATCGTGACTTAATAATCTTGTCCCACACCTTACTAAGTAGTGGCTATGACTTAATTACCTTGTTCCCCATGCCTTACAAAGTCATGACTATATCTTAATTATCTTGTTCCCATGCCTTACTAAGTTGTGGCTGTGATTTAATGATGTTATACCTGTGGTATTCTAAGTCATAACTATAGCTTAATGATCTCGTGTCTGTGCCTCACTTAGTTGTGGCTATGACTTAATTATTTTGTTCCCATACCTTACTAAGTGGTGACTTAAGTATCTTGTTTCCATGCTTTACTGAGTTGTGCCATGTCTTAACAATCTCAATGCTACACCTCAGTTGTGGCCATGCACTATTTTTAGAAACAATATCACCAGTAGGGCACCATAGTGTAGGCCTGCTTTACTGTCTCTAAGAATGTGTGGTAGAGACTTTGAATTGATCATCATTCTATGAAGTAGCTTGTGTTTACTTTTTACTTTCTTTGTGTGTGTCATAGTTGAGACAGCCAAGTGATGACCACTGGGGAGAATATGGACCATATGGAGATTGCAGCCGCACCTGCGGCACTGGAGTGGCTGTGAGGACAAGGGTCTGCAACACCATGAGGTATGTATGTGCATGTGTGAATGTGTATGTGCTTGTGTGGTTTCCTTTATAATTTTTTTCTCTCTTTTTCCCAATATTATTTACAGGACAGATGGTGGACACAACTGTGTTGGACCTTCCAAGTCCTACAAGCTCTGCAACACACAGGTAAGGGGATAAGACAGCATGATACAGACGGCAGAGGTGGCACCAATCCTATACCTGCAGAAAATACTGTATCAAATATCATTGAAAAAATAACGCCCATCAGCTTCTGTAACAAATCTAGCCTGAAATATCACAGAATCGCTTGCAGAGCAATATAATAGATAATAACTGTGGCTGCATGTAGCCTAAGAAGATGGACTGGCTAGCTAAGCGTTACCGGGTTATTATTATCTGAGTTACTGTAGCCTTCCTGTCAGCTCAAACCAGTCTGGCCGTTCTCTGTTGACAATCATCATCATAAGTCATTTCCGTCTGCAGAACTGCTGCTCACTGAATTTTTTTCTTTATTGCACCATTCTGAGTAAACTAGAGACTGTTGTGTATGGAAATCCCGGGAGATCAGCAGTTATGGAAATACTCAAACCATTACTCAATACTCATTATTCCTGTATGGAAGTATTTGAGCTGTTTGAATGTAATACTTTTAGATATTAGTCATCTTAAGTACTTACAATAGCTTATTTTAAAATGTATAGGTTTACATATGCCAATATTGACATCAATGCTGGAAAAGAAAAAGTGGTATAATGCTATCTTTTTGGGCTCATTAATGGTGGCGTGGTGATATGGTGATGATATGGTATAAGTAAAACCTGTCCCCACTATATTAATTTCAAATACTGTACACAGTACTGTACAGCACACAATAAACGCTTTTTGTGATTGGTTAAAAGCAAAATTTTGCTATGGCCAGTTTCCCATGGAAAAGGTGCATCTTTGTAAGTTTTCATGGCTTAATTCATAGCTTAATAAAAAAATTTAATAAAAAGCCTGGAGTCAAGACAGGGTATGTGGAGTAAAAAATATAATTGCAATAGAATATAGTACGTGGAACAGGGTACATTTATGTTCTCTAACTAAAGGTACCAAAGATGTACCCTGAGGGTACCACCCAGCTACTTGATGGTACCACCCCAGTGACAGTTTAGTACCTTTTCTTTAGAGAGTGTAGTATGAACCTAGTATGGACCCAAGTACGTCTAATATATCTAATCCCATGCATACAGCAGCGTCTGTCTGGGTGAGCAGGTGTTAACTGATGTGCTTGTTGTGTCCTGTATAAGGAATGTCCATCTGGATCTCTGGATTTCCGTGAGGAACAGTGCTCCCGGTTCGACAGAATGGATTTCCAGGGCAAACGCTACGCCTGGCAGCCTTATTATGGAGGTATGAAAATCTGAAAACTACATATTTTGTGCAATTAAGTAACTTTTTGTGTTTTAATGACACATATTATGATTTTATGTGTGTACAATTGCTCAAAGCTGTGTTTACTAGTCATGTACTGGCTAGCATTTTTGGGTTATGCACAAAATTAGCTAAAATTGACACTACTGAAACAGTCACTACTGAAACATTTGTTTTGGAGGTGGTTTTATTGTTGTGGTGGTGAAAAAATGGAAGGTTTCAAATGGAAAGTTTGAGCACTGGTTTGGTTAAGTATAAATGTAATTAAGGTTTAGGGTCATTCAAAGCAAAAGGAGTTCTAAAGTCAAGGTCAATTAAAGTTAAAAGTCTGATGATTTTAACTCAAACTTGAAACCAATTCAGTAGAATGATCCTTATATGATACATCACTTCTTCATTCTGTTAGAGCAAGTAAGGCAGCTCACACTCCTTTACTGTCCACGTTTAGTAGTTGTGGATGCTAAAATAACAGTAGAGCTAGAGTTCTGTCTTTTCTCTATTGCCCTCTTGAGTACTGACTGTTTTAACCACCATTCTTAAGCGTAAGGACTTATGTAAGGACTCAGGGTGAGTTTGTATAGAAGGACCGTGCCTTTGCAATGCATTTGTCAAGTGTTGTAATTTGCATTAGCATACGGTTGAATATATTTCTGACCTAAATTGTCACCAACTTGCCTCAGATTGTTGTTATTCAGAAAACCCAAACAGACTTGCTTATCTGGTTTCTGATAATGTATGACATACTGTTATCTATAAAAGTGGACAAGAGCACAAACAAATGGTGATACCACTGCCATCCATAGCTGGGAGTCCAAGAGAGCACGATTGGCCATGCTGTCTCTGGTTGGGTAGGATGGCCCTCCCTTTCCCCATCACTCAGCACAATGCTAGCCAGTGTGAGCATCTGTTAGCTGACGTAACAGAATTGGTAGTTAGCGCTCTGCTTCAAGCGTGCTGAGCTGTCCGATGACACTTCATTAAGGGCTGTTAAGATAAGGTGGCTGGCTTCACATGACTCTGAGGTAGCACATGTTAGCCTTGACCTTCCTAGTGCATTGCGTGATTAAGGGAGACCAGGTAGAATTGGACATAATTACATTGGAGACAAAACTGGGGAAAAATGCCAAAAAAGAGCATAAGCTAAAATTCTCCATGCCCATTTTTACAATAGTATGTGATACAGCTTGACATGAATTGAGGCAATGATGATGATTCAAGCATGCAGTTTGCACAATGCTAATTGCTGTGGATAACCTTCACTTAGCTACATTAGCCTTTAGCTCCAGTGCCAAACTAAAGCTTCAACATTTGGACACCAAACATGTCTGTAAATGATCATATATAAATTCCATTTTTTTCGAATGTGTTTGTGCTTGTGTGCAGGCTCGAACCCATGTGAGCTGGTGTGTGTACCCCGAGGAGAGAATTTCTACTATCGCCATCGTCCTACTGTAGTGGACGGTACTCGATGTTACGTGGGCCGCAGTGACATCTGCGTTGAGGGTGTCTGCAGGGCAAGTGCACACTCAAGCACTTTAACGACATGCACACTCATGAATTAGACACAGACACACGCTAATGCTGCTGTCTTGATTTACAGGCGGTGAGTCATGGTGAAATTGTGGGCTTTGACCATCCACCCTCTCCTTCTGTCAGTCACATCCCGAGACCTGGAATAACTCACACTACAGAGGCTTATAGGTCTGTTTATGTGTGGCTAAGGTTTATAGTTGGCTATTACTTTAGAATTAGGGTTGGGAGATATGGCAAAAATATAATATCATGATACTTCAACATATTTTCACGATACACAATTTGTGACGCGACTTTTTTTTTTGCTTGAAAAGTTGAAACAGACAAATAATAATAGTAATGCCACCAACAGACAGTAATATGTCCTTTGTAAATATGATCAAAACTATGAGTACAATGTTTTTATTATGAATATGACACTATTTATTTTATAGTTTGACATATTGCACTGCACCAAATCCTTTTAAACAGGACTAAATATGCTCTCTTTGTTATAAGGCATGCAGTTGCAGTTTTTTTTAAGGGGAATTCAACTGAAGATGTAAACAAAGTCACTCAGAGTGGTTTGATGTGTTGCTACATTTTAGAGAAAATTACATAGACTTGTTCATAGTGGTGGTGAAAGAAACCAGACATCTGAAGTGTTTAATGCCTATGAAAGTTATAGGTATGAATACACAGCTTGAAGCGAGAGACGTTGTTTTGCGATGGTTTTGAGGTTTTTGGCCTAAAACATATATTTTTTTTCAAAAAATCCATTCATAGTGGAGATACATACAGGGAGCTGTAAGGCAAAACATTACCCAAATAAGCCAAAGAAGATTTTTTTTCAGATTTACCCCTAATTTATCTTTAAAAACATTACACATTACTCAGAAGACACGTGTACTATCACTGGCCATTTTGGATAATACAATGGCAGTATTTGCACTGTAGCCTTCACCATTACTGCAAAAAATCAGACTAAGTAAGTTTCTTTACAGTGAATTATATCATGTTAAAAAAATGCAATGACTTTGTTTACATCTCAGCAATCTAATTATGTAAAAATTTTGCAAACAATAGAGGAATTCCCCTTTAAGTCATGATGATAGTTTTAATGAGATCAGAAAAGCAATTTATGATGTGATGTAATTTAGGATGACAATGATAACAATCGCCATGCTGCTCACCTTTGGAATACACTCCACTCCAATTTTTGGAAGCAACATTAACTTTGTAAAAACATGATTTTTTTTTCCTGGCCAATTATCCAACAACAAGCCACTTCATTAAATACACCCCCTACACTCGTTGTCCATTTTACCAGCTCCACTTACGAAAAACTCTAGCAGCACTGCTGTGTCTGATCCACTCATACCAGCACAGCACACACTAACACACCACCACGTCAGTGTTACTGCAGTGCTGAGAATGATCCACCATCCAAATAATACCTGCTCTGTGGGGGTCCTGCCCATTGAAGAACAGGGTAAAAGGGGGCTAACAAAGCATGCAGAAAAAAGATGGACTACAGTCTGTAATTGCAGAACTACAAAATACACCTGTATAGTAAGTGAAGGTGATAAAATGGACACTGAGTGTCGATAGAAGAGGTGTACTTAATAAAGTGGCTGGATGGTGTATGTTTATCAGCAGAGAACTTAAAGGTGATTAATTGAGTCAGAGGCATTCAATTAGGACTAAATAATAAATGTAAGAACCCTTATCAACAAAGAAAACGAAGCCTTTTCTCATATAATATGTTATAGTGATGTCACTGCCAATCAACGGAAAATTGGACTACTGTAATACTTTCTGTACTTACATCTTTATGTGTGTCCAGGTATTCATTTGGTGCTTATTCAGAGTGCACGGCTCCGTGTGGTGGGGGCACGCAGACCCGCAGTGTAAACTGTGTGCTTGATGGACATGTGGTGGACGACTCGTACTGCGTTGCACAGGGCTTACAGAGGCCAGCTGCCCATAGAGCCTGCAACCAGCACGCCTGCGCTGAGTACAGTGTCAGCAGCTTTAGCACGGTAACCGTGGCGGGGGGGGGTGTGCAGATTTGGTCTGACAAGTGGGGGGACCAACATCAGGAGGCTAAACTTACATCCAGCAATTAGAACATGAAAAATGTATAAACAAATTACACCTACAATTATGCTTGTTATATTGCTATTTCATTCTTTATATACCGATACTAAAAAACAAAAACAAATAGCATTTTTTAACAGGAATACATAGTAGAGAGATTCAGTTTTGGCAGTTTTTTCTCTCTTCATATTGCTATACATGTTTTAGAAAAATTCCCAATAATGCTAAAAATTATGATAAATAAGAAGAAAAAAGGAAGAACTATTAATAACTGTTGTGGCTTAAGTCAACATATGACCATAGTACAGTAGTGTTGAAAATGATCCCTGGGCAGGTAAGTGCTTCTTTGTTTTTGTCATTACTGGCTATAACTAAAAGAATCTATTTTGGGTTTAAAAGAGTTTCACACTGTAATTGACAGCTGCATAAGGACTGATATCTGACAGCTCTTATGAAACTCAGTTATGTACTTTTTCAACAATCATCCCACAACCCTCCAAATGTTCTCATATCATTTCTAAAAGTGGATGGAACGCGTCCACTCTATCAATTCAGAATGTGACTTTACATCACACGATTTACGGTTGTAGATTTACATTCTGCATTATATATTATTTGTTTCATTACAGTATGGAAATTTCGACGCATGCATCAAGAGAAATTCCTTTTACAGGTTTTTACATTGACTATTAGCCTTGTTATTTAATAAATCCTAAAAAAAATGATTTGGAATCTATGAAACTACTTTGTAACGTATGTAGTTATGAGAGTGAGGAATGGATTTGTGGACCCAGTGGTCACGCTTCTTGTGCGGCCCCTAGTGCTCAGTGACGTGTGGTGAGGGTCAGCAGGTGAGGGAGGTTTTCTGCGTTGGTAGCCGAGGACAGCGTCTCCCTGAGCACCACTGCAGTGGTCTCTCGCGCCCTGCGGAGGTCCGTACCTGTCAGAAACCTGCCTGCCACCAGGTGTTCCGCTACTATGTCAACGATTGGAGCCTGGTAAGAAGAACAAACTGACACTCCACCATGATCTTAGACATTTCTTTTAATCTTCTTATGATGATCAAAGTCAGGTTTTGCATGAGTGGAGCTGCTGCAAGTTAGTGTAGAGTAGTTAATGTATGGTAGCTTTAAAGAAACAAAAGAGGAAGCGAGAAGGAGAAGAAGCTTTTGACTTTTTATAATTGTCCTCTATCTGGCTCTCAGTGCACTCGGAGTTGTGGCACAGGGACCCGGGAGCGTAGAGTGGTGTGTATGGATCTGGATCAGAACCAATATGGAGATGAAAGATGTTCCCCTCAGTCCAAACCTCACAGTGTAGAGAACTGCAACACACAGCCCTGCCCTGGAGCACAGGGTGAGAGTGCATGCCAGATTCCAATCATAATCCTTGAGGTCCAGATACTACACTGTCCCTTTATGCCTTTATCCCTTGACAAAGTGGCCAACATGTTTCATCAAGTAATGGAGTTAATTTCCTGTCAAAAGGAATCAAACTTGAATGCAGTGACAAGATTTTAGTTATTGTATGAATAATTATACAAATTGCAAATCCATAATCCGATTCATAAACTGCAAGTGTGATTGTGATCTAAGTTTTGTGAATATGATCCTCACATGAGAGCTACAAAAGTTAATGTACATCATTTCAGTGTTCATGCTGCGATTATGAATCACAGTTTAGTTGTTAAAAACTTTTACTCTATGTTTACAATTCACCTGCCAAAACACGCTATTACAACTCCAGGATCTTCACAGAATCAGCTGACATTTTGAGTGTATAAACAATCTTGTTTTGTTTTTAAGGAGCTTTAGTTAGTTTAGTTGGTTTACTGCATTCATTTAAATACAGGTCAAAGTGGATTTACAAATCACTGCTGTTTGTTTTATTTTGCATTTCACATACTGTTAATGTCCCAGCTGTTTTGGAACTGGGTTTGTATGATTTGTATGAAAATCACATGAAAAGCATACGTAGGAATTTCAAATTGAGTTACCGATTTACAAATTTGATTATGAATTTAATTCAATGACAAGTTCAGCACTGCATTCACACAAGACTCCTTTTAACGGGAAATTAATTCTATGCTGTTCATTTGAGTACCAGTGATTACCAAATCCAGGAGAAGATTTGGACTTGAGGTCTGGATTTGAATACTGTCCATTCAAAGTAAGGTTTTGTACTGTATTGTTTTTTTTAGGGCTGAAAAGGGTAAAAAGGGTGAATTTGACTTTGGGTCTTCATCCAAAAGAGGAAAATGCTGATTTTTTTATTTGATGAGTCATAAAATTAAAGAAAATTAAAAACAGTGTTTATAAATGCTGTTTCTTTTGTTCTTGTCCACTGGTCATTGCTGGCGTGTTCAAACAGCACCAGAAACTTCTTGCAGGAAAAACGCCTCACTTGGCTTTTAGGTCTTCAGTAACATGGATGAATGTTCTACTGAAAGGCCTTTATTATTGAAAGGGTTTCAATAATAAAAGTGTTTTTTCATTACATTGTTAATATTATGTTTCATTTAAAAGCATAAATAAAAAGCAACATCATATAATTTATGTTAAAGTACAAAAAAGGTAAATTTGTAAAGCAATTGGCCCAGGGTGTCCTGAATGTAAAATCTGGCTCTGGTCAAGAATTTTAATTTGTTTTTATTTACTATTCTTTACTATATTATACTATTATTTTATTCAACACCTTAGCAACCACCTAGGATACCACAGCATTTGCCTATCAACACCTTAACAGCCACTTGGGATACCACAGAAATGGCCTTGTAACAATTTAGCAACCACGTTGAATGCCACAGCAATGGCAGAGTAACACCTTAGCAACCACCTGGGATACCACAGCAATGGCTTAGCAACACTAGAGATTTCTTAGAAACGGCTTTGTCAAGCCAACTTACAGTTTATTCACAAATGTTCCCCTTTGAGTTACTGATGTTTTCGTAAAAAACTGTGTTTTGGTAATTGAGAGTATGATGCACAAATATCAGAGGATCCATATTTGATTGTGTGTATCTCTGTTTAGTGGTGCCCAGTGTTCAGGACCCCAGTGGTCATGAGAGCTCTCTGAGAGGATTTGTACCTTATGTCCATGGTGAACCGTCAGGTAGGCATTTTCACTTACATAACAAGCATGACCACACATATTACTGATCCATATTTAAATTTTTATCATAAAGGTTAAAGATACAAAGCTACAGATACAAGATACAAGTACAGTTTAATAAAAACATTAGAAGTAGTAGTTTGGAACATGAATCACCCACTTCCAGCATAACAAATGCTTTAGTTCCTGTCTTGAATTATTGACAGTCCATCGGCCATACAACCCATACACGCCTATGGTTGGTCCACACTGTGCTCAGTCATACTACGGCTGCTGTCCTGATGGCCACACTGCTGCTACAGGACCAAGAGGAGAGGGCTGTGCTCCAGATGACTGTGTTAGAAGCAGGTACTAGCACTTTTCATTTATGTGGCGGTACAGTCATTCAAATGTAGTACTTTCCTATGTAACTATTATGAATTTAATGAAGGTCTGTCTATTTTTTTCTTTTCATTTTTGTAAATGTTGATATTTGTTGATACATTGATATGCACTATGAGTAGGTGCACTTTCATCATCATCGTAATCAATATAACGTGGCATGTTTGCTTCTTTACCTGGGTGTTTGTGTGTGCCTGGCAGGTTTGGCTGCTGTCTGGATGGAGTAACTCCTGCTCAGGGCTATGGACGAGCAGGGTGTCCAGACTACGTCCACAGGGTAAGACATTGCAGTTCAAAAGTATCTACAGCCTCATTCATCATTCTGAATAAAGTTATAAAAAAATACATATATAAAATATGTATCTGATATCCAATATATAGATCCACTTGTACCCACGTAACATACACTAACATGCCACCACCACGTCGGTATCACTGCAGTGCTGAGAATCATCCACCACCCAAATAATATCTGCTCCTATGGGGTCCTGACCATTGAAGAACAGTGTGAAAGGGGGCTACAAAGTATGCAGAGAAACAGAAGTATTACAGTCTGTATTTGTAGAACTACTAGGTACACCTTTATGGTGAGTAGAGCTCATAAAATGGACAATGACTGTAGATATAAAGAGGCGTACTTAAAGTGGCTGGTTGACACACACACACACACACACATATATACATACATATATATATATATATATATATATATATATATATATATATATATATATGTATTTGTGTGTATGTAAACAAAACAATAGTTTGATACATTTGCTTACATTGGCTGTATTGAGCATTGCATCTGAAATGACATCAAAAATAAAACATAAAAAACACTATTTAAACACTATTTGGCCATGTTTTGTCTCTATTCAATATGCCATTTCAATTCCTATCTTGCTTCAATCTTAAAAAAAATAAAACAAAATAATAATCATTTTTAAAAACTGAAAATATGCTGTCCTCAATTTTCATGTCACTACCGAAACACACACAATTAATCTCTCTGGACTGAATCAACTTGTGGCCACCCCCCTAAATATGTGACCAGGAAGAAATAAAAAACCTTTTACTCCGTCTTGACCTTGCGGTGAGTAGATGTCTTTTAACATTTTGAACAAAGTCCGAAAATCCATACGTTTTCAAAAAGTGTCACCACTTTATAACTCTAATACTATAAGAGTTAATAAAACATTGTGTCTGTCAAACAGAAATTGCTGATAATTTTTTTTCCGTTAATGTACACATTTAGAGATAAGTGCAAGATTAGCTTGGACTGTCATAATTAAAACAAATATATCACTACCAAAACAAACTTCTGTTTAGTATTGACACATTTGTTTCAGCAGTGATAATTCAGTCATCAGTTCATGATTTCTGGCACTATATTTGAACGCTGCTGCTACACCTACACCAAAGTCATAGCATAATTATACATTATGCTAAATAGTCAGTCACCTCTTACATTTAACACAGCACTTTATTTGATTCATGTTATTTTAAAAGGCAACTGATTTAAAATTTAAAATGCCAGTTAAAAAGTAAATAATGTTTATACTGCATTGGCTAATAGAATGTACTTGAAATGTGCTAATCTAGCCCTTGTGTTCATTTAGCTTACAAAACTAAAAAAATTGTTTTATTGCTCAGTCAACAACAAAAAATGAAGTGGTTGGTATACAGCATAGTAGCACTGCTGCTCTGCATGTCTGTTTGATTCTGGGTGCTTTAAACTTACAAAATATCCCTGACCAAAGAAAAACATATATCTCCACAATGGTAACTTTACAGAAGAAGGCAAAAACGTTCTTTTCTTTTAATGTTTCTTTTAATAATGTAAAGAGGTTTACAAAGTGAATTTGGAGCATTTCTATTAGCCTATTCAACATGAAATTTCTACATGTAATATGAGACTGCTATCGTGTTCAAATGATGTAGAAAAATCAAAATGGGCAAAAATGGAGATTTTTTTGGAGAGCGATTTGGATAAATTTTATCTGCTCAGGAAATTTCTATGTTTAAAGGGAACCCCAAAACCACTCTGTTTAACAATCCTTATACAGTTGTATGCAAAAGCTTGAATGACCTCTAATTGCATGTTTTGTTGATTTTGTAAGTGAAAGTAAGTTAACACATCCTCTATAGAGAAGACACTTAAATAAGATTTTTTCTACAAATTTTAGTGCACAATTTCAATGAGCCATAACTTTTGCATAGGCCACATTTATTATTTTTCAGTAAGTTCAGCAAAGAAACAGTAATTGCGCATTAAAATGTACAGTAGTGTGTTAACTGTGTAACTTATTTTTACTTAGAAAATCAACAAAACATTTGATGACCAGGGGAGCTCAGACTTTTATATAGGAATATATATGCACCACTTGGCCACTTCATTAAGTACACCTCCTTGTATAGGAGCACTTAGGAGCAGTCAATCTGTTTCTCTGCAGACTTTGTTAGCCCCCTTTTACACTGTTCTTCAATGGTCAAGACCACCACAGAGCAAGTATCATTTGGATGGTGGATCATTCTCAGCACTGCAGTAACCCTGACGTGGTGGTGGTGTGTTAGAGTGTGTTGTGCTGGTACGAGTGGATCAGACACAGCAGTGCTGCTGGAGTTTTAAACACCTCATTGTCACTGCTGGACTGAGAATAGTCCATCAACCAAAAATATCCAGCCAACAGCGTCCTGTGACCACTGATGAAGGACTAGAGGATGACCAACACAAACTGTGTACCAACAGTTGAGCTACTGTCTCTGACTTTACGTCTACAAGGTGGACTTACCTGGTAGGAGTGTCTAATAGAGTGGACAGTGAGTGGACACAGTTTTTTAAAACTCCAGCAGCACTGCTGTGTCTGATACACTTGTAACCAGAGCAGTGCTGAGAATGATCCACCACCTCCTTTGTGGTGGTCCTGTGGGGGGCTAACAAAGTATGTGCAGAAACAGATGGACTACAGTCTGTAGTTGTAGAACTACAAAGTGCACCTATATAGTAAGTGGAGCTGATAAAATGGACAAGGAAGAAGTGGCTAATGTGTGTGTGTGTGTGTGTGTGTGTGTATGTATATATATATATATACATATATATATATAAAATGCCCCTCTCTCTCTTGGCAGGACTCTGCCTCTGTTTCTGTTCCTGATGTGTGCTCTATGCCACGGTTGGTCGGCCCTTGCTATGAGTGGACCTCTCGTTTTTACTTTGATGCCTCCACCCAGACCTGCACACAGTTTTGGTATGGTGGTTGCCAGGGCAACGGCAACAACTTTGTCTCTGCGGATGAGTGCAGGAGAACATGTGAAGGTTCTGCCAGGGGCTCTGCTCCAGCACCCAGAAGAAGTTACAGAGGAAGACCATACCGTGTTCGTGTCTGAGGAGCAAAAAAAGAAGAGCAGTCGATGAGCAGTTGCAAAGGAATCAAAAACACAAATGCATCCACATGTACAAAAACAACAATGCATATCATCAGAAAAGACATACAATAAGTTTACTTACATATCAGCAATTCTGTGCATGTGCTTTAAAGCAAAAGTGCTAAACACAAAATGCCATTATATTTGTAAAATTCTGATGAAAAATAAAGACTCTCAAAGGCTTCCCAACAATCACACATGTAGTGGTGTACTTAAAAATGGATATCAAATGGAACATAGTGACATTCTGTCTGTCATCCATGTGCATCTCTTTAACTCAAGATTAAATTGACCAAAATTGCTGGTTACTTTTGTGCTTTTGTGTTACTGTTGTTCATAATCATTATATTATATAATTATTATATTATTTTAAAAATAAGTTAGAAGTGTAAGTGCGTAACAACTTCCTATACCAAAGTAACTGGGGCACTGCAGAGAATATCTGATAAATAAAGTACATTAACTAAATTATCGCATTAATTATCTAAATTAACATTATCCAAATGATCATACTGGTTATTATATTAATCGACTAATGTACAAAAACTAAGAAAAGAATGCTGTACAAAAAATCTTAACTGTGATAATGTGCGCGTGGATTTTTATCATTGATGGTCCTGGTCGTGACTTGTATTTTGACAACCTTACCGAAGGAAAAGGACTTTTACTGCAGAAATCCATTCATGTCTTTGCTGCTGTTCGAGAAACGACTACAAGCACTGCAGGCACTCACAGCTTTCCTCGCCACTTTTATATATTTGCCCCGAAGATGGTACGTATTTAAATTGCAAATTTAATACCTTGTTTTATATTTAAGAATGTGTAGTTTGCCTCTGGTTGTCTAGCTGCTTCGTAGTTAGCAATGAAGACTTGTTTGGTAGTTACTTAGCTAATGTTGCAGTGTAGCATCGTGCATTAGTCGCAACGAATAGGTAACGTTAACTGCTAGTTCGCAAGATTAGGGTCGATGTACTCGAAAATGATTATAGCTACAACGAAATCTCAAGAATATTTAATGCCCACTTTCAAACGCTGTTCCTTATGTTCCTCATGACTCACAGCTATATGCTAGCTAATATGGCCACATACGATGACAGAACTTTAAGCTACCTAGGTTAGCGAATAAAATTGGCTAACGTTAGCTAGCTAGCTAACAGTTCGATTGAAAATCTCAAAACTTCGCTGTAAAGGGTTAATATTTTGAAAATCGCGCTATTAGGGAGATAAGGTGTGTCGTGTTGGTTATGAGCTGTCTAGTTTGTGCATTCGTAACGATCGTCTCTTTAATATTTTTAATCTGTGTCAATGAAAACATATCTATCGGTGTGTGACAAAAAATCTGATTTTTTTCACCTTTCTCGTTTTCCCCTCGCTCTCAGTCTCACACAATCCTATTGGTTCAGCCCACAAAAAGGCCAGAGGGAAGAACCTATGCAGATTATGAGTCTGTCAATGAATGCATGGAGGGTGAGCTCTCTTTGAAATTAGTTTACAGTCGTCTTTAACAAGACGAAGTGCATTACTAAATGAAGATAAGATGTATTTACTACTTCCTTTTCTGTAGGGGTGTGTAAAATGTATGAAGAGCATCTGAAAAGAATGAATCCCAACAGTCCCTCCATCACCTATGATATCAGTCAGCTGTTTGATTTCATTGACGACCTGGCTGATCTCAGTTGTCTGGTGTAAGTACCTATGATAAATATGACATTGTGATGCATATATTGTTGCATGTTGGGCCAGTTTCCCAGACCCAGAGTAAAGGGGAATTCTACAGATTTTTCACAATTTTTAGGTAATGAAATGAAGATGTGAACCAAGTCAATCAGAGTGGTTTGATGTGAAATGCTCCCTTGTAGCGAAACCTTGTGAGGTGTGGTGGTGATGGAAACCTTACATCCAAAGATTTTAATGTTTCTAAAAGTTACCTCACAGAACATTCATAAAATGGTTACAAGTTTAGAGAGTTTTGGTCTAAAATATATTTGTTTGAAGAAAACGTATATACCGCTGTTTTACCATTATCATATATATTAACTCAGAAAAGGATTGGATGTTACATAAAAGGGCTGTACTTGCGTTGTATACATCACAACCATATCACTACCGTTGTAAAGAAATTTTCAAAGTTTTTCTACAAAGAACCAGTTCCATGTAGCCTCGTGCATTAGTTGCAACAAATGGGTAACTACTAGTTTGCAAACCACTTTAAATGATGTTTTTTCTGTCTCAGTGATTGTTACACAGAAACTTTGGAATTCTTCTTCAGGTCAAAGACTAAAAATAACTCCAGACTTGTCCACAGAGTTGAAGGCATTCATTCTAACAAAAAGCACACTTGATCAGTTGTTCGATGGGTTATAAGACCAATTGATTAAACATGTAGAATCAGGTTTGCTTTTATTTGTTTAAAATGAAACCCTACAAACGGGGATTGTTAGCAATAAACAAGCCAGCTGACGTTAAACGTCCATTATGCATTTACCTTCTCAAAACAGTGAAATGTATGGTAGAAATTTGACACAGTAGCTGATTAAATCTGTACATTGACTGATCCAAAGCAAATTTATTAGTGTTGATGGTGTGGGAAGCCACGTTGATTTGATATTGTATGCAGAGCTTACACCATCCCAACTTTCCAATTGGGAATTCCCACCTAAGGGACCGTTTTCTTGCCTTGTCAGGTGGGAATTTCCAAGTTATGAGCTTCTTTTGAACGCAGTGTAAGACTGATGAACTGGTCATATGGTGATTCCTAGAATTAGCGTTAATACATGTCCAGGAAGCTGGTCTATTAAATTACTGTTATGGCTAGTTTACTTGTGAGCCGAATATTACGCCTTGGGACACACCAAATGTGTAAATGGATAGTCATTAGTATTTGAATAAATGTGTGTCTAAATCTACATCATCACACAAATCCTTGCAGTTTATGCATTATTACTTTTATTCTCGATATTTATGATGTATAATCAAAGCGTGATACATGAAAAGGTTTGTAGGACTTTTGTAAACATGATGGCCTCTCTCTGGTGATTTGAACAGGTATCGTGCAGATACACAGACATACCAGCCCTACAACAAAGACTGGATCAAAGAGAAAATCTATGTCTTGCTAAGACGCCAGGCTCAACAGGCGGGGAAATAGAGGATGAAGGGACGTTTCACATGGACTCCACCAATTCTTCTGTTGTTTGTTAACTTGAGAACTACACTGCATCATTGGCCAATGTTAACTAATAACAGATGGGTTTCCCAAAAGTATCGCAGGCCTAAGATCTTTTTATCTGTTACAAAGTGTTGAAGTTGAAACTTGCTACGACCTCTTGCATGGATCTTTCCTACGATGCTGTTGGGAAACTGGGTCCTCAGTGTTCTTATTGATATTACGTTGATAATGTTTGTGTGCTCAGTCAGCCAAGAAAGATTTAACATCAAGGTACCTTTATGAGGCCCTTGATTATTAGAGGTTTGTGGTGGGACTTACTGGACAGGAGGGTAAAATTAGAAGGATTTGTTTTAATATATTTTGTATCATTATTCCCCCTTTTTTAAACGTCATGATTTTTCTAGAGATGTTATGCACCCTCCTTTTCCGTGACTCTCCAGTAGTTTACACTGAATTCTGGATTCTGCTCATCTGTTCTAAAGCTGCCAATACACTAGCTTAATAAACTCTTTCATTTACAATTTGAGCTTTTTTTTCCTTTGCTCAGGAAATTGCTGCATTTGGTACACAATATTTCTCCCAGGTTGTGGTTGCAAGGGAACGCAACACACTGAGCCACTAAGAACTGACTGACTGACCGCAAAGCATTTCATCATGTCGGACCTCCTTCCTTGGCTACCTTTGTATCCATAAGAACAGCCTCAAGTGTGACGTTCTGTAGATTTACCTTTTTCCCAGTTTATATCAGATTTAATTCATGTTACTGAAATGTTTGCTTTGTGCTAAATGAAAACTTATGTTTGAAAGGTTTGTAAGTTTGTTGTGGTCCTATGACTATTTTTTTTCCCTTTTTTTGATAATTTCTTGGGTAAACTTTCTCTTACATCAAAATATGTTAATGCCTGCTGTTTCTAAATGGCTCCGTAATATTTTTTGTCATTTACTACAATAAACAAGTTGATTGAAATGAACAGTAAGGTCAGTTCAGTCCTTATTTCCAAAATGCAACAGCCCGCTGAGTGACTGGGGGAGTGTAATCTCAATTTCATTTCCAGATTGTATCCCAATCTGAGTGCTATGAAGTATTCTGTATACGTCTCCTTAATTGGTTTGATAGAATTCAGGGTTTTTTTTTTTAGTTTTAATGCTGTTCATCAATGTTCTCACTAAAATAACTACTGTAATACACTAACCTATTAGGCAAATACCTCATACCACCGGGGGAATCCCTGTTTCAATCCTGACTGACGAAATGGATGACAAGCACAAATTTGTACTGTTGTAGAGTAAATCGGCTTTCTAGCAGTAACATTTGCTGTCTGCCTTTCTGTTACACCTCCAGTAAACAAAAAAAACTACATTTCAAAAACAGACTGCCTCCAAGAATCCCAACGCAGTCGTAGTTTTTCAAAAGTTCTTCCACTCTTTGCATTCTCTCGCAAACGTTTTGCTTTCACTTTCAAAATTATTGCGAGGGAACTCAACGTCATTAAACCATGGCCCCTCAGGAGCCCCGTACAAGATCAGAAGGGTTTTTTGTCTTTAACCTGAAAATTCGCTCTAGAGGCTACAGCAACACCGCTACATTACGAGAGTAAGCATTTTAACAACAAATGCAGCGATAATTACATCTTTAACTTTTGGTAGGAGTGTTCCTTTAACAACCTCTCCATCCTTTATTTTCTTTTTATTGTCACAGGTTATAATGTGAGTATTGGCTGTAAGGTTCTGTACCTTTAAACCGTGGCGGGCCGCCCTGCGGTCGCCGCGTAGGAAACCCCGTGCAGGCTTTCTGAGGGGACCCAAGATGGCCGAACACTTACAGTAGGGCTAATAATTACTCTCGTCAAGACGTCGCGGTTCGATGGTGCTCGACGGGTTGCAAAGGACATTTATTGTTCAGGAAAGTTTGACGACCTTGCCTGTCCGACTGGTTCCATCTCCGCATGTCCGTCTGCGTTTGAGGAGAGAGGCTGGTCCTTCCACGGCCCTCAGCCAGAACATGGCGGAACTCTTGGCCAAAATATAAACGTTAGCCTGCCGCTAGGCTGCAAGCTGGCTTATAATGAAAAACATCGCAGTGTGCGTGTATGTATGGCTTTGTTCACATTTTCATAAACAGGGCGTGTTTATAATGGGGCAGTAAAGGTACCGGTACTACGTTTTCCCCTCCTATACATGGTTGGACCTGAACTGTAGTCAGAATGTTTGAGGCGAGCAGATAGCCCGCTAGCTAACCAGCTAGCTAGCAGTAGTCGGCTCAATTGGTCGTTGCAGGGCGCCCGAAAAAAAATCCCTTTTCGTCAAAGCTGCACGCTTCCGATACAGTATTCGCATTCGTTCGGATATCCACAGTTTTTGCAGATAGTCTAATAGCAGCAGTAAGCATCTCAGCGATACTGAAGGTGACCATGGCTATGGACGGTGTCAACAGAGAGCTAGCTGGCTAACGCTAGACTGGTCGGAGGAGCATCGCGTTAGCTCGACGAACAGGCAGCACCGTAAATGTCACATTTCAGCGGAGAAGCAGACTAGAAGCGGACGAGTCAGACTGTGAGGGAACCTCGCAGGAGGAGTGAGACATTTGACAATAAAGTTAACGAGGGCAAACCCCATCAACCCGATCCCTCTTACTCCCTCCGGTATAAAGAGCTACTCGCAAGAATGACTGACACTCGGCGACGAGTGAAGGTCTACACTCTGAATGAAGACCGACAGTGGGATGACCGAGGGACAGGGCATGTGTCGTCCGGCTACGTGGAGAGACTCAAAGGCATGTCGCTGTTGGTGCGCGCTGAAAGCGACGGTAAGTCCATGTCACAAGATAGAGCTCTTGGATTTTGTGGCTTGGTTGCTGTACGTTACGCGCCTAAAGTTGTGAGGGGAGTTCGAAACATCCAGCATCCCATTTCTTTTCTTTTCCAGGATCTCTTTTGCTGGAGTCAAAAATCAACCCTAACACAGCCTATCAAAAACAGCAGGTGGGTTGAACTCTGAATTTGTCATTTTTTATGTGCGTTTCCTTTCATAATGCTTCAGTGTGATCTATGTTGTAATTCAGGGGTCTGCAAAGGGCCAGTGTGACTGTAGCTATTTAATTCCAACCAAGTAGAAGCAGACGTGGAAGTCAGTGGAGTTAGGACCTACAGCCTCGCTGGCCTTTTATGAATAAAATTGGAGATCCGTGTTATAGGTTAATGCAAATTGAATCTCGCTGCCTCTTATGAGGACATTATATCCAGGACCTAATGAGTGGTAACGTTTCAGGGTAGAGTGTGTTTGTTTATATTTGGGTATGTTAAAAATTTAGACCACCACTCTGCAGGCAAGCAGACATAACTGATCAGTAATTCTATCCCTGACCTGGCATCATAGAGCGGAAACACAGTTGGTGACAGCCAGGACTACGAATGGTTACTTTGTCTCTTGACTTTTATTTATTTTATATTTTATTTTTATGTGATTGTGTTTTTTTTTTCTTCTCCTAGGACACATTGATTGTCTGGTCTGAAGCAGAAAACTATGATCTGGCCCTTAGTTTTCAGGAGAAGGCTGGTTGTGATGAGATCTGGGAGAAAATATGTCAGGTGATTTGAACTTTCACACTATGTGCAGCTGTTATTATATATACATACATACGTATTTTACCAGCTAATGATGGGCCCAGTGATAATAAGGATTTTACCCAAGGATTTTGGTATACTTGACTTTTTTTTCTTTTCTATTTTTGGCTACTGTTGCTCCCAGCGTTCTTCATTTTGGATGTTGGTGTAATGTGCCTCTCTCCAAATCTGTGACCTCAAGTGGCTTGTATGTTTATGTCTTCAGGTTCAGGGTAAGGACCCCTCAGTGGACATTACCCAGGAGCTCATCGACGAATCGGAGGAGGAGCGTTTTGAGGACATGTCCTCTCCTGGACTGGAGCTGCCTCCTTGCGAGCTCTCCCGTCTGGAGGAGGTAGCTGAGCTTGTGGCCTCATCACTGCCCTCACCTCTGCGGCGCGAAAAGCTGGCGCTAGCGCTGGAGAATGAGGGCTACATTCGCAAGCTGCTGGAGCTATTCCGTGTGTGTGAGGATTTGGAAAACCGCGAGGGCCTGCACCATCTTTACGACATAATCAAAGGCATTTTCCTGCTCAATCGCACGGCGCTCTTTGAGGTCATGTTCTCTGAGGAGTGCATCATGGACGTGATAGGCTGCCTAGAGTTTGATCCTGCTTTGCCTCAGCCTCGACGTCACCGTGAATTTCTGACCACCACGGCCAGGTTTAAAGAGGTCATCCCAATCACGGACCCTGAGCTGCGTCAGAAGATTCACCAGACGTACCGGGTCCAGTACATCCAGGACATGGTGCTACCTACACCCTCCGTGTTTGAGGAGAACATGCTTTCCACCTTGCACTCGTTCATCTTCTTTAACAAGGTGGAAATAGTTGGCATGCTCCAGGTAGGTGTCACCAAGAAGGCTACACACATGGTTGTTCACACACATACATTTCAATTCTTCTTTTAGGTACACTATGTAAGGTTCCAAATTTTGTCAGATGCATTGGTCGTTCACTCATTCATGGACAGGTATCTACGTCAGCAACAGTTGCACAAGAGTACAGACTATTTTTATTGATAAACAAAGCCTTTTTTCCTCCAAATGTGATGATGCACACTTCAGTAATATAAAGCAGGTCATAAAAACATAGTAGTTTGCATTGGTTGTTAACCACAGGTTGAGTAGAGAATTGAGTCAGAGGCGTAATTGCACAGGATGCACTGAAGATCATCTCTGAAGTTCACAAACCAGCCGAGCACAGAGAGTGTGCGTTTGGAATATATTCGGCAGATGTACGCGATCAAATTATCTGGTCATACTGGTGCAACATAATGCTATGTTGTGTAAGACAGGTAGGCACGGTTAAAAATGAATTAATCCTGGAAATCCTGTTTTATAGTTTTATAGTATCTACTTAAGTAACTATGTACAGTCAGTTTTATTTTTGTAATTTGGAGGCAATTTCTCACATACCATCAAATAGATAAGTTAGTATGAGAGACTTTTATTTGTAGTGGTAGGAACCACATAGTTTTTGCTGCCCCTGCATTGGGTACACTAGGTTTTATTTTTTAAAATTTGGGGTGGGCTTTTGATGGATATCTGAGTCAGTTGTGTGCACCAGGCATCTCAGATACACAAGTTTACATAAGTTTATTCACAGATGAGAAATTTTGTTAGAAAATAACGTGTAGAAACTTTAAGTGTGAGATTACAGCATGCCTCATAGACCTGTCTTGAAACTTGGAAGCTTTGCCTTTTCACTCTGTGGTTTTAGTCTGACATTTTGGCCAAAGCCAGCAACAACAGCTCATTCATGTGCTTTAAAACTAAGAAGAAAGGGCAGTATGATATCCCATATTGATTAACGAGTGATCATTTGAGCACATGATTTTAATGGTGTTTGGTGCTGGCAGCTTTGATGATGTGATTTTTAATGGGAATTTTGAGAGGCACTGCAAATTGCTATTCCACTACTTCTTAGAACATCTGGTGTATGTGGCTTTGTTGTGAGTTAAAAATGTAGTAATAATAGTAATGATGATGATGATGATGATAATAATAGTATTGGTAATATTTTTCTAATATGCAAGGTTGCTTTGTAGTAACATACATAGAATACACATTTTAAATAAATCCATTCCGCAGGAAAAGGGTCTCCAACAGAGAAGAGGGTAATACAGGCCAAGAACAAGCTGGAACATCTTGTTACTACTGGCCTGATTAGGCCAGTATACTGCATAAAAGACTGGAAAGGCTAGTACTTTTCTACTAGGTTCCTATAGAGATCTTGTAACTGTAAAGTTTCTGATGGGAGGGGCTTGGTTTCCATGGAAACACAGGGTGCTTTCCATCTTGCTGCTTTATTTGGTATGAAGAGTGGACCTTTTACTGGCCAGGCCAATTCAGTCGTGGTTTATTTGTAAGCAGGTTATTTTGCCAAAAAACAAAGAGACTGATCTATTTTGGGCAAAAAATGTGTATTTTAAGTACCAAAAATAGTGATTCCCAGAGATGTCAGCTTGTCAGATAATTACTAATCCTGCTGATTTGGGTATTTTAAAGGAAAGAAATATAAAACTGGACATGCAACCGAAACCACTGTAATGGAGAATTATTGGTGCTCATTTGATTCTGATTTTGGACTTCATGATTTGATATTCCCAAGGATGTGAATCCAGAAAGGGTGTCAAGACCTCAGTTCAGTTTGAGATTTAAATGTAAATGATTAAATATATAAGCAAATGAATGTAATGATAAAAATGGTAAAGATGGTAAAAATGAATGTAATGAGTGTAATAATAATAATAAAAATGATACTGTAATGAAATAAAGAGCTGCCTTTTAAATGTTTCCTAAATATTAACACGTATATAAAGTAAGTCCAAGTGTCAATTTTTTTTGAGTTGCTTGTAATATCTTAACGGTTGGCTTAGGAATAGAAATGAATCAACACTATCTTAATAAACTGAAGGATGTTGTCTCAATACTTTGGCTACTGTAAGCCTTCACTTATTACCTTAAGTATACCTTTTTTGTCACATTAACAAATTTTAATGCCACTGAACAGATCTTCCCCTAAACAAATGATTTCCATGTTTTCATCAGTGTGTCTTATTAGTAGGACAGCCCTATGAGAGGGAAAAATCAACAGCCAGTTTAATTCTCTATTGGAACACTTCAGACAGAAATTTGGAGCAATTGTCTGCCTGATGAATCTCTTGTTCTGTTTCTTCTTCCAGGATGATGAGAAGTTTCTAACTGAGCTCTTTGCACAGCTAACTGATGAAGCCACAGATGACGATAAACGGCACGAATTGGTATGATGAAGGCATCGTTAAATGGAAAGATTAACCTTTGGTGTATGGCACAGTTAGGGTGGGGTGTATACTGGCGTAAACGTAAACACAATGGTCTTTTTTATATTTAGGCTGCCTTGAATAATTTGAATACTCTAGTGTTTGATTGATATATTTGTATTTATTCATTTATATAGTATTCAGAGTGTTTTGTCTTTTCTTAAGCCACAAAAATTGTAGTCTAACCTACAATACATTTTTATCAGCCTTTGAATATAGAAGTCTTTGGAGAGAGATCAGTGAAAATTAATAAAGAAGAAAATAAAATCCTGAGTCAGGAGGAAAAAAACATGCTAAAATATGGTTTAAATGTCACATACAGGCTTAAAGAACGTCTCAAATGCAAAATTAATATTGTACTGATGCAGATATGATGACATTAGCAGATGATTAACTTGAATCCTCAGAAGACGTTGTTCTGAGTTTTGACAATTTTAAATACTCTTATTCACAGTCATCAGATACATCTACTCAGGGCTCCAAAGCACAACCAGTGTTACAAAATGTTCTTCTCCATCTTTTATGCAATTATACATTTCCATCTGAGAGGTCTACAAATCCTCAAAACTTACATAGTCTATCTTCAATTTATGGAAAATGTTAAATACATTCCTTATAGCTGGTTTAGTTGAATCCACCATAAAGTTATGCCAGACATCCACATCACCTCACCTCAGAGTGCAACTGCACCACTTTCCACGAGGCCATTAAATCTAAAAGAGCAGAAATACTTTAGTAATCATATGTGGGAGCACTTTATCAGAGGATAATAAAAATGCTCAGTGGAAGATTTTTAACAAGGTGCTGGAACACCATGGTGGTACAACAGGTTTGATGAATCATCTCAGAGTAATTAAAAATACATGCTTACATGAAACATCAGCATCATGTAAGCATGTGCAGCGCAAACGACTGTGAATCTGACTTCAGGTGCTTCATAACTGCTTCACGTGTAAAATTCAGCTTTTTTCCCCTTTTGTTCCTGTTTGAACAGTGTGGTATTACAGTGGGTTTAAAACTAAAGCAGTTCACTTCACTCTGAAATGCAAGTGAAAACAACGTAGATTTGACGCGTAAAAACATTTTGGTGTGTAAATTTGGGTTTTTGAGGGTCATTTTGAGCATGTGTTTTTGGGGACTCAAAGGCTGTACAGTGCTGTTCAGGCCAATCCTATATGCTGACCATACGTTTTACCATATAATGAAAGCTCTGTCATTACCCTGTGTTAGCTACGGGTAGAAACACCAGCAGCCTTTCCCCCCAGTTGAAACCCATAAAAGCAGACATCCGTGAAGCCGCCCCCCCCCACGTGATCAGAAATGGAATAAATATACTACCATTCACTTGTGCTGCGCTTGCGCTGGTTTGTGCTGGCACCGTTTTTGAGAAATTAAATTACATTTTAATACCTGTGATGCCCCCCATCAAAGTCTAAATCACAGAAATTGCCACATTTGTTTGTGCTGTTACAGGAATCATTTGTGCTATTTTAATTTTAATTCAGCCATCAAAAGAAATGTTTGTGCTGTTTTATTTTATAGGCTAAAGAATCTTTTCCCCACTCAGCCTCCCACCAGTGTCTAAATCGTGCCAAAACTGTCTCCTTCATTTGAGCTACATTTGTGCTGGTTTGTAGTGCTAAAAGAAATATTTATGCTATTTTAATTTGTAAGTTATTAAGCAGTAATGATTCGACGAGTGATGTCACTCAGCCCTCCATCGCCCCAAAACAGTCTAATTCGCGCCAGAATGGTCTCATTCATTTCACAGGTGTTTGTGCTGTTTTAATTCGTAAGTTATTGGATAAACAGTTCTTTTCGTGAGCGATTACCTCATTTACCACACGATTGTCTCTGGCTGTTGATGAGGATCTGCTCCTGAGCAGCCGGTATCTGTGATCACAACAGTGAGTACATTTACATGCACTTAATAATCCGATAACTGCAGAAAATCTGATTTTGTCAGTAATCCGATCAACACGTTTACATGCTCTTGAGTAATCAGATAATGGAAAATTCCAGGTCTACATGAGTCAGGCAGTAATCAGATTTCTGCTTTGCAACCAACCAGTGAACTCAAAGAAGACGACGTGATGTAAACTTAACGTAAAACTCAAACTTCATGCCACGTTCTTTTTTTTGTTTTTATCGCCCACTTTACCTGAAAATATGAACATACATAATTTAGAAGGTGAATAATATTTAAATCCAAAAGTGTTTTGCTGCCATCTCACGACACCCAACGTCTGTTCTCGCGCATGCGCAGACTGAGAAATCTGATAGAAATCGGAGTACGGGTATACATGCACTGACAAATCTGATTACTGAGCTAAAATCCAGCTCTCTTTATCTGGTTTCTTAATCAGATTTCTAGATGGGAGCATGGTGTTTACATGACAATTTGAATAATCGGATAACTGCAGAAATGCGATTGTGATCGGATTATTGAGTGCATGTATACGCACTTAGTGTTGTGTCTGGCTGTTTAACCCTATTCAGGTTCATCACTGCATTGAGTAGAAGTCAAAAGCTGACTAAAAGTAACAAACCTGTCTGTTAAAAACAATTTTTGCAAAACAAATCAAGCAGCAGGGTTACTGTGGGATTTCACATGGTTTGACAAATACAAACATTAACGTCAGTCTTTTAATGGATCATGTGTGCTAAAGATATTTTGTGAAAATGCTCACCAAATATCAAAGAAGAATTTTTTCGGAACCACCAAGAACACAATAGAATTTAGCAGAGACCCATGTAGGTTTTATCCTATTAACAGCTCTGGACTTTTCCTGGATATTACCTTTTGGTTCCACGCCAACCTTACTATGACCTGTCCGGTCTCATAAAGGATTTCCCTTGGAAAAAAAAAACATGTACTTCAGTTTAATTAAAAAAAAAAGAAATAAAATTTAATAAAAAAAAAAAAACACAAAAGAATAAGGCCATTGGCGTGCAAATTTTGGTGTGGTTTGGACGTTGGTGGGGGGCCGAGTGACGTCACTGATCAAAACGTTATTGCTTAATAACTTGCACATTAAAATGCAAATATTTCTTTTAGCAGCAGAAACTATTACAAACGTAGCACAAACAAATGAGACCATTTTGGTGCGATTTGAACGTTGGTGGGGGGCTGAGTGGTGTCACTTGAGAAGTAAAACAGCACAAACAAATGTGACCAATTTTTGTGCGATTTAGACTTTGATGGAGGGGCTCAGTGATGTCCAGCACAAGTAATGATTGCTACAGCACAAACGCACATTAAATTCTACTGGAGTGAAACAGTTAAATAATCATCTTAAACGGCTTAACCCAGATAGGGTCACAGTTGCAACAGTTACTATATAATATAATTATATAGTATGTAAAATGTGTATGATCTAATTATGTAACATGCTGTACATACGGTTTGTTTTTGTTTTACTCATCTACATCTTTCTGTTGTCTAGGTAAATTTCCTGAAGGAGTTTTGTGCGTTCTCTCAGACTTTACAACCACAAAACAGAGATGCTTTTTTTAAAACGCTCTCAAACATGGGAATCCTACCAGCACTGGAAGTTATCCTGGTGAGTGTGAATATGTTCTGTCAGCTAATCAGAAGCAGTCAGACTGTACAAGCGGCATTAAAGCCTTCTTCCTAAAGTAGTATATAATATGTTTGTTATTACTCTGTATAAGATTGTTTTTGAAATTATGGGCTACAGACACAATATTTTCATATTCACACATTGTAGCGTATTTTGGTTTGAATATTCAAATTGTTTTCGTTTGTATTCTACAGTCTAATATTAAACCAGAGTACATGCCTTTAAATGTAGCAGTGGATATTTTCCATGTGTGTTGTGCTACAGTTCTAAGCTAATACTTTTTGTTGTTGGTTTGAAATGGTCTGTTGCTTTAGACTTTTTTCCTGTCATTTTGGAACAGGCTGTTTGCACTTCTTGATGCCATAAAACAGAAAACCTTTCATTTGGTCACACTTCAGAATAAATAATTAAACAATGAAAACAATGGAACCATGCTGAGTTCTGTTTGGGAGGCAAACACAATTTAGTGGGTTGTGACAATACACATTTTCATGTTTGATATGACTTGATTCAGAAATCACATTTATTTTTTTGTATTTTGTATAAAAAAATGTCTTGATTGTACAGAGCTCTAATTATGTACTATGCAGATTGGCTTCAGATTTGTTTGGCTGTTGAACAAAACTGCACCCCTAGAATATAAAAGCCCAGTTATTTGAGTGTGAATGTGTGGATAACATAAACCCTGCTCCCTCCCTGTCTACTTTACTCTAAGGATGTACTCACTAGGTGAGTAGGTGATTTATCAAGTGTGATCTGTACTGTGCCCAGACCCCACTTTAATAGGTGGGCTCCGGCATGGTTCATTTGGACTCATCCATTGACCCATGCTGTCAATGATGCGACCGTCCCACTTTTCAGTTAATTCAGTTGCAGTCTTGAATGGGCATGGGACAAAGCAAAGTATACTGTAAGATTCACCCAGATGCCTAGTTTGGATCACTGACAGTAGGGCTGGGTATTGTCAGCACCTTTATGATACGCATCACGATACAAGTGTCATGATGCAATATGATACAATAACACTGGATGTACAGTTTTTAGAATGGGCAGTGTGCAGAAGGGACTGGACCAAACCAGAACATTTCTTTCTCTAACAAGCTTTTTTTATTCAAATAATAACAAAAAATAAACAGTGAAGCCTAAATATTCCAACACGTTTGGATGCTATCAAATGCCGCAATGTCAGACTTTAATGCGGTATCTTTTTCATTTGCACATTAAAGCTCCTTGTGAAATAGTGGTGTAACGATATGCAGATTTCATGATACAGTAAGTACTGTTTTTGCGTCACAAATGTGGTACAATACATTTTCAGTACAGAATTAGAAAAGAAATGCTAATGTTCAACACATTTTTGTATTTATCGTTTAATGGTAATTCCGAAAAAAAAAAATCTTTTTTTTGATGGGTTTACTGGCACAAGTTATTTTCTTAGAAGATGTAATCAATATGCAATGTGCAATATCTATAATATCTATCTGAACAAAAATGTGAACTATACAGTGTAAAAGGCTATATTTCAGTATGAAACTAACTGAGCATGACATTCATTCACAATCTTGTGTTTGTATGTAAAGTGTGGCTGTTACCTTCTAGCTTAAATGAATGAGAGGGGACTTTCTAATGTGACTCAATCACAACTAACAAACTGTGTAATCAACAACTGTATAGAGGTGGACTCTACAACTGAATTGAGCTGCACATCGGTAACTGTTAACATCCCTGTTGAGTGAATTATTTGTTTTCCTGTTCTGAATCAGCACTTAGTGGCTGCTTTAATCTTGTGAGGAGAAGCAGCTGCTAAGATTTTTGTTTCCTTCATAAGGCTGAAATTGTCTTCCTGTTCACCAGCTTCGTATTAAAAGTTTCCATTCTGCCTTAAATGGTGCACCAGTAATTTGGAAAATTTGAATAAGAATTTGACTAACTTAAATTTTGCCTATTCTCCTCGCCCCGGTAACTGACACATTTGGGCGATGCTTTTACAAATGAGTGCATATTTGCGGTATTAGCATGGGTATTTGATCCTTGCAGTGAGCAGTGTTGGCACACTGTCACTGTTCAGTCTGCCACTTTTTTCCATTGTTATTGTTCATGACTGAGAAACCTTGTCTTGCCGTTTTAAAGAGCATAGCTAACTAACCATCCAAGTTAGGCTAAACAAACCATTTTTTTCAGAGAGTGCCGCAGTGATGATTTTCATGTTCATGTTTATCACTTGTAGGAATGTCATGAATTCTGTTAAATAGAACTATAGGAACCACTCCCAGTATCATGCGTTTTGTAGCATAAAATCTAACTGTATTCAGTAGGAATACTTGAAACCAACTTCACAGCAAGTATCGTCTAGCAACTCCATTACTGAAAAAAATGCATCTTGTGAATCCCCTAATGCAAAAGTAAATTTTAATTTAAATTTAATTTTAAATTTTAAACATTGATACAGCCATCACTGTAGCAATACATGTATTGCCACAAGCTTGAGCAGTTGTTCATCAATATTTTGAACACAGCCCTAACCAGCAGAAGTTTCCATTCATGAATGGAAAACAGAAAATTAGACCTTTGGAAGAGACCAAGAGCCCTATCAGCAGTATAACTTTAAATTTTAATGTGCTGTTTGAAACTTCTCATAACACTTGTGTTGTGTTGTGTTGAAAGGGAATGGATGACGTGCAGGTGCGGGGAGCGGCCACAGATATTTTCTCTTACCTGGTAGAATACAACCCTTCTATGGTGCGCGAGTTTGTCATGCAGGAGTCCCAGCAGAACGATGACGTGAGTGACCCAACCACCAACCCACATCATAAGTTTCAGAAATTTGAACAGAATACACTTGCAACTCATTGTGCTTAGCACCCTTTTCTGGGGGGGAAAGGTTTTTGCATTTTTTTCCTTATTTTCCTATGTTCTTTCTATGTCTCTTTTCTGTGCAGGATATCTTGTTGATTAATCTGATCATCGAACACATGATCTGTGATACAGACCCTGAGCTTGGGGGAGCTGTGCAGCTAATGGGGCTACTGAGGACCCTGGTAGACCCTGAAAACATGCTGGCACCTGCTAATGTGAGAGCAACGCACTTTTTTTAAATGTTCATTCAGAGACTTTTTGGTAATGCAGCTCTTTCATTGGTTTATAAAATAAATGGAAAGCAAGATTACTCTTACCTGTGCTAGAAGCTAGAAATTGTAATATCAACTGATATCAACCACTACAAAAATTAAACAGACTCTCTAGTAGTTTTGGTTAAGCAGTGCTTTACCGACTGATTTGATTGTTAAGCTTTAGCTGATGGAACCGATGGAAACTGACAATGTCTTTCATAGTATGAGTAGTGCAGTGTGGGAACCAGGGATATGCCACAGGTACCGGAGTACTTCACTATTTGGGTATTTGTTGTTTCATCACAAGAGAGGAAATATACAGCAATTTTATGTTTTAATGGGGAGTTCCAGCAATTTTTCAAAATGTCTGCGTAATTCAATGGTTGAGACATAAACAAAGTTATTCAGAGTTTGTTTGATGTGAAATGGTTGTTGTAGAGAAACTTTCTGACTCATATTTCTTTACAGTGGTGGTGATGGAAACCAGGGGTCGTGAGGTGTACAATGCAGATTATTTGCCATCCAAAAGTTTACTACACATATCCGTTTATTTTTTTATGTGTAATGTTAATGATGGAAACTAAGTTTGCTTTGGGCACTGTTTTGCCTAGCAACATCTTGTATGTACCCCTCCACTTTAGCTGTCTCTGTTTCTGTCACTGCAACTGTGAATTTTGACTTGTGTTTTTTCTAAAACCACTCTGAATCACTTTATACTTTATATGACTAAAATCTGTAGACAGTTTAGGTCACAGGAGTCCTCCTTTAATAGGACTAAAATGTGAGCGTTTTGCTTGCATTTGTGAGTGTATATATTTTATTACAGTTTGCAACTATGAAACACTAGTGCCCTAATGTGAGCGTGTTGTTGTTGGACATTTTTGAGAATGCAGTGATGTGACTTTTTCAGTAACTAGACTTAACTACTCGAGCTGTTAGTAGGTCAAAAATATTTTTCTTTGACAAACTTGCACGTCATCCACTGAGGAGAAAAGACCTCATTTAGAAGATGTGGAGTGATTATCAGCAGACAAAGTTGTACTGATTAGCTATTCTTTTTTGCTGTTACCTTTTTCTTAACTGAGGTTAACTGGAAATCCATTCATTAACTCATCCCGGTAGTCAACTGTGAAATTTTGTCAAAATGCACATCTCTAGCAGGACCAGTGTTTCGCTTAAGTTTTTTTGGTTTTGTTGTTTGTTAATTAACTCTCGTCTCATTTTTCATCTGTTGCTTGTGTGGAAAAAAATATTTTCTGTGTTATAACTTGCTGTCCCCATGCTAAGGGCTAGGGATTTTCACTAATACCATTAAATGTATAGATGTGAGTTACTGGCCAATTTTATTGGCTCTCTGATGTACTAAGTATTAAACTGAGTGTTAAAATGATTTGATGTGACTTAAAGTGGTTTTATGCCCTAACTGGTCCAATGCAAACACATCTCTGAGATTTGTCTTAGTTATCCTTAGTTGCAGTGGTAATAGTTCCCCTCTCTCTTTTGCAGAAGACAGAAAAGACAGAATTTTTAAGTTTCTTCTATAAGCATTGCATGCATGTGCTCACTGCTCCACTACTGGCCAACACCACTGAGGAGAAGCCCAGCAAAGGTAAGTGAGTGTGAGAGAGAAATAGCATTTGTGTGAGTGAGTAAGTGTTGGAGAAAGTGATGAATATAGTTGGGCCATGTTTGACTAATCAGGCCAAGGAAGAGAGTTGGAATGTGTGATGAATGTGTGGGTTGACTTGGATATTTAAGCGTTCTGTACGTCATTGGCATTTTTAAGTACAATCATACAAAGCAGAGTTTGCATGTCTCAGTCTCAGGGTTTGCTTTCTTAGATGACTTCCAGACATGCCAGCTGCTGGCACTGATTGTGGAGCTCCTCACCTTCTGTGTGGAACATCACACGTATCACATAAAAAACTACATCATCAACAAAGACATCCTGCGCAGAGTGCTGGTGCTCACTGCATCCCAGCACGCTTTCCTAGCCCTGTGTGAGTATTTCCACGCATGCGCGCACTTTACATATTTTTGCTTCAGTAGAGGTTACGTCTCTTAAGCTACTATTTTTCTAATTTGGAATTAACATATTCTAAAGTAACTTACAGCCTATTCATGTTAATTATGGTGAAACGGTAGTTTATACTCCCCTTTTTTTGGTCATACTTTTTTCTTTATAAGTTTTCCTTTTTTTCTTTTTCACCTATAGTAATTTTTGTCTTCCTGGCTGTCTAGGTTCTTTGCGTTTCATGAGGAAAATCGTAGGACTGAAGGATGAATTCTACAATCGTTACATCATGAGGAACTTTCTGTTTGAGCCGGTGGTCAAAGCCTTCCTCAACAATGGCTCCCGATACAACCTCATCAACTCAGCCATCATAGAGATGTTTGAATATGTCCGTGTGGTGAGTACAAATTAAAGCTCAGTCATTAATTGATCAGGATTTGCCTCTCCTGCCTTTCTGAAAAGATTTCTTCTGCCTTTTGTGCTTTTTGTGTCCCATTCATGCCAAGAAGCATAGCTTTACACAATTAATTATAGTTTGACGTGCTAATCTTTGTTACATATTCATTATTTACATGTTAGTGCACTAATCCACTGTTTTGTAATCCATTGTTCTATGAGGAAAGAAAGATTTAAGTTGTATTGTATCTTGAGACTTCATGGTTCTATTGTGAATCGTAAGCTTGCTAGTATGGGCATCTTTTAATTTTGTTTCCTAGATTTGTTTTGTTTCATTTTAATTAATATACTGGTCTAAACTTAGTCATATTTGGTTTTCACTACTACTCAGTAAATAAAATTCAATAATGTCCTCCTAAAATTATTAGAAGTAGCATATAGCAGTGTTTGTGTAACTATGAAAGCTTTTTTCTGTTTGTCTACAGGAGGATGTGAAGTCCCTGACAGCCCATATCATAGAGAACTACTGGAAGGCCCTGGAGGATGTCGACTATGTACAGACATTTAAGGGCCTCAAGCTCCGTTATGAGCAGCAGAGGGAAAGGCAGGACAACCCTAAGCTTGACAGGTCATTATACAGTTATCTTACCAGTTATGATTGAGTGAGATGTCAAAGTGGTAATAATTGCTTGAATAAAAAAAACTTTGAATGATTTGAGTCCAAAAGCTGTTTTTGAAGTAAATGAAGCAGTTATGGTGAAGGAACCAGACAATGTAACTGAAGTTTTGTTGTATGTTGTATGTGTTGTGTGTCATTAGCATGCGGTCGATTCTGAGGAACCATCGATTCCGGCGGGATGCACGGACGTTAGAGGATGAGGAGGAGATGTGGTTTAACACAGATGAAGATGACCTGGAGGATGGTGAGGCGGTGGTGCCCCCCTCAGACAAGATGAAGAATGATGAGGACCTAATGGATCCCATCAGCAAGTTCATGGAAAGAAAGAAATGTATGAGACCATCCTTGTTACTTGGCAGATACAGCTGCAAAACCTAAGCAATCATTATGAGCTGTATTGTGGCACTTAGAACCTGCTTAGTTAACTGCCTTCCACTCATTAATAATAAATAAATATAACTGAAATCAATACAGGCAAAATTCAAATCGCATTATCTCAAGCTTGTTTGTTTTACTTTTACTAACAAACCCCTCTCTCTCTCTCTCTCTCTCTCTCTCTCTCTCTCAGTGAAAGAGACAGAGGAGAAAGAGGTTTTGTCGGGGAAGTCTAGCCTGTCTGGACGACAGAGCCCCAGTTTTAAGCTGTCTTTCACCAGCTCGCCCAAGCCCAGTCTGTCGTCGCCCCCTTCAGCCTCACTGCACCCTGGCTCACCAGGATCTCCCGGATCCCCAGGCTCAGGGACCAGGAACTCGCCACCGACGGCAGCTGTCACCACTAAGGTGAGTTATTGATTTGCTGGCTGGTCACTGTCATGGGTCAGCATTAAGTTCTACAACCGCATGATATGGACAATAGAAATAATAAAGATAACAATGTTTGCATTGTGAACTAGTCCCAGTTGGCTAAAATAAGCTGTAGTCAGTAAAACTAAACATCAGATTATCCTATTTTTGAATGTTACCTAGCCAGTTTAACATGTTGTATGTAATGTTAGAAAATTGTAGCTAACGGTGCTTATGAAGTAACTGACTCACTGTAGTTGGCTAAAAATCTGTAGCGGATTGGACTAAACATCAAAAATAACTGCTGTCAGAGATTTAGTTTTACCTAGCAAGCCAGGTAAAGCATTTTTTTTTTCATGAATCACCTTCATAGATTGCAGAAAATGTTAAATTACTGCTGGACGCTTGCAAGCCCACTTTAATAATCTGTGGTCAATGAGAATAAACTTTGAAATGATGACCGCTTGAAATAAATTACTTTCAGAAGTTTCTCTTTTACAAAATTGTTGCTAAATAAAGTTTAAAAAACAAGCAAAATAAACAACATCAACTGCAAGAAAAGATGTGTACATCAAGAGGTTGAGTAAATGTACCAGTCAGCATGTATAAAAAAATGGAAACGGCAAACACATGAAATGTAGACATAAAGTAATATGAATCTTAAATAAAGATTTAAAATAAAGATAAAATCTTAAAATAAAGTTTTACTTTTATAGACAGAGTAACCTATGGAAGAATATTAGAATTTCATACCGATGCTGGAGCACGTTTATCAGCAATCCCTCATTCTCTACAATTGGAAATGGTTGCATATAAGTAAAACAAAGTCTTTAAAACTGAAATTGTAAAAGGTGCTATATAAATATAGCACTTGAATCGTTAATGGCGTTAGAACAGAGAAGCAAGTAACTATTATTCACAGTGACCCTGTTTCACTTTCCAGATAACGTTTAAAGTTTTAAACATTGCATCGCTGTCTTCACGTCAAGGCTGCCGGTGTGTTCAAATTCAGTGAACATAGGAGAGCAGGTTTCTGTTCTCCGCGAACGTTTGCCACCACTTGCTAGCAGTTTAAGGGGATAGCTCTACATGAACATATAGGGCAGCTGGACGAAGGGTTACCGTTGAAATGAAATGTTTCAAAATCATTCAAATTTAACTGTTCAAACAGAACAGTTAATAAATCGATTAATCGATTATTCATTTCAGTAATTGACAGATTATTCGACTATCAAATTAGTCGTTTGTTGCAGCCCTACACATTTATATGCCTAAATGGATCTTATTTTGTAGTTTTCAGCCAAACCAGCTTACATCCATGGCACACACAAAAACGTCATTGTCGGTCAGACAGTGCTGACCAGCACACCAGAGCAATTTTAAGTTTCCGTTATCACCCATATTTTAAGCACCACCTTCACAAGAAATTTCTGTTTGTTCTCACCCCAGTAAGTCTATATTCCCATCCACATTTAAACCAAACTTTTCTTTATGAGGTCACGTCTGGCCCTGTAAACTTGTGTTCATGGTCTCCTATAAATATAACGTTTTTGCTGATTTTGTTTTTGTCTCAGACTGGGTTGGTGGGGCTGGTGGACTATCCGGATGACGATGAGGATGACGAGGAAGAGGAAGATTCAGACAGTAAAGAGGGGAGTCCTCCACTGTCCAAGAAATCGAAGCTGAGCTCTTAAAACACTCCCTGCTCAATCGCCATGGTAAAGCTCGGATGGGAGCCTTATCCACAGACTTATTTCAGTGCTCAGCCTAGAACTCAAAACTGAAACAATATGAATGAAAAAACGAATGAATGGATAAAAGAACGTATGCCGGCCCCTACCCCCACCCGCAGGAGTCCAAGGGGTGCCACGCAAAGAATGGAGAAAGGGAGAGCAAGAGAGAGGGAAGAATCGGTCTTGGAACGAAAAAGGTGAATGTCTCTATGCGGAGAGTTCAAGTGCCAACCGGAGACAGAAGCTGAGAGAAAACTTGAAGCGGAACGAGAGCGAAGACAAGGAGATAAAACTGTGGTTTTGGACAAATTATTAAAAGGATTTAATAAAAAAATAATAATTTCAACAAAGCTAAAAGTACTGGGGGGTAAACGACCTCACATACATACACAAACACACACGCACGCACACTCACTTACTGAGACTGGTGCCCGCACACAGCGTCCCAGACTCGGACCAGGACACACTGCCCCCCGTCTCAGGGAAGGACGTCACATGGCCCGAACAGGCCAGCCAATCCTGAACCACCACTCACCTTCGCTGACTCCATCTCCATTTCTTTCTTTCTCTCCTTCCTCTACCCCTTTTTCTGCCCCCCTCCCACTTTTTTCCTTCGTTCGTTCTTTCTTTTTTCTTTTGATGTTTGTTTCTGGAGCCTGACAGGAGACTAGGGGGGCAGTCTGGGTTGTCGTTGTTGATGATGTCATCGTTGTCCTCGTGGCTCAGCGGAAGTTCTTCCTCTTTCAAAGCCAGCGGTTTCCTCTTTTCCCCCTCCTCGTTCTGTTCTTCTCTTCCTCTCCCTTTTTTTAAATGACAAAAAGAGACCTGCCTTTAAATGTTCAGGACGTTTTCAGTCGCACTTGAACAGGTTTTTAAAACCTCATTAGGGGGAAGAGTTAGTTTTACCCTTTTTTTGCCCTTTGAAACTGCAGATTTTTTGGAAAATTTGTAAGCCCGTCTTGATTAAAGATTGAGTGGAACTCTAGATGTGATCGAATTTTTTTTTCCTTTTTGTCATATCTTCATTTTTCTTTTACATGAGTGTACTCTTAGTTGGTGGGTATATTTGGGACCATTAAAAAGATCTTTGCTGTAATATATCTCATGGTTGTGCTGGCTCCGTGAATGGTGTCTGTTTTGCTGGTATTCTGTCCATGCACTGCTCATCTTTTGAATTTGATTATTTAACAGATGTTCTCGTTTGTATGTGCAGACACTTAAAGTGGTGCTTGACCTTAAATTTGCACTTAAAGAACTAGTGGGATCCAGTAAACATACAAATGAGACTACGCTACATAGTCCTCAGTAGTTTTCATTATTCAGTGACATTTGTTAGTATTTTGGATTAGGTGTACAGTAGAATGGATGAGGACAGGCTGCACTGCCTATCACCACCGCTTGATGGCGCTAACGTTCCATTAAGTTTATTCCCTCTACCACAGCATACATACACTGTAACCTGAAGGAAAGGCTGCAAGTGTCCTACTTCATTAGACCTACAAATAAAGTGGAATGAGTGTTTCTTAATTTAAAAGGCTTAATCTCAAATGGCTCCCTCCTTTCTGTATAATGCACTACATAGGGCGTTTGCACCCAGTGTAGCGCACTATATGTCCAATAGGGCTCCAGCCAAAGACATTAAGTCAGCGCTTTGGAACTAAACCATTAAAACAAGTCTTTATTTTTTGTATTCTATTGCAGAGTAAACTACAGGCATAACAGTTTTAGTACTTAACGAGACAAATAACGTAGTCCTCATAACGAATAGGTTACATCTGAATGCATTTGTTAAGGACTGGAGACAATATGGCTGGGCTGTGCTTCAGGAAAAAGCCAGGTGTTAAACCCTGTTTACTCCGTTTGGTGAGCATTTTGCCCGTGACAAATCGCTCCACTTCAACCCTGCATTTTGGCCTTGTCACCATTAGATGCCAGTCAAATCCAAGGGGCTCCATACTGAGAGAGAATGGGACGGCTGGCCACTGCTCAAAGGGAAAGCAGCTGGCCAGAGTGACCCCTCGGGCAGAGGGAGTCTCCTTACTCTTCGTGTGTGGTGGTCTGTCTGTTCGTTTTCATTAGTAACTTGGGGTCGTTCACCAGTTGCCTTGAGCCAGCTAAACTTTGGCATCATGATATCTTCTGAGACTTTTATTATGTTAATTTGGCTGAAACGGTGTCAGTAACTAAATCACAGAAATTACACTGTGTTTAGCTATAAAGCCTACAAGTTAAACATCGCAGTAGTCAGAAGGAGCAGAGGCTGGATTACTGCTGTGGATCAGGGGTCATCAGTTCCAGTGCTCGTGCAGAATATGGTGATATTCTTGATAACAGGGCTGGGTCTCCCAACCCCATTTTAGTACAAAGACGAATCTTAAATGGTGAAAACTCAGTTAAAGGGGGACTCCAACGATTTAAAAAAAAATAAGATGTAAACAAAGTCAGAGTGGTTTGATGTGAGATGCTCCTTTCTAGAGAAACTTGCCGAGTCAGAATGATGCTGACAGGAACCAGACGTCCACCTTTAAAAGCTCCCTCACAGAAGGTTTTTACACGAAACGATTAGATACATTCTGCCTGATGTCTGACACATTTTTTATGACAGTTTGTAGTAAAGTTTTGGCTTAAAATGTATTTGGATCCATTTATTGTCATCCAATCATGGCGGAAGGATACGTGTTGGGCGTTGTGAAGCAAAACAGTCCAGAAAGAAAACTTTGTTTTACCATCATCAACATTACATACAAACTCAGAAGACACATGTAGGTTCACTGCTGATTTTGGATGGTAAATAAAATGGCTATATTTGCTTTGTAGACATGGCGACCCCAGGTCCCAATCACCACCACTGTCTCTACAATGAACCACTTCACACCAAACCCCTCTGAATGACTGTTCACATCTCAAGGACTGAATTATTTGGAAATTTTGAAAAATGGGTGGAATTCTCCTATAACACTAGGATGGGAAAACTTAGCCCTGTTCAGCTGAATCAGATGTGTTTGAGTACCGAGCTCTGCTGCCCTCCCGAACCCGAATCGCTGACCCCACTGCTGTAGACTTTCCCCGTTTAGGGTTTTGCTCACGCATTTCCTGCGCTTACCAGCAGATGGCACTATCGCGCAATAATCTCTAGGAGAAAAGCTTTTGTGTGATGGATTGCGGGCAACACCAGTGGCAGCAGAGTCTGCTGCTGCACAGGAAGTCCACCACGTCGTTCGTCGGGGTTGTCCAAACAGCCACACAATGCGCACTTTCATACACGCCGCCGGGCCTCCGTCGCCCGGCCGAACAATCGCTTGTGTTCCCGCACAAAGTGGCCTCTGTGCCGGCCGCCACCTCCGGCCGACCGGGGGCCACGTTCAGCATGCCGTGTCCGCCCGTGTGATTAATCACTGCGTAAAAGTCGAGCGTATCCGTTTCGGTCGGTAGGAGAGAGAGAGACACGGGCGCCGCAGCACAGACACATCCGTTTATATATTGGCGACGCAGTTCTCTGCCCCGCGGACTGGCTGTGCTACACTATTAAAAAGATGGTTCTTCAAGTGTTCTTTAGTGAAAGCAAAGGTTCTATTTAGAACCATGACTTCTATATAGAGCCATTTGCATACTTAAATGGTTCTTTGCATGTTGAAATGGTTCTTCAGATTGATGGAGAACGTGTTATAGATGGATCTATATAACACCCAAAAACGGTTCTGCTGTTGTTAGGATGCCAAGCTTATAACGGTAGAAGAACCCTTTTCAAAAAGGGTTCAATCTGAAACTATTACACCATGTAAAGAACAATTTAAACATGCAAATGGTTTTTCTACTGTTAATGGTTTTATATAGAACCATTGTTTTTACTAAAGAACCCTTGAAGAACCATCCTTTTAAAGAGTGATGTCAAGCTTGTAGCAACAGAAGAACCTTTTCCAAAAAGGTTCTATATAGAACCATATACAACACAGTCTCCATAAGTCTGAAAAACCATTAAATGTGCAGATTGTTTTTTGAGTGTTAATGGTTCTATGTCAAACCACTGTCTTTACTATAGAACCCCTGAAGAACCATCTTTTTTAAGAGTGTGTGATACCAAGCTTGTAACAATAGCAAAACCCTTTTTGGTGCTGTATAGATCCATATGCAACACATGCTCCATCAAACTGAAGAACCATTTCACCATGCAAAGAACCAACTGAGAATGAAATGGTTCTATATGGAACTCATGTTTGCCATCTTTCTGAAGTGTGTAGTTAATATTTTGTGCTGTATTTTACTTAAAGGGCACATCAGAAATTCTGAAAATGGTTCTTTGAGTGTTCATGGTTCTATATAGAACCATTGTCTTTACTAAAGAACCTTTGAAGAGCTGTCTTTTTTTAAGAGTGATGTCAAGCTTGTAACAATAGAAGAACCCTTTCCAAAAACGTTCTGTATTGAACCATATTTGACAGATTCTCCATCAACCTAAAGAACAATTTCGTCATGCAAAGAACCATTTAAGCATGCAGATTGTTCTTTGAGTGTTCATGGTTCTATATAGAACTGTTGTCTTTACTAAAGAACTGGTGAAAAAACAGTGGTTCTTTTTTTAAGAGTGTATAATATCAAGCTTGTAACAATAGCAGAACACTTTTTGGTGCTATATAGAACCATCTTCAAAAAGGATCTTTATAGAACCATACATCACATTCTCAATCTGAAGAACTGTTTCACCATGCATAGAACCAATTAAGCATGAAATGGTTCTATATAGAACTCATGTTTATCATCCTTTCTGAAGTGTGTAGGTAATATTTAGTGCTGTATATTTTTACATCAGAAATTCTGAAAACCAGAAAATGCATTTATTTTAAGAAATATTTTGAACCTTTAAATTGGTTAAAGCATAAGTGGAGGTCTCTGATTGAGATGCTCGTGGCTCTCGCTCATTCTGAACTTGCTCACCGGGGCCTGAGTGTTTCAGCATATGGTTGAGATTAAGGCGCTACAGTAACCGACCAATGCCTGTGTTCGGGATGTCTTTCATGTTCTTATTTAAGTTTTGCTGAGCACCCAGTAGACCCCGAACTATAGAGAAGTGATTTAGAGCTTTCTGCGTCTCTGGGGCCAATGATCAGGAGCTGATGACACTACATGCTGTACTTTCCATAATTGGAAATCCAATTTAAAAAATAGTACAACATTCCAAAAATATTAAAAAAATGTGTTTTTTTATGAAATGCATGCTTTTAAAGTTAGCAGCAGATATTACCTCCCATAGGCTTCTGTGGGGCATCGAACTGCATCCAGTTTGAGGTTCAAATTGGTCTTTAACAAGCAAAAGAATGAGAACAGTTTAATCAATATCAAATCATTGGGTAACTGAATCATGAAGGTATTGTAACAGGTTAATCTAAAGTTTTATGATAGTCATTATTTCCTTATTGTCTTGCTAGCTAGTGTTCTTGCTGTGACAGCGTCAATTACCTGTGTTCCTGTCTTCCACCTTAGAGGGAAAAAAGTGAGGAAAGGGAGAAATGCATCACAGCCCAATGTGCCCAACAGCAAATTTGGAGCACTAAAATAGTTCCAGATTATCTATAAGATTAAATGCATTCTGTTCTTTGTTAGGTCTTACTATGAGTTGGAAAACACAACACACCATGTAGAGAATACTGTATATGAGTATTTCTAGAAGCCAGATCATTAAGAGGTCAGTTTTGCACTCTGTCTTACTGGCACATGTTGCACACACCTACAGTACTATGTAAAAGTCAGAGACCACCCTTTGTTATTTAATGTTGAGTGAACATGGCCATTCAGTACAAGTTATTAACTCTTCAGAAGAAAGTTCTGATGAGATTAGATATGAGACCACTTGTGTAAGGAAGAGGAAAGTCAAAGAGAAATAACTAACAAAGAACAGGAGTTCAGTAAAAGATCAAAATATACAAAGAAAATGAGACACCTGACATCAAAGCAAGACCTGCACGACTACCAAAACTGGCCCCGTCAGATAAACAGTACTTAAAGCTTTCATCTTTGAGAGAGAGGAGAAAATCGAGCTCCACTCTTACTTCAGATCTGAAAAAAATCAGAGGTGTTTCTGTGAGAAGACTCCATCCCGTGAGTCTGAAAGGATGTGTAGCTGTCAAGAAGCTGTTACTGAGGAAGTAGACAAATAAGAAGAACATTTGCAAGTCAAACAAAGAAGATGCTGGTGTTCTCAGAACAATGGACTGGTCACCCCAGACCCCAGCATCACTGTATGTGAGTATGTGAGTACTGAACTTTGCAGAAGTTGAAAGATATCCCTTCAGATTTCTATTAAAAACTGTAAGCAAGTGTCCTGAAAAGAATAGAAGCTGTAATAAAGTCAGAGTGGACACACTAAATACTGAACAGTTGTGATATTATATTTAGTCATTACGGCCTCTGTGTAATTCTCTGTTAAACACACTGATCAGTCATAATATTAAAACCACCTCCTTGTATCTACACTCTTCGTCCATTTTATCAGCTCCACATACCATATAGGTGCACTTTGTAGTTCAACTGTAGTGCCTCTGTTTCTCTGCATACTTTCTTAGCCCCCTTTTACCCAGTTCTTCAGTAGTCAGGACCTCCACAGGACCACCATAGAGAGTAGTCATTTGGGTGGTGGATCATTCTCAGCACTGCAATGACACTGGCGTGGTGTGTTAGTATGGGTGCTGGTACAAGTGGATCAGACACAGCAATGCTGCTGGAGTTTTTAAACACCTCAGTGTCACTGCTGGACTGAGAATAGTCCACCAACCAAAAATATCCAGCCAGCAGCATCCTGTGACCAGTGATGAAGGACTAGAGGATGACCAATGCAAACTGCGCAGCAACAGATGAGCTACTATCTCTGACTTTACATCTACAAGGTGGACCAACAAGGTAGGTGTGTCTAATAGGGTGGACACTGAGAGGACACAATGTTTAAAAACTTTACTCATACCAGCGCAACACACCACCACGTCATTTCCACTGTAGTGCCGAGAATGATCCATCACTCAAATAATACCTTCTCTGTGGTGGTCCTGAGCACTGAAGAACAGGGTAAAAAAGGGCTAACAGTATGCAGAGAAAGAGATGCGGTACAGTTGAACTACAATGTGCCCTTACATGGTCAGCAGAGCTGATAAAATGGACAGTGTATAAACAAGGAGGTGGTGTGTATGCTTGCTGCTTTTTTCCTGGTGTCTGTTAGCTGATGTAACAGAAATGGCAGTTAGTGTTCTCCTCCAAGTGCATTTAGCAGAGAAAGCATGAGCTAGCCTGTACTCTTTTAACATGGTAGCATTGTGTGATGGGGGAGACCAAGCTAGAAGATGGGAATTGGTCATGACTAAATTATGGGGATAATTGGGAAAAACTGTCTCTCTTTTTAAAATATATTTGAGACTTCCACTGACGTTCATGGCACAGCCTTCTCAGACTAAGAGACACTGGATCCCCAAGGAGACATTGTTCACAAGCTACGTTTGTCATGGCTGCTAGGTTCTTGGATTTTAGACTGACAAACTGAACCAAATGAAGTACGAAAATCTCTGATATTTATTATAAGGATGTCCCGAGCAAGGCTGCACTTGGGAATTCACAAGTGAAGTACTCTTGCATGTTTTGCTCTAGTTTATCATTGACTGTTTCTATCATTGTGTTTTCCTACAACACACTAATGTGGTTTACACCTTTACATGGGGCAGTAGCTGCTGAGCTGCTACACTGAGTTTGTCGGTAAGATGGGCTGAAGTGTTGATGAAACCTTATTCAGAATGTTTCATTTTACTGAGTGTCATGGAGCAAAGGTAAGTTTATAAAGTCAGTGCTGCTAAAGGAAAGAGAGTGTCCTCAGTCTGTGTGGTCTGAAAGCCCAGGGGAGTTACGATTACACTGAAATGTTCTGTTTATTTCAGTCACATTTACAGTAAAGACTTTAAAAGTGAACAGGCCTCTTGTTTCTGTATAGTATGAGATTTACTGCAGGCCGGAGCTGCCAGGAGCAGAACAGTCCAGCATATTGAATTTAGTCCAGTGTAGTGTTACATGAATGAAGTTGTGGATGTATCTGCTCCAATCAATAAACACACAGAGACGGAAGGAGAAGGGATGGTTTCGCCATGTGTGTATCTCTCTCTCTCTCTCACACACACGCACACACACACACATACGTCCCATGTTGGATTCTTGCCTCGAGTCCATGTGTTAAATATAACCTGTGCTGCTGTGAATTGGTGCTGCTCTTGGCAGCAGCTGCATGTGTTAATGTTAAAACATCACTGTTAAAGTTTTAAAGTTTACAGACTGAACTCTTAATATAGGAAAGAGGTGGCTGGCTTTGCTGCTGCTGATGTTAGAGTCATGAACAACTCTCTTTCTCTTTCCTTTGCTCTCTTTCCTTCTCGCTCTCGCTCTCTCTATCTCTCTCTCTCTCTCTCTCTCTCTCTCTCTGTCTCTCTCTCTCGCTCTCTCTCGCTCTCTCTTTGTTTCTTCCACTTTCTCTCACTTTTTCTGTCCCCTCCTTTTCTCTCTTTCGCACCTTCCCTCTCCGTTTTCTCTTCTGTTCCCCCTGTTTCTCTCTCTCTCTTTTTTCTCTCTCTCTTTGTCTCTTTCTCTCTGTTTTTCTGTTTTTCCTGCTATCCCTCTTAGGCTATAATTGTCTCTTTCTGTTTTTCTATTTCTTTCTATCTCTCTCTGTTTCTCTTTCTCTGTTCTGCTCTCCTTCTTAAGCTATAATTCTTTCTCTATCTCTCATCTCTCTTATAGTCTCTCTCTCTCTTTCTGTCTCTCTTTCCATTGCTCTCCCTTTATATATATATATTCCTATATTCCTCTCTTTATTTTTCTGTCTCTCTCTGTCTCTATTGCTCTCATCATAAACTATAACTCTGTCTCTCTCTCTTTGTGTTCGTCTTACTCCTTAAATAAAATTCTCTCTCTCTTTTCCTCTCTCTTCCACACTGTATCTCCCTCACTCTGTCTCTCTTTTGCCCTCTTTCTCTCTCTGTCTCTCTCTCACTGTTTCTCTCTCTCTCTCTCTCTCTCTCTCTCTCTGTGTCTGTCACCCCTCTGTATCTTATTTCTTTTGCTCTCTTTCTCCTTCTCGCTTCCTCTCCCTCTCTCTCTCTTGATTCCTCTCTTTCTGTCTCTCTCTCTCTTCCTCTCCCTTCTCTCTTCCTCTGTCTTGCTTTCTTTTGCTCTCTTTCTCTGTCTTTCTCTTCCCCACATTCCTTCTGCTCTTTTCATCTCCCCCTCTCTCTCTCTTTCTCTTAGCCATCTCTATTTTGCTCTCTTCCTCTTGCTCTCCCTCTCTTTCTTCCCCATCTCTCTCTCTCCCACACTCTTTCTTTTGCTCTCTTTCTCTGTCTTTCTCTTCCCCACCTTTCTTCTGCTCTCTTGTTCTCTCCCTCTCTCTCCCTCTCTCGCTTTTTCTCTTCCCCATCTCTATTTTGCCAACCCCCCTTCTCTCTCTGAAGCCTGGGGGTCTCAGAGAGCCTGGGCAAAAGATAAGAGAAACTTGTCAAACGCCTCTACAGCCTCTACACGTCTGTCTCTCTCTCTTTCTTACTCACACAGGCTACTGTACACGCTGTCTCGCTCTCTCTCGCTCAGTCAGAGGGTCGTGTGTGGGTTTCAGCGTTTGAGAGCGGACTCGAGATAAACACGTTGCCAGATGTCAGTACAGTGATGTGAATGAAGTCAAAATATCTTTGTCCGTCAGTGGGTGGTTGATTCTCTTCACCCTAGCTTCCCCTCTTTACACCTCTTGGAAAATGTTCGAGGGTGCTGTGGTCTGGATACAGCAGGCCGATTGTGCTGCAGCACCGGGATTTGATTATAAGAGAAATCTCATTGGTGTGTCATAATCTGAAAGACACCAGACGCTGGACATTTTACTACAAGGGAGCATTTCAGAAAACTTATTTACAAACAAAAAGTTCAGCTGTTGAAACCCATTCAGAGCAGAGCTACATGTAAATGTGCTGCAGCAATACATAAGATAACAAAACTAATTCAGTTTAATCAGAATTAAATTACTGAAGTTGAGATTGGGGAAGATTTTTTCCAAATTAAGCCAGGGTGAAGATGTAAATAAAGACAGAATCAGAGTCAGAATTATTCCATTAATATTGGTGGCTATTGCATGAAATTGTTATGAACTCATTATCCCATGGCAGAGACATTGGTTTATGGGTTTTAAGATAACAGTTTGGCCTAATTTTTAAAATCTGCTCATGTTGGAGGGGTACATGCTGTCAACGTTACATACAAACTCAGAGGACATGTGTAGGTTCATTGGTCATTTGGATAGTAAATAAAATGGCTATATAGGTGTTGTAGACATTACCACCCCTCGTTCCCATGTAAAGAAATGCAAGCTATCTAAGTTTCTCTACACTGCACTTTTGTTTATGTCTCAGTGACTGAATTACCCAGAAAATTTGAACAATCTGTGAATTTCAATGTCAAAACACACTTATAATAGAAGCACATAGACACAACCTTCAGCCAACTGTATGCTACAAAGATAAGCTTGAAAAATATTGTCGGACATGCAGCCCTTAGGCATTTGTACAGTAACAGGCTTTTTATTTGTTATGGTCCTTTACAGAACAAGGTCAAAGTGTAGAAGGTCAGCTTTATTTTTGTAGGTGCGTAAATACCTATTAGCCACGTCTTTGCATGGAAAGTCTTTGAATGTATGAAACAAGAAGCCACAATGCTTTTTTTAAAAAAATGGCCTTGACCTGCCAGTGATGGATTTCTCTGACCATCCAGCCAAATGAACCTCTTCGGTGATGGATGCTTCTGTTCGAGAAGTGACCATGTAATAGCACTGATCTTTGACCTTCTAGAGTGACCGTGGAATTTTGGTTCCTTCAATCAGCACGAGTGGTTTTGAAATGCATTAAGAAATGAAAAAACAATGGTAATATCAAACTTCTTCACTATAGAGAGAGAGAGTGAGATGTTGAAGATGACTTCAACCTGCCTCTCTAGATCAGTGTTAAATTAACACCTCCAGTGTGCTCTGCAGGCCGTGGGTGTTGATTTGATTTTGGTGGTTTTGCAGTCTATATAGATGTGAATGACTGCAGGAACGATGCTAGCTGCTAGCATGCTATTTCATATTCTTTTTGTCACCAGCCAATAAAGAAAACCATGAGAACCAATAGATTAACAGTTCAACCAAATGGTAGGTTTAACAAAATCACCTGTCTGGTTCATTGTTCAGAAGCAAGATCATACTGAGCTTAGCAATAGCAAACAACCTGACTGTGGACCAACATAGCAATGTACTTAAAAGTGAAGACAAACTGTTGAATAGATCACAACTGCCATATCAAGAGATATCTGGTGAGCCTGAAGAACAGAAAGGCCAGGTTGCAGGTTGCTAAAAAGTACATTACAATATTTGTGGAATTCAAGGATATGATATTCTGTAGTGATGGAAAGAGGAAAGCGTGGAAAAAGAAGCTGCTTATAATCCAAAGGAGACCACTTTATCTCTTAAACATAGTGCCATGGGCATATATTGACCAGAGAAGGATGGGTCAAGTCTTGGTTCCTCTAAAGATTTCGTCGTCTTGCGCTTGCATGCCAATGTTGGCTTTGGCTTGCTCACTTGGGACTTGGGTGTGGATTTCTGTAAAGCTGCTTTGTGACTATGATTGTTGTAAAAATGGTATACAAATAAATTTGAATTGAACTGAATTGAATGTATGGCTGTTAGTGGAACTTCATGCCTTTATATTTTGTTGATGATGTAACTGCTGACAGTAACAGTAAGATCAATTCTGTATAGAAGCATCAGATCCAACCCAATACCTCCAAACTCACTGGGTGGTGTTTCACTGGGCAAGATCATCTGGCAACATCAATGGATCACTTAATTCGGGCAGTCATTAACAAATACTAAGCATGGCAAAATTGTTAATGATTATTATAATTGGTTGAGTTACCTTTGGAAAATTGGGAAGGGGAATATATCGTCTCTGTCCAAAAGCACAGCGACAATATATTGCACATCAGCTGCCCTTTACATTGTATAAAAAATTCATGATCATTGGACCAATAGAAATGCTCCAAAATGCTTGGAATAAAACCTCTGTACATGAACCTACACTGAAAGTATAGAATATAGAAGTATAGAAGCATAGAATAGACATTTTGGAGATACTTGTTTTTCTTTGGACAGCGACAATATGAAAAGAGTTTTAACTTCTATGTGGTTTATCCGATATAGATGTAAATACTCTGGCCAAATATTCCAGTATGTAGCCAGAGCTATGTTCATGATAAACTGTAAACCACATACAATTTCAGAAGAACATGACCAAGGAGGTGATCGCCTGGTGGTCATGAACACAGTATATGATGGTACTTGCTCTATACTGAAAACTACAGTGGTATCCAAGTAAAATTGGCAGTGGAGAATTCAGTGTTCAGCCTTCTAGCACCAAGCAGAAACCACCCAGAACTCCCACCTGAGTTCGCAGGGTTCTCTCCCCTCTTCAATTTGTCAGTCTCCCCTCATACTACCACCATATATTAAGGCACAGCCCAAAGTCGCATAAATGTGCAAATGCGTCTTCTCTGTAGAGGATGTGTTTGTTCAAGTAAGAAAATCGGAAAAACGTAATTTTAACAGGGGTGCCCAAACTTTCGACTGCAGTAACATGTCATAACAAACCTTTTCACTGAAGTGTCAGTGAACTGTGGGGTTCACTAGGCTCTGTAACTCACTGCAACTGTCATTTGGAGGGTATAATGAGCTGCAGCAGTTCTTTCACTAACCACAAAGTTACGCAGGTTTCACGCAGTCCCACCCTGCCCCCCCAAGCTGAAATGGTAATATTAATTGGGTCTGTCTGGGCATGTGTGTTAATGTTATATATTTATTTATTTATTTTCAAATAAGCAGCCTATATTGGTGGGGCATCACACCAGTACATAGAAACAATAATGGATCAAATGCTAGCTCACCTCTATTGCTCCAATGGCCTTGGGATACTTTACTGTGTATTATTATGAAAAGTAGCATGCAATAAACTGTATATATTCATATATTGTGCAGTATAGAGACTCTGAGACTCACAGGGTAAAAGATTGACTTATCAAGTCTTCTTGCTGTCTCCGGGCTCTCATGTTTTGCGCAGGCTGGATGTGGTGTTTGAGTGTGTAGTGGGTTATTATTAGCATGCTGTGATGGTGTGAACGGGCCTGTGATGGGTTCCAGAGCAATGTTCTCTTGTTAGCACCCGTAGCATGCTATCTCCCAACGCCACAGCAGTGGGCCAAACACATTCAGCTCCAAACAGAAAGTGTAGCACAGCCTTTGCATGACTTCCAACAATGATCTATCTCTCTTTCTCACACACACACACACGCACACGCACACACACACGCACACACACACACACACACACATATTCCCTCACTTCACGTACTTTTTTGTGTCTAGTGAAAAGTTTTTTTGTGTATCTCACCACACACGTGGCTCATAATGCCAGAAATTAGGCTCTTGATGCTGCTTAAGTGCCCATATTCTCTATTTTGCTTTGTGTGGTTATGTACTAAAAACAGTTGTAATTGTTTGACTAAATTCCAGTCTTTTTTGTCATTCAGAATTGAACATGCTGTTTATGTTACTGTGCCTTTAAGACTGATTTCACTGACTCTGTTCTGTATCACGCCTCATTTAAAAAGCAGCCCAGGCTGAAATGTACGGACCAAATTGCTTGATTTTCCAAACTCTCTGCATAATTAAGTCATTACGATGTAAACAGAGTCATTTAGAGTAGTTTGATTTGAAATATGCCTTTTTTGAGAAACTTACTGAGTCAGGATTGTTCACAATGATAGGAACCAGACATCTGAAGCTTTTAATGCCTCTAAAAACGAACTTACCAATTATTATTAAACAAAATGGTTTTGAAATATGTCTACCATATTGTTGTACAATACTTTTTGATATATTTTAAAATATATATCATTAAAATTTAATTCACAATGGATGGGCATATGTAGGCCTTGGTAAGGCCAAATAGTACCCAAAGAAAACTTTTTTGTGTGTGTATTTTTGGAATTAATAATATTTTACCATTGTCAACATTACATGTAAAACTTAGTTGGGTCACTGGTCATTTTGGATACCTCATGAAATGTCTGTAGACATCACAACCTCTGGTTCCTTTGCCCACCACTGTAAAGAAAATTCTTTTCTACATTTTGAATGACTTTATGTATGTCTAATTTTTAAAAATTAATGTAATTCCCCTTTAAGCCTCAGGGACAAAACTCAAGGACATCAGAAAAAATAATCTTCGGCTGCTTCTTACAGATGTCTGTATCTTTTGGAAGGCTGCAGTGGCACAGTTGCTTCCTGAAAGCCATGAACAGCACAACGTCTAAACATTTTCCCCTACAGCTTTGATAACACTGACCGCCTGCAGTAACGACAACCAACATCACTTCACTTTGAAAAGGCAGGCTAAACTGCTGTAGGCTGGATGGGCTGTAGTATGTAAACATCTTCTTGTATAACATCACCACTTTGATGAATTCAGACTCTTTCTCTGGACTGGAGAGTGAACAGTGTGTTTACAATTTATTATTTTGGACCAAATTTTATTGTACAAGATGTATTCATGCGCAGTGAGTGTATATTACCCTGAAAACACAGGTAAATAAATGTACTCCCCACCCGAAAAGCCTAAACAAACAAGGCCATCTTTATCAAAGAAGAAGAAAAATAAAGAGAAAGAAAAAAAATCCACATTCTTCAGTTTGCTAAAACTGGGCAGTGCTAACATCATATAGCACTTACCTTTTTTATTAATTAAATTCCTTTTTATAATACATACATATTATCTGGACTTACAGAGGATGTTCATCCTAAAAGTACAGTCTTTTTAATGTAGTATGTGTGAGTTCAGGGGGTGCTTGATAAATGCTGTAAAATTTTGTCAAGCAGTTTATGATATGAAGAGTGTAGCAAGACTGTTTTGGAGTGGAGGCCCAAAAGTAATAAACCTGAATCTCTTTTTAATTTTATATTTACAAATTTTCCAGGTTTACATAGTACATCCATTTTTCCATGCTATGCCCCCATTAAAAAATGTATGCATAAGTGTCCATCTCCATGTATGAACAGCCATTATATCCCTCAGTTTGATATAGTGGTTTACTTCAAACCTCAGAACAGAGTGGCTTGTGTTTACCAGCACAGAGACCACTCTCCTGCCACTCTTAAAGTCTGCTGCATCCCTCGTTCGTTGGATGACACAGGAAACACTCCCTAATGGTGGTTCAGCCGTTCCACAAATCAGCCTCATTCAGCCATAAACTGATGTAAAAAGCATTTGAGTTTTCCAACATAGAAGTGCTGTGACTTATTTCATCCCGCTGTAACTGATTTAAAGTCAGTGGTTTGTTGAAGAACAAGCAGCCACTGTGTCTGTCTGTGGTCTTGAGCTGACGGTAGATTAGTGCAGTGGCGTCTGCTAACTGAAATGGACCTCTTCTCATTCACACTAATGAAAAACACCAACTGGATCCCAACCCGTCAGTTTGAGCTGAGTCTGAGTAAAGTGGAATCAGAATGGTTTAATATATTCTGTTATTCAGAAGCAGTGGCAAACTGTGGCTATTACAGCTGGGCCTTCAGTTGGAGCCATACCTGGTAAACCTTGGTCAAAAAATGGTAAATAATGATAAAAGTAATGAACACTTTTGGTAGCACCTCTGGGGGGTTTCTAATGCTATTTTAGTGCTGAGCTAACACTGGTGCACATGAACATTTTGTAGCAGTTGTAGATTAAACACAGACATTTAAAGCTTGTAAAACACATCCCATGTTTTATTTGAAGCTTATAACAGATATTAACCCTTTAAAGCTGACACAATTTCTGGTATTTGTGCCATTTAATCTTCTCTTCTCTGTTAATCATGCAATTTCCCAGCAGGGACGTGGGGCATATACGTGACGTGAACTATGACATCATCCTAACTTATTTGCCTTTTTTTCATTAGAATCTTTTAAAACTTTACATCAAACAGAACGTGTTATACTACAATATCGCTGCTGTCGAAACAAAACCTCGTATCTCCAAAATGGTAACTTTACAGGAGAGGGAAAAAAACATACTTTACTTTTAATGTAAGTCAATGGAACCAGAATTTTTTCCAAGTAATTTTAGGCTTTTTCTTTTAGTCAATTTTTTCACTATTCTAATCAAACAAAACAATAACAAACATAACAAGCAAACGCATGAGCTCACAGTGCATCCATAAATACTGGAAGTGCATCATTTAGAAACATGGCAGCACACAGAAAGCTCTCTTCTACATGCTGACAGGTTTCACTCTGGCCAGAGTGGACATGCACACACTGCACCTCCTGTGGCAGCAGATTTAAGCAAGTTAATCGTGCTACCTAAAAATTCTCAATTGTCGGCAACTGTTTCACTTGTTTAGTGTTTACAGTCAGAGATGTATCTAGACCACCAGAAGGCCTACAGTGACCTTTTCTTTGCTCACTAAATTGGTCCCACCATTTGTAAGTCAAAACGAGATTGGTTGATACCACTGTCCACTTCCTAATTATGCTGTTAGGTAACCCCTTTCTGCAGTCCCCATCGTGGCCATTCCGCCAACTGAATGGAAATCAACGAGAGAAAGAAGAAATAGAAAGAAAAATGTGTAGTTCAACTTAAGAACCCCCAAAACAGGACCAAACTGCACTTTACAGCTGCTGTGAAAGGGGGTTGATTTGAGACGTAAGGCCTTCTGTTCGGCTCCCAAAGGCCTAACCACTGGAAGAACTCACTTGGCTGTGTCTGCCTAGATATGGAGGAGAAAAAAATCTGATTGGACAATCTACCGCATGGCATATAAAGATTTTTTACCATTTCGTTTCCAACCAAAATGTAACAATGAAAGTATTATTACAGTCCCAAGCAGAACAAGCATGGTGATTCTGTGAACTAAAAATGAGCTAAAAATGATAAGCATGCATTTTCCAGAAGTCATTAGGCCTTCTCTGAAGTCCCTGAAGGCCATTAAAGCTTCTGAAAACATGAATGTGGTTTGTTCATAATTTAATCAGAATTGAAACAATCTGAACACATGCAGCTATGTCTTTCAGATATAGACAGTAAATAGACATTTCAAATTTCAATAGTAAAATCTCACTTGACCCATTTGAAGCTTAGCCGACAAAAAAAGCCAACAATTAAGAACCTCTTTAGAACTGGAAAAGGAAAAAGAGGTCATATTCAAATCCTTTTGTCCCTCTGCAGTTCAAAAATGTAATCAATATGGTCATTTTTTTAAAACAAACGATCCTCAATTTCTGATTATACGTTGTTAGCTAATGGTAAAAACCGAACCCTTTTTCCCTCTGGCACCTTTTGTGCTGGCCTACATTTAGAGTGAAAACATGTGTGAGATACATACACAGGCCCTTTCAGTTGCTATTCTGTAAGTAGAGCTTTATGTCCAAGCCGGTCTGTTTTATTGTCCTATGAGGGGATGTTTTGGTGCCTTTGGTCAGCTTGGTGGCCGTTTTATTATGATTTTCTGCCGGTTCCCCGGTGGGCACCATTAAACGTCCAAGACGCTAGTTAACAGCTCAGAGCGAAAGCCTAAATACTGCAGCCTTGGGACAGGAACCCTGAGCTGGCTGTGAGAGGTGCTTTTAGGTGAGCAGGTAATCAGTTTAAAGTTTAAAATAGAATTTCAGAAAGTTTTACAGTCGTCACAGCCACTCTTAACTCTTAGCTTTCATCACCAGTGCCTAATGAAACACCGCGCCCCATGCGGAGCTTTCTTTGGCACCCGGACTAGTTAATAGTCATGCACACGGTCAGTGCTTTGATTGAGTCGTCTGGCTGTTTATTTGCGTTCAGAAGTTCAGTGAGCTTTTCATATTTCAGTGTGGTTCCCTTTATTGGCAGCAGACACTTAGAATATCAAACAGCACGCCAGTAGCAGGAAAACAAGTCATCAATCTGCGTCATTCCTCCACTCATTAACATCCATATACACTGTAAAACCACCAATATCAAATTAACACCCTCAGACGCTGGAGGCCACTGTAACGCCGTAGGTGTTAATTTAACACTGCTGAAGAGGAGGTGACATCCGCAGAATATCTTGCTCTCTCTCACAGTGTTCTATTCTTAAACCAGCAGAACTTTGACGGTAGCAATATTTTGAATTTTACATGCACTTCCAGACCACTCGTTCTGTTTGCAGCTGCGTGGGAAAGCCAAAACTCCAACGTCACTCTAGAAGGTCAATGGTCACTGCTATTATGTGACCTTCCCTCAACCTGTTTGGACAGGAATGGCCATGACCAAAGAAGTCCATTTGGCTGAATGGTCAGTGATGTCCAAGTCTAATGCTGGCAGTTCAGGGCCTAAACACAAAAAATGTCTCTATAAGGGCTCCAGATCAAAGGTCAGTGAGCTACCACATGCTTTCAGCTCTGTCATGTGTGAAACCCGGGCTTCTGGTTTCATGTGTTCAAAGACGCTCTTCTCGCCCGTCTAGACTCATGTTTCCATAGATAATTACGCCAACGAATAGATCAGGATCAGATCAGGAGTTGAATGCATGGGATCAAAAGTTTAGAAGAAATATATTGTCAGGCTTGTAAGAAAACTTTGTATCTCAATTTTAATTTACAATAAAGTGGAAGTCATTCAGGGTGGTTTGATGTGAAATGATGCATTGTAGAGAAATTCTCAGCTTGGATTTCTTTACAGTGGTGGTGATAGGAACCAGGAGTTGCAATGTATAATATAGCCATGTCATTTGCTGTCTAAAAAAGCTGAGTTTTCATACAGTACTGTGCAAAAGTCAAAGACCACCCTTCATTATTTAATTTCCAATCAAAACAAATTGTTCATATTTGGAGATATTTCTGAGGAGATTAGATATAAGACAATCCACTTGCATAAGAAATGAGAAAGTCAAAGGAAAATAAGTGCAAAAAACAGAAGTTTCAAAAACTTGAGCTCCAAAAATGATTAAAATGGGACTCCTAACAACCATCTGTAAGACCTGGTAGACCACCAAAGCTGTCACCATGAGACAAACAGTACTTAAAGCTTTCCTCTTTGAGAGTGAGGAGAAAATCAAGCTCCACTCTTGCTTCAGATCTGAGAAAATCTGCAGCAGTTTCTGTCCATCCTTTCACTCCAAGAAGACAACTGAATGAAAGGATGTGTAGCTGTCAAGAAGCTGTTACTGAGAAAAGGAAATAGACAAAAAGGAAGTTGTGTTCTCAAAACAATAAACTGACCACCAGAGTCCAGAACTCAATATTACTGAATGTGTTTGGGATTATTTGGATTGTGAGAAGCAGAAAATGTAAACCAACTTCTAAGACTGAGCTTTGGAGGTGTGCAGATTTCTTTGAAAAACCAAAAACAAGTCTCCCGAAAAGAGTAGATGCTGTAATAAAGGCAAAGAGTGGACACAGTAAATACTGAAAATGGGGTATTATATGAAGTTGTTGAGAATTCTGTTAAATCTAAGTTTTCTATTAGTTTTGATGCTCTAAAATGAATAACTCACTGTAATAGCCATTTTGACTAGACATTAAATAAATGAATAGAGGTTTCTGACATTTGCACATCACTATAAGTAATGTTGATATGGTAAAACAGTAGTGAGCCTTGGAACACCCTGCATGTGTCTCTCTGTGAATGTATTAAAATTCAGGCACAAATCAATTATTTCAAAACTATTGCAAATCAATACATCAGTGATGATATGATGATTCTGCTGCTGAACAATCAAATAAAGAATTGCACATGGATCAAATATGACTATATAGATGCGCTGTGTACTTCAAATGAGCACTTCACTGCATCATCACCACATGCATAAAATGAATATCATCTGCACAACTTTGTTGTGGCCATCTTACTTTTGGCCATCACTGTGATGCATTATATGTGGAAATGATGTACACATTTAAATCAAGTAAATTCAATGCATCACTATTTTTGTGTGCTGTACAACATTATTTGAATAATTAAATTAGTTTATAAACAGGAAACAGATGCTTAATCCAGGTAACTGTGAATAGGACAGGCTCTTTTGCTGGGCTCTCTGTAGTGGACAGAACTGTTGGCAGCCATGTTGGTCTGGCTGAAGTGGCAGATGTCCTCTGGGTTGTAGAGGTCAATTTGAACAGACGGCCAGATCTTAGACCTCCATCACGCTGAGCAGGTGAAATTGAATCCCCCTGATCGATATCACACATTGATCGTGTCCACTTTCGCTGTGTATATGGTTACAGACACACATGCACACAAACATGCAGATGTGCATGCTGAAATGAAACCAGTCCGGCCGGGAAGTGGCCTCCCCTGTGTGTCAGGATCCGGGCAATAAAACATCCTAAAACTCCATCAGTGGAATATCATGGGGACTCCAGTTACTGCACATTAAGATCTGTGTGTGTGTGTGTGTGAGTGTGTGTCTATGTGTGTGTGTGTCGGTGTAAAGGAAACCAGAAAAGGAAGAAAAGCAGTATTATGAAATATTAAATTTACACCAAGCACCAAAAATTTTCCTTTAGAAAATTTGCACTTTGGAAAACTAGCTAGAAGCTAGTTCTGCTTTATTAAAAACATATTACTGTTTTATTGTTTTCCCTGATGCCTACTTTTAATGAGTGTGAAAGCAGTCATAATTTATATGACCATTTCCAACCTCTCTTTGTCTTTTACAATTACACGGGCTGTTTTTGTTGCTGTGCTTTGAAAGGCCTGTTCACACTGCGTAATAACATATGCTTTTGGTGATCAAATCACATTCAGTTTTCTCTATAATGCTTGCAAAGCCAGGTGTAAACTCCTGCAGGATGCATTGTGTTTGGATTACAATTGGATCACTCAAAGCACATTCGGAGATGGTCCGAAACTGATCTTGACCACATTTAACACAAGTATAAATGGAATGTTTTTACACAATTACATGAGAGGAAATGCATCTGCTGAGCGCTGACCAGTTTATTTTTTAAACAATAAAATGAAAGATGGAGGATACACGACACTGAAGTTAGCCCTAAAACAAGAGGCTTCTTGCACTCTGAAGATAGTGGCCAAACCAAGCTTGTATCGTAAAGGGAAAAAAATACACAAAAGTAAAGCAACATATGTTTTCTGGCCAAACTGGTGATGCATTTAAGTGAAAAGTGTTAAAGGAATCTTGCAAGATACCATCCGGACACAAAACACATGTTAATGCAAGGTGTAAAACATGCTCCAAGACTTATATATGAATACGACATCTGTTCTGATTTGTTGCGTCTCATTTAAAAAACAGTCTGGGCTGAAACACTCCATATGACTTTAGCGTGATTGGCGGGGCTAATCTGTTGTAGGCTGAATGATATCATAAACAGGCTATTTTTGCAGTAGTTTCCATATATATAGACTGCATGGACTGTGGAGTATGGACATGTTTGTTTATCACCAAGCATGTTTATCATCCAACTTTTTTTATTTCAAAAAAGTGAGAAAAAATCTGTTTTCTATTATATGAACCCTTTCATGCAAATTATTGTCATTTTGTTATATTATTTAAATGTAATTACATAATAATTACATACTAAAGCCCTATGTGAGCTGGATTACCAAAGGAGGTCTGGTAATGTTATTTGTACAAGAATTTGACTGTCTAATTCATATGGGATAAAGTATCTTTTTAATTTCTTGAAATCAAATTGTTACGTCAAGATGTCAATGTTACAATTAAAATTTAACAGGTCCAAACAAATAAACAGTTAACAAAAACTAACCCCCATTTAATACCAGGTAGAGTAGCATTAGGCTACTTTTCATCTTAATTCAACCATCAGCAAAAGTTTTGTAGATTACAGTAGTTCTGTTTCAAGTTTAAGGATAAAGGAACTGTGAAAATTTAAAAGCTCCATTCTAGTGGTCAGCCTTGTCTTCTAGCCACAAAGAAACAGAAGTGCTACATTACACTGAAGCAAATTAAAAAAAGAACTACTGTTACTGAGAGAGCTCTGGGTTTGAAAATTAGATAATTCACTCTGGATTTGACTGAAATCATAGATCTTGTTAGTAGTCATTCAGTTTACAGCACCTCTCCAAGTACAACTAATCCAGCTTAAACAGGGACTTAGTTACATAATTATTACAAAGTTATTATCATTTATCTGTACATTTTATTTCCATTACATGATTATTAATATGTAATTACAATTTTTTTATTTATCAATTGCATAGTTACTTAATGTGAACTAATGATACATTCTGCATCTACAGATTCAGGTTTGCTGTGTAACTGGTTTCCATTTGTTTTAACATCAAAAAAATGACAGAAACATGGCAAAAATATAAAGGATGGTTTTACTTGCTGCAAAACGAGACTGTACACACAAGAGTAATTTCCATCAAATTCAAATCTTAATAAAATCTCCTCTTCTACTTACAAACACGAGTGTGATACTGATTGAAAGAATCACAGAATTTCTCTGCTTGCTTTCATGAGCTACAAGCGAGAAGTAATTAAATAAAGTGTAAGATGAGATGGTTCCAGGTGTGTGCAGCATGGGGGACCTAGGAGGGTTAAATAGGAAGGGACACAGTAGGCAAACGCTGCTGTAAATCTCTGTGAACACATGTGAACAGCACCATCAATAAAATAAGCAGGATCTGACATGAACCTGGCTTTGGCCCAAGGGGCTCGGCTTTTGCTCTCAGGCAGCGGTATGATCCTCTTTGTATGAACCGCTCAGATACCAAAGAACTCCCACTGAGCCTTAATTGAAAACAATGCAGTCCATAAGTAACTGATCTAGCACACTAAACTCGAAATGAAACAGTGCATCTGTATTAGGTGAGCTAAATAAGGATCCTAGCTCTATTTATTCAGTCCCCTGTTTCATGAAACCACAGACAGTTGGCTGCTCAGTTGTTTCTTGGCCAGTTATGTGATGTTACATCATTAGGGCTGACTCAAAATGTAGCATTTGCATCTGTAGTTTGTTACTGTTGTCTCTCAACATGAGGGCAAAGGAAGAGTCAGACTATAGCTTGACTTAATAATCTCTGTAGGTTCATCAAAAACACTAAGAGTATTATAACTAACAAGCAGGATACTCAGAAACCAGTGATGTCTCTCAGTCAAGTCTCAAGATACTTGGGTTTGAGTCAGAGTCAAGCCTCAAGTCACTGGGATTTGAGTCCAAAATGAATCATGAGTCTCAGGGGCTTGAGTCCGAGTTGAGACTTGAGACACTAACATTTAAGTCCAAATTGAGTCTTGAGTCTCCAGGGCTTGAGTCAAAGTCAAAACTTGAGATACTATGGTTCAGGTCCATACTGAGTCTTGAGTCACAAGGGTTTGACTTCAAATTGAGGCTCGAGTCACTGGGGTTTGAGTCCGAGACCAGTCTCCAGAGCCCAAATCGAGTCTAGAGTAACTGGGGTTCAAGTCTGAGTTGAGTCCTGAGTCTCTAGGTTGCAAGTCTGAGTTTAGTCTCAAGTAATTAGAATTTCAGTCTAAGTTGAATCTTGAGGGGTTCTAGTCTGAGTTTAGCCTTGAGTCAGTGGGTTTGAATCTGGGTTTAGTCTCATCTCAATTTTTTGACATTATATTATAGTTACTCTCAAGTAACAGTAGTTTGAGTCCAAGTTGAGTCTCGAGTCACTGGGTTTGAGTTTGAGTCTAGTTTCACATCACTGGGGTTTTACTAGTCTCAAGAGTCCAAACTGAGTCTTGAGTTTACTGGGTTTCTGGTTCAAAGTCCTAGCTAAATCTCAAGGGGTTCTAGTCTAAACTAGAGTTTAGTTGTGAGTCACTAGGTTTTAGTTCAAGTCAAGTCTCAAGTCACTGGGGTGCAAATCTAGGTCAATTCTTTTGTCATGGAAAAGGAATGCCTCAAGTTTAGATGCCCCGCACCTTTTAATTTCTCTCCTGATCAAACAACAGGGTCCCAACATTTCCTGAATGGCTATGGTCTTTATTCCAAAATTTAATGTGGATCACCTTTTCACATTCCTGAGATTTATTCTCCTGGAAACCTTCTTTGGGGTTAGTTGATCTACTTTTTGGCATTAGATCATAGTGAGTCTCAAATAATAGTAGTTTGAGTCCAAATTGAGTCTCAAGTCACTGGCGTTCAAGTCTGCGTCAAGTCTCAAGTCACTGGGGTTCAAATCTGAGTTATTGTGATTCGAGTCTGGTGTCAGTGGGGTCTGAGTCCAAGTCTAGTCTCGAGTCACTGGGGTTAAGTCTAAGTTGAGTCTCAAGTCAGTGGAGTTCGAGGCCAAATCAAGTCTCAAGTTGCTGAAGTTCTAATTTGAGTCAAGTCTCGAGTCAATGGGGTTCAAGTTCAAGTCAATTGTCCAGTCAAGTCTTGAGACTCTGGGGTGCTGGACTGAATCGAGTATTGAGTTTCTTGGGTTTCAGTCTAAGTTGAGTCTCAAGTCACTGTGCCAAATTTAGTAAGAGAAAGTTTAGTCTCAAGCCTCAAGATAATTTTGGTTTAGTCTTCTTATTAGCTGCCGGTATTGTATTGTAAAAAAGTAAATCTCTACTGAAAACTTGTCGGGTTCGATATAGCACCAAGTAAAGAGACTTTTATTATAGAAAAATCTTTAGTCTAACAGAAGTGCTACATGCAGATTAAAGGAAAAAGGCAAAACAAAGATTGGTTAGTGTATAATTTGCATAAGAGTTATGCTAACTAGATCCTGCTTAAGCTTTAAGGGAATGTGAATGGTAACTTCCTAAAACTTCAGTTAGTTTAGCTGACAACTAATAAGCTAGCATACTAGCAAACTATGTTGGGCAATAGTTATTTTGCCTTTTTCCTTTAAACACTGCATTTACTGCATGTAGCACTTCATTCTGTCCTTCAAACGCAAATTCTCTACCATGCAAAGAAGAAACCATAAATAAAGAGGATCCAGAAATGCAGCAGCCTTCTCTGGGCCCAAACACATTTAAGATGGACTGAGGTGAGGTGGAAAAGTGTCCTGTGGTCTGACCAATCAAAATTATTTATTCTTTTTGGAAATCATGAATGCTGCATCCTCCAGGCTAAAGAGGATCCATCTGGCTCGTTATTAGTGCACAGTTCAAAAGCCAGTATTAATGTTAGTATAGGGGTGCATTAGTGCACATGACATGGGTGACTTGCACATCTGTGAAGGCACTAATAATGCAAATGATATATACAGGTTTTGAAGTAACATTTGTTGCCATTCAGATGACGTCTTTTTCAGGGAAGGCCTTGCTTATTTCAGCAAGACAATTCCAAACCACATTTCACATGTAGTACAACAGCATGGCTTTGTAGTAAAAGAGTCTGGGTGCTAAACTGGCCTGCCTGCAGTCCAGACCTGTCACCACTAAAAACATTTGGTACATTATAAAATAAAAAATACAACCAAGGAGACCCCGGACTGTTGAGCATCTGACATGCTACATCAAGCAAGATTGGGAAAACATTTCACTTTCAGAACTACAGCAGTGTCTCCTCAGTTCCCAAACGCTTACAGAGTGACTTTAAAAGAAGAGGTGATGAAACACAATGGTAAACATGCCCCCGTCCCAACGTTTTTGAAACATGTTGCTGGCATCAAATTAAAATGAGCAAATATTTTTCAAAAAACAATAAGATTTCTCAGTTTCAACATTTGATATGTTGTCTTGTACTATTTTAAATTAAATATAGGGTTTAAATGATTTGCACATCATTGCATTCCATTTTCATTTACATTTTGAACAGCGTCCCAACTTTTTTGGAAACAGGGTCGTATAATGGAAATCTCTTTACTTGAACACTGAACCTGATGCCACTGTGGGAGAACAGCATTACAGTAATAACAGAGCGTGAACATAGTGAAACTGACTGGCGAAGTGACACACATACAGTTGGAAATAAAAAAAAAAATATATTCATTAACTACTTTGATGTTGGCAGATTGAATTTAATCAATTTTGTCTAATTTTTTTTTCATTGAAATTTTTCTTCAAAGACTTGAGGTCAGTTATGTCTCTCACAGTCATACTTAACATGAGTGTCCTTTGGTAGTTTTGAAATAACAATGTCACCAAAGAATATTTTATGTATTTTTACATTTTTTTACATTTTTAAATGGTTTGCTGAACTATAGTTTCTTGTTTTACTACTATTATTATTTTATTTTACTTTTTTGTGTTTTGTCTGCTATTTATTTGCAGTGTTTTTGTGTTGGTTATTTGTAAAGCACTTTGAGCTGCAATTTAATGTACAAAAGATGCTAGATAAATGAAGTTTATTATTAAATGTATTATTCCTCGTTAATATCAAAACTTGACCAAACTCTAATTTTTCACATGAGTGGGAGTGGAGCCTATTCTGACTCACCATTCAGTTCAGTAATACTCTGTCTCTGCATGTGGACAGTGTTAGAAGAGGCAATAAATATCCACTCAGGAAGATAAAGAGAGACTGTGCACTGCATGATTGTCCTCAGATGTGCCATATGTGTAAGTTTACACACTGTTATTGAGAGAGAGAAAGAGAACGAGGGGAAAAAGAGGTTGGAGATGGAAGCAGAGAGAGTCTCCCCTCAGCCTGGTGGAGGAGGCACGTGTATATTTTTCAGGGCCGTATGTGGTGTGTTTGCGCTCTGTAGGGATAATACGAGTCATTAATCATCGTGTCTCGGCGCCAAAACGCCCAAGCTTTTGAAATGTCACTGTGATCCGCCGGCCACAGCACAGGCTACTGTTTGCCAGACCTGGTAAGTTGGACTGGAACAGGAGCTTTAAAGGAGTAGTTTGGTGAAAAATCGAATTTACTCAATTTTCCCCTACCTCAAATGCTCCAATAAGACATGCTTGGTGTCTGACGTTTGCTTCTTTACCTGTTAGCATTGTGCAAACTGCATGTCTAAATCATCCCACAGTGGCCTCAATCTGTGTCAATTTGTTATGTAATCTCTTATAGACTTGCTTATGTGGTTTCTGACACTGTATGATATACTGTTATCTATTAAAATAGACAAAAGTTGTATATATAGAAAAAATGTTGTATGGCTAAAAACAGTACTAGCATTATTGGTATGGATAGGCTTGATTTTCGTCCGAACTACTCCTTTAATGCCTGGTACACCCCAGACCGCCTGACCCCTCGGCTCTCTCCTGCCGTTTCACACGCCTGGACCCCCGCCAGCCGCCTGGGATATTTTTAATTCCGCTTCCCCTTGTAGCTCAGCGCTCAGGAATCCTCCCCCCAACCAGCCATGCCTGCTTACCATTACTTTTATTTGAAATTCAGATCTATATTCGCTCATCAGAAACACATGTGGTGGTGGGCTGGCCGTTTACACACAGATACACACACACATACACACACATGCATATCCAAGTCTACAGATGGAACCAAAAACCACGGGCTTGCTGTAAAATCCCTCCAAGGTGCGGCGCGTGTGTTCATTACAGGAGCACAGGAAATACCTGTCAGTACACAGGAAGCTTGTTTTTATTAGCTATTGGGTCGTTTGATGTGTGTGACCGGACATGCCCCCGTCATATGGAGATCAGTGCAGGAATGATGAGACGGTTTGGATCCAAACCAGAGTGCTTGGTAACCCTCAGGTAAAGTAGCAGAGGGTTCAGGTCCAGGTCAGGAGCATTCAAACAGCAGCAGCTGAATTCTCCACACATCATTTGAGGCATCACAATAGTTGTTACAGACATAACAGTCCTACCATTATCTCAGCTTGAACAATAAATATACACTATATGGCCAAAAGTATGTGGACAACCCTCCTATTTATTGAATTTAGGTATTTCAGGCACACTCATTGCTAAAAGGTATAGAAAATCAAGCACATACACATGAAATCTCTATAGAGAATCACTGGCAGTAGAATGGGCCATACTTGAAGACCTCATTGACTTTAAAAGTGGTGCTGTCACAGAATGCCATCTTTGCCACAAGTCAGTTCGTGAAATTTTTTTCCCTGCTAGATCTACCCTGGTCAACTATAGTGTTATCATTGTGAAATGGGGAGATCTAGGAGCAACAACATCTCAGCTATGGAGAAGTAGACCACTCAAACCCATAGAGCAGGGCAGGTGGGTGCTTACTACAGAGTTCCAAACTGCCTCTGAAAGCAACATCAACATCAATCTGGTTGTCCGGGGGTAGGCTCCGCCCCTGCCGTCTCTATCCGGCAGGATCAGTGAGGGTCTTGACGCTCCAAGACCTGGACCGAAGACAGGGCCTATGCCAAAGACTCTTTAATTTCGACTGAATTGTTGTCTTTCAACTTGTAAAATTCCATTAAGGATAAAAAAGATTGTCCTCCTTCACTTTTGCCTCCTGAGTCTTTCTGGCAGCACTGTGCATCAGGTTTTTTCATGGCAGAGCAGCTGTGAGTTTAAGATCACTATGCATAATGCCAAGTGTCAGCTGGAGTAGTGTAAACGTATTCTTTGGAGTGATGAATCATGCTTCAAATGGCAGTCTGATTGACGCCAGGAGAATGCCTCCTACCAAAATGCATAATGCCAACAGTAAAGTTTGGTGGAGGAGGGATAATGATCGGGGGCTGTTTTTCAGGGTTTGGGCTCGGCTCCTTAGTTCCAGTGAAGTGTAATGTTAATGTCACAGCATTCAAAGACATTTAGACAATTATATGTGGCCCAGTTTTGGGAAGACCTTTCCCTGTTCCAGCATGACTGTACCCCACTGCACAAAGTAAGACATGGTTTAATGAGTTAAAGGACCTCAAGTGGTCTGTACAGAGCTCTGACTTCAACCTCAGTGAATCTTTAGGATGAACTGGAACATTGATTACGAGCCAGGCCTTCTCGTCCAACATCAGTGCCTGACCTCGCAAGAGTTCTTGTGACTGAATAGGCATAAATTCCCTCACACACGCTCCAAAATATTGTAGAAAGCCTTTCCAGAAGAGCAGAGGCTGTTGTAACTGAAAAGGGGGGAGCAACTAATGCCAATGGTTTTGGAATGGGATGTCTAACAAACTCATATAGGTGTGATGGTCAGGTGTCCACGTATATTTGGCCATATAGTGTATCACATATAAATACTCCATGCATCTGTGAACTCCCCTACGGTACCAGCCCTATGTTGCTACTGTAACCCTACAATTTTCTTTGGGATTAATAAAGTTTCTATCTACCTAGTTTCTCTGTGATGCTGACTGCAGTGTTGATATGTGACATTATTTTTTATACGGAATATTTGTACTGACTTCAAAAGCTGACTTTATTCTGAACTGAGGACATCGATCACTTGATGAAAATATAATATATCACCGAGTCACATTAAAAATGGCCGTTTTAAGCCTCAGATCTTAAAGGTATAAGGTTGCTGAAAAAAGCCACAGATCCTTTGAGGCCTCTTGGTAGGTTCTCTATAATTCTGACTGGAGTGTTGATATATGGGGCCGCCGGTGGGCGCAGACTAGAGAACAATCTCACACTCACAGCGGTCATGTTGTTCTTGAACTGGAAGTGCTTCATGCCCTAATCGGTCCCCGTGGAAACAAAGCTTTTGAGGAACTGAAAATTCTCTGGAGGTAATGCATAATTTCCACAATGAGCGTTCTCCATGGCATAGGCTGCGCTGAAGGAACAGATCACTCTTCTTTCTCTGTGTCTCTCTAGAAATTACAATTTAAGCTGCATAAATAAGACTAACCGTCTTCTTTCCTTTGAGACCTGGTTTTATGCGGGCTTGGCAAACGTTCCAGCGACTAAAAGGTCGAAAAACAGTCGAGGATGGAGATTTCCTCGAAACGTGTTCCTGTTTAAAGTGCGCCGGTCAGCTCTCCCCCACGCTTCTCTGTGTTTTTAATGTTCACCTGAGGGGAGACCCCTGAGCTTTCATGGTCATGCTAAATTCCATCGCGACCAGGGCAGTTTGGGGTGGTCTGTGCATGTGTGTGTATCCTTCATAGGCCCCTTGTTGAAGCTTAGGTCATCCTTCCTAACCGAATGTGCCCCTTTAGCTCTCTTGGAGCGCAAATCTCTGATTGATTTCTTCCTCTGAATGTCTTCTTTAAAGGCTCAGAGCACAGTGTGTACATGTTACTCACTGCGTATAGCCATGGCTGGGGGACAATGGAATGTGAAACAGTATATGAATGAGAAAAGTATTATGTATGTATGTTTTTTTAATGATCATTTAGAGGAAAATGTTATGGAATTTTATTGGTTAATTATTTGCATTGTAAACTATAAAATGAGGAAAACTTACTATAAAATGGTCGTAGAACACAATACCTGCAGAAACTGCTTTTAAGTTTGTTTAATGTGAATTAAAATGACTGAGGAGTTTGGATGAAGAGCTGGACTCTGTTGGACATTGAACTGGTAAGAAATATTTTTTTTTGCTAAATTGTATTGCACTGTATGTAAAATGTTTGAATTGTACAAAAAATGTTAACATATTTTTATTCTGTATTTGTAAAGCTTTTTGACTATATCTGTGTTGTACTGTCCTATGAAACCCTGTGAAACGTCCTCTACACTGGTCTAGTCTTCAGTACTGAGTATACTGTGACTAGCTGACTTGATCACAGTTAGCAAGACTAGCTGAAGCAAAATAGCTAAAACCATTTGCTTGCTACATAAATCTAAACAAATAATGTTAAATTCATAATCTTACTTTTACCTCAGATATGATTTTGAATGCTTCTCATTTAGAATTACTAACATCAAAGACCAAATTATACTTCTCTGTCTGCATATCTGTGAGTCGATTCCACACGATAATCTAGATTACAAAATCCAAGACATATAGAACAACGTCTGGCAAATATAAAGAGTACTATATCAATTATGTTTTACCTTAGCAAGGAAATATAGAGAGCTAACGGTAGCCAAATTAACTTAGCTGACTAAAGCCTGCATTACACTGTGTGATTACAGCGGCCTTATATGTTTACTGCATGCATATAGCACGAGATGCTACAAATATAAACTTAACCAAACTTCATTTTACTGTGCGAATGCAGTTATACTACTTTTCAGATTGTACGCTGAAGTTGGCTTAATAGTGGCAATGGTTTACCTGAAAAAACAATTATTAAATGGTTTAGAAGGACAAAATAGCTATATGTAAGGCTCATTTTGCAAAGTGAGGTTGAGGCCAGCAGGCTAATTTACTGTTCACTATACTGTAGCTAGCAACATAGTTGCACATAACGTGAATGTGTGCATTAGAATGCTGTGTGCAAACCAGAATTAGAAAATTAGAAAATGAAAAGTGTCATGTTTTTCCTCTCTTTCTAAGAGTTAATACTCACTTCACTGTTTCAGTGTAAACTGGGCAGCCTTGATCTTGGGCAGCATTTATTTAAGCAGTATCCCCACAAGGCTTGTCCCTCCCACACAGCCTTAACAAATAAGAACTTTACTTTCTTGAAGACGTCGCTGCATAAAAGCCGGACCATGTTCAAAAACACGGCCTGCATGTGTGGAGCCTGTTTCACTCATTTCTCTCAGCTCCCTTAGGGGAGTGCTCAGTTTCTGTTGTCTTTAATTTTTTACACTGTGGGACTTTAAGTGTCTAGCATCATTCACTATGAGGCAAAGTAGCTACTGGTAGTTAGCATTAATGCTAACTGACTCTGAAGTACTATGCATACATGTATATGAGTGATACTCAGAGATTTTTTCACTTTTGCTGTAAAATGAGAAAGAACCTTAATGTTTTACTGCCCCAGGCAACCACCTTGGCAAAGGCAAAATTCTTGATTACGGTTGCGCCTGGCAAAGTAATTTTATATTATATTTAATATTATTCTTCTTCTCTATTATTTTTATTTTCCTGCTTTCTGTTTTTGTTCAATCTCCGTTAAATTGCGAATTTCTTTTCCATCACATTCATATGTTTGTCATTTTTTTCCATCCCTCGTTTCTCCCTTAGAGTCCCATTCATTTTCGCCCAAACCCCAGCCCTGTTTTTTCTTTTGCCCAACAGACACCAAAATACTCAGGGTACTCACTCAGGGTCCCCAATCTCTAATCCACAGCCATGCTGACCCGCACTCCTCTATGTGTTGTTTTTTCATCTCTTGTTCTTCACATAGACTCCCATTCATTTTCAACAACACATAGCTAACACTGAGTCACATGTAAAACTATAATCTGTACAAAATTAGGTCTCTTTGGGTTTCAGTTCGTTACTTTTCTTTCATGCATTAAAATTTCAAATACAATAATGGCAAAATATGCAAATCTCTATAACTGTGTGTATGCAAATCCTAGCGTTTTCCTAGTGGTTACATGAACATGTAAACTACTACATATAGATTCTTCAGTTGTTTGGTGATATTAGCCACAAAACCCACCCCAATCCTGAGTCAGAAAGAATTTTGTACATCACATTCATCCCTTCTGCTCCCACAGGCCAGCTGCATATGACATAACATAAATGACACAGCTCATTTCAAAATGCACAGTGTGGCTGCGGCTCATTCATATTTCAGTTCAGCTCATCTTCTTCCTTTTCTCTGCCTCCTTGGGGGGGCGGGGGGAGCTCTGGAACTTTTCAGTGATGTAATATGTCAGTGTCTGAAACAGAATATAGAGAGTAGTCATTTCTTTCAGACTTAGAACACCTTTTCATCACATCATCCTCTATCGTCAGGGATAAATTATTTACTTTTCAGCATCAGGAAAAAAGCAGAAAACATATATTTAAGACAAAATTACACAAAAGCATTAACAACTAAATATCTCATTTTCAGTATTTAGTGACCACCCTGTGCCTTTATTACAGCTTCCATTCTTTTTGGGAGACTTGCTTTCAGTTTTTCAAAGAAATCTGCAGGGATATTTTTCCAGACCTCCAAAGTTCAGTCTTAGAAGTTTGTTGCATTTTCTGTTTCTCTCAGTCCATATATTACCAAACACATATGTTTGTCAGTGATGTTGAGTTCTGGACTTTGTGGTGGTCAGTTGTTTAATAAGTATGTCTTTATCTTCTTAATGGTGTGCTTAGGGTCATTATCTTGCTGTAGAATTACTTTTTTTAATCAAACTTTTTCCATTGCATGATGTTTAAAAATGTGTTTGTACTTATCAGCATGTCTGTTGCCTTCAATTAACAACAAATCACCACCTCTATATGCTGTTATATCCACTACACTCGATTGATAGTTGGAAACATGGTTTAGAGACTCTTTCATTGCTTTGGTGGTACACAATCTGCCTTTTTACAAAAACGTATTCCATATTTTGGAAGTTTCAGGTTTCTAGTGCAAATTTTCTTCTTTTCTATTTGTTGCCTTTTCTTAGTAACACTTCTTGACAGCTACACATTCTTTCAGACTCATAGTGTTGATTTGTCTTCTCACAGTGGAAGGATGGACAGAAACATCTGTGGATTTCTCAGATCTGAAGCAACAGTGGAGCTTGATTTTCTCCTCTTTCTCAAAGAAGAAAGCTGTAAGTAGTGTTTATTTGACGGTGACAGTTTTGGTGGTCTACCAGGTCCCATTGTGTCTGTATCTTTTAATAATTTTTAGAACTCTGTTTACTTATAGTCCAGCGGCCAGATTTTCAAAACACCCAGGACACTAATCACCCACTAGGACTATCATATCATCCAAACCTCAGTCATAACTGTCTGCTCAAGTGTAGAGCAGCCAGTTATGACTGAGGTTTGGATGATATGATAGTCTTAGTGGGTGAGTAGTGTTCTGAGTGTTTTGAAAATCCAGCTGCTGGACTATAAAGTATTCCCATGACTGAATCCTACGAGCAGCATAGCTCAGAATTGTATGCTAAATTCATTAACTATACTGGGCCAGATTTATAAAACTCAGTAGTAGCAGCGCTACACCATGCAAAATGTGTTGCAAAATAAATAAGAGCCATATGATTAGCACACCCGTGTCTTTTAACGCTACTGTATTTTCACCAGTGTTCTAGTCAAGAGCCAATCAAAATCCCAATGTAAATGAGGTCATACATATTAAAGACCCACAGCAAGCTCTGGTTGGCTGCCAAAATGAATATAATGCAAGAAAAAAAACCCAAAGAAACAAAGAAAAACAAAATTCTCAGCAAAATTTAAGGGAAGAAGTGCTGCCCATTAAGAGTAAATTTTTTGGTAAAGATGCTTTTTAACTTTTAATCAAGAAACAAAGTTTCTAAATCAAAAAGTATTGTTGATATTAGAAAAAATATAACATTTAAAATTCAACTTTTAGTTGTAGGAATTATATTTCAGCCTGTGAGATTTCATTTCTTATTGGTAAAAGTTCAAGCCTTTTAATTGCAGTAACAATTTTTACTAACATGAGTTAAGATTAAGCATATGGTAATTATTTTCCACACAATTAAAAATGGAATTAACATGTTGCAATTGTAATTACTGTGCCCGCTGTTTAGCTTATTTTTTCTTATTTTTCTTGATCTCAGGAATTCAATTCGTAAACTGTAAAAAGTGGCTTGTTAGATCTACTTAAAAAAAGAATTTCATGTGGTAACAAACAATTAAACTTTTTTTTAGTTTTATTCAACCTAAATAAATACATTGAATGAATGATTCTTTCCATCAACGTAGTTTTTAGGTTGAATAAAACTAGTTTAATTGCTTGTTGCCACATAAAGTAATTTTTTTTAAGTAGATCTGGCGAGACACTTTTTACAGTGTACATGAAACTGAAGTTCAAATATTTCATCTTTGATTCCTGAAATTCAGTGTGCACATGTGACAATTAAAATTCCACTATTAAATATTAAACCAATTGTAAAGAGTGTTATCACCCTCAACTGGCCCAAACAATCTCCTCCCCCTAAGTATGAAGGTTATGTACCCGTGATAGAGAGGCTTAGAAAAGTACAGAACATTCTAAGATGACCTAAAAGGATCAGGCCCTTAGAGACAGATACCCCACGATCCAACACAGTAAAAATTCAGTTTTTACTTTAAAATAAATTTTTACTACTAAAAATAAATCATTTTCACATTATAAATTAAATTTCTTTGTAAAATTCATTGTAAATTGAAAAACAGATTAAAAGTCATAACTGCTTGCAATAAAATTAATTCAAACGTAATTAGAATCTCAACATGTCAGAATACTCTTCACATATTTGGATTACAAGCTAAACCTACTTTCTGTACACAGGAGGGTTGCACCAAATAATGAATTTGATTGCAGGAAGAAGAGGCTGTTTTTAAGTACATTGCCAGTTTAATCTGCCAGGATCTGCACGGTTTCCCAGGAAAATTACTACCAGATTGGTTCCAGTGTTATTTTTTGCAGCACTGTGTCACACTATGAATCAATACTGCCATATTTGAGTGTGATAAAAGTGCGGCAACGTGCCACATTGTGCAAGTGGTAAACCACGCCAGTAATCTTGTTTATGACATGTGGCTTTTAACGTTATACCTAATCGGTTAATTCATTTTATGAGGCAAGCGTGTGATGCTTCACAGTGCTAACTGGTGGGCTATACAATTCCATCACTTGTTAGCTAAATTAGCCATGATGATCCAGTACAAAAGAAGCAAACTTCAGACCCCAGATGTGCCTATGCTGATCTGCTATGTTTGAGAGGGAAATTGTGAAGATTTGATTTTTCGTCAAACTATTCCTTTAAGCATATGTATTCAGAGGAGGTACTTCAGAGCAATGTGGTCAGTTGACGGTGACGTCGATGGCGTTACATTCCTTTTCAAACACCCGGCAGGTTTGAGCGGGCTCGCTGGGCCTGTGCGAATGAACAATATGCGCAAGAAGGCCTTTGATTGGCCGACAGCTCCCGGCGCTAATTAGGATCACTTTAACAAAACCCCCGCTCCTCCCCCTGTTTTACATATGTGATCTTTATTCAGATTGGGCCTCTCATATGCAGATGAGCGCCCGCATTGTTGTGATGAAAAATGGGAAGGCAAATTCCGTGAGCGTGTGTGTGAGCGTGTGTGTGTGTGCGAGTCTGTGTGTTGAAGCAGATGAGGCCTTGCTTGTGACTGCACAAAGACAAAACACATTAACCAGGGGGTGGAGGAAGCTGCCAATTAAAATCTACGGCCGTGTCGCCGCGTGTGAAATGATTGGCTAATTGAGGGCTTGAACAGCATGTTCTCTGAAGCTTTAGGCCGCAAATCTCAGCTGCTTTAATTCCTCTCTCAGCCTTTAGCCGCGAGCGAGGCACTTTCAAGGTATTCTCTCTTTTTTGTTTGCTTTAGAGATTAGAAATGTATGTGGCAGACCCCCTCCCTCCATCACTTCATCTCTCTCTCTGCTTTGCTCCCCCTCACTCCCTCTCCTTCCCTTCTTCTCTTCTTCTCTCTCCTTCCCTTTCACTCCTTGTTTCTTTTTTAGTGTTTTTCTTCGTCCCTTCATCTCTTCTCTCTTCTTTCACTTTTTCCATCATTCTTTCACTCTCACTTTCTTTATTTTTAACCTCTTATGATTCTCTCTCTCTCTCGCTCTCTCTGTCCTCTCTATGTATATCCCGTCTCTCACTCCTATCTTCTCTCCCTTTCTTTCCCTCCCTCCCTCCCTCCTATCTCCCTTTCTCTATTTCTCCATTTCTTGATGACCCTCCATCTCTTTTCCTTTGTGTCTTTACTTTCTTGATCCCTTTTTCTTTTTCCTTCCTTTCTCTCTCTCAATCTCTCTCTCTCTCTCTCTTTTCCTATCTCCTTCCCTTTCACTCCTTTTTTACCTTTTTTCTTCCTTCCTTCCTTCCCTCCTTCCTTCCTTTCTATCCTTTCTCACTTTTCTTTTACTCTTTAAATCATTCTATTTCTTTATTTCTAACCTTTCTCAATACCCTTTCTCTCTCCTTCCCTCCCTTTCTTTACCTCTTTCCTCTCTTTCTTTCTATTTTATTATCACTCTCCTCTCTCTATCCTGTCTCTTTCTTTATCTATTTCCTGTCTTGATCCCTTTCTCTTTTGCTTTCCTTTCTCTCTCTCTCTTTCCATCTTTCTCTCCCCACTCATTCCCCTTCATCTCTTTCTCTCTCTACTCCACTCTTTTCTTTTTTCCTCTCTTTCTATCTCTCTTCCCCCTTGTTTCTCTAACATTCTGTCTTTCTTTCTTTATTTCTTTCCTCTCTTGATCTCTTTCCCTTCTTCACCTCTATCTCTTCTCTCTCTCTCTCTCTCTATCATATATTCAACGCAGTACGGATCATGATCTATTCTGAGTAGGTGATGTCACCACCGTGGTGATGATGCCACCATCGATGCTAATGGATTTTACTGTATTGAACAGTGATGGAGAAGCACTGCAATAGTCTCTGTGCTTCAACAACAGAGGAATGAAATATTTTGTTTTATTTTGTCAGTAAATTCCTAAATGTAATAAAACATACCTTAATATAATTTTAATGCACTGTGTTTTCTTATGGAAGCATTTGGAGGCTGAAATATATTTGTTTCTTGATAATATTTTTATCATTACATAATGATGTTCTGTAGACAGGAGACCTTTTTCACTTTGTTCATCTTTTTATTATTTACGTTAATATTTGAATATATTTTTATGTATTTAAAGCTGTTAGAGCAGTAGGCGTGTGCATGTTCTGGTTAGAGCAGTGACTGAGGAATGATGAGAAATATCATCTTGTTTCTCTCCCTCTCTCTTTCTCTGCCCCCCCCCCTCTCTCTCTCTTTATGGCTCCTCCTTCCTCCCTCTGCAGACAGAATGCACTCGTTCACCCCAACTATAAATAATATATCCACATACACCTATCCTAATGCATAATGCACACCATCGTCTCTGCTGTAAGTGTGCGCATGTGTGTGTGTGTGGGATATAGCTGATCAAAGCATATACACTCGGGGGAAAATGTGTTTGAATTATAACGGGCCAGTGCGGAAGTCACTGTTCGAGCGGGTACTATTTTCAGGGCTTCACAGGCTGTGCGACAAATGATGGATGAAGAGAGGAAAGAGAGATAAAAGATGAATTAAAGGCCTCTGGTCTTTTATACAGTGCAAACACAATTTGCCGTACTCTATTTTTGATCTCTCATTCTATTTTTAGTCACCTGTATTTGACAATTTATGTACTATATATGCTTCTCCTATTCTTTTTGAACATGTTCAGGTTCAAAAGAACAATTCATGAAAGGTCCTTGCACAGTTCCCTCCCTTACCCTAAATGTAGTTGATGGTGTCTGAAGTTTGCTTCTTTAGTTTTGTACTGGAGCTACTAGGCTAACATAGCTAATAATAGAAGCTCATAACCAGGAATAAGCAATGTGTAATATGAATGCCTTAATCATTATACATTTGCCTCAATCTGTGTTCAGTTGTTGAATAATCTTAGATAGACTTGCTGGTGTGGTTTCCGACTGTATGACATACTGTTGTCTATAAAAATGGACAATCATGTCATTTTGTATAGTTAAAACAGTATTTTATCCATTTTCTATGGACATTATGTTATACTGGGTCAAAATTATGTACAGTCATGTCCATAAGTATTTGGACAGTAACACAATGTTCGTAATTTTGCATCTGTACACAACCACAATAGATTTGAAATGAAGCAAACAAGATGTGATTGAAGTGTGATATTTCAGCTTTAATTCAATATGTTAAAAAAATATTGCATTAACTGTTTAGGAATTACAGCCATTTTTGACAAAGTCCCTCCATTTCCACAGGCTCAAAAGTAATTGGACAGTTGACTGATAAGCAGCTTTATGGCTAGGCTCATTGCCAGCTATCTGAGTCTACAATCAAGAGACAAAGCGTTTAACTCAAGATGCAAACTACTGGTAACATTCAAGAACAGAAAGTCCAGATAAGACTTTGCTAGAAAACATCTAAAATGCCTGCCCACTTCTGGAACAAGATTCTTTGGACAGATGAAACCAAGATTAACTTGTACCAGAATGATAGGAAGAGAAGAGTGTGGAGAAGGAAAGGAAGGGCTCGTGATCTGAAGCATACAACATCATCAGACAAACATGGTAGAGGTAGTGTTATGGCATGGTATGGCTGCCAAAGGAACTGGGTCACCCGTGTTTATTGATGATGTGACTGCTGATAGAAGTAGCAGGATGAATTCTGAAGTGTATAGAGCTCAGAATGTTCAGATTCAGTCAAATGCTGCAAAACTGATAAGAAGGTGCTTCACAGTACAAATGGATAACGACCAAATACATACCATGAAAGCAACCCGTGAGCTTCGTAAGGCAAACAAATGGAATGTTTTTGAATGGCCATGTCAGTCACCTCACCTCAACCCAACTGAGCTGATTTTCTCTTACAGAACACAAAACTGAATGCAGAAAGACCCACAAACAAGCAGCAACTGAAGGCAGCTGCAGTAAAGGCCTGGCAAAGTATCTCAAGGGAAGAAACTTAGCATTTGGTGATGTCCATGCGTCCAGTCTATACATCTTAAACACACACTAATGACCCAAAGCAATGTAATTACTTGCCTAATGTGCTGTTGGTCCTCTGCGTGCTGCCAACTGAAGGTGACACCTTCAAGACTAAAGGTAACCTTCATGTTAGTGAATGTAACCAAGACGTTAGCAGCAGATTCTTGAAGTTCTGGAAGTTGTGAGATGGAGCTGCTGTGGATCAGACTCCTTTTGTCAGCATAATTTAGAGGCCAGGGCAACACTCTGAACTTTTTGTCATGTTCCTCAAACTGTTTCTGAACTATATGTGCAGTTAGCAGGGTGCAGTATCTTACTGAAAGAGGTCACTGCCATTGGGAAATACCATTGCCATAATGGGAGTACCTGGTCCCCAGTGATGCTTAGTAAGATGTGTCAAACTGACAGCCACATGAATGTCTGGGCCCAGGCTTTCCCAGCAGGACATTGTTCAGAGCATCACATTCCATCCACCAGCTTGTTTTCTGCCCTCAGTGCATCTTATTACCATCACTTCACCAGGTAAGTAATGCACATGTACCCAGCCCTCCACAAGATGTTAAAGAAATTGTGTTTCCTCAGATCAGGCAACATTCTTCCATTGCTCCAAGGTCCAGCTCTGTCACTTGTGTGCCAATTGTAGGTGCTTTTAAAGGTGAACAGGGGTAAGCACTCTGACCACAGCTACACAGACCCATTTGTTTGATGTCTAATATATCCCAGACTTTAACATGCACTGTTGTTACGAACATTATTTGCTCCACCGGTCAGAATGTTTTGGCTCATTGGTGTATATATGATTCCTGGCCCTACATTCCCTACTTGAACTACATTTCCCTCATAGCCACAGTATGAATCTAAAGAAGCAGATTTTAGATACCAAACATATCATTACATTTGTGGTAAGGGGGACACTGTAAAATTCTGTGATTTTTTTCTTTTCCACCGAACTATTTCTTTAAGGCCTTGCTTAGGTATTGCTAATGCTGGAGAGAGGAGAAAGTGGCAGCAAGGAGAGGAATGTGCCCAGTGTTGGGGCATGAAGAAAAAAAAAGAATTCAAACAAAAAAAAAAAAACACCACTCTCTCTCCTGTAAAGGAATTCCCTTCAATTCTGTATGCACTCCATTGAGATCTGATGGCTTTTGACAATAGTCCCCCCCTTCCCCCACCATTTCTATCCAGATGCCTGCACCCCCAAGGGGAGATGCTTGGGAGCCTAAGAGGCCCCAGAGGCCCCTAAGAACACCCCACCCCCCGTTATGCGGGCATCTAGATGAGCTGTAGCCACCTATAGTGCGCCCTGGGCCCCTACATTGGGCCACCAAGGCTCATTAAGGAGAGAGAGAGGGATCGAAATGAGAGATGACAACAGCAAACCCCAGCACAACTACAATGCAGTAGCAACAAAGAGAGCCAGCAAGAGGAGCTGTCCAAACACGTTATGGCCAAACCAGCAGTCTTTTCTTTCTGTGAGTTTGCCGATTCTTCGCTTTTTCTCTGCTGTCTTTCTAACTATTTTATGGAAGGCCTCACATCAGTTATTTGGGAAAAGTCTTCTCTTCTCTTCTCTTCTCTTCTCTTCTCTTCTCTTCTCTTCTATCCCGCTTCTCTCTTCTCTTCTCTTCTCTTCTCTTCTCTTCTCTTCTCTTCTCTTCTCTTCTCTACCCCATTTCTCTTCTCTTCTCTTCTCTTCTCTTCTCTTCTCTTCTCTTCTCTTCTCTTCTCTTCAACCTTATCTATATCAGATATACATCAGTCACTAATCAATGTGCACTGTATGAGCCTGTGTGTGCTTGTCAATTGTTGGGTGGTCCTCAGAGCACAGGGGCTTTCACTCAAATCAGCCCGCCACATTTTGACTCAAATCAGTGCTGGCATGTGATTGGATGGTGAAATTACCCACGCATGGCTTAGTCCCCTCATCAAGGCCTGGGGCACAAATTACCACGAGCAGAGTCCATCTGCCACCCAACTGGAGCCGTTGCCCCCTCCAGCGCCCTGCCATTGTTCCCCTGCCCTCCTCCCAGGGTTCTACTGCCCCTCCTGACATGCTTGAACTGTCCTGCCACTCTGGCCACCCGTCACTGCCCATTCAATTTAAAACTGAAACATTTCCATGCAAACAAAGGTTTCAAGCACAGCCAGGACAATGAAGAGAGGTCCTGTCTTTCTTTCTCCTTCCTCATCTTGCCCTTTCCCTTTCTTCTGCGTATTGTGTTTTTTTTTATTGGCATTGCTGGGCTATCTCACTGCAGCTCTAGTGAGCGTAGGTGGGGTGACAGTTGCTCCGAATATGTGTCCGGACGGGTGGTACACAGAGCTATAACTGGGCCCAAAATTTTAGTCCAAATCTGAATGTAGTCTTGTTTGAACTTGACCCACAACAACCATCACCAAAGGGAGACCAAAAAGGTCAACAATGCTAATGACAATGTAGCTTTATTCAGCTAATTTTTCCTAATGAGAGTGTCTGCTAAGTTACCTTAGAAATAATGTTACACCTTTTTCAAGCAAGTTCTGGCAAGTATCAACAGCATTTTAGAAGACTGCATGTAAATGAATGTAAATAAAATGAGATCCTGTGTATTTTTTCATTTTCTGTTTTTCAAGTGGTTTCATTTCAGAACTTCCGGTTCTTGTATTCACTGGTACTGACAGCTGCAAAGTATTTTCAGAAAACTTTTGAAGATATGAGCATTTATATCTGATGCATATCTGAGCATTAAATATTAAAAATGCAAAATAGGCAAGCTTCACTCTAAAAAATGATGGTTCTTCAAGGATTTTTTAGTAAAGAAAATGGTTCTATATAGAATCAAGAACAAAGAACCCTTTGCGTGAGGGTTGATGGAGATTGATGAAGAATATGCTGTAGATGGTTCTATATAGAACCTTTTGAAAAGGGTTCTATGGAGCAGCAAAAAGGGTTCTGTCTATTGTGTTTTGTTTTTGTATTGTTATGTCAAGGTTGTAACAATAGAAGAACCTTTTTGGTGCTATATAGAACCATCTACAGCATATTCTCCATCAATCTGAAGAAACCATATGGTTTAAGAACCATAATTTTGAAGTGTGTTGTTTTACACAAGAAACGTCGCAGGAGCATAAACGCTTGCTTTAAGTATGTTGCTGCATCACCACATGTGGCCAGCAGGCCCAGATCATCCAATGGGTTTTATGGGCTCATGCCCAGAGACCCAAGCAACCAGGGGGCCGTTTTCATTCTGTCCTCCAATCTCTGCTTCGCAACTGTTACACTGTCCACCATTACTTCAGTCAAGCTTTCAGGTTTTTAGCAATGAGGATTCCACAAAAAGTAATTGGGGTAAATGTGTTGCTTGTAAAGTGTGGATGCATGCGTTATAATGAAGTGATGCATTGACTGTTGGGTTTATGTCAACCGGTGCGCTCATTAATGTGTGTAATCTTGTTGTTTTGCCTTGATTGGAAACAATATGCACTCATGGCAGTGACGTGCCCAACACTGTGATTAGTATGCTGCCATTGCGCTGCTGCATAGGCCTCATGTATCATTAAAACATTCAGCGACCACCCAAAAAAGGTTGCCAGATGAGGGCCAATCAAATATTTGTAAATTGATGATCCAGACATGCTTGCCAGTATTAAAAGGCTCACATACACTATATGGCCATAAGTATGTGTACAACTACACATTGCACCCATATGAGCTTGTTGGACACTCAAATCCAAAACCATGGGCATTTATATGGAGTTGCCCTTTGCCGCTATATATACCTCCACTATTCTGAGAAGGCTTTTTTCAATATTTTGGAGTGTTGTGTAAATTAGTGCCTATTCAGTCAAAGGAGCATTTGTGAGGTCAGATGTTGGATGAGAAGTCCTGGCTCAGAGTCAGTGTTCCAGTTCATCCCAAAGGTTTTCAGGGGGGTTGAGGTCTGTGCAGGCCACTGGAGTTTCTCCTCACCAAACTTGTCGAACCATGTCTTTATGAAGATCACTTTGTGCCCAGGAGCACAGTCATGCTGGAACAGGAAAGGACCTTCCCTAAAATGTTGCCACAAAGTTGGAAGCATATAACTGTCTAAAATGTCTTTGTATGCTGTTGCATTAACATTACCCCTCACTGGAACTAAGGAGCCGAGCCCAAACCCTGAAAAGCAGCCCCAGACTGTTATCCCTCCTCCACTTTACTGTTGGCACTGGGCATTCTGGTAGACAGTGTTTTTCTGGCATCCACCAAACCCAGATTCAGACTGCCAGATGGTGAAGCATGATTTATCACTGCAGAAAACATGTTTCCTCTGCTCCAGAGTCTTGGAGAATCTTAGGCTTGTATGCAGCTGCTCGACCATTGAAACTCATTTCATGAAGCTCCTGACGCACAGCTCTTTTGCTGATGTTGCTTTCATAGGCCATTTGGAACTCTGTAGTGAGTGATTCAGCACTCGGAGGCCCTGTTCTGTGACTTTGTGTTGTCTTCAATGCTGAGCTGTTGTTGCTTCTAGCCACTTCCATTTCACAACAATAGCACTTACAGTTGACTGGGGCAGATTTAGCAAGACAGAAAAAAGGTGGCATCCTATGACAGTGCCACACACTGAGCTCTTCAGTACAACCCATTCTACTGTCAGTGTTTTTTTATGGAGATTGCATGGCTATATGCTTGACTTTATGCACCTGTTGACAAAGGGTGTGGCTGAAACGCCTGGGGTGTTTAGGATGGGTGTTTTGGCCCATTTGGATATGTAGTGAATATTGATTAACAGAAAGTGTACTGCATATAGCACCAAGGTTTGGCTGCATTTTACACATGCATGACAAATCATCAGATTTGACGAAAGGGTTAAACTAAAGCTGACAGTCAACATTCAAATGAAATTTTTTAATGCTGTGTTCAGATCTCGTAGGTGGGTAAGTTATTTAACGGAAATTTTACATAATTTTTTTTCCAGTATGTCAAACTCAACATAATAAATAATCAATAAATAGAAACTGTACTAAACATTGCAGAAAATGCCACATTGAAGCATGTTCCTTGTAGAGGATGTAATCACCCATGTTATGAGTAAATGAACAAAACATGAAATTTGACTGGTGGCATTTGATTCAGTTTCCACATGGATAAAATGTGTTACATCATCAGACTGAAAAGCAAAATTGTCTTATATATTTTATTCCTGTGGAAATGATGTACACATTAATGCAGGTAAATACAGTTCATCAGCTATCCAACATGAAGTTTAAATACCACGGTATGGATTTATTCATTCTTCAATGACACCCCACATCCCTCATGGACCTTCCTACCAACAATATGAGAGACTCCAGTGTGCTGGATTACAAATTTGGATAATAAAACTAGGAATAATGAAAGTCTGTTCGAGCTGAGAGAAACCCCACTGTGAAGTTTAACCCTGACTTGAGCCTGACAAATATTAGAGCAACATAACCAAAGACCTTGACATGAGATATCAGGTCCTGTCAGGTTTCAAGCTCTGGTGTGACGTCCCACACCTGGCTGAGGTGCGGGTGTCCGGATTTGTGGGAATTGCATGGGAATGCCACAGGAATGCAGCAGGAATGTCATTCCTTTAGCTGCTAAATGACTGGAGTGACCTTACCATGATGTGTTCAGTTGATCCAGTCTATCTTATGAGTAATGATTCTCACCTCTTTGATATCAGATACATTAAAAGCTTGGCAGTGAATGACGTCCTTTGTTTTTTGTTTTTGGAGCTCTACACTGTATGTGCATGCGTTCTAACATGCCAGTGCAATTGTGCCTCGTGAACTCAATGAACCGGCATCTTTTTCTGCCTCAAGGTCACAAGGAGTGTGTATAGAAGGATATATAGAGTTAAGTCCCAGTCTAGTGATGTAAGAGAGAGAAAGAGAAGTGGTGGGGGGTGGGGGGGTTGTTGTTTGTGTATGTGTACTTAGCTCTTGGGTATTTAGCTCTGCAAATTAAAACATGAACATTTAGATATTGTGGGGATATTTTGCATGGTGCATTTTTTCTCTCCACACAAAATGTAGCTTTTATTTGAAAACAGATTTGCTTTTGGTTGATGCTGTTAAGTTAGGCTTGGTTTAAGTATAGCTAGAGTAATGTAGAAATGTAAATACCCTGCAGAGACAGGAATACAATCTTGTGTGTGTGTGTAAGCAGCACAGAAGGAGGGGTTTTATTACCTGTACTCAGACATAAGCTGATCTGACCAATCGGACAGCCCTCCCTCCCGCAGAACTCTCCGCATCATGTAATACACTTATGGCCCAAAGCTTTCTTTTGTTCACTCCTGCACACACACACTGCACTGCTTTGTTCTAGGCATTCTGCACTCACTTGTTATTTATTGCCCTCCTGGACACCTATTCTTTTAATTAACATCAATTAAAGTCACATAACTGTGTGTAATATTTTATTTGTGGCTCATATGTTTTTTTGGATAATTCATTACATTAAAATAAAAAAAGATTATATATATTATATATTATAGTTTTTTTTTGCCTCAGGGTATACTTTTGTCACTAGGATGTCAACCAGTCAGAACAACTGATGGCTTTTGATTAAAAATTTTTAATGCATGCATTTAGATTAGAAAATGAATACATTAGTCTGGAAACAGGACCTGTGTGGAAAGATTTACAGCCACAGCTGGGCTGCGTCTTGAAAAGGTGTCCCGTGTCTTTGTTCTGGACTCTAGAACAACCTGCTTATTTCTGCAAAATGAACAAGATGCAGGTGTGAACGGAGGAGGTTAATGAATGTTTCAGGAAGACCTCCATTTTTTTAGTGACCAGTGTGTTGTATTACTGTATTGTCAAATTATTATTATTATTATTATATTATTATTATTATTATTATTATTATTATTATTATTATGTAATTGTTTTCAATTTTGGTGCCTAAAGCTGAGCACAAAGGAGAAGATGGAAGATGAAGCAGAGGAGGAGGAGGAAGAGCAGAGAGAGAGAGAGAGCGAGAGAGAGACGGAGAGAGAGGCAGAGCATCTTCATGTGTCCTCATAAAACCCTCTTGCGTCCTCTGTCCCCTCTCCTCAGCCCCCCCCCTCCCTATGTGCTTGCATAATGTCAGGAGTGAGCGAGTGAGCACTAGACATATAGAAAGCGAGGGATGATCTCACTGCGGGGCATGTTGCTGAAAATCGGCCAGGATTTCATCATCTCTCTGTCTCTCTCTCTCTCTCTCTCTCTCTGCAGAACCTCTCTGTGCCTCATGGGGGCAGCACAGACCTGCTTTATGGCCGAAAGCTGCGCTCTCCTCTCCTGCTTGGAGCAGACTGACACCATTTGAAAGAGCCAGACTGCCCCAGACAAAGAGAGAAGAGGAGGGGGATAATGCACTGCAGAGAGAAGAAGAGAGAGAGAAAGAGAGAGCGAGAGAGAGAGAGAGAGAGAGAGAGAGCAATGGGAAAGGTAAAGGAGGTGTGAGGAAGGAAAGCTTAAGGAGAGAGAGAGACATAGGGATAAAAGACAAGGAGAGAAAATATAGGAGAGTATATAGAAAGAAATGAAGAAAGAAAGAAAGAAAGAGAACGAGGAAGAGATAGAAATTAAAATATAAACAGAGCAACAGAGAGAAAGAATGAGAGAGAGAGAAACAGACAAATAGCAATAGAGAAGAATAGAGAAGAAAGTGAGAGTGAGAAAATGAGGGAAAGAGTGAGTGAGAGAGACAGAGAAAGAGAGAATTAAAGAGAAAGAAAGAAAGAAAGAAAGAGAGAAAGAAAGAAAGAAAGAAAGAAAGAAAGAAAGAAAGAAAGAAAGAAAAAGAAAGAAAGAAAAAGAAAGAAAGAAAGAACGAAAGAAAGAAAAAGAAAGAAAGAAAGAAAGAACGAGAAAGAATGGAAGTGTGAGAGAAAAACAATAAGGCGTGTGAAAGACAGTAAAAGAAAAAAGAAAGAAAGAAAGAAAGAAAGAAAGAAAGAAAGAAAGAAAGAAAGAAAAAGAAAGAAAGAAAGAAGGAAAGAAAGAAAGAGTAAAGGATAGAAAGAGGGAGAGGGTGAGAGAGCATCAGTGGCAGCTGATCTGTGAGTGATTTAGCTCCAGTAAAGAACACATCAATCCACAACAACAGCTGGCTCTCAACTCCTCTACTGCACAGTAATGGGGGTCCTGCAGTGTGTATGTGTGAGTGAGAGGGGAATGGGGTGCTGTGAATAATGCAGCTTTGTTTTAGGGCCGTTCTGTTCCCTCACTCTAAAGGTTTGGTTATGTAACCCAGTCTCTCTCTCTCTCTCTCTCTCTCTCTCTCTCTGCTGCAGTGTGGCTGCACAGGGCCTCAGCTGCACTCGCTCGTCATTCAGCTGCTAAAGAAACGCTGTGACACACTGACATTTCCACTGGTGTGTGTGTGTGTGTGTGTGTGGTCATGTATTTAGGTCGTTGTGGGGACTGAATGTTCCCAGATTGTGTAAAACATAAACATTGTGGGGACATTTAGTTGATCCCCATGAGAAACAGCCAGTGTTTGTGTGTGTGTTACGGTTTCTGATAGCCAGTAAGTACCAGTACTAGACTGGAAAAAGTTCTGCAAAACCAGTACATTAAAAGCCCACCAAACGCAATATCTGTAAATGGTTTCACCCAAACTGTATATAAAATTTTAAGCAAATAAAACTGTGTGGTGGCACCTCTGGAGACTGCCTGGATGATGCTATTTAACAGAGGATGGAGCAGCTAAAGCTAAACCCTTCCTGGATCGGGGCCTTGTCGTGGCGGAAGGGCTTGTGTGGTCTAGGGATCTTCAGAGCTGAAGTGTAACTTCAGTTAACCTAATCTGCATGCCCATATATTTAACATTAAATAAGTTCCTCTTTAATGAACTTTGTCTCCTTGTCACTCACTGCTATCATTATATGTCCATGACTACTTCTATCAAAAAGGTATGGAAAAATGTTGTTGCAGGGTGCTATAAGGCAAAATAGTCCCCAAGGACTACACTGTAATTCTTGTATTTGTTTCATTTACACCTGTAAATAAACAACAGAAAGTTTTGAAATTATGGAAAAGTTCAAAACAAAGAAAAGTTATGACAATTAAAATAAAGAAGAAATATTCAAAATGTTGCACATTTTAAAGTCACTATTCAAATTGAAGCAAATTTGTGAAATTGACAATGTTAAGGCCTTTGTGCAAAAAGGTCAGATTTATTTTTTCAGTTTTATTGCTTCCACTGAAACACTTCAGATGACTTTCCAGTGGATTTGGCCGACTCATCAGAGGCTTTTGCACAAACATGTGGAGTCCATGTCAGCTTGAGCACAAGCTGTCATTAAAGCGAAAGGATACACCAAACACTGAGAAACATTCATGTAAACATTTAAAGTCACTGCTTTTCACTCATATCATTATGCTGGTGATATCATTTTGTCATGCAAAAAATAGTCCAAAATAGTATTATTTTCACCCGAGGACTTTTGGACCCCACTGCATAAAAACTCAGGACACCTTTACATACACTGCTTGTTTTGGAAAGTAAATAAAATGGCTATATTAGTTTTGCAGACATCACACACCCAGGCTCCTGTCATCAAAATTTGTATCTGTTTCAGTGGAATTCGCCTTTGAGGATAGAATCGTCTTATGTGCAGCACCACACAAAAATGAAGATGTTTGGGTTCATCTGGGGACATGACTAGATCAGCGATCTGATCAGGTAACTTTAAAACATACGACATCAGTTAGGATCACCACATACAACATAGGCCCTGTTCACGCTTGGCATTAACTTGTATCTTGGGGGTTTCATCATAAGTGGACAGCACTAAGTATAGGTGTGAATGAGGTACAATCAGGGAAGGGGGAGTAGCTAAGCAGCGCGCTACTTTTTGTAGCTAACTACAAATTTTTGTAGCTAATAGCTGTAGCCGCTACAGTTTTATGAAATGTGGCTAATAGCTGTAGCACCTACAAATTTGTGTGTAGCTATAGCGATAATTTTCTCTACAGTTTAGTTATAGGCTTCAGGCAAAATCTGTACCACAGAACGCGGTCATTAACTGGGCTGGTGGTGACTGTGCAATCCTGACTGAGCCGCGGACACTCAAGCAACGAGCATGCGCTGATCAACCCTTACTAGTAGGCTTAGCTCAGGGGTCGCAACCGAAATGTTAAGAAGAGACATTTTGTCCTTTTGACAAAAATGAAACCACCTGGGGAGCCACACCATTTTATGTCCGTTTTGGCTCAGTATGTGCTGATGTGCTAGTATAGGCGAAAATATAAGAAAAACAAAAATGGATACACAAATGGTTACTTTGCTCTGCTTTAAACGTTAGGTCAGCTGTAGCCATTTTTCTTAGTCAGGAAACTCGTCTGCGAGTTTCTTGTAAATATCTCTCAGTGTTAGACTTTTTACAAGGCTGAAGTTGCTTCTCATTTACCAGCTTTTCGTTTGAATTGTCCCATTCCACCTTAAATTGTGCCTGAGGTGCCAGATTGTACTGCTGCGCCATTTAAGGTGAAACAGGAAGATTTGAACAAGAAGCAGAAGAATGAGAAGCGACTTCAGCTACGCAAATTGTTGTTGCAGATAAAATGTACGAGGAACCAGTGGAGTGCTTATAAATGCAAATAAGTTCATTGATCTTCAATTTGATGTTCGTCTTAAATCTTTCTCTTTGTCTTTTCGTTATCTTCATTGCTGTGTGCCCAGCAGTCTGCGCGTCAGTCTTCAGCGTTAAAGGTTGGTTATTAGCAGTTCTACATTAACTCCAGCGTTTAAGACCATTTATTGTGAAAACTGTGTTAGAACTCCACGGCAGAACTAGACCTTTAGGTAAAATAACCTAATCCTCCTTTGCTGTAAAACCATTATAACAGTTTTACAGCAAAGGAGGATTAGGTTATTTTACCTAAAGGTCTAGTTCTGCCGTGGAGCCGCAACAGCTCTGCAGCAGTGGAGAGATTATTCAGCTACGCAGGCCTGATTCTCACCCCAAACAGAGTGAGAATTTTGAGGCTAAAGTGTTACTGAAGTTTAATAAAGGACTCTGAATGTCATGTCTGTACATATCTTGCTGAAATGTTTAAATTGGAGAAAAATTGCTTGGTTTGTATTCAGTTATTTTTGCAGATTTTTGTTAAGAAAAACCTGGAATGATTGACTTTGCCTTTAGTCTGAATGTTTGTTGGGTATCATGCCTTTCGTTGTGTAAGTTTGATTGTTGGTTACACTTAAACTCTTTTTTTGGTGATCTTTTTATGTATTTGCAGCTTTTCAATTGTATGTTTCTTTCTGGCACATGATTAAGTACGGTGTCTTGTTCACACTTGTTGGGCTTGTTTGGTGTGTTAGGTGGAGATTCACAAACATTCTGACAATCACACTTTGAAAGTATCTAAAAAGTGGTGCACTACTTTTCAAAAAGTAGCTAAAAAGTAGCAACTACTTTTTCTGGAAAAGTAGCTACAAATTTTGGGAAAGTAGTTACGAAGTAGCTAGCTTCTAATTTATTAGTAGCTATCCTAACCCTGGGTACAATGCATCTTGGTGATACACTGTGATCCAATCACTCAAATCACATTCAGAGGTGATCAGAGATGCATACGACCACATAACGTCTACAGTGTGATAAAAGCAGCTGAGTAGCTTCATTTTTTGCCTCCTCTACCATTTGTTTACAAGTCACTTTAGCAGTTCATGTGGCCTAAATGTTTGTAACAGCCCTTTTTTTACAGCCCTTACAAGAACATGAACATTTTTGTCTGGCAACAAATGCAGCAAGAAACATAGTAAATGTGGTATAGATTTATCAGTCTACTCAGGCTTTAGCAGAGCTCAGTAACGCTGAGATTAATAACTGATCATCACATGGGTTTATCAGTCTACTCAGGCTTTAGCAGAGCTCAGTAACACTGAGATTAATGACTGATCATCATCATTTTTGCTACATCTTGTGCACTTATTCTAAAATAGTCTATAAACACACACTGATGGTGTTTCTTTTGAATATTATATGTTTTTTTTATTTAGTGGGTAAGTGTTCTAAAAGTATTCTCCCAAAAATGCAAGAAGTAGCTATATTCTGAGTACTGCCTTACAAAATGTAACTTAAAGTAAATACAGATACTGAGTATGTATTCTAAATACTGGTATTCTGTTACATCCCAACCCTGGTGGCATATTATTACAATTGAGACATTTTTGTCTCAGTTTGGCCAAAGCATATGGCATTCTGACCTGTGGTCTCTCCAAAGAGGCCAATAAAACAGCACAGCTTTATAGGCCCCTTCATGTCTTTATTAGAGGAAAGAGAAAGAAATGAAGGATTTGGTGGTGGTGGTGGCGGGGGGATAACGAGCGACTTCTCTTTTTCAGAGGCACACAAAGATCGACTTTGAGTGGTGGAAATTATCCCTCTTTCTTTCGTTCCTTCTTTCTTTCTCTGCTTCCCTCACATGCCAGGTTCGGAGCCCCCCCTCCCATCCAGTAAACATCCTTTTCTTTCCTGATGATGCCGTCATTCGGAAATCCCAAAAGTCATTAACAAATAATTAATTAACAGCCCCTTAGGGAGGGGCTTAGAGACCTCCTCTCTCTCAGTGCTGGCACGCATTAAGGGACGACAAAGCCTTGATGAAAGAGACGGAGCTACCAAAAGAGCAATTAGCATTCTAAAAGTGACGGTTTGTGCGATAATTTGCCAAAAATTACATTTGCACAAATTTGATCCTTACCTCTAATGGAGATGATCAGTCTGGCGCCTGACGTTTGTTGTGTGACATGCTGTTATGTATAAAATGCATAATCCTTCTGCAAAGCTGCTTCAGCCGTGTGATATTTTTTTCATTTTTATAGATATCAGAATGCCATACAGTTTCAGAAACCACACAAGCAAGTCTATTTGAGATGATTTAACTTGATATGCTTTCAGGTAAGTGTAGTGATATAGGCATGCGGTTTGCGCAGCGCTAATTCTTGGACATAAGCTTCCATTACTTGTTAGCGACATTAGCTTTGTGGCACAGTGTAAAAGTTAAAGAATATATATATATATACACAAATAGACAGACAGACAGACAGACAGACATAGATAGATAGGTAGATAGATAGATAGACAGACTGATAGATAAAGGGTCATTTCTGACTTTTGCACAGTGCATTGGCTGATTGACTACATGTGGGGGAAAGGAAAAATTATGGCAATTGGATTTTTCGCTGAAGTATTCCGTTAAGGCCTTGCTAAGCTCTTCTTGGGTAACTTTCACTGATGTGGAACTGCTTTAATGCTGGAACTTAATTCACACTTCATAAGAGAAAACTGTCCAGTTCCATCCAGCCTCGTCTGTTTTCTTTAACGATGTTCCTAGTTCGTTACTTTCTCATAATTACTGCAATTGTGACGGAGGTGGGAGTTAATCTTTAAGCGAGGTCCTGATTAGTCGCATTGTGTAAATGAGGCAGAAAAAAGCGGCAAAGGGCCATTAACGTTTACAAGAGACTTTAAAAGCCAGACGTCATAAACACACAGACGCACACACAGGCTTGGCTTTGGGGTCAGCGGGGTTCACCCTTGACCTCAGGAAACTCACATATGTTGATGAAGTCATTAACCACCCAAACACACACAGTAGTTCTCCAGCTCTGTTCACCTCTTTCTCACTTTGAAGAGAGTCTTTGTTTTAAGAGCCACTGAAGGACCGAGTCCTGCGAACAGCGACAGCTGTGTGTGTGTGTGATGACTTTGTCTCACTTTGATGACCTCGTCTGAAGGTTTGTGTGCCCTTGCCTCTGCTGCCTTGCCTTCAGACTGCCAGCACCAGTGACATCATCACATGGCAGGATTACAGCGTTTGGACAGCTGTCGTTCCTCAATCCGTTTTGCCTTTTTTCTCTTCTTCTTTTCTCTTCATTTCACACTTTACTCAGACAAAATGATCTAGGTTTCATCATGCTGGCTGAGGAATGGAAGATGCCATGTGGTCAAATTCTTATGAATCAAGCCTGATTCTTTAAGAAAGTGATACAGCTCATCATGAAATTTCACCACAATTCAATTTACTTTGGTACAATTCAGAGCACATTTTAACAAAGACACAAATGTTACTAGAGAAATATTTTTACGCAGTAACAGAATACAAACAATAAAAACCCTACACATTTGATGATTTCTATTGATATGATTTGTTACTGAAAAAATATTTTAGCTAAAAAACCCTCAGTATTTTAAAATATTAAATGTTTCGGTAATATTATATTCACTATTCTATTCTATTCTGTTTCCTATTCCTATTTTGTTCTATTCTATTCTCTTCTCTTCTATTCTATTCTATTCTATTCTATTCTATTCTATTCTATTCTATTCTATTCTGTCTTGCTATATTCTATTACGTCTTGTTCTGTTCTGTCCCGTTCTATTTTGTTCTATTCTATTCTATTCTATTCTGTTTTGTTCTATTCTATTATGTGTTGTTCTGTTCTATTTTGTTCTATTCTGTTCTCAAAAAATAGGGAGAGAAAAAGTTAGAGAGACAAAATAAGAGAGAGAGAAAGCATTTGAGAGTAAGAGACAGAGAGACAGAGTGAAAGAGTGAGAGAAAGAAAGAAAAGAAAGAAGTCATGGGAGAAAGAGAAAGTGATTGACAGAGGGAGTAAAAAAAGAAAAAATGACTGAATGAATAAAGGAAGGAATTCTATTCTATTCTATTCTGTATGATGCTTGACTTTTGTACATTAACTCCTTAAAAGGCCAGGGCCCACCAGCAGGCTTCAAGTTTTACTATACACTTCTTTCTATAATCTAAGAATAGCTCAACCAGTTTGCATTGAAGACCCTGTAGTTACTGAATAGTAACTCTTAGTATGAAGTAACTTATTTTAGTGTGTAGGATTTTAAGAGGTTAAAGAACTGACCTAATACAGAAACATAGAAAGAAGTCGGTATTTCACTGAATATTGTTATAATTGATTTAAAAAAAGCAAAGACAGTTTCTTAAATTTCCCCATTTATCATTACTTGGCCAGTAACAACAAAGTCTTCTGTGGATTACATTACACACCAGCAGACAGCAAGATAATGACACCACACACTCATATGCATACAAATGTGTGTCCCTGGACAACAGTGTGATCACAGCAAGGATTAACCAGGTGCCATTACTTTTAAAATTAGCACTAATGAATGAATCCAATATGCACCTCCAGCACGATAGATGTGTGTGTAAGTGTTATGGCAGTGTGCCTCAAGCTACTGATATAAGACAAAGAGGAGGAGGACAGAAAAGGGAGAGAAAGAAAGAAAGAAAGAAAGAAAGAAAGAAAGAAAGAAAGACAGATAAACATTACAAGCAAAAACGGGAAATAATTGCTCAGAGCAGAACTGGTTGTACTGGGCGTAATTGCCTTTGTTTTCTTTTTTATATTTCATGCTTTCAGCCTGCTTTTGTTCTGCCCCGTTGTCAAGCATCATTGGGGTCTTTAATTTTTGCCTTCCCTACGTTCTGCTCATTTACATAATACCGCCCACTTATGTAGTTGTCATGGTTCCCAGGATGATTGAGGTTGCTGCTTGGCAGTGCTCCGATTTACATTTGGTGCAAGCAGGCATTAACATAAGTCTGATAAGAGACGGCGAGACAGAGCCATCCCTCATTTTTATCACAGACTGGAGTTATTATGTAATTATTTACTGCCACTGCTTCACCTTGGTTGGCCTACAAGACTGCTGTGTAGAGTGCAGATGTAGTGGACACCTTAATATCTGACGGATATATCTTTTAATTATTTATTCATTTTTCACTGTAAGACATTGGGAGATGAACTGTATGATTTACATCACTGAACTCAAAATCCATTTTACACATATAATTATATATTTTCTGCTTTTAGCTTTATGTATCAAACTTTGCAATTTTGTTGTATTTTTACAGTAGAAACATTTTTGTTCTAAAATTTTATTCTGTTCTGTTCTATTCTGTTCTATGTTGTTCTAGTCTGTCCTATTCTCTTTTGTTCTATTCATGTTTTCTCTATTCTATTCTATTCTATTCTATTCTATTCTATTCTATTCTATTCTCATTTGTTCTATTTGTTCTAATCTGTCCTATTCTATTCTCATTTGTTCTATTCCATTCTATTCTATTCTGTCTTATTCTATTCTCATTTGTTCTATTCCATTCTATTCTATTCTGTCTTATTCTATTCTCATTTGTTCTATTCTATTCTATTCTATTCTATTCTCATTTGTTCTATTTTTTGTTTTGTTCTAGTCTGTCCTATTCTATTCTCATTTGTTCTATTCTATTCTATTCTGTCCTATTCTATTATATTCTAGTCTATTCTAGTCTGTCCTATATTCTTTTGTTCTATTTATTTTTTCTCTATTCTATTCTATTTTATTTTATTCTATTCTATTCTGTCCTATTCTATTCTCATTTGTTCTATTCTATTTTATTCTATTCTAGGCTGTTCTATTCTATTCTATTCTGTTCTATTCTATTCTCATTTGTTCTAGTTTGTTCTATTCTATTCTACTCTATTCTATTCTAGTCTGTCCTATATTCTGTTGTTCTATTTATTTTTTCTCTATTCTATTCTGTCCTATTCTATTCCCATTTGTTCTATTCTATTCTATTCTATTCTCATTTGTTCTATTCTATTCTATTCTAGTCAGTTCTATTCTATTCTATTCTATTCTAGTCTGTCCTATTCTCTTTTGTTCTATTCATGTTTTTCTATTCTATTCTCATTTGATGTATCCTATTCTATTTTCATTTGTTCTATTCTCATTTCTTCTATTCTATTTTAGTCTATTATATTCTGTCCTCATTTGTTCTGTTTTATTCTGTTCTATTTTATTCTGTTCTTTTCTATTCTTTTCTCATTTGCTGTATTCTATTCTATTCATTCTATTCTATTCTATTCTATTCTCTTTTACTCTATTCTCCTTTGTTCTATTCTATTCTGTATGTTATGTTTTACTTTAATACCTTATTAAACTGACATGACTTAGTATTGAAGTTAGAAAGACTACAAACACACACACACACACACACACACGCACACACACAAACACACACACACACACACACACACACACACACACACACACACACACACACACACACACACACACTCATACTTTGATGTGTCACGTGCTGAACTGTAGCTGGAGCTTTATACACTCACTTAGCTCTTATTCATTCCCTCATTATCCTAACACACACCCTCCACACACATAAACACACATCACACACACGCGCACTCAGATCAGATGCCAGCACCACAACTCTTCACCGGAAACCAAACCACATTAATGAAAGGTACAGCTTTGCATACTGTCACCATATGTGTGTGTGCCTCTACTGTGTGTGTGTTTGTGTGTGTGAGGCCTCTGTTGAGAGTGAGGTTAACATCATTCTGTGTGTGTGTGTGTGAGTGTTTGATGAGGGTGAGTGGCGTGCGGGCAGTGTGTGTAGAGGGACCACTGTTAGAGGCTGTGGTTACATTCAGTTTATGCTGTCAGTGTTGTATACTGAGGACAAAGGAGTGGAGGATTTATAAACTGGAGAAGATGGAGATTTTTGTAGATGGGGTAATCCAGATGCTCGAAACAAACACACACACACCCATGTGTTTACACAGGGGAATTGTATGTGTATGTACGGTGCCAGTCAAAAGTTTGGACATGAATTTAAGGAGAAAATGACTTAATACTAGTGAAATTATCTGTCCATGCAGCAAGATAATTTAACTTGAGAAGTATTCTTAAAATAAGTTGGTTCCAGTCTAGAAATAAATAGGCTCTAATTAGTGTTCAGAGGTTTGAAATGAGTAAAATATACTGGTTTTCAGATCACATTTATTGAGTTCAGACTTGCTATAGCACAGTAATAAGTGAAATACAGTGAATGTGAGCAAATAAATTTTAAACACATTAAAAATTAAAGGCCAAAGAACAAGAAAATAAATCAGTAATTGAAGAGGAGTGGTGTATGATTATGCTGATACTTGAAACAAGTTGGCTGATGTTGAACTAGGTTGGCCTAAACCCATGTTTAACTTAAAATGAGTCCTTAATCTCAGAGCAGACATCTCAAAACAGGAAACTGATTTTACTGAAATCACAACCAGGACTGGAAGTGAAATTTACCTTAACATGTACTGACAACTGAACAGAGAGACAGAGACTGAAAGAGAGAGAGATGAACTGAAAATATACTGTTTGAACATCAGAGAGAAGAACATTTCAGAAAGAAATAAAACTATAGCCGATAACAGAGAATGAAAAAAACTTCGCAGAGGAAGCTGAAGAAAAACTAGATGTCTTAGCTGGCCAAGTCAGGCACAGGTGCACAACAACAAATGACTAAAGGAGAACAGAACGATAGGAACACTGCCACTGGATAAAAATGCATTTTTAATAATTTAAATGGATTATGATACAATTATGTTCCTTGACTAAATGTACTCAGATGTACCCTTGAGGGTACCACCCCAGTGGCCTCTAGAAGGAAGTGACAAAATCTGCCTCTCGAGTGTGCTTGCCACTATGCAAAAGAGATACAGCAAGTAAATTTTTCTTATGAATGTTACATTTTAATATGTTTTCTACTTTTGCCAAAGTAAAATACAGCCAGTGCATTAATGTGTATGTTGTGGAAGGATGCATTTTCTGTATAGGCTTTATAGAGGCTATATAGAGGCTATATGGAGAGTGACAATCAAATATGTCACAGTCTCTATGTGCAACCACTGTGTGAATTGACTCCAAAGGCCTGGAGGTGACTCTCCATTCCCAAATGCCTGAAATTGGGATTAACTCCCATCCCTAATTGCCTTCAAGATCAAGAAAAGTACAACCAATCATGTGTGTCCAAACTTTCGACTGGTACTCCTTGTGTGTGTATCTGTGTATATTTGTTTCTTTCAGTTTCCCTCCACCGTATTTCATCTCTCCTGCGGCAGTTTGGTGGTTTGGCCTGATGGCACTGAAGGAGATGGAGTGCTGAAGTCACTGGAGAGCAGTTGCATTGTGGGAGTTCTATAAGTCACCCTGCTTTATCTAGCAGCTGTTTCTTATAGATTTGGCGCAGCTCCCGAATCCCCCCCCACACCCCAGCTCGAAACTGATCTGCCACCCTGGGCCCTCTGCCAAGACCCCCCAATACCTTAACACACACACACACACAGACACAGCCACAATGCACAACCCACATCACATTCCATGAGGCGAATGTTTAGCTTTAATCCCATAATAAGACTCTCAGCTGTCCAAGAAAAGAAAGAGGACTTTCCTCTGCCAGATTCTTCTCTTCTCCCCCTTTTTCCTCCATTTTCTCTTTTTCTTCTTTCTGCTTCTCTCTTCTCTTTGTTCTCATCTCCCTCTTTTCTCTTTGTGTCGATTATATAGGATGAGGGCACTTTACCCTATCCATTTGGCCATTGTGTTGCTGAGTAACCCCCCTTCTCTCTCTCTCTTACTCTCTCTCTCTCTGTCTCTCTCCTTACTTAGCTAACATCACTTCCAGTTGTCTAAGACCACACACACAGAGGTGGATGCGACCATAAGCGCTCCTTATGCTCTGGTTTTCATCTGTCGAGAAAACATTATATTTTGGAAGTCCTTTCCTTTTTCACTGAGCCAAACTGTGCCGGAGACGGAAAGCTGTAAGAACAGCAGGGAAGCTCAGTAAGCACACACAAAGCCTGTCTACTGATCTGATATCCACTGTCTGCTTCTCAGTCAGTGTGTCAGGTGTGTGTATGTGTGTGAGAGAGAGCGAGAGAGAGAATAAACTTGTTACAATCCCGATTCCAAAAAAGTAAATAAAAACCGAATGCGCAAATCATTTAACCCTATGTTTAATTGAAAATTGTACAAATACAAGATATCAAATGTTGAAACTAAGGAAATTTTATTGCTTTTTAAAAAATATATTCCCATTCTGAATTTGATGCCAGCAAAAAAGTTGTGACATGGGGCATTAAGCATTTGGAAGCTGATTAGACCAACTGCTATAGTTTTGAAAGTGAAATGTTTTCCCATTCTTGCTTGATATAGGATTTTAGCTCCTCAACAGTTCCGGATCTCCTTTGTCATAATTTTCATTTCATAATGTCCCAAATGTTTTCAGTGGGTGACAGGTCTGGACTGCAGACAGGTCAGTTTAGCCCCCGGACTCTTTTACTATGGAGACATGCTGTTGTAATACCTGCAGAATGTGGTTTGACATGGTCTGGCTGAAATAAGCAAGTCTTTGCCTGAAAAAGACGTCATCTGGATGGCAGCATATGTTGCTCCAAAACCTGTATCATTCAGCATTAATAGTGCCTTCACAGATGTGCAAGTCACCCATGCCATGTGCACTAATGCACCCCCCACTCCATCACAGATGCTGGCTTTGTGCCCTGATGACAAGCAGGCTAGACTCCTTTTCAAGTCAGTTTCAACTTCAGGCTACCACGTTGAGACTGTTTCTTCAGAATACCCTGTCTTCTATTTGGGTCTTGAGACTTCTTACTATCTTGCATATGATTCCTCTGATTGCATCTGTTGGTTTTATTGCTGGTCATCCTCTTCCCCTTCTACCTTCAACTGTTTGAAGCATAATTGTCTTTTCCAGTGAATTGATTCTTCTCAGAATACGTCCAAAACAAGAGAGCTAGGCTTGATTTGGTCCAGCAAGTCCAACACCAATGGCATCAATATGTTTCCTGTCCTGCTTTTTTATTGTCCAGCTTTCACATCCCTCAAGAACCACAGAAAAGACCATAGTCAGGACAATTCTGATCATCCAACCAATAATAACAATCCAGCCTATTATATATATATATAATTATACACTCCATAATATCTCTTGTATGATGAAATTTCAAATCTTGCTGTCACAGATAGACACTATGTATGCTATTCACTTACAACTGCAGTGTACACAGTGATGCTAATGGCTGTGCTGCTTTGTGAATAGTGTAGTGAGAACTGGACCAGTGTGGTAATTGGAGTGTATGTGTGGGTCATTAGGCTACAGTGAAAAGGCTGATGTGAGACACAGAGACTGATGGGGTGTATTACGATGCATGAAGATATGACTCAATCAGCAGCCAGATCGCATCTCGACGATTATTCATGACACAGCTGGTCCGGAAAAGATAACACGCTCACCACACATGCACAATGATTTTGATAAATGCATCTGTAAATGCACATATACTGGCAAACATGTAAAGATAAATATATATAAATGTATTAGGCTTGTGCTTTTTATCCCTAAAAACAGATTTGAAAGAATTTCATAGTTTGCATCTTTTGCTAGGTATTCATGTTTGGATATGTGTATATTGGTAGCTGGGGAAAAGGCCAGAAAAGGTGGGGGGTGGGAGTGGGGGTGAGGGTTGGTCTACCGGTTTTAAAAGGATACAAACACCAGATGGAGGTAGTCTAGCTACTGTCCCTTCACTGTCTATAACCTAGATTCTACTGTGCTAATCCACAGGCCCCCCACTCATGCATGCACGCGCATTCATCCACACTATGAAGGAATCTGATGATGTGGTGATTTCAATTCAGTTGAATTGAAATGTATTTTAGAGCATCTACAACAGATTATTACAAACAGGTTTTTACAAAGCGGCTTTGGAGATCCAAGATAGAGTAGAAAGAGCAGCATGAAGCACAATTAAGTAAGGTTTTTCCAATCATGTTTTCTCTACAGTTGTCAATATTTCATATCTTTATTAATATCAACACAGAGCGATGACTTATTGATGTTTCTTTGAAATATATTGATGTTGGCAGACTCCGAAATTGAAGCAGCACAAGAGATTAAAGTTTAAAGAACTGAGTCAGACTTTTCAGGCCTAGTTCTTGGCTGGATGATGGCAATTTACAACCATAATTGCCACATAATTGAAGACAAGGGTTAATTGATGTGTAAAGAAAAGCGCTGTTATTGTTTTGTAATCAATAGAAGTAAATTAAGGAAAGTGACGGGCTGTAATTAGCAAGGCCTAAAACCAGGTCATTGCTTTGACAGATTCTTGCAGGACTAGACTCGTTCTGAAGTGGGGGCAGGGCTTCTTGGCTTGCCTTGTTTGACCTGGATGGGGAAGGGGTAGGGGAGCTTTCCGTAAATTAGTTAATTAGAAATCCCTAATTACACAAAGCTAATCCCTGTCTGTAACGGCCCAGTGCTTAGCCATTTGCCCAAATGCTGGGGTGAGAGAGAGAGAGAGAGAGAGAGAGAGAGAGATTTAAAAGCTAAGTCAACACTGATGCGGATCTCTAGTGTTAGCGTTCAACTCTGGATTAGCAATATTGCAACCCTGATAAGCATCTGTGTTGAATTTTGCATTCTCGTCATATGTTGAGATAATATAGTCAGCATATAGCGTTTAGCATTAGCCTAAGACTTTAATGAAAAGCAATTGCCGGATTAGTATCATGCCAAAGGTGTCGTACTGATATGTTGCATTAGTATTTAGGACATGCGCAGCTAGCATGGAGACAGCTGGAAGCTGCGGTTTCCCTGAGAGAAATGCAAATGTATCATGATATTTAGCTTTAGGTTTTTACAACAAATTATATGACATTGTTATCAGTAATCGGCCAATTATGTTGCAAAACCACCAAACCTTGATCTATAGCTATGGGGGCCTCAATAAAATAAGCTAATGAATCCGTGTATAAATGATTAGCACTGAACCGTGTGATCAGTCACTCCGACATCTACGACTATTTGATGGAACTACTTGACATTTTATGCTAATGTCAGCATTATTTGCTGTGTTTGCTAGAGCAAGATACATAGCATGTTAAGTACAGCTGTCTTGAATGTTAAATGCAGCTGTCTTAAAGGCTATTTGCAACGTAGAATAACAGAGCTGGGGAGTCAGCCACATGGCCAGTTGAACCAGAATGAACACCAATGTCCACCAAGGATATAAAGTCTTTTTTCTTAGTGGATCTATTTTATTACATAGTTAGATTGAAAGCTATTGGTTGCTGTTGGAACAAATCCTTGTCTCTCCATTGTTGTTGTTTTTATTTCAAGTTTATTATTTTTTTTTACAGATTTTGAAAATGTCAACGCAAATACAGCAGACTAAACTGGAGAGTGCTCACAGGAGACCTGTAAATAAAACAACAAGCAGCAAACTAACATAAGCAACAGCAAAGTGGAAAGATCAAGTTCACCTCTGGAGTCTCCACTGTAACAAAAACAGGGTCAGCACCACTGATTAGTTGAAACTAGTTGGAACTCCTCCTCTCACTGGATGTTGGTAATGAAAATTGCCACTTTTACAGCTGTAACAAAAAGCGCTGAGTGACTTCACAAAAATAATGTGATTAAATCATGACTCATTTTTTCAATCATTTGACCGCCTTAGTTTATTAATGTTTCTCTTATTCATTGTAACAAGTTCAACACTATGAATGCACATGACTAAAACGGGTTGTATTCCAATTATAACAACTCTCCATCACCTGTTGACAGCTCAAGTCCACTGACCATATTAGAGTATAAGTGGGATGGACAGAGGGGGACAGGTGGGCACTGAACAGCAGGGGAGCAGGGTCAAAGGGTCTGTCAATTACAACTTGCAAGGTCAATGGTCAAAGCCCTGTCCAGTTGGAGGTTTCGGTCATTTACACTCCATTTTGGTCATACCGTGTCTAATCAGGCCTACACAGTTTCTCTCTTACCCAAAACTTAGTCAGCAAAGACATGTTTAGTGTCTTAAGTTTGGTTCTGGACTACAAAGCTAATGTAGCTAACAAGTGATAGAAGCTTATACCTCCAAGACATGGGCTCTGAGGCTAATGCTACTAACAAACACTAGAAGTCTATAGTCACCCAAATCCTTTCCATAAGAACATGTTTAAAACTTCACTCAACAGATCGTCATTAAAGTTGTGAAGATTTGTATTGTGGTTTTTGACCATATATGACTTTGGACACTGTATGGAACTATAACATGAACTATGTGGACACTAGATCACATTAGCAATTTTTGTTGCTTTTATTAGTGACTATTAATCTTGAATTTTCACACAATGTGACACAACAAACATGGTGAACCTAATCTAGCATCCATATGTCTGCATGACATCCATACACACGACAGTTAGTATGAGTAGGAATTGCAGTTGGATTGGAATTCAGCACAACATCCTGTTGTCTAAAATGGCTACCTGCTGTATTCAGCTACAGAAATTATGTTCAATTTTATAGCTTACAGTAAGTCATACTGTCTCCTAAACCACTTTGACACCTCTTTGCGATCTTGATGAAGAACTGGATGCAGTTTGAGCAGGACGTTTTGGGAAAGATTTGGGTGACTGTTGACTTCTAGTGTTTGTTAGCAACATTAGCCTAAAAGCTCCAGAACAAAACTAAAGAAACTAACTTCAGACAACAAGCATGCCTTGGCTGATCGACTACATCCTGCATATGTGAAAAAATTGAGTACATTTGATTTATCACCAAACTGTTTCTTTAACTGGTCATTTTGTCTTTGCCTCCATATTATCTCTTTGTCTCCTCACTGCTGGAATGCATGCATGTGCATGTGTGGTAAAATAAATCAAAGGGCATGGTAGCATGTTTGCAAAATGTCTATGTTTATTTAAGAGTGCACTCTTGATATTTGTGCTTTATGAGTTTGAGTGCTTTGCTTGGAGAGTGCTCAGAGAAACGCAGGCCAGCGGAATCTCCCCTTCTATAGCAGAGGTGGAAGTTTATAAACCAGCACCTAATCCGTTTAATCAGCCTGTGAGTAAGTGTGTGTGTGTGTGTGTGTGTAAGAGAGAGAGAGAGAGAGAGAGAGAGAGAGAGAGAAAGAGATGTGCGATGGGGAAACCCATGTTAGATAAATCAGAAAGGCAGAAGAAAGGCAGTTAGGCCCCTGGAGCAGTGCTATTAGGCTGTCTTCAAAGACTCCTGCTAATCAGTGGCTAGGACCAGATAACACAGGCGGCTCACAGAGAGCTCTTTTTCTGTAATCCAACACCTACTCGCACAACCCTGTGGACCTGAGAGTGGGACAGGAAACGCACACACAGTTTGTTTTAATACAGTGTGAGGACAGGGGCTCATGCATGATGTCGCAATTGCGCAAAAACCTTGCATCTCCACTTTTGTTGTGTTTTACTTTTTTTTTTTATTTACACATTGCGCTGTTACTATTGGGTTTTATGAATTTAGATCAGTGTTGGTATATGTCCCCTCTACAAGCACAGCACACCAGATCTATCCACACTATCCACACCAGTTTTGCTCCACGTCAGTAACTGTGGCCTAATTGTTATCACATCTGTTGTGCTGTATTATTCAAATGTGGTTACGTAATTGTGAAGGCCTGTTTAATAACATAGTGAATTGTGCAATTTAATGACTTTTACATTCAATCTGTATTTTGTATTGATATTTTTGATATCTACATTTCCAACTTGTGCCAACGACTGTATTCACAACAAATTTATATTAAATTGAAATCATAATAATTTATTATCTTTTCTACTTACAACCTGTAATGTAGTATTATGAATTCTGGTTTAGAATCTGCACTTTCAACATAATTTCTCTCCATCCATCCATCATCTAAACCGCTTATCCTTCTGGGTCACGGTGGGGTGCTGGAGCCTATCCCAGCTGTCATTGGGCGGAAGGCAGGATACACCCTGGACAGGTCGCCAGTCTATCGCAGGGCAGACAGACAGACATACACATTCACACCTAGGGGCAATTTAGCATGTCCAATCAGCCTGACTGCATGTTTTTTTGGACTGTGGGAGGAAACCGGAGTACCCGGAGGAAACCCACGCAGACACGGGGGGAACAGGCAAACTCCACACAGAAATGACCCTGGTCACCCGGCCGGGAATTGAACCCAGGCCATTCTTGCTGTGAGGCGACAGCGCTACCCACTGCGCCACCGTGCCGCCCCCATAATTTCTCTGCTTGTTCCAATTGTCTATGAATCAGAAATACTAAACGAGAATATTTCAACATGCTTTTGTTATCTCAGACTTCTGAGACTAGTCTTCTCAGATCTAAATAAACACAAAACAGTGCCAAAAAGGAGATACACTGTTTTGTTCTGACAGCAATGATCTTAAAAATTGATTTATTGTCTTGATACACCCTCTTTTTTCTTAGCACTGGGCTCCAAGCTTAACCTGTGAACGCAAATACACAAATCTTTGCAACCGCCCTGCTCACTCTTTTCAGGCTACCTACAAACACACACATGATGTTTGTATACATATTAAGCCCCTTTAAGCCCAGTCCAGACTTTACTTCTTTTCTTTGTTTTATTTCATCACTTTTAATCAATCACTTGCTAGGTATTGCTAGATTATTGATGTCAAAAGACATAGTAGTCTTTCATTTTCTTGTATATCAATAAAAATGGAAAAATCCATACAAATAATATGTTTACTCAGATTTAAGTGGGCTTATTGAGGGTTTATCCTGTATATAGATATACAGTGTTGATGTATATATTTCATCTTTCTCATATGTGCACGTCTACTGGCAAAAGAAAAGCTTCAGTCATTTTCTGCATGTTTTTTACTTAGAACAAACAAAGCAAAGCAAATGTTTGAAGGAAACAATAGAAAAAATAGATTAATTTTGAATTTATAATTATTATCTCTGGGACTTGGCTGTATCTGGCTATAAGGACAGTATCAAAGGGCTCCAAATCTCCATTCATGAGATTTAATGTGGAAATCACATTGTTTTGATACAGTGGTCTACTGAGGGGCACAACCGCGAGTATCACAGGCCTACCCAATCAAATGTGCTATCTGTTGTTAATTCAAGCCTTCAACTCATTATCACCACCCATCCTGTTCGTAACTAGCATAAGACACCAAGGTCTTTAGAAGTTTTTGGAAGGCTTTATGAGATTCAGAGTGGAAAAAGCGATGAGACTACCCAATCAGCTGTTACTAGTGCTCAGCTGACCTAAGAGCAGCTGTGCTTTGGCCATGGACTTAATAGCCTGCTATATCTTTGTATGCGACTAACAAACGGTATGACATCACAATGATGTAAATGTGATAGTTTATAAGGGTAATTTAAGAAATTCTGCTTCTAAAATGCAAACCTGATGATTTGTTTTTTATTTGGACCACTCATAATGTTGCTAACTTACTAAAACGGCATGCTTTAGCTTAGCTTGAGTAGCTGCTCAGTTTATACGACAAACTCCGTAGTTATCTTATGTTAGCTGTTAGATGAAAAATTAAAGTCGTACTATGTTGGCATAATGGCATAATATCATATCAATATAATTAAGAAATCTATGTCCTTTGGCGGTATTAGGCCTCATTAACTATATGAGTAGCTTACCTACTCAGAGGAAGCTTTTGTAATGTATTATGTATGTTGTAATGCAATTTATTATAAGTTTCAACTGAAGAAGTATGTAAGTAAAGTGTTAAATGATTAATTGAATAAAATCCAGGGTAACTGGAATCAAATTAGTTTATGGGACAGTAATAGCAGCTCATGGAAGAAGGGGATGGGAAAGGAACAAATGAATGGAAAAGGTGCATAGGAATTATGGATGGGTAAAAAGGAGCAATGATTACATTAAAAAAATGGAGAAACTGACAGTTGGTGTAATACTCACATTCGGCACTTAGTTTATTCGCTATGAGACGTAGGCCACTTTCTGCCAAATGGACCTCGGTAAAATTTTGATCCTAGTTATGGCCCTGCTCTAGAACCTCAAGCAATGAAGTTAAACCAAAAGAGGGATTTTAGTACATTTTGCAGTATTTTGGCTTTTCGGTTTACAAAAACACACACACACACACACACACACACACACACACACACACACACACACACAGACACACACACACACACACACACACACACATACACACAGTGTCTATTTGTGTTTGGAGGTCACATGCTTTGGAATGTGTTGCCAAACAGGATAGTACACATACTAACCCTTAGTGAGTGACCATTTACCAACCTTATCACACACACACACACACACACACACACACACACACACACTGTGTGTTTGTATTTGGAGGTCACATGCTTTAGTATGTGTTGTCACACAGGATAGCACACACACTAACCCTTAGCGAGTGACCATTTACCAACCTTATCACACACACACACACACACGCACACACACATGAACACACACTGAGGCTTACATGTCAAGGTCACCTCATCTCCTTTGATCCTCCTCTCAGGCTTTGTTGTAGTGTGGCGAGCGTGTAGAAGAGAGAGCGAGAGAAAAGAGAAGAAAAAGTGTCTCTGGGTGCAAACCTGCCTTTGTTTCGGGATGCTTCTGATTTGGACGGTTAAGGTCAGAGGTCGCTCTGTGTCGGAATCATCTCCCAACCCCTCCTGTGTCCCACGTCACATCGATTCAGCAAGCACATGGACACGCCTGTCGCTATGAGCTTCTAAAGCTGTCACTTTCACACACACACACACACACATACACACACACACACACACACACACACATACATTATATGGTCCACATACAAGCCCATTTCCAAAAAAGGTTGGGACGCTGTGCAAAATGTAAATTAAAAAAAATGCAATGATGTGCAAATCATTTAAACCCTATATTTCATTGAAAATAGTACAAAAACAGCATATCAAATGTTGAAACTGAGAAATTTTATTTATTTTATTTATTTAGATGCCAATTTTGATTTTGATGCCAATAACACGTTCCAAAAAAGTTGGGACGGGGACAACAAAAGGCTGGTAAAGTTGTGTAATGCTAAAAAAACACCTGGTGGTTAATTGGCAACCAGTCAATAACATGAGTGGGTATAAAAAGAGCATCCCAGAGAGTCTGAGTCTTACAGAAGTAAAGATGCGGAGGGGTTCACCTGTGAAAGGCTGCCCGATCAAGTAGTGCAACAATCCAAGAATAACGTTTCTCAACGTAAAATAGCAAAGAACATGGGGATTTCATCATCTACGGTACATAATAACACTAAAAGATTCAGAGAATCTGGAGAAATCTCTGTATGCAAGGGACAAGGCCAAAAACCGATATTGGCTAACCATGATCTTTGGGCCCTCAAGCAGCACTGCATTAAAAACAAACATAATACTCTGGTGAAAATCATGGCATGGGCTCAGAAACACTTCTGAAAACCACTGTCTGTGAAAACGGTTTGTCTCTGCATCCACAAATGCCATTTAAAACTCTAAAACTCAAAGAAGAAACCATATATAAACAGAAGCCAGAAACGCTGCCACTTCTCTGGGCCTGAGCTCATTTAAAATGGACTGAGGGGAAGTGGAAAAGTGTCCTGTGGTCCGACGAATCAACATTTGAATTTTCTTTTGAAAATCATAGACGCAGTGTCCTCCGGGCTACAGACCACTCAGCTTGTTATCAGTGCACAGTTCTAAAGCTAGTATTCATGATGGTATGGGGCATTAGTGCACATGGCATGGGTGACCTGCACATCACCATTAATGCTGAATGATATATACATGTTTTGGCAACATATGCTGCCATCCAGATGACGTCTTTTTCAGGGAAGGCCTTGATTACTTCAGCAAGACAATGTCAAAACACATTCTGCATGTATTACAACAACATTGCTCCATATTAAAAGAGTCCAGGTGCTAAACTGGCCTGCCTGCAGTCCAGATCTGTCAGCACTGAAAACATTTGGTGCATTATAAAATGTAAAATATGACAAAGGAACTGTTGAGCAGCTGAAATCCTGTATCAAACAAGAATAGGAAAACATTTCACTTTCAAAACTACAGCAGTGTCTCCTCAGTTCCCAAATGCTCACAGAGTGATGTTAAAAGAAGAGGTGATGAAACACAGTGGTAAACATGCCCCCGTCCCAACGTTTTTGGAATGTGTTGTTGCCATCAAATTCAAATTTATTTTTTAAAAAACAATAAAATTTCTCAGTTTTAATATTTAATATGTTGTCTTTGTAGTATTTTCCTTTTAAAATATGGTTTACATGATTTGCACATCTTTGCATTCTATTTTTATTTACATTCTGCAGATCATCCCAACTTTTTTGAAAACAGGGTTGTATGTGGACACCTGACCATCACATCAATATGAGCTCGATAAGTTCCTCCACTCTGAACTCATCAAACTGTATCTTCCCCAAACTATTGCCACAATGTAGAAAGCATATCATTTTCAGTGGTGGACAGTAACAAAGTAAATGTAATTCGTTACTGTACGTTACTGTATCTTTACTTTACTGACGTATTTCCATTTTGGGCGACTTTTTACTTTCACTCCACTACATTTGAATTTCAAATATCTTACTTTTTACTCCACTACATTATGCGAAATACGTCATTCCTTTCGGCTTATGTGTGCATAAAAATGTAACGTTAAAACAAAAGAAGAGCGAAGCAAGCACACCAATCAGGGCACAGTGCACACTTTGTTTTGAGCTTGTTTTGACCTGTTGGACATACCGACCCAGTGCAAGCATACAGTTCAACGTCAGTGCAGCAGCTTGACATTTTGGGAATGTCTATTCCTACATAAATGATGAACTAACCTAACTTTGTGCAAATAGACCACAATATAGAAACATGTACACATATGCAGTCGTGACTGTCTTTTTTCTGAATTTGTACAAACACTATTTCATTATATAGTAAATTTGTTTTGGCTTGTTTATGTTTATGAACAGAGACCTACAGATGTAATATAGTAAAGGAAAACTCATTTGTGAACCTGTGTTTAAAGCAAGTTTTTATTAAACTTAAACTTGTAACTAAGTTGCAAATAAATCTTAAACTGAAACTTTGCTTGTTCGCAAAAAGTTTTTTCATAGCCACCTCATTCTACCTAAATTGTTTGCCTTCAGTGTTTTGTGCTTATGATAATTTTAATAGACATCAGTGCCAGACTAATGAATGACATTCTATTAAAAGAAAGGTGTATTGAGAGTGACACTTGAGTATTTTCACCTAAAATTAGTTGATTAAGCATGAGTCTTGTTACAAAAACGGTAATAGGACATTAAAGCCAATTAATTCTTTAGTACTTTCACTTTCGATACTTAACTTTGCAAATACTTTTGTACTTTTACTCAAGAGGGGGTCTAAAGTGAGGACTTCTACTTTTACTGCAGTAATATTTTACCTTGGGTATCTCTACTTTAACTCAAGCACATTGTTTGTGTACTTCATCCACCACTGATCATTTTGTAAAATGTCTTCGTTTGCTGTAGTATTAACATTTTTCTTTCTCTCTCTCTCTCTCTCTCTCTCTCTCTCTCTCTCTCTCTCTCTTTCTCTCTCACTCTCTCTCTTTTGTGTCTCTGTATCTCTTTGGTGTTCTCTCTGTTGTCTCTTTCTTTCTTGTTACTTTTTCTTGTTTCTCTCTCTCTCGCGCTATTTCTCTCTCACTGTTTATCTGTCTCTGTAATTTTTTCTCTGTAATTTTTTCTCTGTTCTTTCTTTCTTTCTTTCTTTCTTTCTTTCTTTCTTTCTTTCTTTCTTTCTTTCTTTCTCTCTCTGTCTCTGCCGCTCCTTCTATCTTTCTTTCTGTTCCTCGTAACTCAAGCACATTGTTTGTGTACTTCGTCCACCACCGATCATTTTGTAAAATGTCTTCGTTTGCTGTAGTATTAACATTGCCCTTCACGGGAACCAAGAGGCCTAAACCAATCCCTAAATCAGCACTAGCCCTTTTTCCCTCCTCCACCAAACTTTACTGTTGGCACTATGTATTCTAATAGGTAGTGTTGTTCTGGCATCCGCCAAACTGCAATTTGTCCATCAGCCTGCCAGATAAAGAAGTATGATGCATCATTTTAGAGAACATGTTTCCACTGCTCCAGAGTCCAGTGGCGGCGTGCTTTACACCACTCCAGGCAATGCTTGGCTGTGCATGTAGTGATCTTAGGCCTATGTGCAGCTGCCTGGCCATGGAAACCCATTTCATGAAGTTCCCGATGCACAGTTCTTGTGCTAATGTTGCTTCCAGACACATTTTGCAACTCTGTAGTGAGTGATGGAACAGAGGATAGATGCTCTGTGAGTTTGTCGTCCACCACTTTGTAGATGAGCTGTTTTTGCTCATAGATGCTACCATTTCACATTAACAGCACATACAGTTGACCAGGGCAGATCTAGCAGAGCGGAAATTTCACAAACTGACCTGTGACAAAGTCACTGAGCTCTTCATTGTGAACAATTCTAACACCAGCGTTTGTCTATGGAGATTCCATGGGTATGTGCTAACAATGACAACAATAACAACTCTTTTCAACACAGAGAAATGGATAAATAATCACAGTAAATATTCAGTGTTGGACAAAGTTTCCAAAAAGACAGTGCAGTTCAAGGTTGTATTATAAGGCCTCAGAAAGGGATATGATCACAGCGGAGCCCTTGTTAAAAAATTACATTTATATTAAAGTAAGTCTGTAGCATGCAGCATTCACAAGATGTTTATTTCATTATGTTTAGTTCATTTTTACTTAACAGGATTGTGTGTTTTTTTTATTAAACTAGTATTGTTGGCTTATAGGTCTAATAGTCAGGTAAGTGGTAAATGGAAAAGTTACCAATCTGCCGATCATTTTTGATGCCTTCACATTTTACTACATTGCATTTTTTTCTCTGTCAGCACTTTTAAACTTATTTGTATTTAGGAATTACCAATTCCACTTTATGGCTTATAAAGAAATGATTAGCAAAGTGCCAAAAGCTCATCAAGCACAATCCAAAGCCACTGCAATTAGCGGTGAAGTCTCTAGACCAGCGCTAGCTGCTAGTGACCTCTGGACATCAGTCCAATTTTAACGTCAACTTGAAATTGAATATTGAACTTTTTACCTTGTTTTACCTTCTCAACTCTACGGATTCTCCAGGCCAGATGTGCAGGCATCGGGTGAAGTGTACCCTGATGTGCAGCAGGATATAACGTTTAATTTACTGGGACTACAGCTTATTGCAAACTGTGTATAGCCCCGCCCATGAACTGAGATGCAAGGTTGAAATGGTGCAGTGAAATAATGGAGCCGTCAACAAGCTCTAGACAATCCAGGAAATAAAAGTTCAAAAAGGAAGAGATTGTGATGTTAATAAATGAAGTTCTTTCACCAAAACATTCAACAAGGGTATTATTCCAGTCCGGCTTTGAAAACAAATGTGGCCACAATTTGTGCCGTGTCTTCTCACATATGCACATTTATTACGAAGAGTTTAAACAGTGTTATTCTGATGGTATACATTCTTTCGGCCAGTGTTTGAGGCTCGTGCCTCTGACTAGCCTCTGTGTCTGCTATTGTTCAAGAAAATATCTGAATTGTTTCTCAGTAGAGGTCTGATCTTTAAAGGGGTGCAAAAACTACACAACTTTTAAAATCCTAACAGATTTCAAAAACTGAATATTGACTCCATTCCCTTCTCATACTACCAGATCATCTGCTCTGTCAGACGCTTCCAACTGAGCTCCCGACTTGGAAAACAGGTTGTGGAAATCAGGCTAAAAATCGTGCAGTGTAGGCCCAGGTTAAATTAAATGAAACAATGTAGACAAATGCAGTCGCTTCAATAGACTTTACTACATTTCAGATCTATAACTATCTCACTCCTGCACCATCGGTCTTTCATATCAAGGACACAGTCTGAGAGGCTGTTTTCAGTTTCTCTGAGTGAGACCCAGCAGCACAGACCCAGTTCTAAACTGGGACACACGCTGCAGTGTGTAATCTCTATGGGAAAGAGGAGTCTGTGTCAGTGTTGGTCAGAGGGGCTGAATTTAGGGCTCTTCTGTAAGTAGGTCTCAAAGTCTCTCTTTCTCTCTTTCTCTCTCTCTCTCTCTCTCTCTCTCTCTCTCTCTCTCTCTCTCTCTCTCTCTCTGTCTCTCTCTTTCTGTCTTTCTCCTATTCTGTAACTTTCTCTCCCTCTCTATCTCCTCTGTCTCTCTCTCTTTCTCTCTCTCTCTCTCTCTCTCTTTCTCTCTCTCTCTCACTCTCTCTCTCTTTTGTGTCTCTGTATCTCTTTGGTGTTCTCTCTGTTGTCTATTTCTTTCTTGTTACTTTTTCTTGCTTTCTCTCTCACTCTGTTTCTCTCTCTCTCTCCCGCGCTATTTTGCTCTCACTGTTTATCTGTCTCTGTCATTTTTTCTCTGTTCTTTCATTCTTTCTTTCTTTCTTTCTTTCTATCTTTCTTTATTTCTTTCTTTCTCTCTCTGTCTCTGCAGCTCTTTCTATCTTTCTTTCTGTTTCTCTGTATCTTTTTCCCCCCTCTTTCTCTCTTCTCTCTCTCGCGCTCTACTTGTCTTGTTGTTTCTTTATCTCTCTTGCTGTCTTCCTCTCTCTACTTCTCTTGCTGTTTCTCTGCATCGCTCTTTCTTTCTCCCTCTCTCTCCCCTCTCTCTTACTTTCGTTGTACCAGTCTTGCCCCCCCCTCTAGTTCTCTTACTGTTTCTCTGTATCTCTCTCTTTTTCTCTCTCTTTCTCTCACTGTTCTTTCTCTGTATCCCGGCCTCTTCTGCTGTGGGGTGAGGGTCAGTGGGGATGTGAGGTTGTCGTGGTAAACAGTAAGAAAAAGAGCAGTTGGGGAAGTTGACTGGTTGAGACAGGGGAAAGGGCTGAGAGCATGATAGCAGGTTCCCTTTGATAATGAATGCACTGAGTTGCTTTGAAGTGAGCTGAGTTACATCAGTTTCATTTCTTTGTTTAAGGTTCCTTTCTTCTCTTTTCTTTTTTTCTCCCTCTCAGTTCATTGATAGATGCTAGTGCCATACAAGTCCAGTCTGTATGCTGTTACATGTTTACCGAAATTCAGTATTTTGTGTTTTTATATCTATTTCAATTCATCAGTTAATTAGCAAACTCATAAAAACACTGAACTGTGCAGCACTGTGGCCTTTCAGGTCCAGATTTCAGTAATGTGGATATGGATGTGCAATAGTTTATAAACTTGATTTGACCAAATTTTTTGGGAACTAACTATGTAATATATAATTATGTAATTCCTAGGGCTATAAAACAATTAAGTCCTTGTCTTTTTTTTCTTTTTGGTCTAATTTGCCCAAATATGTCACTGAAATGAGATTTTTCCCAATAATATTATTAAATATTAAAATAATGTTTCACATGAACTTGAAAAATGTGTGATTTCTCAAAGGGTGAACACACCTCCACCAATGCGCAGTAAGAGCAATGGCTGCATGTTCTAACCGATGAGTGTATACGTATTATACATCATACATATGGTCATATTTCAACTCCTTGTTCATACAGCATGTAGATTCTTGTTACACTGGAGGCTCTTTAGGTAAACTGGAGCTTTCCACTTCCCTGTTGCTTTTGTTAGTTGGCTGCTCTTTGGGTTTTCCGTAGTTTTTCTGAAAGCACTGTATATTGTAGTCTGCTGAATTACCAGTATTGCTGACATCAGTGGTGTATTTTGCTTGTAATTATACTTTAGTCCTGATGCACTGCAGTCCACACAAATTCACAGCATTGAAGTAACAGGAAAATAACTTTTATCAAAAGTGCCTTCAATGCAACTTGCCATTTAAAAGCTATATTTGAACAAGATGGCTACAGTCACTGAGTCATAGCAACAGCATGTGAGCATCTGAGCTTCAGCCTGGGCTACTACAGATAGTTAGAAGGGTAAAACTAGGAAAATGCTTTAACTATGTGCTAGTAGAGCACAGTGCTAGCTCAACATAAGCAGCTGCATGTGGCTGCGTAGCCGACAGGGGGCCCCCTAACATCTTTTGGGTTATTGTACGTTGTGTCAGATGCTTGAGTGAGGGGAAAAAAGTAAGTTGTTAATCAAGTCTCAAAGAAAATGTACACATTTGGAGCTGAAAAGGTGGAGTAAATGAGAAAAAGTTTAATGATAAAGGTACTTTTTTGTGGTGTTAACATTGTACCTTTTGTTTTGGCTCGTAGTTGGACAACAAGAAGTAGCTGATCTCGGGACTGTCTAATGAAGCAGGACCAACTCAGTCTTTCTGACAAACTTTCAGCTTCACAAAACCTAACAAACAGAGATGCAGTAAACCTTTTTAAAACAGCACTTAACACTTAAAATCCTAGACGTATTACATACTAAGCCTTATTAATCAGTAACTACATGGACTTCAATACAAACTGGCTGAGCTATTCTTAGGTTATAGAATTGTATAATAAAACCTTGGGCCCACCAGTGGGCCCTGGCTAATTAAGGGATTAATACAGATATTCAGGCTATGATTAATCTGTTTATGACATACAGCCAATCACATGAAACATTAGGAGGGGTTGCCAAAGAAGGAAAAAGAAATCATGCTACCTAAATATATAGATATAATAGATATAATGATTAAAAAGCAATGCTGTTGCCACAGCCACCAGGGTTAGACCAAGCTAAACTTCATGTTGGCTAGGTAAGCAAGAAGTACTGCACCCTGATACAGACGCCTGAATTGAGAATGCTGAGAAGGTTATCTGTAATTTAAACGGTTACTTACTTGAACCCCAAACAGCCATCCAATTATCAGCAATAATTTGCCACAATAAGCTAATTATAAATGTATGCAACTTAGGCAGCTTGTTGTAGTCAGTGTATGCATGTAAGAACCTGTTCTGAGATCAGTGCTGGAGAGCTGCAAGACGAAAGCTGTGTTCTGCTGACCTGGTTTTAACCAGAAACACACACACACACACACACTGGTCATGGACAGGTCGTGTCCTCTACGTGCTGGTGCAGTATAGATTGTGTAGATATGGAGCTCGCTCCTCAGTGATTAATCACACCGTTCAGTAATGAGGGAAAAGTGTTAATGAGAGCAGAGCCACTTCCTCCACTCTGCCTACATACACAGAGCCATGATGTGTGTGTGTGTGTGTGTGTGTGTGTGAGTGTGTGGTTGAAACCAGGTCATTTAGAATGTGGCTCCCCATTAATGCACATTTTCTCAAACCACAAGCTAGTCAATTGCTTGGATAAGAATAGAGCAGGGGCGTAGTGTGTCTGTGTGTGGGTGCATGTGTGTGTCTGTGTGTGTGTGGTGGGGGGGTTATGGAGGGGCCTAGGCCTTCTCAATATGAAGAAAGCCCCCCCTCCCCAATTTTCTGACTGTTAATAAAGAAAAAAAATTTCACTGCTAATAAAAAATTACTCAGTGTAAGGTTTTCATGCACAAAGGCATTGACTTCTTGTAATCCTCATGCCATTCCTCATTCTCATCCGCTTTAAATAAATAAAGTGACTGTCAAAGTTCTCAGATCATAACGAATTTTCAGCAGACGCTATGACAATAGCCACGCTTAAACTGCATACTGCCATCGGTTGAGTGATTTCTCCATTTTACACCAATTCTACAATACTGTCAGTACAACAGTGATATGTAAACATATAACAGTGAGAACTTAGCTGAGCTGGGCTACTTACTTAGCTAGCGCGTAATTATTAGTAGAAGATCGTGAAGAAAAGACATTCAGTACTGTGAAATAGACATCGAAAACCATCTTCAACTGTTCACCCATGGCAGCTACACCAATTTTGTATAAAGTAAGACTATGGGCAGCTAGTCTTTACTTGGAGCAATTGTTATGGTAAATATTGTGGATGTTAAATGCGAGGTTAGCAATCAAGCTTTGTGTTAATATTTTAAAAAAAAAAACTAATTTTATTTTTATATTTACTATGGTTATGGTAACCATAATATATATAATATACAGTGTTACAAGGTGTCCAATAAGACTGTTAGTGTGCCCCTCTGCTATTCAGGCCCCAGTGCTGTTCCTCCACCTGCACTACCAGTATATATTGCTGTTGTCGGAAGAAAACCTTGTATATCCAAAATGGTAACTTTACAGGAGAAGAAAAAAAAATACTTTACCTTTAATGTAAGTCAACGGAACCAGACTTTTTTCCAAGTAATTTTGGGTTGTTTCTTTTAGTCCATTCATCATAAAATTTACAGACAATGTGAAGGGTATGAAAGTATTTTCAAATTAAGTCAAAAACTGAAAAATGTCAAAAATGCAGACACGAGATTTTCTTCAGACGACAGCAATACATTGTCACTGTCCAAAGAATATATAGTATATATAGTATATACATGTAGTATATACTATATATACTAGTATATAGCAGCTAGTATATATGTATATACTAGCTGCTACCCCTCCAAGGATCTGTAACCATGCCTGCATTAAATGTGAAAAAAGTAAACAAACCAAAACAAACAACCAAAAAAAAAAAAAAAAAAACAGCAAGTGGGCCTCAAAAGTTCTGGGAAATCTGGCTTTTCAAAAGATTTTAATATAAAATAAATGAATCTCTGAGTGACGTTTTATGAAGCTGTAATTTTTTCAACAACATACTAAACATTAAAGCAGGTTTATTTTGAGGAAAACAGCATCACGTATGAATAAAATTTGTGACAGTACTACTTTTGGAATTATCCCAAACTCTACATATTTTATTCCTTTGTTGTGATGTCAGAATTCTTCAGCACTCAAACTTTTCAGGTGTTTAATTCACCTTTGAACAAAAATATTCTCACTATGTGCCTTTAACAATAATACTGTTATTAAACCAAAGTAAACACTTTGATCAGTGGTGTAACTACTGGTAGTGCAGGTGGGGCAATAGAACTGGGGCCTGAATAGAAGGGGGGCCCACTAACAGTCTTTTCGGACCCCTTATGACATTGCTCATGCTTTTTTACACCAGTGATTCATGGGTGGCAATGATAATTTTATAACTTCTTTAGCTAATAGGCTACATTAAAACACCAAGCTAGCTGAGACATAGCAAAAGTGTATAAACAAGCTAATTTCATCTTAAATGTTTTTTAGTAAGTGATGATAATTTCCATTAATTATTTTGCACTGTAGCCCATAATGTCCTAGTTAGCCGCCTGACCTCTGATAAACAAAATATTGCAACCCCATTTATTGAAGTATTAATAAATCACTGTTTTATTTGAACAAAATCTTTGCTTTTTTATACTTAACTTAAAAGTAAGAGTGGGAAACAGGTGTCCATCGTGTGTGTGTGTGTATGTGAGAGAGATGGAGAGAGAGAGAGAGAGAGAGAGAGAGAGAGAGAGAGAAAGGGAGAGGGAGAGAACACACAGTAGCTGAATAGGTTTCCTCATCAAACATCTAAGCGCAGTGGTAAAGTCCTGAGGCGGCCGTGTATTATGATGATTGACACACTATAGGCTGGAGTAGGGGGTCCGCGGGGACGGGCAGATCAAAGCTGATTGGACTTGAATGATTTGTGCTCTTTCACTCTGTCAGTATCAGAAGGGAGCAGCTCAAGGGGCGGAGCTCAGGCCTCTGGCCCATTCAGCACTGAAGCTTTCAGCCTTGCATACTTGGAATGCACTGATCTGTCTCTCAGTCAATGCTCTCAGAAATCAGAGTTCAGAAAATAGGTATCAAAAAAGACTAAATATAAAAAGAGCAAGGAAGGGATTGGCATCTACTGTCATTTGCTGTATTTTATATTTTTATAGTGATTTATTATTACACTGTTGTACAGAGAAATATAAGAGACACTTGTTAGCGTTAAGGCTAATGAATGCACTTATCACATGTGTAGTGCAGGGCATGGTTTCTTGAGTGTTAGTCAGATGAGATTAGTTTTACATGAGGAGGGTTATATAATTTTTCCACAGTTTGTAAGGATTATGAAATCTCAGTAAGAAATCTCAGTGAAAGGTGGGAGTGGCTACTTGAACGTGCACTGCTGTCACACCAAAGAAATTCCATCCACAGTGTGTTCCACACACTAAATTATATCAGAATTACATTTACACTAACCCTTTGCCTAGCTGTCTTACGTGAATGCCGTGTGTCAGTAGCATCATCATTAGCTTGGGAATTTATAGCCAATGGTCAACATCATAGCATTCATTCTTTTCAATGCTCAGAGTGGTACATGTGAAGCAAGACAACACACATTGGCTTGATTTGGGCCTCAGAGAATAAGGGCCTCTATATTCAAAGAAAAACTGGTAGCACTTTACAGATTGGTAATAAAGGGGTAATAATGTGGCATCATTATAGTAACAAGTTGTACTGACCTATAAATTAAATGCTAATTTTAAAGTTGTGACTAAGTTAGTAATTGTAGTGGTAAAAGTTGGTAATAAAATGGTAAAATAATGGTAAAACTTAGAAGAAACCTAAGAACTACATGCTAAGTTTGAAGTAGTTACTAAAAATTAAGTTAGTAATTGTAGCGGCAATGAAATAATAAGAAAAGTAGAAAAAAAATGGTAATAAGTCACTAACCTAAATAAAATGACTGGATATTTTTCTAGTTGTTAATAAGTAATAGTTAGGTAATAATAAGTAGAATTGAAAAATAAAAATGGTATTGGTATTGATTTAAATCTATAAGAGCTATTACCCCAAAACAGTTCTGTAGTTCTGCTGAAGTTATGTTAGTGCTGTTAAATACTAATACACTTGTTTCTACTTTGTTTTTAACTATTATGCCTTCAAATGTTCAGGTCCAGTGTGATATTAAATATTAGAACTAAATTACTGAATTATATTCACTCATGGTTGTTCTATTACTTGTGCATGTAGGCCTATAGTCAGTGTAGTTACTCAGAAACATATACAATATACTGAGATTACATAGAATCAGAATCTGGAAAATGCAACATCACATGTTTGTTTTGTGTTACCTGTTAACAAAATACTGTTACAAAGCAGAGATCTGGCAAAAAATTCTGAAATAAGTTAGTGATAAAAATATATCTTTATACAACATGCATATCTTTCTTTATCCTAACGTATTATTTATTAAAGCAATAAGCCACAAGAGGCCGTGGGTTACTGTGAAGCTCTTAAGCACGACGCGAAGTGGACTTAATAATAATAGACATAAACAAGTATTCCGCCAAAATGTACTTCCTTTAGAGTATGGTATTGTTGCTGAATGGGGAGAATGTTTGTTCACCGATCGCTGTATATTGTGGTCATTTCATGATTTTTTTTTATTTTTGTCATATGAGAATGAGCATATGATGACACAGCACTGCTTAATGCAAACGCTTTTGCTTTATGAGTACTTTTTGGTCACCAAATTACCACTGCGAGTCTTATTTAGCACCAATACAGCAGCACCCCTCTTCTCATGCTGGGCCTGAATCTCAAATGGCTACCTGCTCCCTACATAGTGGACTACATAAGAATTTATACTGGCTCCTGCACCTTAACGGTGCAAAATATAACTAAGAAAATAGTCATTTGGGACTCAGCCACATCCTTACTTGATAAGTGATGCACTATTTGGCTGTAGAGACTAGAATTTCTAAACTTTCAGAACTAGCACACTATTTAGGGAGCACATAGCCGTTTGGGATATTCAGCCTGGGTTTGACAGTACAACTGACTGAAACACAAACAAGCACGTCATCCATTCAAGTGGCATTTTTAAGACTTATACTGCTGTTTCACAATTAATCGTGCTGTAAGTACTTTAATTCAAGTCTGTGATACTAATGATGGAGTTGTTTAGGCTCTTTTAGCCTGTTAGCTAGCTGACCATCCTAGTTCTAGTTAAGAATGTAAGTCTCCAGCCCCTCAGTTTAAACAAAAACCGGGTTTATTCCATTAACAGCACAAGGGTTTTTTTCATGCTGTGGCACAGTAATACATGATTCAGTTGTTGTGAGGTGGTCATAGGTGTGGTATATTGTGGATTTTACAATGCTTTTGAACGCAGCTCAGCCAATCAGATTTTAGGACCGGAACTATCCGTTTTATAATAATAATTAATAGATTAGCACAGAATTTTTGAGCATTTTATTGTCAACTTTAACTTTTTGAATTACTAATTTGTTATTTAGTCACAACTGAAAAATTACACAGAACAAACTTTTAGCATAAGATTACCATGTTATTACCCAGTTATTACTAAGTAAAGTAAAGTGCCACAAAAACTATGAAAACTTCTTTTCCACAGGATATGGAAACAGAAGTATTTACTAAAACTATAATTTACATGGCATTATTTCTATGATTTGCCTTGTATTCTGTAGAAGCTACCAGAACCCTCAATCAATGAGAAACATTTCTAACCCACTTCTTCATGTTAAAATAATCCCATCCCAATAGAACTTTATTTACTTCCTCAGTGTTAAACCATTTAAAATAACTGCACAATTAATTACATATTGGTAATATTTATTATAAAGTAACATATATTTGACTAATTGACTAAATGTGCTAACAGACATCATAACAACAGCAGAACCCCTTTTGGTGCTATGTAGAACCTTTTTCAAAAAGGTTGTATAAAGAACCATTTACAACAAGTTCTCCATCAATCTGAAGAACTATTTCACCATACAAAGAACCATTTGAGCATGAAATGGATATATAGAACTCATAGACCTTTATCTTTACTAAGGAACCCTTTAAGAACCATGTTTTTTAAGTATGTGTATTGAAATATTGAAAAGTTCTGAAAGCTTGTGCCATGGTCACCATTAGTGAAGTGTCATTGAATTACATTCTCATTTGATTTGCAGGCCGCACTGCTGACTTGTGTTCATTTGTTTTGATATGAAAAAAGGCAAAAACTTTTCCACTCTGGGACCGTATATTCCTTTCGAGAAAGTCTTACTGTGCACCCTAAAGAGTGTCAAAACACTATCAAAAAGACTCATACACACAAACCAAAGCATGGTTAAAAGAAAAGAAATAACAAATGCCAGAGTGTGACTGCACTTTTTGACTTTTTTTTTATATTAGTGTTTTGACACCACAACAGTGTTAAGAAGGAGGTGTAAGTAAATCCCCGTGTGAATTTACCTCTGTATGACTTCTATTAATCCTCACCCCATATCTTTACTCCTTATCTGAGTACTTCATACAGACAGACAGAGAAATTGTCTACTGTCAGAAACCAGCATGTGGCAACAGCTGTGCTGGAGGCAGTGAGTACGACTGTACATTTTATTTCATTATCACAGGAGAGAGGAAGAGAGAAAGAGAGAGACAGTGAAAGACACAGCAACAGTGAAAGAGATTGGCAGAGAGACAGAGTGAGTTAGTGTTATAGAAAGAAAGAAAGAAAGAAAGAAAGAAAGAAAGAAAGACCTTGAATTTAGTAAGAGAGTTTGAAAAAGACATTGAGTAAAGTGGAGAGAAAGAGAAAGAAAGAGTGTCTGAAAGGCAGTGAGGGAGATGGAGTGTGAAAGAGAGAGAGAAAGAAAGAGATAGAAGGAAATAAAAAATAAAGACTGTAAGCGACAGAGAGTGAGAAATAGAAAAAAGAGTGAGAGGTAGAGAGAGAAAGAGAGAGAAAGAAATAGTGACTGAGAAAGACAGACAAAGAAAGAAAGAAAAAGAGAAAAAATACAGTAAGCAAAGACAGTAAGAAAAAAGTAAAAAGAGAAGGAGAGAGAGATAGAGAGAAAGAGAGAGTGAGAAAGAGAGAAAGGGAGAGAAAAAGAAAATGGCTGAGAAAGAAAGAAAGAAAGAAAGAAAGAAAGAAAGAAGGGAGAAAAGAAGGAAAGAAAGAAAGAAAGAAAGAAAGAAAGAAAGAAAGAAGGGAGAAAAGAAGGAAAGAAAGAAAGAAAGAAATAGAGAGTGAGAGATAGGATTAGCAATGGGGCTTCGTATTTGGTTTCTTAGCCTGAGGAGTCAGCTCAGTCTCAGCTGTAGGGTCTGATTGACAGCTGTGCTCTATTGCCTAATGCCCCGCCCTGTGGCAATGCATGCTGACAGTGTGAATATGGAGATCAGTGTATGTTGGATTAAAATACACACATAGATCTTGGCGCAAATGCTCCACAGTGCTTGCAGGTGCAATACATTTATAATGATGCATTGCATTAATAATGAGAACATTAATAATGCCTTAGTGTCTGTGAACACCAAGCTTATAACTGATTTATTTCACTTCTATTACAATGTCATTACAGACATCTTCCCTCAAACACATCGTACAAGACTAAGAGTGGGTCAGAATGCCATAACACTGTTTAATTAGCCTGTTTATTTGGATTTTAGAGCAGTCAGTGTTTTGTAAATATAGCAGGGAACCTCAAACTCTGCCTCATCTGATGGGCAAAGGGCTTTTATCATTACTGATATTGTCTTTAACTGCCTCTAATCTGTTATTTTTATCTAACATCACATCAGGGTTTACATGTTTCTAGTGGTCTGTTATAAGTTTTTGTCAGCCAATTTCAGACATAATCCTTTAACATAGCAGTTTTATGAGCCTATATTGCAACACTTATGAGTTTACATCGTTAGCAATTTTTACTGGACACTTAGGAAAGAGTTCTGGTGCATAATAAAACTCCTCTATAGTTGCTGGCCTAGTAGCATGTCACTTTTATTTAAAACTATCAGCTTCTGATTAAGGATGACTAGATGATTGTTTTTAGCTAAACTTTAAGCCTCGAGAGGTGTATCAAGTTTGGGTTCCAAAATTTGGTTTAACTAAAAATGTAAACAAAATGTTTGTTCATTTTGATTCAAAGGTGAAGAACCTTTCCAAAGTTGAATGATGTCCACATAATATAAAGGCTCTAGATACAGCCCTTAAATTGGAAAACAACCTAAATATAATGTATAGGTTCTTTAAGCTTTTAAATGGTTCTTTACACCCAGAAACTCAAATGTGGATTGGTTTTTAGGTTCTTTAGATGTTCTTCCATCGCATCGCTCCAAGAACCCTTTCTTGCACCTTTGTAGAGTGTAGAACCATGCACACAAGCTGAGAACCGTAATTTATGAGAGAGTACTTCAGCTTTACAGGGAAAACCTGATCTTAATCTCAGTCTCAGCAGTTGGGTCTACATTACGACCCCAGGCATGATCTGGTGTAATAGAAGTGGTCAATCCTGCTGCAGTTCATAACCCCACTGCCACGTCTGAATTACTGCCTGTGTGTTAGTGTCTGTTCTCTACACATGGGGTTGGCAAAACCCAGTTAAATGAAAGCCTTTTGGAGCCTGAACTTCAGCAGGCCCCTCTTAATCTCTTTGCACCTTAACGGGCCTAACGAGGGAGTCAGGACGACCCCTCTGAAACATCTGGTGCTGTAATTGGACGCTGGGCTTCAACCCCTCTCTGCGTTCAATTGAAATGGGCCCTGATTTTTACAGGCCAGGCTAACAGAATCCAGACCCCTGCTGCCGCGGTCTCCATCGTCGTGAGAATGGCCGGCATGGGGGTCAGCCCTGGAATAATGACCAGGGCAGCCCTGCGCTCGGCTGCCGTCCAATTAGAGTGCAGAGCACTTCAAAAGGCTGGACCTTCATCCCAGCAAGGCCCACAGGAGAGGGAAGAAAGGCACAGGGGAGCTGAAGAGCCCCTCTTTAAGAGTTTAGGACTGTGTATGGAGTATATAGGATTCTAATAATGGGGAAATGCTGTGTGGGTGTGTGTCTGGGGTTTAAAGCATGTTTTTAAAGGGGGCACATAGAGGGTAATAGAGTTTTGTGAGGTTGGAATTTGTCAGCTATAAAATAGCATAATGACAGTGTGAGGATTTCCCATATGAATACTAGGGCTGCTGCAATTAAACAAGGCAATTACTTGTCAGTGTCGTCAATTATAGAAAACACAAAGTTGACATGTTTGCTTGAAAACAAAAGTACTCTATAATTTTCTAGAATGTTAATATATGTGGTCATTCTGACAGATTGCAATACACTACAGGAAGTGTAGGGGGAAATATGACTTCTATAGATCTCTGAAGTCATGTTTTATTCTGTAGTCAACATCATGTTCATATTAGGAACTCCAGGTCAAAGCTGGATTTCTGTTTATCAGAAATGAATGATGTTTGAATGATGTTTTGGAGAATTACAGCTCTTGCGTCTTGGGCTGAACTAAAATGCTCCAAAGCCAATATGTTTTTTCCTGTGTACATTTTTTCCTCAAGTGCCACTTAATGTCCTCCTCTAAATTTTAAGGTCAGTTAGCAGTCAAAATATTAATAGTGCTACATAAATGCTAACAGTTCGGCTAGACAGGAATCTTAAAGCAAGTGCCACAGTGTAAACATATTTCCAGGAACACAGTCATGTGCTTTTGGGGACTCATTCCCCCTTTATACAGACAACAGAGACCTAAATCGTATACACAACAGTGGCATATTCTGCCCATTCCTCTATAATTTAGAGATTATTTTTCTCACCTTCATGATTGCAGCAAAACTCTGGCCGTTTTAGTGACTGTGGAATAATAGTCTAGCAATTGCAATTACTAGTGACTATTGTAATTGTAATTCTTGTGACTATTTTGAGTCTAAACATGTGTCTTCTGATAAGCTGATTTCAGTAGTTGGAGCCTGAACTGTAGGGGTAGTGTATGTGGGAGTTATGGCTTCAATAGAGCTCTGAAGTCGTGGGTCATTCTGTAGTCAACTTCAGATTTGTCTAATTGGCGTTTACGGCACTGGACCTGAAATCGCTGAGGGCTTTGTGAAGGTGCTAGCAGGTTAATCCACTGTCTTAGGCCCGGAGGTCAGGATCAGACTTGGGAAGGTGGGCAAGATCACAGCTTTACCGCTCCTGAGTAATCCTATTTTCACGTAAAGATGTGATATGCCTTTGTCCTCACTTACCTGGATTTGTCACCATGACATCAGCAAAGCAATACTTTTACATCACAGATCCTTGTGACATAGGGAGTGAAGAGTGACAAAAGCTTTAGTGAAGATATATTTGCAATTCCTTTAATTTTTCAAATGCAGGGGAAGAAAAAATGCTGCTATTGGACACACATCTTATGTTGGCTATGGGCCTATGCAACATACTTACAGTAATAGATAAAGAACACATCATCTGGATTGCCAAGCAATTCTTTGCCAAACGTTTTAATTTTAAAAATGCAGTTGCAGGAGAAAATTATAAAATTTCCTCTTCTGGTGCGTGGCTTTTAATTATATTTTGAGCTGGAAATTTACAACATTACCATGATGGGTGTTAACATCATACCTGAAACTCTAAAGACTGTTGGTCATTTCTGTGGTGAGTTTTGTTGGAGGGAGTAAAATGCTGATTGAAGAACATACAGGTCAAGAGCTGCTAAGAAATGACCTAGTATTGCATATAGTGAGCAGTACTGAGAAGCTCATGTCTTACATTTTTTAGAGGATGGAAAATTGCTTCGTTAGAGTGCTGAGCCAGAAACCATAAGAGTCTGAAAGGGCATGCGACTGACCCCGATGATAACTGACCACAGCAGAGCTAATAAAAGTGGTTTGATTCAAATATTTTGCATGTATCTTCAAATACACATAAGACATTTGGGTAACACTTTACTGCAGGTCAAGCTCATAAGGCTACATGACAGTTTCATAGGCTTTTCATCACAACTGACATATACCTACATAACCATTTATAAAGGCTCATTCCAGCTTCAAGTTGACATAACTTGAGGTGACCCAGGTTTTTGCTGACATTAAGTTGTGTTATAACACTTTCTTGGGTGAATTATGAGCAAAACCCAAAAACGCACAGTCGCAGTCACAGCATCCCACCTGTGGTTATTAATCAGGAAACAAACCCAGGTGCGGTAACTCACAGTCCCACAACCCGGTACCTACCCAACCTGCTCAACAGTTCACATAACCTATAAACATTAATTTGCATACTGAACATCCAACTGAAAACATTTACTTACTGTTTGTTTCCATCCATCCATCATCTAAACCGCTTATCCTTCTGGGTCACGGTGGGGTGCTGGAGCCTATCCCAGCTGTCATTGGGTGGAAGGCAGGATACACCCTGGACAGGTCAACAGTCCATCGCAGGGCACTTACTGTTTGTTTGTTTAATTAAATTTAATCTGGCTTAGCATGCATGAAACATTATGGGAACCACAAAACAGCTACTTAATTACGGAAAATATGTGTTTTGGTAGTGACAATTATTATTGTTAAACACTGATTTTCAGACTTTGGGACACATTTACTTCAATCAATGAGATTAAACTGCTCACCATGTGGCCAGGAGGGACAGGGATGCAGTATTACATCCTTTTCTAAAATGTCTGGTTCCCATCACCATCACTGCAAACAATACTGACTCTGTAAATTTATCAACAATGAAGCATTTCACATCAAAACAATCTCAATGTTATCCGTTACATCTTAATGAGTTAATTATGTAGAAATTTGAACTATTGATGGGTTTCCCCCTTTCACTCTGATCTGAGGTCAGTCTTTAGATATATTTTGGTACTAAGCCCCTGTTCAAACTGCAGCTATGGGATATGCTCTGAGGGGACAACCACTCTGCTCTGCTGACTGTGGAGATATTTGCCATAGAGCTCTTCTCCACACCCTCATCTCCTCCTAATAGCTCCTCAGGCTTTACCGTGACCTGCAGAACACACACACACACACACACATACACACACTACTGACAAACTCAGTGACCCTTGTGTTTCACGGCATCAGCCCCCTGGGGTTCTCACTGACCCAGTGGCAAAACATGCACTGTTCTTTAATCCCCACATAGGTCACCTAGCCCCTGGTGTGCTTACTGACATCCATCCATCCATGTACTGACATAGTGATCCATTTTCTCACCTCCACACTCGCTGTCAGTTAACAATAAGAATTACACCCTGTCTCTTCCTCACTATGCATGCATTAACATGCATATATACTTTATTAGAAACAGCCAACTTGTGTTTCCACTCACTGGCCACTTTATTAGAAACACCTACTTTGTGCATCCCCTCACTGTCCACTTTATTAGAAACAGCCTCCTTGCATTTCCACTCACTGGCCACTTTATTAGAAACAACCACCTTGTACATCCACTCACTGGTCACTTTATTAGAAACATCTACTGTGTATGTCACTCACTGGCCACTTTATTAGAAACACCTACCTTGTACATCCACCCGCTGGCCACTTTATTAGAAACACCTACATTGTACTTCCACTTACTGGCCACCTAATCAGAAACACCTATATTGTTTTTCCACTTTATGAGCTCCACCTGTCTCATAGGTCCAATGTATAAGTTGTACAATTACAGCATTTCTGTTTGTCAGCATCCCTCTACTCCATTCATCATTGATCTGTTTTTGACCACAGGACCGCTCTTTACCAGGTATTGTTTTAATAATGGATCATTCTTAGCACAGCAGTAACACTGACACGACTGAATACAAATATGGACTATAATAAGTCGCAATTAATGAAAAAAAACATGAATTTGTCATATTTAAAATATATTGTAAATGTACATCTAGATCAGGTTTCTATTGAGTGTAGGTTTGATTGGCTTTGAAAAACTTTTGAAATCATTTTTGGTCATTCGGTCAGTGCCTCTGTGAGGAGACTCGACAGAACTTATGAAGAAGACAGTCCACACCACTTCATTATTGGGGTAATTATCAGGTTATTTTCCTCCAAATCTTCAACAAATAGCTGAGGCCTAAACTGAGGCAGGGCCACCATAATGCCTCTCTGTGTGTTGCTGGGGAAACGCCTCATTTTGGGGTCTTGCCCTATGAACTCCACCTTTCAACCCTGCTCCCCCAGACCCCTTAATACCTTCCTGTCTCCATCGAAGCAGTGCCGGGGTTGTGAAGGGCAAAGGTCAGGAGGAAAGTTCATCCTGCCGCTCAGGTCGCATCACTAAATAGGCGCTTTGTTATATTTTAAGTTGAGGAAAAGAAGGCAGAGTATCTCTCTCTCTCTCTTTGGTGCACGGCGAGTGTGTGTCTGCACTCCTACATATATCTCGTTGTTTATGCTTGCTGATAAATTTTTTGATAAGCTGTTTATGCTGGGATGGAAGTGTATCTATTGCATCTGGGATTGTCACCACAAACAATAGAGAAAATCAATGATATACACAGACTATAGAGATATACAGTGAATGTCAGAATGAATTGAAGATACAGGGCAGTTTGTATATGTGTACCAGAATACACTGTGGCCCCCATTAAAGTGCCCATATCATACATAGAAAATGGCATACTCTATAAGAAGGAATCTTACTTTAAAATGTCCCCACTTACATCTTTTAACCATAACTGGAGCTTCAAATTTAAACATTGGCGCACTGGTAATAAACTGAACGCTTGAGGCAATGGCAGAAAGCAATGGTTGCTAAGCAGTGATTGGAAGACTGAGAAAAGAAGGTGGAGCTTGGCAGAGACTGGAATGATTTGACTGGCCAATACAATGACAGCACTCTCAAAAAACAAATCAAATTACATTATTTTAAAAATTTGGCTTAATAAACATTTTTTTTTGCCCAATTGAGTTGGGTATGACTATGATAGGCCTGTGAATCTGGGTTGGCCCCAGGCCTAACATTGGCTTTATCGCTGGTGGTTTATCTTGTATCTAATCTCCTCAGAAATATTTCCCTTGAAAAATGTACACCTTTGACTTAGTGTTCATTTTTACTGTAAGGTTGCAGCAGAGAGAGACAAGGTGGTAAAAAGCCAGGGTGTTCCTTAAACCTGCAGTAGAGAGTGTGTGAGGGACCGCATTAGCCTGGAGTATAGTGTATGTGGGAGACATCATGCTGGCGCTCTGACAGATGCCGGACAGCAGTTGTGTGAATGAGCCTCCATCTCCACCTGCATGCACACACATTCCTCCCTGCTTAGTGTGCACATTAGCACGCTGGAGGATCTGGGTCTTCCGCTCTCACTTTTACACCTCACACCTACAGGTGTGTGTGCTCAATCTCAGTCTCCTTCTTTATCTCTCTCACACACACACATCAGCAAACCCATATATTTTGTAAGCGATGAGATGCCAATGTATTTGTGAACTTTGCCATTAGCTCATCCCATAATATTGATTTACACTGATAAAAATGTGTAATGATGTCATTTCTGCAAACTCATAAACTGTCACAAATGTTTTGATTTACTTAACAAAGTAGTTGTTGATACCTATTAATGAAGAACTTTCTATATACATATATCCACAGGCATAACATTATGACCACCTCCTTGTTTCTACGCTCATTGTCCATTTTATCAGCTCCACTTACTATATAGGAGCACTTTGTAGTTCTACAATTACAGACTGCAGTCCTTCTGTTTCTCTGCATACTTTGTTAGCCCCTTTTTACCCTTTTCTTCAGTCAGGACCCCCATGGACCCTCACAGAGCAGGTACTATTTGGGTGGTGGATCATTCTCAGCACTGCAGTAACACTGACATGGTGGTGGTGTGTTAGTGTGTGTTGTGCTGGTCTGAGTGGATCAGACACAGCAGTGCTGCTGGAGTTTCCCATGAAAATTTTCCCATTTCATATGAAACTTTTAGTTGAAGTCGCTGATATGACCTACTTTATTCTTAGGTAATTGTAGAAAAAAAATAGAATACAAACGGATTAAATTACATGTGGATATAGTGTTAATTCCATGACCGACAACATGTGGTTTGATGTTCTGTAGCAGCCATTTTGTAAAATGCATTTTTCATTAAAAATGTCACTGGTGTTACTGTCTCTATCCCTATGGATACATCAAAAAGTGAAGAATGACCCATATGTATGTATATATGTATATATATATATATATATATATATATATATATATGTATATATATATATATACATATATATATATATATATATATATATATATATATATATATATATATAGTATATATATATACATATACATATATATATATATATATATATATATATGTGTGTGTATATATATATATATACATCAAACTGTAGTTGGGTTGTTTTGAAAAAAAAATAACTCGACAAAACACAGGTAACTTACAAAATGAAACTTTTCAAAATTAAAAATTGTTGTTTTTTAATTAAAATTTTATTTTTTGGCAAAAGCCATATGATGGATACAAGATTCTTTTAAGTGCAATATTTAACATTCTTTAAATATTAAATATCTGTAAGACCATACCTCAGAAAATCCTAAACTGCTCCCTATATACTGCACTGTGTGAGTTATGAAATTTTGGCTTTAACACCCAAATATTGCAGTTTATGTCCAGTATGGAAATGTACACAAATGGCTGAATCCAAGGTGGTTCTTTGTTAGACCTATGCAATGCACTTTGTAGGGAGAAGGGAGCTATTTCAGATTCTGCCTAAAACAGTTCATAGCAATCTTGCATCACCTGACCCGAATACTGCAGGCTGATTTGCTGAATGGATTTGTCGGGTTCTGCTTGGAGAACAGCTCTGGCGTTTGACTGTTTCTGCTGTAAAATGTGAGCCTGCAGTGCCTTGACAATGGACAAAAACGGCTTTTGTGACAAAATGTATTTAGAGGTCCGAATGAGCTATGTGTTAAGAATTAATCACAACAATCAGCTTGTTTTTTTAAAGGATGGCGTGTATCCCTTTTTGTGCCCAAAGCTTTTCAAGTGTACATACACATATAAACCATCAATTTCATCAAAAAGCAGTCTGCTTCAGGTGAATGTAAAAGGTTTTGTCATTGTAAGTTACATATAACTGACAATTGACATTTCCACCAACCCTCAGACGGAAGCCTACTGACACTTTAAACATTATTTTACAGTTTCTTACAAGTTCATACAGGATCCTTCAGTTCTGAAAGTGCAGTATATCTGGCAGAAGCTGGTGTTTTGTAGGGGTGCAGAGGCTCTAATTGAGCTTTGGGAGAGAGATAGCATCTTAAACTGAGCTGTTTGGAGATTTGGAGTCAGCATTTGGCAGAGCAGAGTGTTCTTGTTATGCTAGACCTTTATGAGCTTGTTGCTTTGCACATAATGCAGGCACTGTGTTTTATTGTTTTATAATCACACGCAAAACACACACACTCAGGTTCAAGCTCAGCCTTATGAGCTGCTCATATTTATCTTTGTGTGAATGTTAACAGCCCCCATAATGACAAGGTTTCTACACACTTGTCAAAAGGGGTTCATTGAGCTTGAGGGTGTGTGTGTGAATGTGAGTGTATGTGTATGTGTGTCAGTGTGGCTTCCTCTTTATTGTCTGCAGTGCTCTGTTGTGTCTCTAAAACAGATCTAAGAGATAACCCCCCCCCCACCCCATCCCCCTCTTTACCTGTGGCAGTGTTTAATACACTGAACGCATTAAAACATGCCCACCAAGCTTTCGGCCCCTATAAAGATTCCTGAGTGATGACATGGCAGAACAGGCTACTAATCCAGCCATTAGAGAAGTGGAAGAGAGAGAGAGAGAGAGAGAGAGAGAGAGAAAGAGAGAGAGAGTGAGAGCTCTAATGCTGTAGGATGTGTATCTGCTTGCCACCAAACAGAGGAGTTTTACTCCGTGTGTGTGTGTGTGTGTGTACACTTGCATGACAAAAATGTCCTGACTTTGTAAAGTGTTATATATATATGACAACTGTCAAAGTATGAAATTTAGTCATGAACAATCACATTGTTTTGTGGAGTTAATAGTGATTGTTTCTATTTGCTTATTTATTTTTTAACAGCAATGCATGTATTATAGCTTTATGAGTGGGAAAAATAATATTTAATAAATAAAATACAGTTGTTTACTTTTTTGTCATTGTCGCCATCTCACTCTCATGCTCCTGTCTTTTTCCTATGTCTTTTAATGGGAACTTGAGTCTTCTGCTTTGCTGTTGGTTTTGTCATCTGTATATTACTGTATAGTTAGGGCGTATAGGTGTAGTAGAGATAGTTGCACGCATATAACACACATATCCTACATATTATCATTACATATAGATAGAGAGATAAATAATAATAATAATAATAATAATAATAATAATAATAATAATAATAATAATAGTAAACATTATATGTGCATACTTTTGCAAATATAAGAAAATAAAACATAAAATAAAACACGCCATAACTTTTGCACATGCAACATTTTGTGCTTTAGTTTGTTTCCAATATGTTACATTCTGCAAATAAACAGAAATTGGGCATTAAAGTCTGCAGAAGTGTGCTCTCTGTAGAGGATGTGTAAACTTATTCTCACAGAGAAAATCAGCAAAACATGTCATTTGACCAAGTGTGCCCTAATTGTTATATACACCTGTATATAGGCTTAAGGACTGTTAGTGCATAAAGGACATGTTATTTTTAAATATAGTTACTGATATGTAACATGAATGGGTCATATTGTTATTACATATAGGTAGTTACAAATACGTAATAATAATAATAATAATAATAATAATAATAATAATTCTTATTTATATAGCACTTTTCATGCCAGTGTCAGCTCAAAGCGCTATACAGACAGGTGATGATGCCTAACAGAATAAAATACATCATGAGTATTATTTTAAAATCACATAAGGCAATGACACAGACCAAATTAAAAAGATAAATATCAAGAGACATAGAAATTTAATTAAATCAAATCAAATCATATTTATTGTCACATCACATCACAAAACCGTGTATTCCAGATAATACAAGTTATGGATAGAAGATACACAAGATGTCAGTCTATATGTGCAGGTATAGATTTGTTAGTACTAACATTAAGATCAGAGTGAGTCTGTTTGAGGTTGAAGTAGAAGTATAGCGACAGACCCACTGACTGATACACCAGCACTACTGGCTGTGCAGCAGCTCGATGGTCCGGGGGAAGAAACTGTCTCGGAACCGGCTGGTTCTAGACTTTATGCTTCTGTACCTCCTCCCACTCGGCAGCTGTGAGAACAGACAGTGGCTTGGGTAAGTGGAGTCCTTTAGAATCCTCCTGATCTTTCTCAGGCAGCGGCTGGTTAAGCCTTAAGTTAAAGAGATACGTGTTTGAATGTTTCTTAAAAGAGTTTGACATTCTTTGACGTAAGTAGGAGTTTAGGTCATTTAGCCTTAAAAACTATTAGTAGAACTTAAAAATCTATCCTGAAAAGATGTGGTATGGAAAGATCCATGGTCATCTTTCAATATTAATATCTGTATATGGGACATTAATATTATACACATTATCATTGTTACACATTCCACATAGGATATGATATGCATACATAAGAACCTCCTGGTGGATGTAAATCAGAGAGAGAGAGAGAGAGAGAGAGAGAGAGAGAGAGAGAGAGAGAGAGAGAGAGAGAGAGAGAGAGAGAGAAGCCCTTTTCTTCTCTCTGTCTCTTGTGAAGGAGCTCCTTTTTGTCTGGTTCATTTGTTCAGGATGTCTGTAGGTAGGAGAGACACACACAAACACACTTGCATACATGCCCACTCCTCTGGGTCCAGCTACCTGACACACACTGCTGTGATTAATGTGCTCTCTATACAATGAGAATAGAGGGAGGGAGAGAAAGAAGGAGCAAAAAGAGGACAATGTGGAAGAGAAGCTGTGCATTTATACTGCAGTTAAATGAGTTTAACATCAAGAGCTGATAATGCAGCAGCAGCAGCTTTTGTACTTTCGCTTTTGGCCTGCATATCTGACAGCACAAAGCAAATAGCAATCACTGAAAAAATGTGCATTTCACTTCCACATATCATATCAATACAGTTCTACCTCTCAGTTTACTAACTTTTGGAAGTAAGTGTACTGATGTAATAAACTTTATTAAAGTAGAAATGAACACACACACAATAAACAAAATTCAAGTGAATTCTAATCCTTTAGTGTGTACATCCCAAATGAAACTCAAACTGGGTTTTAATATCACAAATTTTAAATAAAAATGGGTGGTTACTGCTTTGTAGACAGCTATTCCATTAACGCCTTCCTGGCTGGAAGTTCAGAAGAGTAGCAGATACAGTACCACAGCACTGGCAGCAAGAAAGTGAATTAATTAATCAATTATAATTGCCTGTTAACAAAATTATAATGTCCCACCTCCCTACTGTTCCTCTGTTATTAGTTAAGAACAAACAGGTTTTGCAAGATGTTTAGTGCAGACATACATACAGAACTGACAAAACTTGCATGTAGGTCAATTGAAAGACCCACTTTGTTCAGTAAGTTCTACAAGCCCTAGCTAGCTGTGAAAGCTGGGGGGTGGGGTGGACTTTGGAAAGTAGGCAGGGGAAACTACACCTATGATCACAAGTGATCAAAATGTTAAAGAAAAAAGTGTAAACAAAGCTCAGAGACATGAAATAGTGATAGCATAACCCCTACCATCATTTAAGCCCACCATTCCCTTTAAGAATTTTCCAATATGACCACTGTGGAGGATCATCCCACTCTTATTCAAACTGCAGTGATATCAGTACTCAGTTTACCACAAATACCTACATGAGAACATACACACACCCACACGCGCGCACACACACACACACACACACACACACACACACACACACACAATTAACAACAGTGGAGAAAAAGATTACATGCATGTACTTCTTTACATGAAAACATAGGTAAGAAAAAGAAAGTGAAGAAAGAAACAGGAAGGAAGAAATAGAAAAGAAAGAAAGAAAGAAAGAAAGAAAGAAAGAAAAAAAAGAAAGAAAAAAGAAAAAAGAAGCAGAAGCAAAAGTATAATTAAAGGGAGAATGTCAAAAATAAAGTCAAATAAAAAGAAAATGAAATAATGAAAGAATGAAGTAAAGCAAGAATGAAATGAAAAAACAGTGAAAGAGAAGAAAGTGAGAAAGTGATAAAAGAAAGACAGAAAACAAAAAGCAAACGAGTGAAAAATGAAAAAGACATGAGAAAACAAAAGAAATAATGAATGAAGGAATGCAGTAAAGTTAGAATGAGGGAGAAAGGAACAATGAAAGGAGAAAGTGATAAAGAAAGAATGAAAGAAAGAATGAAAGAATGAAAAATAGAAAGACAGAAACAAACAAACAAAAAAACAAAGAAAAAAGACAGATGGAGAAAGACACAAAAAACAAGCAAACAAAAACAAAAAAGAAAATGAAAAAACAAAAGAGAAAATGAAAAAACAAAAGAGAAAACAAAAGAACAAAAGAAAAAAGAAAGAAAGAAAGAAAGAACGAAAGAAAGAAAGAAAGAAAAGAAAGGAAGACAACGAAAAATAAAGCAGAAGAAGAGACAAAAAGAAAGTACACAAATAAAAAAGAGAAAACAAAACAAAGTATGAAAGATGAGGCAGTAAGAGAAAGACAAAAAGCAAACAGAGTAAATGAAAGAAAGAAAGAAAGAAAGAAAGAAAGAAAGAAAGGAAGAAGACAGACAGACATAAGTCTGAAAATGGCACACCTCATTCCTGAACAGTTGACTGTGTGTGTGTGTGTGTGTGTGTGTGTGTGCATGTGTACTGTGTCTGCGTGTGTACTGTGAGTGTGTGTGTGTGTGTGTGTGTGTAGAGTGTGTACTGTGAGTGTGTGTGTGAGGTGATTGATGGCTGTGAGAAGGGTCTCACCTGTCTGTAGAGTTTTACTGTCTGAAAGAGAGAAAGAAGAGCAGTGAAGTCAGATCAGTCTTCAAACAGCGATCTATCAGAACAGAGCAGACGTCTGTCTAAAGCTTTAATCCCTGCAGTAAAGCTGTGCACTCAGTGACCACAGCGCTCAGCACACTGCTGCACCCACTCTCTCCTACACCTACACCTGCAGCAGCAGCGCTACCTCACCTGCTCATCTACAGCACTTACCACTCAGTCAAGTGAAAACAGCTTCTGTGCTCTTCTAATGGTATATGTTTTTATTTTCCTGCATGTTTTTATTTTCCTGCATACTACATACATACAGTTGGGGAAATGACAATAATAACTCTCAGCCATTTAGATGTCAGCTTTCATTTATCATCACTAAAGCAGCAAATCAAATAACATATATCACTTAAATATAAAACACTAACACACACAGGTTAATATGCTATGAAAATTTGTTTTAAACTGAGTGTTCAAATAAAAAAAGCATTTTACTGCCTTTGCAGTAAGATCGATCATGATTTTGTTATCTCATAACAAACCACCATTGCACTCCCAAGTGAACTTTGTCTTTATCAACTGGAAAATTAACATTTGATTTACAGGTAATTAAAGTATGTTACCATCATTTTTCCATTTAATTACTGACTTGTTACTGTTACAATTGCTAACTTACTATTTAGGAGCAATTAGAAAATCAGGATGTTATTTTTAGGTTATTACAACTTCTTACAATAATATTAACATATCATTAGCTGCTTATTACCGGTCAATAAAGTAAAGCACTACCAAAGTTGTAAGCATATTTAATGTCTTGTTTGTGCCATGCATACAAACTGAGTCAATCTGACAATATATAATTTTATAGTTTTTGTTATAGTTGTTATAGTATAGTTTTTTCATGGAGCTGTATAGACCTGCATCCGTCAACAAAGTTAGATCATTGTTCACTGGCACTCTGAATGTGATTTCTCTGTGTGGTTGTAGATGTAGAACATATGAAAGATTAATAATCAGAGACCAGCGTGTCTGTTTTAAGGGAGGTGAAAGAGAAATACTCAAATATGAGCTGTTGTGCAACTTTTTGTGTTTGTTTGCCCATGTATTTAGCTCATCGGGGGGGACAAAAGAATGATGGAAAAACACGACCACTTTGATGTTATGGAGACATTTGGCTTCTCTCCATGAGGAACATATAATATGAGGTAAACAAACAAACGAACAGACAAATAAATAAAACAGGCAACTTTTATTAGATAAGGAAAAATGTGATTTGGAACTTTAAATGTGCTCATGGGAAGAGAGAAGACAAGGATGCGAGAGAGAGAGAGTGAAAGAGAGAGTGAGAGAGAGAGAGAGAAAGAGCGTGAGAAAGAGGGAAAGTCAGTGAGAAAAAGAGAGAGAGAGAGGGAAACCACAAAGTGTAACTGGCTCTCACACAACAGCGCTGGAGGAGTCGCTCAGTGCGCCAGGCTGCTCCGCTTATGAAAATTTCCCACTGTGTAAAATTATATTCATTAGTGGCTGTGATGGATTACGCAAGCTGAGATCTGCCTTTAAATGCACACATTTGCTCTCTGTACTAAAGCACTGTGTATTACTAATACCACTCTATGGGATAACAGGTCGAAGAGCCTGGTGTGTTTATATGCCATTCAGCCTTTACAATATCTACTAAAGTGCCTGTGAGATAATAGATACTTTGCTAAAGGGGAATTCTGCCAGTTCTATGAAAAACATAAAATACTATAAAAAATGGTAAACAAAATCAGAGTGATTTGATGTGAATGACTGTAGAGAAACTTTCCTACTCAGATTTCTTTATGAGAGTGATAGGAACCAGGAGTTACAACACTTGTTTACAGCGCAAATATGGCCATTTTATTTGATGTCCAAAATGACCAGTGAACCTATATTTTTATATGTAACACTAATCATAGTAAAGAAAAGTTTAAAAAAGTGGGTTTCATTTTGGTACAGTCTTAAAAACAGTGGTTCTTCAAGGGTAGTAAAGACAATGGGCCTCATTCACCAGTAATGGGGAATCTTCCTAAGTTTTTTCTTAAATGTGTTCTTAAGAAAGGTTCTAAGAAAAAGTCTACCTCAGGTTCATGACGGGTTCTTAAACTGCAGAATTGTTCACACCTTTGAGCTCTTGAGTGTGCATAGATTCTATTCTTACCTAAAAACAAATCCCAAATAAGAGAACATTGGTTCTTCAAGGGTTCTTTCGTAAAGAAAATGGTTCTATATAGAACCATGAACACACAAAGAAGCCTTGCAGGATTACAGGGTTCTTCGCATCATGAAAGGGGTTTTCAGATTGATGGAGAATGTGCTGTAGATGGTTCTATATGGAACCTTTTTGAAAATGGTTCTATATAGCACCCAAAAGGGGTTCTTCTATTGTTACAAGCTTGACATTATAACAATAGAAGAATACTTTTTGGTGCTAAATAGAACCCAAAGAAACCTTTAATCATGTTAAGGATTCTCTGAGTGTTCATGATTCTATACAGAACCATTTTATTTACTTAAAAACCCTTGAAGTACCATCTTTTTAAAAATGTGTAGAATCTTCATGAAAACTGTGTAACTGGGTTTTATGAAAAGGTTTCTTCTTAAGAACAATTGGTGAACAAGGCCCAATGGTTCTATATAGAACCATTGCTTGCTTAAATGGTTCTTTGCATGGTAAAACGGTTCTTCAGATTAAAGGAGAATGTGTTGCATATGGCTCTATATAGAACCTTTTTGAAAATGGTTCTGCATAGCATCAAAATATTTCTGCTATTGTTATGATATCAAGCTTGAAACAAAAGAAGAGCCCTTTTTGGCGCTATATAGAACCAACTACATAGAACCAAAAAGGTTGTACATGTACAACACATTCTCCATCAATCCGAAGAATAGTTTCACCATGCAATAAAAAAACTCTTAAGCATGCAAATGGTTCTTTGAGTGTTCATGGTTCTATATTGAACCATCGTCTTTACTAAAGAACCCCGTTCTCTTGTGATGCAGATGTATTCATGAATGGATTTTAAAAAGTGTTCTAAGCCAAAATCTGATTGCATTTATCTTAAAATAGCATTTTAGACATCGGGCAACATATCCACAACCATTTTTGTGTAGTAACTTCCTGTGAGGGAGCTTTGAGAGGCATTAAACTTGAAAGGTCTGGTTCCTATCAGCACCACTGAGAACAAATCTAAATTGGAAAGTTTCTCTAGAACGGAGCGCTTCACACTTTGCTTACATATTAATTATTTAATTACGCAGAAATGTTCTAACACCACTGGAAAACACCAGTGGTGTTAGAACATGGAGCACAACTGCAATATCTCTCATTGAAACTTACTGAGGTACAGTTCCTGCATTATTACAGAGAGTGAACGCAAACACTCATCTGTGTGTGTATCGCTGGGATGAGAGTGTGTGTGAGCGATGTGTAAAGCGTCTCTCAGAGCATAGGTCACCAGGGACACAGAGAACGTTCCACCAACACAGCGCTTTATTCTCCTGCAGAGAGAGAGAAACAGAGAGAGGGAGAGACAGAGAGAGAGAGAGAGGGAGAGACAGAATGGGAGAGAGAGAGAGAGAGAGAGAGAGAGAGAGAGAGAGAAGAGAGAGAGAGAAGAGAAAGCAAGAAGAAGAGAGAGAGACAGAGGAGGAGAGAGAAATAGAAAGTGAAAGAGATGGAGAGAGAGAGGGAGATATTAAGGGAGAGAGAGTGAGAGAGCAGGAGAGAAAGGGAAAGAAAAAGAGGGAAAGAGAGAGAGAGGAGGGGGATTGAGAGAGAACAAGGGAGAGAATGTGAAAATGAGCAATTGAGAGAGAGAGAGAGGAGAGAGAGGAGAGAGAGAGAGAGAGAGGTAGAGAGAGGTAGCAAGAGAATAGAGAGAGAGAAAGAAAAAGGGAGAGACAGATAGAGAGAGGGGGGAGCAATAGGAGCTGACTGCAGCGAAAGTGCATAGCCAATGTGCAGAAAGCAGACAGAATTCTGCTGACAGTCTGGATTCTGGCAAAGCCTCTTCAGAGTGACCTCGCCACCAATACCACACACACACACACACACACAAACACACACACACACACACACACACACACACACACAGATACAATTTAGTCTGCTGATAAATTAATAATCAAGAAATATCAGCCGAGCTGCTGTATAGTGCTGGAGCTGAACAGGATGCTATGAGATAAAATACAGTCCCACCAATCTGCACTGCTTAAAGGGCATCCTAGGCTAAAACTAGAACATCATCACTGTCAAAATAAAAACACATATCTTTATCTTTTTATTTTTATTTTTCTGCATCATTTTGCAACACAGCAGCCATGATTACACTGTGTGAAAATTTTCTGATGAACAAACCAATAGAAATGCTCCAAAATCACTTGGAATAAAACCTACTTGCATTAACTTACATTAGAATTAAAGACAGTTTTTAGATATATTGTTTGTTGCATTGTGCAATATTCTGCAGCTCAACATTGCAGAACCCTTTTTTGTGCTACATAGAACCTTTTCAAAAGGGTTCTATATAGAACCATCTACACCACATTCTCCATTAATCTGAAGAGCCCTTTCATGATGCAAAGAACCTTTTAATCATGCAAGGGGTTCTTTGAGTGTTCATGGTTCTATATAGAACTGTTTTCTTTACTAAAGAACACTTGAAGGACTATCCTTTTTAAGAGTGTACTATTGTGTTTTGAACAATGCACTTTTGCTCTGTCTCATTAAAGATCAAACTGCTATTCCACCCAGAGCTGGTTTGGTCTGTGCTGATCCGTTTGGAAAATTAGTCTTCTAATTTTGCATGAACATAAAGTAGGTCAGCCTAGAGGCTCTTTGTCTGTGTGTGAGGTGAGTAGTACATTTGAGAGGGGGGTGAAGAAGCTCAGGTGGATTTGGGATTTTGGGACTGTACTTGGTAAGTATCTTTGCCATCAGCAGCCCCCTCACCCCGCGGGCCTTTCTCCTTTAGGAAGACGACGAGCTTGAACTTTTGAACCCATTCCCCTCATCCTTAATTCATCAAGCTCATCAGAATTTCCAGAAAACACTTCTGCCCCCTTCCCTTTCTGTCTTTTTGGAAAAGCTGCTGCCTCTTTTTCCTTCTCATCTTCTCCCATAAGCATGTTTAGAGTTTGTGGCCAGATTACAGGTTGGGGGGACATCATCGCTATAGTGAAGACAGCACTGACCATCTAGCTGACTTCATTTTAACTAGTTGACTAGTCATTCAAAAAGTTGTTGACGAATCAGTCAATGATCATCATCATATTAAATTAGATTAGGTTAAATTAAAGTTTATGAAAAGCATTTTGTTACTGGCTTGCTAATAAAGGCTGGTTCTAGCAGTAGATGCTGCAGTCTGAGGTGTGAGATGTGCATTGCAGCAGAGTTTCAGTCTCAGGCTCTCTGCCCACAGAAGCACACAGACTGCCTGATGTAAATTCCACGCTAAGATCACCACATCTCATCTTTGACCCTCCCTCTGCTAAATTTAGGCACTTTGCACACCTCGGGGCCCAACTGACATGAGTTTGGCGCTCCTACGACTTCACGTTCCCTGTGGGACCTACATTCATTGCTATTAGGCCTCTGCCTGTCGTTCGGTCAACTTTGACCCTAGGACTGCCAAAGGTGGATATGACAGTTGGGCTGAAGAACCTCACCTCTCACAGAGAATTCAAACTGCCTCTGGTTAGCTATGCCTCCAAAAACAAAACAAAAGATTGCTTATCAAGCTACATCCTGGTAGCAAGCAGTTACATCTCTAAAGATCTATGAGCTTTTCAGAGTGAGATAGAGGCCTAGTCTCATTCATGATGTCTGTAGGTGACAGTTGAATGAGACATCTTCATGCGTTTACTGACCAGAACTCCAATTTATTTAGCATGAGTTTGGTTTTTGTTATGAGCAAATCATGAGAAATGCTCTGTGATTGGTCAATTGGTTGGACGGATTTTATTTTGTTTAGTATTTCCATACAAATAAAGTACATTGTTTTTGTGTCAGGCAAACAAAAGGTGTCCTCTCCACCTGTCTGTTGACTGCAGTTCTTACCCCTCACTGTCCTTGACTAGTCGACCCACAGCGCTGTGGATTTATTAGTTGGCTAGTCAACTAGTGCGACCATCTACTTCACTGTAGCTAATTTTTTTACTCATCACCATAACCATGTATAACCATGTATTCCCATTGTGTGAATATTAAACATAACACAGAATTGCCACCAAGAACTATGTATGAAGACGTTAACTGCACCTGCTGCGTGTGTGACCTCTAATTAGGCAATAAAGATCCTCAGTTTTGGATTAGGTCAGGAATTTGCTCCACTGGTCCACTGGTCATTGATATTGGTAATTTGAGAGTGCATGGTTATACCTTTATATGGAACTGTGGTGGTGTTGGTTAGTTGAGTGACTTATGGGAACTATTAAGAGGCTGCTAGAAAATAGGCCATGGGTACAAAGGGTCATTAGGGCGAACCGATGTGGCTGAAGGGTGTGACACTCAAATGCTTCCCCTCCTTGGACCCTAAATTCCAGTGTGTTTAAAACTTGTCAACTGCATTTTTGGGTGTCCCTTACTCTCCCTGTTACCTTACAGCTTCAAGTGTGGAATCCCAAAATAGAGACGGTGTTTAAAGGATGAGGAGCATTAAGTTGCATCATTGAATTCTTCTATTTTATGGACTTTTGGAACTGGCCCCTCTCAGTGTTTCTTGCCCCTGCTCTTACAGAGTTTTTACTTTTGAATCTTGGTGCTTCTAAGAGGTTCTTGCTCATGCTTTTAGAGAGATTTTACTTTTGGGTCTTGGTTCCTCTTAGTGTTTTTTCCTAATGTGTTTAGGGAATTTTTTCTTTTGAGTCTCAGTCCATTTCTTTGTTTTATTCTGATGCTCTTAGTGAGTTTTTTCTTTTGAGTCTTGCTTCTTCTTAGTGGTTTTTGCTCATGCTTTTAATGAACTCTTCCGTTTGAGTCTTAGTTCCTCTCAGTATTCCTTCCTCTTGCTCTTAGGGAGTGGTTCTAATGGTTGATGCTGCAGTCTGAGGTGTGAGATGTGCATTGCAGAAGAGTTTCAGCCTTAGGGTCTCTGCCCACAGAAGCACACAGACTGCCTGATGTAAACTGCACGCTAAAATCACCACACCTCTCTGAACCTCACCTCTCACAGAGAATTTAAACTGCCTCTGGTTAGTCGTGCTTCCAAAAACAAAAACAAAACAAAAGATTGCTTATCAAGCTAAATGCTGGTAGCAAGCAGTTACATCTCTACAGATCAATAAGTCTCTACAGATCAATATGTTTTAAGGAGTTATTCCTGAATTTCTCCTTTTGAGTTTTGCTTCATACAAATGGTTCTTTGACCCACATTTCTGTAAATTTACTGCTCTGAGACAGCTTCTGTTGAAACCCCAAACCCATTTCATGTGGAGGTTTACCTCATGGAACACCTTCCCAAAATTTCAAAGATGTTATCAGAGATGATAGATTTCTTTCATGTTTTAAAGGCCTTTTAAATAATGTACTTGAGCACATCCTCCAAATGTCCTGAGACTTCATTAATCTACCTGATATCAAGATTTCAAATTAGCAATACTTTTCTTACGAAGCTTTGGTATCTTAACTCTTATAAAACCGTAAGCTCATTTGTTTAATTACTGCTAAAAAAACACTTTTGGACTCTGAATAACACTGCATTTCTAACCTCAATGTAGGCCTATATGTCTCAGCTAGTGTGTGACCACTTGGTAGTACATTTATGGTTTCATTGAAATACCTTCAACATTTATTGTTCTTGAGACTGAGTACCATTTTATTCAAGAGCCTACCATCTAAACTGCCTGGCCAGCAAAGCCATAGATGCTCATTGTGTGTTTTCTTTAGATTTCTTATCTCCTTGTATTGCCTCACTTCTTCCAAACCAGTGTCAAGGCCAAATGCTTGATAATTGTTGTCCTTTACTGGCTTCCCCTCCTCTAAACAGGCTGGCCTAAGGACTTCAGACCATAAAGCTGTCACTTTTTAAGTTTTTTAGCACTCCCATAGTCACTTACCGAATGTAGCATAGCCCTCAGAAATCTTAAACAGCTGGGACCCCCTGCCCTCACTGCTGCACTCAATCATTATGGGTGTCCTAGTCCACACCTATTCTCAACTGTTGAACTGGTCTCCCACTGTAACTCCAGCCTCTCCTACAGATTGACCCACTAGAACCAGCTAAACAGAGACTCATCTCTTTCTACAAAACCTTCTCCATGGTCACTGTAGAACTTCAAGTCTTGAAATCATCTAATAAGCATTAGGTCAGGATGCTATGTTTGAGATTGATGGGAAGTCTCTGCTCAGATGCACTAGTTTGTTTGACTTATTATTTTTTCGTGGTATTCTGAAAGCAAATGAATTATTAATGCTCTGCCCAAAAACCAAACAAAAATGTTCCAAAGCTGACACCTTTTGTCAGTTAAAAGATGCGTAACGCTTCTATATGCTACAAGCAAACTCCCCTGTGCATTCAGTTGACTTAGCGTTAAAGTAAAGCTACTACTAAACTTCAACACTATTGTATATATGTTATTAAACAACACTTGCTACTCAAACTGTAGGCAACTATTTCCAAGGCAACTTAATTGCCACTTATGACAAAGCTTGCAAATTTTTGTTGGGAATTTTGGTGGAGGTGTCTGTCTCTACACTGGATGTGACACTTCACGCTTCGCAGTTTCACACAGAGTAGCATCACATAATGTTGCGTCATGTAACAGAGCGTCACATAATGTAGCGCCACATAATGTAGTGCCACATAATGTAGCGCCACATAACGTAGTGTCACATAACGTAGTGTCACGTAATGTAGCGTCACATAATGTAGCGTCACGTAACGTAGCGTCACGTAGCAGAGCGCTGCTATGGAATGCCAGCAGGGAGAGCCAATAAAAGCTAGGTTCAAGTTCATTTTTACACTCTACTCATACAAATTGAAGCATTCAGTATCACTTCTCATGCTTGCCATCAGTTTAGCACCTCTTCACAAACTGCCTATTTTTGAGCTGAAAGTTATGAGCTGAAAAAGGCTAGGATAGTAATGTTAGCTGAAGTAACTAACCATTAGCATTTGTCTGTTTACCTAAAAGACTGGCTGCCTTTCGCTGTGTTCATTTCAAACCACATGTGATCTACTGTGGCTTTCTGTGGTCTTAATATAGCTTTAATTTAATGGAGTAATGGCAAATTGCATGGTGCACTGTGACATGCTGAGAAATTGCACAGTGCTGAGAGTTATGGTGTGGTTTCAAATTTTTGGCCTCATAATTCAGAGGATTTAGTGACATTTGCATGAAAACTGGACGTACAGCAAAACATACAAGGTTTTAAACATTTTTGTTTACCTCAGGATGTGATAGCTGTCATTTTCAAAAATGTTCCATAGAGAAAAATAGATAAATACCTGAAGACAACTACAAACCAACAACGCGTCCCCAGAAGTGTACAGTAAAATATTTATCGTAGAACATTAGGCCGAAGGAAGCAAGATTGAGCCAACTGTTTAGCATCTCAGTATTTATAATGTTGAATGTTCCAATAAACTAAAAATAGAAATAGTAATATATTACCTTAAGGCACATATTCAGTCACTGTAATACAGCAATATTCAGGTATTGCTGTACTGGACAATGTATGGAATTGAGACACTATTATTGTACCAGTTCCTGATTTTTGTATCATCACACTCCTTTTTCTAATTCATACTGTTGCAGCAGCCTCAACATGACAATCTTTCCAATTTGTTCTGTCCCTCTATCAGCATGGCCCAAGGCACATGGAAGTGTGTTTGACCTAATAGCTATCATTGTGCAAGCCTGACACTCATTTTCCTGTCATTCAAAAAGACGGATCTAATCTCTTTCTGCCCAGAGCAAGTGTTTATCTCTCCAACATGCACACACACACACACACACACACACACACGAGCACACACAGGCACACTCGCCCCTCCAGGCAGAGACAGATTTTAGGCCTGTGTGCCAGTCCACGCTACAGAAATCCAACTGTCATCTGTCGTCTGGTCAGCATGAGTCTGGCATAGCCATGAGCCACCATCGTCGCTTTGAGAAAAGAGCCGATCCGGGATACAATCATGCTGATCTGTTGCCATCATGTGGCCTGTCTGCTGGTAAATTTCATCAGTTAGGGAAGGTCATTTGGGCTGAGGCCCTGAGCTCAATGTACGTGTTTATATGTATGTGTTTGTGCTTAGAGAAAGAGAAAAGAATGGAATTGGACACATTTTCAACTGAGGCTGAGTTCTCCAACGCTGAGTCACTTCCTGACTGCTCATAAATGGCTCTTGGCTTGGATGTGCAGTTTTTAGAAAACAACATTAATAGGTACAGAATCTTTACATTATGTGGAGGTTCTTTAAAATTAGAAAAGGTTCCTCATAATCACAAATCTCATTTACTAAAATCATTTGAAAAGGCCAGAATACACAGTCCCAGTGTGGGGTCTGTATGCCATCTCTGTATGTAATCATTTTCTCTCTAGAATGTTCTCCCTCTTCACACTGTACTAAAACTTTCTCCTTTAGTCTTATTGTTCTACAATATTCTCCCCATTCACAGTCTTCTAGAATGTTCTGCCCATTCATACTGTTTGAGAGTTCTATCATCATTCGCACAAGTTCTTTTACATTATTGTAGACAGTTTTTCTCGTTCACACAACTCTAAAAGGTTCCATTAACAGTGTCCTAAAACATTGTCCCACATTTATACTGTTCTATGAGGTTCTCCCATATTCACACTGTTCTAGAATGTTCTCACCATTTATACTGTTCTAGATTGCTTTCCTCACTCACACTGGTCTAGAATGTTCCATAGACATGGTTCTAGAATACTGTTTTGGAGTGTTCTCCTCCATTCATACTGTTCTGAAAGGTTCCCCCATTTACCTTGTTTTAGAATGTTTTCCTCATTCACACTGGTCTAAAATGCTCTATTCACATGGTTCTAGAATACTGTTCCTCATTCACACTGATATAGAATGTTCTTCCCAATCACACTGTTCTAAAATGTTCTCCCTGCATTCATACTGTTCTAGAGTGTTCTTCCCATTCACACTGTTCTATAATTTTTTTGGAACCTATTTCTAAAAAAGTTGGGACAGTTTTGCAAATGCCAATAAAAACAGAAAGCAGTGATTTGTAATTCTTTTTGACCTGTATTAAATTAAAAACAGTATAAAAACATTATATTTCATGTTTTACCATATGAAATTACCAAAGTGTTATATCACGTTCACTTTTAAGAGCTCACTGGAAGGCCCAAAGTTTTAGAACACACTTCTATAACCTAAGAATAGCTTGGCCAGTTTGCATTGAAATTGATGTAGTTACTGAATAATAAGCATTAGTATGTAATAAGCCTGGGATTTTCAGGGCACTAAACTGATCCAGTTTTGAAAGTAGATATTTTTACATTCTTTAGTTTTACAGGTCTTCAGCTGTGCAACCACTGTGAGTCTTCGATGTCATATTTTGCACTTCATAGTGCAACACACATTATGAATAAGAGATAAGCAGGCCAGTCTATCATCTACACTCTCTGAATACACAGCTACACTGTTGTAACAAGTGAAGAATATGTCTTGCCATTGTCTTATAGAAATGTCCACACCAGGACAGACACTGACTTTTGAACTTTACGCTGGTAACAATCTAGATGGTCCTTTATTTCTTTGGCCTGGAGAACACAATGTCCATTATTTCCATAAACAATCTGACAGGTTGATTCATGAAACCATAATACACATTTCCATTGCGTATCAGTCCATTTCAGATGAGCTCAAGCCCAGAGAAGTCAGCAGCGTTTCTGGACATTGTTGACATATTCTGCTGTGCACAGCACAGTTTTAACTTGCATTTGTTGATGCAGCAATAAACTGTGTTTATTGACAATGATTTGTCAAAGTATGCCTAAGCCCATGCAGTGATATCCATCATAGAAGCATGCAAGTTATTACAGTGCCGTCTGAGGGATCGAAGGTCACAGGCATGCAGTTGTGGTTTTTGGCCTTGCTTTTCATTGTACTGAGAGATTTTTCAAGCATGATTGCATGACCTCTTTTAAAACATTTTCTGAACTTTTAACAATGCTCCTAGTCTTAAATTGCCCCTGTCCCAACTCTTTCGGAACATGTTGCAGGTGTCTCTTTTCAAAATGAGTGTATATTTTAAAAAAATAATGAAGTTGATAAGGTAATACATTAAATATCTTGTCTTTAGACTGCTTTCATTTAAAATACAAGTCAAAGTGGATTCACAAATCACTCTTTCTGTTTCAGTTGCGTTTCACATACTGTCTCAACTTTTATCTCAATTTATTTGGAAATGGGTTTGTAGAATGTTTTTTGCGTTCACATTGCTCTAGAATATTGTCTCACATTGTTGGTGTATGCTTGGTTGGTGTGCTCTGTCACTTAGGGTACCAAAAGTTTTTTCCCTACAGCGTTTCTCCAAAGAAGGGTCCCTTTTACCTTCATGCAAATACACTCAGTCTCTGGCTCCCTCTCTCCAGTGTATCATATCTCTTGTATCATCTTCCCCTCTAATCGCCTGCCGTCTTCTTCATGATTTCCGCTCTGCTATCTTTTATTTTCACGTTTTTCCCCTCTTACAGGCCTTTTCAGCAATCTCTCCCTATCCCTGCCCCTTTCACTCCCGGCCACATTCTCCTCTTCTCTCACTTTGTCTGTGTCCCCCCGACATCCTCACATAAGATGATAGGCTGTTCTTCCCAGAACGTCAATCATGTCTCAACTCCGGAGATACTAGGGGTGTGTGTGTGTGTGTGTGTGTGTGTGTGTGTGTGTGTGTGTGTGTGTGTGTGTGTGGTGGGAGGTTCGCAATGTTGTTCTTGGGCACTGGAGGTTTTCAAGGAGTCCTGCGGTCTGGAAGAAAGAAGCTTATATTCCTGTGATCTGTCAGGCAGAAAGATAGAGAGACGGGAGGAGAGAGAGAGACTGAGAGAGGTGGGGGAGTGAAGAATAGAGATAGAGAGAGAGAGAGAGAAATTGATGGAGGAGTAGTTCATAGAAAGAAAGAGTAGACAAGAAGGCAAGAGTGAGTGAGAGAGAGAGAGAAAGAGTGAGAAATAGAAGGAGAGAGAAAGAAAGAGTAACACAGAGAGAGTTAAAGAGAGAGACACAGAGAGAGAGAGAGACATAGAGTGAGGGAGAGGGAGATAGAAGACATAGAGAAAGAGAGAGAGAGGGAGTGAGAGAGTAAGGGATGAGCGTGCTGAGTAGGTGACAGCGGGGCAGAGAGATGATCTCTCCATGGCAGAGAGAGAGCAGAAGACAGCAGGTCGGGCGGATAAAGAGGGACGAGTGGAGAGGGGGGTCACTATCCTGTGGATTGAGACGTATCCCACATTGCCCCTCTCCCCGTGGGCCGTGGTGTGTGGCACTGTGCAGTCGGCACGGCGCTGGCTCTGGCACAAAGGAACCGCTGAGGGGGCGCCGGGCGCTGCGTGGCACGGTTGCCCGGATACGGGCACTCAGGGTTGGCACGTCGCTTCCCAGTCTGGGACGCACCCTCGGATTCACACACACACACGCGCCCTGTCAGAGATGTTCCTGTTTGATCCTCTCCGGAGGAGAGCGGCCGACTCTTGACTCACAAACGCATTCAGATGCGGACGCAGAGACGTCTGAGCTCAGCTCAGCTCAGCTCAACAAACCCTTTCTGGCATGACCATATTAATTTAAGGCCATGACATCATGACCCAACATTACCCATCAATCACCAATAGTCTGTAAAACCAAATAAACCAATGTGAATGTAAGGAAAACATTCTAGAACAATAGGAATAGAATAGACCATTCTAGAACAGAAGGAGTGATGGAGAACAGTTTAGAACAATGTGAATGGGGAGAACATGCTTAAACAGTGTAAACAGAATAAAAAAAAAAACAAGGAGAGTGTGAATGATGGAGAACACTCTAAAACATATTGATCATGAAGAACTGTCTAGAACAATGTAAATGAATTAGAACATTGTAAAACATTGTGAATGAGCGAGCACATTCAAGAGAACACCGTGAGTAGGGAGAACATTCTAGAACAACATGAACGGGAGAATGTTTTAGAACAGTGTGAATGAGAAGAAGAGCCTAGAACAATGTACATTAGAGAACATTCTAGAACATCGTTGATGGGAGAAAACGTTCTAGAATAATACGAATGGGGTGAACATTATGGAACAATGAATGAGGAGAGCAGTGTGAATGTGGAAAATTCTAGATTAATCTTAATGTGAGAAAACATTATAAATGTGGTGAATGAAGGAGGACACTGTAGAAATTGTGAATGAGTGAGAACATTTTAGAGCAGTGGGAATGTTCTAAAACTTCTTGAATGGCAAGATTATCCTAGAATAATGTGAAAGGAGAAGAACAGTCTAGAACAGCATGAATATGGGAGCAGAGTCATAAACAGTGTAAAATGGCAGAATATTCTAGAACAGTGTGAATCAAGGAGAACATTCTGGAATAGTGGAAATGAGGGAGACGTTTATGAATAACGTGAATGAGAGAGAACCTTGTAGAACAGTGTGAAAGGGGAGAACAGTCTAAAACAGCGCGAATGTGAGAATGTTTTAAAAAAAATGTGAATGAGGAAAAGACAATGTAGAACATTCTAGAACAGCATAAATGGGGATAAAACATTCTAGAATAGTATGAATGGCGTAAACAATATGGGACAGTGAATGAGAAGAAAAATCTAGAGCAATGTGAGGAGTGAGATGCTCTAGAAAAATTTGAATTGAGTAGAGTGGAACAGAGTAGAACATTCTAGAACAGTGTGGAAAGAGTAGAGCATTCTAGAACAGTGGGAAAAAGTGAGGAACATCAAAGAACAGTGTGAATGAGGAAGAACACATATAGAATCCTGTAAATGATTGAGAACATTCCAGATCATTCTAGAACAGTGTAATCATTCATTATTTAATCACTTAATAAACATATGCACACATATACACATGCTATCTCACTTGGCCTCTCTCTCTCTCTCTCTCTCTCTCTCTCTCTCTCTCTCTCTCTCTCTCTCTCTCTCTCTCTCTCTCTCTCCCCGTTCCTCTCTTGCCCTCTCTCTCAGTTTACTGTGTTCTGATGCCGGGTGTGGTTTTGATTATGCTCTTGTTGGAGGAGATTGCTCAGTATTTGATGTGGTCACAGCCATTAGTTCTCAGTGTGCGTGTGCTTCTACAACTGCGTCTGTGTGCCTAAGTGTGAGAGGCTTTTCCCGAGGAGGCCCGCTCGTCTCACGTCTGTCACTCAGCAGTGAGAATCCTCTCTCATTCTTTCCATCCCACTCTCCGTCCTCACTTCCCTCAATCCCTCCATCTCTTTTGCCCGTGCCTGGCTTAATCAGCGCGGGGCCGTTTTCCGCTCGCCCCATGTGAGGCCTGATGTGAGCTGTGTGGAGATAAAAGGCGGCGGCAGAGAGGGAAAAATCAGTCCCCCATCAAATTCACTCCCATTTCCTCAACCCACAGCCGGAGAGGAGGGCAGCGCTTTGAGCTTCAGAACGGAGGCTAAAACCAGAGCGAAACCAGATACCTCCACTCAGCTTCAGGCTGCATCAGGCTAAATCAAACGAGACTTAGAGCGAGAGTGGCACTCAGACACAAACACATGCACACATATACACATGCTTACAAACAGTGCTCCGTATTTAGAACAAACAGGCTCCTGACTTGAACTCTACTTCAGCAAGGAATAATGGATTTAACCCCTGGAAAGGGGAATTTCAGAAATTTTTCAACATTTCTGCTGCTAAGCTGTAAACAAAGTCATTTGGGGAGGTTTGAATCGAGAAAAACATGTTCATATTGATGGTAATAAAAACCAGACATCTGAAGTGTTTTATGCCTCTGAAAACTACCTCACAGACACTTATTACATCAAATGTGCAGCCTAATGCCTGAAACACACTTTAATAATCTTTGATATGAGAATTTCAGTGAATAAAATCTCTATATTTCTGTTGTAGACATTGTGACCTCTGGTTCCTATCACCACCATTGTAAAGAAATCAGAATCAATAAGTTTCTCTATAATGCACCATTTTACATCAAACCACACCAAAACAATAGTTTTGTTTCATCAACAATTGAATTGTGCAGAAATTGTGAAAAATTGGTGGACTTCCCCTAAAGACCCATATTTGGACTCATACTTTAATTCCTCACTGCCATAACGATGTATTAGTTTCATAGTACTTACTGAACAATTCATAGTCATTCCTAAATATAAGTCTGACGATAAGTGACTGGCAAGTTTTTATGGTAAGCAGACTAATTCATCATCATCATCATCATCATCATCATCATCATCATCATCATTTCCACAAACGTTTTTAGAATGACTTCTCTGCAACCTTTTTCAGTCACCTCGTCTTTTCAGGAGCTGATTAAAAGTATTCACTGTTTTGCGCTGATTTTTAAGTGTCTGAGTATGTGTTCATTACCCCCCTGTAGCAGAGAAGACACGCTTTTGGACGCACAGACAGACAGACCGACAGATCGGCAGACACGTAGACAGACAGGAGGTGGATCCGCACTCATCCAAAAAGAAAAAGGATGAATAAATGATGAGGGGATGAAAGGCGCAGGGGAGAGAGGCGGCGTGCTCTTTTAAAGCATGCAGAGTCATTGACTCATCCAATTACCACATTAACCACTCGCAAACTCAGCTCAGAATACACTCACTACTGTGTGCCAACCGGGGAAGCAGGGGGCCACAGGCTGGGGGGAGGCGCAGTGTGTGTGCATGTGTGCATTTATTTGATCTACTTACTGCATTTCATCAGTAAAAATCAGTCAATATGAAAAAAATCAAAGCAATGATATTGCCTTCCGTATTTCATCACTTTATCATGATAGTGCACTGATGCTTTTACACTGTATATACGTGTAAATATGTGTAGTATATGTAATTATGTCATAAGCATGTCAGCGCTATAGTATATGTATGTAACATTAGCCAACTCATCAGATTAGTTATATTAATTCATATTGATAGCTGATTAATGCAGTGTAGTTTTAAACTTAACCCCTTAAATGGTCAGGAGGCCCAAAGTTTTCTACACACTATAACCTCTTCTATGAGAGCGACAGAGCCAGTTTGCATTGTAGCCCTTGTAGTTGCTGAATAATAAGCCTTAGTATGCAATAAGCTTGGGATTAAAGGGCTATTCCACCAATTTTTCAAAATTTACGCATAATTAAATCATTGAAAAGTAAACAACCGTGTAGAACTGTCTACAACAATGTAAATGAGTTTGAATATTGTAAAACATTGTGAAAGAAAGAGCACATTCTAGAACACAATGAATGTAAGAGAACATTATAAACAGGGTGAATGAGGGAGGACATTGTAGAACATTGTGAATGAGTGAGAACATTTTAGAGCAGCGTGAATGTTCTAAAACCTTTTGAATGAGAAGATTGTCCCAGAACAACGTGAAAGAGGAAGAACATTATAGCAAAATGTCAATATGAATAGAGTAGAAGGTTCTAGAACAGTGTGAATGAAGGGGAACAGTCTAGGACAGCATGAATAAGGGAGCAGAGCCAAGAACAGTGTAAAATGGCAGAATATTCTAGAACAGTGTGAATTGAGGAGAAAAGTCTAGAACAGCATAAATGAGGGAACAGAGTCAAGAACAGTGTAAAATGGCAGAATATTCTAGAACTGTGTGAATCAAGGAGAACATTCTAGAACAGAAGGAATGAGGGAGACGTAATAATAATGCGAATGAGGGAGAACATTGTAGAACAGAGTGAATGGGGAGAACAGTCTAAAACAGTGTGAATGGGAGAATGTTGTAGAACAGTGTGAATGAGAAGAAGAGTCTAGAACAATGTAGATTAGGAGAACATTCTAGAAGAGCATTAATGGGAAAAATATTCTAGAATAGTATGAATGGGGTATACATTACAAAAAAGTGAATGAGGAGAACAATCTAGATCAATGTGAAGAGAAAGAATGCTCTAGAAAAATGTGAATAGAACAGAGCAAAGTAGAACAGAGTAGAACAATCTAGAACAGTGTAAATGTAGGTGAAATGTTCAACAACAGAGTGAACAGACTAAAGCGTTCTAGAACAATGGGAAAATGTCGCCTACATTCTAAAATCTCGATCACTGTATAGAACGCTATCATACTGAACACAATTTGTGATGGTAGTAAATGTTTTTGGACACTGAAGTTACACGGGTTTACTCAATATTTACAAACAACGCAGTGCGATCCGCTAGGGTACGTTGATTGTTCACTACTTATTGTGGTGTATTGTGGAAATGTCCGCTGGATCTTCTGCACTGTGCTTTTGGACAGCACTACAAAATAGTGGACACAGTTTCAGACAGTAGATGCCCCAGACATTAGATACCATATTTGTATTTGTAATCATTTCATGTGATGTGGATTTAAGCGGCATTAACCCCTTAAAATCCCAAATTTATTACATACTAAGGCTTATTGTTCAGTAACTACAGGGAATTCAATGCGAACTGGCTGAGCGTTTCTGAGGTTCTAGCAGTGTGTAATAAAACTTTAGGCCTGCCAGTAGGCCCTGGCCATAAAAGGGGTTAAACACTTCGGACATCTGGTTACTCCACTATTGTGAATGATTCTGAATTGGTAAGTTACTCTACAATGGAGCATTTCATACCAAACCACTCTGAATTACTTTGTTTATATTGTAATTAATTATGCAGAAATTTAAACAGAAACTCCCCCCAGCTTTGCTCCCCTACTTCCACACAAACTTAGGCGCAGCATCATATATAGCATCCCTTTTTTTGCTTCTACAGCTTTAAATACCCCCTATATGGATCAATAAAGCGCATGAATATGTGTATCTATCTATATGTGGATATCTTTTATAAGAAACTCTACATGCTCTTAGCTCTCTTTCTGTTCTCAGACCAGCACAACCTCACTTACCCCCACAACTGCTCATCTCTGCCTCGTTTCAGTGGTGTGTGTCCCTGTGATTGTCTCTGAGTGTGACTGTGTGTGTGTGTGTGTGTGTTCGAAGGAGTCTTAGCCCCCCAGGCAGTTTGGCTAGTTATGTAACTACAGATTTGCATGTGAAGGGAAAACTGTTCGTTTTTCATGCTGGACTGGGTGTGAAGCGAAGCTTCTCGCTTTCTCCCCCCCTCCACCCCCTACTCGTCTATTTTAGCCGGAACGAGGGATCATGCCGCCTCAGATGGAGGGATGCTGAGAGACTGACAGGAGGAGAAAACATGAAAGGCTTTAAGTGAGAATTCATTAATAATTCACAGCAGTCAACGCGCCACACCGCAAGTTATGGCAAAGCTTTTTAGAATATGAAAAGTGTAAAGAAAAAAAAACATTAGCATGGTTCACAATGAAACTTCTTAAATCTGCAGGGATGGAACTGAACACATCACTCATATAATCTATTAATTAATATCATACTTAATCTGTATAATAGCAATGCAGTAAACTAAGCAATGAAGAAGTTGCTTATTTCTGGTGGTGAAAAATAAGCCTGAGACATTTGTACTGGTACATTAACATCAAACTTTAGAGACAAATACATCATACTTCAGAGGAAGGCCTTACAACTTTAATCATGTTACAGAGGTTAGGCAAATGTTGTGTTAGGAGTCTTTTGTTGGTATACTATGATGTTCTTGCCCAGATGGTGAAATCAAGCCCTAATCTATCATGTGCAGGGCAGTGACATTACCCAGTATGCTTTTCCAACCACTGCAGTGGCACAGCTGGGTACTGAACCCACAACCTTCTGATCTAATGGCAGACAATTTAATGATAAGCCTTTGGGACCATTTTTGTAATGATAGAGTGAGTGCTGCAGATATTTACTAATAAAAAACATATTACCATTAATTATTGCAATTAATTCCCAGTATTAGCATCTTCTTTCTTTCTTTCTTTCTTTCTTTCTTTCTTTCTTTCTTTCTTTCTTTCTTTCTTTCTTTCCACAGACCACAGGGCCTCAAGCCTTTCTAGCCCTTCAGAGAAGGCCTAATGATTTCTGGGAACTAAAAAAATGCATGTCTGTAATTTTTAGTTCATTTTTATTCAACTGAATCATATCACACTTTTATTTACACAGTTTTTGATTAGGAAAAAAGTGTTAATGAAAAATTTTCCAATAAAGACATTTTTCATCCCTGGTATCTTGGTAGATACAGCAAAGCTAACCTAACCTTATGTATTAGGTTAACCAACAGAATAATTAGGAAGAAACATTGGAATCAACCAATCACGTTTTGATGTACAATGGCTTTCTGGAAGTCCTAGATACACCCCTGACTGCTACTACCAGTGTTAGCCTGCAAATGGGTTTTTGTCATCTTTTAGAAGTGGAAATCAGAGGCAGGTCTAGGCCAGGACTCTTTTCTGAAGGAGTCTCTGTTACATACAAGGTAAATGATATGCTACTATGTATGTTACAAGCTTCATGTAATGTCTTTTACAAGCATCACATGTCCAGGCTTAATCTAAAATGACCATAGACATTCACCATTAGCTTCGTATTATGCTACTGGTATCCCATAGGCGATTTAGGTGAAAATTAACATTAGCGTAGAGATGGAGTTTACTAATTGGTATAGAGGCTATCTGGTCTGTATATATTAGTGAATATTTGTTGTCTCTCAAATGAACCTCTCAAATGGATCTGGTGCGTCTAAACTTTTATTATGCACTTCTTCGTTAATTAGCTTAACTATAACTCACTTTTCTTTGTTGTCCATGTAGTCACTTAATACTTACTTAGAATGTAATAAGGATTTTAAGGAGCCAATCTTAAGATTTACTATTCAGGCATTACTATCCACTGTAAATTATTACTTTGAAACTAAGTCACAGTAACATAACTATGAGTTTGAGGATTGAAATCTGGGTCCACATAGCTGTGCATAGAGTTTAAGCGATTCGATTAATGTTATTACTGTACTAAAAGTTCCATTTCAAGTGAGAATTGGATGCACAGTATTATGTACCCCTTAAAATGCAAGGCTTATTACATACTAAGGATTATTATTTACTGGCGGGCCCATGGCCCTTTAAGAGGAGTTAGCCCACAGTTAATTCTTTTGAATGAAAAGTCTCCCACGTTCTTCCCCCCAGAAGAACAAACTAATTATGTGTCTTCTCAAGTATTGCTTGTGTTATTGCTGCATTGATTATATGACCACCACACTCGTGCACAGGTAAGCCCCAGTACATTCCGATACACGCCTGAGCCTGTCGCAGCGTGCAGGCTGCTTTTGGAGTGTGTGAAGTGGGATGGGTTTAGATAACCCGGCCGCTCCCCTTCCCCCCACCTCAACCCCCACATTTCACAGGGGTCACACAATGCATGTCATGCATGTCATTAATCCTGGGGGCTGCTTCCCCTTAGGGGTGCGTCCATTGACCCATGCATAAAGTGGAAGAAAGTGTCTCCCGTGGGATGGAGGTCACAGAACAGTATGGCATAAAGACCTGCATCCTCTGCAGATCAAATACATGGCATATGTACATATATATTTATCCCATATATCATATGATAACACATATGAAATCCTGCATTCGTGATTCATGATTTATATAGCATACATAATACCTCATAACACCTGCCAGAGTCTTGTTTCATTCACCTTAAGTAGGTATAATTACAAATAAGTGGTAGAAGTAGGTATAAGTAAAATTACATGCATAACACTTTATAAAGCAAGAGTATATGACTACACTAACTCAGGCTCCATAGCTATGTTCAGTTATCAGTTATGTTTGTTTTGTGATTCATCTTAAAAGCGTGATTAAAAATTTTGCTTTTGTGTCTTTCAGCATGAGATCAAACACTCTCACAGGCATTTAGACTGACCGGTCAATCTCCAGAAGGACACAATAGGAGTGCAGAAGCAGGAACAGGAGTGCAGATAAAGAAGATTTTCCTCCTGTTTTCCTTCCCTGAGCTTTTGTGAAGAGGAAAAGACTCTTACACAGTGAGACCTGAAACCTTTCAGCCTGACCTTTCCTTCAATGGGGAATTCCACCATGTTTTAAAAAAAAATCTGTGTTATTCAATCACCAAGATTTAAATAAAGTCTTTCAGAGTGGTTGTGGAATGTGAAATGCTCCATTCTAGAGAAACTTAGAATCTGAATTGTACACAGTGGTGGTGACAGGAGCCAGACATCTGAAGCGTTTAATATCTTTTAAAGCTGCCTTACATGAACTTACACATTATGAATACTTTGCCTATTGATGGTGAGATTGTTTTATGGTATTTTTAAGTAAAGACATTTAAAAAAAAATCATTCAGGGCAGAGAGAAACGTGGTGATGTAAGGAAAAACAGTAGAAAAACAGTCCCCAAAATGTATTTTTTCATTTAAATGCATGTAAAAACTCAGAAGACGTGTACATTCTGGATAGTAATTAAAATGGCTGTATTTGTGTTGTAGATGTCACAACCCCTGGTTCCTATCACCACCACTATAAACAATTCTAAATTGGTATGTTTCTCTACAATGAAACATTTCAGATCAAAACACTCTGAATGACTCTGTTTACAGCTCAGTGACTGAATTATGCAGGAATAAATACCAACTGGTGGAGTTTACCTTTAAGTAAATGGTAATCAGTTGGTTTTAATTCTAGTGTGTATGGTGCAACTGTAAAACAACAAAGCAGTGGGGTGGTCAATAGACTTGATATAAAAGTGAAAGATAGTGCTGACCATAATTTGATGAAAAACTATACATACACATAGAGAAGACGCAAACATAAGCAGTATAAGTTAGAACAGTATCAAAATCATATGCAGGTGTAAAATAAGAGAATTCCATCTGTCAACTGTATCACATCAAATAGAACTGATTATGTAATTTTAAATTTTAAATGTATTTATTTATGATTAATTTAGAAGGTATATGTTTATTCATCCCTTTTTTATGTCAACTGAATCTGTAATATATTTCCTAGAAGACAAGAATGCGGGAGGCCGTCAATGAGGCAGTAGTCTAAAGATGTGGTACTAATCTTACATGCTTTTGTGCTCTTTCAGTAATTGGGGATATGCATAATTTGTACACATGCGTGCGTGTGCTTGCACACACACACACACACACACACACACACACACACACACACACACACACACACACACACACAGTGTATTTCTGGTATTTCTGTCTTTGCTGGGTATTTCCACTGCCTTCTGTATGAGTGTAGCTAAATGCTAAAAACTCCTACACTAGATGAAAATGGTTCTATATAGCAACAAAAATTATTCTGCTATTGTTATGATGTCAAGCGTGTAACAGTAGAAGAACCATTTTCAAAAAAGGGTGTATACTGAATCATATACAACACATTTGTCATCAATCTGAAGAACTATTTCACCATGCAAATAACAATTTTAGCATGGTTGTTGTTTCTATACAGAGCCGCTGTCTTTATTTAGTTCTGTTTTATTTATTTATTTGTATTCATCTTTCATTGAAACCATTACAAGAGAGATCTGTTTGAACATGTTCTATGTAAAAAGCTTGTAGCCTCTGAACATCTCTCTGTTTAAGAGCTGAAAAGTGGCAGCATTCCTGTTAAAGACTTCTCCTCAGTCCAGCTGTACTGCACCACCATGTTGTTTGGGTTTGTTTGTGTTGTAAAAGGCACATGAGAGAAATCTGTCATATGACTTTAAACGTATGCATAAAGGTGTGCATAAAGGATTTTTGTGACATTTCAGGTATCAGGAAACAATTTTTCTGCATGAACGATGGAAGAAATGTTTAATTGACATGTTGACATTTGCAAAAATCCTTTGAATGAAAATGTAGCTAATATTTATATCACTGTAAAAAAAGGTATTTTCACTGTCAAAGTACTGTAAAATTTGATGATCAATACCTGTTTTGGGGAAACAGGTTAAACACGTAAAAAAGTGTACTTATACTGTATTTTAACACTGTTGTTCTTTTACAGAAACCACCTTTATTTTACAGACAGTTGCATTTATTTTAATGGTTGTTACTGTTGTTTTTTTTACGGTAAAGTACTGTCATAATAACTAGTTGAAGATATTTAGTAGATGTTTTTTACAGATTTTTACCATCATTGAGTAAATGTACTTTTATTGTTAATTAACAGGTAATTTTTAATTCTTAATAATTCTTTAATTTTTTAATAATTTTTAATTGTTAATTTTTTCAGTGTACATCAAAGTATTTTAGTGAAGAAAGGAAAATATTTTTTGTGTGTAACAGATGTTTGAACCCATCAATATTCAAAGGGAAAATGTTTAGGTTACTTAATATTTAGCTAGGTGTCCCCACCTCTTCAACTTGTTCATTTCTTCCATCAACCTGGGGACATTTAGTCCCCACGAAGTACTAAATACACACACACACACACACACACACACACATATGCACATGGTTTATTAGATGCTGAGTGCATTCTGGTATAGTGTTGTGTCAAGTACCTCCCATCATGAATTGTCCATCTATTGTGAATGGCATGAGTCGAACACACGCACACACATTCCCACTATCCTCCATTCTCTCAGCCCTGTCCATGCATTCTTTTCTCTCATCCCTCTCTCTCTCTGAGCCTGCACTAATCCTCATTCAGGGAGGCCCCTTCTCTTCCTCTCCTCCTTTACCTCATCTCCCCTTTCCTCCCTCGCTCATTATCCCTCCTTTTCTCCTCCGCACTCTCGCATTCCTCCTTCTTTCCTCCCTCGCGCCGTCTCTCCCTCGCTCAACCTCTCTGCAGCGGTCATTTACAACCCTCTCCCTGTCCCACCCATATACCTTTCCTTTTCTCTCTCTTTCCCTCTCTCTCTCTCTCTCTCTCTCTCTGTGTGTTTCCGACTGAGCTTTGCCATTTAATCTTCTTGAGGCGTTCAAGATGTCACTCGCCCCTGAAGCTGGGACACAAAAGGCCCAAATCCACACACACACACACTGCACTCCCTGAGCGGGCCGCACCCCACACCGGCCCACTACTGCCTTTGAAGAGCAAAGAGGAGGGGTGGAGCACACAAAAACCCAAAAAACTCCCAGGGTCCCCCTCTCGCTGCATTGGTGGCCCTTTCCCCCTCTACCTCGTTTGTGAGAAGCTTTCTGAATCTCTTGCATACCTTACTATAGCATAGCAACACACATACGCAAAGATGAAGAAAGGTGTGTGAACTGATAGGCAAAATACTGGTTATGGTATAGCTTTAAAATATTATACACATAAATAGAGGCCTGTGTGTGGAAAGTATGCATAATTTTTACACATTTGTGTCGTATGAAAAAGTTTGGGTGCCCCTTGTCCAATGACTTTGTTGATTTTTAAAATGAAAATAAATGAACACCTCCTCTACAGGGAACGCACACACACTTAAGTGTTCCCTCCTGAGGATGTGTTAACTTCTTTCTCTTAGAAAATCAACAGAATGTGTAATCTGACTGGGGGTGTTAAAACTTTTGCATACAACTGTATAAACCCATGTCATACATTCTGTTTTTTCCCATAATGTTTGTGTAGTTTTATATTCAAAACCTCTCTTTATCCCTTAGAATTAAACAGGCTCTTCTATTTTACTGTACCATTAAGACTGATACAAGATAAATGAGCTCTGTTCTGATTAGCTGTCAATATATGGACTGTATAGGCTATGGTCATTTTTTGTGTTAATAAATATTTATTGTTTTTTGATGACACAGACACTCTTAAAATGCAGCACTAAAACAAATATTGGGGAGAGGGGGAGTTATTATGATCAGTTATTATTATTAGTATCAGCAACATACCCATAGATCAGCAATCAACCAATGAAATTTAAAGGAAATATTCAATTAAATTAAAATACTCTGGTCCTATGAGGCCTTGACAAAAGCAATAGCATTTGGCCAGTTCTGAATTGTGGCAGCCTTCACCTTAGGAAATCTAGCTGTAGCTGGTTCCAAAATAAGAATATCTAAGAAATATCAATGCCAAGATGAAGATAACTGAATATCTGGAGGACTATGGGAATGTCATAAATCAAAGTCTTTTATGTCAATAAAGAGGGAGGCTTTTGATGATATGGGCTTTTAAGATATAGTAGTGTACAATAGACGACCACAAGCATGTAAGCATATCTGTTCTCAGAAATCAACAAAGGTAAGGCTAAAGTCAAAAACTGGATCTGGCTAAAGCCAAAATTATACCCCTCTGTGAATCTACAAACATGTATGGCCATCATATGCAGACAGTCTGCCAATATATTTGCATGTGAATGTGTACACTACACAAAACAAACAATCTGTTGTGCTGCATGGAATGGACAGAAGAGGCAATGTGCTGGATGTGATACAGAAGAGTTTAGTACTTTACACTATAACTGAGAACAGTTTATGACAAAATGGTTACTGAGTAGCCAATCAGCATAACTTTTAACAATCAGCATGATGTGGTGTTGAGATTTTAGAGGCATGTGTGTTGGAGCATCTGCAAAGTACACTTACCCATCAATGTCTTTTCTGCATTGATTTATGTACATCTCTGCAGAAGAATAAATCAGTATGAATCAGGATTAAGAAACTCTAAGCAAAAACAAGGAACAAGCAGTAACAGGGAAGCAAGCGCTTAACATTATTGCCAAGAGAACAAGACTGCAAGGAGCACTGAGAAAACCAGCACAATACATACACACAGACAAACTGCCATAGGTGTAGGGAATAATAAAAGGGTGGACCTGGAATAGTCCTAGGAATGATCTCCGGAAGGGGGATCTTGTGACACCCATTATGAATTATCCATAAATTCCATGCAGGAGGTCAAAGTTGGGCTGGTTGAGTGTGCACAGTTAACCCTAATGACCAAATGCTATAAATCCTGCCAGGTGCCAAAAACACATTTCTCCAGGGAGCTTTATTCAACAATTATCGCTAAACCTATTTGTTCACTCTCACCTTCTTTTTCTGGCTTTTTTTTTAATGAAGTTTCAGTGATTGTCTTGGGGAGGTATTAAACCATCAAAAAAGCAGGTTATTTTTTTCTAACATCATTCACATCATTGCATCATTGCTCATGAATAAGCTTTAGTTTGTTTTTTAATTTTTCAGCAGAATTTCATCCTCAGGCTCTCAGTTCACAGAAGTACACAGACTGTCTGATATAAACTGGACACTAAAATCACCACAGCTCTCAAATCTCACCTCTCACAAAGAAACTGCTTCTGGCTCTCTGTGTTTCCATGAAATGGCTATACGTCTGAAATGATTGTTTATCAAGCTAAATGCCAATAGGTAGCAGTTGCTTCTCTAGAGTTCAGCCTTGTAGAGCAAGATAAAATAACTGAACCAGGAAATTTTTATGCTGTCTGCTTTTGAGAAGTTACACTTGGATTTTGTTTGAAACTGCAGGTAGTAAGTTTGCTGTGCATTTGATGACCACTACTCCAATGTATCTACTGTCAATTTTTGTTGTTGTTGTTACAAGCATGTCACACTAAATGTTCTTAGATTGGTCAATTTGCATGTCAGTCAAATGGCTCTTTCCTATCTGAGACACAGTATTATGCTGCTTGCAGCTGAATTGGTTTAATCTCATGTAGTATTTCCACACTAAAAAGTACTTTGGGCTTTGTGTTTAGCAGAAAAAATGATTTCTGTTCTGACTGTTTTTTATCCTCCTGTATTTCAGACACTGTCTTACAACTAGTCAATTGTTGCCCAAAGCAACTAATTGGCTGTCCATGCAACCTCTAATCAACTAGTTGACTGGTCTGTGCAACCCCTAGCATTAGCATAGAGAATGGTTGCCGTGCCCCAGCTCGACTTGGCTGGTGCCATGATTGGCTGATAGTAACTTGCAAGAAGGTAATATGGAATCACATGAAATGTAGCACTCATGTCATTTAGCTCAAATTTTGGTCCCATGAGAAATTCCCATGAAGTTAAGATGGGAAATACTTCTGGGGGTACCCAGACCACTGAGCAGGTGCTAATGCTAATGACTCACTCCAGGTCCTGTACAAGCTCCATTTCAATCTTAATGAATGAAGCAGTGTGTATGTACCTCCATGAATGAAATTCACGCAATAGACTTCTCCCTTTCTCCTTCTCACTCTCAATTGCAGAATCCATTTATCTGCCCCTAGTTACCCTGCTCTCTCTCTCTCTCTCTCTCTGCTGTTGGTAACCATGCCTTGTCTCCTCGTCCCCAGTCTTACACCATATTCCATAATATCTTCCGAAATTTTATAGCCAAAAAAGAAAAAAGAAAATCCCTTGCTTCCAGGGCCCGTAATCTAGAACAGTGTTTCGGCCACGGCTGGAAAACGAATCCCACTTCAAAAGGATTACAAGCCATGGTGGTATCAAATCCTAATGCGGTTATCACACACACACACTGAGATCGCTCCCTGGGGTAATAAAACCTACAGCACTGTAACCGGGAGGAACACTGTATTTCCCCTTATAAAGACCCACTCCGGCACTTCAGCTCACTGTCCCAGGGGATCCCACAGCGACCTACAGGGCACTTAAACACTTTAACAGCCATTAGAATGAATATCATAGCATATGCATGGTGGCTTTAAAGCCATAGGTCAGTGAAACATTTGCACAAAGAATTGACAAAAGAATTTTGCATAGCCAAAAAGAGGCGTTCGACTCAATTTGGCCTGTACTTCAACAATAACAATACATTACATTTATATAGTGCTTTCCAAGGCCCCAAACACCAGAAAACAGACAAAGATATAACAAAGTACAAGAGTAGACAACAAAAGTGGGAATTTGAATTTTCCATTCCACCTTAAATGTTGCAGCAGTTACATTACTGTACAGGCAACAAAACGCAACTACTGCACCATTTAAGGTGGAATGGAAAATTCATCATGGTGTATGAGTCTTATGTGCTTACATGTGAGTCTTTCACACAGCTTACCCTGTTATACAATAAAAAGCATAAGCTGTTCTGTTGAGCCTTTGTAAAGTGACAAACTCCTCTATACTGACCTTCACTAGCTGGTTGCTAGCTAGGCCCTTCACTAGCTGGTTGCTAGCTAGGCTCTTCAGGTTGTTCACATTTTTCAGCCAAGGTTAATTAACTACAAAAGTTACATATTGTGACTTAGCTGCATTCCTATATGCATTCGTTTCTCTTTCTGCTGGTGTCTGACTACTTGAGTGGATGGAAGCATTCAAATCTGGCAGTTAGATGATAGAAAGTTGTGAGGTACCTGAGGAAGACAACCAGGGGTAGCTAGTGCCACCTCTACCACCCCTCTGGACCATCTGAAGCTTGTGAGGGAAAGAAGAGCTAATGCCAGCAAGAGTTGCAGTAATCCGAGCAGATAAAGATGAAAGCATGAAAAGGAGACTATCTGTACTTTTATAGATAACAGTATATCATATAACGCCAGAAACCACAAGTCTAAGTGAAATTACTCAATGTGGTTGAAGGCAAGTGTATAATGATTTAGACATCCGTTCATACAGTGCTAAATGGTAGAGTGTTAGCTTCTACTACCTACATTAGCCTTAGCTTCAGAACAAAACTAAAGAAACAAACTTCCGACACCATCATATCTTTCAAAATGACTGCATTTGGAGTAATGGGCCAAATAAGTGGAAAGCTATTGCTTTACCAATGGCATGTTATCGTATAGGGAGGTTTAATGACCTTTTGTAGTAATGTTAGCATTAGTAGCAGGGTTTGCACAGTAGAGTGATTACGTCCATACAGAGTGAGCGGAGGGTTGAATATAAAGGCCATACGAAGTCATCAGACGCAGGATTAACGTGGCACGCATGGGCTTTGTGCGGCCAGGGTGAGCGTGTGCTGTCCATTTCTGTGGCCTAGTAAAAGCGGACAATAGGCAGAGGCCGCCTCTATAAACAGCGCCTCCTGAAGCATCACAGGGCTCGGGCTTTGATTGCACACACACAAAAACACCAGCGACGTTACGCCGCCACTGGCATGTGTGACTTGTGACAACAGGCATGTATAATTGCACACACGCGTGGAGTTGCATAAAACATGGGAACGTTTATACATCCCCCAAATCACACAGACACTCACTCAAAGGCTGTAGCAGTCCTTAGAAGTGTCAATAATGGAAAACAAAAGCGTTATGTAATGTTCTACAATGTTCACAGCCAGCTGCAGCTTTTTGGGAGCCTAAAGCAGGAAGTTAAGTTAATCTCAATGACGATCACAAGCTGAATAAATTCATGACTGGCTAGTTTGTCTAATGCTAATGATTGGATGCTAGCATTTTTATCATTATAAATGCTTTCCTTTCTACATATTTAGGTAGAATAATTTCATTTTCCTTCTTTGACGACTCACCCTCATGTTTGACGCTATTAGCTGTTCGTCATAAATGTCACACTCATATGCATGTGCACAATGATTAATGACAGCCTGAAAATCTAAACCTGGATTAACAGAGAAAGTTATTAGCCATGTCTTTGTTTGTTTTGTGAAGCCGAAACTTAATCAGAAAGCCTGTCTAACTTGAATCTGCTTCATTAGACAGACCCCTGGTCGACTGTTTCTTCTTGTTTGACTACAAACCAAATCTAATGGCATAACATTAACACAAAATATATCTTTATGTTTGAGCTTTTTTCTCATTTTCTCCTTTTCTTCTCTGTTTTTCAGCTCCAGATTCATACATTCTTTTGAGACTTGATTAATCTGTTACCTTTTCTGCTCAGTTGAGCATCTTAGACAACATAATGGTACAGTAATATCCCAGAAGTTGTTAGAGGCCCACTGGCAGCTGCTTTTGTTGCTTATTAGGTGGAACCAGCACTGACTGTTTATCAGAGTCTTAACAAAGCCATGTATCTCTGAGATGATAACTTGGTGGAGGCAAAGTGAGAGAAAACCACAGAAGGCATAGGAACAGACCTGCTAACCTGTTAAAAAGTGGCATTTAAAGTAACTGTTGCAATTTACAATATAGGCACAGTGGAACTTAATAATAATCCCATAATAATACCAAAGAGGCAGTCATCACTTTTTTGTACTTTTCCTTCATTGCAACCATTTATAGGAGGTTCCTTCTCAAATCACAAAACACTGGGAAGTGAAGCACCAACTCTGGTTAACCAAGGCTTATAGTAAAAACTGACTGCATGCTGTTTAACTTATAGTAAAAACTGACTGCATGCTGTTGCATTAACATGACTGCCATTGTTGCTGCTCAGAGATGATGGTCTCTGCCAGTCAGCTGCTGTTTTTTCCTCTCGTTTTGTCACGTTTTGGTTTGGCCTTTCAAATTTTTGAATTTTGATGTCTAAACAATGATTTATTATCTCAAAATACTTATATTTTCTAATCAGTCAAAACCGAGTCAAAATCTAGAGAAAATGAGCCATTATTTCAACACATTAAGTCACTATTTCTAGGCAAAATATTGAGAAAACTAGTCATTTTCTTGAGATGAAAAGTCAGACTTTTGACACAGCATGTCAAATTATGGACATACTACTGCCAGAAATAGAAAAGGAGAAAAAAGCAAACAAACAACGTTTTTTTTTGTCTTATCTGTCAAAAAGGGGCATCCATTCCAAATGAATTTATGTTGGGCTGGTAATATTTTAGTAATAAAGTTGCATTTATTGCCAAATTGTTTGAAATTCTTAGAAGATAATCAGACTCACCACCCCCACCAGCACAAACAGTCTGTAGGCCATCTGTTAGTGCCTGTCTGTAAGCGCCTCTTTTAGTAAATCTGTCCCATAATGTTTGAAGGTTCGATATGTCGATTAATCAAACAACAGTTGGTAAATCAACCGACTACTGAAATAATTGTTAGCAGCAGCCAAACACACTTGCAGACTTTTGTCTCTTCCCAAGTTGAAGCGTATCAGTCTCACGCTCGAACATATGACACTGGTCAGTCTCCATTGTGCGAGCAGGTTGGTTGGCACAGCAGTCGTAGTAAAAGTGTCAGAAAGGGAAATATACTACCTTTACCTTTGTCCCGGCCCTCAGAGCAGAACAAAAAGGCACTGCTGACATTACAGCCCCTCTTTTAATGCTTTAGCATGAAGCACACCTCCCCTGCCTCCTCCACTTTCCTCCAAACCCTAAATCTCCTGAGAAACTGAGAAGGCCCCTCTTTTCCATACGGTTGGGTTATTACTGAGATTTCACATCAGTAACTGAAACACTAGCTCTCCTGCTCATTCTAGGGTGCCACCGATATATTGAGGTCTCACAGATTTATTGGTGTTGGGGAAAATTAAAGCAGAAAATAAAGCAGTCTGGTTTGGTATGTAATGAACAGACACCTCTGTTAAGATTGAATAATGTTTAAACAGAAGCTGGGAAAACAGTGAAGTATATGTACTTTCCAAAAATCTTTTTTCATATTTATTATAAAATGTATATAGTTTACACTTTTTAAACACAATATAAAAAAAATTAAGTTGTAATTAAGCCAGATTTTAATATATCTAATGCCTTTAGTTATGCTTTGGGCATCTATTTCTGACAATTTAAGTTGTGCTTAAGAAGATCTAAGTATAGAGTTTTAAAGACTTTACTGTTATTACACTCAAGCATATATTTTAATATCGCTAAATAAACTTAAATACATTCAACAAATAAAATTTGTCATTAAGTCTGCTTTCATCAAACAAAATTAAGTATACACTTCAATGTAATATTTTGCAATAACTAAACACAACGTACACTACTATATGTTGAAATACATCTTCTATGCTGACAAATGCTTTTTTGTTCTGAACCGGAACAACTTGCTTTGCATTGAGGTTAACCTAAGCAACAGTTAAGACACAAACATAGTAGTAGACACTTGAAAAATACTATACATGTATACTCTTGGGTGTACTGATATCGTTTGATTGCTAGTTAGTTTGAGTTATATTGCTATATATAACTCAATTGCTATATAACTAAAACATACTAAAACATTTTTTAAGTCATTACTGTAAAATATACGTCTTAATTAATACACTTAAGTATGATTCGGTATGTTAAGAAATAGATATATGGGTGTTTTTTCTTAGAGCATAATAAGAATTATTTTTAACTACATACATTAGATTAGATTAGATTAGATTAGATTAGATTAGATAATACCTATCAGGTGTATTTGGAGGAGGGAAATTGTGCAGGGTATTGTGTCTCCAGGACCAAGTCTGGGAACTACTGCTGTGTATGCTTCTAGAATACTATTAATCAGTGATGAACTGGGACTATTACAGCTAGGCCTTCAATTTGGGCCTACTGGGACAGATTTGGCAGAAGTTTTTCAGACCACGTCAAATGTCTTTACATATTAATGCCACATGCACAGCACTTAAAATGCTAAAATAAGTGCACAGAAGCAATAACTTAGTTTGGCTTTATGTCTGAGCTTGTGACTTTGCAAAGAAATAATGATTAGTGAAATATATGCATAAGTATCAGTTGTAATCCAAGAAAATCTTGACTTAACTTTCAAGGGGGTTGAATACTTTCGCAAGTTATTGTATATGTTTGCATGTGTGTGTGTGTGTGTGTGTTTGTCACTGTGCCATGAGTGCAAATAGGCTTGAAGTGTAAGACAAAGGCCTCCTCAAGGTTTAATCTGAGCTCAAGAGCCTTCTCCTCTCATGGTTAACACGGTTAATATGCTCTTCAGATTCAGTGCTGTGAGTTGCACAGATGAGTGCTTGCTGAAGCTAATTGCCTCATTATTAATCCGAAGTGTGTATCACATAAGCGTCCTTCACTCCGAGAGGTGAGCCTGTTGTTTTTGAGTGATCGGATTTCCGGCCTGTTGCGTGATTATGGCGGAGTGGGTATCTTGAGCTGTGTGTGATAACTGCTGGAGTGGAATTGTATATGTGTGTGTGAGTGTGGGTGAGCATGATACTTATCGAGAGTTGCGTTCAACAACAGGCACAGGAAACTGGAGAAGACAGGAACAATTGTCCAGCCATGGACAGCAGCTGCTTCCTCAACGATTACATAACTGGAGACTTCTTCCATTGTGTATGTGTGCAGAGCATACTATAGGGCATTGTGCACATTGTGTGAATGTACCATTATTTGGCCCACTGAGATACAGTGAAGACTGTTATTGGTATTATGGTCAACTTTTGACTGTAAGATGCATTCAAGTGTTATCGCTCCCTATTGAGGCACATCAGGCCTCAGAAACTGATTAATTGTAGGGCTGCAACAAATTAAATTATTTGAAAATGACATTTGGGTAACTGATGTTTACTAGTGTTGTAGTCAAGACCACTAAAGGCGAGTTCGAGTCAAGACCAACAGCTGGACATTAAGTCCAAATCAGGACCAAGACTTTGTAGTAGTTAAATCCAAGTCAAGACTGAGATCTGAATACAATGAATCAGAGTCAAGACCAAAACCTGATCATATCAAGCCAGAGTGAAGACCAAGACCTGAATACATTGAGTCTGAATTATGACCAAGACTTTGCAGTAGTTTAGTCTGAGTCAAGACCAAAACCAAAGCATATCTAGTCCAAGTCAAGACCAAGATCTGACTACATTGAGTCTGAGTCAAGACCAAGACTTTACAGTAGTTGAGTCTGAATCAAGACTGGCTCCTGGACACATCGAATCCGAGTCAAGACGAAGACCTGATTAAAACAGAGACCTATACACATCAAGCCGGAGTCAAGACCTGAATGCCTCAAGTCAAAATCATAACAAAGACCTGAACATGTCAACTCCAAGTCAAGACCAAGACTTTGCAGAAGTGAGTCAGAGTCAAGACTGAGACCTGAACAGATCTAGTTTAAGTCAAACCCAAGACTTTGCAGTAGTGGAGTTAGAGTAACGACAGAGACCTGGAAACATGGATTCAGAGTCAAGACTGAGACTTGAACACATCTAGTCCATGTCAAGACCAAGACTTTGTAGTAGTTGAGTTCGAGTTAAGACTGAAGCCTGAACACATTGAGTCCAAGTCAAGACTAAGACTTTGCAGTAGTTTAGTCAAGACAGCGTCATGAACACGTGAAGTCTGAGTCAAGACCAAGATTTTGTAGTAGTCGAGTCTGAGTCAAGACCAAGAGTGGCCAAGACTGAGACAAGACTGAGACCAGATTAAGATTCTTTTTCAGGATAAAGAAATAAAAAGAAGAAAGAGGGAAAAAGTTCTTTTGTTTGTAGTTTATTCTACATTGATTATCACCTATTATACATCATATATGATAATAACTAATATTTTATTTTATGACATATTTTGTAAAATATAACATTATTAAATATATATCCTGAAAATAAAAGCAAATGATGGTGAGGTAATTATTTGTCCCTTCTTCTCTAAAACTTATTCAGAGTCACCACCTAAAGTCAACTAATTATAAACCAATTAACACATCCATTTTATTACTAAATAAAAACATACTAATAATAACATTCTGCTCTGCCCTCAGAGGATTTTAGAACCAATGAACCTCAACAAACAAACAATATTCAGTTCACAGAAAGATCAATTAGATCTTCAACCAGCAGCAAACAGATTTTGTTTAAACCAAAATTACTGTTTTATTCTGTTTTAAGGTTTTGTTAATAGTGAATAATGATAGAACAAAGTTCAGTTTCTAGCCACTTTAGATGGACACATTGCACTCAACCATTTTTCAACCTCCCCTTACCCATTAGAATTAAACAGGTTATTTTTGTTACTGTGCCTTTAAGTCTGAAATATGTAAATGACATCTATTCAGATTGGCTGCCTTGTATTGTGATTCATTGAAAAAACAATCAACATAAAAACACTCCTTATAACTTCATTGTAAATAGAAGGGGCTAAACTGCTGTAGGCCAGAAGGGCTGGTATACAGTTATATGCACCACTGGTGTTCTGCTGATTTTCTAAGTAAAAATAAGTGAACACATCCTCTACAGCAGGGTCACCACCTCTTCCTGGGGGTCTACTTTCCTGCAGAGTTTATTTCCAATCTGTTTCTAGCATGCTGCCCCTCTCTTACCCAACACTAATGCATCTCATCTAGCCAACTGGGAGCTTCTAAAGAAGCTAATTACCCAAAGCACTTGTGGCAGATTCTGCAGAAAGGTTGATCTCCAGGACCAGAGTTGGTGACCACTGCTGTACAGAGAACATACTTTTATACATTTTAATGCACAATTACTATTTATATGTTCAGTAAAAACGTTGTAAAACATGGCCTGTGCTGAAGTTATGGCACATGTTTAGCTTAGCAAATAAATAGAAAATATGCACTAAAATTAGAAAATGCCATATGTAAGTTTGCACATAATTGCCACCATGCTATTGCATCAACATCGAAACAATGTACTATATGCTAACAGTGGGATAAACAACATCTTGTCTATCCTAAAAGCAGCACCTTTCAAATGCATACAAAATAAATGTAGACAATTTGACAAAAACTCAGTTGTGCATTACAATTTCTCTTTAGGTTGAATGAGATTTTTTATATAAACCTTGTCCAAACTCACAACATTAACTGTGAAGGACTGCATTTATAGGCGGAGCATGGATGGCTGTTTGTACTTACAGCTCTTGAAGGATTAGTCTTGATTGACCTGCTTTAAAGCATTACTGTGTCGCTAAAATCAAATTTGCACAATTTTCCCCTTACGCCAAAAGTAGTAAATTTGATTTTTCGCTAAACTATTGCTTTTGCTCGGCCCATGAAAACCATGCAAATCGCCACTTCTCAGAGTTATCAGCGCAGCAGGGAAACAATATCTCCTCCCAGGAAGATAGAAGAGTGCATTTCCATTGCTGCGTTCTTTAATGTCACAACAGTCCTTTCATATCTCTCAGAAAGCCTTGCGTTTTCCGCGGGCGTCATTGCGGCCGGAGCGCCTCTCTTTCTTTTTGAAGGCCCATCTAAACCTGTTATGTACATAAAACCAGGCCGAAAATGCCAGCGTCACCTAATCTGTCCTATCTGCATGAGGCAAGGGTGATAATTGGCCACAAAGCGTGGGCTGTAACGTGGGGACGGTGCAGCGTGCTTTTCCCATATCAATCAGCCAAGAGAGGCCAGTTAGCGCGGGGCCGACTGTTGGTAGGGGAGCGCGGAGTGCGCCTCTTTTTTCGGTATGGGCCCGGCAGGGGGTGGGCCGCTCGCTCTCGGCCCCATGTTCACCCGTCCGTTCGGATCCGTCACCCCCTGGGCTAACCCGGGCCAGTGGTGGCCTTTTGTCCACCCTGAGTGCATTCTTCTGCTCCATTGTGCGGGCCGACGCCATTTAGGCATTTCTTTCTTTCTTCCTTTTTTTTTAAAGACTCATCCTTACAATTGCCTTTGTCAGGGGGACCCACAGCACAGCATACACTCCGCGAAGGGGGTGAGCGATAGGGGGACTGAGCTCAGAGAGAGAGAAAGAAAGGGGTTGGTAAAGTGAAAGCTACAACGAATGGATGGAAAAAGGAAAGGGATGGGTTTTCTGGATGCTCATTTGTAATAATGTGGAATGACACCATTCAGAGTCAAGTGTCAGTGTAGCATCATGTAAGACTAACAAGAACCACCTGATCATGATAATAGGGGCAAGAATAAAGCCTAAACCTTTATTAGCCATTTTCATGTTTCAGTAAATTGTTTGCTGTCTTAGCATACAGAGTGTTAGGCCATTGATAGCCATTCCCTTAACTGAAGCTGCAGTTGTGAGAATAGTCCACCAGCCAACAGTGTCCTGTGGGCAGCATCCTGTGACCGCTGATGAAGGACTAGAGGATGACCAACACAAACTGTGCAGCAGCAGACTTTACATGTACAAGGTGGACTGACAAGGTAAGAGTGTCTAACAGAGTGAACAATGAGTGGACACAGTGTTTAAAAACTCCAGCAGCACTGCTGTGTCTGATCCACTCAGACCAGCGCAACACACACTAACACACACATACTTTTGTGCCATCTAGGACCTGTGTTATAAAAAAGTTAACTTCACTTACGTAGTTACCAAATAAGTGAATACAGTGCACAATTTTCAAGCCATTAATCAATAAATGTCAAAAAAATGCACCTAACAACTGGTAAATGTTAAAGAGCGCTGCTAGGACACAGTAGCTGGTTAACATTAGCTTAGTAACAGCTCTGCTCACCACAGAACCTGTTTGATTTGGGCTAACAAAACCATCAACACAGGATTAGATAATAATTCAAATCTGAGGGTGTGATGTCAAGCAACTGGTGTTGAAGGAACCGAACCGTGAAATTAAACCTGTTTTGTGGTGTTTGAATCTGTAGCCTTATCGGTTACCGTAATGTTATCTTAGCAATCAGGCTACAGACTCAATTAGTTTCACACACCACCATATAGGCTTGATTCTGACTAACTGGTGCTCCTCTGAAACAACTAATGTCTGAGCACAAAGTTGAGTGACTGATGTGAAAGTGAACAAGTGTCTCTTAGATATTACTGAGCTACTATTGTGCTCAGGTTTCCTGAGGTTTTTCCTAGCTCTGATTTTTCCCCTCTCGCTATCAGCACCACCTATCGGTGAGCTCCCACTCCACCAATCAGCAAGCCTTTCTAAAACTGGGTGGAATGTGTTTATTTAGCTGTTCAGACATGGAAGAGAACTTTGACACATCATAAATCTGAAATATCACTATCATTTTTAAATACTGCTGTATCCCTTATTACAGTTATACCACACAACCTTATTGCATCATGATATTTAGCCTCTTTGGTTTGACAGAATCTATGATTTTTTTAATTTTCAAGTTTTCTTCAGTGCTCTCTCACTGCAATACCAGGTATGCATTGTGAAAATACATCATATAACCACTAGGAATCCCTTTGGTGTTAACCAAGTGTGACAACTAGCTTAGCCACGGAGCTATAGGCTAAAAATACAACCAAGCATCAGTGTAATTTACCTTGGTCATCTAAGAGAATTGTAAAGAAACATGATTCTATGTTCGTTCAATACAAAATGGACCTTAGTGAGAGGGGCGTCACTAGAAATTTAGTGGGCCTGTCACTCTATATCTGCTTACTGTTTCACTCTGTACATTACACATTTAAAATAAGGTCTAATATTTATTTTGGTGAGCCTTTAGCCAAAATCCTGGCTTCAGCTTCAGTGGTTGCCGACTTGAGTTACTTAGCACAGCGAGTAAGACCAGAGACCCTTCCCCAGATCTGATATGACTGGCTTACAAGTTTGATAAGATATGTCTGATATGAGTGGCCCAGCCAGGGGTTTCACTTTTCATGTTAGTAAATCTCTGGTGGCACAGCAGTGTGAGAAAACTTAAGCCCCAAAACTGGCCTAGTTTTTTTCCCCTTTCATCAAGAGAAAAGGAGCCAAACTGAGATAAAGTACGTATATAGCTACTTTGCTATCTTTAGCTTTTAGCTTGTTATCTTCCTCAGTGAAAATCACTAACAAAAAACATTTCAAAAATGCCTGATCCACCCAAAAACAGCTGCGGTTTTTCAAAAGTTCCTCCCACTTTCAAGGTGCATCATCAGAAAGGAGGGTTTTAGTCGCTGAATTGGAAAATCTGTGGCACCACAACTAGACATGTTTAGAATGGATGGTTACATTTTTATTTTTTTTCCCAGTGTTCCTTAAAAATGAACGTTTCTACATGGTTTCTAAATGGAAAAAACCTCCAACTAGTGTATAACTTTTATATTATGTGGGGATTATTACAATTTAAATCCTTCACATTTACAAATCTCATTTGCAAAAATGATTCTTCCACTGAAAAAGTCTTTAGGAAACCAAAAGTGGTTCTTTTATTGCAGCACTCAAGAACCCATATTTGTGCATATTTATTTTTGAGAATGCATACTCACACACACATTGCAAACTCAGTTGTCCACTGCTGGATATACTCACTACATTAAATGCTGTAGGAGGATTGACTATGCTAGTAATACAGTCAGAATCAGCTGGGTGACTAGAAAGCATAACAAGACATCACTTTTTCCACTCTGAAGAAAAACAGCTCTTTATCAAACACCAAAACACAGTGTCCGCTCTTCTAGCACTAGAACAACATTCCCTTCAGCATTCCATGCCTGTGTTTGGTGCCAAGGCTATGTCGTAGCACTGATCGATAAGAGCGTAATCTGGCGTTATGTAACGTTTGGGCAACCCCCTGTGCATTCTCATGACATCATCACTGGCAGGCTGGTGTGTGGAATCCCCAGTGGACGGGGGATAAGTCGCTGCAAATCTGTGAGGTCACTAATCAAATCAATGTGTACATAACGAGTGTACGCACACATGCAAACGCTAAATCTGAGCGAGAGTTAATCTGGCTATTGTGCACAAAGTAAATACTTCTTTCTCAGATGCTCGGTTAATCTGATTGGTTTATTTGGACAGTCCGTTCCCACAGTTGGCCCTGTACTGGCTCGAGTCACTGGTGAATATGCGTGTGGTTCTTTTATTACCTCAAATTCAGTTGAGGAGCAATATCCCACTAGCTCAATGACACGCTAAATGCTATGCTTATTTCCCTGATGCAGATCAATGTGTGTGTGCACTCACATAAATGTGATTTATTGATTAATTGACAATTCCTTGAATGATTGATTGGACTGCTGCATGCTTGACCAGGCCAGGAATGTTCAAAGGTTCATTGCTGGACTTGGTGTGTGTGTGTGTTTGTGTTCAGCAGGGGGTTTCAGCTCATTGCATAAGAATGAGCAGGCTCTCAGGGGAGAAGATGCTAACAGGCTAATCCTCAGCAGTGCTAAAGATACTTAAGGACACTTTATGGCTCTTCAAACGCATTGTTAACATCCTGAGGAGATTTATGGCTCTGCACTGCAGCATTCCACTTCATATGTCTTTAGAGAGAGGGAGAGAGAGTTGGAGAGGAACAATGGGCAATCACACACCCACACAGGCCTCAGATCAGCCGGAAGAGTCGCATGGTGCCGCATTTGTTGCCTGAAATTCACTTTCGCTGATCCTGCCTTCATTGTTTTTAAGGACAGATCTTCTCCATTCATGTCCTGAGCTACATGAATCAGAGTGCTCCAGCAAATCCCAGTGTTTGTCCTTTGTCTGCATTGAGGAGAGGTCAGAACTCCTGGCCCAGAGGCCAAAGTTGAGATGGCACACACAATAAGGAATAGCACTAAGGAGAAGATCAGGGGGTCGGCTGAAATATTTGTTTGGAAATATATGCTTTTTACTTATTTTCACTGCCCAGAAACGAGTGTCCCTACAAGAGTTACAGTAATTATAACCACACAATTTGGAAATGTCCTACTTGTGTTTTTATATCAGATAATAGTACAGTTGTTTCACCACAGCTCTTTCATTCCAATGACCACTAGTTGCTAAGTAACAACAATGGTCCAGAGATGTTCACAAGCAGCTTCACGCTACTTGTAGAGAATTGTAAATCTGATGTATAGAATGTGGTGTAAATGCAGTGTTTAAAGCAGGCAACACAACTTCAAACAGTTGACTAGCATGTAGTTTAGATAGCAAGTATGCTAGCTAGCAAACTAGCTTATTCAGCTGAAGTTGTCACCTAATCTAGCTGAAGTTTTAGTAGGTTACAGATCAGATTCCTTTAAAACTTCACCTGGGTAAGCTATTATTTTAGCTAGCTAGCATACTTGCTATACAAACTACAGACTCACCCACCATTTCAACGTGTTTTACGTACTGCATTTACTGAGTGTAGTGCTCCAGTTCTGTTAAGGTTTTTCTTCTTAAGGCTCATTATCTGAAGCTGTATCAAACCCAACAAGTGTTTAGTAGGGGTTTACTTTTGTACAATGCAATGTCTTCTATTTAGCTAATGAAGCTAAATGAAGGTTTTTCTATAATGTAATCTTCTTCTTGGAAGTTGCATCAAATTTAGTGGTTCGAATTTTAATTTGTGTTTTTTTTATCAAGCTGAAATTTCACAAGTCATAAGTCGTGAGTCAGTCAAAATGCAACTTGAGTTCCTATGTCTATAATGGTCATTTTAATCTAAGTTGGAACTATTTTTTTGGTGGAAGAAATTGACAGCATTACAGTCCTACAATTGAAACAATGTTTAGATTTCTTTGCTTACCTTTCTTTTTTACTGTGTTGTATAAGAGCAAAAGAATACTCAAGATTGTGGATTTGCTGTTCATCATTGCTGTTCCACTGGGGTTCCACTGGGGTTCCATTGCTTAATTATTGGTAAAATGGTTAGGGGTTTCCATTCTTGTTAGCTCTGCCTCTGAATGGACCTTGCAAAAGAAGTCTTATTTCCAGGATTTAGATCTACTCATCCGGTCCTTCTACTCTGAGACTCTCTGAACAATCTGCTGATAATCTTGGTTGAAGGTCTGCAGGAGGAGCAACAGTAGCAGCAGAATTCATTACACAGACTTAACAGCACAGTAAAAGTTCTGTAGATTAAAGGCACTCTGAAAGAATTCCAGCCAGATCCACTGTGCCACCTGGCTCTGCACCATTAAACCATTAAAACGAACGCATTTCATCTTTCGGTAATAAAGACATGCAAGGCCGCGCATACCTCCCCGACACCTCTCGACCTGGACGCCTCCTTGCCCCCTCCCCAGCACGTCTGTGGGAGCACAGCAAGAGCGTTTAAAGAACATTTAACCCTTCGCCCAGCCGTCTGTCCATCCTACTGCTTCTGCTTTTCATTTACCCCCCTCACCATCACCACCACTACCATCCCAACCACCCCAAATCCTTGCTCCTGTTAGCCACAGGAAGTTGCTCACTTCCTCATTACAGCACATCAAACGCTGCCAGCGACCGTAAAAACCCGCCCTGCCGCTACGACAACACATGCCTCCAATTCTGCCCACTCAGGCCCCAGCTGCTAACATGCAACTCGCATTTCAAAAAGCTGCTAATTTACATGGGAGCGCTTAGCTTGAGTAAAGGTTGTAAATGTGGTGGTTTCTCCCCTGTTACATTCTTTCCTTGTTTGACAGACACCCCCCCACCCCCCACTCCATTTCGGTGCTTTTGTTCAGTACTGGTGCCATGACCCGGGAGCTGCTTTATATGGGCACCATCTCAATTAATGCCAGGCTGGAGAGAGTGAGAGAGAGAGGCAGAGAGATGGAGAGAGAAGAGGGGGTGAATAGCAGGAACACGAGTGATTCAGGGTGAGAGAGCGGAAGTGTGGTTTTATGGCTGCAGGACTGCGTGAAACGGGATGAGTGTGTCAGTGTGTGGTGGTCTGGGATTGGTTACAGCTCGCACTCGCATACTTCTCCATTCAGACTGCTGCAGCAAATCAGTGAAATAAAGCATGACAGTGATCTTTACCGTCTCTAATCAGGGACAGAAAATGACTCTTCCTTCAGCACCACCATTACCTTCTATACATCAAAACCAGAGTAATCAAAGAGAAACTGATATCCTCGTCCTCGTCCACTTCACTAGGCATGCAAATTCACTTCTGTTGAACATTCTTGTTGCCAGTCGCAAGCCATGACTTCCATGGATAGGCCTTCAATCAATATCAAAAGGGCCATCAATATCAAAACTTGGCATAAAATTAGGAAAAAAAAATTTCACAAAACACAACTTTCTGCTAGTGTTGCTGTGAGATTCGAGTAGTAAGTAAGCACTAAGCTAACAGTGATACACATTTCTTCCTGTTTTAGATTGAGCATAGACATTGTCATACCATCACTATTGGAACAAAACCTCTAATCTCCAAAAAAAGTAACTTTACGAAAGAAACATAAAACATTCTTAACTTTGAATGGAAATTAGTGTAAACAGATTTTTAAACAGATTATTTTGGACCATTTCTGTTGTTCCAATCATCATGAAGTTTTGACATAGTGTAACCAGCGATTGGCATTTTCAAAAACAGTTATAGAGTGATTCCTTTAGTAAAGAGCCCTGACCACTGTTTTCCAACAGCTTGTATTCACAGTCAGAGATTATGTAGGGCACATTTCTCTCTAATGGACTTGGTCCCTCTAACTGTGAATCAAAATGTGATTGCTTGATTCCGTTAACACTTTCTATTATGTCAGAACATAATCTTATATATTAGGACTTTAGCTTAGTTTCTGAAAGCCTAACTGATTAGAGAGCTGGCTTGGCTGTATCTACCCAAATACCACAGAGAAAAAAATGTTTGGACAGCTTTCTGTTAGACAGTTCAACAATTTGACTTTTTTATTTCCTACAAAACATAATTTAAATAAAATAATTTCTACAAGACTTGCAAAGTACAAATACAACAAGTGTGATGTATAATTTAAATAAACAAATTATTAAAACTGTATCATTAGACCTTCGGCAAAGGCTTAAAAGGCCTGGGATGGGTGTGGGGCTCCTCAAATAGAAAACCCATTGAAAACCAGTGGATATGGATGACCAAAGAGTACATTCAATGCTTTAAAACTGTTGCACAGTTTAACAACATTAACCACAATTTAGACACAAATGTGTCATAAAGAGAAGAATATGCCAACATTATCTCAGAAAGGTGTAAGAGAAGATGCAGCTTATCTGCGGCAATGATACCAAACAAACTGCAAATTTGGAGTCTTTCGGGATCAAAATATGGAGGGTTCTTGATCAAATCACCCAACTTGAACACCACTGAGCATGTATTTGACTTGCTTAAGATAAAATTAATTGCAAAAAAGCTTCCAAAGCAAGTAGAGACAGGAAAGGCCTGGCAGAGCATCACCAGCTTCTTGTGATGTCTATGTTTTGTAGACTTCTTACAAAAGATCTGCAACCAAGTACCAAATACAACAGTATTGTTAGAGATTATGTTAATTTGTTCAATTCATTATGCTCCACTGAATGTTCTACACAGTTTGCCCAATATAGATGTAAATACAAGGGATGGGAATGCTGAGCCAATTCTAATATTTAATCATTTTCATGTACTTACCTGCCAACTCTAATACATAACCATTAATATAAAGTAGAAATTGAAACTAAAACTACCTGGATTAGCATAACTTCAACCTTCTGCCCTTCTAGAGTTGGGGTCATCAAATATCAACTCGAACTATTGGTCAAATCTAAACATCTGTCTGCTGCTTATCATTATTTAAAACAATTATATGCCTATATCTGCATATGCTGATCTTATCAGGCATCTCCAGTACATACAAGCCAGCATATGTTAATTGTTTCATCTCATTATTGTATTACAAATCCAGTATGATTGTAATTAAACCAGCATCACTGTCCAATTACTTACAATGTGCACTGATAATAGTTGATCACCTAATTTTAGCAGTAAAAATGTTCCTAAATTATTGCCTTTGTGTTATTGTATGAGGCCTATAGGACCTTTACAGAGTGAATGTGCTGCTCCATTGTCCTGAATGGCCTCTTGTTACAACACAGACTGCAGAAATTAAGTACCGTCAGCAGGAAACTAGTTAGCCTCAATCAGAGAGAGAGAGAGAGAGAGAGAGGGAGAGAGAGAATGGGGCGGGGTGGGGGTTAGGTCTACACAGTAGCAGTAATGGCTACATTGTGACTCCCATCTATTTGAGTATTAAGGTCTTGCACTAAGGGCCCTTTGAAGTTTGTATATAAATTCAGCCGGGGTCCTTGTTAAAACGGCCCATCCATGGTCACCGCTATACGACCTGTGAGCGCCTTGTGACTGGCATGAATTATCTAAGCATTTTAAAGGGTGACATTTGAAAGCAGTTAAACAGTAACTTGGACCAATTAAATGCACGTTAGGCAAATGAATATCTTTGCGCCCAGAGGGACAATGAATTTCCGCGGCTATTGAAACTTCTGAAGAGGCCAACCCCCACCAAAGTCTCTTGAATTTAACATGTAATAATATGACCAGATGTGGCTTTAAAAGCACAGTAACATACCAACCTTTGTAATTTAATGTTATTGTTGTTTTTGGCTCAGTTTCTACTTTCACTACAGTTATTCATATGTAATTACATAATTGCTTAAATAACGTTATGTAATAACATGACCAGATGTGAATCTTGAACACACACACAAACACACAGTTAACCATTAGAAGTGTAGTTATTATTGCTGTTTTGTTATTTGTCCCATTTACATTAGAATTATTCATAGGTAATTACATAATTAATTACATAGTTGTGTAGTAATAAGACCAGATGTGACTCTTGTAAATACAGTGACATGTACACACGTTTAAAACACATAATTAGCTCAATTAAGTGTAGTTATTAATTTATTACACAATTAAGTGTTGTGAGTATTGTTATTTTGCTATATTTTCCATTGGCTAGACTGATTTATATGTAATTACATAATTATTGCACAGTTATGACATATCACATTTACATTTGGTTCAGACGCTGTATCGGTTGGTTCTAATCGGCACTTCCAACTTTGTCCTCTGTTTGTTTAGGTATCAAAAGTGGCAAATAATTTAAAAATGTTCTTTCTTTCCACAAAATAAAACTGTATACACAACAGTAACTTTACGTAATATTAAACGAATAAAATCTCAAACACAAATGCACTATCAAAACTTTGAAATCATGTAGCTTTATAGTCAGCACTTTTGACAGAATTTCTCTGCATGTTTTGAGCTGCAAGTAAGAAATAATTAAGAAGAGGCTTAAACGCCCATCGCCAAATATCCATCAAGCTAACAGCGTGAAACGGTGTGTTCTGAACATGAACAGTTGAAAGACTGCATGAATGAGCGAATGAATGCATGAATGAGGGGAGCTGATGAATGAGAGGAGATGGAAGGATGAACGGACGGATAGATGGGGGGCATTCAGAAAGTTATTGAATCAGGAAATTCCTCAAACTCTCCAGGAGGGAGGGGAAGGGGGCGTTTCAGGACCAAAGCCTCACGCCCCCTGGCTGGGCTTAGCAGAGGGCTCATTCGCTGGCCTTAGTCAGCAAGCACACAGGGGGCCCTCACAATGGAGCTTTTCTCCCCACAAAGAGTGCAGCTAACCCTGCCATTCCACCTATGCAAGCTGGCTACAGGGGGCCCGAGCTAGCATTAGCTAGTGTTAGCCGTGGCTAAATATAAACAAGCATAGGTCAGAGGTTAAAGGGAACGACACATCAGGAATTATTTTCAACTTACAAAAAGTGTAGTGATGAGAGAGGGAACCATGATAAATTGCTACATTGTGAAAGTGCAGAGAGGTCCAGGCCCCATTGATTCTGGAGTGGCTCTTCCTGGTCACTTGTTGAAATGGTCGGCCGATTTTTTGAAGTTGAGATGTCGGCATTTCAAGGTGGAAGAGGCCGGACTGTCAACAATGGTGATCATCGGGTCGCTCCAATGAATCATTCTGTTCGCCTGTCAGCTTCATTCAGAGCGGGTTCCTGAAGTGTGCGTGTGCATGTGTGGGCGTCACACACCTTGTAATCTGAGTGGACATGCAGTGGTCTTCTTCTCACCTTACCTGAGCAGAGCACACCTGGACTTCTCAACACTCTCCGTCTCTTTCATCTTCGGTCTGAAGTTTCTCGCTCACTTTTCAGCTCCTTGTTTGTCCTGGATGTCTCACCATATCCAGTTCAGCTACTTAACCTTCAGAAGTTGAGAGTAAACACTATACTAGTTAAATGTAATTGCACTATTACATGGTTGGTTATGTAATGAATTATTTATTTAATAGAAAATTCTACAGCAGGTTCGACAGCTAAATATAATATTATTTTTCTCAGTATTTAGTGAGTCCACCATTTTTTTCTGTAGACTTATTTTATTTTTTCAAACAAATCTGCAGGGATATTTTTCACACCTCCAAAGTTCAGTCTTAGGGGTTGGTTTATATTTTTGTTTCTCACAATCCAAGTAATAACATTCAGTGATATTGAGGCCTGGACTCTGGGGTGGCCAGTTTATTGTTCTGAGAACAGCAGCAGCTTCTTTGTTACATCCTTTCAGACTCATAGTGTTGAGTTGTCTTCTTACAGTGGAAGGGTGGACAGAAACACCTGTGGAGTTTTCTTCTCTTTCTCAAAAAGAAAAGCTTTAAGTACTGTTTATCTGATGGTGACCGTTTTGGTGGTCTAGCAGGTCTTGTATGGATGATTGATTTTGCACAAATCAATCATTGAGATGTATATAAAGTCATTCAGAGTGCTTTCACTGCAACAAATGGTACCTTTACATTTTAAATGTATCTGCCAAGATAGTGAGATAAGAAGAACAAGTAAAAACTAGAAATAAATAATCTCATAATAAAGTTACAACAGTCTCAAATGAGAAATATCATATATAATGACTATAGATTTAATGTAGTTTCACTTGAGAGGATGCCATTTTCTGCAGAGTTGATGTGATCTGGTGTATTGTAAAGAAACCTACCCACTCTGATTTCTTTGTAACAGAGCTGAAAGGAACCAGGGGTCACAATATATGAAATATAGCCATTTTATTTACTGCACAAAATGACCAGTGAACCTACACAATGAAAAAAAGTCTCTTTGGGAACTTCAACGTACTCTTCACCACAAAGGGATTTTTAAATGCATTTTAGGCCAAAACATCCTCTCAAAACTATCATTAAGGAATCAGGCAACATGCTTGTAACCTTTTCATTTAATAGCTTTCTGTGATGTAGCTTCTAGAGCCATTAAACTTTTTTAAATATCTGGTTCCCATCACCACCACTGTGAACAATTCTGCATACCATAAATAACAACACTTTACTGTGAAATATATTAAAAAATTGACATTTTAGTGTCCCTCAATATCAGCTTAACCTGCTGTCATCTCAAATGTAGTCAACATATCTAATATGTCTAATTTTGAGATTTTAGGATGTTTTAGGAATATTATTATACTATTAACTTCTAGACATTGTTACCTGTTTTAAGTGATTTTATTAAGTGAAACGATATCACCATATTGGCAGATCATTTGCTTGTTTTAAGAAATACATCTGAAAAAAGCAAGTATAGTGATATGATTACTCTTGATCATGTTTCCATGAAATATATGGAATTTTTAACAAGTCACATGGTCAACATGAAGCTGTTCCAGATGACTATGGGAAGAAGTAAGCTCACTTATTAATATTAGTTTTGAAATGATATTGTCATATTGACTCTTTGTTACCCACATCTCAGGCTGAAAGTGAATTATTTATTTTAAAAAATACATGTAAAGTAAATCATTAGAATATCTTTAATGATGTCATTTGAACCATAATGGTGACTTCTACAGGTTAAAACCCTCTGGTAATGTGGAACCATCTTACCATATCCCACCACTCTAGCTAACTTCCATTGTTCCACACTATGACTAAGTCCACTACTGGACCAAGGGCATTGGTCTCATTACAGAGATTAGTCAGGAGGAGGTCTGCACTTAAATCAATGAAATATTAGACGGCATCTAAGGTTTACGCGGGACATTAAGCGTGTGGTCTCCTTTTACCCCGAGCGTGTCCCACAGTGCCCGGTATGGTCGTTAAGCGATTGTGTTTCCTCCAGCAGGTGAGCGACGCGCCTCCTCAGCACCTTCTTTGGCTCTTTCCTCCTTCCTTTTGTTGTCTGCGAGCCGTTGTCTGAAAGAAAGACACAGAAGAGGCGGAAGAGGGGAAAAAAACTTTTGCTTTTTCTTTTGAAGGGCCAGCGGTTTGTGCACTATTGTCGTCGCCTGGCTTTGATGTCATAAGTCCTAAATGATGAGAGGCAGAGAGGGCATAGACTCCCCAACTAAGAAAATGGTGTCCAGTTTCTGAGGAGCTCCTGCGGGATCATATGTGGGGCTTGACAAAGGAGTGTTGAGTTTCTCCTGCTTTCACCTGCTCCTTTTCCTCTTACAGGATAAGAGCAAAATCAAACTGGGTTTATCATTACAAAACATGTTTACAGGAGAGCCTGACTGATAATAATATTTAGTGACTGATACCTGATTTTAGGATTTTCTTTCAAATTTTTTCACAGATATCAATAAATCCATAGTAAGGGGGATTCTGACGATTCTTCTAAAGTTCTGTATAATTCTGTTTTTGAGATGTAAACAAAGTCATCTAGTGTAGTTTCATGTGAAATTATCAGCTTTTAGAGGCATTAAACATTTCAGACATCTGGGTTCTATCACCTTCACTGTGAACAATTCTGACTCTGTAAGTTTCTCTAGAACAGAGCATTTCACATCTAACCACTTTGAATGACTTTGTTTACATCTCAACCATTGAACTATGCAGAAAAAAATAGCTGGAATTCTCCTTTAACATCATCTAAGTATTATTAGCCAACTGATATATCATTCAGACCCTAGTTTACTCTTTATTTGGCTTCATTAATCAACCGATTTGCATGATTTCCTTTTTTGTATTATTTATTTATTTTTTAAAGTCCCGTTCCTCACATTTTAATGTAACATTTGTTTGGCTTTGTGCAGCAAAAACAGTCCTAAGTCATTTCTCATGACCTTTTTCCAACCTATATACATATATGTTGCTGCTGTCAGAACAAAACCTTGTAAAATGTTAACTTTACAGGAGAAGGGAAAATTGTCCATAACTTTGAATGGAAGTCAATAGAACTATTGTTTTTCAGAGTAATTCTGGAGCTTTTCTGTTGGTCAATTCATCATGAAACTTCAGCCCACTGTAAAGGCCAGCTGGCATTTCCAAAGTTTGTAAAAACGAAAAGGACAAAATGACAAAAATGATAGAATTTTTTTTTTTTCGCCAGCAATGACTGTTTTGTGTGGGCGGGTCGAAAGATGTCAGGCCACTGGAACATTAACACTCAAAAGGTATACTTGATATATGTTTACTGTTTGTCTGCAAGAGCAAAATTAACCTAATTAGAAAGAAAACACAGATTTAGGTTCCCTGGGTCTTCAAAGGCCATTTTGAGTGGATATTAAACAAATGAAGTTTGGTCTCTGCATGTCTTTTGGCAAACAAATGAACTGTGAGAGATGATCCTCTCATTGACTCTAGTGTGAACATTGCCCTGTTTCTCTCGGTGCGCATCACTTTCATTGTATCCGTGTATGTGTATAAGTGAATAAACACACTGTTAGGGTTGTCACTTTAACACACAGGTGCTGTTTCTTCAGCAAAGACAGACTAGACAGAAATAGCTTGTGTTCAGACCTATAGCACTGCTCTAGCACAGAACTGTGCTGCACTCAACAAAAAACTGTACTGTTTGCAGTGTCAGCTCATTTTCTCCATGGACAGTGCCCTTCCAGCAGATTAAATATGTTTCCCTGCATGACCTTTATATATCTGCAAACTGTACATTCATTTGTGCAGTCTATGTTCATGGCTGCACAGCAATAGTGCTTCTTCATTAAACCATTTCTCCTTTTTCCAGAAATATGCATAAATACACACATGAAGCTTTGCTTATTAATTGGCCATCATGCTTATTATACCATTAAAAGGCCATTGATTTCCTTCTGGTGAATGAGCTCTCACTAATGTGCTCAGGGTTGCATTAAGACACAAAGGATACATGTTTATTTAATTTACAGACATAAAAAAATTGACTTAGCGATTTGGCGCCTGCCTTCATGTCATCAATTCAGCAGTTATATTGACCTTTGGTGCAGCCGGACTGCTTTGAACTTGTTTTGTCATACACTGCTCTGGTCTAAGACTTTATTACCATATACTATGAAAATGAAATATTTGTTTCATACAACAGTTAGTTCCAGCCACGCAAGCTGATTGGATGAGAAGCGTTCTAATCGTGCTGTTATTTCACCATAACATTAAATATGCTGTCAGTATCAGTAGCACACCGTGATGTAGGCCGTAAATGTCAAATCTCGGTCAGAAAACAAGAAAAAAAGCCAACTCACTGTACTTCAGTTTCTTCTTCTTATTGTTATCATTCTACAATTCAATCAAATTGAAATGAAATTGCCCGTGCTACTCCTCCTACAGCTTTACATCTGTACTCAAATAGGTTTCTTGTGCCTTTTTAATCAACTTGACTAACACTGTACATATCGCATTCGTTCAAACGCAGATTCTTCCATAGGAATGAATGAGGGAATGCTGAACATCCTGAAAGAGTCATTCACTCTGTAGCCAAACTTTTTAGAAATATGCAAGCAACACCTTAGCAACCACCTGGGATACTATAGCAACACTTTAGCAACCACCATAGTAACAGCCTAGCAACACCTAAGCAACCAACAAGGATACCAAAACAATAGCCTAGCAACCCCCTACCCACCACTTGGGATACCGTAGGATCAAACTAACAACAACTTCACAACTGCCAGGGATACCATAGCAATAGCCTAGCAACATATTAGCAACCACGTAATGACCCTAACAACAAGCTGGAATACATATGCAGCCTCTTAGCAACACCAGAGCATCTGCCTGGACTTATATATAAACCCAATTAAGTTAGCAAAAACAATCAACATTTATCTGCAACTGCTTTAACTTTTTGGGAACTATAAGCAAGCTTTGTCAAGCCAGCTTAAAGTTTGTTCAAAAACTCTTACTTTGTAGTTCTTATTTGTGCTAGATTTGTAAAAGTACATCATTGCCAAGTTTTTTTGGCTGTTCTAAATTAAACATGGGCATTTCAAGCTTATAAAAGATGTCAAAACATGATTATTTGAATCCTATGTTACATCTTACTGATGCTGGTAGGTTCTTCAATTAGGACCTTCCATTTAGCTCCTGAAGGTCTAACCAATGAGAGAGCTCACTTGGCTGCATCACTCTAGAAACCACTGAAAAAAAATATCCAAGGGTTCCAAGATCTTAATCTTTTCGCTCCCAACAAAATCATAATAATTAAATATGAGTATTGCTACTATACATTCAGTGTTTAAAAACTACAAGCTTTATTATTATTTTTAAATAAAAGTTTTTAAAAGTATTTATTTTTATATTCCTGGAAATCATTAGACCTTCTCTGATTCCCCGCTGGTCAGGGTCTCCCAAAGTATAAATTAATGTACTATATTATTTCTTCAGTATTGTGTCAACAGAGAGTAAGACACAGGGGTGGCTATGCTTCTGCTGCAAGAAGTGCTTTTTTTAAAACACCAGCAGAAAAGGCACATACAGAACACCAAACTCACAGGGGAGGTCACCTCAAGCTACGCACTTCTCCTTTACAGTGACCCCCCCCCCACAAAACACCCACACAATAAGCCCACTTCCCGACACAGTTTGACGCATTCACACGTACACATACCTGATAAATGACAAACAGTGCCATTAACAACATAAACAGACCCTTTGTTGGAGGGTGCACACATACCATGAGACATTGCGTGACCACTTGAGAGGCCACAGCTCCTGAGCTTGTCAGTACCAATGCCAGCCAGTAGCAGTTCACTATATTACTTCACTTTTTACTATATTTCACCTTTACAGCCACAGAAGTGCCAGGGTTGGTTTTTTAGCGTCTCTAAAATCCCAGAAAGTCTCAAAATCAGTTATTGAAAATGCATTTCAGATCAGATACAGACTATATCGGCAAAAATTCTGTAATATCTTTTGCAAACCTGTGCATGTTTTCTCCTGTTTTTCAAAATAGGAAAAGTGTTCTGAACAGTGTAATTAAAGTGTTTAACACAGTGTTTCACACACACACACACACACACACACACACACACACACACACACACACAGACACATAAACACAGACACACACACGCACACACACACACACGGCCCACCTCATTAAGCTGTTTCCCTCAGAGTGCTACAGTAATGACCACCAGTTACAGCTTTGACAATTACATGCGAATGCCTTCTTTAGCAGATAATCAACATTCCCTCTGAAAGAGTGAGTCGAAAGGAAATGTGTTAACCCTTTAATGTGGAGACAAAAATGCAGCTATTTCTACTCTTCTTCTTTAATAACATGATTTCTCAGTGATGTGGGATTTATTTTAACATTTAAAGAACAAGATCTAACAAAATCTCTGAAAATTACATTTGTGTCACAAATCTTTTATTATTACATTCTAAATATGTTCTTAAATACAGTTGCACATCATTTTCTTTAACTGAAAAAATTCTAGAGATGCAAAACTATTTCCATACATTTTTTTCTAGGTTTAACATAAACACAGAACTATTATCAGTAATCAGATGGGAAGCAATGCAAACTGGCTGAGCTACTCTCAAATTATAGGAGCAAAGAATGGAAGCCAGGACCTGATGGGCCCTAGCTATCATGGGGTTAAGCTCCCTCAGAAACATTGTAAAATACGATTTTGTGTTTTAACTATAAAAATTCAAACAACCTGGCTGCTCTAAAATGTATATTTTATTGAACTTTAAATAATAATTTTCAGAATATATGGTAATTGTGCTGTTGACTTACTATTAAATGTTCAATGAACAATTTTTCACAACAACAAAGGCAGCAATACTTCTCATATAGTGACAGAAAACACAGTAGCACAAATCTCCAATTCCACATGCTGATCCATCCACATCCAATGTGGAGACATCCAGGGTTATAACAAAAAACATATTTTCAGTGTCCAAGGTCAATTATAGATTTCAGGATTAAATAGAATTTTTCATATTTAAAATGAGACTTAATAGCTCATGTCTAAGCATTACATAAAGACTTTAAAACACTGTTTAAGTATTTATAAACAGCTTATGCCTTATGTAATCGCAATATTACATAAAGTGTTTAATGGTTTAGTGGACCTTATTAAATCAATATTTCTACTTTTACCTTTTGGGATGGGAAGATGTATATGTATATGAGGGAATATGTATAAAACTGATCACTTTTCAGCTCATAACTTGACCTCTGACTTACAGAGTTTCATCAATTGAGATGCTGCTTGATAACTATTTTATAATTAGAATTTCATTTAAAGGCCCCAAATCAATCTTATGTCATCTTATGTCATCTTTGATTGCTGACATATTCAAGTGTTGCTTTGTAAAGCATGATTTAATGCTTATGAAGACCTTATGTAGGTAGCCTTCAAATGAAGTGTTATTAACTTTTTCAATGCCTGCCATGAAAGCCAAAGTGAACCTCAAAAATCACAACCCCTACAATACAAAGTGACTTAGGAAAAAAACTGTCCAGTAATTTCAGTGTGGATGCATGCACATCATTAGCCACGCCCCCAACCTGTTTTACTGTGATAGGATACACACAGATACATAGTTTCAATCTTTTTTATGTGAAAAAGAATGAGAGATGAGAGACCTTCAGAAGAGACTCAGTGTCATATCTTCAATACAATTTTAAATGCTGATACATTGTTTTAAACATTTATTAGTTTGATTTTTCAGTACTGTATTAAAATTGTGACAGCCTTAGTGGCCTAACTACTTATGAATGACTCATGAGTGGCTTATGAGTTTTAAAACCAAAGTCTCTGAATGCACCCACCTTATTCCCATGCCCCATGATGTACTATATGGCCAAAAGTATGTGGACACCCCTCCTAATTATTGAATTCTAGGGTTTCAGCCACAGTTTTTGCTAACAAATGTATAAAAATAAGCACATAGCCATGCAATCTACTTAGACAAACACTGGCCGTAGAATGAGTCATATTGAAGAGCTCAGTGACTTTAAACATGGCACTATTAAAGGATGCTGCCTTTGCCACCAGTCAGTTCACAATTTCTGCAGTGACAGATCATCTAGGAGCAACAACAGCTCAGCCACGAAGCGGTAGACCATGCAAACTCACAGAGCGGGGCCACTGAGTGCGGGAGCGCGTAGCACATCAAGAATCAACTCTGGAAGCAACATCAGAAAAAAAAACCTGTGTATCAGGAACTTCATGAATTTTCTTAGGCTGAGCAGCAACACACAAGCCTAACATCACCATGCGCAATGCTGAGTGTTGGCTTGGAGTGGTGTAAAGCCTGCCGCCACTGGGCTTTGGAGCAGTGGAAACATGTTCTAATGTAATGATGAGTAATCAGGCTTCACTATCTGGTTCTCTAATAACCTGAATTTGGCAGATGCCAGGAGAACGCTACTTACATAGAGCCAACAGTAAAGGTTAGAGGAGGAAGGATGATGTTCTGAGGCCATTTTTCAGGAGCTGGACTCTGCTCCTTAGTTCAATTAAAGGCTAAGGTTAGTGCTAGAGCACACAAAGACATTTTAGACAATTACGTGTTTGGTGAAGGCCTTTTCCTGTTCCACCATGACTGTGCCCCTGTGCAAGTCTATAAAGACAAGTTTGGTGGGGAAGAACTCCAGTGGCCTGCACAAAGCTCTGACCGCAACCCCACTGAACACCTAATTGCAAGCCATTCCTTTTTGTCCAGCATCAGTGCCTGACCTCATAAATGCTTTTTTGACTGAATGGGCACAAATTCCCAAAAACACACTCTAAAATCTTGCGGAAAGCCTTCCCAGAAGAGTGGAGGCTTTTATAGCTGCAAAGCGGAGGCCAACTCTATTATTTATGCCCATGGTTTGGGAAAGGGATGTTCAACAAGCTCATTTAGGTGTGATGGTCAGGCAACCACAAACTTTTGGCCATATGGTGTACTTTAAGTGGACAGAACTTCCTGCAAAGTGTGAACAGACTAAACATGTTAAATATGTTAAACGCTAATAACTTTGTAACATGATATAAATGTGCAAATAAATGAAAAAAAAAAAAACTTTATTGTTGGGATGCTTAAATGCTTTTGTGCCAATGTTTGTAGCCTATCCTTCAAGAGAAACCTGAACCTGCTTTAGTCTGAGGATTCTGCTCATAGCCGACATGCTAGTCATTTCATTTTTTAATTTTTCAAATTTGTTTAAAACTGTCAGGTACAAACAAAAATCATAAAGCATATGGAATATATTACAAAACAGTGTTTAAGGTAGAAATCTGTTAATATGCCTATTTATTTGCTTTTTTTAACCAGTGCTGAGATTAGACTCTTTGTACGGTATGTTAGCATCACGCTAGCAGGGTCGTTCAGCATTATGCTGGATTTTGATGTCAGCGTGCTTTAAATAAACACATTTTAAGCTCACAACTTGCAAGTAACATATTTTTTGCTTTCTCAGTTTTAGGTACCTCCTTCTGTGAAAGCTTGAAATCAAAGTCTTTCATTCTTTCACTGGAACGTTAGCTGGTTAGCTTCCTGCTAACCTACTCGGCCTACTGTAGGAGTGCCGAATATATCCAGTTGTAGAAAATATAATGTTAAGCAATACACTTTCTTGACAGGTTTATATTCAGAACATTTCTGTTCTTACCATAATTTCAGCTTCACTCTGCTTTACACCTCAGAGACATTTAATAGGACAAAACAATAGCTTAACACACTTTCGTTAACCTAGCTTAAAAAGTAATGAACAATACTTCCATTCCCTAACTGGATATTTCAGCCATAATATCAAAATACAGTGGTGGTATGAAAAATAAGGTGGATAACTGACATGACTTACTTAAGATAGAGTAAAAAGAGTGTGGTGTTAGCAGATGAGGTGGTGCTTGATTGTAGAGGTCTCATAAAGGATCTATTGAAATTCCCTGATAACTGTGTTAAGCTTGCCTTACAATCAATTCCAAGAAAGTGCACGTGTGAGAGAGAGAGAGAGTAAAAACAGAGTGAGTAAAATTGATGGATTTGAGTTGACTCCTCCACCCAGTCCAGAGTCATGACGCTGAGTGATTCAGAGCTGAATTGAATCAGAAGGACGCCAGGTCAGCCTGAAATCAAATAAACCCTGTCCTCACTGGCTGACAGCAACATAGATCAGTGCTACGGCCCAGTACACAGTCAAAACTGTTCTCGCCCTCAGACCAGCCAACCAGCACTGCATGAATTCCATTATGCAGCAGAAAGACAGAGTAATTATCCGCATGAATGTAGTCTTATCTAAATTAACTTGCCCGCAGAAAGAGTTGCTGACTGCTGGGAAATATGCTAATACCCAGCCAAATGGGTCAATTTGAAGTGAGTACTAACATCTGACTTGTTATATTTCCACAACAGCATGGTCAAGGCCAACACCTGCCCTGTAGAGTGAGTTGGAAATGGGCATCCAACTGAATATGCTAATTCAATAATGAGCTTAAAGACTAATCATAAAAAGAAGGTAGCTGAATTAGTATAACTAATGTCCTTATATTGTTTGAATTGGCCTGATGCCTTATACGATTGATATGTTACAACATCTGGAGTGGACATTTGGTGTGAGGCCCTAACCTTGCCTTTTGGGTCAACAGAAGTTCAGTAATCTGCTTAAGCAATAGTAAAGAAAGATGTACAAAAGGGTCTTATTTGTTGAGTTAGCATAACCAAAACACTCCCATATCCAAAGTGGCCTTATTCCTCTTGTTATTTGATTGATAAGTTGTCTGAAGTGGACTTTCAACATGAGGCCTTGACCTTGACCTCTGGGTCAGTGTGTACTTTGGATCAAAATGGGAGGAAGGAGTTTTCTACAAAACAAAACCTTATTCTCTGTGATTTCTTTAATAATACATTTGTGGCTGAAAATCAGTGCCGCCATGTGTGCACTGAGGGAAATCCTTGATTAAATTCCACTGTGATCTATCATCTGGTCAGACAGGCCCATTCATGCCCTGCAGCTAGAACCCAGGAAGCTACTGAACTGAAGCCCTGAAGCAGCTCCAATATCTTTGGTTTACATGTTTACATCTGTCTGACTTTGCAAGCAATGCACTAAAATATACCATACACTCTTAAAAGACAGTTCTTCAAGGGTTCTTTAGCACAGAAAATGGTTTTATGTAGAACCATGAACACTCAAGAACCATTTGAATGACTAAAGGCTTCTTTGCATCATGAAAGGTTCTTCAGATTAATGGAGATCCAAAAAGCAATTTTCTGTTGTTATGATGTCAAGCTTCTCAAGGTAGAAGAACCTTTTTTGGTGCTTTATAGAACCCTTCTCAAAATGGGCCGACAACACATTCTAGAACACAGGATCGACAACACATTCTACATCAACCTGAAGAACACTTGAAGAACCATATTTTTTAAGTCTATTTATAATATACATAAATGGACATATATGATAATGTTTGTGTACCAAAAACGTTCATAATTCATTTTTTTTATGAACATTTACCAACTTCTTTTTATCTCTTGGAATTAAACAGACTGTAGTTCTTACTGTGCCTTTAAGGCTATATATGTCTGTGTTTAATATGAAATGGCCAAAACATGTTCATGTGAATCAGTGTTAACTTTGTGCTACCATACCATTGACCAAGTTCTGATATTTATGGCCCGAGCTGAAGGCCTAGATTTAATATTCATGGTTCGCCACTGGATTTTCTTAATCCCTAGTGTGGGCTGGGCATTAGGATATATAAATGTTGCATTCCTAAATACAATAAATCTTAAATTCCCAAATTCGCCAAGAATTCAATCGAACAGCTTTTCCTGAGTTTCCACTCAATCAAGATGAAAAATGTTCAACTTTGATGGAAATGCTCCACTCATACTGTGTTACTTTTCTTGAGGTAACCAATCAAAAAGGAGTTAGTGTAAAACTGAGCCGGAGGGCTGTATAGTATTACAGTTTCTGCACTTGTGATTAAAAAAGCTCAGCTTGAAGATAAATAATAATTTACTGGCATATGCATCATCCTGGAAATTGTGAGATTTGGTTAACAACCTTGAAAAATAGATAAGGACCCCTCACTGCTGTAGCTTGGTGAGCAGAAATATGATGCTGTGTCTCTTTGCTAGTTGTTCAAGCCAATTTCCAACATTGCTAATGTTCACCTGTGTCCTGAGAAGGAAGAATTAAACCAGGTGAACTTTTTCTATAAAGAGCAAAGCATGTTAGCGTCTTTAGGCTGTCCATTTACTGTGATGTGTGATGAGGTGTTGACCTTTCTGCCCCTCACAATCTCATAAAGATGCGCTCCATTCTTTCTCTGCTTTGCAAAACTTGTCACAGGTGGATTTCTTGCGGTTCAGACGCGCATTTTTGAACAATATGTTTCACTGTCTGAATGCAGCTACTTTCAAGTTGAATGCGCTTTCAAACACAGTGTTTCCAAGGCCATGTGCAGTATGGATTTCGGCTGAGTGGAGCTGAGTGGCTAGTGTAGTGGAAAACAGAGGATGCTGCAGCAGATTTTGAGGGTCATACAAAGTTTTCAACTTTTGCGCAACATGTTTGGGGGCAAGTCAAACTAGCCTTTCGTTCATGTTGGAAGTAACAACCTGACAAACCAACTGCTCTACTACTGGCTGAACTGAGACCTGGCCGAAGGAAGAATTTTGAGGTAAACTGGAAACTGGGGATCCTCCATTGGGACTCTATTAACCAGTGAAGGTGGAAGTTCCACAAAAACACTAGAAATGAACAGTATAGGAATGTTACCATCATGAAGGGGTTGCATAACTTGATGATAGTCAAGCTGACTTTGACTAATCGCTGATGATGTCATGAACAACAACTTTGCAACAAGTGACTTCAAAAATCTCTGACAAAGCCAAACTTTGGTCAGTAGAGCGTGATGTGTCCTTTCCAACGAGTCCTGGATCGCATTGTTAGCCTTCAAGGAACCAGAGGTATGGAACCTGGAATCTTGCAAATTTGTACCTGACCCTGGGTGTCCTTATCAAGATGCTCGCCTGCGGTGGAGGTCTGGAGAGCCAGAGAAATTTAGAACACCATAGCTCAGCAAAAATAAATGTAACCAACTTCAAAATTTACAGGTTTGTAGGCCGTGATGATGACACATGACTTTTTATTGAGGTCTTCAAGAAATCTGAGATAACAGTGCTCAGTATCTGATCTTTGAGGCACTGTACATCAGTGTTGAAATGTTTTAACGAAGCGTTAAAACGTCTGAGAGTCCGTAGAGTGTGACATGCCTTTTCCATCAAGTCCTGGATCGCATTGCTCACATCACATGATCAGCGACTAGTGAACATCAAGCTCAATGTGTCATCGCCAAGTCGACTAGTCAGTACAGAAATGAACAATTATGCTTTCTTTAATATCAAAGCTTTTATTCCTGTAGCAGCCCCAGCTGACCCACACCATACTGTCCAGTTCATTAGCCGCTTCCCTCAGAGATCTGGCTTGAAAGGTTCTGAGAAGCTCCAAGATGATCTGTGTAATCAAACAGACAGATAACTGTCAAAGCAGTAGAGGTCAGGACAAGGGAACAATACGGCCACGTCTCAGCCTCCCTGCAGTGCCGCGCCCTCCAGACTGACCTCTGACTCTTGGCTATAGGACTGCATAATTTTAAAAGCTGTTGCTCATGAAAGTAATGTTCCAGTGGGCCTCTTTCCCTGGCAGTATCAGTGAGGTCCACCTCTCATGCTGCCTGTGTCCAGAGGTCAGTGGTGAGGCTCTGTGGGGTCAGTCAGATTAAACACAGCGGTTGGCACAGTAACGAGCATTAAATGGGTATTTTAGTACCAGCTCCTCAACACTAGACCCTGCTGACTGATCTCAACAGCGTATACTGTTCTCTCTCTCTCTCCCTCTCTCTCTCTCTATGTCTCCCTCTTTCTATCTCATATTATCTCTCTCAGCCTCTCTGACTTTCTCTCTTTGTCTCATCCACTCTATATCTTTCTCTCTCTCCGCTAGTTTTTCTCTCTCATCTTCTCTCACTCTCCTTTCCCCTCACTCTTTTTTTTTCACTTTTTCTCATTTTCTGTCTCAGTCTCCCTATTTCTATCGTTCTCTATGCGGTCCAGTAACATTTATTGTTAAGATCAATAAAGCAATTTTGAGAAAAGGAGTGGGAACACCCTTTTATGTATTTCTGTTTCTTTCTTTCTTGCTGTGCTCTCTCTCTTTCTCTCCTCTGCCAAACACCTCTCTTTTCACTCTTTCTTCATCTCTTTCTTTCTGTACTCTCTCACTCTCTCTAACTCTGTCAGACCTCTCTCTTTCCCTCTGTGCTCTCTCTCTTCCTCTTTCTCTCTGTGCCCTCTCTTTCTTCCTCTCTCTCTCTCTTCCTTTTTTCTTTTACTCCCTCGCTCTCTAACTGTCAGACCTCTCTCTCTTCCTCTCTCTCTCTCCCTTTTTTCTCTCTCTCCCTCTCTGTCTAACTGTCAGACCTCTCTCTCTTCCTCTCTCTCCCTTTTTTCTCTCTCCCTCTCTAACTGTCAGAACTCTCTGTCTTCCTCTCATTTTCTGTGTGCTTTATTTCTCTCTCTAACTCTGTCAGACCTCTCTCTCTCTGTGCTCTCTCTCTTCCACTTTCTCTCTGTGTGTGCCCTCTCTCTCTCCCTCTCTTTCCCTTTTTATCTCTCTCCCTCTCTCTCTAACAGTCAGACCTCTCTGTTTCACTATGCTTTCCCTTCCTCTCCACCCCCCACATTCTCTCAAATTCTAATTCTAATTCAGAGTACCTTTACTGACATGATTGTTTTGCGCACAATGTTGCAACAATTACTAATCCTTCAGACTGAGTTAGAATTCCATAATTTGGGTGAATGTTTTTCAGTTTTGTTATGAAATTTTCTTGTGCCAATTTGAATTTTTCACATTGAAGGAGGAATAGCAGCTGTGTCTGGACCTCACCGCTCTCACAGTGACCACACAGTCTTCTCTCTCTGGGCAGCCTGGAGTTTTTATATCTGCCTGTTTCTATGGCCAGACTGTGGTCACTGTGCCTGTACCTGGTCAGGATCAGTCTCTGCTGTGGGTCTGTGATGGTGAAGAGATACTCTGCTTTTACTGTTTTTACTGTGTTTGATAATTTGGTTTACTCTGATTGGTCAGCAGTGCTCGACTGAGGCAGCTGTGTGTCAGGGGTCAGTGGGTTAGTTAGTCTCAAGAGGAGACTGGGTTTAGGGCTTAGCTGCTGGGTTTTGAGTGCTTTATACTGCAGTGGATTTGGATTGCTGAATTTTAGATGCAGCCAAAATTTTAAAGCTCTTTTCTGAATAAGTATAATCAATGGAAATCGGCCTAATTCTGCCCTACATGTATTTGTTGGTGTTTTCCATTGAACTTTTAATATATGTCTGCAGAATTCTGCATGCAGGGAATCTGTGGGATGCTTGTCCTATCTAGTGTAGTTGTGCTTACTGAGGGGACCCCATACCTCACTTCCATACAGCACAATGGTACACTGATTTTCAGTCCTACGTAGTCATAATATAAAGAGCGTTTTAGGGCAGTGTTTCCCAGAGTGAAGAGGTGTCTGTTAGGGCCCAGGTACCTGTTAGGGCCCAGTTCTGACACATACTCTCTCTCCCCCTATCTCTCTCTTTCTCTCTCTCTCTCTCTCTCTCTCTCTCTCTCTCTCTCTCAATCTTTCTCTAACACTGTCAAATATGTGTAATTTCTGTTGGAGTTAATTGTGTATGTGGTTGTTCCTGTGGATAGAGAGAGAGAGAGAGAGAGAGAGAGAGAGAGAGAGAGAGTGCAGAGTCTGGGTGATTGTGCTTCAATATTAACCTGACAGTTTTTAGAAACTTTGATTAAACGCTCACACAAACACACAGTGTGAGTTTTTTTCGTTGTTGATAATCAGTCTTCATTTGTGTATCTTAAGTAAGGAGACCAATTTGTCCAGAGTTTGTTTGGCTCAGGCTCCAGGCTAAACGTCATTTACCTTCCCCAGAATGTTCTACAGAGACAGCAGGTTAACCCAAACACATCTGTACCAAAACAAACAGAACCAGAACAACTCTCTCATACACACAGGGGCTCTGGGTCAGGGTTATGGCCAGGGTTAGGGACAGGGAACAGTAAGGTCAGTTCAAATAAATAGATGTTTAGTTGAATGTAAGTTAAATGTAACATTAACATTTACAAAGCAGCTACAGTGGGCTCATATCTCAAAGACACCCTTTTACTTGTTCCAGGTCATTCAACTTATTTCTATTTTGTTTGTTTAATGCAAATCTAGAGAATATTTTACTTGATTCAAACATTCTTACGTATTTAAGGAAATAAGCAAAATTACTTGTCAGTAGGGCTGCAACAAACGATTAATTTGATAGTCGAATAATCGATCGATTACTGAAATGAATAATCGATTATTCGGATTATGAATCACTACATTACTAAATAACTTTTATGTAGCTAAATTTAAAAGCTAATAGCTTGAGGTTGTTTTATGCATTCGCTAACTAACAATGAAGACAATAAAGATGAATAACATTCAAGAATTCACGGTTTTAATGAACTTTAATGCTAATACAGAAGATAAAAAAATAAAATTCCAATATATTGTTCCTGTCAAAATGTAAAACCAAGGATGTGCAAAGCAGCAGCAATAAAATATAACAAAACTAAATCAATTTTCCTTTAATAAAGTAAATAAAAATATCTAAATTTAAATGTTAAATTTAATCAGTGCAAGCGAGTGGAGGTAAACGTTCGCAGAGAAGAGAAAACTGTTTGAAACGCTCTCCTGTGTTCGCTGAATTTGAACGCACCGGTGGCCTTGATGTTAAGACAACGAGCAGTGTTTAAAACTGAATGTTATCTGCAAAGTGAACAGGGTCGCTGTGAATAATATGTATTTGCTCCTCTGTTCCAGCTCCATTAACGATTTAAGAGAACCTGCATTTCGTGCCACGTCCCAAATCACACACTTCTATACTTCACATACTACACTAATGAGTGCACTTCTAATGGTATATGCGCTATTTTTTACACACGATTTAGTGAGCTAGTATGCGTTTTTGGACGGGGCGCTGTTGTTAACTCTTCAGTAATGGCAATGTCAAAATGTTCCTAGTGAGCGTGAGAAAGACGCAAGATGACGTCACCAGCTAATCGACTACTAAATTAGTTACCAACTAATTTGGTTGTCGATTTTAGTCGAATAAGTCGAATAACCGTTGCACCCCTACTTGCCAGTAGATAAAATTTACTTTTGACTGTCCACTGTAGATGCTTGGTAGAGTCTTGGTTTGTCTTCAACTAAATATCTATTAAATGCAACTGAATTTGAAGGTGAGTGTGAAAAACATTATTAAAGCACCTAACTCCAACCCTAAACCTAACCTTAACCTTAACTTCACCACAAACCTTACATCTACCCTTAAACCCAACTCATCCCATAATGTTATTAATAATCAACGATCACCAGAAATGATTAATAATTTAAGTGTCTGTAGATCATTTATAGGGGATCGTCAAAATAATGTGTGACAAAACAGTAAAAAAAGGTAGAAATAAGTTATTATATAATTTTATTACATATACATATACATATTCTTAGGGTGATCTCATAATGAGAAAAATGACATATCTATACCTACATTAACATAGTTTATTTGCCAAGATGTGATTTTTGCAGTGTAGTAAAGGCGAATTTTGAGTTATGACCCTAAAAGCCCTACAAACATCTGGAGTCCACATTATAGGCCAACACACACACACACACACACACACACACACACACACACATGAACCCAATAGTGGACCAACAGACCAACTCCAGGAAGAGTCCACCCTTCATTTATTTCTAATTAAAACAGCCACTAAGTACAAATTCTTCATTTTTCAGCATCAGTAGTTTCAATATTTAATGCCCACCCTTTGTCTTCATAACATTTCCATTCTTTTTGGAAAACTTGCTTTCTTTTTAATAGATTTTAACAGAAATCTGCAATATTAATCCATCTGCAATAGAACCTGAGATATTGTTCCACATGTCCAAAGTTCAGTCTTAGAAGCTGGTTGCATTTTCTGCTTCTCACAGTCCAAGTAATAACATTCAGTGATGTTCAAGTCTGGACTCTGGGGTGGTCAGTCCATTGTCTGAGAACACCAGCAGCTTCTTTGTTTGATTTACAAATGTTCTTTTTTCTCTATTTTCTTTTCTCAGTAAAGGCTTCTTGTCAGCTACACATTCTTTCAGACTCATAGTGTTAATTTGTCTTCTCACAGTGGAAGGATGGACAGAAACACCTGTGGATTTTTTCAGATCTGAAGCAACAGTGGAGCTTGATTTTCTCCTCTCTTCTCAAAGATGAAAGCTTTAAATACTTTTTACCTGATTTGGTGGTCTAACAGGTCTTGGATTCGTTGTTGGGAGTTTCATTTTCTCTGTACTTTTTAATACATTTCTGAACTTCAATTTTGCACAGTACTGTATGTTTTATCAGATCCTATGTGATTAACTTCTGTAACAAATTAAGATGTAACAATAAAATCCTGTATCTATATGTAGTCCTGAAAGTGTGCGTGTGTTCGTGTGTGTGTGTGTATGTGCTACTTTCAGAGGTGGAGGTCAGACTCATTTAATGGGGTGAAGGAAATAATTGTGTGTGTGTGTGTGTGCGTGTGTGTGTGTGTGTGTGTGTATGTGTGTGCGTTTGTGTATGTGTGTGCACGTGCAGGATGTTGTATTGGGATTTAAATAACAAAAAGAGAGAGGGACATAAAGAATGACAGAGAGATAAAGAGAGATACAGAGAGAAAGAGAGAGTCGCAGAGAGACAGAGAGATAGAGAGACAGAGAGAGAAACAGAGAGAGGGGCATAGAGAGAGAGAGGGACAGAGATACAGAGAGGTAGAGAAAGAGATAGAGACAGAAAGTCAGAGAGATGTGGAGAGAGAGAAAGAGAGAGAGAGAGAGAGATATTTATCAGGTCTGACCATCTGTATGTTAATCGCAGCACAATTGGTTAAACTTTTATCACACACATGACTTCCTGACCAACACACACACACACTGGGCCTGTATTCCTCCATTCTGCACCTGACCTTGGACAGATGGCACCCCGCCCCCCCACCGCTCAGTGGCAGTGCCCTGTGTGAGCGGGGCATATTTGGACTGGCATGCTTTTGTTTGGGTGGCAGGCTCGCATGCTCTAAGGATTAGCTCTGCTCTGACAGGCCCCAATCCATTAAAGACCCCGACCAGCACACCAGCTTCTTCCCGCCCTCTCTCTCCCTCTCTCTCTCTCGCATTTGTTTTTATCAAAGTACTTGTAATATTATCAAGTTTATCGAAGTTGTGATATTTCCACTGTGATTTTAAGGCTGTTTTTACACAGTAAAACTTTTATGCAACTTTAGTTGCCTGAAACCTACACTCAAGTAAAGTGCAGTTCAGTTCAAAAGTACACCATCTTCATTTTCTCTTCTCTTGACACCCCCTAATTTTAGACAGAGCTCAAATTCTTTTGGGATCCAAAGAATGAAACTTATTACAGAAGGGGAGATCAAAATGCACTTCTCAATGAACTTGTGCTTCAAGGACAGGATAAGTGAGACATCATGTGAGTTTTTTTGTTTAACGGCTAGTTAAACTAGCAATTCAATATTTATTAATATGACTCAAACATGCAGTAAAGTACCCTAAACAGATACAGGAAAATACAGGAAAAGGTATACAAAGATGATAAAAATGCTGCACTTATGTGAATTACACCTAGCAAATGACTTCACAATGAGAAAAATATGGTATATCAAAAATGCAAGCTGCTAATTTTGCTAACTAGTAGAGTAACTGAATGTATTGTATGCAACTTTTTTTAATTGCTTTGTGTAACTGTCAATTTGCATGGGGAGAGAGAGATGTTGCAGGCAACTCACAACATGCAACTAGTTGCATGCAAGTTTCACCGGTGCTGACACGGCCTAAGGCTGGCTTTACATAGCAAAACTTTCAAACAGCTTTGTTGCTGGAAACCAACATGTAACTAAATCTCACAAGCATTGCACAATGTAAAGCCTACTGCAACTCACTTGAAACTTGTTAGAAGCTCTCTCAACTTTGTAAAACAATTTTAATGAAAGACTGTCACAAACATCAAACATCACAGACAAGATGGAATAATGTTTCTTGCAGTAATGGTGTTTATTAGCTGCTTTTTTATAACAAGTTAGCTTCACAAGCTAGTTAGCTAGCCAACTATCAGTAACATGACAGTGACTGGTTGTGCCAGAGTTTGATCTGCCTTGTTAGCCTGTTGAGAAGTGATCTACATAGCTTTATTAATAATTTCCCCTTTTCATTAATAAAAAATGCAAAGATGCAAGTGTAGGCTAAACAACACATCACAGATTATTTAATACAGCCATAATGAAAACATTTTGCCACTACTCCAGCTAGGATAACAAGTGAATAAGATATACAGAGAGAGAGATACACAGAGAGATACACAAAGACAGTAACAGATACACAGAGAGAGTAACAGATACACAGAGAGAGAGGAGACCTCAGTTCAGTGTGACCTCAATAAGGGTGTATGAGTGTTTATGTGTATGTAAGAGAGAGTATGACTGTGTTAATGTGTGCTTATCTTATTTACATTGTGTCTTCACTCTGTTCTTGTAAGGGGGTAGTGTTTCTGCCTGTGTGTGTGTGTGTGTGTGTGTATCTGGTGTGTGTTGACTCTATTGCTTTAGACATGGTGGTGTGTTATTGTCTGTGCTCCGCTCTTTGTTTTTGTTTTTCTCCATAACCAGGCAAGATAAGCCATCGGCCAGATGGTCCAGAGGGGTCTCCTGTGGTTACCTCATCCATGGGATCAAACGCGCACACACACACACACACACACACACACACAGAATGACTGAAATCTCAGACTGTTATGTAATCTTTCCATAGGCCAGACTGTACCATCAACCTCCAGAGTTTATTCTCTCTCTCCCTCTCTCTTTCTCTCTCTCTCTCTCTCTCTCTCTCTGTCTCCCTCTCTCTCTGTGTCTCTCTCACTCTGTCTCTTGCTACCTCCTTTCTTGTATGCAAAACGTAAATAAAGTATGATGAAAACAGTAGCAATAACAACAGTAGTAACCATCACTAATTATTAAACCCCTCTATTTCTCTCTCTCTCTCTCTCTCTTTTCTGTCTTTTTCACTGTCCTTTCTCTCTTCTTCTGCTTTTCTCTTTCTGCCTCTCTTTTTTCTTTTGTCTTGCTCACTCTCCCTTTCTCTCTCTCTCTCTCTCTCTCTCTCTCTCTCTTTTTCTGTATGCAAATCAAATAAATCATGATAAAACAGTAGAAATGTCAACGGTAACAACAATAACCTCCACTGCGTTTTTTCTGTCTCTCTCTCTCTTTTCTCATCATATTCTTTCTCTCCCTCTCTCGCTCTCTCTTTCTCTCTCTCTCGCTCTCTTTCCATCTCTTAGTTTCTCTCTCTACATTTTTTCTTTTTCTCTCTCTTTTCCTTTTTTCTTTGCTGTTATTTTCTGTCTTTTCTCTCTCTCTTTCTTTGTCTCTTTTTCCCTGTCACTCACTCTCTGTTTTTTCCTGTCTTTTTCTATCCCGCTTTGTCTGTTTGCATCCTTCTCTGTCTCTTTCTTCTTATATCCTCCCTCTGTCTTCCTTCCTTTATGCAAAACATAAAGTACAATAATGAAACACTAGCAATAACAAAAATGACAATAAAATTTGGTAATTATTACATCTTTCTTTCTCTTTTCCCTCTCTCTCTCTTTTTCTCTCTCTCTGTTCCTCTGTTAATTTTTCTCATTTCTTTTTTTCTTTTTCCCTGTCATTCTGTTTTTCTTTCCTTTTTTTCTTCCTTTTCTTTGCTCCTTCTTTTCTCTCTCCATTTTATCTTTTTCTCTTTTCTTTTTCTTTTTTGTGTTGTTCTATTTTGTCTCTTTTCTCTTCTTTCACCATTTCTCTCTCTACCTCTTTGTGTCTTTTCCCTGTCTCTCTCTGTTTTCTATCTGTTTATATTTCTTCTTTCCTTTATGCAAAACACAGAGCAACACAACAATGACAGTAAACTTTGCTAATTATTAACTCTCTCTAACTTTTCTCTGTTGCTGTTTTCTTTCTTTTATCTTTTCTTTTTCTCTCTTTGTCTTTTCCACCATTTAGTCTGTTTTTTCTTTTTCATTTTTCTTTCTCTTTTCTTTTCTCTTTCTTTTCTCCCACGATTTTTGTCTTTTTCTTCTTCTCTTTTTCTTTTTTCTCTGTCTTGCTCTATTTTGTCTTTCTCTTTTCTCTTCTTTCTTTATTTCTCTCTCTACCTCTTTGTTTCTTTTCCCTTGTCTCTTTTCTCTCTGTATTTTGTCTTTTTCTATCCTTCTCTGTCTCTTTTCACCTCTCTCTCTCTCTCTCTCTCTCCCTGTGACAGATTCCTGATTCTCTCTCTGTTCTGTAGTGGCTCTGTGAGGCAGATATTTGGCTGTAGTTGTATCTGGCTGCACTCAGGCTGATTTTTTAAGACCATGTGCTCCGAGTTGGTAAACACAAACTGGCCCCCACAATCTGAGCAGGATATTAGACGCCCCGGTCACGACAGCACTCCGCACAAAAGGCAGAACACACACACACGTATACACACAAATACACATGCAGAATTATACACACTCACACTCCAAGTCTGCCACGCTGCAGCTGCTCCAGTTTCCATGGCGACCCGCCGAACAATGAGGCAAGAAACTGCGAGGGCGCGTCTGTGTGTGTGCTTCAATATCGCCTCACTGGGAGAGTGTGTGCGTTGTGTGTGTGTGTGTACCTAGAAGTGCATCTGTGTGTGTACTACACTTTTACATCCACTTTGTCTTGGTTGTGTGTGTGAGAGAGGGAGAAAGCACAAAGAGCGACACACTCCTTCTCCTCTTTTCAGAACAGCGCCCGGTCAACTCCTACAGATAGAATGGAGAGAGGCAGATGACTGCTAAGAATATCAGTGACAGGGGGAGAAAGAGGGAAAGAAATGTCAGGAAATGCTTTAAAGCACCTAAGAAATAAATACACAAAGCATTTTTACCTGATGAACAGATTCTGTTCTTCATTATAACATGCTGATGAATGTTCTAAATGCTGTGTTAAATTGCCTCCATTTTCAGTTAATGTTGCCTCAGTCATATTAAGAGCAGGCTAATTTTCTATAAGGTTGTTTTTTTCAGATGAAATTGTTTTATGCAAAACTCAAACAACCAGCCACTTTATCACATGTATGTTAATGTTAGCTATCCTCTAGCCCTTCATCAGGGGTCAGTTTCTGATCACAGAGCTGGATACGTTTGGGTAGCGGACCATTTTCAACCTAGCAGTGACACTGACAGTTTAAAACTCTGCTATATTTTGTCAACAGTCACAAACTGACCAATGATAATTAGGAGTGTAGTTAAACTGTGCATCAACAGATGAGCTACAGCTTTCAACTGTACATCTACATAAGTACAACAGATGTTCTAGGTGTAAGGTGTCCAGTGAGTGGAAGTACAAGGTGGATGTTTCGAATAAAGTGACCAGTAAGAGGAAGTACAAGTTGGTTATTTCTAATAAAGGAGGCACAGAGTGTACGCAAAAGATAAGAGTTTCCGATAAAGTGGCCAACGAGCGAAAATACTAGGTAGGTGTTTCTAATAAAGTGGCCAGTGAGTGAAGGTGCAAGATAGAGGTTTCTAATAAAGTGGCAGTGAGTGGAAGCACAAGGTGGGTGTTTCTAATAAAGTGGTCAACAAGAGGAAGTACAAGGTGGGTGTTTCTAATGAAGTGGGCATAGAGTATATGCAAAAGGTAGGTGTTTCCAATAAAGTGGCCATTGGGTGGAAATAAAAAGTAACTGGCCATATGAAATATGAGTGGCATTTGTGAGTACTTTGAGAGATCCTCATCAAATTCAAAATTAGAGAGGGTGTCTATTGTCAACAATGACATAATAACCTACGCAGCTCATATGCTGTGCCTCAAAACATTAACCCCTTAACATCCCAAGCTCATGACATTCGAAGACTTGTTATTCAGTAACTACAGTGCAAACTAGCTGAGTTATTCTTATCTAAGAATAAAACTGCAGTAAAACGTTGGGCCCACCCATGGACCCTGGCCATTTAAGGGGTTAAGTGACTGGAAGTTACTCGCGGATGTTTGGCAGAGCTTCAAGCATGTCTGAAATGTTGTACAGTGTGTTACTCGTCCTGCAAGACTTCATGCACCAAATACCTGACAGGCCTCACTAGAACAGTTCTGCTCAATAACAATGACTCTGTCAGAGACAGCTTTTCTTTTCAAAGCCTATTTATTTTTCAAAATGAGGTATTTCAAAGTGCTATGAGTTGCAGCACTAAAATGTACATTTAGAAAAAGAGAGAAAAAAAAACAAAAAAACTTTCCCACTGACCCAGTTCTATGAACCCGATAGAAAAAAAAACAAAAGAGGCAAGGTAAATGATAGGATGAAATTCTGTACAAAAAGAATGAACATAAAAGAGAAAAGAGATAAAACAAGATAGTGATATCTACTCAACTCATTTTCATACGAAAATATAAGTATCAAATTTAGTATGTATCAGAAGCACACTAAAGCATAGGTGTAGGAATTAGTAAGTATCATGTGACGACAAAGAAGGGTAATAAGAAACGAAAACAAAAACAATATATCATTATATTACAAAGCTCCTCACAAATCGAGGCCATACAGTACTTAATCAAGGTATATAAACTTCCAGTCTAGTTATTGGCAGCTTTATGACATTTGCTTTTTATAAAAACCCAGGTTCTGTATACAAAAAAAGGCAGACTGAGAGTGTGTTTTTCATAGCTATTTACAAAAGTGACTGACACCAAGGTGCGCAGAGGTACATCCAGGGGCTTCAGCACCAGTGAGAGAGGTGTGGGTGAGTCAAGCCACAAAGGACTGACCCGTGTCCATTGTTTTAATTTTTGTGTCATTTTTGAAGTAAGACAGTGAAGGCAAAGTGTGTGGTCTTATTGAGTGTTCCTTTTGGACTTCCATGTTCCAGAACGGCGGCAGCATAAAAGTCCGAGGGAGAAAAGGTTTATTGGTCAACACTGAACCAAAAAGACAAAGGAATAAAAAGAAAACTTGGATAGAGTAAGGGATTTTCACCTCTATCCCCCTCTCCCTTCCCTGCTGTATTGAATTATGCTTTTTTGCTTGTCCTTGATGTGACTGAAGTGACAAAGTAAACCCTAAACATTCTTGACGTCAAAAAATGTGCAAAAAAAGTGGCGGCAGTGAGTGTCTGTAAGGCAGTGGTTCTTCATCTTGGTCCTAGAGTACCCCTGTTTTCACATTTTAGTGTTTTCCGTGCTCTAATACACCTGGTCCTACTAACCAGCTCAATAAACAAGCCTTTCCTGAGTTGAAGTGGGTGTGTCCAGACTGTGGTTGGGATTCCATTGGCCGGCACAGTTTCAAGCATTTCCAGCCCAAACACTCTTCAGGCGATTATAAAGCATGCCATGAGCTGGAATTGTTGTGCTGGGACTGGGAATACTTGAAACTGTCCATAGCAGTTGGTTAAGAACCACTGTATTAAAACAGGGAAAGCACTACAATGAGCAGGGCAAGGCTACACCAGGACGAGGGTTGGAAACCACCGCCGTAAGAGTTTGTTTTTTGGGCTGCTAGCCATCAGCCACGAGCCGTGCAGCCGTTTAGCCAGCAGCTGCGAGCCGTGTTAGTGGTAGCACTACCAGTTAGCGAGTCCTGGCCTGCTCCAGCCTGCGTAGAAGCTGTTGCCGTCTGGCTTGGAGCCTGTCCTTCTCCTGCCGGAGCCTCAGCTCCTGGGTCTCCAGCGATCCCACGTACTCAGCGGCTTTCTTCAGGATCAGCACCTTGGCTGCTTTGTCGTTGTGTGCCAACTCTGGCACCTGGTCTCGCAGGGTCAAGAAGCTGGAGCGCAGGTCGTTACGTCGTTGACGCTCCAGGATGTTGTGGTTCCTCCGCCGTTCGCTGTCCTCTGAGTCGGATCCGCGAGAGCTGCTGCTGCTGCCGCCGTCACTTCTCCTGGGCCGTTGGGTGCCGCTGGGGGAGTTCGGGGAGGCCATGTGAAACTTAGTGCTCCGGAGTGGATTAGCGCCGACCTCGGCTCTGTGTTTTTTGCTGGGAGGAGCAGAAGGAGGCTCCGTCTGCTCGGAGTAGGGCGATGGAGCGGCGTAGTTGTGCTGCTGCTGGTGGATGGAGGCGGCTGCTGTCCGTTTCAGGATGAGCTCCTGTGGGGCTTTGCTCACGCCTGAAACCAGACGGCCTGTTGCGGAAGCCTGAGGGTTGGAGCTGCTGAGAGACTTGCTGGTGGCGGATCGACGCTTCTCCACAGTGACAACATCAATCTCCTCCTCATCCTCCTCCTCATCGTCATCTTCGTCTTCTTCATCCACATCCTCATCTTCATCTGTTGAAAAGCACAGAAGAATTATAAGGTGTTTTTGGATAGAATGGTTGATTGCAGCATCAGACTCCACATAGAATGACATCACTGCGATACCCATAGGCAGGAATATCACTGCTAAACCCATAAGTAGAAACATGACTGCTATATCACTGAGCTAGATTCCTAATATTACATTCCCTGCCACTGTAAGTCATGTTCAGCAAGAGCATGAACTAAATACCTCTTACATACTGGTTAACCTCTAGACTTGTTACCAGTTAAGCTTAAGGCTTATTACCAACTACTCATTCAGGTTCAGACATTCAGGTGAACAGGTAGGTACACGATGTGTACCTAAAAAGGTACACGATGTGTGCCTAGGAAAATATGCTCATTTATTTCTGTATGGGTGTGTGAGCAGCAAAGTGTTTTGCAGAGTCTGCTGCGATTGCACAATGATGTTTTTTCACAGGAAGGCTCTTACTGTCAGTTGCCAAACTAACTCTGCACACCCTGCAAGATTCCAGAGGATTCTATCCTAACTAGACCACCTAGTGAGATTCCATGAACGCATTAGATATTAACGTTGATAAGAACGTGTGTCTGTTTGTGTGTATCTACTTTTGCGGAGACATTTTACTAGCAGCCTTGTCCAGGTGGTGAGGCACTTCAAGCCCCAGAAGGCAACCCGGCATCAGTGTGACGCCTCAGGGCCATATTTATGAGATAATGAAGGTGATTATCAGCTAAGCCACTCGTGAAGTGTGTTTGGCATTTACTGGATCTCACTTCAAACGCGCTCCACAGGAACTTGTCTGTGTGTGGTAGGGAGAGACGGGACAGGGAAGCTTTATGGAGAGGAGAGAGGGTCTCTCTCACTCTCTTTTTTACCCTGCCCCCCCACCCCACCCCAGAGGTTAAGTTTTATTTTGGGTTGTTGGTGGGGAGGAGAGAAAAAGAACACAGACTGCGAGTGCCGGAAGAGTGTTGTAATGGCCAGGCCTGATTATTGGCGGGCTTGGGCTGAGCAGTAGTGATGCGATCGTGCCTTAAGCCGCTGCCCTGGAGCTGCGCCAGACGGACAGCTGAAGGAAGACTGCGCTCCTTCAAAGCCCTCGCCCTGTAAAGAGAGACGGCTGGTGCGTTTTTTTTCCCTCTTCGCTATTATTATTCTGCGCCTTTCAGTGAGTCCTCTCAGCCTGCCAAGTCAAGCCCGGAGCAGCAGTCTCACACAAATACACACAGGCACACACAAAGGTGGTATTCCTGTCTTTGTGGGATACTTCCATTGACTTCTGTACTACTATAATAACATGCTGCTGTACTACATCTAACCCAACCCTAACATTAACCCATTGAGCTCAAAATCTTGTGGTTATTTAACTTTTTCAAAAGCAAAAATTAGGCCAATCTCCCAGCCAAATGTCTTTATTACAACAATTTTTTTTTTCGTGTCTGGGAAAATTCCAGTCCCCACAAACACATAAATACACACATAAACACACACATAGCCACCTCTATGTACGCGCGCCCTCAGTGCCAGCTCTTACACTCTTCCCCACGTGCGACTGTCGTTCTTGATTTGCATATGAAAACTGAGCTTAATGAAGCTCCAACACTATGGCTGCATCCCAAATGGCTTCTCGGATCCTACATAACACTCAACATAAGTCAAGGAAAAAAGGCTTCTAAACCCAATATAGTGTACTTTAAATACTACAGGGTGCATATATGCCCTACAGGGATCTCAGCCTCCATCATGTAAACTGTGCACTACTTAGGTGATGACATAAAGACTTATACACTTAATAGGCATCCATTTGGAACCCAGCCCTCTGCTTTTCAATTCTGCAGCCAAAAGCTGAGAACAAAGACTTGGTTTGAACTCTTCCTTCTGCCATTTCATCTTCACCTCTATCCTTTTTTGCTACATCGATTTCTGGGGAAAGCCCTAAAACAAATCCTAAAAATCTCCTTGTTTAAGCTTGCAGTCATCAAATCCTCACACAAAAGGCACTGTGCCAACTGGCTCTAAGTTTTTCACAGTGCATGATATCATCCATCAGCGCCCCCTACCGGTAACGCTCTGCTACTGATCTCTCATTGCTGCTACCAAGACTCTGCCTCAGTACTGCATCTCTTAGTATACCCTTAGTTCACAGCTACAATTCATTAAAGAAATTAGTTTTTGTTATAGAGCCCTTCAGCACAACTTACTGGATTCAAATGTGTAGCTTCATCAGTTACTATACAATTAATTAGAGCTTTATTATTATACGCCACTGGTTTACAACTTATTACAGCATGTTATTATCCCACATTTGGCAGCAAAGGTGTTGACCCATTTTATTCATGATCCAATCACAGCCTTGACTTTATCACTAACTATGTCGAATGAAATCTTGTCAGATAAGTAAAAGCAAGCCAGCAAACTCTTTGCGTTAAAGGGGAATTCCACCATTGTTTCAAAATTTCTGAACAACCCAGTCCTTGAGATGTAAACAGAGTCGGGGTGGGGGTGGGGGGGGGCTATATTGCCTCACAACGCCCTGCATGTATCCCTCCACCATGAATAGATTAAAAAACATTTTCAGCCAAAACTTTATCAACAAACTATCGCAAAACAACTTCACAGACATCAGGCAGCATATTCATTGCCATTTCATGCGCTAACTTTCTGGGAGGAAGCTTTCAGAGGTTCACCAACGTCTGGTTCCTATCAACACCACTGTGAACAGTTCTGACTCTGAAAGTTTCTCTAGAATGGAGCATTTCACACAAAACCACTCAGGATGACTTCGTTTACATCTCAACCATTTAATTATGAAGAAATTTTTAAAAGAATGGTGGATTTCCCTTTAAATGTCGTTTAAAACTGAAGCCAGCTGTGCTGGGTGTTTTTTATTAGACTCTAAAACTTACCTGAGTCGCTGCCGGACTCCTCCTGCTCGGGCGTCCTGCCTTTAAGCACAGGGAAGGGGAAGACCACCGCGGGGTCCACGCACTCTGCCACGACTCTGCTGGGTTCGGGTTCCCGCTGAGGCACCGGCGCCTTCGCCGCGCTGCTCTTCGCTCCGGCCGACGCAACCACGGCTTTCCGCGCGAGCTTCTCGCTAACGGCTCGCTCGAGCTTCTCGCGCGCGGAGAAGCCGCTCCACATGCAGTCGCGGAGGATGATAGAGTCTCCCGGTGAGCCCTCCGGTGAGCCGAACAGGTCTCCCTCCGCCTCGGCTGCCCCCCACACGTCCTGCTCGGGTGGCAGCAGCAGCAGCTCGGACGCCCAGTCCAGCGGGTCTGCCAGCCCGAGCCCCAGACCCAGACCCAGCCCCAGCGGGGGGCAGTCCGCAGCGTCACCGCGGCCAGGCAACGCAGCCCGGCTGGGCGAGAGAGGAGGCGTGGGCAGCAGCTCGAACTTCTTCCAGATGTCCTCGCCCGGGGGAGCCGAGTCAGGACCGCACAGGTAGAAGTCATCCTCGTCCGGGTAGAAGCACGGCTGCAAGGAATCGAAGTCCAAATCGGAGTTTTTCATTATGGCCGGCATTCTCCTCACCTCTCCTCTCCTCAAAGCTACAAACTGGGACAAAAAGACAGATTCAGAAACGTGGATAGGCTACTCTTTTTTTTCTTTTTCAACGAAGAATAAGGACACGAAGAAGGTTACCAGCATCACTGCATCCATCCTAATAGTATTCTATCCTATTTCAGTCAGTGGTTGCGTCTCAAACCACATACCGTCCAAAATAGTACACCATCAACGGTGTAATTACTATTTTGAACATACTATTTAGTACAGTAGTGCGCGGATTGAGACACAACCCCAGTCTCACTGAGCCACTGATGCTCGTCAATACAAACACACTCAAAACATCACACAGACTTACAGTCAAAATAATCCACATTCACTCTACTACTGTGGCTTCAGTGCCTTTAAAACAGTAAGCACAAGCTTTCACTTTTCCCTAGATGTCTTATTTCTAGTCAAAATCACTTACATTTACGGTTAAAACTGTAAACCAAATCGCTTTAAGTGCCCTTTCATGTTTAGCAGATAACCCAAATCTAAAATCCAGTCATTCACATTTACTCTGTAGCATTAATGCGTATAAAACAGTAAACAAATCCCTGTAAGTGCTCTAAAGGGAGGGAAAATCAGACGTGAGAAGGCCTAAAACTCCAGCTGCTGAGTTTTTCCTCACCTCGTTGTCTCTGGAGGTGTGTATGTTCGTCTCGTCTCTTGTGTAACACGGCGCTCCGTTGTTGGAGTGCACATCTACCGCTGCTCCGGGGCCGAGTGAGGAGCGCAAGCCGGGTTTGTTCTCTCAAATGTCTGCAAGCCAAGGCTTTTTGGGGGAAATATAGAGTCTCCGCCCTGGTGGGTGGGGCAGTAAGCGGACACGCCCCCTCCCTCTTTCACTCTCCCTCTCACACAGACAGACCAGCCTCTGCGTTTTTCAGAGGCTGTGAGGCGAGTTCGGCTTGCAGTCAGAGCCACACGGTTTGATTTATGACTGCTGCAGAGGTTTTAGGTTGGATATGACGCGACTGAGCACTAAAGCGCAGGCTGGTTGAACGTTTAGTTTTGTAGTAAGGATCTATAGTAGCCTGTTTCCACCTTTCCACCTAAAAACGCTCCAGTGTAGTGCGTGGGTTCGTGTGGTAAGACCCCCACTCTGAGCAAATGAGGTAATCACCAGCACTCATTGAAGTCAAGGGTGGTGGCGCAGCCGCGCCCCCTCGTGGACAAGAGGCGCATCTCTCCTCATTGTCTGTCACCTTGAACCACAAGGTTTCAACAGTTAAAGGGGAATTCCCCTGACTTTTCAAATATTTATGCAAAATTCAATGGTTGAGATGTAAACAAAGCCAACGAGAGGGTTTTTATGTGAAATGGTGCATTTCAGACAAACCCACCAACTCAGATTTCTTTACAGTGGTGGTGATAGGAACCAGGGGTCTCAATGTTTACAACACAACTGTATCCATTTTATGAAACAACCAGAGAATCTACTCAGTTTTTGTAAGTTGTGTTGATATTTGTAAAAAAGTACATTTGCAAAAATAAATAAATAAATAAATAAATAAAAAGAAGAACTTACTTTGGGAGCTATTTTGCTTATTATCTCAAAACTATCATACTGTCCCAAGCATCAGGCAATGTATTCATAACCATTTCATGTAATTGTTCACCTCCCTCACACTATACTGAGTTCTTCACGTATCCATACTAACGTATTGTCATGATAGGCTTCTAACAGCAGTCATTAGTTTTCATGGATAAAATTCAAATTTTCACTGTCATAGGCTTCTAACGGTAGTCACTGTTCAATGACAGGCTCATTTATTTCCTTTATCCCAACTCACTATTGCATACTCTTTGTCAGCTCTTGTTGTGTTATTGTTTTGCAATCCAGTGCCGACCATTGGAGGATGGGTTCCCCTTTTTAAGTCTTGGTTCCTCTCAAGGTTTCTTCCTCTTGCTCTTGCACTGTCGCCCTTTGGCTTGCTCGTCTTGGGCTTGGACCTGGGTTTTCTGTGAAGCTGCTTTGTGACAACACCTAGTGTAAAAAGTGTTAAATAAATAAGTCTTGAATAAAATAGAACTTAGAGGTCAATTGAAGTCTCTCTGCACTGTGTGGCATGCACACTTATAAAGATCTCAAAAAGGATACCATAAGGCAACAACTTATTGTTCAGCAAATAAAGAGTAATTGTGCAATTAAAAATGTCTTCTTTGTAGAGCATAAACAAAACAACAAACAACAAAACATGTCATTTGACCAGGGGTGCCCAAACCTGAGCACACGACTGTACCAGTTACATCAGCTATTGTATATATGGGTATATGAGAATGAAACGTATGGCAGAGTGAAGATTCAGTTCAAATCTGTGGATCTGGCTCTAGCTGAAGTCAAGTTTATTGAGGGGCCAAATACTTTGCCATGTGTTCATACTGCATTACATAATATCCTATCACTGTCCCAGTCACCCCTATGAAGTAGGCTATGAGAGTCTGAGAGTTTCCAGTGGGATCTCCTAGCATTCCAGCTTTTCTGCTCATGCTGAGCTATAAACTGGAAGATATGGGAATCAAGGGGAAAGAGAGAGAGAGACAATGAGAGTTAAAGAGAGAGAGAGAGAGAAATGATGAGTTGGGAATTGGATCACTCCCCTAGAGTCATGTCTTCGTGACCCCAGCTCAGGAAGAACTTCCTGTGTGAAAGTGAGGGGGAGTGGGAAACCGAGCTGTTTGGGTCGAGCGTGTCCGGTTCTGAGAGTGTGTATGCTCATTTTCCCGTGTGTTCGATCCGATGTGTCTCTGGCTCTGTGCATTGGTCTGATTGATTCATATGCTCATATAATGGACACCAAATGCCACTTTTTGCATCAGTGGTGCCGTCAGACCCCCAAAGACTTCTTGCAGTGAGTCTATACTGAGTAATAGACAAATAAAGCATGGCGATTTCTCATATATTTGGACATTAAAACATACTCTATACTCTACACAGTACAATAAGGATGGACTCACTTTCTCTGCCTCAGAAAAAAATGGTGTATTTAATTTATATGATTCAAATGTGTCAGTCATTTGTCCATGAACGTATGTATGTGGAGTTACCCGGCTCAAGTAGGCCTAACTGTCTTTTGTGCACCAATGAACCAAAACATTTCAACCACAGATAGACAGATGCAGCAAATAACATTGATTATTTAACAATGCATGTCAAGGTCTGCGATATATTAGATAGCAGGTAAACAAACAGCTGGTTCTTGTAGATAACATGTTGGATGCAGGAGAAATGGGCAGGCGGAAGAGACTGAGTGACTTTGACAAGGGCCATATTATTACGACTGGGTCGGAGCATCTCTGAAATGACAAGGCTTGTGGGGTGCACCTGGTCAGCAGTGGTGAGTACATACTGACAGTGGTCTGAGGAAGGATAAACCACAAACCAACAACAGGGTATTGGGTGCCCAAACCCCTGTTAATGATGGTTACTGGTAGAATGGACTTTGAGAAGAAGACAAGCCTGCAAAGAGTGATACTCTGGGAAGTGCTCTGAGGGAAACCCAGGGTCCAGACATTCATTTGGACGTCAATTTGACATGTGCCGCCTACCTAAACTGACCCACCGAGGCGTGGGCTCTACAAGACCTCTAAAGGTGCCCTGTGGTATCTGGCATCAATATATTAGCAGCAGATAATTTAAGTCCTGTAAGTTGTGAGGTGGAGCTGTTGCAGATTGCACTTGTTGTTCCAGCATACCTGAATCAGTTATAGTATTTCTGCAGGCTTGAAGCGTGTTACAATAAATAAAAATTACCATAGGCTATTATTTCATTCCATATCATAAGTAATTAAACAACATCATGATATGCAAGCTGGAACTGAGTTTCTTTGTCAAGGGCAAGGCAATTCCACCAATGTTTTCAAAATTTCAGCAGAAGGTAATGACTAAAATGTAACCAAAGTTTTTCAGAGTGGTTTAATGTGAAATTCTCTGTTCTAGAGAAACTTATATAGTCAGAAATATTCAAAGAAACCAGACATCAAGAGTTTAATACCTCTAAAAGTTACCTAACGAAAAAGCTATCTCATGAAATGGTAACAAACACACCACCTGATGCCTGAGACAATGTTTTGTGATGGATTTGAGATCCATTTTTCTGGCCTAAATTTATGTTGCCTATTGTCTGAGAGATTGTTTTACGAGAGTTTTAAGATAAAGAGGCACATGCAGGGCGCTGTAAGGCAAAACACGACCCAAAGAAAACTTCTTTTTTTTAGATTTCCCTCTATTTTATTAACGTTACATTAAAGAATTCAGAAGGCATGAAGATTCGCCAATTGTTTTGGATAGTAAATAAAATGTTGTTCTTTGTGCATCACCTTCACTCTAAAGAAATCTGAGTCGAAAGGTATTTTCAATGCTCCATTTCTCATCAAACTACTTGACAGTTAAATTACACAGAATAAGAATTCTTCTTTAAATCTGCTCCAAATGTGCTCAATTTTAACACCATTGACAAAAGTTTACTTCTGACTTTCCATAGTTATAAAGCCTCAGCTGTCGGAACTACATGTGGTATCGTCACTATCAAAATCACTGGAGCTATATTGGAACTAGGTTATTAGTATTAGTAATATAGTGTTACAGTGTAAGCCCTCTTCTGTTGATAGAATGATGTTGATGATAGACAGATGAGGATTTGGTCTATAAGCGCACGTGACGGCACACATCAGTTGAATTTTGTGGTAATGCACTATGTTATGTTTGATTCTACGTTCATTCAGCTATGTCATAAAGTTAGCACTGGCCTTTGAGAGCCTAAGAATAAGAATAAGATGAGGAATTGGAGTAAGAATGGAGTAAGCAGTGATGCAGGAGTGGGGCTGGTGTTTTTCTGTACTGGTGGAGTGGTGGGTGGGGCAGGATCATGGATGGTTAAGCAATTGGGCCAGTTTGGATAAAACATTCATATTTAGAGAAATGACAAAAGCAAAACCTGAAGGCCTCAATGACAACATGCTGCGAGACAATGGAGGCACGCAAGCGAGCACATCAATAATACACACGATCGGAAGTCAATCCAGGGCGCCTGTACTGGTATGCAGTATGTGTGTGTGTGTGTATGTGTGTGTGTGTGTGTGAGTGACTCTGCTATGCTGAAAACATGCACAAGTGTGTTGAATAATTCAGATTTACAGAGACATTCTGCTTTGTCAGGATGGCATCTGAGAGCAGGAATAGATGTCTGTATGTCTGTTTGGGTTCAACAACAACTCTTTGGGGTAAACACACACAAACATATATATATTATAGCTCTTACCATAGCTCTTACAGACTGTAGTCCATCTATTTCTCTGCGTACTTTGTTAGCCCCCTTTACCCTGTTTTTCACGCAGGTTCTGAGTGGATCAGACACAACAGTGCTGCAGGAAACTCAGTGTCACTGCTGGACTGAGAATAGTCCACCAACCAAAAACATCCAGCCAACAGCATCCTGTGGGCAGCAACCTAAAGGACTAGAGGATGACCAACACAAACTGTGCAGCAACAGATGAACTACTGTCTCTGACTTTACATCTGCAAGGTGGACCAACAAAGTAGGTGTGGACAGTAAGTGGACACAGCATTAAAAAACAGCAGATCTGCTGTGTCTGATCCGCTCGTGCCAGCACAACACACACTAACAGACCATGTCAGTGTCACTGCAGTGCCGATCCACCACCCAAAAAATACCTGCTATGTGGTGGTCCTGTGGGGGTCCTGACCATTGAAGAACAGGGTAAAAGGGGGCTAATAAAGTGTGCAGAGAAACAGATGGACTACAGTCTGTAATTGTAGAACTACAAAGTGCACCTATATGGTAAATGAAGCTGATAAAATGGACAAAGAGTGTAGATACCAGGAGATGTACTTAATGAAGTGGCTGGTCAGTGTATACATATGATTCCTATTGAAAAAAGTAATATAATTTCAGATTTCTCGGTGTTTAGTGTGTTCACCTTTTGCCTTTATTATAGCTTCCATACTTTTCAGAAGACTTGCTTTCAGGTTTTTCAAAGAAATCTGCATTTTCTGCTTCTCACGATCCAAGTAATCCCAAACATATTCAATGGTGTTGAGGTCTGGACTCTGTGGTGGACGGTTCATTGTTCTGAGAACACCAGCAGCTTCTTTGTTTGATTTGCAAATGTACTTCTTCTTTTGTCTATTTCCTTTTCTCAATAACAGCTTCTTTACATCTACAAATCCTTTCAGACTGATAGTATTGAGTTTGTCTTCTCACAGTGGAAGGATGGACAGAAACACCTGTGGATTTTTTCAGATCTGAAGCAACAGTGGAGCTTGATTTTCTCCTCTCTTCTCAAAGATGAAAGCTGTAAGTTCTGTTTATCTGATGGTGACAGTTTTGCTGGTCTACCAGGCCGTTCGTGGTTGTTACAAGTTCCATTTTCTTGACACTCTTAAAGAAGATGGTTCTTCAAGGATTGTGTTGTATGTGTTGTATATGGTTCTGTATTAAAAAAAGATTCTGCTATTGTTGTGGTTGGTTGTGCTATTGTTAGGATGTCAACCTTTTTGGTGCTGTATAGAACTGTTTTTAAAATGGTTCTATATAGAACCATATACAACACATTCCCCATCAATCTGAAGACGGTTAGTATTAGTAATGTTAATACTAATACTAAAGGGTTTTATATAGCACCAACAAGAGTTCTTCTATTGTTACTAGGTTGACATTGTAACATAGCAGAACCCGTTTTGGTTCTATATAGAACCATACACAACACATTTTCTTTTCTATCACTCCCCCCTCTCTCTCTCCCTCTGTCTCGCTCTCTCCCACTTTCTGTCTGTGTCTCTGTCTCTTTCTCTCTTTCTGTCTCTCCCTTTCTCTTTCTCTCTCTATCTTTCACTTTCTTTCTCTCTCTCTGCCTCTCTTTCATTCTGTATCTATTTCTCTCTCTCCCCTTTCTCTCGCCCCTATTTCTCTCTCTTCTTTTGATTCGGCACAGAACCATAAACAGAGCATTCTCCATTAATCTGCAGAACCATTTCACCATACAAAGAACCATTTAAGCATGAATGATTCTATATAGAAATCATGGTTCTAAATAGAACCAGCACTTTAACTAAAGAACCCTTGAAGAACTATCTTTTGTAAGTGTGTGTATTGTATATATTGAAATATTTCCTGAAAAATTAATATAGTTAAAGAAGTAAAATGATAGTCTCTGATTGTTGCATATTAACTCATATAATAACAAATTATTCTTATAGACCTTTTTCTCTTTCTCTATTTGGGCGACCACACATACACTCAACATTACTGCTGGAGCTTTAATCATCACTGCTGTCATTCAGAGCAGATTCCACAGTGGCACGTCTCCATAACAAACGCCCCCGAACACCAGCATCCATTCTGTTCAATTAGTCACCTTTAACCCCCCCACTTCCATCCTCACACCGCACTAAAAGCCTGCTTCCCTTAACCCTAAAACAGCACCTCAGTTCTCCACTCCTTCTGTACTTCTTCAGTGCATTCCTCAAAGTCTTCTTAAGGCTTTTGGTTCAATGTGTCATTCATTTTTATTGGTCTGGTGAGTGAATACACTTTCACATTCCTATCACCACCACTGTGAACAATTCTGACTCTACAATGGAGAAACCACTCTAAATAACTTTGTTTACATCTTAACCATTAAATTACAAATTTTGTGAAATCAGTGGAATTGGCCTTTAAATAGTCTTGCTATTGAGTGATTTCTGATGGGTTTTGTAAAGAACCCCCCACCAAAAGATCCTAGAAGTAGAACCAGAAGTGGTTCTTCTATGGCAGCACTCTAAAGACTGGCACCTTCATTTTTAAGGATGTAGTCGTTCATGAGAGCAGTTTAGTTTAAACACAGAAATCTCTCTTTCACTTTTCACAGAGACGCTTATTTAAGCTGCGCTCAATCATTTGGCAAGAATTTAGCTCATGTGAGTCAGAAGGACCTACAGCAAGTTGGAGCAAAACCCCAAGGAATTTAGTCCAGGGATGCAGCTTTGACAGTTTACCTCATCCTTTCATTGTGAAATTCATATTTTGAAATATTTAATGTTTTATGATGGGATAAGGGCTTGCCACATCTGATACGGCTGTTTGTTTAGAGTAAATTCTTACAGATCATGAGATGTTTTACCCAGTACATATTTTCATCTAACTGTCTGCCTTAGTGCTGAATATTCAACAGAAAACCAAGTTCCATGAAAAAGCAGAAGTGTGTGTGTGGTAACTTGTATGTGTATGTGTATGTGTGTGTGTGTGTTGGGGGGAGGGGTCATATTGTCACACAGTGTGTGTTTGTGTTTGAGTTCCCCTCAGGTTAAAACTGACAGAGGACAGCACTACTTTACAGGACTGCAGTCTTTTCCTCTGTAAGTGGGGAAATTCCACACCTGCGATTAATGCACTGACCAGGATCTTAACTTCACTCCTAGGTTCTTCAGTCAGGGCACTCTTTGTTATAACATCAGTTTGCATACATATCCAGGACTCATCAAAGACTTTCATCATTTTTACAGTAGGGGCTCCTACAGCATTCAAACAGCATGACACCTCTCTCTCTCTCTCTCTCTCTCTCTCTCTCTGTCTCTCTCTCTCTCTCTCTCTCTCTACCAATTCACCCATTCATTCATTCATTCATTCAATCATTCATTATTTACATGTTTTCTTTAATGAAACCTTTGTCCAAAGCTCAGTTAAAAGTGAACAGTTATTAGTAGAGTCTCTCTCTCTCTCTCTCTCTCTCTCTCTCTCTCTCTCTCTCTCTCTTTCTCGATCTCTCTACCTCTGTTTTTCTCTCTCTTTCTATTTCTCTTTTTCTATTTCTTTCTGTTTTTTTTCTTTCTCTTTTAGTCTCTTTCATTCTCTTTCTTCTCTCTCTATCTCTCTCTCATTCTCTCTCCCTCTCTCTTTCTGTCACCCCTCTCTCTGCCTTTGTCCTCTGCTTCTTTCACCTGTCTCTTTCTTTTTCACTCTCTCTTCAGTTTTCTTTTCTGTAATTCATTCATTCATTCATTCATCATTCATTCATTACCTGTTTTATTTTCTCAAACTATTGTCCAAAACACAGTTAAAAGTGGACATTTATTGGTGTTCATCCATCCGTCCATCCATCCATCCATCCATCCATCCATTCATCCGTCCTCTGGATTAATAAAATTATATGAATAAATACCATCAGTTTTGTATACATATCCATGGCTCTTCATAGATTTTTATCATTTTTACAGTACGGGGCTTCCCGAATTCAAACAGCATGACATCAAACAACGGCAATATTTTCATCTCTCTCTCCCTCACTCTCTCTCTCTCTTTCACTCTCTCTCTCTCTCTCTCTCTTGTTCATAGTCCTAAAACTCACTGAGAAGTGAACACAGTAAATGAATGGAGCCTGATATCCAGGATTGGTATGCCCTTGTCGGTATTTCCACGGATCATGCTACCTTACTCTTGGAATACCCCGTGCACACTGCGGGTAGGGACTTGACAAGTGTGTGATAAAGCATATGAAAGCTCATTCATTTTGCTGTACAGTGCCTGGTGACCTGTAATTGGTATTTCATGCTTTTGCATGAAGTTAGTTAGTGATTTATCACGGGGGTGCAGGGAGGCAGAGGCTTGCAGTAACAGTAGGGCTCATCCTGGATGAGATGTTGATGGTCTTTGAGCAGTTTTATGTGGATGGAGCAGAAATATTTGTGGAGGAGGTGTGAAGCCAGGTAGCTTTTCCTTCATCCTCTGTTCAAGCATGAGCATGAACGTATAGGCTGGGCTAATTCCTCTCTCATGAGTAAGACTCGTTTGATTCTGCAGTTCCAATTCATAAAGATTTATGTTTATTTATGATCTACTTTTCAAGCTTCGAGCTTCACCCTGAGAAGTCACTGTTATTGCCTAGCATAATATTATATTAACCCTTTAAATAACCAGGGCCCATAGTTTTATCATACTCTTCTATAACATAGGATTAGCTCAGCCAGTTTACATTAAAGTCCCTGTAGTTACTGAATAATATGCCTTAGTATGTAGTAAGCCTGGAATTTTAAGGGGTTAAATGTTTCTCTGTGGGAAAGGCGATCCTAATCTTTCAAACAAAAGAAAAAGAAATGTAAGTAAACTTAGGATTATGCAAAAACAATTTTGGCCATGTCAATACTGAATGAAAATCTAATTTTTTACATAGCTATGTAATTAATTGTATATTTGTATACAGTTGTATGCAGATGTTTGGGCGCTCCTGGTCAATTTGCATGCTTTGTTGATTTTCTAAGTGAAAATACGTTCACACATCCTCTACAGAGAACACCCTTCTGAACATTTTAATGCACAATTACTGTTTATTTGCTGAATTTAACATACTGGGAAAAAAATAAAACATAAAATGTAGCCTGTAAGAGTGATAGCACATTTTATATATTTTTATCCCAATATGTTACCAAAAATTACTACAATTTGCAGAAAAAAAGTCAAAATTAAGTTTGCTAACTGTACACCAACTTACTTTCACTCAGAAAATCAACAGAACATGTCATTTGATCAGGGGTGCTAAAACTTTTGCATACAACTATAATTACATAATGCAAGTGATATCTCTCGACTTAAGGTGCCTCTGCTATAGCCTACTTTATGCAATAAAACTGTCCACATATGAAATACAACACTAGACACAAACAATGAGTTTATATGACAAACCACTGGGCAACGATTTCTTAAAATATATTACAAAAATTCATGTACAGTCATGGCTAGTCTCATTCATTACTTAAGCACATGACCTCCAAGGTGAATGCTATTTGCATGGGTCCTATTCATTAGTCAATAGAGTTTATTGACCAGCTTTGATCTGCTGGTAACTCGTTCTGGTGATCAACATGCTAATGTATTTTCAATATGCACTTCTGTTCAAGCAAACAAATAAATGTGCAGGGATATGCTTCGCACTTTAGTCAGCTTTTATCATTAAAAGATCTGATTAAGCAGATCAATAACTGTTACACGTTACACCTTACAAATACACAATATGGCCAAATGTATGCAGACATAAGTTTACGTCTTTCAGCCACACTCATTGTTAACAGATGCATAAAAGCAAGCATAAAGCATACAGCCATACAATATTCTCTGTTGCTTCACTCTTTACAGAGTTCAAAACTGCCTCTGGAAGCAACATCAACACAAGAACTGTGTTGAGAGCTTCATTAATTGGGTTCCCACAAGCCTAATATCACTGTGCAATGCCAAGTGCTGGCAGGAGTGGCGTAAAGCACTCCTCCACTGGACTCTGTGAGCAGTGGAAACGTGTTCTCTGGAGTGATGAATCATGCCTCACTATTTGGGGGATGAATGCCAGGAGAATGCCTCTTACTAGAATGCATAGTGCCGACAGTAAAGTTGGAGGAGGGATAATGATTTCAGGCTGTTTTTCAGGGTTCCTAATTCCAGTGAAGGGTGATGTTAATGCTACAACACACAAAGAGATTTTAGACAATTACATCCTTCCAACTTTATGGGAACAGTTTGGGGGAGGCCCTTTCCTGTTCCAGTATGACTGTGCCCCTGTTCACAAAGCAAGGACCATAAAGATAATGGTTTGACAAGTTAGGTGTGGAAGAACCCCAGTGTCCTGCACAGAACCCTGACCTCAACCCCACTGAACACCTTTGGGACGAATTGGAACGTTAATGGTGAGCCAGGCCCTCTTGTCCAACATCAGTGCTTGAATAAATGTGCCAAAAAGTCCTGACACACTGCAAAATCTTGTGGAAAGCCTTCCCAGAAGCGTGACTGTTATAGCCACAAAGTCATAGCCAAAAATGTTTTTGGAATGGGATGTCCAACAAGCTTACTTAGGTGTGATGGCCAGGTGTCCACATACTTTTGCCTATATCAGGTGTTGGCAGCCCAAATGTTAATAAGAGCCATTTTGTCCCATTGCAATAAAAATCAAACCACCTTGAAAGCCACAACATTACATGTCCATTTTATTGAAGTAATGTTTTAGCATCTTGGCTGTAAATATGTGTCAGTATGGACTAAAGTCCTAGTATAGGCTAAAAATTATACAAATGAATGGAAATCCAGACTTACTTTGCACTACTTTAAGCTTTAGCTCAGCTATATGCTTTTCTCGCATCTCCGGCAGGACACCATTCCGCAAAAGAATAGTTTCTTGTAAAATGTCTTTTAACGCTTGACTTTGTTCGACGCCATTTCTTATTCAAATTTTTCCATTCCACCTTAAATGTAAGCTAACTGCTGCATCATTTAAGGTGGAATGGGAAAATTCTAACAAGAAGCTGCCGACTGACAAGCTGATTTCAGCTTCACAACTTTTCAGTGTTTGACAGTTTCTCCTTGCAGATTAAACGTATCAGAAAACCAGCTGCAGTGCTTATAAATACAACAATGTCTGTCCATTCATCTCTAAATTATCAGTGTTCATCTTAAATCTTTCTTGTCTTTACCATTTCATTAATTAGGCAAAACTGTGATCTGCGTTACTATGTGACCAACAGTCTGTGTGCAAATCTTCAGGGTTAAAGTGAATTAGCAGTTATACATTAACACCATTAAAACCATTTATTGTTAAAACTGTGTTAGAACAATCAGCAGAGCTTTATTTTACTGCAAAGGAGGATTATTTGAAAATATGTTATTAGTTAAAATCTGATTCTGCTGTGGAGCTGCAACAAGGCTAATAAAAGAGCCGCATGTGGCTCCAGAGCTGCATGTTGCTGACCCCTGGCCTATATAGAGTACTTTGTCAGTGGGGTGGTACCCTGCAGTACTTGTAGTTCAGAAACATAATTGCACCTTTTTTTAAGTTGAATTGACTCCATACATACAAATACTTTTTACCCTTAGATCATATGTTTAAAGTAAGTAATTGAACTTTAAGGACATTGTTGGACTTTTGAGGGTACATTTGTACCCTTTACATTTGTTGAGTACTGTACCTGGTCCTTTTTTGTCCGAATGAGTAGGTGTGATAGGTTAACAATAATCCCCAATAAAGCATTTTTCCACCACTGACACCCAGCCATTTGTTACATATACACTCGAATAACCCTTTTACTCCAAATTTATGACTTAAAAAGTAGACCTTCTGCTTGGATGTTATGACCTAAGCACTTCAGAAACCTGTGAGAAACTTCTCGCTCTCTTATCTCTCAGGCCCGTCAGCAGCCCTATCTGGTTCTGTCAGCTCACCAGTAGATCCGAGAGACCGAAGCCATTGCGTAAAACCTGTCAGTCATGTTGGAAGGCCACGTTTGTTTGTCTGCTCTGACAGAGTGAGTTAGAGGTCTGCTGATATACGTCCATGTTAACAGGGCCTGCAAGACTCGGGCGGAAAGCTTCAGAGGCCAAACGTAAACTGTGTGAGTGTAAATTTGACCTTGCTTAGGCAGTTTAACTGCCCTATTGTTGCTGCTTAAAAAAAACCGCAACCTGTTCTCAGCTCGCCTGCCATGAATCTCCTTTGTCAACTGTGCTGATAGATAGTGGTTTGTGTTTGGGGGGGTATTTTGTGCATTTGTAGATGTGTTTGCTGTTTGCTGTCTTAACAAAACCTCTTATCTCTTAAATGGATTTGGAATCACTTGTCGTTTTAATCATTTTTGTAATTTTACCAGTGACAGATTAGAAAGTGTCAATCAAATTATTATAAGTAACACACCAGAATGTATTTTAAGATGTTTCAATATTCCAGGTTTCAAGAACTTCTTAAATGGTAAATAATATACTATGATTATTTATTCTTGTTTGATTTAGGATTTCAGCTGCTTAACAGTTCGGGGTCTCCTTTGTCATATTTTTCATTTCATAATGTGCCAAATGTCATAATGTGTTTACAGTGGGTAACAGATCTGGACTGGAGGCAGGCCAGTTTAGCACCCAGACTCTTTTAATACGGACCAATTCTGTTGTGATACATGAAGAATGTGGTTTAGCATTGTCTTGCTAAAATAATCAAGGCCTTCCCTGAAAAAGACGTTGTCTGGATGGCAGCTTATGTTGCCAAAACATATCAATTTAATTCAGCAATAATGATGCCTTCACAGATGTGCACAGCACCCATGCCATGTGCACTAATGCACCCTTATACCATCATGAATACTGGCTTTTGAACTGTGCACTGATAACAAGCTGAGTGGTCTATAGCCCAGAAGACACAGTATCCATGATTTTCAAAAAGAATTTCAAATGTTGATTCGTCGGACCACAGGACACTTTTCCTCTTGCATACAGAGATTTCTCCAGATTCAGTGAAACTTTTAATGATATTATGTATTGTAGATGATGAAATGCAAAAGTTCTTTGCTATATTACATTGTGAAATGTTATTCTTGAATTGTTGTACTATTTGATCATGCAGTCTTTCACAGAGTGGTGAACCCCTTCCTCATCTTTACTTCTGAAAGACTCAGCCTCTCTGAGATGTTCACTTTATACCCAATCATGTTACTGACCTGTTGCCAGTCAACTACCAGGTGTTTTTTTAGCCTAACACAACTTTACCAGCCTTTTGTTGTCCTCGTCCCAACTTTTTTGGAACGTGTTGTTGGCATCAAATTCAAAATGGGCATGTATTTTTCAAAAAACAATACAAATTTCTTAGTTTTAACATCTGATATATGGTCTTTGTACTATTTTTAATTAAATATAGGGTTTAAATGATTTGTGCATAATTGCATTTTGTTTTTATTTATATTTTGCACAGCGTCCCAACTTTTTTGGAAATGGGGTTGTACTATACTATGATACTAATCTTTTTTCCTAGTTGAAACATGTAACATTGTAGTGCATAAGTATCTTAAAGGGTGATGTGAAAATGTTTATTTTAGAGATACTTACTGAATCAGGTTTCTTTACACTTGTGGTGATAGGAACCAGACGTCACAATGTCTTCAACAGGCAGTAAACACTTCAGACCTCTGGTTCCTATCACCACCGTTGAACATTCTATTGCTTTTATTTAAAGGTTCTGCAAAATCAACAAAAATATTAAGTACCAAATGTGCTATTAATGTTGGAAAATGCTTCCACCAAAAAGTAGTAGCCTTTTGCATTACAGATTGCCATAAAACTGCCACAATATCAGGTTAATTTAAGCTTCTTCAAATCCAGATTAACCTGAATATGGCTTCCAGTCAGTCTGCAAAGCACTTCACAGCTCATATTGTTTGCTGAATTGTATTCTGTCCATTTCTAGTTAATTCTAGTTTGTTTCCTTGTCACAGCTGCTGCTAAAAAGCACCTTTGGAATTAGATGTACGCCTGCTGTCACAATATTCTTCAGAATCTGACCAAGTGCAGGTCAAATACTATCTGTAGAAGTTATCTAACTTATGGTTAGCTGCACCACAATGCGAGTCATTCTTTAGCAATGGATGCACAGCGCAATGATACAGCTATTGTAAAAAAAACCTGATTTCCCTTTTGGTAACAGCACTTCTCAACCAAACAGATTGTGCTGTCAGAACTAACTGTTGTATAATGGCCATTAATGTAACTGGATTTCGTGGACACCCAGATATGAATGGCTGCGGCATCACTGGGGATCAAACTCATGATCTGCTAATGATGAGAAAAATGCTTTGACAGGGTTCGTTTTTATACCTTATCTGATCATATGATGTCTTACATTTGTTCCATATTGTACATATTGCCCATATGACAACAAACCCTTGTGTCTCTGAAATGGTAACTTTATCCAAGAATAACATGGAAAAATTTCCTTACTTTTTTGTTTTTAATAAATAAGTATGATGCAGTGTTTAAACATTCAAAGATACAAAACACACTGTTACTTCCCATGTCCATAGGGTCTATATGTGGAAACTAAGCTGCAAAGACTATTTTGAAATAATTGATTCTGTGATGTCATGAAAAACCAAAAGAACGCAATTTAGCCCCGCCCATTCATGTTAAAGTTATAATTTAATATTAATATTAATATTTAATTAATATTAATATTAATTATTAAATTATTAAAAAGTTATAAGGAGTGTTTTAACCTGGACTGTTTTTTCATTGTGGCACAATAGAAAGCAGCCAATCAGAACAGAGCTTATGTATATCTCAAACTATAAAAACAGCCTATTGGTTTCTACAGAATAAAGTGAGGCTGGAAAATGGGCATGTAAAAATAAATTAGGACTATTTTGGTGCATAAAATCACAATAACATTCAAAATGAAGAAAAAATAAAATATAAGACAAATGTAACACATGGGCCCCTCAGTATATGTTAATTTGGACTGTTACAATTGGTCCATTCATCTTATAATGTTCACTTATATAAAGTGCAGCTAGTGTTTTCAAATGAAAGCAACAATATCAAGAATTCATATAATCCAACAGTCCCCTGTACAACGATCAGCCATAGCATTAAAACCATCTCCTTCTATCTACATTCTCTGTCCATTTTATCAGCTCCACTTATGATACAAGGGCACTTTGTAGTTCTACAATTACAGACTGTAGTCCATCTGTTTCTCAGCATACTGTGTTAGCCTCCTTTCACCATGTTCTACAATGGTCAGGATCCCCACAGGACCCCACAGGTTGTGGATCATTCTTAGCACTGCAGTGACACTGACGTAGTGGTCGTGTGTTAGTTTGTGTTGTGCTGGTATGAGTAGATCAGACACAGCAGTGCTGTGAATGATCCACCACCCAAATAATACCTGCTCTGTGGTGGTCCTGTGGGGGTCCTGACCACTGAAGAATAGGATGAATTATAATTCAGTATTATATCCAAGTGGCTGTTTTTTCACAGCTAAAAAGAATCACTACTAATGTATCTTCTGATGTGAGCAGTCCTCACATTCTGGATCAAACGAGGACGGCACGGCTGGTTTGATCAAGCTGCTGTTAGTTTCGGACATCGGTGTGACTTTACGAAAGTTACGAAAGACCTGCCACTAGTGAAAAATAACATTCTTTTGATACTGGAGTTCAGGAGATCATGTTTGGAGTGATAAGGATGATACGGAGATAAGCTCACCGCAAGTGTGTCACCGTGTTACAGAGTATCTGTGATCTTTGAAGCCAACAGACAGTTCCTCTTTTTCAGCTTACTCAGACCAAGATGAATTCATTGTCACTGTTTATCTCTTTTTAGCATCCTGAAGAAGATGCCTGCACTGTTTAGGTTAAAACTCTAAAGGTCTGGATGAGGGCCTACACGTTAGATTCTCAGCCTCATAACTACAGAACTCTACACTGTTTCATAGTAGTGGAGTATTTTATAGTTGTTACATGCAAATAACTCATATCATGGAAAAATGACTTCCTCATTTTCACTTTTTTAATATGAGTTTGAGTTTCAAGGGGTACCATTTACTCCCCAGGCTATCCAGTCCATACATGAAAACTAAGCAGCAAAAATAAGCTGTTTGGAATTTATTGTTTTTCACAAGAACCAACCCATTTACATATGTTCACTCCTGCCAACCCACACTGAAGTTATAAGGAGAGTTTCAGCTCTGAGTGCCTTTTAAATGAGGGTAATACAAACAATAGAGGGTGACCAATCAGAACAGAGCTTATTTGTGTTGTAGCAGTCTCAAAGACAGAGCAACAAAAACAGCATGTTTAAAAGTATACGATTTTTTTTTAGTTTAGCCCATTTAGCTGTCTTGCAATGCCACTTTTTACAAGAGACAATAGTGAGTCACTGTCTGCCATCAGTCCAACACGAGAGGATGAAGAAGTAGCACTGCCCCATGGGCGCATTCTAACCTCTTGAAGGTACTGCCCTCTGGTAGGCCATTTAAGGATATGTAGCCCATAAAAGGAGCAGTAAATGCAATGATGGCTGAAGCTCTTGGCAAGCAACTGTTATCACTACCGTCACCCAATCCTGGCAAGAAACCACGTTCAACAGTTCACTGGAGACAGCTCTTGGCAAGTAAAGGGATGAAGTTTGATGCTACACTCGCAATGTTTCTTCTACACTGGTAAAGAGGGGAGGAGTGATGAGGGGGCAGTGAAGAGGGAGGGGGAGGAACTGTGGATTTCCTTGTTTCATCTGACAGGTGTGGGCACCACAACCTTCTGGTGATGTTGGCCATTATTTATTTGGATTGTGGAGTATAAATTTGACAGGTTGGGTCATCTTAAATATTGCTCCTTAAATTCTAAGGGATAAAGAGAGGCTGGAAGGTAAATGAATTATGATTGTTATTGGAACATTAATCATACAAATGTTATAAGTGGCTCTTAAGGGGAAGAATACAATACATGAAAAATGTAGGTTATGGGCCTTTTAAAATTAATAGCTGGAAAATAAGCCTGTGGTCAGACAGGGTCGTTTCTGAACAGTGGGGACCCTAAGCCACAGCTTACTTCTGGTCCCCCTTGCACCTCATTATTTTAAATGCTTGTGAAAAAAGAAAGAATTCTTCATTAGTTTGTAAGTAGAAAAGGAGATAACTTGTATTTGAAGAAAGGTTCATGGTTTTATTTTGAAAAAGAAAAAAGCTTCCTTCCATATTTTCTTTGTTTTTTGTCATTTACTGACATCAAAACCAACAAAAAAGTCAGAAGTCTGGAACGTGTCTATCTAGAATGTAAATTGAACGTAAATGTGAATAATTGCATAACTATGTAATTAATTATGTAATTAATTACATTTAAATCACAGGGCAAAACGACAGTAATGACTCCAGACTTCTGAGGGTTAAGAATAATGAATGGAAGCAGAAGCTCTGTAGTTGTTCTCAAACGGCAGGAAACAGACCCTGTAATGACGTTTAATTACTGAAAGGCTGAACTGTTGATTTAAGGAGCCAATAAGGCAACATTCTGTTTTCATTTCCTCAACAGAGTCCGTGTCCCAGGCACCTCCGAATGAACCCGAGGACCTGAGCTCTAAGGTCAGGGTGGACTCGCTCTGCAGTGCTCTTTCTCTCTCTTCCATCCTCCTCACTCCCCCTTCACTATAATCCCCCCACCATCTCTTTTTTATCTCTCTCTCTCTCTCTGTTTGTTTGGATCTGTGAGGGTCATTAGGTGACTAAACATTTGCCGCACCACAAAGACCGGGATGGTTAATATGTTTCAGCATCCCCATTAGTCAGTGTGTGTGTGTGTGTGTGTGTGCAACCGTTCCCTTCTGCATTTCAGCACTGACGGCAACATCAACACCTTTTTAGAAAGAGAGAAAGAGAGAGAGTACATAGAGAGAGAGAGAGAGAGAGAGAGAGAGAGAGAGAGAGAGAGAGAGAGAGAGAGAGAGAGAGAGAGAGAGAGAGAGAGAGAGAGAGAGAGAGAGAGGGAACAGAAGAAAGAGAAGGAGAAACGGGGAGACAGAGAGAGACAGAGAGAGAGAGAGAGAGAGAGAGAGAGAGGGAGAGAGAGAGAGAGAGAGAGAGAGAGAGAGAGAGAGAGGGAGAGAGAAAAGAACAAAGACAAGGGGACAGAGTTAGAGAGAGAGACTGAGAAAGAGAGAGAGAGACAGAGACAGAGAGAAAGAGACTGAGAAAGAGAGAAGAAATAGAAAAAAGAGAAGGGGGTTAGCAAGAGAGAGGCTGAGACAGTGAGAGAAGGAAAAACAGGGAGAGAGAAGGAAGAAGAAAGAGGAAAGGGGAGAGAGTTAGAGAGAGTGAATGAAGAGAGAGAATGAGAGACAAAAGAACATAAAGAGAACAAGGTAGATAGATAGATGTCAAAATGAAATACAATTCACTTTAAAATGAAATGAATGAACAGCTATATTGCTGTCCACTGTGCAGTACTTTAGCCCCTTAAATGGCCAGTGTCCACTAGTGGGCCCAAAGTTTTATTACATACTTCTATAACCTAAGAATAGCTTAACCAGTTTGCATAGAAGTCCCTGTAGTTACTAAATGACAATGTAATAAGCCTGAGATTTTAAGGGCTTAAACAAATTTTCCTCATTGAAATGCAGTCATAACAGTGAAAACAGTGAAATACAGTGCACACATCGCAACTTTTCCGTAGGTGATGTGTGCAAGACCTCTATTACACATTGTTTTCACATTGTTTAACTTCTTTCTTGTACTTCAAATGTTTTTGCCTCATTGAAAAGCGACCCAAACAGTGAAAAGCAATGCACACATGAGACTATGTTTAAACAGCAACATGCAGAAAATGTGCCAAAAGTAAAGGATCCGTTACATTGATTTAACATTGTTGTCAGTACTGCATAGTGGGAAGCCATATAGATATGACTTTATGACACTATTACAAAGCAAATTTTATTCAGTTCACAAATTCAGCATTTTGTTTTTTAATTGTCTTTCAGTTAAGAAGTGATGGAAAAACAGTGTATTATAAGGTTTGTTGTTATTTTGGCATATATTCTACATATCGCTATGGAAAACTAACATCATGTGCATTGCATTTGATGTTTTTCCACTGTAATGATTGCTTTTCAGTCTGGCACAAATTCCTCTCCATAATGGGAGGATAGGGAGATAGAAAAGATCCAAAACCATTGTTTTTAACAAGTGGGAAAAATTGTTGTCAACATTTGCTGTTGACGCATGTCATTGCTATGTGACTTCCTGCACTGCCCAATTTTCCTAAGCACCTCAGCATTAAACTGAAACACAGAAGGAGGCCAAAGAGGTTAACGATTGGAATCTTGTGACTTGAAATTTACACCAAGACAGACAGTCAGTCTGTGGTTTTTAAGATAAACAGACCTGGCTGACGTTACCTGCCTGTGGTAACCTATTTTATGTTGTACCTCTACTATAGCAAGTTTGTAAAGCTAATTTAAAAGTTAGCTAATACCAAAAGTGATAAATTCACTAAGCAATGTTGAAAGTTTTGTCTAATCTTTACGAGTAGAGTGTTTATCCTTGCACTCACTGCAACGCATTCTATGTGCTATAGCTGCTCTTTGTACTGTCTACTGCACAGTGCTACACATCCCAGTGTGATAGCCATTACCTTCAGCTTCTCCAAAATGCCTAATTTAGCTGTGGGCAACAGATAATAATGTGGCAGAGTACCTAAGCACAGTGACTGATCTAAAACTGAGACCCAACCTGATGAGGTACAACTCAGTCAGCACGGTCTGGCTGTCCTGACCGGCAGGGACAGGAGATCCTGGCTGCCTCAGGAAAAAAGAACATGCCAGCAGTGCCAACTGAATAAAACAGAGACAGATCTGCACTTCCTGACAGAATGACCGAAACACACACGAAGAGTTCCACAAAGAGTTCTTCACCAAAATCAACAACAAACATCCCACATTTAACAGTCTCTCTAATACAGAGAAATTTGTTAGGAGAGCACAGAGAGCTGCACACTTCAATACATCCTGACTTGCCACCGTGAGAGGGGCAGTGAGTGACCATGTCTCACACACACACAAATATATGCGCACACACATTCACAGACACACACACGCTTATAAAAGTAGTTTAGTTTTGACCGTGTCTCTGTAATATGTGCATGTGAATATACAGTACCAGTCAAAACACACTTTCTCATTCAATGTTTTTTCTTTATTTGTTTTATTTTCATTGGAAATATGGAATTATGTGGTAAACATAAAAGTGTTAAACCAGAATATGTTTTATACTATATTCTTCAAAGTAAAGATAGAGGTGAGGAGAAAGTTACAGACACTGAGCCTAGTGTTCAAGGGGTTAACAAGCTGAACTTTTTCTTATACAGTATGTAGGAACACTATACTATACAAGAAGAGAGAGAGAGAGAGAGAGAGAGAGAGAGAGAGAGAGAGAGAAAATAAGAAAGAAAGAAAAAAGAAAGAAAGAAAGAAAGAAAGCACAAAGAGAGAAGGACTTAGAGAAAGGGAACGAAGAAGGGAAGGGAAAGAGAGACATAGAGAGAAAAGGGGAAAGTAAGGCGGGAAGAGAGTTAGAGAGAGAGGAGAGGATAGAGATAGAGAGAGAGAGAGTGGAGAGAGCTAGAGAGAGAGAGAGCGGAGAGAGCTGGGGGGGATTAGGGGGAGAGAAAGAGAGAGAGAGAGAGAGAGAGTAAGAACAGCCCGGACACAGATGTAAAGTGCTTCCTGCTAACGTGCCCAATCTTGCCCCCATCATATCCTTATCAGTAATGGAAAAAAAAGGGAAGCGGGGAATAAAAAAGGAAAAGAAAAAGAATGGGAGAAAAGAGGAGCAGACGAGAGAGCTAGTGAGCAACACTTAATTTGAGTCCTGCTACATAACACTGACATATAATAATCATGCCAGTGGTCATATGCTGTCATGAGTTGTCATCACAGATTTTATTCAGTAACATATCAGCGTCGTGTTAACATTACCAGCAACTGTAATGACAAATGTCATAATGTTTTGATGTCATGACAGCTTATGTCACTTGCTTACTAACATAAAAAGTCCATTAGCAGGGGTGCTGGACAACCAGACAAAACCAGTTAATTAACAGTAAAAGTATGTTTCATAAATGAAGGTAGAAATCTGTAAAATGACAGTCATTTCGTAGAAATGCTGCCATTTTCTGTAATTCAACAGTTTCACTGCTTCAACTAGTCGTTCTGATTTACAATATTATATATATATATATTATTCACACAGATTTTACCTTTTTTTTAATGGATTAAATTTCACAGTGCTTTGACAGTTAAAAGACTTTCTTTTTTAAAGTATAGTTAGCCATCATGACATCAAACATTATGACATGTTATGACAATTAACAGTAATGGTAACATGACACAGTGATATTACAGGACATGATCTGTCAGCTTATGACAGTGTATACTATCTGCCATGACATGTTTATGGCATGCTTATGTCAATATCATGTAGCAGAATTCACATAAAAACACTGTGAGGGCAGCATTAATGGAATGATCTAGGTGTATATGTGTGTGTGTGTGAGAGAGAGAGAGTGCTGTGTGTGAGTGTGTGTGGTTATCTATCATTAGAGTGCTCTGCTCATATCTGCACTGACTGACACCTTCCTGCCCCCCCCCACTCTTTACTCCTGAGTCCAACACCCGCACATCCGTCCACAGAACTCCAGACTCTATAGGACGTGTGTGTGTGTGTGTGTGCGTATGTGTGTTTGTGTGTGTGTGTGCATTTGTTATCATTCAAATTTAAGAAAAAAAGGTTCTAACTTCATAGAAAAACAGAAAAAAGCCACAAAGTGAGCACCAACAAAGGCCCTGACTTTAAAAAGTGCTTTAATAAAAGGTACAGTATTGCGCAAACATCATGAGACCATCCTTCATTTATCTGATATCCAGTCAAAACCAACATTAAGTTTAAGTGATTCATTTTTCGGCATCAGGAAAAGTAGCAGAAAACATATTTAACATGAAATTACACAGACGCCTCAACAACTAAATATGGAAATAGAAATTTTGCACAAGAAGTATTTAGTGTGTCCACTCTTTGACTTGTTTTCAGTTTCTCGAAGAAATCTGCAGGGATTGTTCCACAGCTCCAAAGTTCAGTCTTAGAACTTGGTTGTCTTTTCTGCTCCTCATAATCCGTAATAAGTTACCCTAAACACATGTAATGATGTTGAGGTCTGGATTCTGGGGTCTTCTTCAGTTGTCTTCTCACAGTGGAAGGATGCACTGTAAAAAAAAAAAAAAATGGGGTTTTACCTAAAAAGGTTAGCTCCTGCCTCAAAATTAGAGCTTTTGAACTTGAAATAAAAAGTTATTATTATTAATAAGTGCCATCAAGTTGTTTTCCAGCAAACGGAGAGCATATGGATAGTGTTCCTCCAGAATATCCTGTCCTCTGTTTGGGTCTTCAGGCTTCTGAATGGCTGGTTCATGATTCCTCTGACTGAATCTTGTGGCTGATCGTCCTGCTCTTCCTCTTTTACCTTCAAACCTCCGAGCATTTGTGTATTTTTTTAAAATCTGAATCAACAGTGGAGCTTGAACTTCTCTCCTCTCTCAAAGATGAAAGCTTTAATCTGATGGGGGCAGTTTGGTGGTCTACCAGGTCACACACTGTGTTGGTCAGAACTGGACTGGACTGGGAATCAAGGGTGTGTGTGAGAAAACTGAACCACATGAAAATCATGATCATTGACAGTGTTGATGTGCTCACAAATGAGCAGATCTGTACAGTAGTGTGATAGACGCAGTGGAGAGTTTCATTAGCTCATGGAGTTGAGTTTGTGTTGAAAGTGTTAAAGATTAGCCCCTCTCAGAGGCTTTTATCTGTCTCTGTTTGACTCTCATTAGGATAAACAACATGCAAATGGACTTCTGGATGCCTGCACTCACCCCCTGCCTATTGTGTTCATAATAAAAGCTTAGTCTATCATGAATAGTGACACAGCACACAGCACACCCTGCTACATAACACTGACACAAGCAATGCATAAACATGTCATGGCAGATGTCATATGCTGTAATGACAGATTCTGTTCAGTAATATTACAGTGCTGTGTTACAATTATTGATCAGATGTGTGCCACTATTGCTAATTAGAGTAAACAACCAAAATAAGTGTGTGAAATAAGCTGCTATGACATCAAACTTTACGGTATCTGTTACGACAATAAATGTTAATGGTTACATGACACTGTTATACTACTGAACATACATATGACATCTGCCATGACTTTATATTTCTGCTTATGTCCGTGTTATGTGGCAGGGCTCAAGTAAAATGTTATTACGATATGATCTACTTAAACTCAAGACATTAACTGAGATAGTAATAAGCTAAACATATACAAAATTATGATTTACAGGGTTCTTTCATTTGGGAGGTGTCTGTGCCAAACCCTAACCTCTAAATTTCAACTTGTGAAAATAATACTTACATTTTTTGAAGATCTTTTTGATTTCTTTTAAAAATTAATTAGATTTATCATGGATTTAAATTTTAAATAACTATATAGCGACACCCCTGCATTTTAGAGCAGGAAGTGAGGCTGCATCCCTGTCCCTCATGGCCACATGGTGAGCAGTTAGATCCCATTGTTTTGAAGTAAATGTGTCCCAAAGCCTGAAAATCAGTGTTTGACATTAAGAATTGTCACTACAGAAACACATATTTTCTGCTATTAAGTAACTTTTTTGTGTTTAATGATTTTTATTATGACTTACAGTTGCATACAGTAGTTAAAAGCTGTGTCATCATGTACTGGCTAGCATTTTTGAGTTCTGCACAAAATTAACAAAAATTGACATTACTGAAACAGTCAATACCAAAACATTTGGCAACATTTCAGTAGTGTTATGATTATTTTAGTAGTGACAAAAGGGAATGTTCAATAATTTCCTTCTAATTAAATAAACATAATTAAAGTATAGGGTCATTCAAACAAATGGATTTCAGTCTAAAGTCCACATCCGTTAAAAGTTCAAAATGGGTTTTCAACTCTGACCAATGCAGTAAAATGATCCACATAAGTATCATATACATACACTGAACCAAGTAAAGTACTGATTTTATATCAGTAAATTTCTGGCATGAAAATGTTTAGGAAGCTGTACATCGTTTCATCATAATTATTACCAAATGTAAGTAAACTGGAAGACAAATCTGTGTTGATTTGATAGATTTGATTCATGTGGAAACACATTTGAATACGGTTAATTCAATATATGACTTTTTTCCTGTGTGCTAATAATATTACTGTAAGTTTAACCACCATATAATTAAGTATAATCAAATTTAGTGGGTGGGAGTTCATTTAATCTGAGTCATTTTACTGCAGAGAGATTAAAGCTGCACTGACTCAGACAGACACAGACATCTACTCACACATTCTGCTGAATCCCAGTGGATGAACTTAACAGTGTTTAAAGAGTCCATATCCTACACTTTGCCTTCCCTGTGGCCCACCTATTATATATATGTGGGTTTTAAAAAACAGTCATAAATCATTTTACATGACCATTTTCAACTTCTCTTCATCCCTTGGAATTAAACAGGCTTGTTTTGTTACTGTAACTTTAAGACTGTTGTATGTAAATGAGCTCTGTTCTGATTGGCTGCCCTGTATTTGCCTCAAAAAATGATCCAGGCTAAAACATTCTTTATAACATCAATAGAAAAGGGCGGGGCTAAACTACTATAGGCTGAATAGGCAGACATACACAATTAGGTTGGTTTTTGTGATTTCAAAATGGCCATTTTTGCAGCTTAGCAAAGCTTTAGATATCTGCAGTTACCCTGCTGTTCTGCACTATTACACACTGAGTAGAGGGCAGGTGGGCTGGATTGCTTAACAGGGAACATGAGAGAGGGCTGGAGTGACTAACACAGAGACAGAGAGAAGGTGAAAACAGACAGATAGAAAGAGAAGAAGGAAGGAAGAAAGAGGTGTCTGACTGAAAGAGACACTTCTTTTTCTGTTGTAGAGAACAACAGAGAGAAAGAAAGAAAGAAATGTAGAAACACATAGAGAGAGAGAGAGAGAGAGAGAGAGAGAGAGAGAAAGCAATTGAGTGAGAGACAAAGAAAGACAGATAAAGAGAAAGAAAGGTAAATGAAATAGAAATAGAAAATAGAGAATGTGAGAGAAATGTGAAGAAAGATAAACGTAGAGACTGAGAAATACAAAGAGAGAGAGAGAGGGTGGGAGAGACAAACATAGAGATAGTGAGAGAAAAACAGATAGAAAAAGAAAGATAAAATAAGAAAAAAGAAAGGAAAGAAAAACAGAAATGGAAGCATAAATTGAGAGAGAAAGAATAAGAAAGATAAAAGAGAAATTGAGAGAGAAAGAGAAATAAAGAGAGAGTGAGAGAGACAGAATGAAGGAAAAATTGAGATAGAAAAAGAGTGATGGGGAGAGAGAGAGAGAGAGAGAGAGAGAGAGAGAGAAAGAAACAGAAAGAAAGAGAGAGAGAAAGAGAGAGAGAGAGACAGAGAGAGACAGAGAGAGAGAGAGGTTCTCTGGGTCCACCTGCATGTGAAACCTGCCAGACACGACAAGCCGCTCCGTCTGTCCAGACAGGCTGAGCTCTCCCACTCAGGGGGCAGAGACGATGGCAGACGATGACAGACACGGACAGCTTCCGATGACCCGTGTCACCAGCACACACATGCCACACACACACGCATACACGCACGCACACACACACACACACACACACACACACACATATTTAAACAATATGACCTGTCACAGGGCAGCAAACACAACTGCTATCTCTCTGTGGGTCTGTTTCCTGTCCAATCAGAAATGAAGGAGGGTGTCATATGTTCATGGCTAAATCTGCATATGTGTGCGTTTTAATTGTGGTGCACATAAACAACGAGGAAATGAAGTGCACTTGAGAATGACAGTGTATCATTAACCACATAACCCAGTTTGGACCAAGTGTGTGATGATCAAAGACTACTCTTTACATGATGCTAATTGGTGACTATAAGCTTCTATTACTTGTTAGCAACATTAGCCTCATATCTCCAGTACAAAACTAAAGAAGCAAACTTCAGACAACAAACATGTCTTGGCTGATCAACTACATCTAAGGTAAGGAGAGAATTGTATAAATTGGACTTTCCACTGAACTGTTTTTGTCCTAATAGTAAAAAAAAAGCCCTTTAAGCAATGAAAACGATGAATAATAGTGACAATAATAAACAAACAACAACAAACTAACTAAAAGATTGAAGGCAAACAAACAGACACACCAGGCCAAACACACAGAACCTGTTCAGATCAACACAGCAGTCCGGGCTCTGAACCCCGTGTACACACCCCGCGGGCAAATGTTAGCCTGACTTCTGAGTCTTTCCAAACACACGCTCTAAGCCCTCCGCTGAACCCTCTCCTTTGTGTGTGAGAGGGGCCACGGTAGCCTGGAGGCTTGTCACCTTTAACCCCTCAGAGGTCATCGATCGCCCTTCATCTCGGCGCTGTCTCACTCTTCATCGTCATGTGATCCTCAAATCAATTAAATCTGAAATTCCTCTGAGCTGCAGTCATTTCCGCACCGCTACTGACCATTCATCCCTCTCTGACCATTCACAGAATCCTCTCTCTCTCTCTTCTCTCTTCTCTCTCTTTATCTCTCTCTCTCTCTACCTCACTCCCTCTTTCTCTCTCTCCTCTCTCTCTCTCACCTCTCTCTCTTTACCTCACTCCCTCTTTCTCTCTATCTCTCTCTTTCTTTATCTCTAACTCTCGCCCTTTCTCACTTTCTGTCTGATTGTCACTATCTCTCTGTCACTTTCTTTCTTCGACTCCCTCTTTTTTCTGACTCTCTTTTTCACCCTCTCCCTCTCTCTCTCTGAGTCTTTTTTCTGACTCTCTTTCTCTGGCTGTCTCTCTCTCTCTCTGTCTCTTACCCTTTCTTTTTCTGACTCTCACTCTCTCTTTCTCTGACTCCCTCTCACTGTTTCTGTTTTTCTCTCTTACTTTCTGTTCAATTGTCTCTCTCTCGCATTCTCTTTATTTCTCTTTCACAGTTCTCTTTTTCTGTCCTATGCTCACACTTTCTTGTTGTTTCATTCATCTTTCTTGTTTCATTCATCTTTCTTTCTTTCACTCTTAACTCTTCTTTCTTTCTTTCTTTCTTTCTTTCTTTCTTTCTTTCTTTCTTTCTTTCGTGCTCTCTCTCTCTCTCTCTCTCTCTCTCTCTCTCTCTCCCTCGTTCTCTCTCTCTCTCTCTCTGATGGCAGCACAGCAAGTGTGTGAAGTGTTGGACACTTCACCTGCTCCTGTTCTGCTGCCAAGTCAACTAAACCTCTGTGTGTGTGTGTGTGTGTGTGTGTTTGTGTTTGTGTGTGTGTGTGTGTGTGTGTGTGTTTGTCTGTGTGTGTGTGTGTGTGTGTTTGTGTGTTTGTGTGTGTGTGTGTGTGTGTGTATTTGTGTGTGTGTGTTTTTGTGTGCATGTGTTTGTGTGTGTGTGTGTTTGTGTGTGTGTGTTTGTGTGTGTTTGTGTGTGTGTGTGTGCATGTGTTTGTGTGTGTGTGTGTGTTTGTGTGTGTGTGTGTGTGTGTGTGTGTGTGTGTGTGTCTGTCTGTCTGTCTTCTTATCTTCATATGTTTTTTAAAAAGTATGTATAAAAAAATACCTGAATAAACGAGTGAAAATGAGTGAACTAAATGTAGTGAAATCTGCTTTTAGATCTATGTGAAAGATGTCAGTACACAGGGCTGGACATTGTACCCAAAAGCAGACATTCAGTGACCATGATACTTGCGCAATAGTGTGATATATGAGGAAAAACAAAGCAGCTGTTCCTTTGGTGACTGAGACTGTCAATGCAGGACATGATCAGACTGTATTAGCAAGAGCAGTCCAACCACAGCTACACAGAGAGGGATATCACAGGGTTACAGTGAACAGACCCCTCATTACAAAGACAAATGACCATCTGAGAGCTCAGTGGTATAAAAGCATCCACACTGCCCTACAGAAATGAGTCATCCTTCATCATCTTCTCCACAAGTGGGCGAGTACATGTGCAGAAAACACCAAGAGCCTGAATGCTTGACTGCAGCAGTGAGGGGGTCCGGTGTCTCTGTTATGCTTTGGGTTGGGTCCACTTGTCTGATTGACTGACCACCTTTCTCCTATGATGAAACATTTCTGATGAGAGTGTGACAACCCAGCATCTTACAAAGACAGTTTATACTGTTTTTTCCCTTAATTTATCAGCCGTCTATATATGCTTTTGTTTACTACCTAGATATTTCACATGTTCTTCTCAAGAACAAGAGTATAGCACTTGGTGCTCCAACACAACAGCAGTGAGTCTTCCCTTTTAATGCTAGATGAGATGAGAATATGCGCAAACATACATCTCTACAGGCATACAGTATGTGCCTGTACATCAGATCAAATCAGGACATTGCCTACAGCGTCATGCTAAATAAGAGTAAAGAGCACTATCACTAGAACACTATCAGCGTTCATGCCCATCTCTAATGCTTACTGACATAAGATCAGAGATTCTGTTCTATTTTCAGACTGAATGTACACATGGGGCCTTCTTTACCCAGGCTAAATCAAAGAGCTGACCGCTCGATGCACTGATAAACCCGGCCATGCAGTAAACAAGAACACACACACACACACACAGACAGTGGATCCCAATGAATAGTTCTACTTTTCCTTATATGATTTGCTCACTATGATGCAACAGAATCATGAAGAAACGTTTAGCTCTTTGACAATCAAGTTTACTACTATGTCTAATTCTTTCATTAAACATTAAACCCTTAAACTCTAAGCGTCACTATGTGGTCCCAAACTCAATCTCCCTACCTCAGTTCCCTCTCTCAGTTCCCTACAGAACATACAAATTCATTACATTGTATTTCCTGATTCATAGTAATTACTGTAATACATCTGCTGTTTAAGCGGTTAAATACTTATGAATACTTAAATACTTAAGCGGTTAAGTACTTAGAATGAAAATTCAAGGGGGGTGGGGGGTGAACACACATCCTGCTCACTTTTTTAAATAATGTCAGATAACTTTTTGTAAGGTTCTATTCTGTCAAAAAGTGCATACAAACTTTAAAAATATGGTTTTTCAAGGATTCTTTAGTAAAGGCAATGGTTCTGTTTAGAACAATGAGTTCTATACAGAAACATTTGCATGGTTAAGTGGTTCTTTGCATGATGAAATTGTTCACCAGAATGATGCAAAAAGTGTTTAAATGGTTCTATATAAAGATAAAATATCTAAATATCTATATAAAGATAAAATATTTTTTGGTGCTATGTAGAACCAGTTTCAAAATGGTGCTATATAGAACAATACACAACACATTCTCCATCAATCTGAATAACCATTTCAACGTGCAAAGAGCCATTTAAGTATACAAATGCTTCTTAAGGTTCTATATAGTACCACTGCCTTTACTAAAGAAACCCTTGAAGAACCATCTTTTTAAAGTGTGTGGTTTGTATTATTGAAAATATGAAATATCCCACACTTGTATTGTGTTGTCATTACAAGGTAAAATGGGGTACCTGCATAAGTATTTCAGAAACAGACAAAAGGAGTCTTTGTGAGCGTACAGCAGCACTTAGCCAAGCAGGTAGTCCAGATTCACCACCTTTATTTGTGTCAATATTACATGATTTTTGCCTATCTGTACTTAAAAGTGTCAACATGTGTAATTTCTTTTAATAATACTGTCTGATTTTGTTTTTAATGTTGTGATTTGAAGCATTAGATATCATAAGAATATAGTAACCTGGCTTACTTAGTTTATCTAGTTTTATGTAAGAAACGTGCAACTTTTATTTGGTATTAACTGTTGTTGTAAAATAAAATTTGCATCCTGGTTTAGAACTTGTACCTTCACTATTCAAAAATATTTAGCTCTGTGATGAGAAGGCCCACTTTTATTTCTCATCCATTTGATTTAACTTTTAGGGTCAATCTCCTGGACAGGAAAGCCTAGTCCTAGTCCTGGACTACATATTCCTTTCAATTGAGAATCTCAATTCAGAGTGCTGTGCAGTCCAGGACTAGGCTTAATCCATCCATTAGAGTGCAAACTCTTCTGTTTATTACTCTCATAACTACATAACTTACATATTATCATGGTAGTTAATGAATAACAACATGCATATAGTTTAAGCAGTTGCTTCACACTTTGAATTAAACTTTTTAAAATCCTTAATTATTAAACAAATTTAAAGAGGCTCTCTAATCCAATTTTTTTTTCCATATAATCTAATACCGCTGTACTAGAGCATTATTATGTATCATTTTACTGACCATGTGACTTCATTACTTAGTTATTACTATGTAATTACATAAGTAATTACAGTTAGTTATGGATAACATACATGAATTACATTCACATTTCACCTACCTTTGTATCTGCACTTCAATGACAAAAACTTGGCAAACAGTTTATATTTTGCGCTTTCATGGCAGACAGTTTAAAATCTGCACTTTCAACAGATTTTTTTCAGCTTGTTCTAATGAGCTACATGGGAGAAATAATAAAACAAAATGTAAGAATTTCAATTCAATTCATAATTTTTGACTCATTCATGGTTTCTCAACCAGAGAGGCCGGGGGGTGTGGGGTGGGGTGGGGTTAAGGAAGTGTGTGTAAGAGCTGGGAGCAGCTGTGTGTGTGTGAGCGAGTGCAGACAGAAGGAACAGGAAGACGGATCGCCAGTGGCCAGCGTGACTTCCTGTGGAGGCCTGAAGTGGAGAGGAGGCCCAGGGGAGACTGGACTAATCACAGCAATCAGCATCATTAGAGCTGCTTAAACCACCCAGAGAGAGAGGGAGAGAGAGAGGGAGAGAGAGGTTAACCGTGACTGCGTGAAGGCTATAGTAAAGGTTTTCTTTGAAGATGTTGATGGGCAGTGGACTGTGGGTTTCTCTGGGCTCTGCAGATTGGGCAGCTGTTGTGAAGTGAAGTTCGGTCCATGAGGGAAATGACAGGAAGCTCACACATCCCCACTCAGCACAACAGGAAGCGTTAGTATTTTTACACTCGTGTTGTAATGTGCACAGGTTCTGGAAAGCTTCCTCAAAGGACATCGCTTTACAAACGGAGAGAGTGGTAGTGTAAGTGAGCTGCTGGTCAGCCTGATAAAGACTCAGCCTGTGTTGCAACACTGTCTTTAACAAACCCTCATCAACTTCCCCTCACGACTCGGAAGTACAGAGCACCTAGGTTACATAAGTGGCCACTCGCAGGACAAGAGGAGACAGGGATCGCAAGGAAGGGATTTTCCAGTATTGATGCCCTTGGCTAGGCTAGCCTTGTTGAACTAACTGACCTTCTGCAAAATTCTGAGTCCCATCTACCTTAGTTACACCTATCAAACTTTCAGGTCAGGATACCTAGCAGTATCTGTAGCATTTAACAAGTTCAACAAAAAAGCACACAAAGAAGTCTTTTTTAAGCTCTTTTGTTATAAGTACTTTATTATTATTAACATTTTATTATTACAGACTTTCCAAGACTTTCCAGACTTTCAGTGCAAACATACATACAAACTATGAATGTAGGCCAAGTTAAAGCAAAAAAAGGATTCTCGAAACTAGGTCTCTTCACATGAGCTAATGCTAAAGCTAACAAGCCATTTTGCATAAAGAACAGCATGTGTCTGAGTGCATTAATATTTTTCCTTACACATGTTTGAATCACATGTTGTGCATTCCTGTTTAATCAAGCTACATTAGAAAAGCTAACTCAGTTAGCAAACTAAGTGAACTTAACATTGTTATGTAATGTTATTTAGGCATCGCATTTCACGTAATGTCAGACATCACTTTAAAATTAGTGTTAGCATCAGTGTTAGCTGTGGGTGTGGTCCTTCACAGTTCACAGTTTAATCCAAAATGTTTCCAGCTTCAAGAATGAAATAAGAGCACCACCCTTCAGCTGCATTACAGAAACACCCTAACTATGAAATCTTAGTCACCATCAGTTAGGACTGAATTTAGGACAGTAGCTATTACAGAACAACAGTTCCTAAATTTATAATCTTAACTCCAAATAAGAGAAGATATTACAGAAGCATCCTAAATAAACAAAATGTCCTATATTGTCCTAAGGACAACCCCAATAGTGTCCTAATTTCTGTTTTAACCATCTGTTTCTATTGTTTTTAGTGACAGACAGCATACTTCACTACTAGCATAATGACGTTACATTTATTTATATTGCAAAACAGTGGTTTGACTCTTTGTTTTAAAAGTCCCAGACACTGCAGATACAATCTCAACTGCTCCCTCTCATGACCTTCATGTGTTAATGTTGATAAAATGAATGTGTTGCTGTTTATTAGGAGGAGTAACATTAGCACGGATGACCTTATTTACATTGGTAACGCTAGCTGCCTAGCTAACTATCTCATATTTTTAACATTATTTTCATTACATTATGTTTCAGCTGTGTGCATTTTGTCAGTTGCTTGGTAACAGACATAACAATTGATTATTGACCTCGATTAAGTGAGGTTTACGTTTTCCTAACTTGAGATAAGATGTAAAGATATGATGTTGAATAAGACAAGATTTCTTTCTGTAATGTGAATTTGTGAAAAACCTTATCTTGACCTGGTCAGATCGTAACTCCTTTTCATATCTTTTAGACCAATGGTTCCCAACCCCAGTCCAGGAGGACCCCCTGCCCTGCACACTTCTGCTCCCAGCACAGCTGATCCAACTAATCAGCTCATTACCAAGCCCTCTATTACTTGAAGTGGTTGTGTTTTAGAGAAGGAAAACACTAAATTGTGCAAGGCAGGGGGTTCTTCAGGATCAGGGCCAGGAACGTGTGTCTTAGACTAATTACTCTGCTACTGCCATTCTCACTGCATGCTTGATCTGTGTTTTATCAGTTTATTCGTCATTCGACAAAGAAAGCGGCCTTTAGGGACATTTGTGATTTGCTGTCAGGCAATGATCAACAGTCTATTCCAAGTGTGTCCAATGACTTTGCATTAGCAACAGCTCCACAAACTGGCCTTCAACCTTTCAGCTTGGAAGGATCATGTGGGAATTGGTCACAACAAAACTGAGTCGGAATTGGCTACAACAAATTGAGCTAGCGCATGATAACTAGCCACAACCAAATCGGGCTAGTGTATGGGAATTGGCCTCAACAGAATTGATTTAGCACATCGGAACTGGTCACAACAAAATCTGGCTAGCACATGGTAACTAGCCACAACAAAATCTAGCTAGTGCATGGAAATCGGCCACAACAAATTCAAGCTAGTGCATGGGAACTGGCCATCATAAAATTGAGCTAACATATGGGGTCTGGCCACAACAAAATCTGGCTAGCGCATGGAAATCGGCCACAACTAAATCAAGCTAGTCCATGGGAACTGGCCTCAACAAAATCAAAGAAAACAACTGAGGACTTTTTTTATGTTGTCACCACTTTTGGTTAACTAGTTAATGTAAAGCAACAAAACAAGAGCAGTAGTCAAGCATAACAGATGGAGAACTTTGTTACATAAAGTGCAGTTTGAACGTAACAAATTGAGCTTGTATTGTTTGTACATTTATGAAATGTTTAGTATTTTCAAGTTCGCTATTTCTCTGGTTTATAAACCTGCCGTTCTTTAAGATTTGAAATGGACATATCATAAGGATGCAATGAATGAGTTTTGCTGCTGAAGTCTGCATTTATGTCGACTCGATCTCTCGCTCCTCTAAAGGGTCGTCTGGTACAATGGAATGGCCCTTAATATGGCGAGGGGGATTCCCCCAAGAGGAAATGGCTGGTCGATTAGGATATGACAAAAACAGGACTGAAACAAAGGCTTGTGACCTCTTTGGTCATTGTTGGCTTGCACACACCCACACCCACACACACACATTTCTCTCATTCTCCAACATTATATACTTTGGACAATAATCTTTTATGTAAGTCTATATAAGTCCAGTCCACACTCATAATCACAGCCTGCAGGGTGACCCAGGTATGACCTGCGTTCTGTTTGTGTGTGTGTGGGGGTCATTCCTCACTGTAATGGGCTTGTGTATGTTCGAGTATGTCCTGGAGCGCTGGGTCAGTCTCTGTCTGAGTAAATGAGTGGCTTTTCTCTGCGTGTCAGATTGATGAGTGGGAGGAAGAGGGGCTAATTGAGCTCTTATGTAGTTCAGCTATAGAGAGGAGAGGAGTGGAAAGGCCTGGAAAGATATCGCTGTCATATTAACATATTGTTGTTGTTGGCACAAAACCTCATATCTCCATTTCATTTTTTTACAGAATTTGAAAATGCTAAATGGTGGGTGAAAAAAAATCTTGTTCCATTAACTTCCCTGATAGAAAAACTAGAACAGACCAGCATGCCTGGTCACCAGCGAAATCAGCATATGTTGTTTTGGGTGCTGGTATGCTGAGAGTCCAGCTAAACTAGCACTAGACCAGCACAGACCAGCTTGGACCACCTTAGACCTGCATAGAATGTAAAATTTTGAAATGCAAAGTTTTGTTATGACTTAACAAAATAACAAGAATAAGCCATAGGACATAATAAGCCTGGGATTTGAAGGGTTAAATACAATTAGGATGATGATTATATTAACAATGTACAAATTGCAAGCATGCAATTTTTTCAGTTCTGTCACTTGGGTGGTACCCCTCTTGTCCCTGGCGTGGTACCCTCAAATATACATGCCGCTTTACATTGTTTTTTTGTTTGTTTTGTTTTGTATTGTATTGTTTGTGTGTATGTTTTGGTGTGACTCTGCTGGCTGAGGAGTTCCACCGAGATAGCAGCTGAGAGTGATTTTCCAACCATGGCTCAGAGGCTTCTTGGTCTGGCCATTTGGGTAATGCTACATCACAGCTATGATGCTTGAGTGACGCTGTATTCCAGCTACAAGGCTGCCTGGACCAGGGACCTGATCGATGCTACATCACAGCTATGTGGCTGCTTGGGCCGACTGCCTGGATGACGCTGCACTGCAGCTGTGGGGCTGCCTGGACCAGTAGTGATTGGCTGTGTGAGCAGCGCTATGCCACAGCTACAAGGCCTCTCGAGCTGGCTGCCTAAGCAACGCTACATTGCAACTACGTGGCTGCCAGGCCCGGCCACCAATATATCCTGTCTCGTCGCCAGGCTTTTTATTTTATTGTTCTGTTTTAAAACATTAGGTTGTGAAAGGGTGCAAATATGTGCCCTTCCCCTAGGAAAAACTTTTGGACAATTGTTAAAACCACTGTTGAAGCTTTGAAGGTATGTTTACATTGTTTGCTCCTTGTTGGATGAAAAATGTGCCTGCACAGAACCTTTATTTCTAACAGTGTGCAATCTCTGAAGTGCTGAATTATAAATCTTAAAAAGAGTCAATAACTGAAAATTAAGCATGCAGATGAAGGAGTAAAAGGCCATAGACACAGCATGCTTAACAAACTGTACATGCATACAGTTGTATGCAAATATTTTAACATCTCCACTGACTGTATATAAGGTAAATCATGTATTTTGCGCTGTAGGACAGACAGACTCAGTGGCCTGTGTGCATGTGTGTGTACCGAGAGTTTGTAGACTTCTTGGTATGTGTGTTTTTTCCAGTGAGGGCCAGTTATCAGTCTTGTGCTTGGGGGGGCAGGACTGGACTGGGTCAGATCCGGCCCGAAATATTTCCACAGCCGGCATGATTACACTCTCTTACACAGGAAACACACCACTGGCCCTTAACAAACACACGCTTCCCGTCCTCTACACACACAGAGGCATTCCATTCAGTGGCTTTAGATGATGTCACTGTTTTATGGCTATGTAGCTGCGTGATGGATATTTCTGTGTGTGTGTGTGTGTGTGTGTGTGTGTGGGAACTAATATGCTGGTTGATTTACATTTCCAAGCCTGAAGTTTGTGCATGTGATCTGAACATGCTTTTTGAATATGTATTTGTATTGTTGCTGCGGTAGAAACATCTTGTATTGTAAAATGCTTACTTTATAGAAGAAGATAAACATCCTTACGTTAATGTACGTTAACGCTGCTAGGAAAAACAGCTCAGACCAGCATGGCTGCTCACCAGCAAAACCAGCATATATCATGTTATTGTGTTTTGACCATGCTGGGTGACCAGCTAAACCAGCACTAGACCAGTTCTAGACCAACATAAACTAGCTTACACCAGCATGGAATTTATGTTGGTTTGTGCTGTTTTTTCAGCAGGGAATGCACTGACAGTGTGTTCCAGGTCATTTTGGATCATTTCTATTGGTCATTCAAATGCTCACACAAGGAAAAGATCAGATTTAAACTAGAACATTCCATTTCTTAAGATATATTATCATGATATATGCAGGAATTTGCATCATCTTGTTGTTTTTCTGCAGAATGACCACAAAAGTAAGAATTCTTTTTCTGTTTTCTCAATTTACACACAAAAAACTGATTTGGCTGCAAGGGTAAAGCTTGACCATTCAATCCTGTTACCAAAATTGTTGTTAGGAAAAATGTATATTTATTTTTTTTATGAATATAAATGTTTATTAGTAGTTAGCATGCAACATGTGCACCCTGTCAAGCTAACCACTCCTGAGAGCTGCTTATTTTAGGCTAAATTTGCAACCCTGTTACTCGCAACCATGTTATTCAGTCATTTTTGGTGAAAATAGTCTTAAAACGTTTAATTTAGTATAACCGCATTTCCAAAAAAGTTGGGACGCTGTACAAAACATAAATAAAAACAAAATGCGATGATGTGCAAATCATTTAAACCCTATATTTATTTGAAAATAATACAAAGATAACATATCAAATGTTGTTTTTGAAAAATACAAAATGAATTTGATGCCAACAACACGTTGCAAGAAGGTTGGGACCAGAGCAACAAAAGGCTGGTAAAGTTGTGTAATGCTAAAGAAACACCTGGTGGTTATTTGGCCACAGGTCAGTAACATGATTGGGTATAAAAAAGCATCCTGGAAAGGCTGAGTCTTTCAGAAGTAATGATGTTCACCACTCTGTGAAAGACTGCATGATCAAATAGTGCAACAATTCAAGAATAAGATTTCTCAACATAGCGTTTCTCATGATTCTGTAGTGCAAATCACTGCATGAGATCAGAAACACTTCTGAAAACCACTGTCTGTGAAAATGCTGTTCATTGCTGCATCCACAAACGCAAGTTAAAACTCTAAAATGCAAAGAAAAAAAGGACTATAAAAAGGATCAACATTTGAAATTCTTTTTGGAAATCATGGACGCTGTGTCCTCCGGGCTAAAGACCTCTCAGCTTGTTATCAGTGCACAGTTCAAAAGCCAGTATCCATGATGGTGTAAGGGTGCATTAGTCTGCATCTGTGAAGGCATCATTAATGCTGAATGATATATACATGTTTTGGCAACATAAGCTGCCATCCAGACAATGTCTTTTTCAGGGAAGAGCTTGATTATTTCAGCAAGACAATGCTAAACCACATTCTTCATGTGTTACAACAGCATTGTTCTGTGCTAAACTGACCTGTCACCCATCAAAAACATTTGGTGCATTATGAAATGAAAAATATGACAAAGTAGACCCCGAACTGTTGAGCAGCTGAAGTCTTCTTTCAAACATATACATACATACATCATCTAAACCGCTTATCCTTCTGGGTCGCGGTGTTCTTTCAAACAAGAACAGGAAAACATTTCACTTTCAGAACTACAGCAGTCGGTCTCCTCAGTTCCCAAACTCTTACAGAGTGCTGTTAAAAGAAGAGGTGATGAAACACAGTGGTAAACATCGTTAGTTAAAAGTACACAAAATACAAGAAAAATTGCACTATTCTTTGCAAGAAGAAAATTGTTAACAGGGTTGGAAAAATGCTTTACATTTTAGAAAAAAACAGCTCATATAGTGTCTGATTTACCAGCTTGAGGTGGAAACATATTCAGAAGTTTAAGTATTTACTTTTATTAATACTTTGTCAAACAGGCCAAAGAAAAAAAAATTAAGGATTTTCAAGGCATAAAATTCTCTATTTATGGAAAGTGCCAGCTAGTCAAGCTGAAGTTTTAGTAAGTTTTGTTTTGTTTTGTTTTGTTTTTAACTTTTTTTTTTAATTTTCTCTCCAACTACTGCCACTAACACAAGCACAAACTGCTGCTGACGTAACATTACTAGACAGCTCAATGTGCTTGGAGGAGAACAGGGCCATCTCCTGATGACAGCTGAGCCACTCAGTAGTCCAGTTTTAAAGCAACTTACTAAAACTTCACCTAGATTACCAGACAACTTAAACTAAACAGTGTGCTAGCTAGCACACTTGCTAACCACACTCCATGCTACCCAACTGTTTAAAGTTGTTTTGGCTCTTTGATTGAAACATCACATTTACTGCAAGTAGCACTTTGATTCTGACCATCAGACTGAAGGCCTTTCTATAACCAAATGTTTCGTTCCTTTACCGCATTAAGGTTGATTCTAATTAAATCAGTTTTGTTTGTGTTTTTTCCTCTGGTCTTTAATCTCGAGTCGAGTCATGAGTAGGTTAACTGTGAGTCGATCCTTGCATCAGTTAATATATGACTTGAGTATGACTTAATTCCCCATCTCAGGTCCCTACATAAACACTTAGTAATGCATTCAAAACATGGAACTCTAAACAACACATTCACTTCATAACACTTTTAAACTGAATACATTTTCAGATTCATAAAATACATACAGAACTCATTTATAGATTTATTATTCCAACTGCAGTCCACTACTGTCAAATATTTTTTTTTTCAAAAAGTTCTGTCCCACGTTTTCATGTCCCTGCTGTTAGCTTAGTGTTACCAAACTACTTGAATCCAACAGGTACGCTAGCAGAAGTTAGCATTATTGTAGAAGTGCTTTTGTCCTTGTATTTTGACAGAGTTTATGGCTCAAATTGAGGGCCTAAATCTGACAGTCACGATCCACTATTGTGCTCAAATTATCACTTTGAAATCTGGAGGTGTAGTTCATAGGCAGAACCTTATTTTAGCCACACCCCTGCATTTTAGAGCAGGAAGTGAGACTGCATCCCTGTCCCTCATGGCCACATAGTGAGCAGTTAGATCCTATTGTTTTGAAGTAAATGTGTCCCAAAGTTTGAAAATCAGTGTGTAACATTAAGAACTGTCATCGTATTTTCTGCTATTAAGTACTTTTTTGTGTTTGATTATATTTATTATGACTTTATGCATGTACAGCTGTTCAAAGCTGTGCTTGCTAGTCTTATACTGGCTAGTGTTTTTGAGTTATGCTCAAATTTAGCTAAAATTGCCCCTACTGAAACAATCACTACTAATACATTCGGTAAAGTTTTATAGGCAGCACTAAACTAAACATAACTAAGATAAAGTGTCATTCAAAGCAGAAGGATTTTAGTTGAATATCCAACTCAGGTTCAAAATGTGTTTTCAACTCACGACAAATTTGGTAGAATGATCTTTAAATTCCTGAATGCTAATAAATTTACACTTGTGCCTGTGGTCATTGACATAAGCGTCCATAAATGTCTCGTAAAATGTATGGGTGCGTATGTTCGTGCGCATGTCTGTACGACAGGAAATGAAGAGCTATCCACTTAAAATAAAGTGTTCCTTTTTATACGTTTCATTATGCCTTACAATACGACTGGTTAGCAACTCAGTGGTCATTTTGCACTTCATTCATTGAGACATGTGTACACCCTTATACGGAAAGTATGAAATAGAGCAGCATTCATTCATTTGGACATTTAAAACGACATTAACAGTAACAGTAATAAGCAGTTGAATGTATTCTTGAATGCTGTCTTTTTATAGCCTTACACATGTGAACACAGTGCTGGCGGATGCAGTGCGTGGGACAGTGGTGTGTTTGTCACGCCTTACAGAGCCGTCCACCCTGAGGGCCAATACGGATTCATATGAGAATCATGTGAGAAAACTGATGTTCCTCGCTTTGCGATTTGGATTGAAAGACGTTGAAACCAGCGCTGGCCTTTTCGGGCCTACACATTAAATTCTTTGTTTTTGTTGCTGTGCGCGGGCATGTGTGGGATTGTGGTGGTGCTGGTGATTATCAGACGTTGCATCTCATCATGGCATTTCTCTCTATCCGTTGCTTTGTCCTATTACTGAAATGTGGAGCACAAGATACGCCACAAGTGCATTACTCACCATAAAAAGAGCCTAAATTCCCCATCCTTAGCTTTTATGATCTTCAACTGCCAGACAGTGTTGGATTAGTTACTCAAACAAGTAATCCTTAGCTAATGACTTACTACTTCCCTTAAAAAGTAATTGGATTATTTTTATTCACGGGAAGTGGGGGTACTGAGGGGGCCGCAGCACCTCCAGATTTCAAAGTGATAATTTGAGCACAGTAGTGGATCGTGACTGTCAGACTTAGGCCCTCAATTTGAGCCATAAACATCAAAACTCTGTCAAAATACAAGGACAAAAGCACCTCTACAATAATGCTAATTTCTGCTAGCGTACTTGTTGGATTTAAGTAGTTTGGTAACACTAAGCTAACAGCAATTCACATGAACATTTTTTGGCTGTTCTATTTAACACAGACATTTAAAGTCTAAATGACACACCATGTTTTACTTGAAGCTTGAGACAGATATTAGCATAGATTTTACCTTGTAGCAGTTTAACAATGATTCTTTCAGTAGAGAGGGCTGATACAGAGCTGCTGCTGCTGTTTTCCATTTCTATCAACCCATTGATTTGGCTGTTGCTCCTGTTCACATTTAGTCACATATCTAGAACCTCCAGAAGGCCTGATGTGATGTTTTTTCTCATGAAAATTGACTTGTCTATTGGAACACAAAACATGATAGGTTGATTCCTCTGTCACTGAATCACATATAATTATGCAGATAGTTAATCTAATGTGTTAGGACTTCTCTTCAGTTTCTGAAGTCCTAACCAATGGGAGAGCTTGCTTAGCTATATCTACCTAGACACCACAGAGAAAAACAATTCCTGATTGGTTCATTTTCTGCTCAGTGTTTGAGGAATTTACCCCTTTTGTTTCCAACCAGAACTTACCAATAAAACAAAAGTAGTACTGTAATACTTTCAAAGTTTAAATATAATACAAACATGATTTGATTGAAATACATGAACTAAAAATTGGTTTCTCAGTTATCATTAGGCCTTCTCTGAATGCCTAGAAGGCCCTGAGGGTTCCCCTCTGTTAAAGACCTATGTGAATTTAGGTACAGTATTTATATTTATTTGTGTAAATGTTTTATTTCTATATTTTCAAAATCTGCAGTAGCGATGCACTGCTTAAAATTTGAAAAAAGTGGAAGTGGTCTGGCTTGATGTTTACTGGGCTACTAAATGACTAAAATGTAAAATCAACATTATAGCGATGAAGATCTGAGGACAATAGTAGATAATTCACTTCTTTTTCACTGTTTTTGTTTTAAAATATCTTTTTGATTTCTTTCAAAATGACACTGAAAGATTTACTTTTATAATGAGTTTAATTTTTAAATCGAAAAACATTATTCAGAAAAATAATGTCCCACATTTTCATGTCACTACTGAAACACAAAGAGTTTTAGTCTATGGCCTTATTTTAGCCACACCCCGGCATTTTAGATCAGGAAGTGAGACTGCATCCCTGTCCCTCATGGCCACATGGTGCACAGTTAGACCCCATTGTTGTGAAATAAATGTGTCCCAAAGTCTGAAAATCAGTGTGTAACATTAAGAATTGTCACTACTGAAACACATATTTTTGGCAGTTAAGTAGCTTTTTTTATGTTTTAACAAAGATATTATGATTTTATGTGTGTACTAACATTAAATGACAGGGATGTATTTCCCAGAAATCATTGGGCCTTCTACGAAGACCTAGTATGCGTTGAGGCTTACCTTCCTATAAAGGTCTATATAGGTTTGGGTGGAGTTTGTGTTTTATTTCATTTTTTATTTAAATATTTTCAAACCCTGCAGTAGCTATGCACTGTTTAATGTTACACGATGTAAGATTTTAGTAAAAACTGAAAGAAGTAGCAATTCAGAATCAGGATGGGAAAAAAAAAAACATGCCAAAATATGGTATTGAAGGTGTTGGATCTGATTTCCTGGGAGCTTTTTAGACCACATCTTTACATATTAACATCACACACGCAAGGGCTCAAAAAGAAGATCTTAGGTTTCAAATGTGAAATTAACATTAAACTGATGAAGATGTGATGACAATAGTGGATAATTCACGTTTTCCCTTTTGCTTCTATGTCAACAAATGACAAAAGGTAAAACAAAAAAGTGAAATTTTTGCAAAAGCCAACTTTTAAATTTAAATCACAATTAAATCTCTCCTCTTTCATTTACAAACACAAGCATGGCATTGATTAAACATTTTTATAATGTCTATAATTTCTTCACTGACCTCAGTGCGCTACTTGTGAGAAATGTTTAGTATAAAACAATTATGCAATAGCTGTGACTTCTAAGGGTTAAAAGTGACTCAGAGAGTTGAAATGTTACCAAGTGACTCAAAAGCAAGGGACTTGCAAAAGAAAGCAATGCTATGTAGAGTGTGGACGAGCCTGAAGGCCATTTCAGTACAAATCTGCATCATGAGACACTCGACACATAAAAGCCGCCACTAATTACAGGCCAAATTCAATTAGCCAAGACGAAGCGCTAGACGATAGACCTTTAGCCCTGAAAGAACCAGGCTTAATGGTAACCAATGTGTATGTTCCTGCTCTAATGAAGTGGAGTGCTTGTACATTGAACTAATCTCCTCTTGGAGGGTAGAGTGTGTGTGTGTGTGTGTGTTTGTATATCCATGTGTATCCGTGAGTACTAGCATAAAGACTTTCCAGACATGAGATCACGCACCTTCATCCTCTCAAGCCTCATTTTTAAAATAGAAACACGTACATATTTGTCAAAAATGTACTTTTTACTAAGTCTACAAAAACATGAATGTTAAGAATTTATTGTGCCCATCCATTTGCCTTCATTAGAGTGGCTATTCTTTTGGGGAAATACCAAAGTTTTGGGACATCTACAGTTCAGTCTGAGAAGTTGGTTGTATTTTCTGCTTCTCAAGCATTCTCAAACACATTCCTTTTGCACAGCACTGTATATCTTCATATATTACAATGCAAATGTTTTAAGTAAAGACATCGAAGAAAATTGCTTACAACCATTTATCTCAACAGTGTGTGTTTTTTTCTGTAAATCTCTATATTTAATTAGAATAATATAAATAAATATTAATACAGCAACAAGTACATCAAATTGCTGATGTTATTGATCTGATGCTATGCTAAGTTTGATTAATACAAGTAATACTGGGCTGCCATAATTAGAGGTTTGGAAATGGTTAAATGAATACATTGATGTAAATACTGTACAATCACGAGTTATTGTTTTAATGTCAACATCAAAACAAATGAAAGAATAAAAAAAGTGCAGAATCTGAGTTTTATGGCATACCTTTCTATATTATTTTGCATTTACATTTGAATTGGATTCCAAAACAGAAATAATGACTCTGATCTTCTAAGACTTAATGAGTAATCTTGGCACTGTTTGTTGCTAGCAGTGATATCTGGCCACCCTCTTTCCACTACATTGGCTCAGACTGTACAGTTTCTCACTCAGCCAGGAAACAGCTGATGTGCTAAAACTGACATGCTGCCATACCAGCTGGATCTCGTTTGTGCTGGACTTGAGCAGCAACATGACCGATGCTTTTGGTGGCTGCTTGAATCATGGTCTTACTTCATTATGATGATCAGCTTGTGTATTTATATTATGTCAAAACATGAAAAATGGCAATATGAAATAAAAACAACAGTGACAGTATACATTGGCCACTTTATTAGAAACTGTAGCTTTACCTTGCTGGTGTAAAAGTTGAGATTTTTTCCATTAGTCATCTTCAAATCCTTCATCAATGGTCAGTTTCTGACCATAGAGCTGCTCTTGGCAGTTTTTTTGTGATAGACCACTCTTAACCTAGCACTGACCCTTGGCCTAACAACACCCCTGTGTTTGATACACTCGTACCAGCACCACATACGCTATCATGTCACTACCATGTCAGTGTCACTGCTGTGTTGATAACTGTCCACCACCCAAATAATATCTGTTAACACTGACCCTGTGGTCAGAAACTGACAAATGAATGGGGTTATGTGTAAATGTGGACCTAGTGGAGCTATAAGGTTGGTGGAGCTCATTAAGTGGCCAGTGAGGGGAACTGCAAGTTAGGCAGACAGTGGGTACATAAACAGTTCTACTTTGCTCCTATTCCTACCTCTGAACTACCAAGGCTCCACCCACAAACGTCTCAATGTCCTGAGCATCTTTTAAAATGAAGAGGGGGCAGAGCAAAGTAGAAAAAACCCTGCAGATGTAGCCTGGTTGCATTTATCTGCTGTGTATTTTTGGCAACACGGAGGTTGGCCTGGCATGGTCGTGGGCCAGCCTAGAGGTCAAAGGTCACAGAGGTAGCCAGTCAGCCTGAGGTGGGCCTTTGGCTCAGCCTTCTACGCTGGGCTGGCAGGAAAGAACCGGAAACACCCAGATGGTGTGCGTTAGCCAGTGAGGCTGAGGCATCTTACGCCAATCAACGCTTTCTCATGGGAAACAAACCCATAGAGAGAGGGCAGCGAACCCCACCCCCCCTCAGATCTCCAGGGTTAATGCCGGGGTCAAAGATCAGGGGTCGAGCCGCTCCACAATGCGGTGGATTGTTGATACGAGTGCTGCAAGAGGACGGTGGGTAATTGTGGCGTGATGGTGGATGGGAAGTGAGCGTGCAGCGCTGTGTGGCCTGCACTTAGACACAGCACAGATATGCTCATATTACACTTAGACAGGCTTGAGAATGTGTGTAGATACCCAAAGATACTGAAAAGATTCTATACTAAATACAAGTTCAACTCTTAGAGGTCTAGAGTTACTGTCATTTTGCCACACCGTTTAAATATAATTCTGTAATTACTTAGAGAGTTTATGTAATTAATTACATTTACTTTCAATTTACATTCTCTATCAACAGCTACGAGTCAGACTTCTCTCTGTTTGTTTTCATGCCGAGCAATGATAAAAAACAAAAAAGTAAAGGTTGCTTTTTCCACAAAACAAGTCAGCACATACTTGAAAACATATAAAGTTACAGATTACAGATTGAAAGAATCTGATCCTTCAACAGAACTTCATCTTCAGATAAAAATTATTTAACATTACAGACTTTTGTTATTTTCCAAAGATAGAAAAAAGCAACAAAGTGAAAGTGAAATTAACATGCTAATAATGTAATAATGAAATAACTGATTAACACCAAACTGTTAATGTGTGTTCTTAGTTTGATCTTTCGAAACCATCCTGTTGCTATGACTCTGAGACTGTAGTCCTCTCATTCAGCTTTTAAAAGGAGAGTTCCAGTGAGTGTGTTTACATGCACTCAGTAATCCAATCGTTATCGGATTTCTGCAGTTATCCAATGTAAACATATTCATGTAAACACCATACCCCCATTTAGAAATCTGATTAATAAATACGATAAAGAGAGCTGGATTTTACCTCAGTAATCAGATTTCTCAGTGCATGAAAACTCTTACTCTGATTTCTTTTGGAATTCTCAGTCTGCGCATGTGCAGAACAGACTTGCATACCGGAAAATAGGCAAGCAGCATTGGTGCGAGATGGCAGCAAGACACTTTTGGAGCGATGCTGAAACCAACTACATTCTCGACGAAATGAAGAATTTAAATATGCTTCATCTTCTGGATGATGTATGTTCATATTTTCAGGCAAAGTGACTGGTTGTAAAGCAGAAATCTGATTACAGCCTGACTCAAATAGACCTGGAGTTGTCCCATTATTTGATTACTCAAGTGCATATAAATGCGTTGATCAGATTACTGAAAAAATCAGATTTTCTGCAGTTATAAGTGCATGTAAGTGCGCTCAGTGATGGCTCTGTTGATAAAAGTTACTTCCAGCTACTGCAATGCTGTGAATTTGTTCGTCACTAAAGTACATTGAGTCCAAAGTACCACTTACTAACAAAACACACTGTTGATGCTGCCAATATCAGTCAGTGATGTTAGCAGCAGAGGACGCCTTCAGCAGACTACACTGGACAGTGCTCACAGTAGAACAAACCACAAACTAACAGAAGCAACAGTGAAGTGGAAAGCTCCAGTTCCCCCAGGAACAAGACATGACATAGCCATATGAGAGCGAGAGGCTACAGTCATGGAGGATTGAGGACTTGCAGCTACTGTTGCTGTCATTGGACAGTGGTGCTAAAAAGTGGAAACTGTGTTAACTGAAAGTTGTAAATACATTCTGATGATGTTTTGTCCACTCATATAGCAATAACATCATACGCTGCTTTTGAACTGAAAAGAAATCATTCTTACGGGTCAAATCTGAGCAAATGTGAGAAATGTGATTATTCATGATTAACTACAACAAAGTACTGCAATGCATCTTGATTCATTTTAACACATCATGCTAGCATGCCTGTCTAAATGTATCAAAGTGGAGTTTTCTCTTGTCAATTACTTCAGCCATGCTAACAGTAACACAAAAGACAAATGATCTGCTTTCATCTCTCTGCTTTCATATGACATACATTTTGTCATATAACTTGGAATTTATATGGAATCATGGCAGATGACAATAGAGTGGAAACACACACACACACACACACACACACACACACACACACACACACACACACACACACAGAAATACCACCATTGAGTCACTGTTTGGAATGTGTCCTTATCAGCTATTCTAATCATTTCACAGCTGTTTGTTTGGAGCGCCTTTGTTTATTGCAGTTGTCTAAAGTGTGTGCATGTGTGAGTGTGTGTGTATGTGTGTGTATGTATGTGTATGTGTGTTTGTGTATGTGAGTGTGTGTGTATCTGTGTGGTGTTGAGAGGTCCAGCCCCACCGCGCTGAAGCTGATTGACGAGCATGAGCTGGTTTGTCTCCTGGGGGACGGCCGAGCTTTGATATGTGTCCTGTAGGTCACTCTCTCTCTCTCTGTCATTTGCTCTCTCTTTCTCTCTTTTTTTTCTCTCTCGCACATTTTCTTTCTGTTTCTTGTCCCTCTTATTCTCTCTCATTCCCTTCTATTTTCTCTTTCTCTTTCTCTCTGTCTCTCTTTCTCTTTTTCTGTCTCTCTCTCCTTCTCTTCTTTTTCTCATTTTTTCACTCTCTCTATCTCGCTCTTTGTCTCTCTCTTTCTCTCCTCACTCCTTTCTCTCTCTTATTTGTCTCTCTGTCTCTTGCTCGCTTTCTCCTTTTTCTCTCTTCTTCTCTTATTTGCTTTCTTTCCCTCTTTTTCTTTCTCTCTCGCTCCACTTTTTCACTCAGTCTCTTCTCTCTCTCTCTCTTCACTCCCTGCACCCTCCTCCCCCACCCCCATGCGTGCTCATTCAGTAGTAATGCTCCTCAAGCTTTGTCAGGGTTACCAAGACGGAGAGGAGTCTGGAAAATGTCCACCTCTCTCTCTTTCTCTCTCTCTCTTTCTCTCTCTCTCTCTCTCTCTCTCTCTCTCTCTCTGTCTCTCTCTCACTTTACCTGTTTCCTGTTCTTTTGTTGAAGGCCTGTGCTTCTTCTTCTCCCTGGAAGAGTGGTTGAAAGTTGAAAGAGAGTGAGGGCAGGTCTCTGACAATTGAGCCTCATTACGGAAGACAAATTAAGCACTTTCCGTGTTTATGCGTGCCGGTGTTTTGGTTCTCCAGGCTGGGAATTCCTGCCGGAGTTGAAAGGATGCTGCTGAAGTCTATCAGAGTCTGTTTATCTGGGGCTTGTGCTCAAATCCCTGTTAAGACCAGCCATGACTGCAGAGTGTGGAGGTGTCTTACTCAAGACGGGGAATTTCTCTTAAAGCCTTCTCCAGTTTAAGCCGTCACTGGAGCTCTTCATCAGCAGCAGATGTGTGTCTCAGCCTCCCTGCAGTGTGTGTGAGTGTGTACAGTGGAGATGAGCTGGATCTTTACTATAGAAACATCCAAAGTCTTCAGTTAGGACTTTGGCACAGTGGCTATTACAATATAACAGTTTCTACACTTTTAGAGGAAAAGGTACTAAACCGATACCCTTCATGTCATTGAGGTGGCATTTGCAAAGGTATATCTGCAGAACTGCGTCTGCAGTTATGGAACATAACTGTACTGAATTTTGTTGCAAGTATAATTTTTAAAGTTGCACAGAGTCCATATTCTCTGTTTCAACACCTGTTTTTTTATTTGTTTTCTCTGTTTTTAAATGTTATAAAAAGTGCACATATGTTCTTCTCCCCTTAGAAAAAAACATAAGGTGCACAGTTGGACCTTAAGACCACAGTTGTAACTTGTACAGTCCTTTTCAGTGTAAGTTTGACATCTTAACTCCAAGAAAAAAATGTTACAGAAGCAATAACTATAACCCCATTTCCAAAAAGTTGGGACCTAAATAACAACAGAATGATGAACAATAATTTAAATCCTAAATTTAGTTTAAATAGAACAAAAACAACACATCAAATGTTGAAACTGAGAAATTCTATTGTTTTTTGAAAAATATATGCTCATTTTGAATTTGATGCCAGCAACATGTTTCAAAAAAGTTGGGACAGGGCAACAAAAGACTGATAAAGTTGTGTAACATTAGAAAAACACCTGGTGAAACAAATAGTAACTAATTAGATTAATTGGCAAAAGATCAGTAACACAATTGAGCATAAAAAGAGCATCCCAGAGAGGCTGAGTCTTTCAGTAGGGGGGGTGGGGAGGTGTTCACCAAAAATGGGGAGGGGTGCACCACTCAGTTAAAGACTGTGTAGGCAAATTCAAGAACAACCTTTCTCAATGTTTCATCATCTATAGTACATAATATCATTAAAATATTCAGAGATCCCAGAGAAATCTCTGTATGCAAGGGACAAGGCTGAAAACCAATACTGGCTGGCTATGTTCAGGCTCTTAGGCGGAACTGCTTTAAAAACAGATATGATTCTATAGTGGCTATCGCTGCATGGGCTCAGGAAGAAATTGTATATAAACAGTATTCAGAAACACCGCCACCTTCTCTGGGCCCAAACTCATTTAAGATGGACTTAGGTAAAGTGGAAAAATGTCCTGTGGTCCAACAAATGAAAATTTGACATTCTTGGATGCCATGTCCTTCGGGCTAAAGAGAAGAGGGACTATCCGGCTTATCAGCGCAGAGTTCAAAAGCTAGTATCAGTGATGGTACGAAGGTGCGTTAGTGCGCATGGCATGGGTGACTTTCACATAATCAGAACATATATCAATCTTAAAGACACAGTAACAAAAAACGGCTTCATTCTAAAGGATTAAGAGAAGATAAAACAGCCATGTAAAAATGAACTAAGGCTGTTTTTGGTACATAAAACCACATAAAAGTTATTAATGGAAAATAAAATGCACGAAGAATGTGGGACATGAAGCCTTTAGTTTAGGCCTATAGATAGAACGTTTATGTAATACGACTCCTGATTGTTGTTCTCTCTGTTAAGACAGTCCAGAGCACCAGTCTTTTAACAAGCTCCACTTACACACTCTCTCCAAGAGGGGAACACACACTTCAAGAGGGGAACACACACTCTTCATGACAGGAACACACACACACTTTGAGAGGGGAACACACACTCAGACAGGTCACATCCATGCACAAGTGTTTTACTGTTTCCTTCTGCGTACAAGCAGGGATGGATCAGGGTCTTTCCAGGCCCCTGGGCAGAGGAGTCTTTGGAGACCCCTGACCTCTAGCAATAACACATAATAAATATGTATATATATTTATGTGAGAAACAATAAAGCCACTATAAAATGTTGCATCTTAATGAGGCTTTTCAAAATGAAAAATATATATATTTTCACATGAGATATCGCACTTAAAAGCTACTAAGTGTAGCATGTAGCATAGAAGCTGCACACTTTATTTTGAAACCACATCACAGCTTTAAATGTTCAGTGCAGAAATAATGCAGTAAGTGGAGATTGTGAGCTCTGGCAAATACTGTGAGGACTGGGTGAATTTGTATGAATTCTCATAATCGCAAATTCCTGAAGGGTGTGTGAAATGTCTATATCTGCAGCAGACTGTCGCAAGTATTTGAGCCCCCTCAGACCTTGTAGTTTTAGGCCCCCTGAGGCCCCTGGGGATCCACTGGTTTCATTAATATGAAATACAATAAAAGTTTCCATTCTATTAATAATAGTCTATTCATTTATATTTTGGAGATTAACTTGTAGAAAAATTTAGAAATATTGGATGTGTCAAAATACTTCAAATATAAAAAGACTGAAATATTAATTGGGAAATAGTGAAAGGGTGAATCAAAATTCCCTCTGGTGTATAACTTATTGTCTTTCAATCTACATTGCATAACATTGCTAAATAAAATAACAGCAATAATTAAAATGATTCCAAACATTTGAATTATTTAGTTAATTGCAAGCTGAGCATTTACAAATCATCTACACTGGAATCTCAAATTAATGTTTTATTTATTTATTTATTTTGAAATGATTAATATCTTGGTTATATCTTGAAGAAGAGGAGGATTGATGTGAGACTGAAAACTAGTTGTACTTTTCAGAATCCTTTGATTCGGTCCACAGTTTTAATAAGCTGGTCTAACAAGCTAAACTAGGTTAGCACATAGCAAATATAGCAAATCACAAATAGATTATGTACTGCTTTGCTTCAGTTTAGGCAGACTGATAACACTGTTTTCTTCTTGACCCCATAGATAGCAGATGAAGGGGGTAGAGGAGTGACACAGGCTGCAGAGGCTCAGCTGAGCTACAACAGGGGGGAGTAATGGAGACTCGATTCTCACCTCAGACTGTTTCTCACCATGTTTACCTCAGTAACCGTCGGAGTTCAGCACAGCTCCTTCAGCTCTTCAGGTCAGGATCATAAATCTAAAGGTCCGGATGTGCTGCTACATATTTGTGTCAGAGGCAGATGATCAGACATAAACGACCCCTCACTAACAGCGCTCTGTGTGTGTGTGTGTGTCTGTGTGTGTGTGTGTGTGTGTGTGTCTGTGTGTGTGTGTGTGTGTGTGTGTGTGTGTGTGTGTGTGTGTATCTTGCGTCCTTGACATCTCCTGACAGTGGAGGCAGCCGGGGTCACACCCTCTACACTTATCTTAGCTTTGATCTGCTTTTTTATTCATTCACTCATTCATGCACTCTCTCTCTCTCTTTCTCTCTCTCGGCTCTCTCTCCCTCTTGAGACTTCACTCTGTATGTCACTCTCTCTATCTCTACCTCTCTCCCTCTTGTCTTTGTCTCTCTCTTTTTTCTCATGCCCTGCCTCTTTTTCTCTTTCTCTTTCTCCCTCTTTCCTACTCTCTCTCTCATACTCTTTCTCTCTATTTTCTTCCCCCCTTTACTCTCTTGCTTCTCTGTCTTACTCTTTCTCTTTTACCTCTCTCTTTTCTCTCTTTCACTCACATGCTCACTCCTCTTCCTTTTCTCTCCCTCCTTCTGTGTCCCTCCTTATAGTTCACTCTCTCTCTCTCTTTGCCTTTCACTTGTTGTCTATCACTCTCACCCTTCTTTCTTTTTATTCTCTTATTCTCTCTTTCACTTCTCTCTTTCTCTTTCCTTCTCTCTCTCTCTCTCTAAACCCCTTGCTCACTATATCATGCCTCTCTTCTCTCTCCCTCTTTTTCTATCTTTTCTGTGTCTTACTCCATACCCCCCCTTTCTTTCTCTCTCTCACTCCTCTCTCTTTCTTACTCTCTCTCTCTCAATTGCCTGCTCACAAGCTTGTGCCTCTTTTCTTCTTCTCTCTCCCTCTCTTTTCACTCTCACTCCTCTCTTTCTTTCTTTCTTTCTCACTTTCCTTCTTTTACTTCTTTCTTTCTCTTTCTCTTTGCTTCTCTTTCCTTCTTTCTCCGTCTAAATCGCTTGCTCACTATCTCACACCTCTCTCTCTCTCTCTCTCTCTCTCTCTCTCTCATCTATATATTTTTTTTCGCTTGTTCTTTCAGTCTCTTTTAGTTGCCAGGTTCCAGTTTCTTGCCTCTCTTCTTGTTCTTCATCACTCTCTCTCTCCCTCCTTTCCCTCTAGGTTTTCACTCTTATTCTTTCTCTTTTTTGTCTCTAATTTTTTCTGTTTCTCTCCTCTCACTCTTCTTTCTCTCAATCTCACAACGCTTCTCTTCTCTCTCTCTCTCTCTCTCTCTCTCTCTTCTCACCCCTCCTTCTTTCTTCTTCCTCTGTGGTTCATCAGGCAACGTCAACAACACTCAGGAGTCGTGGGGTGACGGGTCAGAGGTCAGTACCCGAGAGCGCTGCCCAGCGTAGCCATGTCAGTGAAGTGGACTGACTGCTGAATGCGGTGTGTGTGTGCATGTGTGTTTGTGTGGGTTTCCATCATGCCGGCGACAGCGGTGTTTAAGCATCATTAGAAATCTGAAAACAATTAAGTGGCACTTACAGAGCCCTTGATTTCCCCAGAGTTTCCCATCAATACTCCCACTACTTCATTTACACATTTACTCATGCATTTATTCCTCTATCTCCTCAATTATTCATTCACCTATGGACTCTCTGAGTTCCAGCTGAGTGTTGATGTGTGCATGTGCACTGACGAAAAGAGATGCATTGAATTTACTTGATTCAAATGTGTGATTTGTAAAACCACTTTGGCCTGTATTTAAACAGAAGCAGTACGTTTTATTTTTTCAACTTCACTACTTTTTGTAAATTAATGGTAATTTTGAAATTGCTGCCTGAAACAGGCAAAAAATGTTGGGACAAGAACGAAAGAAACATGTGGACTGTTCAAAAAACATCTTGAACAGGTGATGCAATCATGCTTGGGTATAAAGGAAAATACCCAGGAAAGCCTAGACGTTAATGAGCAAGGATGGGTTGAGGCTTGCCACTTTGCAAAAATGTGCCAGCAAATAATGCAACAGTTTCAGAACAATGTTTCTTAACTACTAGATTCAGATTCTTGAGAAATCTCTGTGCTTAAAGAAAAAGGGTGAAAACTACAACTATATAATTGTGACCTAAACGCAGATATTACCACATGTGCTCAGGAGTACTTTAACAAAAATGTTAGTTAAGTGTTTTTAAACATTCTTTGTCACTGCATCCACAAATGCCAGCTAAGACTGTACATCCAGAAACACTGATGACTTCTCTGGGCCTGAGCTTATTTAAAATGGACTGATGCACAGTGGAAATTTAACCTATCAAACTGTTTATGGAAATAATAGATGTCACGTTTTCTGGGTTTAAGAAGAAATGGACCATCCAGATTGTTTCCAGCATAAAGTTCAAAAGCCAGCATCTGTCACTGTAGTGTAGTATCAGTGGGTGTCTTCAGTCCCCAAACATTTATTAAATGTTGTTCAAAGAAAATGTGATGTAACACAGTGGTAAACATACATGTCTGGAATGAGCATATATTTCAACAAAAAACAATAAAGTTCATAAGGTAAAACATCAAATATCATGATTTTGTCCTTTTTTCAATTTAATACAAGTCACACAGAATTTACTAATCGCAGCATACTGTTTTTATTGTCATTTACTGTCCCAACTTTTTTGTAACTGGGTTTGTAATATATTTCAGTGGAAATGATGAAGTAAATTCAATCTATTATTTTTTCCAGTGTGTGTCTGCATGTCCATGTGTCCTGCATACATTTGTGTATGCATGTGTGTGAGAGTGAGTGTGTGTCGAGAGGTGTGGAATGCATTAAAAGGTTTGAGTGTTTGGAGGTGTGGACTAATCCATTCCCACGCCTCTTTACACTCTACATTCTGTTTCACTCTAAATTCCTATCAAAGCTAATAAGGGTAGTGATAGCAGAGGGAGCCTCCCGTTAACAAAGCGTGAAGAGAGAGAGAGAGAGAGAGGGACCACAGGCCACCTTCATATGCCTCTCCATAAAGTAAAGCATCTTAAAACTCTTATAAGAAGGCCTGCTGTGATCTGCTGATCTATGTTAACGACAATTGACGCAGCCATGTCTTCCCACAAATGCATTTCTGCAAAAGCGAATATGTTTTATAGAATTCTGGAAAAACTCTAAGGAGGAATTGAGTGATCTTGTATATATATAAAATATATATACATACTATATATATATATAGTATGTATATATATACTATACACATGTGAGCATGTGAGCATATGAGCAGAGTGGCATGGGAGCAGAGGGGAAGCAGAGCGACATGATTTTGCTTGGAGCGCGGAGAGGCTTTTCAGAAAGTCAGAGTTCTCTCTGGTTCCAAAACTACTCCAGCATTGCTGCATCACGTGAGCCAGACAGTCCTTTTTCTCCACACTGACAGCCTCTCTGTGATGTGAGTGATGTGGCAGCGACTGCTAGAGCTTGTGCACGATGGCCATTCACACACAGCATCTGTGCTGTGAAGCTGTTCAGCAGACCTACATACTGTAAATCTCACTGATCGCAACAAAGTTCTACAGACATTACATGAGTCAATTTTATGTCGTCCATTTTTCTGCATGAATGATAAAGAAGCTGGTGTTTAAAAGCATGAGCATTTGTTTACCCTCAGCAGTTTTCTAGTTTGTGCTTGGGCTGTTGCTTTATGCCCATATATAACAAAAAAAAAGCACAGAATATTTAACTAGCATTTTTTAATGACCTTAACTTATATAATTAATGAAATAAGCGTGTTGTGTCTTGTCCATACATTCAAAACATTAACTAGAAATGGAGCAGACTTTCTCTGGTGAGTAAGCGAGGAACTGGGAATAGAAAACCCAGAGCGGAGCTGGAGTGGAGTGATTTAAGAAACGCTTTGAACGAGGAGCGGAAATGTCTACTGCTCCACTCCCCTCACATGCTCTGATGCAGAGTAAGAATTTCACTGTACAGGTCAACTGTCTGTTTCTCTGTGCATATGATAATAAACTCTTGAATTTCGGAAATAAACATCATTTGAAATGAATAATGCACTCTTAAGCCCTCAAAATCTCAGGCTTATCACATACTAAAGTTTATTATCCAGTATCTACAGGGACTTCAATGTAAATGGGTTGAGCTATTCTTAGGTTATAGAAGGGTGAACTAAAACTGTCCGGGGCCCATGGCCACATAAGGGGTAAATTTGGGTTAATAAATCTAGAATGAATGGGATTTTGGCTAAACTTTGGAAAGCTTGTCCAAACTGGCAACACTCACAGGGAGTAATGGTGCCAGTGTCAATAGGCAGTGAAATGACCTCATTTTATCCACGGTAGCATATCTTTTCCAGCTGTCTCAAGAGATTCTAAGATTGTTTTTTGTTGCTCAGCATAGAACCACCTGCTTTGAAGAAGCAGCAATATGACTGACATGCAGACTGACCAGTGACCAGCGTTTTTCATGATGTGTAGTGGCAGGTGGCAAACCAACAAAAACAAAGTGGTGGCACTCAGCGGCTACTGGGAAATTCAAACTTCAAATCAAAATCTTGAATAACAAACACAGGATGCCAAACCTTTTTCACTCAAGCTACTATTGTTCCATAAAGCTTACTAGCATTGCTGGCTCTACCTAGTAAGTGACCTAAGCGGCTGCTTAGGACCTTGTGGGGCCCCCTAACAACTTTCAGGTTTGTTACCAAACTATAATGTTATCTAAGATGCTTCAATGAGGGGGAAAAAAGTGACTGGTTAATCACGTCTCAAAAAAAGAATGTACACAGCTGGAATCAGAATTTTTTTTTTAATTTTTTGCCCGTGTTGTTAAACCAAGGGTAGTGGCGGCACAGTGGTATAACGGGTTGTGCTGTTGCTTTACAGCAAGAATGGCCTGGGTTCGATTCCCCAGCCACGTGACCAGGGTCCTTTCTGTTCGGAGTTTGCATGTTCTCCCCATGTCTGCATGGGTTTTCTCTGGGTGCTCCGGGTTTCCTCCCACAGTCCAAAGATATGCAGCTGGGTAAATTTGAGATGCTAAATTGGCCCTAGAGGTAAATGTGTATGTCTGTGCATCTGCCTTGTGATGGACTGGTGACCTGCTATCTGCCCAATGAGCACTGGGATAGGCTCTGACACCCCCCACAACCCATGAGGACAAGCAGCTTAGAAAGTGCAGGTGTGTGTGTTGTTATACCATTCATTTTTGTTTTTAGTAGTTGATTGGATGCTATTCATTCAGTATTTAGAAATATGCAATTATAAATCATTTGCATGGCTTTGGTAGTCATGTGGCCTCATTCATCAATATCTTCCTACGTTTTTTCTTAAATTTGTTTTTGAGAAAGTTCATAAGAAAAAGTCAAAGTCAGATTCATGATGTGCTCTTAAACTGCAGAATTGTGCACTTGAGTGTGTGTAGATTCTGTTCTGACCTAAGAACGATTCCCAAATAAGAAAACATTGGCGAATGTCAGAATCTTTGTAAAAACTACATAAGTGGGTTTGAGGAAGAATGGTTGGTGAATGAAGCCCACTGTTATTACTTAGCCACATCAGCTAGCAAGCAAACTGGTTTGCTAATGTTATGTAAGCAAAGTTAGAATTCCTTCCTTAGGATCACTTTGTTTTGGCTCTGAATTTATTGCTGTCATTGATATTATGACAATAATGTAAAGAATCTTGCTTAGGGCCCCAAAAAGCCTAGAGGCGCCCCTGCTTCTGGTGACTAGTGATTAGCTTGATAAACTAAACTTATGATTATTTTTGGACACTGTATTGTTTATTGATGGAAGCAGCCACCTAATTGGCCCTTTAACAAAGAGAAAAGCTCTGTTTCTGTTACTAAATTGGTGCTGTGATAAAAGCCTACACATAAATCTCAACCCTAGACTCCAAAGGCTATGTGCATAGTTGAATATCTATCCTCATTAATGACTATGAGCCAATCAGCTGTGTTTTAAATAGCCATATTTATTATAAATTGCCATCACAGAGACCTTCTCAGTCCTCTCACAAAGCAAACAAATCAATGGTATTGTTTTCTCCCCATGTAGTTGCAGGTGAACAGGAGCAGGCTGTAATTTTACATCAATTATTTCTCACTCCTGGCTCATCGAAACAAGCAGGCAAATTCTGCTGAAAGTAAAGATTCTAAACTCTCGATTGACGCCACATTTATGTTTGTCAGTATAAGAAAAAGATATTTTATTATGATTCAAATTTGATGAATATATTGTTGTGCCTACCGTCTTGTTAGCTGTAAACTCACCCTTTATATTTTTACCATGTTATTTTCATTGTTTGGCATCTAAAAAACAGAGGAAGTCTAAAGTTCTAACTCGTACCTGTTGACACAGACTGTAAATGTTGCTATGTTACTACATCGCATATGTAAATAATGATGTAATGACATCATCACATTGAAATAGTAAAAGCAAAACAACAATAACAACTGCAGACTTCTAAGGGGATAAAGAGCGTTCAGTAGATTGTGTGTCTTTGCCTTTCTGCCCACTGCATTCTGTTCCATTCCGTCAGCAGCCTCCCTCTCCTCTGCGTCGTGTAATCGTCAGTAAGTACAAGGCTGATAACAGTGCTGGCTTTCTCTAAGTACAGCATTAGAAAAGCTCTCACTTGCTCAAGCTTCTAATTATGCTGTTGCTCCAACCACACAGAACTGAAAGGCTTAAGGAGCCGCTTTTCAAAGCTGGGAGAGGGCCACCGTGACTCATTCGCTTAGTAAACCAGAGAAAAGTGAGTGAGTGAGTGAGTGAGTGAGTGAGTGTGTCTGTTTTTTAGAATGTAAATCCAGACTTCCCTGATGTAATAATCTGTCTCAAATGGCCTAAGAACAGAGACAGTAAATGCACTTACCCACCCACCTATATACATACTCTGAGTAGGGCTTGCTGAAGGTGCCATATTTAAAGGGCCCAAATCTCACATTCTCTAGGATTGTATGCTTTTCTTTTCTGCAATTAAATCATAATTCATTTTTACATAACTTCTCTTTTTCCCAATTAAACAGGCTGTTTTTGTTACTGTTCCTTTATAACTGATATACACCATACGGTGTAGGACTCCCCTCCTAATTATTTCTTTCAGCTGTTTCAGCCACGCTCATTGCTAACAGGTGTATAAAATCATTTTAACACTAGAGCTGTGCATCAGGAGCTTCGTGAAATGGGCTTCCATGACCGAGCGGCTTCACATAAGCCTAAGATCACTATGCGCAATGCCAAGCGCCCACTGGAGTGTGAAATGTGTCGCTGGTGGACTCAGGATGGCGGATACCAGGAGAACGCTACCTGTAGTGCCAAAACAGTTTGGTAGAGGAGGAATAATCATCTAGGGCTGTTTTTTCAGGGTTTGGTCTAGGCCCATTAGTTCCAGTGAAGGGTAATATTAATGCTATAGCATATAAAAACATTTTAATTATAGGCTTCCAACTTTGTGGCAAAAGTTTGGGGAACAAACTCGTATAGGTGTGATGATCAGGTGTCCACATACTTTTGGCATGTTCTAATTGGCTGCTCTGTATTGTGCCTTATTCAAAAAGCAATCTAAAACACTCCTTATATCTGCATCATTAATAGGCGGGACTAAACTGCTATAGACTGAATAGGCATATAGATATATCTGAAAGCAGTGGTTAAAATCAATATATTCAAAGTAGGCTGTTTTTGCAGCTTCCATATGAACCGAATGGGCTCGAGATTGAATAGCACATTTTGAAACTTGTTTATAAACGCTTATATTTCAAGAAAGTTGGAAAAATTCTGTATTTCTTGGTCCCTTTAGAAATATCTGATCTGAACAGGTTTCATAAACCAACAACATCATAACATTTCCTGTTGACTTTAGGCCTGGAGTCTGTTTGGTCTGGATAGGTGTAGGAGGCAACCAAAGGCAACTGACATATTTAAAAACACACGTGGAAAAGCTTTCCTAGTTAAATAAATAAAGATTCGATGAGCCCGGCCATTATAGGTTTTGTAATGCTGTCTGGAATCACTAAAACATCCCTGTGGAACCAAGAGAAACAAGGCAAACGCATGAAGAAAGAAGGCAGTCGTCCTTCTGTGCTACGTCTCTGCAGTTATACCCCCAAAATAACAGCACCAGTCGGGGGTTTAGACACATCTTACTGAACGCATAATACATTTGTCATGATCTAAAGGCCTACACTTTAGTGTCAAAGATGAATGCCTATGCTTTTTGAATTTAAAGAATATTCTAGCAATGCCCCCAAAACGTGTGCTTTTCATTTAAAGCTTTAGTTGAAAAAGGCCAAACATCATCATTAATAACATTAATGATTATGTGCACCTCATTAAATATATATAAATAGCTATATAGATAAAATTCATTTACTTACTTACTGTCTTACTTGTAGCTGTTCTGTGAAGCACTATCATTTGGCAGCACATTTAGATCAAATCTTGCTTTGTCTCACAAATCAGTAATTTTAGCATTGTAAATAACTTCATATAAAAATAGTCTAACCTAATAAGCTCATATATAAACTGTTTGAGGGTCTAGCTGTAACTGCCATGTTCTGTGGAAACATTACTTCGAAATAAATTCTAGAACTCCCACTGTGATACATTACAAAGGTTGGAGTGAATGGGGTGGGGTTTTTTTGTAACAGAAGGACTTAAGTACGTTTATTGATTGGAACATGTCACGCTTAAACGTTGATTGATTAGCAGAGGATCTATGACACATGCGTGGTCCTGATCAGTTTACATTGCTCCACCCCTGCATTGATCCTGAAAGTGATGCAGATATATGTACACCCTCAAACAGATGAGCAAACACTCACAGATGTGCTGAACATATACGCCTGGATTCACACACACACACACTGGGAGGTTGATATTGACCAGGTCTTGGATGTATCTTTTCACCAAAGAGTCACACCACTATGCTGAAAAAAACAATGCATTGAATTTACTCAATTCAAAAGTGCACATGAATTCCACATGAATAAATTATTGTCAGTGAAAGTATAAAGTATCTCCAAAATGGTAAAAATGGTACTTTTAAGAAGAAAAACTCTGTAACTTTTCATGTAAGTGTAATGTAATGTAATGTAAAATGATTTTATTCCAAGTCATTTTATATCATTTTTATGGCTCCAATCATTAATTTTTCAAATTTCCACATTGGTTTCTTGTTCTGATTTTGGTTCTGAGCAGAGCCAGTATTTTAATGGTTTGTTCTTGGATTTCAACAAGAACATAATAGTTAGACAACACAACACTTAGATAAAAAGGTTAACCTCTTCAATGGCCAGGGCCCACCGGCAGGCCCAAAGTTTTATTACACACTTCTATAACCTAAGAATAGCTCAGCCAGCTTGCATTGAAGTCCCTGTAGTTGCTGTATAATAAGCTTTTGTATGTAATGGGATTCATTCATTTCCTTTTGAATAGGTTGTATGTAGGTGGAACATAAATAAAGCTACACAAAGTTATGTCAGTTTTGGGGATCTGGAAACCTGCAATATGCAGAAGAACATTTTGTAATGTCAATTGTACTTCATACTCCTTCCTTGAGTGGATGAATCCGACAACTGCAAGCCCGTTGAAAGAGTATTCAAAGAGAACTCAGTCAAAAGTTGGTGAAGGACATTAATATGTAAAGAGGTGGTCCGAAAAACTCCCACGAAATCTGACCCGGCATATCATTCTTTCTGGCTTTACAGGGCGATTCACACCTGCACATAGATATAAAATGTTAGTGTGGTTTTTTCTCCTTCCGCAGTAATGCTACCCTAATTTTATAAAAAAAAAAATCCACACTGAACAGCTTTAGATAGAAAGCTGTTAGATCCAGCAGTTGTGTCTAATATTACTAAGCATTGTAAGAGGACACTCTTATGTTGCCAAAGGGAGATTGAGCAAAGTATTTCATGCAGAGGTGCCAATAATTTGTGAACACACGATTTTGTTGTATAATTTGATGAGTTTTTGTTTTCTTAGACTGAATTTGCTTCAGTGAATTGGTTTCAGTTTAATATTGAGATAATTAACCACAGTAACATTTTTTCATGACCTTGACCAAGGGTGCCAGTAATAACTATAAAATATTTTATACATGTGAAAACGATGTACACATCTGAGCTGAAAAGTGGCCACAGTGACGTTTCTGTGTGCGATACTGACCCTCAGGAGTTAAATGGTCTCCGCTCTGGCCTGCAGACTTTCATCTAAGGGCAGTAAATGTCAGGGTTAGGAAGTGGTGGTGAGGAGATGTGACCATGCATAGCAGAGATGTTTCACACACATTATACATTCACCAAAACACTAGTGAGCAGTGATTCTGCCCAGGACACACACACACACACACACTTTTTCAGAATCTCCCACATAGAGAGGGAGTTCAGGAGGGGAACCACAGCGTAGCACAGAACAAGGATTCAGTTCATAAATGTGAGAGGATCATTCCACATTCAGACGCACTATCAGGCTCAATCTGCCTCGCTAATGCAGCCCCGCAACGCACTGCTCTGCAGACATTAACCCAAACTTGGCTAACATGCTTAGCATGGGTTTGTCTTCCCTCAGAACAAAGTGATGCAAGGAGAGGGCTAGTATATACCCGTATATTTTTATATTATGATGTAGTGTGTTCTGGCCTCCTGTCCACATAAAAACGTGTTTAGGTCACTGAAATGAGAACTTTTTGAAGACATTTTGGAGATTCACACCATTACGCCATTAACTTGCACATGGTTGTTGGCGTTTTAAGTGATCCAGCATGCAGAACTCTGTGGAAAATAAGGCTAACGATTAGGTCTTTGTTTGCTTTATCATTCAAGGGTTAATAACATGTTTACAAATTAATTTAGCTTTACCAATTCATCGATCAAACAGTGCAGAGGTGTAAGAGACAGTGGCATAGCCATGGCAATTTAAACAAGATTGCTGAAACTGCAACTTTATAGGAGAAGGAAATAATGTTTCTGACTCTGTTAATGTTAACTTTTAAAAAAATGTAAAAGCTTTTCGAGATGTCTATTGGCACATTCATTGTACAAATGTACAAACGGCTTTAATAATATAGGTAAAGAATATTATAACGTTTCATTTTTTTTAAATTCATTTTCATCATTTTGACTGCATATACACCCTCCTTCACACACACCTACACACACATTTTTTTCTTTCTCTCACCCAACAACCTGTGTCTCATCAGATCTGTGAGAAGAAAGGAGTCCCCGCAGGCAAAGGATGCAGGAAATGACCTCAGAGGGCAGCAAAGGCCAGGAAAGGTCAGCAAGCGTTGATAGAAGGTTGATGGCAGGTTATTAGACACTGTAATGACAACTAAATCTGCTGTCTCTATTTCGCCCTTGGCTTTACTACTCAAAGTCAGGCTGCTGTTTTAAGGCCAAATGCTGGTACAACTGGTACATCCAACGGGGGCAACTGACTCAGCTTCCTTAGTTCTTTCTAAATCAAGCACATTTGTTTGTTTAACCCTTAGAAGTTGCAGATATTGTAGGACATAATAAAGGCATGTTTTCATTTTAACCTACTCGTTTTTAGCTCAGAGAAACAAGGGAATAGACTTCTGTTGAAAGTGTGGGTTGTAAACTTTTAATCAAGACCACAGTAGTGTTTATAACGTAAGAGAGAAGATAATTTATTATGATTTGAATTTGACAGAAAGTTGTTGCTGTGCATAGTCTTGTTTATGGAGAAAGAAAAAACAACTTGTACATTTTTGTCATGTTATTGGCTTTGTTGAAATGGAAAAAGTCAGATGCAAACCTGTTGATACAGAATGTCAATGAGATGCAGATGTAATTGATGATCTATCTTAATATGTAATTAATTATCTAATTACATTTTAAAAGTGCCACAAAACAGTAACAACTTGAAACTTTCAATGAACCTAAATGTAAGACACCAGAGTTTCGTCTAGACCTTTAGTCTACGCCAACTCAGCAACATCAGATATTAGCTCTGTAGCTTGCCTGAATGTTTTGCAGGGAAATTAGCCTACAGTTCTATGCAGTTTTACTGACTATACACATATGTTTGAGCACACACACATGAAAGCATGCCCTTCCTCTGGATTTATCGCAGAATGTAAACCAGGAGAACAATCATTTCCTGACCAGAAGGAAGTCGCGGCCTGGTGTCTTACTGTCTTTGTACAGTGAGTTCAGCACAAGTGTCACCTCACTTCCAGCCTACATTGAGCTCTACCAGCAGCTGAGGCAATTACATAACTGTCCCGGCAATGCGGGTCATGCCATTCATCTATAGAGAAGGAGGCGTTCCTCAGGGATCAACTCTGTGCCCTACCGCAGATGCCGTCTGCCGGCTCACACCTGCAAATAATTTAGCTTTCGACTTGTTTATTTAACTTTTTTTCTGAGTGCTACCACTGTTTCATCTGTGTTTGACTCGCACCAAACACTATTCCCCCTAGAGGAGGCCAACAGCGATTAAGCCAAACCACCAACCGAATGCCAGCAAATTAGCGAAGGAAAAAGCACATACATTCATTCTTTTTGACTTCATTCACTTGAGCATAATGGATGAACAATTTAGAGAAGAGGAAATGTGTAGTTGCTTGTCGTTTGATAGTTTTCCCTTTTGTAAGATAAAGTTATTTCCGCTGATGACAGTCTGGTTCTCGTCTGACTTTTTTTTGCCAGTAAATTGAACATTTATTAAAAACAGTGCTGTATGAAAATGGCATTTATTTATGAGACCAAGTGTGCAGTCAGGGACTCATGGAAGTGTGGAATTACTCAAGAGCACGTTATTTTTGTCTCTGAGGAGCTCATTAAATGAGTGTATTAAAACATCCACGAACTGCATTCTACATTAGTTATTCCTTTTTGCCCACTATTAAAATGGGTTAACTACTTCATTTCAGATGAAAGAGCTCCAAAGTATTGGGTAAACACACACACACACTTAAGTGCTAGATACACCAACCTGATGAGGAAGACCTAGCACCAACTTAAGGCCAAACCAAGGCCTTGCCTCTCATCCCCTGTGAAAATTTGCACTCGAATACATCACTAGACTGCAGTTGATGGCCAACACATATGCATCTGAAATGTGTGAAAGGCAACAACTCTCTATATAATAGTAGTAGTTTCTAGTAGTAGTTTGTTTAACTGTGAAACAAACAAAGGAAATAATTGTTTGAATGTTTGTACATTGAGCAGTGAAATAAGATGGTGGATGCATGTTCATAGTTATATGACAAAAAACATCTATGGAATGAGTAAATATTGCATGCCTAACTTTATGTTAGAGTGTTCTCAGAGCACCTTCAATGCTTTTGGGTCTGTTCTGAATTCACATAGACACATGAACACTCTGAAGGGGCTCTAATAATATACCAATATAAATAAAACATTTAATAAATTGTCATTTCATGGCTTTTTTATACTTTTTGTCATATAATTATGAACAAACACCATCAGTGTGTAATATTTTACTATATTTTACTGTTTCAAGTACAAACATTTACTTTTAAGAACACTTTTTACCCATACTGCACCGCTAGCAATGGATTACTCACACTTCTATACACTACGTTTGGCTTAAACACTGACATTTAAAGACATTCAAGCAATACATTCTTTATTATGTTGCAGTTTAACAGTTTTACAGAATACTGCCAGCTCCTCCTATAGAATTTTCTATAGAATCTCTGCACAATTCAATCTTTAGGATTCAAGAAAAGTCAATCAGCGTGTTTTCATGTGAAATGTGCCCTCCAAATCAGAGCTGTTCACAGTGCTGGTGATGGGAACCAGACATCCGAAGCATTTAATGCTCCTCAAAGTTACATCACAGAAAGTTATTACACTAAATGGTTATGAATGCATTGCCTGATGTCTGATACATCATTGTACTTTAAACTCCCATGCAAAAATATGAGCCAAGCCTGAACTACTAATGTTTTTTTTCTGACGGTTTTGGGTTCCAGATTTAAACCCTGAATATTTGGTTGCACATTGACCCCTTAAATGGCTAGAGCTTTATAACACACTTCTATAACCTAAGAATAGCTCAGACAGTTTGCATTGAAGTTCCTGTAGTTACTGAATAATAAGCCTTATTATGTAATAGGCCTGAGGTTTAAGGCGTTAAACACAAACTACCCTGGCAATGGTTTTCAGCTGTATGAAGACCTTCAGTGCTGAGTGGAACAATATTGACTCTTCTTTGTGTAAAAAGCTGTCTGCATTTAAAAAGACTTCAGCATTTAAGGAGATCAAAGGGAAAAATATACCATACTAAGTTTATATATAAATATAAAAAATATTTAAAAATAAACATATTATAAAATATAACGCTATTTATTAACAAATGTAACGTATAATGAATGATAATGATAGTACAATGAACCACAAACAAATTTCGATTTTTTTGGCTTTTTTCTTTGTATTATCTAGTCTTGGTCTTGGCCACTTCTGGTCTCAGTCAAAATCTTAGTCTTGACACTGCTGACTCGATGTGTAGGGGTCTCAGCCTTGACTCTGAATCGCCTCTAGGGCCTTGACTTCAACCATTGCAGATATCAGTGAAAAATCAGTGGAATTCCCCTTTAGGTACGTGTATGTTGGCCATCAGATGAAGTCTTTAATTGCAAATTTTCACAGATAGACGAGAGGTGATGATGAGCTGGCAGAAGCCGATTAGGCAATTCGAAATTCTCCACCCTGTCTAAGTTAACGTGTTCCTCACAGTAAGGGTCTGCCTTCTTGAACTAATGAAACAATCTGCTTGTAATGAGCTTCCCGCAGAGAAGCATTATGTAACATAGAATAATTTCTATACAAGTGCAGCTTCATTAGAGAGGCTGCTATCTGATGTGTGGCATGTTCTGTTTGTGTGCGTGTGTCTAATGCACAATTAGTGTTGAGAGCGTATCCGGCCTTTCTTTTGCAGAGACATGGATGTTGTCTTTCAGCGCGTGGCTCCTTGTTTCCATTTGTTCCTGTCGCACTTGTGTCTGTGTGTGTGTGTCTATGTGCGTGCGTGTGTGTGTGTGTGTCTCCAATAAAAGCTCAAAGGAAGCAGGCAGAAACTCCTCTCATTGTTACGGAGGCAAAAAGGGCTCATTGGGAATATCAGCTTTAAACTAACATCCTCTCAACACACCACACACTTACACATGCCGACACACACCTTTGCTTTGTCACTTTGTTTCTCATGTCCAGCGCCGCCTCATTCTGCCGGCCTTCCTGTGGAGAAGTGAAAGGGAAAAAATAAGGCACTGGCTGGTGGGCGAATATAGTAACACACATTAGTAACACACACTGCAGTGGAGGATGCTTTACATCCTGCTGGCTCTCCCCTCAGGGGACCCCTTACTCGCTTTAATGAGTAAGGAAACACAGCGCTTACGCACACATGCACACACACATTCACACACGTTTTCAACGATCTTGCTTCTACATCTCAAATTCTGTATTTAGTTTAATAAGATTGCATTGTATCTAACACAAACACACATAGACTGGTTTTTATTTACACAGTGAGGAATGTGAAGTCATACATGTGTCCTATATGAGTTGTATATAACAACTAGTAGCAATAATAACATGCTCTCTATATATACTTGGAATGTGGCATTTTTCTGCAAGTTTTAGTGCACAATTTCTATTAATTTGCTGAGTTTACACATAAAATGTGTCATAACTTTTGCATAGGCCACACTGTATGTGTTATTTTTCCCAATGTGTTAAATTCAGCAAATAAAGAGTTATTGTACATTCAAACGTGCAGAAGCATTTTCTCTAGAGGATGTGTATGTATGAATGTACCTATATACTTTAAGAATATGTGAATTGTTGTTCACCAAGGTGCAAACCATATATAAGTACCCTCAAAGGTGCAACAGTTCCCTTAAAGTCACACTGAACAGCCTTAATGAGTTATGAAGGTGGGCATTTCCTGGGGGTACAGTGCATGTGTACCTTTTCATAACCAAAAGCTTTAAAATAAAATATGTTCACTTGCTGTCAAACTTTAGGTGTCTGGACTTATTATTCTCCTTTTGCTTTGCTATTTTGGCCTAATCACATAGTATTTGTGTATGTTATATTTTCAGCGTCGGCAGGTTTGAGTCGTCCTTTTCTGCTTCTTTTGATAAAACAGTGACAAAACACAACAAAAATATTAAAGCTTTTCTTTCCAGATCACAAGGTAATAATACACAACAATACCTTTTCAAGAACACATTTAAATCATAATATCTCCTTTACTTACACATGGAAAATTTAGCTGCACTTTCAACGGAACTTCTTTCTTTGTTTTAATGAGCTAGCAATGAGAGGGAGGGTTAACAGACTGACCGCTGCTGGACGGAAATCCGCATCCAGTGCAAGCATAGTGTGTCAGAGCATTTCCTGCTCCACACATTCCACACATTCACTCAGCCCGCCCCCCCAATCCCGCCCCCCCAAAAACCACCACTGACTCAGGATCTGCTTTTATATATAAATCAAGGCCCACAGCGTCCAGCCGCTCCACCACGTCAAACCCAGCAGAGCTGACAGGTGGGAGAGGCCTTTATTTCCTCCATGACTTCTGGGACATTTCAGCCAGAGGTGGATTAGTGACCAGTAGCTGAACACATTTGTGGTAACTAACTAACAATGTAAAAAGGAGAAAAGACATTTTAAATGATACTATTAATAATATAGGCTCCACTATATTTTAGGAGTCATAGCACATGGCGCCGAAGTGTGCCCGGGCCCTCTCCCAAAAGAATAAAGTAAAGAAAAAATACGTTAGTCGGTTATGTTGTATTTCTTTATGAGGTTGGCTGGTATGCATTTAAGGGTAAAACAGCTAACAGTCAATTAGGGTAAGTTGTGCTTTCACTGCAAAAAATGGTATGTTGGCAAGTGAAATCATCTTAAATCTAGGTAATTTATCCAATATTCCTCATTTTGAAATTGGTGTAAGCTTATTTTAAGATTTTCACAAGAAATTTTGTCAAGTAAAATAAAATGCCAATAAAGTGAGAAAACTGGACGTAGTAAAATGACCTCAATAAGTTAGATAAGTTAAATAATCTTAAAATGAGGTTACAACAATCTCAAAATGAGAAATATTATGTATATATTAACTACATTTAAGATCATTTCACTTGTCAAGCTACCATTTTTACAGTGTTGAATCATCAGTCTGTTCAAGACCAAGAGTGTGTTTAACATGCGCTTAATAATCCGATAACTGCAGAAAATCTGATTTTGTCAGTAATCCGATCAATGTGTTTACATGCAGCTGGTTAATCAGATAATGAGAAAACTTCAGGTTAACATGAGTCAGGCAGTAATCGGATTTCTACTTTGCAACCGAACAATGAACTCACAGAGTAAGACATGACATAAACATGAGATCAAAGTCACTAAGTGTGTTTACATGCACTCAATAATCGGATCATAATCTGAACTCTGCAGATATCTGATTATTCAAATTGTCATGTAAACAGCACACTCTGATTTCTTAAATCAGATTACAGTCTAGAAATCTGTTTAAGAAATCCAACAAAGAGAGCTGGATTTTAGCTCAGTAATCAGATTTCTCAGTGCATGTAAACTCTTACTCTGATTTCTTTCAGATTTCTCAGTCTGTGCACGTGCGAAACAGATGGCAAGCAGAAATAATCAAGCAACTTTGCTGCAAGATGGTAGCAAAACACGTTTGGAGCGACGCTGAAACCAACTACATGCTGATTTTCTGCAGTTATCGGATTAATAAGTGCATGTAAACGCTCTCAGTGTCATGCCATGCTTCATACATCATCGAGCAGATGAAGAAAATTTAAATCCTTCATTTCATCAAGCATGTAGTTGGTTTCAGCGTCGCTCCAAAACACTAACTTTCAACAACTTCCTTTGTTTATATCAATCATTTAATTCCTCCCTTTTTCACAACAGCCTGTTTTGGAGATCCCTGAGTTAAACTATGCATTTTGTTTTCGTTAAAAGCACTGATGGTTCAGATTTGTACGATGTCAATTTGTACGATTTAGTAAACCAAAAATAAACTGTTTTTTGTTTCCTAGATGTACAAGATTGTTTGATATGAAGAAAGCTGCAATTGAGCTGTCTGTTTTGTCTTAGCACAGAAGAGAAGTGTGGATAGTTTTCACAGCAGGGGGTTCTCACCCCTCCCCTTTTATCCCTGCTCACTAGCAGCTCAACACAGAGTTTCTCAACATTTCACACACAGAGAGACGACAGTGTTCTAGTTAACTTGATAACAGAGTTAGGAGGAAAATATATGTTATTTGATAATACTGGCCTGTAGAAAGAGGAAAAAAGAGAAAAAGAAATGGTACGCAGGGGTGCCAGACAAAACCCATTACTTGACAGTAAAATTCTGTTTTCTTAATGAAGGTAAAAATCAGTAAAATTACAGCCATTTCATTTCTTAGAAATACTGCCTTTTACTGTAATTCAACAGTTTCAATAGTTAAACTAGTTATTCTAACATACAGTATTTACCATCATAATAACAGTAACAACCTTAAAAATAAACACCAATGTCTGTGAAACAAAGGTAAATAAACATTCTTTTCTGTAAATGACCAAAAGATGTGATAAAATACTGTATTTGGATGCTTTATTTACACGTTTAATCTTTTTTCCAAAACATTGGCATTGACTATTAAATTTCACAGTACTTTGATAATGTAAATACCTTTTTACAGTGCAGGTTTACATTTAGAGTTAGATTAAAATAATTCTATAATACTCGGCCTAAAATTCAGTTGCATTTGATATACATTTGTGTTAAATGCAAAGTGAGCATCTTTAACTCATCTACAGTGGGATCTCAAAAGGAAGAGTTACCACTGCTGTAAAATTTGATCACCATTTTTGGATATTAACTGTATTAATTTATTCTGCAATGTTACACATCTTTCTGAGTGATTCTGGAATCATCTACAGCTTCAGCACCATCCACATTCTGGGCAGAGTTAACATTTATTAGGTTTTTCATTATTTGACACCACTGAACTTTGACAGGACTTTTCATATTAAAATTCAGTTTTTGACATTTATTCATTTTAGACATTTATATGATTTATTAGCAACCAAATTAGTTTCATATAAAAAGTTACTTCAAGCTTTTGAAGTGATTGTGTGTGTGTGTGCGCATGTGTTGGGGGGTGTTTAGTAAGCCAGTCGAACTCCAGTTCCACGCCGTGATCTGTGCGAGCCTGGGACACACGTCTGGAAGGTGGGAATTTTTCTTGGGATCTGATCTTCAGTGCCTGAAATGTTATCAGCTGTAGAGAACACAACTCCTTAACCGCCAAACCAGCCGTTAGACCAGACAAACCTGCTTGGGCAGAGACTGAAGTCTAACATCACTTTAATCTCCTAACTGAGCTTGTTATCTGATTATAAGGTTGAACACAAATTCACTTCCTCTCAAATAGAGGACGAATGAAAAACTGTCTGTTAACTCTCACATTAGCTTCATAGCAGTTACTGAACAATTCATTGTTCTTATTGCATATTATGTCTTAAGATTAAGACTGTATGAAAAGCCTGAAGTTTAAGGGATCAAACTGTATTTATTTATGGTTGAAATAAATTACAGACTTTTCAAGGCTGAAAACACTGCATCACTGACATAATGCAGCCATTAATATCACATATACATAGAAGTAAAAGGGGTTTCTAATAAAGTGACCAGTAAGTGGAAGTACAAGGTGGGTGTTTCTATTAAAGTGGCCAGAGAGTGGAAGTGCAAAGTGGGTGTTTCTAATAAAGTGGCCAGTGAGTGGAAGTACAATGTGGGTGTTTCTAATAAAGTGGCCAGTGAGTGGAAGGACAAGATAGGTGTTTCTAATGAAGTGGCCAGTGAGGGGAAGCACAAGGTGGGTGTTCCTAATAAAGTGACCAGTGAGTGGATGTATAAGGTGGGTGTTTCTAATAAAGTGGGCAGTGAGTGGAAATACAGGATATGTGTTTCTAATAAATGGCCAGTGAGTGGAAATACAATGTAGGTGTTTCTAATAAAGTGGCAAAGGTGTGTTATTATATCTTGGTCTGTAATTTAGTTGAGTGAATATGTGCATCTATTCGCAAGTATAAGTATGTGTGTATGTGTGTGACAAGGAGAGAGAATGTATGATTTTTCTATAAAGCATGTCCCATAAAACAGTGGAAAGCCCCTATATGAGTGTGTGCATGTACCCCACTACACACATGTACACACAAGCGGAACTAAAGCGCCGGCTCCATATGACACATGAGCAGCGTACGGCGTCGTCATCCAAGCAGAATGTGTGCCTGAGAAATACATTAAAGTCCAAGAAAAGAAAAAACACAGTCTACAGAGGAATGAATAAATGAATTCCTGTCTTTCATTGACTCAGAGTTTTGTCTTTCACTTTGTGTCTGCATGCAGGATCCTTTGGGCAGATTTCTTTTTGGACATCAGGTGTTTCATCAGCTCTCTATCACATTCCTGCTCATGTTTGTATTTCTAAGTGTGTGTGTGTTTATTGTCACACTCTATAGATAACCTCTTGTCAGTGAATCAGTGTGTGTGTGAGTGACGTTAGGAGAGCTGAACTGTTTTCACAGTTCCATAAATGTTTGTCTTTGAAATGTTCCATAGAACGGCCTGGTCTGACCACGCACTCACACTGCCAGCCTATCTGCAGATGTATACTATCAAACGCAAACAAACAAACACACGTATGCTTGTTTTTTGCCCTTTGTGTGAACCAAATGTCCTCATGATTATAGGAAAACATGACCGTTTTGTACATGTGAGGGAATTTGGCTGGTCCTCAATAGAACACCTGCCCTGTTAGGCAACAACCAAAGGTTGTCTTGTTCTTCCTCTTAAAAACGAAAGCACCAGAAAAGGTTTTTGCGCAATGCTGTATAGTAGGGGAGCTCAACCCTGATCCTGGTCCAGTCACACTACAATCTATCACAATCTAGAACCTCCACATAATGTAAATGTTCTAGGAAGAATCAGTCACGCTTGTGTTTTCCAACAAAATTCCGCAAGTGAAATTACATTCAATTCAATTAAATTCAATTTTGGTAAACTTTCAAACACAAATTTGCATCTTTGAATAGCACTACTGCTTTGGCTGTGTTGACCTCTGAAGGGGTAGCCATTCATATCAGCACTGGACCTCCAAAACAGAGGAAATGCTAGTATTAGCAGTGTTTAAGCACAAGCCTGCGAATATTGCATCCCCACTGGCTATAAATGAACACATTAAAGAGAGACTACATGATAGCAGTCATTTCAGAGACTACTTTACTTTTGTACTTTTACTGTGTGTGGCAGACAAATTAGCCAGCTTGCGAACTGCGATGTTAGCTCGTTGGCTAACTACACATGAACACAAGTCACTCAACTTCTGCTAACCATCTGTCATCTACACTTTTTTCTACAGATAATTGTTCAGCATTATACTCTGGTGGGTATATGATTTAGCTCACTTTTGTGTCATCATTGTTGATGGTTAGTGAGTTAGCTAGCTTGCTAACTTCACCAGTTTTTTTGTAAACACTTTCAAGCTACACAAATGCAGCTTCACACCTTATTGTGTTCAAAATGAGTCATGACACAATTCATGATGCAAAGCAAGCACAAGCTGCATTTTGAGTGTTGCAGCAAGGGTGCTATAGACAGCCAAACCTGGTCAAACGGTCTTGTAAGACGCTCTAAACCGACTCTCCACCCACAGGTGTTTGATGTATACACATTGTCATATTTATTAGAATTTTGTCATTTTGCCTTGGGCTGAAAGGTCTATGAGCCTTGCGGCTCTCCTCAACAAGTCAGCACTTTCTTGATGAGAACAATGTATTTTAGCATGCTAGATTTAAAAGCAAGCATTTGGGACAGGTCTGTGTGACCCAAAGCCTAGAATGTGCTCTGTAGTGTGTTTACTAGCTTGTGTAGATTTAGGACTGGGTACTAGTATGTATTGATTTTGGATACTTAATACTGGTCTGTATGGATTTGGTACTGGCTTGTATTGAATTGGGACTTGACTTGGGACTAGTCTGTATTGACTGGTACTAGCCTGTATTGAATTGGGATTTGACTTGGGACTAATCTGTGTTGACTGGTACTAGCCTGTATTGAATTGGGACTTGACTTGGGACTAGCCTGTATCAATTTAGATTGGCCTATATTGACTTTGCACACTTGGTACTAGTTTATACTGGGCTGGGACTTAACTTTGGACTAGCCTGTAATGATTTAGACTTTATTTGGGAGTAACCTGTATTGACTTGGGAATTGGGAAACATTGTGAAAGCATCTCATCTGTCAAGCTTTGCCTTTAAGGGGAGAGCTGTTCGTCTATAGGTGATTGGCAGAACAACTTCCCAACCCTCCTAACATTCCTTGACTTTGGACTAGCCTGAATTGATTTGGGACTTGACTTGGGAATAGTTTTCATTGATCTGGGACTTCTCTTGAGACTAGCCTGTATTGATTTGGGAATTGATTTGGGACTGGCCTTTATTGACTTGGAATACTTGTTACGAGCCTGTACTGCCCTGGGACCTGACCTGGGAATAGGCTGTATTGATATGGTACTTTACTTGGGACTGGCCTGTACTGGCCTGAGACTTAACCTGGGACTAGCTTGTAGTTATTTAGGACTTTACCTGGGACAAGTTTTTATTGATTTGAGACTTAAAGGCTTATTTGTTATTTGCAACTCAATGGCATGGACATGGCATTAGTCTGCTACAGTATTAGCAGAAGTACTTCAAAACTCCAACTTCAAAACTAAAGTAACACCAGAATTTTTGCTCACATACTGCCAGTCTATCAGCAGACATATATGACACACACCCACGTAGGGCAGCTGTCTCCACTGCGCCTTGTGTGTGATACATAATCAGGGTCTTTGAGGAAGGGTCACTCCCATGGCTGTTACAAGAACATTCCAGCCATTTCCACGGCCCATAAAGAGCTGCTACACAGCACAGCGCCACCACATGATCTAACACACAGATGTGTACAGACAGAAAGAGAGAGAGAGAGAGAGAGAGAGTGCCTATTGGCAGGAGAGAGGGAGGGAAACAGCTGAGAGGAGTGTGTTTCTTGGCGCAGTTCACTCAGTCATTCCCCTCTCTTTCTCTTTCTCTCTCTCTCTCTCTCTCTCTCTCTGTCTCTTTGCCAGCAGGGTTGTTAAAGGTGATGCTGAAGTGTTTCCACATGTGCTACTGCTTTGGCTGGGTCCCCTCAGTGTGTAAAGTCCAGGGTAAACCCAGTGTCCAGGAAAAGGCCGTCCACATGCTTCTGATGAATATAAAAACAAAAAATCTCACAGAGGCTGCAGCACTATCTGGCACAGATAGCTGATTAGAGACAAAGAAAGGAGTACTGTTTATTTAAGCATTTGAAACAGCGTTCAGGAATTCTTCGCTTTACTTTTTTCTCATGAATGACTGAACGTCTGCAAAGGTACGGTAATCAATCAATCTGATATGACGGGTTTAGGGTGATTGCCTTTAGGGCTTTTCCGTTCAATTCCTGTGCTTGTGGAAGCGAGTCATGAATTTAGCATGATTTGTAAGTATTTAAATACTTCCTGTGAGAGACAGAGAGTGAAAGAGAAAGAGGGAGAGAGAGAGAGAGAGAGAGAGAGAGAGAGAGAGCAATACTCCACAATCACATTTGAATTTCATAAAAGTAGAGCGATGTGAGCTAATTCTCTCTCTATTGCTCTTTTACGGCTCAGGAGACTTAATGAAGATTCTTTTAACATTCCTTTGGAGAAATACATTGTAGAAATGTGTGTGTGAAATTATAGAAAAGTTTTTCCATTTAGTGCACTGAGAGGAGCCTCTGTTTGGCTGCATTATGTAGAATAACAGGTAAAGATACTGGCAAACATAACAAATGTAGCTAGTTAGCTTCTAGTAGCAAATGCTTGCAGTAATTAAATACATATAACATTACAAAATGAACTGAATAACTTTCAAACTCCTGTCAAATGAACTGTATTCAACTAAAACTCAAGAGGAGACGTGAGATTACTGGGCTCTTTTTCTCAGGAGAAACATGTGAGCAGCAGGAGACTTAAGGAAAACTTTCCTTTGACTTTCAATCTAATCTCATTGTTGTATAAAAAGATACATAAAAAGCTTTGCCCTCTCTCTCTCTCTCTCGCTCTTTCTTTTCTCTTTATCTATTTCTCTTTTCTCTCTCTCTCCCTCTCTCTCTCCATCTCCATCTTTATTGGTATGACTCTCTCAAGTACAATGTTGCCAAAGCACATAAACTTCAAAGCTGAACATACTTTGCAGAACTAATAGCAATTGTAGACTTAATTATAGTAATAATTACAGTGATCATGAAAAAGACAATAATAATGAAAAGAAATATAAATAACAAATAAATAAGAAAGCATATTACATAATAAAAAAGATTCACTACAGCAGCTATAGTGAATTTGAATTACTGAATTTTGGATGCAGGCAAACTTTTAAAGATCTCTCTTTTCTTTTCTTTTCTTCTCTTCTCTTCTCTTCTCTTCTCTTCTCTATCTCTCTTTCCCTCTCTCTCTCTCTCTCTCTCTCTCTCTCCCTGTTACTGACTTGAGTTTAGTTGAGTTTAGATTTGTCTATGCTACACAGGACACACAGGATCCTCCACTCAGAGTGATGATGAAAGGAGAGAGAGAGAGAGAGAGAGAGAGAGAGAGAGAGAGGTGAAGAAAGGAAATGATTCAGCTCTTTCTCTTCTCTGCTTTCATTTATCAGCTGGAATGACGGAGTAGATCAGTACTTAAAAATGCCTTCAGAGACTGAGCTAAGACATTATGTGTTAGAGAGAGAGAAACAATGACAGAGAAAGAGTAGGTGTGTGAGAGTGTGTGTGTACTAGATCCTGTACATTCAACAAAGAGAATAAATGCAGTAACGCAGATGAAAAAAGAGAAAAAGAGCAGCACACAATTTAAGGAGACATTAGAGACGTAGCTTTGTCTCAGCATACTTTAAAGAGCCCACATACTACATTTCTTGTTATTTATTCATCTCCGGGTGATCCACTTCTGTCGTTTGTGTGGTTTTATGTGCCAAACACAGTCATAATTCATTTTTGCATGACTATTTTCATTTTCAATCCGTAGATACGTAGATACATGCAAATGTGCTGACATCATAGAAACAATGAATACAAAACAAGATGATTTTGGTGCATCAGTGCTGAATATGAGCTGTATGGAGTGCGGTGTGAACTTTGTGTTGAAGGATGTAATGTTATTGTTGTGTACAGTGTAGCTGTGTTGGCAAAACATCCTTAAATCTTGTTATTTTGTTATTTTTTGACATTAAGACAAAGAAGTCAGAAGTACAGACTCCAACCTTTCAGTACAGATTGTAAACTGAATGTAAATGTACTAATTACATATCTATGTAATCAATGATGTAATTACATGTACACCATTAATTACAACAGTATGGCAAAACTACAGTAATAGTTCCACATGTCTAAGGGGAAAAGAGGGATTTCTCTCCTCCTAGATCTAAAGCAGGGTGAGTGTGGACAGTGAGTGTGGTTTCTCAGCGGTGCGGGGTGTGTGTGTGTGTGTGTTCTGAGTGCTGCTGGGTGTGGAAGTGTGAGCCGTTGGAGAACACTGCTTGTTGCCGCTTGTCGATGAATCCTGTCTGACTGCTCTCGTCTGAAAAGCAGGACAAACCTGCAGACGGCTCTATAACAAACTAAGGTCAGGTTAAATGAGCCTGTGCGCGTGTGTGCATGAAAAAAAGTAAGGTATTGAACCTTTACTTGATTCAAAAAAGCGCACCATTTTCATATTTATACGGTCTATTATATCAATGTAGTTATTACCAAAAGGAAATGAACAGATAATATTTAATTTCAAATGAATTATATTCAGTGCACTATGCATTATATTACATGGGTAGATATCTGTGAGTCTGAGACTGGGTAGAGAGACAAAGAGAGAGACAGAGAGAGAGAGAGAGAGAGAGAGAGAGAGAGAGAGAGAGAGAGAGAGATTGACTTCAAAAAACATAATATATGTAAAGGGTATACAAAAAGATGAATAGAAGACAAGAGAGACGACAAGGTATGGAGACAAACAGAACAAGAAAGAGAGACAGAGAAAAAGAAGGAAGAGAAAGAAATACAGAGACATTGAGACTGAGAGACGAAAGAAAGAAAGAAATAAAGAAAGAAAGAAAGAAAGAAAGAAAGAAAGAACAATATAAAGGAGAAAAAGACAGAGAGAGAGTGTCAGAGAGAAAGAGACAGAGAAAAAGAAAGACAGAGATGGAGAGGAATAGACATAGACAGAGAAAGACAGAGAGAGAATAAAGAAAAAGAAACAGACAGACAGATTGAGAAGGAGAGGAGAGAACAAAAAAAGACAAAGAGGAGAGAGAGAGAGAGAGAGAGAGAGAGAGAGAGAGAGAGAGAGAGAGAGAGAGAGAGAGATGCTTGTTTAAAGCTTCCTTTAGTGTCAGCTGAGGCTTAAGAGAGTCTCTCTCTCTGTCACACACACACACACACACACAGTATCTGATGTCTGATACTCCACTGAAGTGGTCCACACCGCTGTGACAGGAGGGGACTTCCACAGTACCACACACTCAGCCCCTCACCACCGTACGGTCACACGCGTGTGTGTGTTGCTCCAGATGTGGCCTGTTCAGAAAGTTTTCTTTGTAATTACAGCAGCCTGTTTGATGCGTGTGCTCAGTCGTACAGTCTGTTTGGTCCTCAGCTGTTTACACTGTCCACAGCAGCAGCGCAGAGTCTGTCATGCTGACTGCGTTTCTTTCAAAAGCCAACATGAGCACGAGCAGAGCGGCGGCTCAAACCTGCCTGAGCACAGTCTTATATAAACACACACACAATCACATACAATCAGATAGATGATGACGGTTCTTTGGAGATTTTATCCTAGTTTACTATAGCAAGTCCTTTCTGATACAATCACAGTTTTTCAAGTGCTGTCTTGGTGTTCTCCATCTGCAAAAGAGAGAAAGAGACAGAAGAAAGACAGATGGACAAAGAGAGAAAAAATAAACGTCACCTGTTTCTCACTCTTTAAACGGCCATTAAAGGGTTTAAAAGTTTCAAAACATACCATTCCTTCTACAGTCCATGTATGGAAACTAATCAGCAAAAATTACCATGTCATGACCATGAATGCAGTCACATATGACCACCCCTTCAGTCTACAGCAGGTTAGCTCACCTGAAGTGATGTGGGGTGTTGTTACTGCGGACAGTCTGTAGAAGAGTTATTGGAGTGCAAGATGTCGGGGAAATGATTAAACGTTGTGCTGTTCATGGCCGTCAGGAAGCAAATGTATCACTGCAGCCTTCCAAAAGAATCCAGACATCCAAAAGGAGCAGATGATGTTTACTAAGATCCTTCAGAATTTCAGACCTAACTTAACAAACTTAACAAAAACAGTCTGTTTAATTCTAAAGAGTAAAGAAAAGTTGGAACATATAAAGTTGGAACATATTAAATTCATATAAAAATAAATTCTATTTTTGGCACATGAAACAACACAAACATCATCACGTACTGTAAGAATTAGACCATTGTTTGATCTATCTACGTGCAGGTTTGCCATGTTGTATTGGGTTCACTTTTACAGTAGTTATTTGCATCTAGCTGGTCTTAACCCCTTAAATCCCAGGCTTATTACATACTAAGGCTTATTATCCAGTAAGAACAGGGACTTCAGTGCAAAATGGTTGAATTATTCTTCGGTTGTAGAGGTGTGCAATAAAATATTGGGCCTGCCGGTGGAAACTGGCCATTTAAGGAGTTAAAGTGATTGTTTTAGAGTTGCTTTGAACAGTTTAACTTAAGCTACTACAACTGAACTACCACAACAGAGTTCAAATACATCAAATATGATGATTATTTAAACAGAAATGAACTAAACATATTTTTATTTCACAGCAGTCATTAGGCCATCTCTGAAGGCCTAAAAGGCATTGAGGGTTCCCCACTACAGAAAAGACAGTTTGCAGTTTGCATGATGCTAACTGGAGGATACAAGTTTCTATTATAAGCTATGTTAGCCTCATAGCTCCAGTGCAATGCAAACTTTCTACCACCAAAAAGACACAAACACATCAATTAAATTAAAAGGTAAACTGTACATTTCCATGACTGCTGTCCTTTTAAACAGACACTGGAGGTGTTTGTACAAATGGAATGGACTGATTTGTCTTTACTTTTCACTGTTTCTTAAAAAATTCTCAGTACCTACTTGTTCTCTCATCCGGACTCCCTCCCTCTCTCCTCTCCCACCCCTCCCTCCATGCTGAGTGGAAGTATCAGCTAACCCCACTGGGCTTTAAGGGGCCTAAGTGTCAGCACTAGCTGTTAGCTGCTAGCCGCAGAGCGAGGTACAGGAGCTGTCGCAGTGGGCCGGGCTCTGCAGTTAATGAGCATGGACCGGCCAGCGGCAGACACAGCTGTTCGACATCAGGCGCCAGGCCAGCCTCCATCCAGACGCTACCAGACCAGAAGGGCTTCTGATAGGTTATAGGTGAAATCAGAGCTTAGGTATTAAGTTGTCCACACTGTCTGTTGTCTAGCTGAAGTGTGCACGTGTAACGTGTGGGGATTTGGTCGTGAGGCATTTGAAAAGACAATTTATACGGATCATTCTACCAGCAAACCAAACCAGTTACCAAATTTTCCAGGCTTTAGATATTTACAAGTATTATGTTATAACCTTTCTAAACCCAAGTCATTAACAGAGATAGTAATAAGCTAAATATATACAAAATCATAATTTATAGGGTCCTTTCTGTTGGAAGGTGTCTGTCCCAAACCCTAACCCACTTAAATCTGTTTTGTATTTTTTGCAGGTTTTTAAAATATGTTTTAGATTGAAAGTGTAGTTGAAAAAATTTGATTTATTATGAGTTTAATATTAAATAAAAAAAGAACTGTCCCACATTTTCATGTTTTGAGTTTTAGTCCATAGGCGGAAGCTTTTTGTTTGGCCACACCCCTGCATTTTAGAGCAGGAAGTGAAACTGCATCCCTTTTTTTGTGTTTTAATCCAAAATATTCTAATTTTATGTGTGTACGGCTGTTCAGCGCTGTGTTTGCTGGTCATGTACTTGCAGCTGTTATGCTCAAAATGAACTAAAATTGTCTCTACCGATACAGTAACTAATGAAACATCTGGTAAAGTTTCAGTAGCAATATGACTGTTTAGGTAGTGACAAAATGGAATGTTTAATCAAATGAACATAACTAACATATAGGGTCACTCAAAGCAGAAGGATTTTAGTCTAACGTCCAAGTCAGTTAAAAGTCTGAAATGTGTTTTGAACTCTTTGAACCAATTTGGTTGAATGATCCACATTGGAAGGCCAGCTTTGGCCTCGTTTTTAGGAGAATTTGAATTGCTGATGAGATGCAACAGACAGCGATTTTGCATTTAGGACATCCAAATGTTAATAGGCTGAATGCAGAAGAAGGCTGCAGTGAGTTTGCTCAGGGAAGACGAGAGTAAAGGAATGCAGTGAATGAATGAACAGGTCAGTGAACGGGGCCGGGGAGAGCGCTTTGAAATTCGGCTCAGGTTACGTAAAACCTGATTAGGAGTATAATGAGTAACATAATCTAAACAATGACACAAGCACCGTAGTGCATTCTCATTGCATTCCATTGCTTTAGATTTTCTTGTATTCATTGAGAAATGGTGAAAGCCTCTGAAAGCCTACAAGCTGCAGGCCATGCTTTATGTGTTTGTCCACAGTTTAGTCATTTAGAAACTTTTATCAGATTTTTATTGTGTAGAATCCTGTTAAAAATATATTCTTTTTTCTGTAACTGCAATGGATCGACACTCACTTATATGTTTATTAGCTTGTTTGTCTCTTCTTTTCTTTGTTTATTTGTTTAGCACATGTGACTCTTATATCTGTATTCCTTAAACCCAAATTATTCAGTTATTCATTTATAATTTCTCCTCAGCACTTTATTTGTTTATTGCTTCTGTCTTAATTTATTTATTTACGTATTTATTTATTTATTCATTTATTTTGATTCAACACAATCCTATTACATGGATTCTTTAAGCCTTATTGCAGTAGTGAGTGAGCAAAAAGAGGGATTCCTTCTGAGGCCTTTGAGAACTGACCGGGTGATAAATGGACAAGTGCAGGAACACACAGATCCAACCTAATGATTACAGGAGCGGACAGGGCACTAGACGGATGAGCGTTCGGCATCCCCATCGGCCAGGCATGGTGCTCCAAAGGGGCTGCAGAGAAAAGGTCTGGGTGTAGAGGTCAGAGTTCATGCTGGGTTTAGGGTCATTCTCCTGGACAGAGAATGATGAGATAGGATAGAGTGGTAAAGGAATGTTCTCTCAATGCTAAATTACCCTTTTCAACACCTCAAAGAAATAGCTATAAATACAAATATAATGAGTGGATCAGCGCTGGAATTTTTGGTTGGGTGGCTCTACTGCAAATGGCCGAGTGCTCCAAATGTACCCTAACATTGCTCAGTGTGATGCTTTCTGTCTTAAGTTAATGATTGTGGAATTTATCTCAGCTAATCAAGACACATTTATCAGACTGAAGATTCTCCACAAGAGTCCCCACACTAGCCCGGTAAACTCCATGATTTCCACTCTGTTTATCCTCAAGAGAATAACTTTGAAGGGCATTCAGATTCTGTGAAGTGCTGAGGGAACTCAACACTTCTCAAAACCTCATTTTGACTTGAGGGAGTCTACAAAACTGTAAACCTGTAGCTGCATTATTAATAGATTTATTATTTGTTTACACTGAATAAAGTATCCTTACTGAATCAGTAGAAAACATATAAAATGTACTATAATATGCTGTGCATGTGCTGCTGCAAGTCACCTTGTAAAAACTGAAGTAATCATTTAGAAGTCAGAGGCATCAGGTTGAACTGTGTTTTTCTGACCATATTATGCATAAACGCCACACTCACAGGCTCAAAAAGAGTGTTTGCCTCAATGTTTAGGTCTAAAACTCAAAATCGACGTTATTCTGATGAAGATATGATGACAATAGTAGAGAATTAACCCACATCCTCTTTGAATACTCTTTCAATTTGGTCGCAATCATCAGATTCATCCACACGGGGAAGGGGTCCGAAGCATAACTCATGTCACAAAATGTTCTTCCACACGTTGCATGCAATTACACATTTCCACCAGAGAGGTCTCCAAATCCCTAAATCTTACAGAGTGTAGCTTTAAGGAAGTGCAATATACAGAGACTTTTGTCAATGTTAAGAGTTAAAAAGCTAGTCCCAACAATAACACCATAATATACACACACAATATACACATACATATATACATTAGGTAACATCAGCTTACTTTAGCCTAATTGCAGATTGATCTCCTAATTAGCTAAATGTAGCTTGACTGTTATGAGGTATGGAGTGCTGGCTTGTTCTACCAGTTGCTAGCACAAGGGACTGCATCCTACGCCAGTGACTGAACCTCTCTGGGATAAGAACCACAGAACTGTTGCCGTGTGTTCATTCAAACAACCGCCAACCCCCATGTGGTGAATCATGGTTATGTCTCCATTAAACAAGGCCCTGTGCTGGAGCTCCCTAAGGGAACAAGGCTTTTAAAGACTTACAGTAACTGAAACACTGTCTCCACCTCCTTTCCCTCCTCTCTCTCCCGCTCTCTCTCTTACTCTCCTGTCCCTGGTGCGTGCTTTGTGCGATCTGGCAGCAGATCAAAGACCGTTCGACAATATCACCCATGGGCATGGAAAAGAGAGAGAGAGAGAGAGAGAGAGAGAGAGAGAGAGACCTCTCATTAACTAAACTCTGCATATTCTGTTTAATGTGGGCACAGTTTAAATCTGTAGCATTTACAATTTCCCCCCACCCTTCTCTCCTCCCCTCCTCTCCTCCTTTCTTTTCCTTTTCTCTCAGCCCTGGCTGTAGTGGAGGATCAGCGGCTTTTAAAACTTCCTTACCTGGGAAAACAAACACCAGGAGACATGTATGTTTGATAAAGAGCGTCAATCATTCATTGAAACACTAAAACTAACCTGTCATGCAGTTGTTAAACTTAGACTTGCCATTTAGTAACTGCTATCTCTCAGCCTTCAGAGGAGGCCTAGTGATGTTTGCCAATTAAGTAATATGTGTCTGTATTTTTTAGTTTTTCTTGAAACAGCCAATGGAAAATTGTCCAAACAGATTTTTTTTCCAGTGGTATTTAGGTAGACACAGCCAAGCGAGCTCTCCTATTGGTTAGGCCTTCAGGTCTAGCTTCAAATTAATTGCCCAAGTGTAAGTTGGGCAGTAGTTTTCACAAAACTGTGATTTGTATTTGTATAAAACTTATTTTATGGGTGTATCCCATGTCATTGGATAGCTCAAAGTGCTTGGAGGAGAACATTAACTGCCAGTTCTGTTACGTCAACTATGAGGCGCTAACGTTAGCTAGCATCATGCTGAGTCATTGGGGGAGAGAGAGGTATCCAAGGCTTGTTGTGCTGTCTTTCTCTCCTGGCCACAGATGGCTGTAGCATCAATGGATATCTAACACTTATTCGGCTGCGCCACTCAGGATCCCCCATTTCTAAATACAGACGGAGCAGAAATAAAATGTGAGTTAAGTGTATGTTTATAACTTACTTTCCCATCACTTTTATTTAGTCACAGTTATCTGATTTCATTGATAGAGAGTTCATTTATTTCTACCAACAAGATGAAAATAAGTCTTATGACATGACCAATTCCTGCTGTTTCATCAATTTTGCTGTACCCGACTTCTTCAGCCAACTTCTAAGGGTGTTCATGTGGAGCTTGCTAGTGGGAAACTCATTTTTCAGATAAAACCAAGACCACTTAAAGCAGCATAACCACCCACATAACTAGGAAATGACAGAGGAAACAGCCAACCAAATTTGCTAGAAAAAAACATAATTATTGTTCTGGATACATCAGACTGCGAATATGAACAGCAGTCTAACCAAGTTACAGTCAGTAATCAGAAACTATAATCAGTGGTGGCAGCTCTATGCCAGCATTCTTTACTGAAAGAATCACTGTAAAACTACAGCATACAGGTAAAGTATACTTTAATGTCTATTACAAGCTTCAAATTAAACACACAGATGTCTTTCACAGGCTAAAATGTGTTTAATCTAGAACTGCCACAAAATGTTCAGCATTAGCTTAGTGCTAACATACTATTAGAACTGCATAAGGGTGCTAGCAGAAATTAGCATTTATTGTAGATGTAGTTTTTATGTCTTTTTTTATAGCCCAAACTGAAGGCCTAGCTCTAATAGTCATGCTTCACCACTGCTGTGTATCGCTTTAAAACTAATATTGTTGCTGTCAGAACAAAACCTCAAAAAACATCTCCAAAATGACCTTTACTGGAGAATTCATTTTTAAAGGAATTTAATGGAACAATATTTTATTGGAAGTCATATTGAATCATTTCTCATCATAACATTTTCACATGGTATAAAGGGCAATTGTCGTTTCTCAATCATGTGAAAATGTGAACAACATTTTTTTCTGAAGGCGATGATGTGTAAGTTATGTAGGGTCATTCTCCATTTGGAATGGGAATTCAGGCGGTTACATTAAAAAAGTTTATTACAGTTTATTTACAGTTTATTTCATCACAAAACAAAATAATCTTAATATGTCCCTTAACATCTCTTATTATCATATATGCAAAAAGGAGAGTTTAATTCTGAACATATTTCACGTCATTGGTGTTGTATGAATATGGTGTAACACCAGTGACTGTGACTCCAGTGACATGCTGGTTAAAATTGAGGATTTTGTAAAAAGGCTGACTCATTGGTGGTCAGGTGACCTTGTTCAACTATTTCAAATCAGTAATATTAATGATATTTGGCATTATTTTGACAATTTTTTAATTACCCAGCCATTAAAGCATGTAACACCAGTGACGCATAGAAGTTATGTGCTGTCTCATAAACAAAATGATTAATAAATCAAGGAAGCAGTTTAATAGAGTTAAATATACTATGTTAAAGTGTAATATAAGAGTCCTGATAACAGCAGTGACCAAAATCTGTGACAAATGCATTTTTTAAATAAAATACATATTTTTTGAATGTAATATAACTTTAATGATATAAAAAGTAATGAATCTGTTTTATACACATATACAAAATACTGTTTTATATGAAAATTTGTTTCTCAAATGTTGAAAATTGGTTTTGTGATGAGTTATTTTACTTGCGCTCAGTGACTATGAAACATCAGAGAAATCATAAGGAAAAGTATTATTTAATCTTAGGTCACCTGTGTGAATGTACATCCCGACTTTTGGAGCTGTGCCTAATATTTAAAGCATTTTTTCACGCCCTGCAACCTTTGTGACATGGTTTTCCACTCCAAATGGAGAATGACCCAGTTGTACATTTGCTTGCGGTTGAAGGGAGTAATTGATTCTTTTGATTCTTTATACTGTCTAATGAATCCATACATTCATTCATCCACATGCCCTTTCTGCTATATCTGTGGTGTTTATGCATATATGTGCTTTACATTTTTTACCTGCAGCTGATGCTGTCAAGTTGATTCACTGTGGATTTGTATGCGTTACGCCTTAGGGACCGATCTGATACTTTACATAGCAGACATGCACATCAAAGAGAGAAGGGCTCTCTTAAACTATCTCCCTCATACACAAAACGAGTAAGCGTAAGCCTCCATTAGAGCCGGTGACCACAGTAAATCACAATAATTCATCAGATTATACCTCTTTCAGTCTCTCAGGCCCTCTCCCGCTTCCTTCCATCCTCTCTGCCCTGCACGGTTGTGAAGTCCGTTTTGTATTAGTGGAGAAACACGGTACAGTTCAGGTGTGTAATTTATACTCCGATAGTACCTGCAATTTCACGTCTCGCTGGAAAAGAAAATTTGTCTGGCCAAGAGAATCTCAGATGCACTGAAGACATGCGGTAGAGTCGGGCACGTCACAAACGATTGGATAACGTGGGTATCTGATGAATTGTCTTGCCAACATTTAGGAAAACTGGCTGAGGTTTTGTTAGGCCTCAGTGACTGCAGACTGCGAGGGGCATGCGTTTGTAAAACAGTGGTGAGAACATACAGATTGTGGGTTACATCCTTCTAGGCTCAATGTCACTGAAAAGAGACACCTGTTAAAGTTGTATGCAAAAGCTTAGGCACCCTCGACTGAAAAAAAATGAATATTCACTAAAACATTTCTGCAAATGTAACTTTTTAAAACTTTTATTACAGTTATTTCTTAATTACAATAACAGATGACTTGAAAAAAAATAGCAATGACGTGCAAAAGTTTGGACATCCAGTTATAAAGTCTCGATACTTCATTAACTTGTTAGGCCTTAATCAATAATATGTTATTTTTAAAAATAGCTTGCTGCAGAGGGTGTGTTTACTACTTTTTACTCTAAAAATCAACAGAATATGTTATTTGATCAAGGGTGCTCAAACTTTCGCATAGAACTGTATGTTTTTATTTCATTGTTATTGATGATGTCACAAATGTCACTCATCAATTCATCCATTTATCCACGATGAAATGTATTCCTTAGTAGGAAAATATTTTTGGGTAAGGTTTCTTTTTCGAAGGGGCGTTCCACCAATATTTCTAAATTTCTGCATAAATATTTAAGATGTGTGAACATTAACTCAGAGTGGTTTGATTTGAAATGCTCAATTCTAGAGTAACTTGCACTGTAAACTTTCAAAACTTAGCTGACTTGTCATTCTTAACTAAAGTAGTACATAAATTCAGGATCAAAAGTTAATATTTTGTAAGTAGTACTTTCTAGAAACGTGCTAGGAAATTTTTTTTCAGATCTACCACAACTTTCCCATTATTACATATAAAAACTCAGATGTGTAGATTCACTGTATAGTAAATAAAGTGGCTATATTTGTAGATTTCTATATTGAGACCCCTGGTTCTTATCAGCACCACTGTCAGCTTCTCTACAATGACCTGTTCCACATCAATCAGCTCAGAATGACTTTCTTTACATCTCAACCATTGAACTGAATTGAGTAGAATTGAGCAGAAATTTGAGCAGGGTGGAATTCCCCTTTAACTTAACCATAACAGACTGTAAAATGAAGTCCCAGACAACCATCCTCTAGTGTAGTACCAGTAAAGTAGTGTGGTAAACTAATATTGCTAACTAGCTCACCATACAATACTAATCACAACACGACATATCGTGATGTATTGCAGTTGGTTGCTATGGTTAAAGCTCATATCTCCCCTGGTTGTATCTCTATGGCTACTGTGTAGCAGAAGAAGACTTATGAAATTCTGTAGGTTCTGCCAATCATAAGTGTCGAGTAGGTACTTCATCCACATGATAAAACATGCATACATATCAAGACAAGGGTTCAAAGTTATGAAATCATGAAAAACAGAATCATAGTATTGGTACAGTTCAACTGCACAAACTGTCTGTTTGATCCGTCGTACCTGTTTCTCATCACCAGGTGCAGAGGAAATGCCCCGGGGCTGAGGGGTGGGACTTCCTATCCTTTGCGTTTAACAGTAATCTGTCACTCAAACATAAATCTGCAGCACAGTCATGGTTCTGGGCACAGAGAGGAGAAGCGGGGGAGCTTTACGGGTAATGGCTCTCAGGAATGTGTCTGAGGATCTACACACCTGAGCCAGCCTCACGTGGGCTATTAGCGAGACCTGGAAAGAGTCTTGTTAAAGTTTAGCTTTGGGTTTTTGATGTACACTCAAAACACGGCGGTTTGAGCTGTTTTGTATCCAGGCTCTGAGGTCTGACGCCTGTCTGCTACTATATACACATAACTTTCCCTCAGGACGTTTCACTACTTAAATAGAGGGAAAGAAAAAGACCTGAATGTTTCATCACAACAGCTGACCATGCCATGAAAGAAAGATTGTGAGTATAGAGAGTAACAATGGAATCGTCATTTAAGGGAGATTTCACAGAATTTTTGGAAAAATTCCTGCATAACTGAATTGCTAAGATGGCAGTCATTCAGAGTGGTTTGATGTGAGATGCTCCATTATGGAGAAGCTGCCTTGCAGGAGGTTGTTACATAAAATGGTTACAAATATGCTGCCTGATGCCCGTGACATTGTTTTCTGGCAGTTCTGAGATAAACTTTTAGTCTACAATGTGTTTTTAAAACACATTGATAGTGGACCAGTACAGGCAGTGCAAAAGAGTCTGCAAAGAAACAATTTTTTATCACTATTTTACCATTACCAACATGTACATTGTTATATGTAAATGCACAGCCTTTGGTTCCTATCACCACCTGTGAGTGCATTTACATGCACTTAATAACGGACAACTAGGTCCAATGTGTTTTTATTGTGAAACTGATATAAATGTTTAAAATAATGAGTATATATGTTCATATGTGTTATGATGCACCATTAAGGTCTTTAATTCCACAGACGTTTGTGTGCTGGCTCTAGCAGCACATTATAAATAAAAAAAGTTATTATTTAGTTCAGGGTGTATTACTGTAAGCAGTTTGAAGTAGCCTAATGTAGCCCTTTAAAATCTACATTTTAAAGAGCGGTTTTATCAGTAAGTTGTTCAACATGTTTACGTGCACTTTGGTAACCAGATAGTGGGAAAACTCCAGGTCCGAATGAGTCAGACAATCTGTTTTCTGCACTGCAACCCACCAGTAAACTTACAGCATAAGACATGATGCCTAAACGTTACATTAAGCTCAAACATAATGCCATGGCTTTTTTTTTTTAATGTTGAGTCACTTCAGTGGAAAATATTAATATAAATCATTAAGAAGATGAATATTCAAATTCCTAATTTTGTCAATCATTTAGTGAGTTTCAGGATCGCTCCAGAAGTGTTTTGTTCTCACAGACGTTACACGCTGCTTGCTGTTTCCGGGACAGTGGTGTCTTTGTGCACATGGGCAGACTGAGCAAAATGAAAGAAATCAGAGTATCTATACACTGAAAAACCCAAACACTAAGCCAAAATACAGGTCTCTTCTAGAAATCTGATAACAGCCTTAATCCAATCTAGAAAAATGGAGTATGCTGTTTACAGGACTATTTGAAAAATCAGATAACTGCCAAAATCCGATAATGATCGTATTATTGGTGTGCATGTCAACACACTCATTATAAAGAAATTAGAGTTGGGAAATGTCTCTACGTCTCAAACCAAGCCACTCTGAATGAGTTTTACTTATATCTCAAGAAATACTGAGCTAACTGAAGTTTTCATGTTCAAATCATTAAGTTCAAACTGCTTTCAGATAGAAATTTGTGATGCGCAGGCAGGTTGGCTAGCAAGGTACGCATACATATGAATTGAGGGAAAATTGTTGATTTAAGGCAGGGGTGTCCAGTTATCCACAAAGGGCCGGTGTGGTTGCAGACTTTTATTCCAACAAAGCAGGAGCTCAGGCGATCAGTTGTTCGAAGACTGAGCAACTGATTAAACAAGTGGAATCAGGTGTGCTCCTACTAGTTTGGAGCGAAAACCTGAAGCCACCCCGGCCGCTTGTGGATAAGACTGGACACACTCCAATAGCCATGGCCAACTTATTCAACAACACCTCCGTAGATAGTCTTTTGAATGCCTATAAAAGTCCATGCTGAAGTTTTGGAAGCTGTGCTAGGGTCTTGTAGAAGGTCGAGAGAGTGTCTGGTGTCACTGTCTGAGTTTAAAATAAGACAACAAAATAAGACTAACACACACGCCTGCAGCTGCAAACCATTTTCTCCTACCAGAGCTTCTTTTCAGAGGCCAGCAATGTGGCGCATACCCTCACATACAAACAGTTATTGAAGTTACATAACAGACACAGAACGCGAGAGAACGGTCTGCAATTTATCCCTGCAGGGATGAACTGATTGATTCAGAAGTGGATAACTGTACAGATCAATAGCAGGCAAGGCATTCTGCATGGGTGTTCTCAGATGTCTTCAATACGTCCTGTTATTTTCTACATTACGCTGTTACATAAAGCCATCGGGTTCAGCTTAACCTGTCTGTGTGTGTGTGGTCTTGTGCGTGTGATGCGAGTGTGTGTGTGGATTAGTGTGAATTGCAGGTTCCTCACACCCACTGCTGCTGGCTTGGGCTAAATTACAGAGCAGAGTCTTCCTCAGTATGTGTACGAGACTGCGACAGGGCACTGCCTCACATCAACATGGCTGAGCCGGGTCACCCCACACAGTGCGGGGCTTGTTGACTTTAGCATGAAGGATGCTCACCATCATCAGTTTCTTTCTGACTTCTTTTAATTATTCAGAAGGCACTCTATAGTGCATGGATGGCATCAGGGTACTTTCCCACTCGCTCAACAACAGGACCACCCTCCGTCTCACTCCTCTCAGACAAGGGAGCCCTCTAGAGACAGCATGAGGAAACGCATGTGGTGATAGCAGCGTAATAAGGTACCTACATTTTAACCCTAAGTTAATGTTGTATGCAAAAATGTTAAACACCCCCAATCATATTGATTTTTGTTTATTTACTAGGTGAAAATAAGTTTGCTCCTCTACAGGAAACAAACTTAAATACTGCTCATTAATGAAAAAAAAAAGCCGAATTAAACAGCAAAATACAACATACAATACAAAATGTGCCATAACTTTTGTATAGGCCTCATTGTATGTTCCATTCCCCCTAATATGTTAACCAATATGTTAAATAAACAGTAACTGTACATTAAAATGTGCATCCTTTGTTGATCATATGCACTTTTTAAACTTGGAAAATCAACAAAACATGACATTTGGCTAGGGCGCACAAACTTTTGCATGTGATTGTACATAAACACATAGCCATTTATGTAATTAATTATACTTACATTCTATGTATATTCTGGCAGGTTAGAACCTGCACTTACAGGAGCCCTCTAGAGGAAGCATTTAGTAAATCATATGGCAATAACACAATAAGTAACATTACATTATTATGTACATTATTAACCCTAAGAAGTCAAACATTATTATTGCATTGTTGTATTATAGATTTGCTATTTTAAGCGTAATTATATAAATACAGAGTTATTTATGTAGTATATGTTCTGGCAGGTTAGAATGTGCACTTAGAACTTTTCTGTTTGATGTCAAAAAATGCCAAAAAACATGGCAAAAATGTACAGAATGTTTTTTTTCTGTGTATGCATATAAATAACTTAATAAAAAATAAATCACAATAATATTGAAATATCTCCTCTTCTACTTAGGGACTTTTAATTACACACTTGGACAGAATGTCTCTGTTTCAATGAGCCACAGGCTGAATATAATAAATATAAAACTAATTAAGACATATTTGCTATCCTTACCAATGACTTGAGAGTTAAGAGTTTAAGAAACTTTTAAGACTAACCTACAAAAATTAGTCTCACTTTATTTGAATAGCCCCAAATAGCTTATATCTACAGATGTTCAATTTCTTAAACTTTTTGTTGAAAGTCAGCAGTCAACATTGTTGGGGTTAGGCTTACTACTAGTTAGGCTTAGGATCAGGGTGTGGGTTAGGTTTAGGTTTTGGGTTAAGGTTAGCGTTATGGTTAGATAAAGGTTTAGGTTAAATGAAGCTGAATTTAATGCAAGATAAGCATCTTCGAATCATCTACAGTGGGCTATCCAACTAAAGAGGCACCACAAAACATGCTGGCTTTTAACGTTTGTGAGGCAATACATGAAAAATAAACTGTAATGGCTAAATGATCACACAGCTAATGCTTTACTTTGTGCAATAACCTTTTACTTTAGGCGCAACATAAAACAAAAAGGGTCCTGTTTAAGGACTAACACTTTTTTTTTATGAGAAATGATTCATAACATTTAACCAATTCCAGATGTGTTCATGCAAGCAAATTTAAACAAAAACCTAACAAAAATAGCTCTTAATTTAGTGTCTGAATTCACTTCCTTCTGGAACTTTGTAGATACTAATGTATTACTGCGCTGATGTGAGAAAGGCTGGTCAGAAAGCTTTGAAGAGCTGGTTGGGTAGGTATCCCAGGTGCAGGAAAGAGGTCTGCGCCTCACGCTCAAGATTAGCCAGTTCTTGTACAGTGGGGGCCAGTACGTCAACATGTCCCTTATAGAGGCCACCTGAGAGAGAGGGAAGATTAGAGATATGACAGATATTATTAAAAAATTATAAGCTTCCATACTGCAAATGTGGTTACTGTCTGGTTCATTTAAATTACAATACTGTGTATAGTTCCAAGGCTGGAAGCAGAATCATATGTTCATGTGTGTAATAAGACGGAATGGCTGGCTAACTGAGACAGAAGCAGACAGACAGATACACACCTCCTGCAGCTCTGCGTTGGCCGTAGGTGACCTTGCCATCGAATTCATCCACAGGCACTTTCATGTCAGGCTCACACTGAGTAATGGTGCATTTCAGGTGCTCCTCAATTTCTCCCAAGAGCTGAACACAAAGACAGCACACACAACTGTTTAGCTAAACCTGTGGGCTTTTCCACTTTACACAGACAGCTCAACCAAACTGTACCAATAAGGTGAAGACTGACTAAATGAAAGACATCAGCTTAGCATGGTTTTGCTAGGCTTTCGCTTTACATATTAAATAAGCACAAGATTCTACTTACCTCTTTTTCATTGTACCATATTGTACAGCCCCCATCCTCCTTCAGTCGGGTGTTATAGCAGCCGCGACCTCTGTTAGGACAAACGTGGTACCACACCTACACACACAAACTCATGGGTCATCACATTTTTTCATCATATTTCCAACATTTTCATTTCAGAACTTGTTTGTTTTTACCTTTTCCTTTTCCATGGCAACCAGGGAGACGGCTAGTCCCATCCTTCAGAAAAACAGACACATCATAAAAGGCAGAAAGACACAGTCTCACTGTGTCATGACTCCAAAGCTGGAAAGGAAAGTAATAGTACAACATATGGAGTTTACCTCTCAGCTCTGCCAACTCTTCCGATGCGATGCACGTAATTCTGTTTCTCATCTGGCAGAGTCACATTAATCACTGCCAAAAAAACAGACACACTGTGGTTTAGCTGAGGAGATCTTGGAGTGCACGAGAGGAGATCATGGAGTGCTGCATCCTAGATCATTAGGCTGCATCCTAAGCTGGGTGTGGCTTTGATGTATTCTGGGCCTCATCACTTACCATATGGAACGCCATGGACGTCGATTCCTCTGGCAGCCACATCTGTGCAAATCAAAAACCGCACCTCACGTTTCTAAAGCAAGAACAAATGTAGTTAGTCCTTCAAGTCTTTTTTTAAGTACCTCATCATAAGAGGTCAAGGTACATGTCCACTACTCATTAAGGCTGTAACAATACACACACAGTAGCATTCAAATTTTGACATCACTGTTTTCAATAATATAAATCTAATTTTATTTTGCAGATGCACGTATATAATGGCTCTAATATGATAATATTATCGTGGAAACTGTAAACAGTTGTTGTAATGGAATTGCAGACGTTAAAATAATAAAAGAAAGTTAAAAGCTAATTATAGATAATAACCTACAGGTGTTCTTCAAATACCAGAAATATTGAATAAACAAATTAAAAAATACTTTTTTATAAAAATACCTTCCAGGCTTTTATATAACATTTAAAGCTACAATGTATTCAACCATTACTGTATCAAAATTACAAACAAAGAATGTTTTAATAAAAACAAAGAATATCAACATGACAAGTGACTTCTGAATGGTAATGTATTTTCAGGTTCAGCATGATCAGCAATTCTGATATCAAGATTCAATTTAATTTCTGATGTGTTAAAAATGTCTTGTTTCTTCAGAGCTCTAATTTTATACTACTACTACTGGCTTCACTCAGAAACATATTTCAAAACAAAAAGTAGCATGTGCATAATAGTGATCTTGTACAACAAAACAGTTGAGCTTTAAACAATACAGCCATACTTAAGATGGTAAATAAGAGATGCTCGGAATAGAGCAAGGAGTATATCGGCAATACATTGTTTCAGGGATTCATTTTGTTCTCTTTTAGACACTGTTCTGAAACTGTTACCTTGAACCTGTCCAAGTTGTATTTACGCTCATTCGGCTTCCTGTCACCATGGAGACATACACATGAGAACTGATGTCCTTTCTTATCAGGACCTAAAGAGACAGCATTCAGTAAGCATGTTGGTTTCAGTTCTTAATGTACTTGAGCACACAAGTATTTAGCTCTGACTGCATGCGCAAATGGCTTCACCTCCTCCTTGCTGGATAAAGTACTGCTCCATGTTATCACAGTCGATCTTTGTCCTGCAGAAGACGATGGCCTGGTCCATCTTGTGCTCCTTGATGGCCCGCACTGTGTACTCTCCCTTCAGGATCTTTATGGCTTCTGACCACATCTCTGCCCCGTCCAAAACAACAGGCTTACATTAGAATTACAGGGAAGCATTGGAACAGTGTTCACAGTACACCTACATGTACACAGCTAAAAAACTCCAGCCATTTGTTTTTCAATGTTACATATGTTAATTCAAGCGATTACTACCTGGAGTATTGGCGCCTGGCCTTGTGTTATCTTTGGCATGAACTTCATCAGTCTGTAACAAGTAAAAACACAATATAAACATCCTCTAAATCAACATACATGAGCAAATATGAATATATAAATAAATACACCAAAGCTTATGAGGGCATTTGGGTGGATAGCTTTCAGTCCAAACTGAAATAATTTAGGGTTTGAGCTTTTACCCTTTGCGACAAAGTTTGTAATTTGGGTAAGTTTACCCTAATGTGGCTTTTGCCAAGTCTCTCCCAGAGCCGGTCACTTTTGGGGTTGACTGGCACCACCACATGATGGACAGTCTCTGGGACAGAGTCCTCTCCCTTCAGGTCCACCCAGGTGGGAAAGTGCATGATCTTCTCCGACAGCTTCTTCACGTCGAATGAGTGCAGCGTAGCCGAACACACAATGACCTACAGCACACACAGAAAAACAAGCTCTAGACAGTTCTTGTGCTGTAACATTAGCTTATGAATGACCAGCTATAGAAGTATTTACCTGTAGTCTCTTTCCATCTGAGGTCACCTGAGGGATCTTGTTGTAGACCCTCATGATGAAGTCAGTGTACCCAGCTGTGAGGAGACCATCCTGGAGAGAAAATTGGGAGAAGTGTGAGGACTTTTATTTTTTATTCTACATCACACACAACACCACAGTAGACATTTCTGAAAATAATGTGTTTAATATGGCAAAACTAGTACAAAACATTAAAGGGGCACTCTGACCAAAATAAAAACGTAACCATTGCTACATCCGTAGTAAACACGGCTAGTCATGTGTTCAGTGGTGCCACAACAGTCTACAGACTTAAAAGAAAACCACCTTCTAATGACATATCTTGAAGGTGGAAGGAACTGCTAGTTGAGGGCAGGAAGCCAGCTGGCTATAGCAGAAGGAAGGGACTGCTAAGATGACGAATATCTTGTCTGTATTCATTAGGCTCTTTATTCTGAATTGGGATTCTGAATGGTTGTATGGTGTATTTGCACAATGCATGCTGGGTATTGTAGTGAGAGAACACTAATGGACGAAAAGAACAAAAAGGATACAAAATTGTAAATTACTGTGACAACACACGAAATGCTAGTTTTAGTTCTGGGGATGCTGATTTAACACTAATGGTGAATTCCTGCACAGACCATTGCTTGTATACACTTCTACATACACACTCATCCAGAACCAGGAAGCGGACTTGGGACAGATCAAGCTTCCCTGTGGATATGAGATCATCCAGTCTGCCAGGTGTGCCCACCACTATATCAACCTGAGAAAGAGCGAGAAAGAGTTTAAGAAAACCCCAGCATTATGAGAAATGCATACATTGCTAAAACTTGGTTACTGAATTCCATCCTTTAGTGTTAATTTACTGAGTACATTCAATCTGTCTTCCAACTAATTTATATGAATACAATCATTTACACAAATATTTCATTTATATTTGGCTCACTGTAGTAGTTGGTCGCATGATCAAAAATTCATTTAATTAAAATTTCTGATGGTTTTGTTGTGTATCATGGGATATACAGCAACCGGCCACTTTATTAAGTACATCTACCTTGTATCTACACTCCACTCACCATATAGGTGCACTTTGTAGTTCTACAATTACAGACTGTAGTCCATCTGTTTCTCTCCATATTCTGTTAGTCCCCTGCTCAGTTCTTCAATGGTCAGGACCCCTACAGGACCACCACAGAGCATGTATTTTTGGGTGGCGGATCCCTCTCAGCATTCTCTGCATTGACTTTGAATGGGTGGTGGTGTGTTAGTGTGTGTTGTGCTGGTCTGAGTGGATCAGACACAGCAGTGCTGCTGGAGTTTTTAAACACCTCATTGTCACTGCTGGACTGAGAATAGTTCACCAACCAAAAATATACAGCCAACAGTGTCCTGTGGGCAGCGTCCTGTGACCACTGATGAAGGACTAGAGGATGACCAACACAAACTGTGCAGCAACAAGTGAGCCATCATCTCACTTGGAATAAATGTAGATACATGGAGGTGTACTTAATGTAGTGGCCAGTCACACACACACACTTGAGGAAGAACTGGTGCAGTGTCCACTACTACTTTATTGCTTACCCCGCTTTCCAAAATAGAGAGCTGTTCTTTGGCTGCCACTCCTCCAATGATCAGCAAATCTCTGTAACAACAATCCATGCTCAGTCAGCTTTGAGCAATTTCACCCTGCAAAATGACAAAACTGTCTTTTTTAACTGTGCCTTGTTGCTCACCGTAGTTTGGGGCTGTCCACATATTTCTTAAACTGGTTGACGTTGTTCAGGGTCTGCTCAGCCAGCTCTTTCGAGGGTTCGATGATGAGAGCTCTGGGAGCACTGGAGCTGGATTTAACCTGGCTCACAGTGGCACTGCCTATAATCAGCACCAACACCTCCACATTAATAAACACATGTGACCACACACCTGCTTGGCCTACTTTAGCTAAGGATTACAAAAGGAAACAACTCACCGGTTTGGGTTGTTTTGACCACATGGCCATCTGGTGCTTGGTCCAGGGCCTTAAAGCCCTCTTTGGGGGCATTTTTAAAAGGTTCTCCTCCAAAGTTAAACTTCAGTTCGGCATTCTGGTCATTAAAGGAAAACACCAATGAGTTGGAATTTGTGGTCAATATGCTGTAAGTATAAACGTTGAGTAAATATCCATGGGACTCATTTTTTTTAGAATTAAAAAAAGCTTTTATTATAATTTGCCAAAGATAAAAAGATAAATGACTTTAATATAGTTTGTAGCCATGTTATAATAAAATATATAATAAAAGCTTTTTAATTCTTAATTCTGCTATGGATAATCATTTTTGTTCATAATTTTGAACCAGGGCCTGACCGATATATTGGTTTGCCGATGATATTGATAATACAGTTGCATAATGCAATGTTTACACCCTGAATGGTACTGTTTTCTACAGCTATAGTTTTATGCATGTTTAGGGATAATTTAAACTCAAATCAAAGACTTAAGGCTAAGTGCCTGTTAATTAATGCCAAACGGTTGGCTCCTGTTACCTTGAGCACACAAGAGGCAAAGAATGGCTGGCTTTTCATGTGCTGGGGAATCTCAAAAGCCAAGCCCAGATCATTACCTGCAAAATAGACCAAAGTTCAGAGACACAGTAACACAATGGCAACATTTAATATGACTCACACACCAGTGCTGAAGACAAGGACTAAATGATTCTGACTGAGCGATAGTGCACATACCATTTTTGGAGAAAGACACATGCCCCTTTTCCAGGTCTAGGTAGCATCCGATAGTGTCATGCATAGTGAACTCCTGTTAAAAACACACACAAGGAATGTTCCCAAAGCAACAATGTGGCATTCAAATGAAAGAAGTGCCATGGATGACACTCTATACTTTCAAAATACTTCTTTGCTAGCTTACCTCTCCGTAACTGTCAAACTGCTTATTATGGGATTTTTTTCCTGTGCCTCCAAAGCCAAAACCATACTTGTCCGTACCTGATGCAGTAAATGCACGATTATGACACTGAATCAATTCAAGTAGGATTTCAGTGAAATCTCACACACAGAGATGGACAGTGGGGAACATACCCAAGTCCAACGCAGCCTGGCTAGTGGACCAACCAATTCTACACAACCCCTGGTCTTGGCAGGTGACTTCGTAGTAATATTTCCCTAAGAAAGAAAGTAATTGATTCCTTAATAAAGATGATCTTGGTCATATTACCACAGTAATAAATAGAGTGAATCTTATATAACACGCAACACACAATATTTCATATTGTCGTAACTTCACTGAATAAATGCTTTAAGTTAGGGGTGTCAAACTCAACCACTACAAGGGCCATATTAAAAAAATGTCAACAAATCCATGGACCGGAGAATGACAATGTTTTTATTTCAGTTTTAAATAACATGTTGTTATAACATGGCCATTGCTTATTCAAAATAGACCAAAACGTCAACTGCAAAATATAGGCACTTGTAGTAAACCTTGAAATATTTATAAAAGCTTTTTAAAACCTAGCTATTTGCTTGATCTAGACACCCGACACAGGTTCAGGTTCGTTGATTCATGGGTTCAGTTTCTGAGCTGCTAAGTGTTTAAAGTGTTTATATTGGCTGAACTGCACCTGAAATGCAGCTAGTGTGTGGATGATATGACTGGTGTTGTAGAACTGTGTTAAACACTGTCCCATAGAGTGTTGCTGGGGAAGGGGGGTGGGAGCGCATGTTATGTTGCAGTGCATGAAGGGAACTGTAGTACAGCGCATTGTGAAATGGACAACATATGGGCATTGTGTTTGACATATGGGCTTTAAGTGGACAAGGCTGGAAAAAATTTGACCTCTAGGACAGTGGTCACCAACCCCGACCTGGAGATCTACCTTCCAGCAGAGTCCATCTCCAACCACATTCTGCTACACTTTCTCCAGCTAGTTAGCTTCTTCAGAAGTTTGCTGCATTAGATGCAATAGTGCTGGGACTAAACTCTGCAGGAAAGTAGATCTCCAGGAGGAGGGCTGGTGACCCCTGCTCTAGAATAATAACCTCTTGAATAGAAAGTAAGTGAATTCATGTGTTCCATTCTTCTACCTGCCCTGCTACATAACTCAAAAAACTGATCAAAAGAAATCACAGAAAAGTAAAGGGGAGAATCTTTGAGTTGACTGAATGAATTAGATTCACGATTCACTGGTTTCTCGATTTGCCTCTCGAAAAACAATTAAATTTGACACACAACACAGCGATTCAACTGAGCAATTTAAGCTACTTTAGTGTTATGATGCACTAGAAGTATTTCTAGTATTGCTAAAAGACATCCTCTAATATTTCTCAGACTGATTAAGTTGAATTACTTAAGTAATGTTTTTTTTTGGAACAAGGTCATTCCAAAGGAACATGCTCCAAATAAGCTGATACCAGGATCTCTTACAATAACGATATTGTACGGCGCCTCTGCAGCCGTCCGTTCAGTTGTTATGTTTGGTTTATTTATGAACAGCAGTAGTTTGCAAAAAAATCTTGCTCTTTGTGCCCTTTGTTATTTGCATGCATAGTTAACTCGTTTGAATGCTGTCCGCGCCACTCCTGCTGTAAGGCACCGAAGTCAGAGGAAAATGACTCATCCCTCTGTGCTGGTGGGTCTGTGTGAAATGTACTGGTTTAAACAAGTTTATCTTGTCAATAAATTGCAATTCATGCATTTTTTAAGCATTTGAAATTCAATATCTGACCATCTTAAACAATTTGATCCTATTGGTCTTCTTTTCGATGCAGGTGCATTGGGAGGAATTATAATGAATGCATCAAGAATAATAATTATCAAGGATCAAAATAAACAAACCGCTGTCCAGGAAAGCATTCTATTACCAAATAGCTCCCATAGTTTTGTCATTGACTTTGATTGTTTAATCCATATGTTCAATAATTATATAAAACTATAAAATCTGTGTTGTTTGTTATATATGACTCAGATCATGTCTCAGAAGTCAATGATGCAGAAATGCAAGTAATTCTAAAGAGTTTACAAACTTTCTCAGAACTGCAGTGCATTTCTTTTGTTCTTCCTGCAAAGATAACTGTTTAAAAGTGTTTGAGAAGACAGCTCACCCTTTGTCACAGCCCTGGTGGAGCGACAGCCATGCCATTCCTTAAACTCTCTGCTCTGGCAGCAAAGACCATCAGGACCGATAGCTGGAGAACAAAGTGTTTTTTTTTTAGTGCACATAAAGGCTTGGTCAATTTCTTAGACATGGACTAACCCTACTCCTGGACCAAACTGCTATGCCACAAGTGATTCATCATTGAAAATCTTTATAGTCTAGACTGGGCCCAGGAAACCAGCCAGGACTGTTTCAGTTGTGTTTGTCAGTTTCTGTGTGAGTGATATTTGTTTTCAACAATTTCAACAGTGACACTGGCCCTTATTCAAGATTATGCATTTTGTATGACGAAGAAACATGCAGAGCGCAAAAACTGAATTACATATCATTTACATGAAGCATGCCCTAACTCATGCAGATGCTTCAGTAGGGAGCCAACTGAACAACAGCATTTAGTGGCTCGTGAGCCAATGGCTGTGCTAGTAGGAGGGGTCTAATCAAACTTTACAGAGTTAAAATTAACTGGAAAGAATAAAATATAGATAAACAAAAGATCTTCAACTTTTTAAGCAGAATGATGTGATTTTACTGATTTTTCTGCACTAGTTGGGTTTATTATATTGTTTATTTTATGGGCAGTGTCAGTAATACAAAATAAAAGCACAGTCTAACATATATTTGGTTATTTTAATGTGCAGGTAAAATAAGCATAGCACCCACTTTTGAACGGGACTGTCATGCTCACAAATTATTAATGTTGTTCTTTTTTTATAATTATTGGCATTATAGATGGCTTTGACAACATTTTTGGTCAGTTAACCACATGTAAAGCATTTTTTCATGTTGTTAAACCAATATGCTCAAATTTACACACACAATCCAACCACATGATCGCACAGATATGTCAAAGATGAAACTGATTAATTATGTGAAATTTACATGCACTCATTTTACGATTACATTTGACCGCATGCAACTTTGATAAATAAGGGCCACTGTGGTAAAAGATCAGATTAAATGCATCATAAGAACATAAATGACACTGATTTAACTTTGACGTTCAAAACTTACCAAATGCTGGGCTTCTGTCGTATGGGTTCATCTGCCATTTATTAAATACTGCAATGAAGAATGCCAAGGAAAAATGGAGGGGTAGAGAGAGAAAGAGGGAGGGAGAGAGAGAGAGAGATAACATTTAATAGAGAGAGAGAGAGAGAGAGAGAGAGAGAGATAACATTTAATAGAGAGAGAGAGAGATAACATTTAAACACAGACTCTGACTTTATGCTTACTCATGATGGTGCCATCACTAAGTGACATGATGTCTGTATGTAAATGTCAGCTGATGGTTGTGTTTGTGTAACTAGCTTACTTGCTCCCCCTGTCTTCACTGCAGCACGACCCTTTTTCCCCTCCTGCTGATCCTTCAGAGTCTCATACACGATCTGGATCACCGGGATGCTGAACGCCTACAAGGTGAACATCATGAAGAAGTGGCTCAGAACTCTGGAAATCAGGAAATACTGTGCTCTCCACGGTTTTGAATTAATTTGATAACCGTGAATGCTAGGACATGAAATTGTGTATTAAGCAGAGCTGGTCAATATGACAAATGTTATATAATGTTTACATCAAAAAGTTCTCACTATAAAAGTCATGAATTTAATTTTTTTCTGACATCTGACAAGCTGGAACTGAAAAAGTAGTGCCACATATTTAAAAACTACTGCCAAAAACTACAAATACAACTATTTCAACTATTATCAAACATTTTACACTGTAATGCACTAAAACCAATTAAACAGGGCTAATTATGCTCTCTTTGTAATCAAAGTAGTAGTTTAAAAGTGTTTTTAAGTACTGATGATATCCTCAGTATGCTCAGAAAAGCATATGGTGACATATCGTGACGTAATTTATCACAATAACGGTAAACATTGTCTGTCATATTGACCAGCTCTAGTATTAAGGTGACCATTATAGCCTTAAATACATAGCCAGGTATGTGAACAGTGCAAAGACAATGAAGCTATAGAGTATAGTGTTTGTGTATGTTTAAACTTACCCCAGTTTTTCCACTCCCAGTCTCTGCAGCCTGTGGAAGACAAATGCTTGAATAGTGGCCATAAACAAGTACAAAGTTATGACACCTGACAACTTAAACAAATCCTCTTACCATAAGAACATCACCACCACCAAGAATCAGTGGAACAGACTCAGCTTGAATGTCAGTCGGCAACCTGGCAGGTACAGATGGGAGAGTTGGATTTATTATCATTGCTTTGCTTATGTTTATGTTCTTTGTATATGGTTATACTCCGAATGCCTGTTCACATCTAAACTGAATCGCAGAAATTTAGAAAAATCGGTGGAATTCCCCTTTAAATGCAACCTGCGCCTTTAGCCAGGGTACAACTGTGCTTTTTCACAGATGTCAGAGAGAACGGTTGGCTAAATGTGTTTAAGATCATCTTCACTGATCTGAAAGAGATATTCAATTGTATGTACAGCTACCTAATTGCAAGTAGCGATGGCTAAATTTTCAAACCAAGTGTTAAATAATAATATACAATAAAGAACATAGAAGCAGACAGTTTTACAAAGAATCGCTGACTGACGAATTTAGAAACGTTTCTGCTCCAACGTTACTCATATATCTGAAAGCTGGGTTTTTAAAAACACTGTTGTAGCATTACAGTATGATGCAAAGAATAATGCAAACGACGTAAAGGCTTTTACTAAACACCAAGTGCAATCAAAGTTGTCTCCAGTGAGAAAAATCTCAGAAAATTAATTTAGAGAAATCTGCTTGCGCCGCTACCCGGTTTGTGCTAGGTTAGCTAGCTCGCTAACATTAGCGTTCACTTACAGCCAGTCCATCTCTTCAACGGCCTGAGCAATTTCAGGCATCACGCCCATTTCTGCACAAAAAGACGGTTAAGAACACAGTTAAACGCTTCACCTCACGAGGAAGAAATCATAGCACGTTAACGGGAGAATAAGAACATTAATTTACCACCAAACGCAGCCATGTTCGCCCACTGAAACTGAGCCGATGAAACGTGTACAGAGCCCGACTCCTGTCAGGGCGCAGGCCAGTAAATAAGTCCGTGTAAATCGACTAACTGCTCCGTTCAGTTCCACCTGCTCTTGTACCGGCCAGCCGTGTCGCTTCAGTCTCTCATTTGCTAATGGAGGGACAATACATTATTTAACTATGCCCTTTTTCACATTTATTCACACTTTCATCAAAAATACTGGCGTTCACACTAAATATCTGTGCACGCTGTTAAGACAGTGAGAAATGCAAAGCTCGGTTCACTTTACCGAACCGATGCTTTAGCACTGTTCGTTTCAGTGAGTCAACCGCCCGATTCAATGATTGAGTGATTCACAAGACACGTCAACCAAATTCTCTCGTCGTCCATGTACGTTTCTAAACATTTGAAGGCCATTAACAAAACTCTCATTTGGGGCCTCCAGTTAAATTATTTCGCATGAAACGATAAAAAAAATAAATACTTAATTCATTCTAATCAGAGACAAAGTTAAAAAATAAATAAATTATAAGGCAAATACGAAAAAAACAACAACAATTAATTACATCAAAGGGACATAAAATATTTAACCAACCAAATAGGCTGTATAAATAAAATAAATAGATATTAAATAAAATAAAACAAATCTAAATAAAAGTTTTTTGTCAATATTAGATGGACACAAACGTCAAAAAACTAAAAACGTAAATGTTTTAATTAATATATGTTTAATTAATTGCATTATTATTATTATTATTGCATACAATATTATAATTATAATATATTATACTGAAGTATAACAATTGTTAACTGTTATAATTTAAAATGTAATGTAAAATTATTATTAGTATTGATACATACATTAATGAATTAATTTATGTATTATTAATAATAAAAAATAATGTTTTTTCTTCACAATTTTTCTTCTAAATGTTCAGTCTATTTAGATATATTGAATAGATGCTATAAAAATCTTCGATTCAGTTGAACTTGTGAATCGGTTCGACCGATTAGTTGAAAAGAACCGGTTCTGAAGAAATATTCGTTTGCTAGTTGGGCCTCGCTTCAAGTTGAGCCTCTGAGGGCACTGTAGAGTGACGTCGGCGTCTACTGACAACATGGCTGCAGATCTCAGTCTTGAAGAAGAAGAGGAGAATATTTTATACGATTTGCTCATTAACACCGAGTGGCCGGTGGAAACGGACACGCAGGTCTGTAGAGTTTGTGTTTATTGCTTTAAAAATGAACGGACTCGATGCTAAAGCGCTACGTTTCATGCTTGCCGGGGTGTTCAAAGTGCTCAAAGCCACGTAGCTCAAGTTGAAGTCTATGTGCTGTCAATGAGAGCATTAGCATTAGCTCAATGACTTTCTCTCAGTAATGTTAAGCAGAGTGGAGTGAAAATAGTTTATTTCTGCTAGGATAATGACTTGTTTACAGTAGCTTCTCTTATCTGTAACATCACTGAGTATTTTTATTTTTTTTTATTTTGCAGTTGCGTGGATTCAAAGAATACAGCTCCTCTCTTGTAGCCAAAGCTGTGACAGGTAAGCTGCAACCGTTGAATCCCTATATTGAGCAGTGTTTTTGTTTTGAATGAAAAAAATGGGTTCTTGTGTTTGTTGACACGTCGAATTTTTAAAGACAGAGGCTCAGAGGTGATGTGGCTTGTAACAGGACAGTTTTTGCTCTGCTAGGTCTCCTCCATCTGGACATGATACCGTTGTTAAAGCTTCTTGTGGGTTGTTTATTATTTTAAAGGCGATTTCCATTGTTGTTTTTAAACTTCTACGTAATTAAATGGATGAGATGTGAACAAAGTTTCTCTACAATGAACCACTTCACATGAAACCGCTCTGAATGACTGTTTACATCTCGAGGACTGAATTATTCATAAATGTAGAAAAATTGGTAAATTTCTTTAGTTTTAAAGGGGAATTCTTGCCTAAAACTAGCATTTGGTATGTTGTTGGTCATATTATGCTGTATTTCGTAGCGCAGCACTGCATCCCTCATCCTCACTGGTTTGACAGAATTAACGATCTTGTATGTTTTTGTGTTTTTGCCCATGAATGTTATTTTACTACAAAACCCATCCTGCATTATGCCAGTACCTCATGCAACCATTGGGAATCCCTCCAATGATAATACGGAAATCCTGACTGCTAGCCTAGCCACTGAAATAGATGCTAATAAATACAGACATCATATTTGGCTTCCGAGCAGTAACATTATTGGGCTTCCTTTTGCATGAGCCAGCTTGCGGGGAAGAAAGCCTGTACTTCAAGCAGTATACCATGTATTGGCTCTAAAGCTCTGGAAGTGTTTCAGAAGTTCCTCCCATCTTCAACATACATCATTAGAAGAGGATTTTGTCTTGTATACCGTTGCAAATACTAGATGGTCTACTTCTACAATGATGTCTACAGTGTTTTCTAAATACTACCTTTTAAGAACTTTTAAAAGGGTCATCAAAGCAAAATGTGAGCTTGGCGAAGATCAGAATCAGTTTATACTATAGATGTGTGACATACTCATTCATCTGAGGGCCTTCCTCAGAGGAAAATGAGATGGGGCAAGAGGAGGGATCTATTAGTGAATTTATCTCTTTATGTTTGTTATAATGTGCATATCTTGAATAAATATTTCAGTGCTGTATCAGTGATATGCTAACATAAAACATTTCTAATGATGTTTTCCAGGACCGTTCCGCTTCATTTTGCACTACCTTTGGTACAGGTAAGTTATTATCATCATCCACACCACCTGTCCGTATTGGTTAGGAGGTAAAACATTCCAATGTGTTGTAGGAAGCATTTAATTTAATAATTTAGCTTACTTTATGTCTTACAAATTTGAGTAGCCAGTTAAGCTCAACACTCAGAATCAAACACCAGTTTGGCTGAAGATATGGGTCTCATATTAACTGAATTAGGTTACTAATGTCTATGCGGATCTACAACATATGTCTGAGTCAATTGATGTTCATCTTTTTTCTTTCCAGTAAAAAAGTTCATTTGTGTTTCAGCCCCTCAAGCTCCTCCCTACCCCCTGGACTGGTGCGCCTAGCAGCAAAGCAGATCAACTGGCAACTGGTGCTAGCAAGGTGATGCTAATGGCTTTTGACTTGAATCGGTTTTTCAGGGCTAGCAGGGAGAATGTGCAGTACTGTGTGATGTGGGCTGCAGGCCTCATGCGGCAGCACTCATTATACTAACCACACGGCAGAAATTGATGGAGCGCGAGGGTGAGCACTTGCTTGATGAGGCCTGTGCTCCTGCAGGTGCTCTGCTGATGCATTAAATAGTACCTCAAAGGATCATTAGCTCGACGCTGCTACAGGGTTTAAGAAATAAAGTGTCTGTCTGCTGCTGCTGCTGATGTCTCACTTTGCATGCTGTCTTTTGTCTGAGTTTACAGATCTGCAATAAACTTTGCTGCTGTTTCTTTTATCCAAATAGAGAACCAAAATAGTTCAGTTTTACAGTCACTGGCCACTTTATTAGAAACACCTACTAGTGTACAGTTTGAGATTGTAGCTCATCCTTTATGAGTGGTCAGTTTCTGAACACAGAGCTGGATATGTGTGGGCGGTGGACCACTCTTAACCTAGCAGTTCCATGAACATGTGTAAAAACTCTACCAGCACCACACACACAGCAATGTTGGTGTTACTGCTGTGCTGAGAATGATCCACTGACCAAATAATATATGGTCAACAGTAGTCCTGTGGTCAGAAATTGATGTATGGTGTAGAGGGCAGAGATGTGGACTCGAGTCATATGACTTTAGACTCAACTCGAGAAAATCGAGAAAGACTTGGGCCTCGACCTCGACTTCAACACCAGTGACTCAGACTTGACTCTGACTTGAGTGTCATGACTCGGAAAGACTCGAGACTTTATTTTTCATGTAAATGCATTCATTACCTGCCGTAAAATGACTGAACAGCAACGTTGTCTGATGTCTGTTACTGTGTTTTTGATGGGTTTATTTTACTTTGGAACACGAGTGAAGCGTTAGAGCTCAAGTTCGCCTCCATAAGCTGGAAACAAGAGAAGCATCAACAGCATCAATGCGCCCTTGCTCAGCACTTCAACTCCACTCTTTCTGCAGAACCTTACCAGGCGAATTGACCATTTTCCTCATGGTAGCAAAGCAAAAGAAACACAGCTCTCACAGCTTATTCAACCGATTTTAACAACTTCTGCAGGTAAAACAAGCGCAACATTCACCATGAAGCTGAAGTTGACTTCTTATTCGCCAGCTTCTTATTGGAATTTGCTGTTCCACCTTAAATGGTGCAGCAGTCAGGCGCCGGAAGGTAACTGATACACCTTTCAAGGTGGAACGGAAAATTCAAATAAGATGCTGGCGAAAAAAAAACTCAACTACAGCTGCATTGAGCTACATTCACCATCATTTTGCTGTCTTTTCTGTAAACTTTGTTCAGGTCAGTCATTTTGGTTTCTGTTGTCATCTAAATTCCATTCAAACTAGTGGTTGTTTTTAGTTGGCTGAACTAGTTTTAGTGCTGAGCTAGTTTTTATTTTAATCTTGTGCACCCAGTGTTCAAGTCCAGTAGTACTTTTCAAATTCTTTTCATGTGTAGTGCACTTCTCTTTGCGTATACCAGTATGTCTGTCATGAATATCTGTGCACAATGGATTTTGTATTTTAGTCGGGGGGTAAAAAAATTATAATGATAATAACAAATTAATATACAGACATACGCTGATGAAGTGCTATCATTAAAAGACTATAGTACTGTTAGCGTTATTCATGAGGAATGAGACTGACTTGATTAGGACTATTGAATTGAGACTCGACTATCTTGACTTGGGACTTGATTCGGGACTTGATTGTGAAGACTTGAGACGTACTTGTTACTTGCAACTTAATGACTAGTTCCCACCTCTGGTAGAGGGGGGCTTAAAAGTTGTGAATGATGACAGATTGGCTACAGTGTGTAATTGTACATCTGTAGGGGTGGGCAATATGGCAAATTTTTTTAGCCTGTTGTACTAAATTATATCACAGTATACTTTTCTGAGCATGTCATGGATAGCATCAGTACCTAAAGAACACTGAAAAAAAAACAATACAGGGCAGCCAATCAGAACAGAGCTCATTAGCATATCAGTAAAATAAAAAGAAATAAAGATGAATAAAAAAAGAAATAAAGAGAGGATATAATATGGGCATATAGAAGTAAATTAGGACCCTTTTTGTGCATCAACCAACACAAAAATACAAGAAAAAAGAATGATATGGGCTCTTTTAACAGGTTTTGCTGGTATTAGAGAGCTGTACTGGAGGAGAATTCAAGACAGTGAAAGTGAGCTATTCAGCAGTGCTGAAATGTCGTGTAGTGAAATACCATCTGATTGCTAAATTTTAGATTTGTTCGCGTGAACAGTCAGACGTTCAGGCAAGCTGAGATTTGCTCTCACTCTTTGTTTCTTATGCAAATAGTGGGGCGAAGGAGAGACAGCAGGCTTTAATTAGCTATTGATTCGCAGAGGGAAGACATCGTTATATGTGTTGAAATGTTTGTTTTTGGAGGTTTAATCCTTCAGGTGTTTTCTCACTCTATCTTCTTTTCCTCTTCCCCTTCCTCTGTTTGCAGTAATGGGAAGCTCCTGGCCGTGGTTCAGGATCAGTGTGTGGAAATAAGGTAATTCTGCCCATCGATCGGAAACGTTTGCCCTGTTACTGTAATTGGTTCATTTTTCACCTTCCTGTCATTGAATATGTTGAACTCAGCAGATCTCAGATTGATACTTTGGCACAGATGTCCCAAAACGAAGCAGTCGACTGCCTTTCCATTTTTTCCCAAACTTTTTCTTTCGCTCTTGACAGTCTGTAAAATTGTCACTGGAAAGGAAAATCTATTAGTGAGGTATTTTTTTGTGCGGAGCTGCAGTTTGAATGGATGTGATATATGGTTATAGAGCACTGAGGGAAATGGAAGCTTATCTCTGTTGCTGATTGTTAATGGCTAAAATAAGCGCCCGCACACGGTCTGTTCTGCGAGCGCATTTGAATGAATTGAAAGCTTTCCAAAAAGCTTAGAGCCAATGATGCTGTAATGACACCCCTATTAAACCAAAATGGCAAACCCAAATATGCACAAGACCTTGATCAAAGTCAGTCAGAGGCTGCTGAATTATTTGATTAAAGTCAATTTTAGCATGCAGTATGATAATGCTTGGCTCTTTCATTCTCTCAGGTCAGCTAGGGATGACTTTGGATCTGTCATCGGGAAATGCCAAGGTACAGTGCTGCAATGCCCTCTGTCATTTTCTCCTCATATCTTTCATCTTTTCATTACTTGTTTCTAATAACAACAGCTTTTTTTTATTCAGTTGCTGATTGATGAAGTAAAAATGCCTCAGTGGGTCTCATTCACCAACCATTCTTAAGAAGAAATGTCTTTTTAAAACCCGTTTGTGCAGTTTTCATGAAGATTCTGACACTCACCAATATTTTCTTATTTAGGATTTGTTCTTAGGTAAGAACAGAATCTACACACACTCAAGAGCACAAAGCTGCGAACAGTTCTGCAGTTTAAGAACACGTCATGAACCTCATGTAGACTTTCTCAGGAACAAATATAAGAAAAAACTTGGGACAATATCGGTGAATGAGGCCCATTGATCCTAAAGATGTGTCAAAAACAAGACTTTGTCTGCCTGATCTGGACTGTCGGCATTTCTGCCTGTGCAGTGATTGACAGTAGTGTTCCCATTTTCTGACAGGAGTCAGACTTTTATTCTGTATGAGAGATCAGATTATGAAAATAAACTTTCACCTGGGAGTGATCATGGTGGTGAGCATTAGTGTACAATGCAAGTAGAAATTTGACCATCATCCAAGCACTGTGTTAGCATTTTCTAAAGCATAGAACTGGACAGGCTACAAACTCCATTCAAACACCAAATAGCATTTGTTGGCTTGGTTAGACTAGCCAACACTCTGCCTGGCACCTCAGACATTCAGTCACACTATAGAGAGAGTGAGAGAAGGAGCAGATTTATCAACAAGCTCCTTTCCAAGACCAGTTTAACTTTTTATTTAAAGGGGATTTAACGCTGATGTTCTTTTGTTCTTCGTAATTCACTCATTAAACTGTAAGCAGTGTCATTCTCAGTGGTTTGAGGTAAAGGGGAATTTTTTCTTCGTAATTAAACTGTTAAAATGTAAACAAAGCCAATCAGGGAGGTTTGATGTGAAATGCTCCATTCTTGAAGAAGCTTTCTGGTCACAATTGATGATAAATTACATCACAAAATGCTTTCCTGAACATATCGGTAGCACTTAAAACCAACTGCATGGTTAATTACAAAGAGAGCTAAATTACGCCTGTGTAATTGGATTTAGTGCAAAGCTGTGTGAAACGGTAAATAAAAATCATTGTATTCATATATTTTTACATTGTGGTTTTTAGCGCAACATTACTGGTTCTTTTTTGTCTGTTTCAACTTATCAAACTTAGAGACTAAATATTGTGGTACATATCGTATATCATATACAATTCTTCAGGTATCTTGATATATTTTTGCCATATTGCTCACCCCAAGCCCATCATTCTTATCTGCTAGTGTGGCTGCAGGTTGTCACTCCAGCCAAGCAGGATTGCATGTAATTAATCAAATGAAAGTCTGCAGCCATGCTGACCCTTTGTAGAATAGGTTGGTGAGCACTGCTCAAAAGTTACTCTAGAGAAAGTTATTACACAAAATGGTTATGAATATGTTGCCTGGTATCTCAGACATTGTTTGACAATAAGGTTGCGATAAGAAAAGTTTTTGGGCTAAAATCAATTTTGTAATCCATTCATGGTGGAGTGGTACATGCAGGACATTGTAAGGCAAAAAAGTACCTCAAGGAAATGACTGTTCTATTCAGATTTACCACTGTTTTACAGTTATCAACACATACTAGTCATTTTTGATGTGTCTGTATTTGTGTAGACATCACAACCACTGCTTTTAATTCCCACTATTGTAAAATGAGTTTCTCAGACCACTCTAAATGACTTTGTTTGCATCTCAACCAGCAAATTATGCAGAAATCTTCTTAAAAATTAAATCAAATGCATTACAGTCATTATGCCAGGGTTTTAATATGCTAGCTAGCCCATTTACTAGTAGTCAGTTAGGCATGACTAAACACAATATGGGTCGTGTGGATCAGGGCTGAGGTAAGAAGCCGCCAATGAAAAATAGGCCCTAATTCTGATTGGTGCAGGGGAACACATCAGCCTCTTTGAATATAGTCACGCCCTACTCAAATCTAATGGAAGGAACACAAAAGACAGACCCTCCAGAAAATTGTGATCTGGCGGTCACGAGAAATTCATGCAAATTTAACCAGTCCTCACAGTATTTGCCAGAGCTTGTTATTTTGGTTCTGCACTAAACATGTAAATCTTTGGAATGCTTTCAAAATGAAGTATGCAGCTTGAAGTCATGGAAGGGCCGTGAAGTCACGGTCCCAGCTGCTCCGCCTACAAGTAGGAACGTCTGATATCTAAGCTAAGCTGAATGCAACTATTTCCCATGTCTTTTGTAAACAGTTGCTTGCTCTATGTGCTGTGACTGGACCTTTCGTAGCAATATAGATGCTGGTTTGAAAAAAGTTTGTGAAGTTCACTGTCTGCCCTTACACATCACATTGAATCACCAGTGTGTTGCTGGTGTCAGTCAGATGTCCCTTTCTTGTCAAAGTAGGCAGTTCTTGGCCATGTTATGGCAGAAGTCTCTCTTGCAAGTGTGAAAGCAGGGATAACAGATCACATTAACCATCAAACATTCCAGCTTAAGACAGAGCTAAGAGCTGACCTTCCTAGTTGTTTTGACAGAAACCAACTAGGCTACGTTTACTACAAGTAAAAAAAAAAAAAAGACTCTTCATTAAACAATTTTCATTTTACATTGCAACCACACTCCCTTAAAATACCTACTTAAAAATATTGAAACGCAACTGCAAAATTGAGCATGAAGAGCCTGAAAAGGGCAGAAGTCTCTCAATTGAAATGACCATTATAGTTCTTAATTGACAGTTAATGAATTAACATTCATGCAGGATATTATAGCTTAAAGCAAAACCAGATTAGCCCCTTTAAGAAAGGAGCAGAATTACATAATACAGTGCTAAATCCTTTAGTGGAAAGTTAGAGCCTGACAAGTGAACTTGAAAGAAGGCGGGAGAAAAAGTTTCAGTGAAATTCTCAGCTTTCTTCTTTACTTACTGGCACTTCAGTAATTAACAGCTGCAGCAGCGGAGACAAGAGTTTAATTAACTCTTTAATTAGCTTAATTCATGTGTACATCTTTGAGTAATTAACAGAGAAGTTGTCTAAACAGTCTAATCTGCCATCTGATATGGTGCACTGATGCAGTTGGTCTGATTTTACATTTCTTTAATGCTGGTTAGCCCCACATGTCCTTCTGTCCTTGTGTTCCCTGATATGAAGCAGCATTATCTTCTTTTTTTCTTTGCTCCAAATCCTTTTTCAGACCTCAGCTAAGTGATTTCTGATGTCGTAAAACTTCTGTGAAGTATATCATTCAGAGGCCAGGCCTGCTGCAGCTGAATGTAGGCAAGCTTCCACCCTGCTCGTCTTCTCATTTCATGGAGATGATGGAGGAGTTAATTTGCTTCAGAAAGGCACTAAACATTGGGAACTAGACTTTTGAAACACCATATTCACTTTCACCTGTTCTCGTTTCCTTTTTTCCCTCGCTCTTGCTCTCCCCTACATAATTTACAGTGCTTTAGCTGAGATAGAGGTGTGTCGCTTGGCCTGTTGTTCTCGCCCCGATAGGTTTGTCCTTTTCAATTTTTTTCTCTTTTCACAAGAGCCAGGAAATTTAACATCCGATTTCCAGGGCAACCCTCCGGAAAAGAAATAATGCCTGCAAATAAAATTAAACTTTCTGAAAAAAAGGCAGACAAAGTACAAAATAGGCCGTTTTGTAGTTCTGGTATTAAATTGCTTTCCATGGCTTGAGGTGGTGTTACCCTCTCTAGTGTCTCGAGCCTGCTGACAGATAGTTCTGGTAAAAGGTGACAGCAATAAAGTCAGTGCTTTGCTTTGCGAGACTACAACCTACGGCTTTAGTGCTAAAGTGGTAGGACAACTAAGATGTGAGCTTTAATGTTTATTATAAAACAGATGGTTCTGGTCTTAAAATCTGATTGGCTGAGACTCGTTCAAAGCTGTTTTAAAATCCACAATATACGCACACCTATGACCGCATCACAACAGCTGAATTGTGTATTACTGCACCACAGCACGAAAAAACTTGTGCTGTTAATGAATGATCTTTGACTCTCATATTACTGGCATGGCCACTGAGTATATTGATGAAGTAAGAACCCATTTTTTGTTTAAACTGAGAGGCCAGTTATGTTCTCAACGAATGTCTGGTCAGCTAGCTAACAGGTAAAATATAGCTAACAACTCCATTATTAATATCACAGGCTTGAAATAAGGTACTTACGATATAATTGACTGTAAAACGGCAATATGAAAGTCAAAAAAAAAGTCACTTAAATGGATTTAATGTGCCTAAAAACACTAAATTCACAGTAATGCACGGCCTCTCGTGGCTTATTGCTTTAGTATATGTAGACTGCCAGTCAAGAGTTTGAGGACACCTAGCTTTCCAGAATGTTTTAAAAAATGAGCAAATTAGTTTAACTTGTTTAAAGGAATAGCTGACAACAGTACTACCTTGTGTCCGACATTATCCCCTTGTTTTGATGTCAGCGCTCATCACTCTTGATTTTCAGTATGTGATTTTAAAAATAGTCTAGAGAAGACAACTGACAAATCACTGAAGATAGCACCAATCCAGTTCAGATCAATATCAGCAGAAAATGCTGGATTGGCTATCGGAAAGAGCGAAAAAAAACAAGAATCCAAATATGTAACAAATCTATCCTGAAATCTTTGAATTGACAGGCTTTATAATGTGCTAATGCTATGCATCAGCTGCTGAAAGCACAAACTCCGCACCCTATCTCTGCAACGTAAAACCAAACTTTTCATCTTCTTCCTGAATTAGAAACAATGCAAGGAACAAAAAGGAAAACCAAAATAAACAATACTTTTCACAGAATGTTGTGAAAAAGAGGATGAAGCTGAAGTTGCCTTCTTTTATGTCAGCTTTTTATTGAAATTGTTCCATTCCACCTTAAGTGGTGCTGCCGTTACATTCTGGTGCCTGCCAGCTGCTTTATCATTTAAGGTGAAGCAGAAAATTAGAAGCCAACTTTAGCCTTATGAAAAGAAGAAAACTGCTCTGGAATGAAAACTTTTCTTAAAATCTGGTTGTTTACAATGGTTCATTCATAAAGTATGACCTCAGCAATGATTTTCTCAGTACATCCCTCCGTTTCAACTCATCACATAGACCACTCTAGGACCCTTCTGCAGCCCCTTTATGTGAAATATATGAATTGTATGAAATTTATGGGATGACACTTTGATAAACATGAAGCTGTGCAAAATATAGCCAAGCGATTAGTACCTAGCTGTTACATGCTCAAAATTTTTGCAAGTATTATTTTCTTACCTCATTGAAAGTAACAGTAAAAATCAATAAAAATCAGGAATTGCTCAGATAATTTTAAAAAAAGGCAAGGTTTTGAACTTTTGATAGGTGGTGTTTGACTGCTTGTGTTAAGGTATCTGCTGCTGTGAGTTTGAAAGTTCTGTTTTAAATTACTCAGGACTGGAGAGTCCATAACAGTAAAGAGTTACAGTTTTATAAGAGATGTAGAGGCTGTATTGTATCGCAGCCCCATATTGTGATAGAACTCTGTATGATTGAGTGTGGTGCGCTTTCATTGTTGGCTGTACTCTTAAACTTGGGAAGACATTTTTATTGCGGGTCCAGGGTAGGCGAGGCAACTTTGCTGACTTAGCGCATCTCTTGCTGTAAAAGAGCTCTCTCTTATTTTTCCTCCTCCCCCCATCCCTCCTAAACTGAGATTTATGATGAGCAAATCTGCCCGGATACGATACAGAGCTCTCATCACGCATACTCAGGCGTATTAGTTCCAGCGCTGCACCCAGATTAATTAGCCTTTAGCAGACGAGATTTGATTTATGGTCTCCGCTGAGCCCTTCCTCTTACAGGTATTTATCTTGCTAAAGCGTCATCATTCATCCAGAGTTATCGGACCCTCTTTCCAGCATTTTCCAGCAGTTTTCATCCTGAATGGAAATCGCCAGCTTGCCTTTTTCCAATCTCTGCACTGCACGGGCGATAAGAGTGTTGTTTTGGAGCCTCCAGTCGTTTTGATTGACGTTTCAGCGCTGCACCATGCTTCATGGCTTTACCTAATAGAGGCCTGTACGCATTCCCACTTTGAATAATTGTATTGGATTATAGTCTGAAAGAAGTGAGTCTGTGTGTAGTCTTACTGTTTAACCGTCATTGTCCTGGGCTACCTGAATGCAAAGTCAATGAAAATCAGCTAAAGATAATTTCCAGCTCAGTGCTGCAGAAATTGCAATACCTTATCCGCTTTCTAATTCCTATTTTTAGACTGGCAATCCAATCTGCTTTTCGTTCCCTGTATTGGATACCTAAATGATCTTGTGCAGGGCGGGCGCAGATGGAATTCCAATTCTTCTCTCCTCTGAACCTCATTTGCGTGCACTTTAGCTTGACTGAGCACCCAAATCTGATCAAGTTAGAGAAAGCACACGTAAAAAAGCCCACAAAATGCCAGCTAGAAAAGTGTGGCATTTACCAACGGGATTGTAGGTGTGTTTGCTAGTGTTTGCTAGCATTTGATGAGTGTGTCAGCAGTCACAAGCAGGAGGTGTGGTATTTGAGCTGTGAAGCCTCTACAAATGTGGGGACTTTGGTGTGCTTGCAGTTCATACTGATAAAATCAAACAGAATATTTGTCAGGAAAGCCGTAAAACAATCTTTTTTGAAGGAAGGCTTGAAATATGTATAAGCTCAAGCAATAATTGATTGTCTCTGGATCTCATTGTGCGAGTTCTTCTTTTTTTTTTTTCTTCAAAAGCTAAACTGAATAGTAGAACTTTTCCAGTCATTGTCCAAAGGATGTGTGTTACTTCAGAGCTGTTTCAGAACCCAGAAACCACAGAGAAATCAATCACATAGAACAATCAGTTAAAACTGAGAATGAGGGGCTATAATTGTCAGTTTGGCATTGATGATCCATTGCACCATTGTCTTGGCAATAGCGGTGGACAACATGACACTATTATGATATCATAATCACAAATAGTAGTGGATGGTTTGGCCAAGTATTTGTATCATGGTGTAATTAAAATCTCTGAGGGTTCGGTGTCAAGGTATAAATATTTTTACAGATAAAACCATTTTAGAGTCTTTTTACCTGTTTATACCTGGATTGCCATTTGATACACTCCCAGCTATATGACCCCTTCATACATTTGTATTTTTTGTATTTGAGTAACACTGTACTAGATTGTGTTTACAAAAGTGAAAGAGAGGAATATACTGCGGCACAGTGGGCTTAAATGGGTGAACCTATTTTTGTAGGTCAACAGTTATTCAGGGATGTCTATTTTTAATAATTATCATTTTTAACAACCAAAGTAAGTCTGAAATATGTTTATTGTACAAAATAGTAGAAACAAACCTTAACAATATATAGATAAGCCTATATCAATATTGCTTTTAACAGTAGCGCCATTGTTGCACATGTTAATTTCTACAGGGCTGAATTTAGCTTCTTATTCGCCAGCTTTTTGTTTGAATTTTCTGTCCCACCTTAAATGGAACTAGTGAAAAATGTGTCCCTAGCTCAGCCATTTAGCCAAACAGGCTAACGTTAGCGTGTCACTTTATCTGTGACTGGTATATCGATATAACAGTTATGACAAATATACAAGAGGATTGGGATCAGAGCCGATCCAAGCATATTTTAATGCATGGGGAGTTGGCTATATTAAGCCTGATCCACCTCTGATCCTTCCACAGTGCTGATCAGCTACAGGTTTCATGAAAAAGAGGTCCTACTAGCAAACTTGGTTTTTGATAGCGTTAAAAAAATAATAATAATTTGATTCTGTCCGTACCAACTATCAAGTTGCCAACCTCAGAGAAATTTAAGAATCGCACTAGAAAATTGTCTTCAAAAAAACAACTCATTATTATGATTATAGTATGTAAACTGCAGGGTGCCAAAAAAACTAACGTCCTGAACAGAGGGTGGATAGTCATCCAAGGCAGTGAATTACATTAATTTTTTTTTTTAATTGTAATTTGCACTTTGGCACTGTTATTTGTGATTTTTTTTTAATCCACTGTGGCTACAGATGGCATCAGTGTGCTAGTGGATTTACTGTTTAGCTTCTGTTGTTTTGCTGTATTTTACATGTGCTATCAAACCTGTAATAGTTATTAGGTGTTGTATTCTCTCATTATATTTAACATGAACAGAGATTAGTCTAGTCTAGTGTCCCTGATAGAATCTGTGAAATAGTTCCATGTGGGCAACATTTTGAAACTGCTCAGATGTGTTGCTACTGACTGGAACAAAAGAGTGAAGGGAGTAAAATGCATTTTAATCACCGTTTCTATTTTTATTACTATTTGAAATAATTTGCGAAGACTTACGTTTTTGCATTTTTGAGGCCTGTCAGGTCAATATTTTTGGACTTTTTCTCTATATTTTTGTACGAAAATTTCCAGTGGCTGAAACTCCAGTGCATCCCTAATAGATCAAGTATGCTGTAATGTATGTAATGTGCCACTCGGTTAAGTACACCTTCTTGTTACTACACTCATTGTCCATTTTATCAGCTCCACTTACCATATAGGTGCACTTCGCAGCTCTACAATTACAAACTGTAGTGAATCTGTTTCTCTGCATAATTTGTTAGCCCCCTTTTATCCTGTTCTTCAATGGCCAGGACCACCACAGAGCAGACCTTTGCTATATAAATGTATGTACTGAAATCATCATCAGTGTTAATTATACTGTAATATGCCTTTTTGACTAAACTGCTTACTGCTATGTTGACTGTGACAAAGTGTGATGTTTAAACAATGTCATCTTCCAAGATTTTGGTCACAGAGGCACTAAGTTGGCCAGGGGTGAGTGTTCAGAGACCACCGATTTGTATCTGTAGTCTGAAGAATAAATTCACCATTTGCAGTTGCTGGCTGTGATTGAGTTCTTAACCTTTAAGAAAAACAAGGTAAGTTGTTAAGTGAGTCATTCAAAACAGTGAACGCCACAGTGCGAATCAGCCAGTCGTCTTGTTAAAATACCTTTAAAGCGAAGCGTTCTGTAATGAACTCTGTGAATAGATGAATGGCTGTAATCATAATTATGCAGCTCGCAGGTTTTGTGCAGTCTGCAGGAGGTGGGAGTTCACAGAGATGGCTCAGATGGTGCGTTCCTTTTAATGAAGCAGTGATCAGGGCCGCGAGATGAAGTTTTGATGTTTCACTTCATTTTCTGGCATGTAAGCTTTTGATTCTCAGTAGGCTGAGCTTTTGAGCTCTAATTGAAAAGCCTTCCTGATGGGCTTTTTTGTCTTTAGTGAATCGGATGGATTGGATGTGGCTCTCCGTGTCCGGTGTAACGCTGCCCTTCTGGAGGCTTTTGATGCTGCTCAGCATTGAGAGTTCACTCAGACTCATGCTAAATCGGCTGTTTATTTATGGCTTTATATCTCAAATTGATTTTTATTGCCATAAGATAAGACCGTGAAATTAAATACTTGAAAATGGGTGTGCTTAGCGGTTGGATCAGCTTATGTTTTATAGTGACAGGGGTAGTGGTTTCTGCTGTCCTATGATAAAAATTATATTCTATATAAGTAAATAAAAATATATATTATATAAATATTACATTCAATATTACATGTCTCATTTTTTGTTAAAATGGAAAGAAGTAGCATTACTCAGTCAGGAGGAAAAAAACATGCCAACATAACACAAACATGTTGTATTTGATTGAAATACTGCGTTAACTACTCGTAAATACAAAAAGGAGTTTTGGGTACTCACTTGTCGCCGTTGACTTTGTTGCAGTAAAACTTGCATGTTGTGATGATGAATCTTTGTGTTCTTGGCCTGCAGTGCCCAAAGACCCGTCTCCTCAGTGGCGTAAAGTAGCCTGGAGTCATGACTGCACTCTGCTGGCGTACACAGACAGCACCGGCACTGTCCGAGTCTTCGACCTGGTGGGAAGCGAGCTTTTCATTATCCCTCCGGTAAGACACCTCCACCTGCCTCTGTCTGTTTTCATGCCTTTCTTTGGCTGTGCTCACATTACAGGGCCAAAGTGGCGTCTGTTTTGTTTTTTTTTGATTAAATGTAAACCAGAAAAAAAAAAGCCAGATTCTTTTCAAATCAGATCTGAGCTACTTTTATGTATGGTTCTCAATTAAAGAGTGGCAAAAAGGTGTGACTTTCATTTCTTATAAAAACAATACTTACTCAGTACATTAGAAGTACATTATATCGACATGACATTTCGGTCGCTTTTGGCTGGTATTGTGAATGTAGCCTTGCTCTCTCTTTTTCTCTCTCTCTGTCTATGTCTCTTTATCTCCTCACTCCTCACTCCTTTGCCCTGTGTCTGATGTTGAGAGGAAGCTCTGTCATTTAAAATCTCTGTTCAAGCCCCAGTAGTTTTCTGATTTGTTTTGAGATGTGCTGTCATTGTTTCTGCCTTTCAAACAGGACTTTATTTCTGTTTGGCTATTTGGTTTGCTAATTTGACTTTGTTCAGCAGTGCTGGTCTGAACCGGCCATGTGTTTAGTTGTTCGTTAATTAGTTAATTTTAGGACCGACTGTCAGATGGGATTTGTTTGTAAAGTACAGCTCTCGGGTGTTGAATTATTCAGAGCTATACGCCGGCATTTTGGAACAACAAAGTTGGATCCCCAGCGCTGAATCTTCTGAAGGAAGGGACTGAAAGTTGAGCTCAATCATAGTGCTAGAATACTAGAATCTGCAGCCCGAGGGACAGAAACTAGTCACTCTTTATAAGTGACTTTTGTTGTAATTAGAGTTGGGTGACATATTGTTTTTACTGTTAATGGTGCCAGACAGCAATACTGTTTTTATTATTAGCAGTACTGAAAGGTAACAAACCCAGCTAACAGCAATGTATGTTGTTTGTTGCATGCTTCAGATAGTTTTGAAAGAACAGCAGATCTCGCTTCTGTCTGGTTAGTTGCAGCCTCAGACGTTCTATAGTAGAGTTGCAGCTAATGATGATTCACTTTATTGATTAGTCAGTTCATTATGACTCTGATTGATTAATCAGGAAAGGAGAAAGTGCAGCTAGAAGGCTGTTAATAACTAATTTACATCATACTCAATGTTTCGTTCAACTAATATAAAGATTAAATCCCAACTTATAAATCATACTTTTTATCAAGATCAGCAGTGCCACAAGATGTTGCCTTCACAATTAAAAAAAAAATGTATTTATGAATATTGATGAAAGGTGCTGAAACAAAGTAACAATGCGTGAACAAATCTTACATGGCAGTCCAGCTTCCTCTTTCGTTTATATATATATATTTTTTTTTATGGCACTTTTAAAATCAAAGTGCTTTACAATAACTGGACAAATTTGTCCAACCATCTGTTTTCCACATACAGCAAACTCATTTACACATAAAAACACTACCACACTCAACGCTATTACACTCAAACAGCACAAACAATTACTAAAGGCCAATCGATAAAAATGTGTTTTGAGCTTGGATTTAAGAGCGGTCACTACGGACGCCTGTCTGATGTCATTTGGTAGACGGTTCCTTTCTTGCCACAGCAGCAACCAAGACACAGTCTTCCACAAAGACTGTGGAACAGTCAGACGTGAGTGAGAAGCTGACCTTAAAGCTCTTTAAGGAGCATGTATACCAAGTATGTTCATAATATGTGTAAATGGCAGGCTGTGCAATGCTTTAGAAACAGAGCCACCTTATATCAGATTCTGTAGTGAACTGGGAGCCAGTGTATTGGTGGAAATACTGGAGTAATGGAGTAATGGGAGCTTTTTTATTTGTACCACTTATAATCAGGCTGCAGCTGTTTGGACTAGTCGTAACAAAGCAAGAGACATCTCATCAGGCCTGTTTAGATCTTGCATTAGCCTGCGTTTTCAGTGATTGGGTATTACTCAGTTTTTACTTGACCGTGTGAAAAGCCAGATGTAAACAAACCCAGGATGCATTGTGATCAGATTACAATCAGATTACTCAAACCACATGCACAGGTGGTCAGAGACGGTCAGAGACAAGCGTAAATGGGATGTGTCTTCATTTTCCATATACAATTATGTGAGCTCTGCCTAGCAGGTGAGAGGATAAACAGTGAAACAAAGGATGGAGGATACACAAGACTGAATTTTTCCAAACCAAGAGCCATCTTGCAGCCTGGGCTGATGAAAGTGTCCAAGCTTCTTTACTTGTATCATAAAGTGCAAAAAAGTAAACAGAGGTAAAATGGAAACAATGCCTGTGTCAATGTGCTTTTTACGTGGTGAAAGTAAAATCGGATCTCATTTAGGGACGCGTTTTAGTGAAACATGTTGATGGAATCCGGTCAGAGTTTGTATGGTTCAGAGATAAATTAAACCTAGACATGGTGTAGACATGAACGACTAACTTTATTTAATGTGTGTATCAGTTTTTAACTCATTTTCCAGCAAATCACTGGGGAAATTGGGATAACCTCTGTTTTGCTTTTTAGTTGGTCATCGATACACTTATTGAGCCTTTTATTGGAACACTGACTACCAAATTTATGGCAGAGCTGCAGAGCATAAACCCCACACTGCTCTACAGAGATGTGAGAATATGATCAGACGAGGCATCCTTCACCATCTTCCCCACAAGTGGACGAGCGCATGTGTGGTGCGCTCTGAGAGAATGGTACAGGCCTGAATGCTTGACTCTCCCACTGAAGGGGCCCGGTGGCTTTGTAGTGCTGCAAGGGGCATTTTACTGCACATGGTTTTTGCCCACTTGACCTCTCTCTCTCTCTCTCTCTCTCTCCTCTCTCTCTCTCTGTGTGTGTGTTCTGTATGTTATTTAGCACTTCTCTCTTTCTGAGTCTAGTCTAGTTCTCAGGCCTGCTCCTCCGTGAGTGGTGAGTGTGCTGAGTTTTCCCGCTCTGCTGCCCAAGCACGGCGCATATTTTCTGCCTGCTTTCAACCTGAAGCCTCACATAACCCTGGAGGACTTTCTCTGAGGACTTAACTCAATCAGAATGAGAGAAGAAGCGCTTTCTGCTGCACCGTTTCCTTTCACTTTCACCCAGTCTTCCCTCTGTCACTCTTTAGATAGCTGTCAGAGTGAAGTACTAGTCAATCCTTCACCTCCCCTGTTCTTACTAACACATCCACATCGCTGTCATCTCCTCTGCATTACTGCGTACTGTTCTGTCCTTCTGTCAGAGGCCATCAGTGCACAGTGTTCAGAGAAACTCTGTTTTTCTCTCACTTTCAAACTTACTCCTAAAAACCTGATTGTCTCTAACTTCTGCAAGGACACTCTCCCCCTCCCACACCTCTCTCATCCCCTCAGGCGGTGAGTTTCCCTGGTGATTTCAGCTATGCTGCTGCTGGATTGATCTTTCTGGAGTACACCGCTAGTGCCCAGTGGTCAGCGGAGCTGCTTGTCATCACCTATGGAGGCCAACTCAAGAGCTACCTTGTCAGGTGAGCATGCTAAACACAGAACAGGTGGTCAGATAGGCATTCGATTGTGATAAGGATAAGCCAGGCATATGATTGTGGAGTTATATTGTAAGGAAACTGGGACCATCGTGCTTGCTTCAAATTACATTACAGAGTTACTTGATCACTTTATTAACACCTACCTTGTGCTTCACTAGGTTCTATAGGCACATTCAGAAACGAGAACTAACCCAAATGGAAACCACTAGACATTAATTAGTTCTAGATCCAATTCATTTTCCACCTGCATGAGAGACAATGAAACGGTCAGTATAACCACTAGTAACGGTGTCATTGTCTTTTTGGTAATTTTCTCTAACACTATAGCATCTAATTTGGCTAATTAGCGGTCTTGCATGCTAGTTAGCTTTACTTATTGGTTGATATGAAATGATACATTGCACTGTTCTAAGCATAACCAAACAGGAAAATGTCAACATTTACACAAATTCATGTGTAGGGCTAAGTAAGGCTTCAGTTTTTTTTCTGTTGAGTGTAAAAATATGAGTAAAGACACATTCTGTGGAGGCTAGCGTAAGTGATAATAGCATTAGCGTTAGCTTCCCAACTTACATCACCTTAGCGAAATCTTTACAAAGTGATTGGTTTCAGCTGCAAGAAGAGAACACTCGAGTACTGTTAGGTCCTGTTGGTACAAGTATTAATAACCGTAAAACAGAAAAACTTCAGTACTGGACCAAGAGTCCGTGGAATAAGCTCTTTGGTCAGAAAGTGACCACTGATGAAGATCTAGAGGATGACTAACACAACTGCATCAACAGATGAACTGTAGTCTCTAACTGTACACCAGCAAAGTGAAGCTATAAGGTTACAAAATGTTTTTAGTAAATGGACAAAGATTATATTTTGTAAAGAGCTTTCGAATCAGAAGTGCATTCTGAATAGTTTTTGAATTACTTGAAGGAGCCATTCACTGAAAACATCCAATTTACCCACCTACAGTATGTCAGGGCATCCAGACAACACCATTTTAAATGTGATGCATGCCGCAGGTGACAGGTTAATGCATTAGTTTGGTGAGTAGGTAAGCACAACTGGTACAGACGGGCAATCATTAAACGTTTTAAAGCTGACTTTTAAGGAATTAAATACAATTAAATACAATGAAGCCCAAAGGCCTAAGACCACATTGAAAATCTGGTATTTTGTTCATTTAAACCTGGAAATAAACAACACAAGTCTCTTTGTGGTGTCTTATTCTCCATTCTGTCAAATTGTAATTGTATGAAATTGAATTGGATAGAGACAATAAGCAGACCAACCATGGATTTCTGTTTTTCTACATGCTAATAAACTGAGGCCACATTTTGAGCTGGAGCTGGAAGCTGGGCTTCTTTTCAGAGTCGAATGATAAGTACGTGTGTACAACAAGAGTTTTTAAATTATAATTATTAATTTAATTTAATTTTTTGTAATTCTCAGCTCAGCATGGCTTTGACTTTTGAAAGTCTTTATGTCTACCAAATTCCAGACGTCTGTTTTCGAATGAAAAGTGTATTTTTTTTTTTTTTAAGAAAAATTAGTTACTTTTCCGGGTCCTCAGTGGGACATTTTGAAATCTCGAATGAAAGTGTTTTTTCTCAGTAGCCCTCATTATTGTTGAGTGTGGGAGTAATTGTGATTTGGAGTTTTCAAAGCCTTTAGGAGATATTTCATCTAGTATTGCAACGACTTGCTCAACACATTAAGGCACATGAAGCCCTCTGACGATTTTGTATAGGCAAACACTAATGCTCCCTAATCTGCCTTTGTCCTTCACCTTCTTTTGGAAAAGAGCGCTGCTAGTTGGGCACAATTCTTGATACTTTAAAAGACTAGCTCGGTGAAAAATGTACTCACTTTTCTCCTTACTTGAAATGTAGTAGAAAAGCGAAGGCAGGCTTATTTAGCTTTGCACTGGAGCTATGAAGCTCACATAGCTAACAAGTGGAAGCATGCTATGGGGTCCAAAGGTCTGAGACGACATGGAAAATCTGTGATTTCTGTCATTTAAACCTGTAATTCCAAAGAGAATGGCTTAGAATTTTTTAATATTTTAAGCAAAAAAATGTTAGTGTTTAGACGACTCTCGGGTGGATTTGATCTACTGATTGGAGACTTTTATACAAACTTATGGAGTCCTTGAGCATGCGGCATCATTAAAGCAAAAAGAGAATTAGCAAATACTAAGAAATGATGAACATTCAAACATTTTGCTTTTTACTCATGTCGTTAAGATGATATCATTTGTTATGAAAAAACTTTTGGATCCCTCTGTATTTATTTGCTTTTGAGAGCCTATATTGAAAATAAAAATATACGTTATTTGTGTTTGTAGCCTGACTGCAGATACAAATAGAAGTAGCTGTTGAGGGAAGCCTGGTTGTTTTTAGACTGAAGCAACTCATGGAACTCACATTTTACAGGCTACAAATTCTTCACCAGGGGGCACAATTTAAATTCAGCTTTCATATATTGAGCCGCACAAAATCCGGATAAACAGGACTATTTGTGTAATCAAACATAGAGGTGAAAAGTGTTTGTAAGTACTGACGATATCCACAGTATGCTTAGAAAAGCATTGTGACACAATTTACCATGATAACGATGAATACTGTCGTATTGCCCAGCTGTAGTCAAAGATTAAGTTAAATGTTTTAACACAAAATGTTAGTGACTGCACAAAAAGCATGTTAACACATTATTTTTGAATGTAAGTGTTTACGTCAGTGTCCACTCATTTCTGTGAAGCTCATGAGCAGGTGTTAGTGTCTAGCGAGCTGTTGTTAGTATGTAGTTTGTGTCTGTGTTTGTGTAATGCTGTGTAATATGATAAGAATTGTGGAAGAAAGCAAAGTATAGATCAAATGAGGCATGAACGTCTAATTTGCACCCAAGAAAATTCAGTTTTTTCTTTGTGGTGTCATATTCCCCATTCCATCAAAAGCCATTTTATTAAGTTTGAAATAGATAGGGACCATAAGCAGACCGACCATGGGTTTCTGTTTTTCGCTTCTACCATGCTAATAAACTGAGGCCACGTTTTGAGCTGGAGTTTACTTTAAAGTTCCTTTGCTGGGCTTCTTTTCAGAGTAGAACTTGCCAAGTACAGAGTTTCTAAATTATGATTATTTATTTATTTATTTATTTATTTATTTATTTATTTATATTATCTATATTCTCAGCTCAGCATGTCTTTGACTTTTGAAAGTCTTTATGTCTACCAAGTTTCATGCGTCTGTTCTCAAGAGAAAAGTGCTAATTTTTTTTTTTTAAAAGAAGTTACTTTTCTGGGTCCACTGTGGGACACTTTGAAATCTCGAATGGAAGGGTTTTTTCTCAGTAGCCCTTATTACTGTTGAGTGTGGGAGTAATTGTGATTTGGTGTTTTCAAAGCCATTTGGAGGTATTTCGTCTGGCGTTGCAACGATTTGCTCAAGACATCAAAGCACATAAAGCCCTCTGATAATTTTGTATAGGGCAAATGCTCACGCTCCCTAAACTGCCTTTGTCTTACACCTTCTTTTCACAGAGCTAGAGTTCTGCTAGTTGCACTCCGTTTTGACTACTTTGACTACTGATGGATTAGCTTGGTGAAAAATGTACTCACACTTTCACCTTACCCCAAATGTAGTTCATAGGTAAAGACAGACTTCTGTAGTTTTGCGCTGGAGCTGTGAAGCTCATGTAGCTGACAAGCAGAAGCATGCAGAGTCCAAAAGTCTGAGATTTCTTTCATTTATTACCTGGAGTTACAAAAGAGAAGGGTTTAGAATTTTAAAATATTTAAAGCAAAGAGGTGTTATGGCATGAAAAGTGAAGAAATATTGAAGATTGTGCACTATTTTTAGGTCACTACTCAAATTTAAGCTGTGACATTGACCATGTTATGCCTTTGTACATAAAGGTCAGACTTTTTTGTAGAGTCTTGTCCTTGCCATTGAAACACATATTCAGACGACTCTTAGGTGGATTCGGTCTACTCATTAGAGGATTTTACTCAAAGTGAAGCCCATGCCAGCTCAAGTGCACGCTGTCTTTAAAGCAATAGGGGACATAGCAAATGCTACGAAGTTATGTAAATATAGATATTATACTTTGCACTCTAATTATTAGACTTGCATCTGCAGATCTGTGTGTCAAGCAAGCACTGATGGGCTATCTGATCATGTTGGGGGCAGGACGAGACTCAAATACAATACCTTAATTGTTGTCCCTGTTGTCAGGAGAGCATAATTAAAGTTTCACTCTCTCTGTGGTCAGGATGGCCCATGTCTCAGAGGAAATACGTCCAAACCTTGCCCTTCAAGCTTGGTAGCATTGTGTGATGGGAAGACGAGGCTTGTGGCTATATTGGGATGGACAATTGTGTCAAAAAAAAAAAAAAGAAACAACAAAAGATGTGCAGTGATTTAAGCATGCAGCATGTATGATGCTAATTGGTGCAGTATAAGCTTCCACTGCTTGTTATCTACATTATCCTCAAAGCTCCAGTGCAAAGCTAGAGAAGCAAACTTCAAACACCAAACATGTCTTGGCTGATTACATTTGTAGTAAGATTAGATTTTTTCCTGGACTATTCTCCTTTAGCTTGCTGCACTGAGGATTTTAGCTGGTAGATCATTGGAGCTCTAACTGACACACGTGTCATATTTGTCTAACAGTTTTTTTTCCTCCCATTTGTGTTTGTCTTTCAGTATGGGAACCAATCAAGGCTTCCAGGAGAGCCACACTTTCAGCTTTTCCACTCATTACTTTAATGGTGTGACTGCTGCAATCTACCATCCAGGCCATAGGTGAGTGCAGGCTCAGAGGGGTCTGACCTGGAAAAGTAGCTTTAGTTTTTTAGAATCTGTGTAAAAATAGTTTTTATGAATGCATTACCAGTTCACTGCACCAAGGAATTTCTGAGCTGGATTTACCAAAGCAGTTTGAATCACATGCACACATTAATGAAATAGTGAGCAATCTTTTAATCAGTTAATCAGTGATGAGAGTCTACACGCACACACACTTTGAAAAGCTTTTGTATGTGCCTTAAAGGGGCATTCCAGTCTAAAACTATATGCTACATAGTTTGTTATTTATTATATTATGTAATATTCTGCATTCTGTGTTGTATGCTCCATTTCACTGAACAATTATTTCATTCATCACTGTTCTCACACTACAATACCGAGGAGCCATTACGTGAATGCAACATACAATCTTTGGTGACCCCAGTGGTGTCAACCAGGTAGCTCAGTAAGCGAAATAAATCCAACAAAGCTAGCATTAATGTCACCATTATCTCGGTTGCTGAACAACTGAGGTATTTATTTGGTCGTGTAGCTGCCTTGCTAAATTAAGCTTATGGCACATTGTCCTCCCCTGTGACAAATCACTTAATTCTGGTTTGGCTCAAATAAGATATTTGACTTCCTGTAAGTTGCATTAGCTGTCTGTCTTCCTTCAGCATTCACCAGCTTTCAAAGACTTCTCAGAGCAGCCCACCCCCAAAACCCCACATGAAAGCTGTTGTAGTTTTTAGAGGTTGCTTTGATACATCATCGGAAGTTGGTTTTCCTAGTATTCAAACTGCTGTGGGAAGTGAGTAATCATGTTTACAACAAATGTAGTGGTGGTTACAGATTAAAGACATTTGTTTTTGGTTTTGTATGGTATAGGATTTTTAAGAATTGATTTTATTTCAATATTTTGTTCTGTAGTTTCTAATTTTTCAGGTTTTCCATTTGAACTTTTTTAGTTTTATTTTAGCAAATGTTTTCATTATCCTTCTGTAGAATTAGTTTTTAAGACTAAATTGTAAAGTGTTACATAAATAAAGGTGCATCTTATTATTATTATTATTATTATTATTATTATTATTATTTAGTTTGCAGCATATTTCCACAGCTATGGCATGATGAGACTGCTTTAAAAAAAGTTTTTAAAGATGTGTCTGAGTATTACTATTACGAGTATAATTAAAAATATTTGCTGATATTTTGGTGAAGTTGAATTTTTACAGTGTAATGGACCGCTTTAGTGTGTAACCTGTCACCAGGGGGCAGTCTTAGTCCAGTGTGACTGAGTGTGTGTATGTTTATGTGACCGGATTAGCTGTGTGGCTGCCTGCTTTCTTGTCTTATCGCCCTCTCACACTGGTCTTTGGCTTAACTGATGAGAAGTTTCTGGAAGGTCTGGCTTTGACACAATCTTCTTCTCCCTCTTTCCCGCTCTTATTTGCCCAGATCTGCAGGTCTTTTCTCTCTCCAACTCAACTCCATCTGTCTGTCTGTCTAAATCTCTCTCTCTCGCTCTCAGTCTAGCACAGGCACCCTCTCTCACTTCCTCTACCTTCAGACTCTCCCTCCACAGGCAGTGTGTGGGCTTTGTCTCTAATGTTTAGAAGAAGGCGTGACCTTCCGATCTGTGTTGCCTGTGCTGCACTCTCTGTTTGTCATAGCTTTACGTTTGTATCTCCCACACTGCATTATGATGTGGCTAGCTCAGGGAAGCTCCAATACATGGAGTTAAAACTGGATGAAAACTGAAACTGTTTCACTAATCAATATTTATTGTTTTATGTCAATTTTTAAACATTAAGTATTGTTGATAGTTTTACTGCAGCTGCATTGGTAACTCTGTATCGATATTAATTTTTTAAAAAAAAAATGTCTAGTTTTACTGCGGCTGCATTGGAAACTTTGCATTGATATTCATTTTTTAAAAATTAAATGTTGTCTAGTTTTACTGCACCTGCATTGGTAACTTTGTATCGATATTAATTTTTTTTAAAATTAAGTGTTGTCAGTAGTTTTACTGCACCTGCATTGGTAACTTTGTACCAGTATTAATTTTTTTAAATTAAGTGTTGTCAGTAGTTTTACTGCAGCTGCATTGGTAACTCTTATTCGAACAGAGTACAAAGTACAAATAGTGTAACTTTGCTAGGCTACAGTATCTGTCTATCTACTTGTCTATCTTGTCTGACTGATTAACTGTCAATCTTATTTTACTGTCTATGTATCTATCTGTCTAACAGACTGCCTGTCTGTCTATATCTATCTAGTCTGTCTGTTTGTCTGTCTATATCTATCTAGTCTGTCTGTCTGTCTGTCTGTCTATCTATCTGTTTGTCTATCTGTCTATTTATCCATCTGTCTGTCTGTCTATCTATCTGTCTATCTATCTGTCTATCTATCTGTCTATCTATCTGTCTATCTGTTTGTCTGTTTATCTGTCTGTCTGTCTGTCTATCTGTGTAAGAGCATAATTACTATAGGTATGATACAGTATATGCATTTTAAAATATTAGTTGTCTCTTTGTGTCTGATGTTGATGATGCGTCTTTCTCAGGTTGCTTCTGGTGGGCGGCTGTGAATCAAGCGACAGCAAAGCGTCCAGGGCCACCCGCTGCGGCATCACTGCCTGGAGGGTGCTGTCAGGATCTCCACACTATAAACAAGTGACCAGTTATGAAGACGACGTCAGCGCAGTAAGACACACACACACACACACACACACACACACACAGACATGGAGGAATTCTCCATTAAGTGCAGATAACTTAATTTAAATATTCCCTGACCTGTTCACAGCCGACTGATAATGGCTGTAATTTGTGAGGTGGGAAAAAATTAAATATTCTGAATAAATGTGGCTGTTAATTAGTGGAGATGGTAATCATAATCTCTTGATTCTGTCCAGTCCCAGAGGAGAGGCCTTTTCAGAATGCCCAGTTTTAGACTTTTTTCCAGGCAAAACAATGAGCAGGTAATTACCGTTCCTTTCTCTTTTGCTTCCTCTCTCCCACTTTGTCTTTTTTATGTCAGAGTCAATTAAATAATGGACTGCTTATCAACTCTGTATTGTTAATTACTTATTCTTTAAAACAATAAAAGTTTAAAGTGTGTGGCGGGTCTGTGACAGTTTGAACCAGTGCACACTGCTGTTCAAAAGCCAATTACTTGTCTTGTTACAAAATATAGTTATATATTCAGGAATTACTTATATAGATTAAAACATTATGAACTAGACAGATTCAGGTACTGATAATATAATGTAATTATCTATTTACAATAAATTGTCACATGATTTTCCTTTCTCACTTTTCAGTATGAGGCATTCTCAGTGTTATCCCCATGTTTATGCCATACTTGGGCAGCCAAGTATATTACGTCTCATTTTCAATTCACGTTTTTTTGTATAGTGCTTTTCACAAGCAGCTTTACAGAAATTCCGGTCCAAGTCCCAAGTAAGCAAGCCAAAGGCAATAGTTGCAAGGAAAAACTCCCTAGGAGCAGCAAAAAGAACCCAAGACTCAAAAGGGGAATCCAACACTGGATAGCAAAACAGTAACATAACAAGAGCAATATAAATAAAGAATTGATTGAAGTGAATATACAGTAGTGCATGTGGAATAGGAAAGAAAAATGAATGTCACTGGACAGAAGGGATTAAATTAACTAGTGATAACCAGTGACAGAAGTATTTCATTTAACCAGTGATATCCAACGACAGAAGTATTTAATTTAATCAGTGATAACCGATGACAGAGGTATTTAAATTAACCAATAATAACCGATGACAGAGGTATTTAAATTAAAAGGCGTTAATCAGTGACAGTAGTATACAGTAGTATTTAAACCTACCAATGATAACTGATTTCTACTGTTAGAAGTCTATCAGAGTAGCAATGAGAAATACATCTATGAAAACCAGTGACTGCTGGTTCTGAGTGTTTCTAAAATGACTGACACTGCTGTTTACCATCAAAGAAGTTATGAGAAGTTCAAACTTAATGTAGAATTTAAATCCAAACTTTTAACAATTTCTATCATTTTGTATTGTTATTATAAACAAGGGCACACTTTGTTTAACATGAGACGCAAAATCAGCTGCTTATGTTTTCAGCATTTCTTTAGTTCAGTGCTCACACTTGGGGGGGGGAACAAAAAACTTTACAAAATTACAAGATGTCGCACAACTTTTTTCTTCTTTTATTCTAATTAACACATAATTTAGTTGAATATCCAAGTAAGTAAAAGAAAACTAAAATGAGTTTGGATTGCTGTACATACTTGAAAAATAACCTGTATGCATATGTGTAGGACGGCGTGTTCAGGATGAGTATTTCTCCTGACGGTTCGATGCTGGCTGTAATCCACTTCTCAGGCATGCTCAGTCTGTGGGACATTCCATCGCTCAAACAGAGGAGCAGCTGGACGCAGGAGGAGCAGGTAATGAACTCCCTCTGCTGGATGTCAGTGAGCCGCGAGCAGAGGCTAGCACAGGTGTCTCGTCTTTGTAGAATAAAGGAGATAAACAGGGTTAACCTACCAACAAAATGGTTTTGCTTTTGTAAAGTACTTTTAAAGCTCGATATTTCATAATCTGAACTAAAATGGTAAAACTGTTTGAATACTGAGGTTAAGGTTTAAAGTTGGGTTGAAAATCATGATACATGTTGTGCATGTCTTCAAGTATTATGGTATATTTTGATCTATTTCACCCACCTATAGTACTATAATATAATATATGTAATACTTAATGGTTTCCCGCAGTTTTCTACAACTAAGTTCCAGAGTGACTCCACTATAATGGAAAATACTTATTTTTTTCAATGGAAAGTATGTAGAGATGGCTTTGCAACTCATTCACTCACTCCAGCACATTTAGCAGTCTGAATTGTGTCTATCAAGTTTCCCCCAGCATTAGCATGCAGGTTGCTTTTGTGTTCAATGTTTTATGAGAAGAAACAGCTATGAACCCACACTAGCAGGAGCTCATAAATGCGTGACTTTGCAGCTTTGACAATGCGAGCTTTAATAATTTGTTACCAAAATATTTTGATTTACTTGCTAATTATTTATTGAAGAGATATTTTCTGATGTCCTTTTTCCATCTGTCTGTTCATCCCTATTTGTATAGAAAATGTACATATCTATGAAGGAAGAACATAAGTTTTAGGGATGCAAATTCTTTTGACCTGTAACTGACTGCCATTAGTCTTTGATTAGTTGTTAACTGGCAAGTCTAAAATCAAGGATACCATTAAAACAGAAATTATAAAATGCGTAGTTCCATTTCTGAAATCTGATTGAGTGAGACGTGTTTGAAGCCATTGTAAAATACATGATAATATGCACACTTATGAACGCACACGTTGACTGAATTCTGTATTAGTGCACCAAAATATAAAAAAAGGTTCCTTGTGGAGCATAGTACTGATACATGGGGCCAGGTGTAGGAGTAAAGTATTACATTTTTACAGTTTTGTTGATTTTCTGAGTGAAAATAACAAAAATAAACATATCCTCTTCACAGAACACACTTAAATATGAATTTATTTGTGTTCTCTGCAGAGGATGTGTTAACTTATTTTTGAGTTAAATATGGTGGAAAAAAACTAAACATTAAACAGTAAGTGCCATAACTTTTGCACAGGCCACATTTTCTGTCCCATTTCTTTCCAATATGTTCAATTCAGCAAATAAGCAGTGGTTGTGCTTTAAAATATGCAGAAGTGTGTTCCATGTAGAGGATGTGTACTTTTTCCAACTTAGGAAAGCAACAAAACTCATAATTTGACCAGGGGCTCTATTAAACCTACCCTACTTAAGAGCCCTGTTTAAACAGAAAAATCTAAAAAGCTGCCAAAATGACTAGAATATATCAGGATGTGCTACTGGAACTTCTATGTTCTAAAGTTATATTTTTACTAGTCCAAGGTAAAATAAACATAAATGGCATTGCCGGGTCTAGCTTTAGCTCAGTGTAGCTCATTAGTTCTTGAAAGCTGTCACAGTCCACAACGTACTTCCCTGTAATTTTACACACCCATGTGTGATTTCCTCACACCACCATGCATCACACTTTCTCTCTGAGAACATGGGTGAAATAGTTGTCTGTCTTATCGCTTTCAGATGTTCTCTTTTGAGGTGGTACATTGTTTAAAAATGGTTGACCACGATAAGTCGTGCTGCTATTTTTAGCTGCACACCTAATTTTTCAGTAGGTCTTGGTTTCTGAATTCCTTGTTAGCCCCCTTTTCCCATATTTTAGTGGTCATGTGGTGGTGGCATGTCTGTGTGTGTTGTGCTGGTATGAGTGGATAGAGCAGTGCTGCTGGAGTTTTTAAACACCTCAGTGTCACTGCTGGATTGAGAATAGTCCACCAACCAAAAATATCCAGCCAGCAGCATCCTGTGGGCAGCATCCTGTGACCACTGATGAAGGACTAGAGGATGAGCGACACAAACTGTCCACACCACCACCACGTCAGTGTCACTGCAGTGCTGAGAATGATCCACCACCTAAATAATACCTGTAGGGTGAAAGGGGGCTAACAAAGTATGCAAATATATACACATACAGAGTGTGTATGTGCATATAAAAGGTAATGTGTTTGAAGTATGAATGACCCCATGTCCTAATAGTGTATAAAAGCAAACCTATATGTGTGTATTTTCCTGCTCTTGTGGTGCACAGTAAGCCTGTAATGGTTGTCTTACTGATTTAGATGCTATCATGCATTCAGCACATGTACTGTTGTTTCGCACAGAGCAGCTTACCACACTGAACAGTCTTCTTACCTTTTCTTCTTTCTCTCTTTCTTTTTGTCTGTCTGTGCCTGTTTCTCTCTTTATTGCTGAAGCCTGGATATGAGGAGATCAACCCCGAGTGGAAGACTTCACTGGAAAAAAGAAAGAAAATTAAAGGTAATAGGCTCTGCTGAGGTGGGGTTTCTGATAATGTTTTATTGAAGGATCATAAGAAGTCAGTGGCAGACATTAAAGGCTACTAACTGGCATGTGCTATCAAAGTGTACAGGCCTGCTGACCACAAAACAAAGAATGATCCCCACTGAGGGGTTTTTTTTTGTGCAGAAAAGACCTTTCCCTTTGGTAGAAACTGACAGCTGTGGGCCAAATCTGGTCTGTTATATTATTTATTTATCTAATTTTTGCTCAGTAATATTCTCATTCCTCCCTTCTGGGGAAGCTACTCTACCCCTACCAGCAATAGATAATTGCTAACAGTTGGCATCAGTATCCAGGAGTGACCAATATGATATCATTATCACAATAAATTATATCACAAAAAGCCTTTCTGAACATGTTATAGGTATTGAGGGTACTTCCACAACAGAGCAACAGGATGCCTCCTTAACCCATTTGTGCCCAACTATATTTAGTATAGAAAATGAAAAAATGATACATCTTGGTTTAAATGGATGAAATTTTATATGGTTATGTTATAGATAAACAACAGTACTCTGTGTAATTTTCATGTTTTATTCAAAATCATTTTTTGTATCATTTTCTACAAATCGCTAGTGCTATGCGAGCGAAAGACTCAATTTAAATTTTTCTCGCTGAGATGTAAACAGCCATTTAGAGTGGTATGATCTCAAAAGCAGCATATTATAAATCCTTAGTACACAGATTTCTTTACTGCAGTGGTGATGAGAACCAGGGGTCACAATGTCCACAACACAAATACAGCCATTTTATTTAACGTTTACTCCCACTGGTGAGCCTACATGTGTCTTTGAAACGGTGCAATGTTGGTAATGGTAAAAACGTAGTAAATCTGAAATACTAAGCTTCCATTGGGGACTACTTTGTCTTACAACACCCAGCATATACCTCTCTGTCATGAATGTATTTCTAAAAATACATTTTAGGCCAAAAGCTTAGTTAAAAACAAAACTATTGTAAAACATTTTTTCAAAGAGTTGAAGTGATAAAAAAGGAAAGCTCAGAGAACCATGGACAAAAGGAAGTGTAAAATTTCATGTATGGAAATTAATGAGCAAATAAGTTATGAGAGGGCTCTGAAGGTCTCAAGAATATGCGCATTTGAATCCTGATGATGCTGGGAGTCAAGATCGCATAATTGGTCCCTGGATTAATTGGATGTATTAGTGGTCACTATGTAAAATATTGAATTTGTTTTGAATAAATGTGATTAAACTTGTTCCATCTTGTCAAATCATGATTCATATTATGTATCATAAAAATATTCCAGAGTGTCATATTTTATTTTTGCCCACTCTACAAAACAAGGTCTGTTCTACCGGGTGGGACTTCCTGCACGTTGTTATGCATTGGAAATAGTTTAACAAATTATGATCATGCAGCAAGTATTAGGTACAAACAATAGAATAAAACAAGAGTAAAACAGAACGAGCGCTGACGTAGAACTAGAGAGGACTAAATAATTACAAAACAAACTATGTACATGTAATGTTTTATTCCCTTTTACTGTTAAAACAGTAAGCCATTAGGCTATGACAGAGTCCACTATCTCTGGGAAATTCTATCTGAGGAAAAGCATTGTCTGAACACGTTAAATTACCGATAGGTGAGTTATGAAAATTAGGAAAATATAATACTTCATAGTTTCCTGCAGTCATCTACAGCTGAATACCAGAGTGACTCCACTATAACAGAAAACGCCTTCTTTTCCCACTGTTTATAGGCATAGCTTTGGAACTCCTCCTCATTTAGCAGTCTGAAGTTTCTCTTTCAAGTTTCTGCAGCACTAGCATGCTTTTGTGGTTGCTTTTGTGTGCACTGTTTTAAGAGAAGAAGCAGCCATGAACACACACCAGCAAGAGCTCACAAATGCACGAATTGGCAGCTCTAATAATTCTAATAATATTTTGCGAGCTAAAATAATTAATTACCAAAATATGTTGATTTACTTGCTAATCATTTATTATTTAATGCAGCTGTGTGCAAAGGTTGGCCAAATGATATGTTTTGTTGATTTTCTAAGTGAAAATAAGTTAAGAACACACCACTGCACGTTTTAATGCACAAATACTTTTTATTTGCTGAATTTGACATGTTTAGGGAGAAAAACATAAAATGTGGCCAGTGCAAAAGTTATAGCATGTTTTATATATTATGTTTTATTTGTTTTGTCCTGTATGTTAAACTCAACAAATATTTAGAAACTGTGCACTAAACTTTTAAGTTTAGCAAAAATTAAGCACATTTAAGTGTGTTCCTTGTAGAAGATGTGGCAATTTTACTTAGAAAGTCAACAATTAATGTAGTGTGTAATCTTTTGCATACAACTGTACTGTAGGTGATATAATTCAGCTTTCAGATTCATAATTCAGATTTGATGATGATGATACTACTACTACTACTACTACTACTACTACTACTAATAATAATAATAATAATGTACTTTGATCCTTTCCAAGGTTTTTATCGTCTCTTCAACGGACTGTGCTCAGTAGGGGGCATTCACATGCTTCCTTTTTAAGAAGGTGTAACTTGTCCTGTCAGCTGCAGTGGCAGACTCCGGAAATAAGGGACAGGTTGCATGTTTATTCCTGTAATAATACCTTTCAAACGCACACACTCGCACACAACGCACACACATTCTCACAGCTCGATAAGTTATTCACAGCGTAGGTGATGGAGACGGGGAAGGAGAGAATAGAGCACTTTAATAAAGATCCGTGCTCAGATTGTAGCAGAGGTGTTAAATTCACACGCTGACATTTTGATCAGACACTTTATATCACACATTTTCAAAATGCAGCCACGTCTGCCCCCTCTGCTCCCCAGTGCCCTGTCTCTATCTCTCTGTCTCTCTGTCTATCTGTCTGTCTCTGTCTGAGTAAAAAAAAAAAGTGTGTGCTTAATTTAAGTCTCTTAACAGCTAATAAAAAAAAAATTTAAACATTTAAATCACTTATTCGTTTATCCCTTCCTGATCACTCATGTCTGTCTATGTCAACTGACACATCACTGACTAGAGTTTTCTGCATTAATTTATGCAAAAAACATTCTAAATCACTATTCCATGCACTATTTTTGTCCTCTCCAGGATGACAGGACAGTGGTAGTCTGGATCTTTACCATTTCATCATTGAAACACTGCCTCAGTATGACAATTATATTACAGTGTACTTAACATCACTGAAATGTTCTCCTCTTTTGAGACATTCTGTTTCGAACAAGTTAGCTTTAACATTACCACTTTTAGTGAATGTCGAGTAAACAATAAAAAACACAGCCAGGGCAGTATATATCTGAATTTGTATTTCGTAGTAAAAGTGTGGCCTTGGCAGTTTGTGTATCCCTCGTTTAAAAATGCATAAGAATAAGTCAGTTTGTTGTGGTTGTCCTGTCATGTACACAGTATATGGGTGTGTGGTTGCTTCTAATATTGATCACAAGCCCAATATTATTAAATTTCCCCACTTAGAACTTGTTAAGACAACATTGATGATAATGTGATAATGTAGGCTATAATTACAATTGCAACACTTGCAATTTGAAAACTGCACTCTCTTGTGATTTCGATAAGAAATGATTAATCTTTCAGCTCCACCCATCAGACACCACATGGTCCCTAATGATGGACCCCATGCTTCACGTTGAAAATGAATAGGATTCACTGTGGAGCGTTGCAACGTTGGGCCGATGGAAATGCAGAGCCATTCTTAACACTATGTTGCATTAGTGAGTAATTATGGTTCTCTCTCTTTCTTTCTCTCTCTCTCTCTGTCTCTCATTCTCTCTGTAGATAAGGAGCAGTATCAGTGTCTGATGGATGTGGGTTGGTGGAGTGATCAGGCTCTGATTCTGGCTCGCTGTTCCGGCTCTCTCACCGTCTCCTCTGTGCGCTCTCTGTCAAACCTGCTGGGGAAATCCTGCGAGTGGTTCGAACCTTCACCCCGAGTCACCTCAGCCCACGACGGAGGCTTCCTCAGCCTTGAGGTGTGTTTATTTTTACATCAGTTACTGCATGAACCCTTCTCTTTTGCAGATGTGAACCACCAGAAACATTTGTAGAAGACGAGACAGGTGTTATCTAGCACCAGAAACAATGATACTGCTACACAAATAAGATATTTCTCTGTGTGTGTAGACGATTTCCCATCATGCATAAAAAAGAAGAACTCTGTGTAGGAACCCGCAAGTCATCATGTTGTATCACTACACCAGTTAGTTCTAGTGTTAGTGTTAGTTCATTTGCTCATCTGAAGGGGGAGCCTCTGCTATTTCTGAATTATAAGACATCTTATTAGATATACGACTCTGTGAGCTGCACATACACACAAATGTCTACAGTTACACAGAATTATGTGTAGAATTATGCAAAGAGACAAGAGAGTGAAAATATAAGCAAAAAAACACTTTTAGGTTTAGTAGCCTCCATGATGTCTCAGTGAATGCATTTACTGCTTTCTTTTATTTATATTTATTTGCCTCAACCTAACGCACACAATTAAGATTTTGTTTGCTTCAGCATAACATGACTGTGGAAAATGACTGCAGTCAGCTTAAATGATTGTGATCATCCCAAATAATTGTGATTAGGCGATTATGTAATAATTGTGGCAGGACATTATTATATGATATTACGTGAAAAGCTATTATTATTATTATGTTATTTTTTCTTACCTGGGGTTAACCAAATTTCTAAATTAGTCAGAATACACACTCCTAATTTATACAGTCCATTTTAATAGAAAGACATCAGACAAAGGGCCATACTTATTCTTTAACTCTCTGATCAGTCTGTACCACTTTGGTGTATGTATTTATTACATCAGTGTGAAGTAAGGGATGAGCATTTCAGGCTTTTTTTTATGTGATGTTTGAGTTTGTAAAGTGTTAATTGACTAGAGACAGTTATGCCACTCAGCATCTATGAAGAGTTCAGATATCTCATATAAGAGTGTATATCATTAGATACAAGCTAAAATGTGTATCCAAAATCCTGATTTACTATTCAATTTTTTTTTGCTTGCATATCTATTTTAATGTTAAAAAATTGCACTTATCTCTAATTAAAATCTGTTAAGTATTCAGGATAGGGATATCAAAATAAAATGAAGTTCAACTTTTGAGTGTTCATCAATTTTTTTTTAAAATGTGCACATTTAATGCAGAAACGTCCATTCGAATGTTTAAAGCTACTTCTGCTGCAGCCCCAATTAGTTATGAACATGATTGCAAATGATGAATACTTAACAGAGGGAAGAACATGCCATTGCTGACTCTAAACAATTTATTTTGGCTTTAATTAGAACCAAATGGTGTCTTACACCTTATAGGGATATTTGCAAATATCTGTCATCTAATGAGCAGCTCAGTCATTCTGAATGAGTTCATATGTTTCCTTTACACCGATCAGGCATAACATTATGACCACCTCATTGTCACTGCTGGACTGAGAATAGTCCAACAACCAAAAATATCCTGTCAACAGCGTCCTGTGGGCAGCGTCCCTGTGACCACCAATGAAGGACTAGAGAATGATTAGCTCATACTGTATAGCAAGAGATGAGCTATCATCTCTGGCTTTACATCTACAGGGTGGACCAACAACACAGGTGCATCTAATAGAGTGGACAGTGTTTAAAAACTCCAGCAGCGCTGCTGTGTCTGATCCACTCGTACCAGTACAACACACACTAAAACACCACCACCACGTCAGTGTTATTGCAGTGCTGAGAATGATGCACCACCCAAACAGTACCTGTTCTGTGAGGGTCCATGGGGGTCCTGACTGAAGAACAGGGTAAAAGGGGGCTAACAAAGTATGCAGAGAAACAGATGGACTACAGTCTGTAACTGTAGAACTACAAAGTGCACCTATATAGTAAGTGGAGCTGATAAAATGGACAATGAACCTAGAAACAAGGAGATGGTCATAATGTTAAGCCTGATCGGTGTATAAGCTGAATGACACCAGTGGACAAGATATGCCCTCATTTGAGGTAACCAAGTGATCTGCTTCAGATAGCAGCCTTTTCTGACAAACAGGCATACCTGTTTTGAAAACCTCTCAAATCACGACTCCAGGCTGAGTTACATGTCCTGGATGTAGGACATGTAACATTGACTTGGAAGTCTCTTGTTTACTTGGGTTAGTTATCTTCTTACTAGTTTTCATTGCAAAATAATGTTTTTTTTATTGAATACATTTGAATATTTGACAAACAAACAAGGTGAAAGTTCAAATTTAATTTAAAATCCCATCTGACAGCCCTAATTCAGGATGAATAGAGTTTGCAGGCCTCCAGTCTGGACGTCGTACTTCCCTGCTCTGAGCATCTTCGCTGTCAAAAATGGAGAAATGCTGAGGGCAGCCGTCCCTAATAAATTTACCAGCCAGATGTTGTCTTTCCCCCTGTTGCTAGAGGATGAAAATCCTGGTAGGGGAACACACAGTGGCTGTTGCTGCAAAGTTAATTGCAGTGTGGCAGCGTGTCAGAAAATGTGCGCGTGTGCCTCACTGTGAATGTTCGCAGTACCAGCTTATAGAGCAGTACTGAGATATGAGGATACAGAACTAATATCAGCACTGGTGTCCATATTGCTGCTTTGTTGTTTGTAGTTGTGTCATCTGTAATAGATTTGTTACCAGCTGCTTTGGCCACACCAATAAGGCTAGCATCAAACTGAGTTGTGAGAGAGAAAGATGTGCAGATGGAGGGGGAAACAAGTGCAGGGAGGTCTGTGTGTGTCTGTGTGGTTATTGTGTTCTTCCCTGCAGCAGGTTCTTTTTCATCAGAGGCTGCTGACTCTGTTAGTTTCCTCTGGTGAGGAGACTGATGTGACTGTGATATCCCACCCTGCTCTCTCTGTCTCATGCTCACTATCTCTCTCTCCCCCTAAGTCTCTCTCCCTCTACGTGTATTTATTTATTGATTCATTTATTTGCAGGGCGTCATCGTAACCCTGCTCAATAGAAAACACCTCTGCTCTTATCTCATCCCTCTTTTATTATTATTATTACACATCTGTCTTCAGGCTTGTCGTTTTTGGGCAGGAGTGGTGTAGAAAGGGAAAGCTGGAGGGGAGGATGGAGTTGGGGAGGGGAGACGTGCGTGTATATGTGTGTATGTATTGTTTCTTTTTTGCTGCCGAATGTGTCACTGGAGGTTTCCCTTCAGTGTGCATTGTGTGAGATTTGTATGATAGATGTATGGAGAGACGGGGTGAATGGTATCTCTCTCGCTCTCACTTTCTTTTTCTGTTTGTACAGGTCTCTCTATCAAGTTCAACAGTGTTTTATTGTCTTGAAGGTTGCAATGTTCGGTTACACTTGAACTCTGACAACATTTAATATTGACAGAAGCATGCCATAAACACGTCATGGCAGATGTGCTATGCTGTCATGAGTTATCTTGACAGATGTTGTTCAGTTATACAACAGTAGCTGTGTTTACATGCAGAGCTTTTCACCAGTCTGATTGAGTTCGTTTTGGTTCTAGATTATAACTGAGGTGTTTATATGCACTCTACTCAACAGTGTGATGAAAATCTGTGTTTACATGGACTTTAAGTAATAAGATCCAAAAATTACACGCATGTGTAGATGTTACCATGACAACAAGCATCATCATCGTTATTGCGAGATTTACGATCATCCATCCTGATAACTATTTTAAGTCCTTTAAAGTTTGAAGCATAAACTTCGTCTTCGTCTTCTCTGCAGACCAGTTTCTGCTCCCTGCCATGTTGAACTTTATAAAGTCCTATTATGATGCAAATGCACATGCGCAGAACACATTTAAACTTCCTGAGTAGGAATGTAATCAGATACAGGCATTTACATGGCTATTATTCTTGTATTTAATGGATCATTTACAGGATTACCCACCTTGTTCAATCAGATAAAAATTGTTTTCATAATGGCCTCAGTCAGACTTGTCTGTTCTGATTGAGCTGTGTACATGGATGTATTCTATTCTGACTGAGCTATTAGTTGGATTATTAATAGACTATCAGGCTGTTACCAATAACAGGAATTGTGATGACAGATGCTATAATGTTTGACGTCATGATAGCACATACTGTTTTTTTCTGTGTGCTCTAGTTAGCTGTCATGAAGATCAAACATTATGACATATGCCGTGATCATTAGCGCTAATGGTGATGGGACTCTTTCTAGATGACATGCATAGATCAGTGTTAGGCAGCAGAGTTCAAGTAAAGTGTTATCAAATGTTACAAATTTCTCTTTTTTCCCCTCTTTATCTCTCTAAATCAAAAGTGTGCAAGTATTTCATCTTTGGGGGCCAAAATAAAGATTTATTGTGGGCGAAGACCACACAAAACTACACATTATAGGTTGTAAATTGAAATGGAGTTTTTAAAACTTAGTTATTCTTATAACATTACACTATTTTGTTTTGTTGCTACGAAACTTTTCTCATTGGATGAAGAGGTCGGGGGTGCTGGCTTTTGCCCATGGACCACACCTGCTTTAAACAGTACTTAAGTGGTGTGGATATTGGCAGCTGCCATATTTCCAAAGCAGTTAACAGTAAACATAACTTGTTATTTCCAAGATTGAGAGCCTGCTCTGCTGTTGTAGATGAAACGTTTTACAGAAAAGCATGCTTTGTTTAACTGCTTTCTAGAAACTTGTAGAAGCTTACAGAAAAGGGTGGAATCTGCACATTTTCCTATAGAATATGCTAGAATATGGGTAATACTTGGAGCATTGTTTCTAATTCTCTCTCTCTCGCGCTCTCTCTCTCTCTCTCTCTCTCTCTCTCTCTCTCTCCCCCAGTGTGAGATCAAACTTGCTCAGAAGCGCTCCCGTGTGGAGAGCAGTGGAGCTGCTGAGGATGATGATGGCGAGGAAGACTCTGACTCTGATGAAGAGTGCTCAGCAAAGGCTCGTTATTTTGGCTACGTGAAGCAGGGCCTGTACTACGTGACTGAGATGGAGCGCTTTGCTCCACCGAGGAAGCGTCCGCGCACGGTCACCAAAAACTACCGGCTGGTCAGCCTGAGGTCTACCACACCTGAGGAGCTCTACCACAGGAAGGTGGGTTGGATGGAGAGTTGGACCTGTAATTGTTAAGGATGCAGCAGTCCTATCTGAACGATCAGTGTTGGGACCAATCAAGGCTTTTTTTAATTGACCAGTATTGACTATATTAAGCTGTGTAATAGAAGTCCTATAAAAACAAAACATGTTTCTTATGCTATGCTCACACTACAAAAGCAGTGATTTTAATGAAGCATTTCATACAGAGTAGTTGTTAGCCTAGTATATTTTATGTAAATTTGATTGGTTTACTAACCTGAATCTATTTTAAGTAGTATAGCACTATAGTAAGGCTGTATTGTCTGATAAAATATAAATGTCATATCAGACTCAACCAATCACCAGAGAAGGACTTGATCGAGACCAAGCTTTTTCTGTAGAGTAAGATATGCAAGCTAACACTACCGCACACTAAAATGACATAGTAAGATGGGCAACCTCACCAAAATACCTTGTGCATACCAGTAAACTTTGTCAAATGGGTTAGTTTTAGTTGCTTTGGCTGTAGTGGCCAAAGTAATAGACTTATACAATACAATGTCAGTTCAGTGTGGGGGAGTGTTAGCTTGCCTGTAGCGTAAATATAGTATTACTTAAATTAAATGATTAATCATTTGTATTTTGATTGCTGAACAACCCCATAATTCAGAAGATCTAGTGCCAATTAGAGGAAAAACAAACACAGGGCAAAACATATTGGCTTTGTTTACCCAGAAAAATCTACAAAACTCTAAACTTCACACTTTACCATGTTCCCAGATGCATTTCAATTGTTCTTCACAGTCTTATGGCGAAGAACTACCACCATCAATGTAATTTCAGATGTCATAATTTTGTCAGTGTTCTATAAAGCTGGACTAACTTTGCAACTGTTACTATGAATAAATGCATTTGTGGGCGGAGCATGGATAAGCAGGGTTTTAATTGCGGCAAAGGTCTTGGGGAAGAACCCCCTGGTGAAAAGCCTGACTATGAGTTGACCTACACTATATGTCCAAAAGTATGCAGACACCTAATTAGTGAATTTAGCTACTTTAAGGTACACCCATTGTTGACACAGGCATTCAGTTGTGTCCATGTAGCTTGTCCAATCTCCATAGAAAAGCATTATAAAAGAATGGGGCACTCTGGGGCAGGCACACATGATGCCTAAGAGTGTTATAAAGCCCCCAAGAGCAACTGTTCTCTGGAGTGTGGAATGTGGAGAGCACCATCCAATACCTTTGGGATGAGGTGGAGAAGCATTTGTGATCCAGAACTAACCATCTAACATAATTACCTGACCTCACTAATGCTCTTGTGGCTAAATGCAGTCACATCCTCACTGCCATGTTCCAACATCTATTGTTAAACCTTCCCTAAAAGAGTAGAAGCTATTATTGCAGAAAAAGGGGAACAAACTTACTATTAATACCCTTGATTTCAGAAGAAACGGTATATGAACAGACGTGTACAAACTTTTGAATGTGTTGTGAATCTACTGATTTTTACATATAGAAACTGTTGACAAGACATGGGAAGTAGTTTCTAAAAGCATACCTTTTCTCAGTTAATTACTTAAAATATACCAATTAGGTTGTAAAAAAATATTTAGTCATCAGCAAGCAGGTCTGGTGTGTAAAACCAAATTATGCTTGTACAATTTGCTGGAAAAATCTAGTCATATGTTGGTTGAAAAGAAGACGGTCACCTAATGTGAGGTCATTGTTTTTGTCAAAAGAATTCAAATTTTATTCGAGGAAATAACACCTGGTCATCTCCCCCCCCCACCCCCAAGTTCAATTTAGTTTCTTATGGGGAGGTCCATTTCTTCTGGGAGGTCCAGGACCTCTTAAGCTCTAAGTTGGGTAGTGCAGGTGAGTTAGATGAGGTCCTTAAATCAGCTTGTGTTAAAGGGGTACATGGGTTACTGAAAGCATATAACCATATATCATCGTTTTATGTGGGTGGGTGGAGGAGAGAGAGGACAGGAACAGAGAGTGGGGAAAAGAGAGGAGTACGCAAAGGCCCTTGTTAGTAGTTCTGTCAGCAAAACAAGCGCCATGTAGCGCACCGAAGCACATCAGAACACACACTAACCCATTAAAGCACAACAAGACACAACAGGACACTTCCAGAGTGAAGCCCAATCTAACAGGAGGCAGAGTGGGCTTTGAATATTGAACAGTGCTGGAGTAACACGGGCCATTGCAGCCTAGCAGGTTCGCTTTCCCCAGAGTGATTTACAAGTGCGGCAGCCTTTGTTGCGGCTGGGCTAACAGAGGTGATAATACTGCTTTGTTTACGACACAGCTGCCTAATGAGGAGCCCTGGGAGCCAAGCACAGACATTAACCTCTGTGTGCTTGTGTTTGTATGTGTGTGTGGGTGTGTGTATGCAGATTGATAATGAAGAATATGGAGAAGCTCTCTCTCTGGCTCATATCTACGGATTGGACTCTGATTTGGTCTATCAGAGACAGTGGAGGAAGTCTTCTGTCAGCATTGCATCTATACAGGACTACTTGGTGAGCGCATCTACACCGTAGAAATTGTTTGTAGTTTGACCATCCATTGAAGTCCAGGCTGAAGCCCAGCTGCTTGCACGCTGTATGTTGATAGGATAGAATCCACGATTGTAGACCTCTTGAACAAATTTTAGATATTTTTGAAGGTGCTACCTTCAGCAGACTACACTGCATAGTTCTCATTAGAGGCCTGTGGATAAATTAACGAGGAGCAAACTAACAAAAGCAACAGCAGAGTGGAAAGCTGAGGTTCCTTTCAAGAGCCTCCACTGTAACAGTATTACACTAACATTGTGAATGTGAGAGAGAGGGACAGGGCTACAATCACCCTATGGAAATGATATGATCTTCATGCTGAGTTCATACACAATGAAAATAATGTTATATAAGTATTGAAAGCAGTACATGTGTGATGAGGCTTATATTGTCCACTAATCTAGCTACAATGAAATGCACTGCTTTTTAAACAGAAATTGGTTTGGAAAATGGAAATTTGACCTATTTCAGGTCAAATTTCAGCAAAAAAAAGAAAAATGTGTTTAATCTCAGTTAGCAGCGACAAAGAATACTCACAATATAATAATCACGATAAACTGTGCAAAATAATTTGATGTAATTTATGCATTTTTGCTCTTACCAGCAATATGGCTAATTAACTGGTTTGCTGTCCAAAGTTTGCTTCTTTAGTTTTGCAGCTATGATCCCAAAATATCTACGAGGCAGCAATTAGCATTGTGCAATCTGAAAACCTGAGTAATAACATTTCTTTTTTATATATAACAGCGTTGAATACAATGTCAAAAAACTACATCAGCAAGTGTGCCTGAGATTATTTAAGAACTCGACACAGTTTGAGTCAAGTATGTGACAATTTAGACATGCAGTTTGTACAATGCTAATTAGTGTACCTAAACTTCCATTACTTGTTAGCTGCCTGGGCCTTATAGCTCCAGTGCAAAATTATTGAAGCAAACTTCTGACATCAAACATGTCTTGGCTGATCAACTGCATTTGAGATAAAAGGGGACAGTTTTGTATCACTTCACTTCCTGAAAAGCTGCCAGCTGTTTTATAATAAGCTCTCTCTCTCTCTCTCTCTCCCTCCCTCTCTCTCTCTCTCTCTCTCTCTCTCTCTCTCTCGCTCTCTCTCGCTCTCTCTCTCTCTCTCGCTCTCTCTCTCTCTCTCTCTCTCCCTCTCTCTCTCTCTCTCTCTCTCTGTGTAGAGTAAGATAAAAAAGCGTTCCTGGGTTTTGCACGAATGCGTTGAGAGGGTCCCTGAGAACGTGGACGCTGCCAAGGAGCTGCTGGAGTATGGCCTGAAGGGAACAGACCTAGAGGCTCTCATCGCCATCGGCAACGGAGAGGATGGAGGCAGGTGTGTGTCTTGCACAAACTCGAACAAAACTCCAGTTATTATACAGGCTGTTGGAATCAGAAATCTACTTAATGTAAGCAGAGTTTCTAAAACTTCGTTCATCACAGGACAACAGCACAACCATGAATTGCTGTGTCCCTTGAAAGAATCTGCTGAAATAGTGTCAAATTTATCTTTCACTCAAACCTAACAAGACAGTACAACACTGCCTAAGAAACATCTCAGCATTGTAGAGAGCTTGTAAATTGCAGAACAGACAGCTCAGCTGAGATCCAACAAAACTGACTGGTCAACAGTTTCAGGTTGCATCATTTGCTGTGCCGTTATGTAAAGCTTATGAACTTCTAAAGATGATTATGCACGTCTTGATCTAATAACTAAATAGACTGCTTAACCTCAGAATGTTAGCTCTTGAAAACTCTTGTTTCAAACTCTACCCATAAAGTTAAGTAAAAAGTCAGCTTTTATGAATTTTCACCACAACAAAAATGTCCTACTTTCATGTTTGTAACTTGACAGTTTCTTCGTAGCAAAGTCAGCTGTTTTTCTTTGCCACCATGATCCAGTCGAACTGTGAGTTGTCACCACACCAAAAAGGTTCCACTTTTAATGTATGTTAAATAGGGATTTACTCGTAGGGAAATTTTATTGCCGTTTCTGATTTCTTTACTGCCAAAGGACCTTTCTTTGGCCAATTTTTATTAGCCATTTTTATCTGAAGCTCAAATTTTGTGGACTGCACAAACACATGAACACATTTCCAGTGCTTCTATTAGCCAAACTTGTAGTGTGAACAATATTATTTGCCCTTTAATGGGCCAAAACTGGCTTTTAAATTTGATGTGTTTAATCAGTTGCCTGTTTAAATAACTTGAATTAAATAAATTACTGCATTGAATGTAAGAGGCAACTGGCTGTTTAGCATAATGAGTCATACATTATTATGCTGTGACATTTTGGTACAGGTATAGCAGCAGCAGTGTGAGTGCACTTACCTGACTCACCACCACAGAGTTCTGCCAAAAATAATAATGAATTCACCTTTTACCGATTTCGTAAGCCTTAATTCCTCATTCCATGCAGTATTAGCCCACTTCTGTTCTTGCATTCATCATGAATTGTTCACATAAAATAAAGTGCAGCTGACATTTTTAAATGCTGTAAAAACATAAACAGGTAAAAAAAAAACACATGCTATATTTCCTTGTTGTATAATAGTGTCTAATGTTTGGTGTTAAATCAGTAATTAGAAAAACAAAATTGGCAAAAATTCCTTTCTGACTGAGTATGATGAGATATCTACTAAAATGTAAATTGCTGTACCATGGAAATCTAGTCTTGTTTGAAAAGTACTTAAGTCAGTAAACCTTCCATTCACATTGACTCTAAGTTAAACGAGTAATGCTCTGTTAGTGTTGTTTGCACAGTGACTTTTAGAGCTGTTGTATTGACCTCTCTACTCACACTTAGGTTCATCTTACCGGGTGATGTGGACATTGATGACTCTTCTTATGAAGATTTCCAGTCGATGGAGGAGGAGATGGAGCGGAAGAAAGAGAGAGAGGCAGAGAAGAGACAGGAGCTGCTTAAGAAAGTGGACTTTAGCAAGTATGATTTCAGTCACTCACACATACACACACACTGGGGAATGCAGGCTCATTTGGAGAGGCACAATACAGCTCATTCTCAAGAGATTAGTAAGATAGGATGGGAGAGAGAGAGGTGGAAGAGGGAGTCAGAGAAAGAGAGAGAGAAAAAAACAGGAGTGGGAAAAATAGAGAAAGGGATAGGAAGTGAGGGGGGAGGGAAAGGGAGTGAGAGAAAGACAGCATGGAGATAGAGAGTAAGGGAGTATGAGAGAGATAGGTGGAAAAGGAAGTGATGGAAAGAGTGGGGAAGGGATTTGGGGAAAGACAAGAAGGGAAAATGAGTGAGAGAAAGAGAGGGGGAAAGGAGAGCAAGAGGTGAGACAGAGAGCAAGATACAGAGAGTGAAAATGGATTTAGGACAAGAATGAAAATGGAGAGAGAGCAAGAGAGAGACTGAAGGGAAAAAAAGAGTGAGAGAGAGAGAGAGAGAGAGAGAGAGACAGAGAAAGTGGAGGAAAAGGCATGGGAGATGGGATGAGTGAGAGGAAAAAAGAGAGACCGTGAGAAGGAAGAGAGAGGGAGAGAGAAAAGTGGGGGAAAGGAAGTTAGAGATGGGGAAAGAGTGAGAGAAGGAAAAGTAAACTAGAGAGACAGAGGAAGGTGGGGCTAAAGAGTGAGAGATGGAGAAGGAGTAAGAGAAGGAAAAGAGAGTGAGAGACATAGAAGGGAGAGAGGGAGAGACAGGAAAAAGGAGGAAAGGGAGTTGGAGATGGGGAAAGAGTAAGAGAAGGAAAACGGAGTAAGAGAAAGAAAGAAGGAGAAGGATAGAGAGGAAGAGACAGGAAGGTGGGGGAAAGAGTAAGAGAAGGAAAAGAGAGAGAGAGAGAAGGAAGAGAGAGGGAGAGAGTGAAAAATGGGGGAAAGGAAGTTGCAGAAATGCAGAAAGAGTGACAGAGAGAGAGAGAGAGAGAGAGGGAAAGAGTGGGAGAAAGAGAAGAAACAGGAGTAAAAGATGGGGAAAGGAGAGAAGGATAGGGGTGAATTTAAGAGAGAGTGGTTTGGAGGCAGGGAGAGGCAGAGGGTAAAACTAAAGTGTGTTTATAGATTTGTTTCGAATCTGCATGAGGTCATTTATGCTGATGTTGTTTGGTGCCCAAAGCCCCCCTAAATGAACGAGTCTCCTGTGAGTACCTACAGAGGGTCAATCAGGAAGAGGCTAACATTATAAACACTGCTAATCAGAACACTTGTGTTTACGCACAGAAAACGTGTACAATTTCAGCACATGACACAATCCAGATACTTAACTCTCACCCTAATGCTCTCATCACACAGCCTTATCAGCTGGATCTAATTTCCACTTAATTACAGTTTGTACCCAGCAGTGCCTCAGCTCAGTATGTCGGAGTGCATTGACTCTGAGCGCTGTGTATGTGAATATTGCAGATTGAACTTTCTTGGAATAGCCTGTATTATGTCCATTTAATTTTGTCCATCAGAGAAAGAGAGAGAGTGCTTGGGGCCTGTGCTTTGATGCAGTCTCATCTCCTCAGCAGCGCTGTAGCGATTATGTAGTGGAAAACCAAAGGCCGTCATTTTGTTAATTCCTTTTTAACTGCGCACCCATTACAGCAATGGAGCAATATCGATCAGACTGCTGACTTTGCTGAAAGTCTGTGCGTGTGTACTTGAGATGGGGGGCTACTCAGTGAGCCAGGCTTTGTTCTCTCACTCAACTAATGCTCAACACGGTGCAATTACCATTAAACTGACTGTTCAAACTGTGAAACTACAGCTTGTGTCCTCCGTTACAACCCCTCGCCGGCTACGGCTACAGTCCACCAGCTGGTCATAAAGCACATTAGTCTAACCATTCAGCCATGCCTGACTGCAAGAGTTCATCAAATAAAGCTAACCTGGGTGATACCAGAAGTTATGCTGCGTTTCACTGAACTCAGAAGTGGAAAGTCGGAGCTCGGAGTTTGGAATTACATCATTTTCGGCTTACGTGGTTTCAAGCAGGAAAAAAACATCTCATCTTTTTGAAAGCAAGTATTGTTAACAAGAAGTTAGCCAGTTAAGGTTAGTCATTGATTTTTTTGATCTCATAAAGCGAGCAATTATCTCTACAGGAAACATCTGAACTCAGTAATGAGAATGGGTGTCCACATACTTTTGGCCTTATGTGTGTTTATATTATATTTAAAAATAATTGTCAGTCTTTCCTTATTATTTTATTGTATTCCCACTTCCTTTGTCTTTTCTTCACTTCATTTTAGTCTCTTTATTTTTATCTCCTTAACTTAATCTGTATTTTTTATCTAAAGATCTCAGTGTTTTATTCTTCCGTGTGTGTGTGTGTGTGTGTGTGTGTGTGTGTGTGTGTGTGTGTGTGTGTGTGTGTGTGTGTGTGTGTGTGTATGATATTCCTCCACGCATGAACGGATTTATTTCATTACTCTCTCTTCATGCATATTAGAGTGCAGCTCTTTGAAGTGGAGTCCTGCTGATGAGTGAGAGATATGAGCGATAGAAGAGGGAAGATATAGAGATGGAGGGATAATGTGAGATTAGGAGAGACTGCTGGAAGGCTGCGTAATGAAGTGAACCCCCCTGGTCGTTTGTGTGTGTGTGTGTACCGTGCTCTTTAAGGTTGCTGCTTGTTTTTGATTCTGGGTGGACTCACCCCAGTGGTCAGTGAGGTGACTGTAAGGCCGCGTGTGAGTGAACGCCGCCTGTGGTCCTGCTGCTGGGGGGGTTGTTTGTCTGAGTGAACACATTCTGTGCTCTGGATGGTTTGTGTGATTGCATGGGTGTATGCTGTGGTCTTCAATGCCTGTGCTGTTTTTTTTTCTGTGTAGATTGACTCTGGAGCAGAAGGAGCTGTGTAGAAGCAGGCTGAAGCTGCTCTGCTATCTGGACCGCCTGGCCACATATGAGGTAAGGCTGACCTAGGGCTGATTTGATTATGGCATAAATCATAATCGTGATTATTTTGGTCAGTGTTGGATCGTGATTGTTACTTGATTACTCATTGACTTTGGAAATATCATGCATTTATTGAACTTTAAAGAAAAAAACGTTTTTTTGTTCCAGTGGATTCTTTGAACGTTAAATGCAATTCAACTGGAAAAAAAAATACATGCAAAAAAGTTATATGTATCCCAGCGCTATCCCATACATTTTTATGTATATATATATATATATTTATTTATGTATGTATGTATGTGTACAAGATCATGGTGTAGTGCACTTCCACAACCTACTTATCTTGTTTTCATAATTGTTGGAAGCCAAAATCGTAACTGAAAATAAAATTTGATTAATCGCCCAGGCCTAATTCTAAAAAAAAAAAATAAATAAAAAAATAAGAAAACTCTTCTCTTCATGGTATCATGTTTTTTTGCCTCCCATCTGAGCAAAGGAATATTTTATTTAATCAGGGGTCTGTTGCAGCGTTTGTATTTTTGCACTTAATATAGCCGCACAATGCAGACGTCACATGATTAAAATTAGCTAGGACTGTCACTATTACCATATTAGTAATTATCAAAATAATTGGTAATATCATTAATTGAGTAATCTGTGTTTTTTCTGCTTTTGTGAAATAAAAATAGATCTACCTGAACAAAAAAAATATTATAAGGGTTTTTTCTAAGACTTTAGAATACTTTATACTGAAAAATATATAAAGAAAGTCTTTGAAGATATTATATAAAACATATGAAATATATAAATATTGAGAAAACATCATGTGGCAAAAAATGCATAGACATATTTATGTCTGTCAGGCTTGGTTTCTTACTCTAAGTGTATGAGACTTTAAAAGATGATCAGTGTACCTGCAGGTATCAGTAAAGTCAATGTAGTGCTTTTTAAGGCCTTTTTTAATGCTGCAATTTAAGAAATACAGAAATAAATGAAGACTGATTTTACATACATAAAAGCACACAAATACTATAAAGAGTCCTCAGAGGGGAAAATTAAATACCTGAAAAATGTAGGATGTGGGTCCTTTTAAGTGAGGAAATGTACCCAATAATGCACAGCTAATGAACTTGCAGTCTGGCACACTCAAGCCTGAAAAAGAGTGATGTGCTGATCTTCTTTGCAAAACAATTACATTTAATTTATAGAAATCACAATCGCAATATCAGTCAGATTTTTCACCAGATTATTCAGCTCTAGCTCTTCCACTGATCTTTGTAGGACTGGGTGTTCAACGTTTTTGAGACATTATTGCCAATGCAGATTCCTTCCTTATAGATTCCTGAACAATACCTTTTTTGATACCTCATTTGAAAATTGCAAACAAAGTGGCTGTGGTTTAACAAGAACTGAGTATGTGGTGCTGGAAGTGGAATGTTTACAGATTGCACCAGATTACAGAGTAATTAATAAGATGTAATCTGAAGTTTAATCTGATATTATTAGCATGCATGTGAAATGTAATTTAGACAGCCATTCGCTGAGTTAGATTTTAGAGCAAGGATGTCTAATGGATCACAGATGTAGTAATGAAATGTGTCATTGAATGACACAGATAATAATAATGATAACATTAATATAATTTGTTTGGTACCATAAACATATTGAATTTTGATATCCAGCACTAGATCTTTGTAGGATGCTCAGTTATATAGAGCGCAACTGTGTCTACTCTTCCGTTTACCTGTCTGTGGACTGAGGCTTTAGAAATCCTTTCATAACCCATTTCCAGTCATTTGAACTTCACCAACTTTTCTTCTAAGGTGCTGTGAAAATTCTTTTTATCGGGTCATATTGTACTTGCAACAATTCTGTTGTGAAAAGCAGTTAAACTAAATTGGGTTCTTTTTATATAGTAAGACAGGTCAAACTTGCACCTGAAGAGATCAAAACATATGACTTCAATTACCCTCCTTTGAAGAGGTTATTATCCTGGAGGTTCACATACTTTTTCCCCATCAATGACCTTTGTTCAAACCATTTGTTAAATAAAGATATGGCGGTATAAAATACTGTGTGCGTTACATGTTAAATGAGACTCATTTATTATTACGACAAAGATGAAGATCTCGTTTTAGGAACCATTCATGCCGAAGTCCAGATCATTCCAAAGGGTTCACACACCTGAATTATGTTTTTAAATGTTCTGCGCTCTCGTGTAATGCTAGAAAATATTGACGTGGAATTCCACTAATTTTTCAAATATTTTGCATAATTCAGTTCATGTAAACAAAGTCATTCAGAGTGGTTTGATGTGAAATTGTGCATTGTAGAGAAACATACTGATTTTTTTCTTACAGTGGTGGTGATAGGAACCAGACCACAGTGTTTACAACACAAATTTTATTTACTGTCCAAAATGAACAGTGATGTTACGTCTTTGAGTTTTTATGTTGTTGATGGTAAAATAGTCATATATTTTGAAAAAATATGTTTTCTTTGGTACTGTTTGACCTTACCCTGCATATACCTCCTCACAATGAATTAAAAAAAACCTTTAATTCAAAAACCTTCTGAAAACTGTCATAAAACAATGCCTCAGGGCATTATTGTATTATTATTATACATTATTATATTATTTAATTTCCAGTCAAAAAGGCCAGTACTTTTAAGCTATTCATTTTTCAAGAGATTTCCTCCTCACGTCTAAGATTAGATATACGATAATCCACTTACATAAGGTAGGGAGAAGTCAAAGTAAAATAAGTGGGGGGAAAAAACTGGAGTTCCCAAAGCTGAAGTTCAAGCAAAATGGGAGATTTAAGCTGGACATACACTACATGACTTTTAAAATCCTAATAGATTTAGAAACCAGAGAGCATCACACACGTAATGTCCATCTTCAACAGAATTTACTGTAAATTTGTTATGAGTACAACGCACATAATGAGTTTTGGCTTCAAAAAGCACTCAAAATAACAAATCTCACCTGTTCTCACATGATACAAACAAAGCTAAACTGGACTGGACCTGTTTGTGCTTTTATGCACGCACTGGGGATGAATATGAGGTTGAAATGCAGATATCACAGTCAGAGCTGGAGAAATATTTTACTACAAACTGGCTGCTGACCCAAAATTGTAAAGAGAGTGATTGTTCTGTCTCAGCGGAGCATACTCATCTTTCTTCAGCTTTCTTCTCTCTCCCCCTAGCTCTTTCATTGACTATTGCCTGAATCACTCTTTCAGTTATATTGCTGACCATCTCACGCTACAGGACTCCTGAACGTTTTTGAGGTGTAAAAATCAAACGTTTGAAAATATTGACGGTCCTCCAATCACTTCAGAGCTCAATCGGAAACCTAAGGATTGACTCATTTCCCTTGTCCCACCACCAGATCATTTGTGCCTTCAATCATTTCCGATCGACTTGGAAAGTTTCTTCAGATTGTGAAAATTTGTCAGAAGGGGCAAATTGTGCTAAAAATCGTACAGTGTAGGCCCAGTTTTAGTGTTGGTTTTCTGGACCAACTAGATTAATCCTAGTCTTGGACCCAGTTCAACCCCCTGGTTCTACCCCTGCCTGGGAAGTGAAATGGGACTAAAAATGGGACAAACAACTGTGCAAGACCTGCTAGACCACCAAAACCATCACCATCAAATAAACAGTCCTAAAAGCTTTCATCTTTGAGAGAGAGGAGAAAATCAAGCTTCACTGTTCAGATTCAGATCTGAAAAAATCCACAGGTGTTTCTGTCCATGCTTCCGTTGTCAGAAGACAGCTCAGCACTATGAGTCTGAAAGGATGTGTAGCTGTCAAGAAGTCATTAGTGAGAAAATAGAATAGAATATTGGAATAGTGGAGTGTCCCAGACTTCAGCATTACTGAATATGTTCGGGACTTCTTGGATTGTGAGATGCAGAAAATAGAACCAACTTCTAAGACTGAACTTTGGCAAAGTGGAAAAATATCCCTGCATATTTCTATGAAAAACTGAAAGCAGGTCTCTCCAAAAAGAATTAAAGCTGTGATAAAGACAGAGTGCCACACTAAATGTTATATTTAGTTATTAAGGCTTCTGTGCCATTTTTTGTTACATAAATGTTTCTTTCTGATGCTGAAAAATGACTTGTACTTAAAGGCTGGGGATAAATGGAAGGTGCTCTCTGACTTTTGCGCAATACTCTAGATTTTAGAGGCATTTTGGACATCTGGTTCCTATCATCTCTGATGTGAGCAATTCTGACTCAAACAGTTTCTTTAAAATGACACATTTCAAATCAAACCACTCTGAAAGACATTATCTATATCTTGACCATTTAATTTTGCAGACATTTTGTAAAATTGTGGAATTTTAATGTTTGAAGGCTGAAGTATTGTGACATGGTTGACTGTGAGAAGTTTGCTAGTACCCTGTGTGTGCAGTGCTTTGGTTATGGCTATAAGGAGTCTCAGTCCTGGGGGAGCAATTTCAGAGTGACTGTGCTGCTGTATTAGGCATAGTTATGTCCAGGAAACATTTCCAGTATTCCATTCCACTTTTATGCATATGATAATTTCATTGCCCTCCAGCCTAATTATATAGTCTAACACCACTTTCAGTTCTTCAGTGCACAAGTACTAGTTAGTTGCTGAATTTGTTAACAGGTGAAGCTTTGCATACATCCGATTTTTACATTTAGAATATTTATATTCCTAAAATAAGGATGTTAATAGAAGTCCTCTGTTGAGAAGCTGCTTCTGTAGACTTCAGTGTCTGTAGGTAAGTTGATCAGAGTCCTTCGTTTTGAAAGGGCTGTATTGGGAGCGTGAAATATATAAAAATGGGCTTTCTTACTGAGGGCTTTGTTCAGCAATGTGTGGACACCCCTCCTAATTATGAAATTCAGGTGTTTCAGCTACACCCATGGCTAACAGGTGTATAAAATCAAGCACATAGCCTTGCAGGCTCCATAGACACTGGCAGTAGAATGGATCATACTGAAAAGGAGGGATAATGGTCTGAGGTTGTTTTTCAAGGTTTGGGCTTCGCCCCTTAGTTCCAGTGAAGGATAACATTAAAGCTACAGCATACAAAGACATTTTAGACCAGAGGTGCACAACTTTAGTCCTAGAGGGCTGGCATCCAGCACAGTTTGGTGATTCATCTGCATCAATACACCTGATTCAACTCCTCTGTTAATTGCCAGGTTTAATGGATGCGTTTGAGTAGGGAAACTACCAAGCTGTGCTGGACATTGGCCCTACAAGACCTGAGTTGTGCACCGCTGTTTTAGACAATTATACGCTTCCAACTTTGTGGCAACTATTTGGAGAAGGCTCTTTCCTGTTCCAGCACTACTGTCCCCCTATGCACAACAACATGGATCGATGAGTTTGGTGAAACCTAGAGTTTTAGAACCCTGACCTCAACCCCACTGAACAGCTTTGGGATGAATTGGAACATTATAGGCCTTCTCGTCCAATGTCACTGCTTGACCTCACACTGCTCTTTCGGCTGAATGGACACAGATTCCCACAAACACACTTTAAAATTGGAAAGCTTCCTAGAAAAGTCTAGGGTGTTACAGCCACAAAAATGGGATCCAGCTCCATATTAAAACCAATAGTTTTGGAACGGGACATCCAACAAGCTCATATAGGTGTGATGATCAGGTGTCCATATACTTTTGGCCATAGTATATTTGCTGTATATGCAATATACGATGCTGACGGCGATGTGTATATGTTTTTTTTATATGTGGGCGCTTCTGGTCAAATTACATATCCTTTATGGAGAATACACTTCTGCACATTTTAATGGACACTTATATTTAATTTATTATATTAATTTATTTAATGGACACATTTATTTGCTGAATTTAAAGCTGCAACCAAGATTTTTTGTTGAAGTTGAAAGAAATACTGTATCATCACTAAGGGAAAATAACACTCTACAATATGATGTCCATGCACTGCTGACCCCGTAGCACATGTAGTGTCCCGCTCTGTGATAAATGGTGTTTTGTTTTGATCCTCACATGCAGTGGATTTCCATTGATAGCAATGGGTGCAGTGAGAGGGCATGAACAAGCATTATACAAAATGTCTGCGAAACCTAGAGACTAAAGCCAAGACTATTGCAAATATTAAGAGTTAAATATCACTGGTGTTTATTTAGTGGATTTACCTGAAATATGAACATAGAGGCAGAGCCCTACTGCTGAACCTTTAACATTTTCCTTTCTTTTTCTGTCCTCTCTCTCATCCTCCCTCTAGGAGATTCTGGGTGGACCCCATGCTGCAGAGCAGAGATATGACTCTGAGTTTTTTAAGAAGTTCCGCAATCAGAATATTGTTGTGTCAGCAAGAACCTACGCCAGGGTAAACCCCTCTTCTTTTGTTCTCTGTGTCTGCCTGCTCTGTGTGTGTGCGCCAGAGTCCTGGAGTGTGAATTATAACTCACCGTTTCACACTCTCGCATGTGTCTGAGGGAGAGAGCTTGCCAGGTGTTGTAAAATATGGATTCCCCTTCATACTATGAGAATATTTCTGAGTCAGGATGCCTGAAATATGGTTACTTCGCTACCTAAAAAGACCACTAGTGATTTATGTGGTAAAAATTGCTGCTTGGAATAATAGCCCACATATATCCCAGTGAGACAAGCTGACTTATATTAATTGTTTATTTATTTCCCTCTCTCTCAGGAGAGTAACGTGCAGGCTCTGGACATTCTCTTCACCTATCACGGCTCTGAGCTGCTCCAGCATCGACTCGCCATCCTGTGCAATTTTCCAGAAACCACCTCTCCTCACGAGTACGCTGCTCTTCTCCCTGAAGCCTGGTAAGAGTTGTGTATGCACTGGGGCAAGAGATGCACTTTAACTAGACTTTTTTAAGTCTTTGGAGGTTAATACAACGCGCTGTATACTGTTCACTTACTTTCAATTTTATTTTTGGTTAACGAAGTTGTTTGGAAAAGTAGCTACGAGGCTAGAGACTGTTTTTGACTTCTTGTCGCTGCCGCCAGTACCGTTTACTAAATGCTGTCCTGCAGTGTTTTTCACCCTCCACTCACGTGTGGTTGGAAATGAAACTATCACGGAAATGTTCTGTTTTACAAAAAATTTACATTCTGGTTTAAAACTGATGTTAGCAGAAATGGTGCATTTAAAGGTACGAGAAAGGAGCAGCTGCTGTGTTGTATTAGAGCTGTATCAATCATATTTATTTATGATTAACATATAAAGCTAAAGCTGTCAGTTTAGAGTGTATACCACTATGTACATCTGAAAACTGAAGTGAACACACTGCAGACTGTTAAAGTGACTGTTGGCCAAATAGTCAGGTCAATGGAGTATTAGAATCTTACCTAAATACTTACATGAATAGACTCTGATCAGAATGAGGGACATTTCTAAATAAATTGTAAAGTGATGCCTAAAGTGTTTAAAAACTTTTGTATATATTAAAATAACCAGAATAATTCGCCAACCAAAAATATCCAGCCATCAGTACTCCTGTGGTTTAAACTGGCTGCTGATGAACTGATAACAAAGTCAAACACACTGAAAAAGACGGTGTAAGGATCATGCAGTCTCAAAGCATGTATCTGTTTTCTTTCATCCAACATTTCAAAGTTAAATCGATGTTTTAATACATGCAATACTTAAGGGTGTGCATTGTTATGCAGTGGAAATGGTATAATTTTTCTTATGCTAAGGTCTTAAAAAGGTATTAAAAAGCACTGTAAATTGTGCAGCGACTAAGTATGTAAGTAAAGTAAGCTCATCCCCATCAAAGAGACAAAAATGCAAATTCAAGTTTCAAGGTGGATGACGCTAGAGTTTTTAGTTACACAGCATACTGTTGTCCATTTTTTAACAGCATTCAAATGTCATATTGCATTGCATGGCAAAGTCTTCAGAATGTCCATACTGGAAACATCAAGAGCGTTTGTCAAGTCAAAATGTAAACAAACCATGGACCTATCAGAAAAAGACTCTCTACTGATGGAGCTGTCTAGATATTGATATTGATTTAGTAGTGTGTTTAATGAGTTATGTTTTATCCCCACATGTAACATAGTCATCTAAATGGGGTTCTCAATCCCAGTTGTGGTGACCGTTTGCTCTCCACATTTTTGTGGTTTCTCAACTCCACATACCTGACCCAGCCAACGAGGATTGAGTCGAATCTGGGCTGCTCAATGAGACAAAGCACAAACATGTCTTGTGTTGGGTCACCAGGACTGGAATTGGGAACAGCTTGTTTATGTTACTCAGCTAACTACCTAAGTATTTGTATCAGTTGCTCAACAAACAGTAGTCACCTCTAACTTTTATCATGCTGGCAGTTTCTCTCCAAAATGTTTACTGGAGGATTGGTAGAGATCCTTTCTTTTCTCCACTTCATTGGAGAGTTTCTCGTCTTCTATTTTGAGGTGGAACAGCAGAGTGACACAACGCGTCGAAAAAAGAAACGAGGCATCCGTCAAGAATGGCACGTCGCGTCTTACTGCGTTGTGCTCTCTGATTCGGAGTTGGTGTCGACAGTTTCATAATTATAATGGGAGCGTTTTGGTTTCGCTGGTTGTTCCTCGCTGGTGTCGCTCCCTTTTAGTACATAGTGTAAAAATGCATCAGAGTGTCAGAAGTCACATAAACAAGTCTATTGGAAATTACTTGACAGCCTGACAAGGTTTGAGGCAAATGCATACTGATTTAGGCATGCAGTTTGCACAGTGCTAATTGGTTGGGTAAAAGCTTCTATTTCATGTTAGCTGCATTAGTCTTGTAGCTCCAGGGCAAAACTAAAGAAGCAAACTTCAGATTCTAAAAATTGGCTGATTGAGTATATTTAGGTCCAGAGGATAACTGTAAACTCTCACTGAAATATTGCTTGAAAGGTGAAAATTGACAGCAGGTCTTATCAGACTATCACTAGCCAAGTACTAATGAAGGTAGATAAATTAGTTCTGTTGTTAGTCGGTGTTTTCTCCTGATTAATTACAACTTTAGTGAGAATACTGCTGTTGCTGCGAGCCAAGCACAGAAAAACATGAACAAAACAATCTATCTTCCAGTGAGCAATTAGGAGACAAGTGTTTATACTTTTATTTAACAAATTACTGTAAAATAAGATCATTTCTTTTCCAGTTGACACAAACTCATTATATTACTTTAGTTTAGATTAGTCTGCTTCCAGCTACAATGTTCAGAGTTGCAGGAGCACTGCATGTTATGTAACTATTAAAACCTTGGTACACACTCTTGAGCCAACAACACCTCCACACAAGTAAACGCAACACCTGTGCAACCCTACCTAGCCAACTCTAAAAACTAGTTTTAAGAAAGTCTAAAAAAAAGTTTTTGCTTTGTGTCTTTAGATGATCTGGTGGTTCGAAAGAAAAGAGATAGAGAAGAAAAGATGGATGAGAGTAAAGTAATGTGGAGAGAGGCAGGCGAACGCACAGACCAGTTACAAAGACAAGTTTGCAGCCTGCAGCTTGTGTTCATTTGTTTATCAGTGGGTCACCTCCAGATGTACTCCCCCTAGACAGACAGATTGATAGATGTACTTTATTGGTCCCCAGGGGGACATTTAGGAAGTGCTTTCACATTTTCTTTGATAGACCACCCCCTAAAAATGGATGAAGTGTTCAGAGGCAGGCTGCAAATTGCTGTTGTCCCGGAGAGCCCTGTCCTGCACATTTTAGTTTTAGAGTTTTCCTGCTCTAAAACTGCGTTTCAAGTCAGGAAGGGTATGATAATTATCTACACTCCTTGTCCATTTTATCAGTTCCACTTACTATATAGGTGCACTTTTTAGTTCTATAATTACACACTAATTTAGTTCTCTCACACACTAACACACCACTATGGACAAAATTATTATGGCCAGAATTAATTAGTAAAGCTAATAATAATGTCATTTTTTATAATATATGATATGTAGCACGGTATTTAATTTTTTTGTTATTTATTAACACACAATAGTAGTAATAGTAATAATAATAATAATGATAATAATAATCTATAATGATAATCTATTAATCTACAGCTACAATGATTTTTTTCATTTGTTACAAATTGCACTGCATTGAATACAGCTAAATAAGTGTACTGAGGACTGACAATATCTATATGTTCAGAAAAGTGTATTCTGACATAATGTATCATGAACGTGATAAAATATTATATTGCCCACCCCTACAACTACATCAGCCTGCTAAACTTGCAATGTTGCACTGTAAAACATACTGTACAGGCTTGCTGTTGTGTTATTTGTGTTATTATGTTGTCAGCTTTCTGTCTGGAATAACCATTGCTGTTCGACTGGACACCTAATGTTGACAAAAGAGTCTGTCTGTTCTCTTCTTTTACTTTTACTTTTATATATTCATTAAAAATGTACCACAGAGAAACTTAACAAATGAAACAAAACAGAGCAAACAAAACAAACATAACAACTAACTAGCTAACCAACCTTTTTGTGAGTAGTGTTGCTTTTTTAGCTATCTGACTGAATTCGTGTTTTGCCAGTTCTTTTTTATTGCAGTTCGCTCTTTGGCTGTGTCAATCAGATTGAAGATTTATACCAAAAATGCTTGATATTTGAGGTCGTATCCCATATTGAAGTATTTTTTTTTAGTTTGAGTTGAATTATAAGGCAGTCAAGGGCAAGTTGCGAGTCAGTCAACATGCGACTCAAAGATCAAGTCAACTTGAGTCTCAGGCTTATTCTTAAATGCAGTTTTGAGTGTTTATTTTCGGAGATTGTTTGTTGCGTTAGATTGCAGTTGAACATTATTGGGCTGGTTATTGAAGAGTTCAGTTCTGTGCGTGTGTATACCCTGTGCATATTTTTTTGCAAGCGTAATGTTTTCGTTAGTGGTCTGGCCTGAAGCTTTTCTAATGCAGGGCTTTCTCCATAACACTCGCACTTCCCCCACCCCCCAGCACCGCCTGTGTGAGACAGGGAACACAAATGAGCTGCTTTTCGGTGTAGACATGGTCCCTGTCTAAAGAGCTGTGTGGACTTCATCACTGACCTCAGCCATTAGGCCTGATCCAGGTCGGGGCAAGCAGGGTGGAGGAGGGGTTTGGCCAGAACATCTTAAAGCCATCTGCTCCATGCCAGACAGCCCACGGATCCGAAAAGCTTCTGATGCTGACTCATGGGCTGAGCTGCTGCCAAAGGCAACATGCAGAAAGGTGCAAGGTCATTCCAACTTTGTCTACTCAACTTCCGACAACTTTGGAAAGGAAATGGAATTCGATGTTCTACAACGCTGTTTTTCCTTCTCGAGCTATGACTTCAACTTTTTGTTCCAATAGCCAGTTCCTAATAAAGCAGGTTATAGGACAGCAAAGGCTGTGGTTATTAGAAGACGTGGTTATTAGAAATATGCACTTACTCTAATTATTGGTTATTAGGGGTGTTAAATTGCATCACAACGCATTGATCTGGAGATAATGATTCAGTTGCATCAATTTTGGCATATTAAAATTGATGTTGATCAACGTCTCACGTGTTAAACTGTAATTATAAAATTTGAGGAAAAAAGTTGACATTGTACAAACGTTTATTACACAGTGCTGTAGTTCTGTCTTCAGGTTTAGCCTAGTGACCTAATGGGTATTTAAATCAGCATTTAGTAGGTGTGCAAAATAAAATGACCAATGAAAAATATACCTAAAATACCTGAAAACTGTAGCTCAGTGCTCTCTCACTCAGTGTATTGTCTTACTGGGTGTTATTTTACTCTGCTTATGCTACTACAACAAGTGCTTTTAACATGCCTTAGATACACTGAGAGGTCTGAAATAACTGATTGCTGCTAGGCTAACCATAATAGCTAAAGTTGTAAAAGATGTTGTCAGTGTTACCTCAATTTTTGAATTGTGAATTTTCGTGTCATTGTTCTGGATATTAAGTCATTATGTTTACATACCAAGTCATTATTTTGACATACTAAGTCTTTATGTTGAGATAGTAAGTCAATATTTTGAAATATAAGTATCTTAAAATTCACTAAATAATGAAAAAAATAATAATTGTGCCATAGATTTATTTTATTGTAATTCTAAACATCTCTCACTAAACTACTCTATCTAAGAACCCAGTTTTGTTTGAAGGTCACTCAACAACTAGAACTAGACTGCTGAGCTTGGCAGATGCTAACAAGCTAGCAGGTGCCTCTATTAAAATTTGCTATTAGGCTTTGAATTGAAGCGTTTGCTGAAGGATTCTCTGCAAAACAATATATAAAGTATAAAGAATATATATAAGTATAAATAATATGTTTCTTAAATGTCTTACAAGCTTCAGATGTCTGTTTGGTAGATCTTCCTTAGGTAGTATTAAACCCAATGAGGGGAAAAAGAATGCGTGGTGATGTTAATGTATGTGTGAAGGTTTCTGCATTAAACACTACTACATTACATAATAAAAATGTAAAAGTTACTTAAATAACTCTAGTATACAATGATGGGCCACAGACAGTTCCTGCTCAGCAGTCCAAGGTTGCTTGGCAGTGATAGCCTACTCTAGACGAGCTATGTATCTTGGCAGAAGTGTTGTTCATTTCATTTGTTGCTGATAGTAAAGTAAATTATTTATTAAATTATGTGTATCGCCATTTTATGAAAGCATTAAGACATGAGAGGTTATGCAATCCAATGATGTAAATATGAATAAGAGAAGCATGTCGCTTCTTGCTTTAATAATAATGTTCAATAAAGTATGCACTCATTTATTAGACTAAATAAAATTCCAGGGCTATTTTGAAACATAAAAATAATAATTTAAAAAAGTGTTGCTTTGTTTTTATTGACTATATTGCGTTGTTGCTAAGATAGAAGGTAAAATAAAACGGTAAATAATTATTCCAGCCATATGTCAGTGCATTTTCTAAGAATAACTCTACATCATATGAAAGTAATTGGATTAAATCATGGTGAAATATGAAGTTTTTGTGACTCACTCAATAACTTGTAAAGAATCATAATGAAATGGTTGTGAGGCCAGAGATTTACATTCTATGGGATGCTGTTGTGGCTTTGAATGTAGTAACCAATTCATCTACCTCAACCGTCAGCTCAAGTGCCATTTACATTTGTCCTTGAATGCTTGTGAAGCTTATCATCACATCCTGCCTAGCATGATAGAGTATCTGTATATACACTATATGGCCAAAATTGTGTTGACACCCCTTCTAATTATTAAATTCAGGGGTTTCCGCCACACCCATTGCTAACAGATGTATAAAATCAAGCACACAGCCGTGCAATCTCAATACACAAACACTGGCGTTAGAATGAGTTACACTGAAGAGCTCAGTGGTTTTAAACGTGGCACTGTCTGACGATGCCACCTTTGCCGCAAGTTTGTGGAATTTCTGCCCTGCTAGATCTGCTCCAGTCAACTGTAAGTGCTATTGTTGTGAAACGGAAGTGTCTCTGTCTGGTGGACTGCACAGAACCCCGACCTCAACCCCGCTGAACACCTTTGGCATGAATTGGAATGTTGATTACGAGTCTTCTCACCCAACATCCGTGCTTGAGCTCACAAATGCTCCTTTGAATGAATAGGCACAAATTCCCACAGACACACTCCAAAATCTTTGAACTCTTCTCAGAAGAGTGGAGGCTGTTGTAGCTGCAAAGGGTTAAAGGGGTAGCTCCATATGAATGCCCATGGTTTTGGAATGGGGATGTCCAACAAGCTTATATGGGTGTGATGCTCAGGTGGCCATCTGGTGTACCTAAGGAAGATGGTGAAGTGTCATGTGGCCATGTGTGTCATTTACTTGCAGAGTACCAGTGACACTGCAGACAATAAGAATGCTGCCAGTTTGATGTGTCAAGTCCTTGTGTCACATGGCATGGCTGAAGTTTGAACCCTAGACAAAAGGCAGGCAGTTTAGCATTTTCCCCATCTGGCTGTTTTCTGAGATCTGAGCTGTGAGATGTTTAGTATTCCTCTATGTTAACGTGTGCTGTTGTTGTGGTGTCAGGCTGTCGGCGGTCCTGTGGGAATTGCCTTCTCTGTGGCTGTACCGCACAATAACGGAGCGCTTTGACGCCCTCAAATCCCGACTTTAAAAGAGACGCATGTAATTGCACATTCTAAATTTACACCAGAACAGTGTCAAAGCAGGCCTGACGATATTGTACAGATTGCTACTCCTGCCAGACCCTCTGTTTTGCATTTGCTCCTCCTTTCCTTTTGTGAAATACTGTTGTAGGAGCTCACAGGACTCTCAGCTAACTGCAGACTGCAGGGATGGAGGAGACTGAGCATGCAGGAGAAACAAAGGGCGAGCAGATCTGTCTCTCCCCCGCAGTCTCAGTAATGAGGGTGGTGGGAGATTTAGGATGTTGACCATGCTGAGTGTAGCAGTCTCTCTCTCTCTCTCTCTCTCTCTCTCTCTCTCTCTCTCTCTCTCTCTCTCTCTCTCTCTGTGCTTCTCTTCGCTTCTCTTCTTCTTTTTTACTTTTTACTTTCTACTTCCTCTCTCTGTTCTCACTCACTCTTTTGGTTTCTCTTTATCTCTTCCTCTCTCTTTCCTCTCTCTCCTCTCTTTTTGTTTTATTTTGTTTTCATTTATTTGTATTTATATATCTCTTACACTCCCTGTCTCTTTTCATTCTGTTTCTCCCCCAGAAAGAAAGAGGGAGAGAATAAGGAAGGGAATAAGGGATTTTTCCCTCCCGTATTCTCTCCCTCTTTCTTGCTTTCTTTCTTTCTTTTTCTTTCTTTCTTTCCTTCTCTCTTCCCGCTATCTCTCCCTCTCTTTTTCTCCCTCACTCTGTTATTTTTTGCTCTTTTTTCCTCTATTTCTTTCCCTCTCTCTCCTCTTTTTCTTTTTCTTTCTTTCTTTCTTTCTTTCTTTCCCCTCTTTCTTGCCCTCTCTCTCTCTCTCCCTTTTCCCTGTCTCTCTCTCTCTCTCTCCCTTTTCCCTGTCTCTCCCTCTCTCTCTGTCTCTTTCTCTCCCCACCCGCTCTCTCTGTTGTTTTTCTCATTCTTCCTTTGTTTCTCCCCACTCTCATTTCTCTCTCCCTCTGCCCTTATTTTCTTTCTTTCTTTCTTTATTTCCTTCTTGCTTTCTTTCTTTCTTTCTTTTTTCTTTCTGTCTCTCCCTCTCTGTCTGTCTCTTTCTCTCCCCACCCGCTCTGTTGTTTTTTGCTCTTTTCCTCCATTTCTTCCCCCTTCTCTCTCTTATCCTCCCTGTCTTTCTTTCTCTCCCTACTCTCAATTGCTCTTTCTCTGTTTTTTTATTTATCTCTTCCTCTTTCTCTCATCTTATTGTCTTTCCCTCTTTCTTTCTTTGTTTCTACCTGTTTGTCTGTCTCCTCCTTCCTTTCCCATCTATCCCCCCCCTCCGTCTCTCTCTTTGTCTCCCCACCCGCTCTGTTTTTTGCTCTTTTTCCTCTGTTTCTTTCTCTCTTTCATTCTTTCTCTCTTTCTCCCCCTCCCCGTCTTTCTTTCTCTCCTTACTCTGTCAATTGCTCTTTTTCTATTCTCTCTCTTTTTTTTCTTTCTTCATCTCTCTCTCTCTCTCTCTCTCCCTCTCCCTCTCTCTCTCTCTCTCTCAGGTCAGTCTCCTCTGCAGTGAGCATCCATCACGGCTCAACAGCTGGAGGCCAGTTTCTCCTCAGTCCGACAGGGCTAACAGCGCTGCAGTAGCTTTTCACAGGCAAACCACAGGTCTCTCGCCATCTGCCAGCCTCTGTTCAAAAGAATCACAGCCAAATGAAGTCTTTTGAATGTTTTTTTCCCTCTTATCAAAGACTTGGCTCAGAGTGTTTGAACCCATGAAGTCAAGAGGGTGATGTTTTGCCACACACACTGACTTTCAAGTCATTTTAGATCAGTGTAAGGAGCTTAGATATTAAAGCTGAAGCACTTTCTTAAACATTATATGAAATCGAATTGTAAAGAGACCGATTAAAATTTGAACATTTTGTTTTGATAAAAGGTTCAGTACAGTCATTTCTTCATATTATGGCTGAGAGAATCTATTGGAATTTTTCTGTTACTGACTGGACAGCGCTGGTCAGAGCAATAGTTTGACAAAGAATCAAATTCAGACAGCTTTTCTCGTTATCCCACCTGTAGTCCGTCAGTGAAGACATGTTTGAGGTCTGAATAAATAGCTGTCCACCACTGCACCATTCGGATTGTTGTCTGGTGCGTAGAGTCATCACATAAATGGACCATAAACATTTTAATATGGTTTTAGTTTTTAAATTGACTATATTGCTTTTTCTTGTGTTTGCACATCTCAGCTGTCTGATTTTATCTCAGTCATGTCATCTTTGGGTTCACCTGCAGTGCCAATATTCTTTAGCCTAGGATGATTAGGTTAAGGTTTTTAAGTTTCTGTGTTTTCTTCTTGTTTTTGTAATCTCAGCTGTCTGTTTTGAACGTAGTTATGTCGTCTTCCTTGGGCAAACGTGCCTGCATGCTTCATATAAGAGGTGTTGTGGTATTGCCTGGGTTTGTGTGAATCCACCATTTTGGTTGGAAAAACGTCTTTCATTGTGGAGATATGCAAATGCACCATAGTCAGAACAACCCAAAAGACATTTTTTTGTACTTTATTTGATCCAAAGACCACAAACAATGTGATAAGTCAGATTTTACCAGTGATTTCAAATATGTTTTTGCAATGTTAATGTGACTTTCAGTTTCAGGGTCTTGTATAAGTGGAAGCAGCTGCCTAGGGGTGTTGCCAGGATGGCCAACGAGTGAAAAGACTAAGAACTTGGGGATGCTAAGTTTAAAAAAATAATAATATTTTTTTTACCAAATATTTTCAAATATTCTTTGAATAATGCCTTACAAGTTGATATGGCAAATTTTATGTGGTTTCTCACACTGTATAATGTATTATTACCCATGAAAATGATGCAAGGATAAAAACAGTGGTAGTTGCCTAATTGAAGCCTACTTGAATGTTGTCTAAAGTTTTGTCTGTTTTTTGCATGATTTATACTTGCAGTTTACACACTGCTGATTGGTGGCTGTGAACCTACATGACTTAAGATACATTAGCCTCATAGCTATGATGTGAAATTAAAAAAACAGACTTCATACACCAAATATGGTTTGGCTGATTGATGAAAGTTCTAATCTAAATTAGATTTTTTTTTTTCGCTAAACCTTTACTTCAATGTCACACTTGCTTGTGGTTGTGTTTTGTTTTTTTTTGTTTTTTTTTCCTTTTGTTCTCACTCCCTTTACCCCCCCACCCCCCCTTCTCTTGGTCTTTCTAGACCCGGCCAAGCTTGTCTAGACTACATTATAGGAAACATGAGCAGAATAATTCAGCTGCACTGATGTGTGCGTGTGCATGCACGTGCCTGTGTGTGCACAGAATTATAGAATTTCCTCCAAGCTAAAAGAAAAGGATGGATATTACTTTGGTGTAACTAAATGTCTGCCGATCAATGAGGACTATCTTTCTGACCTGCATATGAATAAGCCTCCTTCTTTAATGCAGTACAAAAACATTTTAAGATTCTCCAAAAGAACTCATTAATGTATTGAGCCATTATGAGGGCTGAATGAAATCAGTGCATGCTCTGGAAGAATCTTACTCTTTATTGAATTTCGGGTGTGGACAGTACAGACTGCATATGCGCTGTGCATGATAAACATAGTAGCTGAGTTCATTTTTCAGATCTAAGTTTAAAACCCAGCGACTACATGTTATATACAGCACAGCCTAAGTTTGGACACCCTAATATAAACAATTTTCCCTAATGTTACTCTTTTCCACATTTTAGGACAAGTGAAGACATCACACGTAAACTATGAAAATAACATGTAAGTAGACAATGAGCAAAAAGGTATTAAACAAATCAAGTCAAATCAATTCAACAAATCAAAACTATCCTTTATTCTAGATTGAAAGTAGCCCCTTTACCATAATACAACCTAAAGGGGAAATCCATCTGCATGATATAATTGTTGGTATTTAAACAAAATATTCCTTTGATATCAGTCATGCCATTCTAGAGAAACTCATCAAGTCAGTATTGTTCACAGTGGTGTTAATAGGAACAGTCTGAAGTATTTAATGCCTCTAACAGCTACCTCACAGGAAGGTAATACATTAAATGGTATAAAGAAGTTTCGTTGTTGTATGGAAGTTTTAAGGTAAGATTTTGACCTACATTTTTTTTTTTAAACACATAAATGGAGGGAAAAATAAACATAAACGGAGGACAGTTGCATGGGCAATGCTGTGAGGCATTTATTTTTGCTGTTTTACATATAAAAAGAAGACCTATGTAAACAAAATGGCTATATCTCATAGTGTTAACAGGTCTGCTGTGGGCAAACTGGACTATGTTCTGTCCTCACGAAAGTATGTTGGACATATAGCTGAGCTTTCAGACTTTAAGGCTACGTTCACATTACCAGGCTGAAGTGGCACAAACCTGATTTTTTTTGCCCTAATGTGACTGAGATCTGATGTTTTCAGGGCTGTGTGGAAACGCAAATCTGATCTTTTCAAATCCGACCTGAGCCACTTTCATATGTGGTCCTAGATTGGATACGTATCCGGTTCATGGCCATGCCACCATAATGAGAACGCTCAGGTCGGAATTCATGTGCTTTTTCCATTGCGTGTGTGCCATCATTAAGCGTTACCATAGCAGCAGCACCTTTTTCGCCTTCGTCTCGCTCTAATAATGAACAGCTGTGAGCTGATCAGAGTTAATTATCTTCACAGCGATGGCTCGTTCTGCTTGTTAGCTTGTTTGCTGATGATGCGCATAACACACGTGATTCATTCCTGCGATGTTACTGAGTAGAATGTGCGCGTACAGTTCATTTTGGGACGCTGGTTTGTTCACATTAATGACAGATTTGAATCAATTACCTAAACGAGTGTGAACCATCGTGTCAGAAAGATCTGATTTGAGCAACGAGGCTTGTAATGTGAACGTAGCCTCAGTTTAAACCATTACTGAAGGAGTCAACATCCACACTATAGCATCCAATGTAAACAAATGTTGAATGCCTGTTTCTAGCTTCAAATGTCTGCATTTAATCTAGAGAGCTGCTGTAAAGCATTCATCTGCATTTATCACCTCTAGCTTGAGGCTAAAATAACAGGCCAGTCCCTGTTAGCAGGCTAGCGGAAATGATCAGTATCTTAGCAGGGCTAGCACATAAGCTAAAGTTACTTTTAAAGTTAATTTCAAAGTTTCTGCATTACCCATTGCCATGCTTCACTGGCACATGCTCATGACCGCATATGGTTCTTTAGCATTAACAAGCAAAACAGATCTCTTTGTGCCATTGTGGAGCTCTCCACCACTGGACAAGTGCCACACCCCCTACCCAGCCCCCACCGCTGAGATGAGCCAATGAGAGGACTGGCCATTGATGTACAAATCAACATGGTGTATGATGGGGTGAAACACATCATACAAAGGCGAAATTAGGGTGTTTTTTGTTTTATTCTCTTTGCAGTTGTCTTTCAGAGAGCACAGGGAACTAGATTTAAATGGGGGGCAGTAAAATATGTCTTCTTTAAGCATTAAGTACTGTGATGTAACAAATGAAATCTGCAACAAGTCTGCCGAACTTTATCAGACTGACTGCAAATAATAGGATGCAGTGAGCTTCGATGCCTTTTTCCCACCTCAATGCATTTTACTTTTGTAAGTGCTAAAAAGCATCAGTAAACACCTCAAGGTTCTGTGGTGGCGGGGCTAAGATGAAAAAGCATTTCTCATGCGGAGCATTTTCACTGTATTCTTATCTGAGTATATTATTAATATGTGAGACTTGCCAACCCCAGAATCTTGTTATGGTGTTATTTGTAAGCCTAGTAGACCAACTGAGATTGAAGCTGCACTTTTTACCTCAGCCTTGTTGTGGTTTGATCGGGTTTATCTGTTGGGATTGGGACGATGATGCATCTGAAGTGCTTTTGTCGCTTAGAGTGCTCGAAACAATGTGCTGGAACAAAGAGAGATGCCTTTGTTTTCACTCTTTAATAAAAGTCATGACAGATTTATTGAGCGAGAGAAAGTGTAGCTTTGTCTGTTAATCACTTAATCCTCACTATGCCTGGCAGGAATAATGTTTCAGCTGGTAACAAGTCATATCTTCTGTTCTTGTTTTGTCCTGCTTTCTAACTCAGAGTCTCTCCTAAAATAGATGTTTTTGAGCCAGTGTTACAAGGATATCAACAGTTTGCTGATTTCACCTTCAAATTCGACCATTTAAAGCATTTCTTACAGCTTGATTTAGTTGAGTAAATTAGTTGTTTTGTTTTGCCACATAAAACATTGAGATACTATGGGCACCTGGCAGAGATCTTTTGAAGTCTTCAGGATTGTGACCAGTGTGTAGACTCTTAGGCCCAATCCTATTTCTTATTTTTACCCCTACCCCTTGTTTTCGAGTGTCACCTTGCCCCCCCCCCGGATCTGAGTTGCAACGGGTAGTGGTTGAAATCTTCCCCTATGAAATGGGACCCTCAAATAAAAAAAAACATTACTTCATTAACAGGCTACTAGTGGTACTCTGTAGGCGACCCTGCCAGTCTGCGGTGATAGCAGAGGAGGGTAAAGTTCAGCTCGCTGCTGGTATTTAGTTAAATTTAGGGCATCATATGTTTTCAAAGAGGGGGGGTGCGATAATTGTTGTCGCCCACCCATAAGAGATACGAAGAATATGAGTTCAGCTTTTTGTTAGCTTCTAATTTGAATTTTCCCATTCCACCTTAAATGGAGCAGTTGTAACATTCTGGCACTTCAAGCATCAGAACTGCTGGACTATTTAAGATGGAATGGAAATTTAGCTAGGTAGCTACCGAAACATTAGCCTACTATTAGCGATTTTTTATGCTTGTTATGAAGAAAAGGACCATGATACATTGAAACAACATTAAACTAAGATAATACAATGGTAATCGTACTTTTTATGAGAGAAAATATTTACATTTGTGAGTTTCTTTGGTTGCTTGTGCAGCCATCTTGCTGGTTTATCCGTTTGGAGTGTGCCTCTGAAAAACCTCTGTTTGGAGGGCCATGTAGCCCTAACACTTCACCCTTAAATGGGATTAGGCCTTAGAGTTTCTTTCTGGTTTGAGTTGCACAGCTTAATCTAGATGTTAGAGAACTGATGGAACAGGGGAGCTGGAGGACAAAGAGACTGCTTGAGTGGACCTTCCTGATATAAAAGCTGCTTCTGCTGGAAAATATCTGCTGTGCTGGTTTTGTCCTGGTTTTGTCAGAGTTTCTCCTGAAATAGTAGTTTTGGAGCCAGTGTTACAAAGAGTGGAGCAGATTGCTGCTATTTGGCACCTATTTGACGTCTGCAAAATGGGGTTTCTGCTCGTTTTTTCTGGTATGACTTCACCAGTTTGAAGATGAACACAGTTTACATTGTTCTATTTGCTGATTTCACCTTCAGATTTAAAACATTTAAAGCAGCTGTCCTGGTGGGCCACAAGGAGCATAAAGAGGACCGCAAAAAATCCCAGAAGTTGTATCTGTACTTCGTAAGTTTTAAGTGAGCTTAATTCACAGACATCCCACACTCACTTAATGAGTTATCTGTCAAAGAACCATGAGTGTAAATGGACTGGAATGTACTGGAAACCCATTCTGGGAGTAAAAGTCAAGACAGAATGGCATTCTGACTTAGATTTCAGAAACCTAGGTAACTTTGCACAGGGAAACTGTTAGTTAGGGAACAACAGAAATGTTTTGCTCTGTTCTGAAGTATGTGCATGGAGCAGTGAACACACCTCAAATCAGCTAACAGCCCATTCAGTCTATGGGAAGTCACTGTGCTGCAGCAGGGTCCACCCATCCAATCGCTGCGGTAATGATTGTCAGTGTTTGGAACGTGAAAGTGTGGGCCAGTGGCACTAACTAGCCACAAAGGGGGCCTTAGACTAAAAGAGGTTGGAGAACTGTTGTGCTAAAGGTTTCAGAAGTTTTTCGAATGCTGTCATATGATTGTGTCTCTCCTGCGCTATGCTCTCCTTTTATGTCTAGATTTTCTGTCTGTCTGTCATATATGATTTTCAACTCGTCACTAGTTTGAAGCAGCAATTTTGGAGCTTCTGATAGGAGGGTTCAGAACGGTTCAGAGGAGTTCAGGTAGGGTCTACATTTTCTAGGCTTGTATCTTGTGTCTGAGCGTGTATGATAACGTCTCACTGCAGTTTTTTAATAACACTGAAGGGCATCACCCTGTTCGACCTCATTCTGCTCCATTCCTCATACCTTCAGGTTTGGGGAACAGGCTGAAAGATACAAGCAGTTATTGGGCCCAGGGTAGTGGATTTAGGAGCAACTGTTGTTCTTACACATTGGTACCTACTAGGTTGTTGTCCTGTGCAAATTCGATGGCTCAGCCAAAAATTAAATTTACAGAATTTTTGGTCACACTTTATTTTGATGGTCCTCTATAGATTATCTGCAGATACTCTATACACTAATACCTCAAGATCTGAGTGTCTGGTGATACTTAGTTGATTATCAACAACATTATGGTAAGAGGTGGGTTAGGTTTAGAGGTGGGTTAGCTTTAGGTTTTGTGTTTAGAAGGGTTTAGGGTTAGGGTTAGATTTAATATAATCTATTCATACACAACTTCAAATTCGGTTGCGTTTAATAGATATTTGGCTGAAAGTGTGGTGTAGTGCAGAGCTAAAATTTGCAAAGTCCAGTGACATCAAACTTAAGGTTTGGATAAACAAGCTAACATTTACCTTTAAATTCTTAACCCTTAATAATTTACCAGCTAACAAATAAAATAAAATGACACCTTAAATATACTTTGATAAATTGTTCAATTTTTAGCATACTTCTATAATGCAGTGTGCATTCTATTGCCATTGGCTATTTATACGTCTTGAGCAAAACACATCTTTAAAAATATTCATACACAAAGAAAATGTTCCTGTCTTTTGAAAAGGTAAATTAAATAAATTATAAACAATATTCAGTTAAACTAAATATTATTAAAGTCTGTTCGTGCTCTTGCACTGTCCGTTAGTGGCCAACCACTCTGATTGTCCTTTCATGTTGAGCTTTGGGTTTATTTTATTTGTCCTTGGACCTGAATGTTGTGGGTAGGTTAATTCAAAGTGATTTAGTTTCTCAGTGGTGCTGGCGCTTAATGTTTCCACTTTTGACTCGTGCCATGAGCTCTGAACAGATAAGACACATTAGTTTTGAACTGATTTTGAAATGGGGGTAAAAACACACAGTTCTCTGTTCATTTGTAGATGCTTTGTTTTTGTTGTCAACTTTCCTTTTTTAACAAATGATTATGTTGCTTCACTACTCAGACAAGAAATAGTCAATAAAATGAAAAATCTACTAACATTTCTGAAATGATTCGCTTTCTGGCCTAATATCTAGCCTTGTAATCTCTGATCCAATGAGCTGCATTTGGCTGATTAATTTACGTAAAGGTGTTGGATTGGATAAGCCTACTGCTGCAGCTACTGCTGCAACAAAGGAGTGCTACAGCGCTCGCACTGGTTCATGTTTAGGGATTTAGTCACTGAAACATGACCATGTTTTTTCTCAGCTAGTCAGCTTTGCTACAGATTTTTTTCAAGTGCTTGGTTCTGTCCACTAAAATACTTTGCCGGGTCCGCCAGTTGATGACCCACCACATGACTGATTGGGGCACGCACAATATACTTTACCAATAAAGTCCTTTGGTAAGACCTCATTCATGTACTATTGTAGCACGGTTAAATTGTAATTTGCTCTAGATAGGAACATTTGCCCAAATTTCATATATTTAAACAGACTGGTAAGAAAATAACACCAAATATTTTTGCGAACTGCATGCTTAAATCATCTCATACTTGCCTTGGTCCATGTCGAGTTGGTCAGTAATCTAAAATGGTCTTACCTATGTGGTTTCTGGCACTGTATATTATACTGTTACCAATACAAATGTGTGTGTGTGTGTGTGTGTGTGTGTGTGTGTGTGTGTGTGTGTGTGTGTGTGTGTGTGTGTGTGTAAACATTTGCAGTGTACAAATGTTAAAAGTGTTTAACATTTCCGTCTTTATTTGTTTGAGGACTGTGTGTGATTTAGGCATGTAGTTTGTACAATGCTAACATAATATATGTACTGGCTAGCATCTTTGATTACATATTATGCTGCCCTCTAATGCAGTCCAGAGCTTCAATGCAAAATGAAAAAGCAATGTTGGCTGATCACCTTTTTTTGTAAGGGGAAAATTGTCTGAATTAGTAGTTTTGCCTAATTGTCCCTTTCTTTGAAAGGGAGGTGACCAGTGTGAAGATGCTTAAGGTTTCTTCCTAGTTGGAGTTCACGATTTTATCTAGATGTTATAGGACTGATGGAACAGGGGAGCTGGAGGACAAAGAGACTGCTCAAGTTTACCTCTCTGATATAAAAGCTGCTTCTGCTGGAAAATAACAATGTTTTGACAATTGTGTTTGTTTTGACCTCTGAATTTGGACATCTTCAGCCAACAGAAAAGCTTTCTAGGTGTGTTTGAGTGACTCACCAAGCACAGAGAACCTGCAGTTAGAGTTGCTTGGACCAAACTTTTCTCAAAGGGATGTCCGTGTTTAAAGCCTGCCATAGAAAAGCACACAGTTTAACTGTAATGAAGGGTTATTCATGTGCGACAGCTAAAGATGTGCGTTGCTCTGGAAGCTAAAAGTGGCAGGGTGATTATAGATTTAGTTGGAGACATTAGAACATCTGAGCCCTTAATTTGCAGCCTTAATAACTGTTCTAACGGAGCCGTAATAAGCTGAAATGCACAGTGCTGTGTTAATCAGTGTTCTCCCTTGGAATATGTTCTGGTTATTCCGCTTCTTGGAAGAACTTCAGAGTTCTGTCAGAATGCTAACTTTCTATGAGGTTTTTGGTAACTTGAGCCAAGTGAAGGCATTTTGCAAGATATGTACAGCAGTGTCAGATATGGAGATGGCAGAAATGTCATTTAAAGAAAGTAGTTTAGTAAAAAGTCAAATTTAATCAGTTTTCTCTTCACCTCAATGTAGACGATTAGCCAAGACATGTTTGTAATTCAACGTCTGCCTCTGTAATTTTGCACTAAACCTATGAGACTAATGTAGCTAACGAGGAATAGATGTGTTTATACCACCAATTAGCATCTTTGCAAGCTGCATGCCTAAACCATCTCACACTTTCCTCAGACCCTGTTAAGCTGTTTAGTAATCTGAAATAGGCTTGCGTAAGTGGTTTCTGACATACTATTATCTGTAAATGGACGAAAGTATGGACAAATTGTCAGGCTTCTGGTAGAGATGGGCATTTAAGTCGGATTCGATAGTTGATTGAAACTGCATTGGAAGCTTTTTAAGTCTGTTTAATCTCCTGAATTACCAGTTGACTGGAAAACAGCAATTGTTCATCCTCTTTTTAAAGATGGTGATCAGGCTGACCCAAACTCCAATAAGCCTACATCTATTTTACCATGTTTATCCAAAGTTTTAGAGAAACTTATAAATAGGCAGGTAACTCAATAACTTGATGTAAGCAGTATCCTATCATACCAGGTTATGGCTCCATTATCATAACATTACTCCAGGACAGTTTCCTTTAATTCCATAGAAAGCTCTTTACATGATATCCTTAAATTCAAAGTGATTAAATACATTAAATCTATGTGAGTAGAGAATAGAGCAGCTTCTTATGTGGTATAGCTGTGCTTTGTACCATGCGTTGCTGCTTGTTCTGTGTGCAGAACTCTTTGGGTGTCTGCAGTAGTCTTTCTGTTTTCTTCCTCAGACTCAAACTTAAGAATTTCCCACCAAAATATAGGATGTAGGATCTTAATTGACCCCTGTTTGAGTGTAGATTTTAGATGAGGTTTTAAATATGAGAAGTTTGTGCACACTAAGTGGCAAAATGTCTGTTTGTATATAACATTATGCCATACAGTGTCCGAAACCGCATAAGAAAGCCTATTTGATATTCCTGAACAACCTGACACTGTGTAAGATAAAGTAGCTTCAGAGCAAAACTAAAGAAGCAAACTTCTGACAACAAATATGTCTTGGCTTATTGACTGTTTGCTGTAAGGGAAAATTGTGTAAAATTGATTTTCCGCTGAACTACTCCTTTAATATCCTCAGTTCCAGCTGAAATGGAGCAGATTGAGTTGCAAGTGCTTGGAAAGTGTTCTTGTTCCTAATAAGAACTGTGCTACCAGCTGCTTGTGACATCTCTGACATGTTCATCAAGCGGGAACAAACACGCCTGGCAGCCTGTTTTGAGCCGTTGCACAACGCCAGCAAGGCAACGTGCTGTTGAAAAGGAGAACCTTGCACATTGTCACGAACAGTTGGCTCTCTGAGTGTGGCCCTTGGATCCATGGGATTGGAGTGGAATTTTCCACCAGGCTCATCACTGGGGTGAAAAACGAGTGTGTCTGCAGTAGTTTAATAAAAAAGCTTTAAATCCCACCCTTTCTCTCTCTCTCTCTCTCTCTCTCTCTCTCTCTCTCTCTCTCTCTCTCTCTCTCTCTCTCCCTCTCTCCCTCTCTCTTTCTGTCTCTTTCTGTCTCTGTCTCTGTAGTAAGGATGAGAGGTCAAATCTGGTGTTTATTCCATGGAATGAACAGAGGCACAGAGATTTGGACTGGTGTGAAGATCCACTGTGCAGGTGGGGAATGCAAATGCTTCAAGTGGTTACAGTTTTAATGAGCAAATGTAATCGAATAAGTACAGTCATATGCAAATGTTTGAACATGTATGAAAATTTTGGAAATAACACATTATCTATAGAAAGCTAACTAAAATTGGATATTTTTCTGTTATTTTACTGCACAATTTCTGTGTATTTATGTTTTTGTTACATATTTTATGTTTTATTTTTTCCCTGTTGTGTTAACTTGAACAAATATACAGTAATTATGCATTAAAAGTGTGCAGACGTGCGTTTTCTGTAGAGGATGTAACTTATTTGTGCTTGGCACATTGGCATAGCTGAAGGAAATGTTAATTTAGAACCATCTTGTTGGTCCATTTGTCACAGTGTAAAGTGTTCACATAGTGTAAAGAGCAGCTGAAGGTTTCTGATTGAATACTATAAATACATTTGGTTATAAATAAGCGTATGTATCTAATTCATGTGTTGTGTAGGGCGGTGGTGGAGTCGTCCATGGTGGATGATCATCACTTCCTGTACCAGAAGCAGCCAGAGCTGGAGCGATTCTGCACAAGGAACCCTTCCATCTCTCTCCTCACTGACTGGTACCTGAGCAGAGCACAGGAAATAGAGCACAACTCCCGCCAGGTACACACATACAATTAAAGTACAGTGCAAAAGCCCCATTCACAAACTGTTCTCACCAAATTTCTTAACCCACTTATGCAGTTTTCATGAAGATTCTGACATTCGCCAATGTTTTCTTATTTGGGATTAGGTAATCTACACACACTCAAGATCACAAAGGTACGAACAGTCCTGCGTTTAAGAACACATCATGAATCTGACATAGACTTAGAATCTTTCTCAAGAACAGATTTAAGAAAAAACTTATGGGAATTAGGCCCATTATTTAAGGCCATTTATCTTAGCTAATGTTATGTAGGTCTTTGTTTCATTATTTAGTATTCAAAAGCTTTGTCTTTTGTTTCAGACTAGTTATTTTTTTTAAACAAAAAAAAAAAAATTATCACAAAACCAAACAAAATGGCTACTACTTAAAGCTACACTATGTAAGATTTGGGGATTTGGAAACCTCTCTGGTGGAAATGTGTAATTGCATGCATTTTGTGGAAGAACATTTTATGTCCGTTGTGCTTCGGACTCCTTCCCCGAGAGGATGAATCTGATGATTTTGGCGCATTGAAGTATTCACAAAGAGCTCACCAAAACTTGGTGAAGGACGTGTCTTCTGCCGATGTAAGAGAATTATTATTACTATTGACATCATATCTTCATCAGTATAAAGTTGATCTTGCGTTTGAGACCTAAACATTGAGCCAGACCTTCTTTTTGACTCTGTGTGTGTGATGGTAATATGTAAAGACGCATGACGTGGTCTTAAAAACTCCTGCGAAATCCCACCCTACACCTCTGACTTTTAATTGATCATTTTAGGCAATAGTTAGGCTATTAAAATGTCATTTCCAGGTAACATTAGCTAAAGGCAGAACAGTCACACTCCGTTCTATGCTGTCTCAGGCCCCCCCTTTCTTTTAGAAGATTGAAGACTGAAGCAAGTTAATAAAAGATATTAATTGAGACCACCGGGTAGTTCCAAAACGCACTTCGTCATATTCTTCATAACTTTTATATTTCATAAGCTACATTCAGAAGGTGGGGGTCGTATGAGAGCTGTAATTGTGTTCTTTCCAGTCAAATAGATGGGTAGCGTAATTGTAAACCCTTATGATATAAGAAGCTGAACTCACAATTTTTCTTTTCTACTGAAAGTCGACCCATTTTTCCACAAATCTGGGCTATAAACAGATGGTGTCTCTTCAGTGATATACTCTGTAAAATTGTTTTTATAAAAAAATACAAAGAGCTTCTAGGATTTTTGGCTTTCACCAGTAAATTGTAAGCGTATAGCAATATATGTATGATCATAAAACACGTTCTGTTAATTTGAGGGGAACTTTTACAGAAAAAAAAACCAAAAAAGTAAAGATTTGCATTTATTTCATGCAGTTACTGAATAATTTGCCTTACAATTTGGTCATGTAAATTCAGATGGAAAATCCAAAAGATACCATGAAGAATAAGATATTAAAATGGCAAGCAGGAAAATTAGCTAAAGTCATATTGATTTGTTTTGACTGTTGAACGACGTTCAGGTAAAGAAGCTGAGCGTGATGAAACAGCAGGCTAGCTAACTGATTTAGTTCATTCCTGGACGTCATGAACAGCCAGAAATCTATATGAATATGGTATAAACATCAAAATTACTTGTCAAGTTATCAATCCTGAACAAGATTTATGTTTATCTGACGAAGTTAGCAATGGAATATGCTACACAAAGATTTTAAAAGATTTTAACTTCCATCGTCACTGTTATCTGGGCATCTAACATAACGTTACAACACGTCTGTCTCTCGACCATTGTCAAAAGAGGTGTGTATATATGAAATGTTTGTTACAAATAGAAAACTGAAATTTTGGTCTAATGTGTCTAAAATGAACAAACATACTTAGCATTATGATGAATTATGAATGTGAATGTTATTCTTTTTAAGGGGGTATTAAGAACTATTCCAGTATGCATTCAGAAACACCAACAATTATCAAAGCCTGTAAAATGCTATCTGGGCTAGCCCTAGAAAGAAGTATTGATTGAGCCAAACAGAGTGTATTGAATGGTACTACTGGGCTTCTTCAAGGAGATGTTTGGAAATGGTTAAGCTAAAACATTAACATATGTTAATTTACTACTTATATATTAATGTTTTTGTATTTATTCTAACATTACTGTTTTTCTAAGCTAATAAATACTTACTGCTCAGATAACTAGCTTCTTAACTATAATTTTCTCAGATGCCTGAGTTTTTGGCACAGTACTTTATATTTGTATACTTATAAATGGAACCTCATTAGCAACATCAACCCACTGATAATTAACAAACTAAATTGATCATTGGTAACTAAGTCTAGGCTCAAATCAAAAAGTTCAACTCTTACTCTGCATGTACACTGCTAGAAGTTTCACTGAGAGGCAGTGACGCTAAGTGGTGAGTAGCGTAGTGGCCACTGGTAATGTGATGCAAACGTTCCGAGCTTTGCAAAGAACTTCTGCTCAGTTAAACTTATACAAATGAGCAGTGACATTGCAACAATAACCAATCAGAAACCATTCTCTTACACAGTGTGAAATGCGTTCACCTTGGTTTATATGGAATGTTTCTGTTGCATTTTATTTGTTAATATTCTGGGATTGCAATAAAAAAATGAAGGTGTTAGAAGAAAGTGTTCTCTAATTTTAAAATGGCTGCCAGAAAAGAAATGTTTGACTTGTGAAGTAATAGCTTAGCAGAGCCTCAATATAAATGAAGAAGTGTTGTGTTCAATAAAAAAAAAAAATAATAATAATAATAAACTTTATGTTAACTTATCACTTGTGATCATGCATTAACAAAGGGATTGTAAATGTTTAGCCTGTTAGACATTTCTGGTCAATAAATTGGAAGAAAAAATGTGATTTTTGATTTCCACATTCAAATATTTTGATTCATTTTAATGTTGGTGAACAGCTATAGCCTACATAGCCTAAAGCTGGTTTGTGCCAGCCTGCATTCCTTTAAAATGCGGATTGCGTGACCATGAAATCCTATCGAACGAGCAACACTGAGCATGCAGAGTTACCATGTATACATCATCATCAGTTACAAATTAACTCTCAGGACACAGTTTCCCAAAAGCATCTTTGTATTAAGATCATCTTAACTGGGAGAGAGTGTTCAGTGTGATGCTCGCACTACCATTTAAGAATCATCTTTGTGCTACGATGCTTTTGAGAAACCCAGCCCAGATTAGTATTTTGTGGTGCTAGTAACATAACACTTTTAATCGCTACTTTTTCAAATAAGTCAATATTTTAGTGATTATTTTCCTGACTCACAAATCAGAGGTTTATGAATTATTTCAGGTAGATAACGTGCTGATATATAGCTACACGACTGACGTTTGTGTCTCTACGTCAGCAGTATGTCGGAGACAATAGCCTCCACACAATTCACACAGTTTTGAGCTTAATTCTGATAATAAAAAGAACACTGCAGTTAAATGTAAATTATGTCTGGGGGATAAGTGTCTGCGAACTGCAAGGAACTCTACTTCTAATTTGAATAAGCACCTTCAAGCTAAGCACAGCTCCATAACACTGACATCCGCCACAGAGGAAAAACAATGTAAGTGGTCCTTCTTCTCCAACATTCAGTGCAAAAGGTTTCCTTTAACTTAGAAGCTCTTAAAAGCCATTGCCGTCTATGTCATTCTCTGTAATTTTCTTGAAAATTTCCTCACACTGTCGTGCATCACGCTTTCTGTTGGGAGAATATAGTTTTCTGTCTTATTAGTGGTGGATGTTTGCTTTTGACATGGTACATTTCCTTGAATAATGGCAAATATCCCTCAAGAAGGAGGGCTGATTCCATAGCAGTGGCTTTATGAATCTGAGTTTGAGGCATAAATTGCAGTAATGCTGTAGTTTCACTCATTACTGACTATGTTAGCTGAGGCTCAGGACACAGAGTACAATTCTTAACCTGTATGTGTTTACTCACTAGCCAAATCTCCAGTTCTCCAAGTCTTAGAGTTCATTTGTGTCCAAGTGGACCTGAAAGAACACTGCAGGTGTTAATTCAACATGTTAGGTCTTAATTTAACAAAGTGGGATTTGTCCTTGCACACATACACCGTGTACTTACACCCCTCAGCAACTCTGTTTCTGATTACACCTGAGAAATGATTACTTGTGTGAATGAGCTGGTGTAAGGGGAGTTTAGAGGAGGATCTTATCTGAGCTCATATCTCTCTCTGGCCTAATGCTGTGAGAGCTGATGCTAATGAGGTGTGAGAGTGTTATCACAGACCTCAGTGAACATACTGACCTGCTGTACAACCACCAGGTACTCGAACAGGGTTGGGCAGAGTGCAGAGGAAGTAGTAATGGCTGAATACTGAATTCACTTAGGCCTGAATCATCTAATGAGTTTTCTGGGTGCATGCCCAGGGGCCTGAGCAAAGAGGGGGCCCCCACAAGCCATTAGGAAAAAATCTAAACAGCTGTTTTGACTCACAGTGGGAACTTTAGTAGTAGTGCAGCAGGAGAAAAAAAAACTAATTTGTGAAATTTACGGTTGATCAAAATCCTGTTCATTTGTGTTTTGCCTAAACATCTTCATTTTCTCTTCCAATCACTGCTTAGCAACTGTCACACTGTTGCCATTACCTTAACCTAGATAACTGTACTGGTATCGGCACACATCCGTCAAAGCGTTCACTTCCGTTTTTTTATGCATCATTTTTATGCTTCAAATCATCCAGCAATATGGTGACTGTAGCCCAAAGTATGCGGCAACAGTGCACCTTTTACTTTGGGTATGCCGTTTCAGGCAAAAATGGGGCAACGGTTAACCGATTAAAGAAAAAAGTTTCTAGGGTCCTTGTTGTCTGTGTCATAAAAACATATATGTATATATTTTACTTGTCAATGTTTTATAGGGAAGTGTTGCATTGGTTGTTGGGTTTATGTCACCCTGTGCTCTCGTTAATGTGTGTGTAATCTTGCTTTGTCTTGATTGGAAAAAAATGTGCTTATAGAAGTGATGTGCCCAGCACTGTGGTTAATATGCTGCCATTGTGGTGTTTCGTAGGCCTCATGTAACCTGCTGTGATATAAAAAATTCACTGACTGCCCAATAAAGGTTGCCAGGTAGTGGCCCACTAAATACAGGGGCTGATGACTTGGTCTGAGTCTGAATGCACTGTCCTAAATGTATTCAGTATCGTATTCCATTACCATACAGTAGCATATTCAGAATATATTTAGACTACATTTAGGCTGATTTCATACCTAGTTTGTTTGCCAAAGTCTAAACCGTTTTTTCGGTTTTTGTCACTTTTTTATTTGGTTTAGTTGGTTCCACGCTGCAACAGATGAAGCGCACCAATTTATATACACGAGTGCCTGTTTATTGGTCAGAATTTTGCAGAGATACAAATGCTCTGTTACTGTTACATAAGACACCATTTAAAGCCAAAAATCTCCAACTTAAAATAGGGATACTTACTGTCTCACTGTATCCCAGTCAACGCAATAATAAACCTTACTTGATATGTGCTTCTGAATGATTGGTTTCTCAATTTGAATGTAACCAATTAGGTCGCTGATATACTGTGTTCTGCGATCCATATGCCAAAATTAAAGACATTGATTTGCTATTATTCTGTCGTTATTAGCAGCAGGTTGTGCTGCAAGAATGATATGAGTGCCTCTCAAGAGTCAGTTGTTAAAATAGGCAGATTATGTAGACCATTCAGGGCTTACCTGGTGCTGAAAGAAGAGGAAATCATCCTCTTACGTTAAATTCCCTAGTTTGGTGCGGACTATCAGAAGAATGTGCTCCCACCAGAAGTGAACTGAACCAGTGATCACTTGAAAAGGAATCCGAGACCCTTGATTTCTGGTGGATCATGCTTCATTTGTTTAGTGTGCACCCGAGTACGAGTGGGGTGTTTACACCAAACCAGATCACCACCTGTCTAATTAAGATATTATAGTCTTGCAATGTTGACTATAAAGTGGCTAGCTGTGCGATTTTCAGTTAATTTCAGTTAACGTATGTATCACAATGCCACACTGAGTACAACATCGATGCTAAGCTTAGCACTTGTGAACATGTCTACTACTGAGGAGACTGTTCAGTTCAGTAATACATCATAAGAGCTTAGTAACACTAGCATTAAAAACTGGCTCTTCACATTTACTTATCAGTCTACTCAGGCTTTAACCGGACTACAGGCAGGCCACCCTAGCACCTGTGCTCTCTGATTGCATAGCCACACTGTTGTAACATGTGCAGAATGTGGCTTGGTGTCGTCATGTTGAAATAAGCATGGACATCCCTGAAAATGACACCATCTAGAACAGCGGTGCCCAATACGTCGATCGCAATCAACCAGTCGGTCTTGCACGTGACTAGTCGAAGTGAACGTTGGTAGATCGCGCCTTATTCAAACAGGCTATCAAATTTCAACACTTTCTTACTGCTTCTAGTGACGTGCAGGTCAGTGTGATTGATGTGAAATGTGGCCAATGTCTCTTTAGCTTAAGGCTTGTTACCATAGCTACGCCACAGCCCACCTAAAGCACTGCTGCGAGTTTGCCTCTTTAGCAGTCTAGAAGGTTTTAATTTATCGGTAGCCAGTTCGTGTAGCTCCATTTTTGTTTTTTCCTTTTGGAACCTACACTGACTCTTTTAGAAGATGAGTGCGAGACTCAGCACAAAGAAACTGAAAACTTACCTCTTCCATGCAGAGCAGGAGGAAGACTATTTTGCTTAATTTGCCAAGTAGCTATTGCATTTCCGAAGAAGCGGAACGTCAGGATGCGTTTTCGACTATACGCAGTAACTACAACTAAGAACTCCCAGCTAAAACCTCCAGGCTGCACAAACCTGGCTGACAATAAGGTTAGTGTGATTTTTCTGCTGAATATTTTATTGGCCACTGAAGTTTCCAATAAAAAAAAATAAAGGTAGGTCACGATGATCTGTCCACTGGAAAAAAGTACATCTCAAGCAATCAAAAATATGGGCACTCCTGATCTAGAGGGCAGCATAAATTGCTATTTTTTAATGCAGTGCTGTTTGAGGGATCCAAGGTCATGAGCATTCGGTAGTGGTTTTTAAGATTTCTTCAGAATCCCTGAAACTTTTTTACTGATATGGACCATAGAGGGTGAAATGCCTAAAATCCTTGTAATCTCTGGTAAAGAACATTGTTCTTAAACTGCTGGATTGTTTTTTGACACATTTTATGCCCTTTTATACCCTTTTATACCCAAGCCTTATTGCATCACCTATTTAAGATGGTTTTAAACATTTCACAGCATTCCTAGCTTTCTCTGTCTCTCTTTCTCTCTCCTTTTGCCTTTTCACTTACTCTCTGCTTCTCCTCCTCCAGGGGAATTAGGGAAAAGGAGAATTTGAAGGGGTGATATGAGAATGTGAAGACAGAGTACAGAGCACATGGCTGAAACAAGAGAAAAATACAGATGGGTTGTAATTAAAAGGTGTGAAATCTGTTGATCAGTGCGGTCACTTCCTGTTTGTTTAGCCATGAAGGAGTCAAAAGCTCTTTTGTGCAAGATCAGATCAATACGTCGTTATTTGACTTCTCTCTAATGACCAGGGTTGTGTGTGTTGTGCTTTCTTCTGTCTGCAGGGTTACTGATATGTGTATTTGTTTTGTTTGTGCGTATGTATGGCCTTGGCTTCCCTCTGTTTCAGCTTTAGTGCATGTATTGACCAGCACAGTTTGCTGTTAATGTCAGTAAGAGCAGGTTTAATGTGAGGAATTTTCCTCTGCTGGACTCCAGCACTGAAGGATTATACCCTTTCCCAGGCAGTGGAAGGCAGCTGCAACCACCAGACATATATCTGCTATTGATTGGCCTGGAGTGCTGTCTGTCAACGGGGGGAAAGATATTTATTGGCAGTTCATGATGTGAAACACAAGGCATTGATTTGGTGTTCAAGCATGTGGATTTTTTTCAGTCGGCATCACCTTTTTGTCTGGGTTTTATGGCTTCCTCCACCCTTATTTTTAAGATATGAGCCCTTTTATGAATGTAGCTTATAACTCACTCATTAACTTACCCTCTTACTCGTGTTTGGCAGGCTGATTCACCACAAGGGGGAGCTATTAGCACTGTGGCAACGTTTGTGTGCATCATTAGCCTCTTTTCCATGAATGTTGCTGTTTGTGAAGGGTGCTAATTCTGATATAAATCATATAAGTGTAAACTAAGTTATAAACTAAGATTTTGCTACACTTAGCATTGTGATTTAATCATGTCCAGGTGGAATTTGGAGGAAACTTGCAGCAAAACGCTAACTGCCAGTTTTGTTACGTCAGCTAACAGATGCCTGCGTTGGCTAGCATCATGCTGAGAGCCATCCTACTCATCCAGAATCTGAGGCCATTTATTCTCTCTTGGGCCTCTTTTCCACTGTAGAGCCATATGGGTCCCAGCGCTGTATTGTTCTATGCTGGCGCAGACTTGTGAGTAGTGTGGACAAGTAAGGGACACTCGATTGCCTTCCACTCACAAACCTCCAACCCCATCTGCATCCTCTACAATTATTTATTGCTGCTTTTAAACCATTTTTCCTTCCTCTTTATATTTCCCATGGTATTATCACAATCTGTGATCATAATTATAGATTGAGATGATAATCATAAAGAACGATAATTTGACATTGTATGTAGAAACACATACATAAAGTTTGAAGTGCTTTAAATGAAACAATCATTAAATAAAACTGTTTGTAATACTAATTTACGTCAGTTAGTAACTGTTAAACTGTTAGTAAACAGTTTAAATTTAAATAAACATAAAATTTTACACATTCCAAAAACATAGAAACACTCCCCTTTTAAGTAGCTTATATAAAAGAAAAATATAAAAGCATTTCTCTGGAACAGTTCATTCAGTTTCTCTCTCAGTGCAGCACTTTACTGTGTAGTGAGTCAGCTAGTCAGGAGAAATGTTTCTTTGTGTCTCTGTCAGCAGTGAAATTGAGCAATGTGTTTGGATTATTGAATAGAGAATTGTTGACCCTGTTTTACATGTATGAATTCAAATATATAAGATTTAATGATTTATTTTCTTTTTTATTTTTAAATAAAAAATATTTAGTTATTTAAATTTCATATTATCAGTGTCACATTTATGAATTATAAAATCTATCTATCTAATAATGTTAATGTTGAGCCCAAAATCTCTGAGAGTGGGTAGGATATTATCAGTATGATTAGATTAATTTCCAGTGAATTAATAAGGCCTGGTTTTACCTAATTACATTATTTTTTCTAGCCTGTTTGGTTAATAATAAAAAACCCTGAAACATTCAGCCCTACAGTGGAAAAGAGGTCTTGGACTCCTTCCTAACTGTGGATGGCTGTGACATTGCTGGGAATTGAACTTGAAATCTCGTGACGATGATGGGGCCAGCATGTAAAAGTAGTAGTGGTGGTCCTGTGAGGGCCCTGACTGTAGAAGTGCAGGGTGAAAGGGGGCTAATAAAGTATGCAGAGGGACAGATGGACTAGAGTCTGTGATTGTAGAACTACAAAGTGCACCTAAATGGTAAGTGGAGCTGATAAAATGGACAAATGTAGATACAAAGAGATATTCTTAATTCTTTATTAAGTGTTCATTGAGTGTATAAATATATACCACCCCCCCCACTGGTAGCCTCCCAAGTGTTGACTGATATGGGAAATGCTCACTCAGAATAACAATACTTCAGCTCAGTTGTGGAGAGGTGTACAGCTGTCCTTGTTTCTTTGATTTTCCTTATGTTGACTACGCACTTTGTTGAGCTCATTGAATTTTAGCAGGAGCTTCTGACTAGACTATAGCTTTGCTGTAATGTAAGTTAGTTGTTGAAGTAACTAAATTTAATTCATAGTAATTTTGGTTATTTCCATTGGTCTATTCATCATGAAACATTTAAACAATGTAAAGTACAGCTGCCATTTTCAGTGGTCTAAGAAAAAAAAATAGAGTTTTAATGGAGCTTTTTGATATGACGATGATATTTTAATGTACATTGAAACTGTTGGGGATGTATCTAAACTCTAATTGGCTCTGTTTGTTGTCGAGTGGTTTCTGATTGGTCCGTCTGTTGGTAGGCTGCTCCTGATTGGCTGTGGGACTCTCTGTTTACATTCTAATTACGTGTGTTGTTTGTTTTGTCTGGCTCCGTGTGCGTGTGTGCAGGTGGACTGCGCTCTGTCTCTGGTGCGTCTGGGGAAGGAGCGGGAGATCCCTGGGCTGGAGCTGCTGTGTGACGACCTGGTTACCATGGAGACGCTGGTGTACGAGGCATGTGAGCTGAGCCTCAGTCTGAAGGAGCTGCAGCAGCTGAGAGACATCGACAAGCTCCGCCTCCTCATGAAGAATGTATGAACAGTCACTCACTCTGTCTGTCCAAATTAGTCTGACCTGCTTCAACCTGTCAGCTTACGTTTCACATATACATCCTCTCTTGCTCTCTTTCTCTCTCTCAGTCTCTCTCTGTCTCTCTCTCTCTCTCTCTCTCTCTCTCTCTCTCTCTCTCTCTCTCTCTCTCTCCCTCTCTTTCTCTCTCTGTCTGTGTATTTATTTTTCCTCTCTCACTCTGCCTCACCCCCGTCCCACTCTTTTATTCTGTGTCTCTTCCTTTTTCTTACTCTTTTTCTCATTTCTCCAAGAATTTAATTTTTATTCTATCTTTTTCTCTCTCTTTTTTCCCGTCTGTTCTCTCTCTCTCTCTCTCTCTCTCTCTCTCTCTCTCTCTCTCTCTCTCTCTCTCTCTCTCTCTCTGTCTTTCATATCTGATAGAGAGCAGCACTCCAGAGACCTCTAATTGTTGTATGGCACTCATTCCTCTCACAATTTTTCAATATTCAAACACTATAATTACCTCACAGGAAGAGAGAGAGAAAAAAAGAGTGTGTGTGTGTGTGTGTGTGGTGTGTGTGTGTGTGTGTGTGTGTGTGTGTGTGTCTGAGGGATGTTGTAGCAGAAATGTTTATGGAAGTGTCCTCATTAAGCCTGGAGTCAAAGATGGCTTGTTCGGATTTAATGCTTTCATTAAAATGATTTAATGTCAATTTGCTCGTTTAAGAGAAGGCTCGCCACACTCGTCTACGGGTGAACTGCGGTCACTGCTGCTTGTCACCAGCGACACTCTTTACACTTTCTAAAAAAACATTTGCTTCTTATAGTTTAAGTGGTTTCTTCTCAAGTTCATTTTTTATGATTTCATTTTTCATGAGCTTCATTTGCCACCATAAGTGCCACTAGTCCAGATTAAGTCTGGCCTAAGACTACATAAACAATACTTCCAGAAACAGTTGTCTATTGAACTTCATTTCTTAGCCCAGATCTGTGCTGAGCACACTGACGCTTAAATTTTAAATCAGATCTAGGCCACTTTTTAACACATCTTAATTATGGCCATCTGACCACCTCTGAATTTCTTCTGTCAGCTACTGCTGGAATTTGTTGGTATTTTGTTCATGCTATCAGTATTATTTGTGTGATGGATCATTCCCAGCACTGCAGTGACACTGACGTGGTGGTGGTGTGTTAGTGTGTGTTGTGCTGGTCTGAGTGGATCAGACATAGCAGTGCTGCTGGAGTTTTTAAACACCTCAGTGTCACTGCTGGACTGAGAATAGTCTACCAACCAAAAATATCCAGCCAGCAGCGTCCTGTGGGCAGCGTCCTGCGACCAGTAATAAAGCACTAGAGGATGACTAAGACAATCTGTGCAGCAACAGATGAGCTGGACACAGTGTTTAAAAACTCTGTCTGACCCACTCATTAAACACACACAACACACATTAAAATGCCACCACCACGTCAGTGTCAGTGCAGTGCTGAGAATGATCCACCACCCAAATAATACCTGCGCTGTGGTGGTCCTGTGGGGTCCTGATCATTGATGAACAGGGTAAAAGTGAGTTAACACAGTATGCAGAGTAAAAGATGGTCTACAGTCTGTAATTGTAGAACTACAAAGTGCCCTATATGGTAAGTGCTGATAAAATGGACAGCTGATAAAAAGTGTAGAAACAAGGAGGTGGTTTAATGAAGTGTATATAGAAAAAGAAAAAGACAGTAGCATACAGACAGACCAACCAGAAGTAAGTAGTAGTTAACACATCGTGGAAAGATGTCATACAACAAACACTGACTAATCTGTCTAGTGTTTGTACCAAATTAGATACTATAGTGTTCACAGCGTCTTAATATTTAAATAAGAAGTTGAAGTTATCCACGTTAAAGTTATCCATTGCTATATCAATATTTTGAACTCAGCCCTACCTGAGTGGGCACCCCCACCTACCTGTCTGTCTTTTTCTGCACTGTACACTTACATGTTTGTTCACCAACATACAAACTAGGCCTGTCAAAATTATTGCATAATTGCCTAATCACAGTTATTTGTGACGATCTCAATTGTTTAAACTGACTGCAGTCAATTTCCACAGCCGTTAGAATTCGGACACGTTGTACTGCAGCAAATAAAATGTGAAATGGGTATATTAGGCAAATAAAAGTAAGTAAAAGAAAGCAGTAAATGCATTTATCAAGACACATCATGGGGCTATGAAAACAGAAAAAAAAAAATTCTAACTCTCTGATGATCTAATATGTGTAGAGGGCATTAATGTTTGTTTATTTGCCAGTATGCTAGCAGAAAAAAAGTGTTTCTTTGCCTATATTTTTGACTCTCACAAAGAACATGTAGCTTTGCTCGACTCTGTACATAATTCTGTGTAAATGTAGATATTTATGTGTAGTTTCCCCACAATGTTAATTCAATACTACGACCATGTTAGCTAATCAGCCAATTTTGCCACTTTGTGACTTTTATTTTAATGATATGCATCACAATATTTATATTTATTGTGCATGTATAGTTTTTCTGGGATTGTATAACATGGAGGCGGCACGGTGGCGCAGTGGGTAGCACTGTCGCATCACAGCAAGAATGGCCTGGGTTCGATTCCCGGTCGGGCGACCAGGGTCATTTCTGTGTGCCTGTTCTCCCCGTGTCTGCGTGGGTTTCCTCCTGGTACTCTGGTTTCCTCCCACAGTCCAAAAACATGCAGTCAGGCCAAATGGACATGCTGAAATTGCCCCGTAGGTGTGTGTGTGTGAATGCATATGTGTGTCTGTCTGCCCTGCAATGGACTGGCGACCTGTCCAGGGTGTATCCTGCCTTCTGCCCAATGACAGCTGGGATAGGCTCCAGCACCCCACCGCAGCCCTGAAGGATAAGCAGTTTAGATGATGTGTATGTGTGTATGTTTATAACATGGAACAGCCTAAATAGAACCTGTACTGCTGCAAAATAACAGTTCTACAACTACAAAGATTTTTATTCAATATTTTGCAAATTGCAGTTCACTTAATCAAATTAAACCGGCTTGAAAACAGACTTTGTAATAAAACATGTAATTAGTGTTCTTTAAGCACTGACAATATCCACAATATGCTCAGAAAAGCGTATTATGACACGATTTATCATGATAACGATAAAATATCGTCATATTGCCCAACCCTAGTTGCATACAGAAAAATTAAATTGTTAATTGCGGTTATTTATATGACAAATAATTGTGATGATCAGCTTAATACAAATAAGTCCACATACCCTCAGAGGTACAGCAGTGGTATTAAGGTCTAACTGTGTGTCTTAAATGAGTTTCAAAAGCACACATGTGGAAAAGGGACATATTTGAGAAATTAAAGGCCTGGAGTCAAGAGAAGATGTATGGAGTAAATGCGGCTTAAATAAATAGAACTGCAGCAGAATATGGTACAATGATGTTCCCTCGCTAAAAGTTCTGGAGACATACCCCTGAGAATACCACCCCAGTGACAGTTTAGTACATGTTTTCAGAGTGTCTGTCTGCCTGTGTGCTTGTCTATCCATTTAACTCTCTCTCTGTCTCTCTCTGTCTCTGTCTCTCTCTCTCTCTCTCTTTGTCTCTCTCTCAGTCGAGTGAGGATTGTTATGTGAAGAATGTGCTGCAGTGGATGGTTCCGTTCCTGCACCGCTGTGAGGGTCAGAGAGAAGGAGCGACTGTGGTGCTGCTCAGAGAGTACCTGGTGTCTCTCGCCCGTGAAGATCTTACGATGCCACTCAAAATCTTCCAGCACTCCAAACCAGGCGTGAGTGTCTGCTCTCCTTCCACACAGTCTCACTCACACACGTACACACGCGCACACACACACACTCTCACACTCACAGGAGTTTGCTCTGAACTTGAAAGGAAGTTACAGCCCGCAGCCTCCATCCCTGTGGAATCATTCAGCTCAGGCAAGACCCTCAAAAGACATGCACACACACAGTCAGACAGTCATGTAGCACCACTCTCGCATAATAAATTTATGAGCTGTTCACCCTCACTCACTATCACCAATTTCCCTCGCAGCAAATTAGGCAAACAGTTGGACAGGGACATACATGTGTGTGTGTGTGTGTGTGTGTGTGTGTGTGTGTGTGTGTGTGTGTGTGTCTCTATAGTTCAACAAGACAGAATAATGGGCCACTTAACGGAACCTGATTGAAGTAAAGCACAAAAGCACACACCTAACCTCCTGTCCACAAGAACTGTGAGAGAATGATATTAATTTAAAGAAATGAAGAGCTCTCGTGGACAGCATGCAGGCAATTAGGCAGAACCTTCAGCAGGTTTATGTGAAGTGCTGAAATATAAGGGGCAAGTGCATAGTTTAATTTAGCTGTGTAAAATTGGTTGGGATTAAAGATGGAAAGATGAAAGTGCAGAAGTGTAGAGTGTCCTGCTCTATAGAGGATTTCTATTGTGTTGGAATGCCAACTTTAAGGTACGTACACACTGCCGCATCGCGCTCCACTCTGTACAGTGGCAAGGTTTTGCCTGCCCTTCAGAAGAACTCATATGAATATCTCAGCCACATGTTTTTAATGGATTAGAATTCAAGAAAAATGGAAATATGTACTACCGGTTTTGATATTGTTCAGTGACAGGATCACAAGAAATAGCCTACAGTCTTTGGCTGCTCATTTCAAGGTCAACATAGCACAAATCCAAGTTCAACAAACATGAACTTTGAGCTAATCATAGCTCAGAGGAGGGCGGCAAAAATGACTCCTTCAGAAAGTGAATGGACGAGACAAAAGCACAAAAATTATTTGCTAATTTTTTACTTTTTGATAATGTGAACGTAGGTTGTTCTTCTGTGCTACTGTGCTAGTCCAAACTTTGAACACACCTGATTGAATGTAGGTTTTCTACATTCTGACATTTCGATGACTCTAAAGGCTCAAACTTTAATATTAAAAACTAGTTTCGGTACCATTGAGAATAAGACTACCCTTATTAAGAGTTTCTAAATGGTTTAAAATTACTGTATTATGGGTTATTAATTAGGTCATAAAAACCTTAGAAAGCGTGAATGAACAGTTACTACACATTAATAAAATGAGCAAAAAATGAGCTACCATGTCTGATCAACATGAATATGTGATGAAGCTGACGAGCTTAACTGATAAACTTTTTTTTGACTGATGAAAAAGACAAAGTAAGATTCGTAACCAGCAACATCTGAGCCTTTACAGCATTGATGAATGTATGCTTACTATGAGGCGAACAACAGGTCTCTGTTTCTCTTTTTATTTATGTGTTGTAAAGGCTTATTAATGATTTTTAAAGTGTGTATGAACTAATTAATAGCCATTCATAAACTCATTTTAGAACATTCATTAACCCTTTATAAGAGTAGTCTTATTCTAAAGTGGTACCCTAGTTTCCAAGTAACATACAGGAGAAAATGAGAGAAATATAGGGGAAAATGATTATAAATTTGCTTTAAAAGTTGAACACAGTATCAGAATGCATAAATCTGCACACAGTCAGGGGAAATAAACTGAAACAGCAGACAGTTCTGTTTTCACAGCACAAAAGTCAAAATCTTAAGTATTTCTCCCTATGCAGAGCAAGAAGACCCCTGTGAGATCTTGCATGAGTCGTCGTCTGATTTGTAAATTATGTATAATTTATATATCAGAGTATTTCTTATCCTTGCAAATGTTTTATTTATGATGTTGCTCTGAAACACTTCGCAAAATATACTATTTTTAAATAAAATTATGATCAATTTATGCCATTAAGGTTACTCTCTATTGAAATAAAATGAAATCACAGTAAAAAAAAAGACATTATCTACTTTGTAAATAGAAGATATCAGTTTTGTTTATTAGCAAAATCATTCTAAATGATTATCAAAAATAATAATAATAATAATAATAATAATAATTACTACAACAGTAAAAATCATAAAAAGAGCAATAAAATGACATATTTTAGTTTTTTTTTATTATAAACCACAACTGGTTAAAAGTGCAAATGATTAACAAATAGCAATTAGCTTTGGATTTAACTTTTTCGAGCTACAAAACTTAATGACAAACTCATCTCCAGCAAGATTACTAATTCTAGCTGCCCTAGTGAAGAACCTTATATAATATTATGAATACAGAAATATTCTAAAGGGGACCTTTTGCTCCTCATCTAGAGGGACTCCTTGCCCCAAAGATCTAATCTTTCAACAAATTTTCACTTTACAAGAAAACAAAAACTATATAATAATCAATAATTAGAATGTGTAGTAATGAGTTAATGTGTCTAGATTAGATTTGGGCCCTTCCTTTGATCAGGAGAGAACAACAGAGGGGGTGAGACATCTTCCTCCATGTTACCTTAAATAGTGGACCTGATCACTGTGTATTTTTTGGAATGTCCTCCCAACAAGTGGTTATCAGCAACAACAAGGACTCAGCATGTGTGGAAGTTCTTCAAGCTTGTTTGAAAGGCATCCCAGGTGGCTCCTCATGAGGCTGCTTGAGAGAATGCCAGGAGGCTTCAAAGCTACATCAAGGCAAAAGGGTGCTACTTTGAAGAATAACTTAGAAGATTTTGTCACTGCACAGTTCTGTGTAGGTTATTTTGTAGATTTAATGTCTTTGCTTTTAGTCTTATATGTAGGAAATAGTAAAAATAAAGAAAACGCCTTCTATGAGTAGGTGTGTCTAAACTTTAGACTGGCACCACAAGTCAAGGGACAGTTTGAAAACTAATTAAGGTTGTGTACATCTTGATGTTTGTTCCCATAGGCCTGGGTCCCAAAGTCACTGGTCCCTTTTGTATTAAATAACTGCCTCTAATCGGTGACCCAGTGATACTGGCATCTTCTTGATTGTCCCTTGAGATGCCTTGCCAAGACTTTTCTGCAGCCATTTTTGGTTCTCGTTTTAACTTAATGTGAGTAGTTTACTGAGCATAGACAAATTTCTTGCACTGTTTTCCCCAAATGTAGTCGATCAGCCAAGACGTGTTTAGCATCTGAAGTTTGCTTCTATAATTTTATACAGGAGCTACAGGGCTAATGAAGCTAACAAGTAATGAATGGGTCATTATCAGCACTACAGTAACTCTGATGTCGTTTTGGTGTGTTAGTGTGTGTTGTGCTGGTCTGAGTGGATCAGACACAGCAGTGCTGCTGGAGTTTTTAAACACTGTGTCCACTCACTGTCCACTCTATTAGACACTCCTACCTTGTCAGTTCACCTTGTAGATGTAAAGTCAGAGACGATAGCTCATCTGCTGCTGCACAGTTTGTGTTGGTCATCCTCTAGTCCTTCATCAGTGGTCACAGGACGCTGCCCACAGGACGCTGTTGGCTGGATATTTTTGGTTGTTGGACTATTCTCAGTCCAGCAGTGACACTGAGGTGTTTAAAAACTCCAGCAGCACTGCTGTGTCTGATCCACTCATACCAGCGCAACACACACTAACACACCACCACCACATCAGTTTTACTGCAGTGCTGAGAATGATCCACCACCCAAATAGTACCTGCTCTGTGAGGGTCCATGGGGGTCCTGACCACTGAAGAACAGGGTAAAAGGGGGCTAACAAAGTATGCAAAGAAACAGATGGACTACAGTCTGTGATTGTAGAACAAAGTGCACTTATATAGTAAGTGGAGCTGATAAAATGGACAATGAGCGTAGAAACAAGAAGGTGGTCATAATGTTATGCCTGATCGGTGTATGTTTAAATGTAATGAGTGGTAAATGAGTGGAATCGTACTTAGATTCCCACAAACTGTATGTATAAAGCATTGCATGCTTGATTTAAACTGTCAAGTTGTTAAATAATGTCAAATACAGTTGCTTATGTGGTTTCTGACATTGTACGACAAGCTACAGCAACAAACTGCACAGCTACAAAGTGTACCAGCCATCTTGAAGGCTGTAGTTGTGAACCGCACCATCTGTTCTGAAGTGATCTTTTGCACTCAAATGATTTGTGTGAAGTGAATCTGAAGCCTTGATGATGGGAGTTTAGAACGCTTCCTAAATACCACATATGTTACTGTGGTCATGTCATGGATGGCCCTTTCCTAGTAAGATTAAATTAACTGAAGAGAAGATGTTCCGGGGCCTTTTCAACATACCAACATACCAGTTTTTGCATCTTATTATGCACAAGCAGGACTTCTAGAGCTGATGTGTCCATTTTATTAGCTGTTGGGATTGAGAGCTATTCAAGCATGATGTCTGATTCAGTGGAGTTAATTCTGTTTTCTGCTCGCCCATCGCTCCAGTTGGATGATAATAATAATGATGAAGGCTTGATTACTATCTCTGTGTTTGTTCGCAGTGTCAGCAGAAGATCATTGCTGATCCGGATGAGCTGATGTCAGTGGCGCTGGAGTGTATCTACAGCTGTGAACGAGATGACCAGCTCGCTCTGAGCTACGACATACTGGAGTGTCTGCCTCAGAGAGGATACGGGTTAGCATCAGTGTGCACGCACACACACACATACAGTCGAATGCAAACGTTTTAGCACCACCTGTCAAATGTTTTGTTGATTTTCTAAGTGAAAATAAGTTGACACATCTCAAAGAACAATTAACATAACTTAACATACTGGTAAAAATAAAACAAAGTATGGCCTGTGCAAAATTTATGGCATGTTTATATTTTATGTTTTTTTGTTGTTTTTGTTATTAAACAAAGCAAATACATAGAAATTGTGCAAGAAATTTTCAGCAAAATGCAATATTGAAGTATGTTCCCTGTAGATGTTTTAAAGCAACAAAGTGGGTAACTTGACCAGGAGTACTAATACTTTTGTATACGACTGTATTAACGTCTCTCTGTTTTTATCTGTATTTATTTATTTATTTATTTTAAAGATAGTTTGAAATTGCCAGGTGCCTTTACATTGCATCAAAATATTATGGTGAATGGATCAGTGGTCAAGAATGACTTAAAATGTTATATTTTACCAGAGGTGGGTAGAGTAGCCAACAATTGAACCCATGTAAGAATGTTATTACTTTAAAATAATAATTATTTTAGTTTTATTAGTTTTAAATTATTGCTTGAGTAAAAGTAAGAAAGTATCTAGTAAAAAGATTGCTCAAGTAGCGAGTTACTTTATCAGACCTCAATTAATAATCGAAATAGAACAGCCTTATTTAGGCTTATCAAATAACTTACCTACCATTGCCTGTGTTACTTTCGGGAGAGAAGAAAAATGCATTTGTGAGCTTTACGTTCTTCATAGAAGGCTCTGTAGCTGATGATGATTTTTGCTATCTAGACTGTTGTTGGAAGAAAACCTTGCATTTCTAAAATGGTAACTTTACAGGAGAAGGAAAAAACCTACTTTACTTCAATGTAAGTCAGTGGAACCAGACTTTTTTCCCAAGTCATTTTGGGTCATTTCTTTTGGCCCATTCATTGTGAAATTTACACACAATGTAAAGAACAACAGGTACTTTCAAATTATGTTAATAACTGAAAAACGACACAAAAGGAGATACAAGGTTTTCTTCAGACAACAGCCATATGTCCCCAGTGTGTTGGGATGCACCCTCTGTTGAAGAACAAAGTTTAAAATCTGGCTATAAAAAAGTAACTTAGCAAGGTAGAGAAGGCCTTGGCAAGCAAACTTAGCTCAAGATGAGAACATTACAAACTGCTAAACAAGATTAATTCATGCTCAGTGGTCACTATAACATTACTATAACTGTTTATATCATTTCAACTGTATCACAGCTAACTTTTAACATTGGTGTCATGCCTGAAACTCTTTGCTCACTATTTAGCCAAACTCCTGCCACTCTTAGCTGCTTAGTCCAACACATCCCATTAGCCAAATCCATAACTTGCAGCGACATGTTTTTTCAAGTTGGATGTTGAGTTCTTGAATGCTAAAAGATCCACATGTTTAGGTTGACAGAGAAGGCAGCACATTATATTGTTTTTTGTAGTCACCTCAGTTTGAGGCTAGGGGTGCTCTTCTTCCATTACACTGTCCCCCATTGAGCCACTGCTGTCCAGCACTGAAAACAGTGGTTCTACCACCGAGCCCACCACTGTTAACATCTATGGTACCTGTATTTGACAGTATTCATATAACTGCGTTTGACTGGTCAAAGAAAGTCATGTTAAGATGTTTTTAATTGATGAATGGAGCTAAGATGTATTTGAATGAAGCACACAAAATATGTGTTGATTTAAAACAACTTTTAGAAGTACAATTTGTTCAAAATGTTATTTAAGTAGCTGTAAGTGTTACGACCTCTGCATTTTACAGCTTTGAAATGTGGCGATCAAGTCTCAAGGCAGATGACTTATCAAGACGACATTCTAAATAATTACACTGTATTATTTATCAATGAATAACATTTTGCTGTTCTCAAAAAGACCTTAAAATACCTGCTGGTGTCTAGCTTATAGTAGTCCAGTAAAGAATTTTTATTTAATAAAATGACAGTAATTGTTCATATGACAAAAGATTCCAAATTTTGAATGTTAGTATATATTGTTTATTTAATAATGATCAACGATGAAAGCTAAGATTTAAAACTCCGCTGACTCGCAAAGTCACTAGCAGACACACTACTTCAATGAATCCCTTCGAACAAATCAAAAAAGTTTTTGAACATCAGTTTATTGCACATGTGCATCTGAGCTGTTCTTTTTGACTGCCAGTATGTGTACACACATGCAGGCTCATTGGCTCAGACTCCATGGGTTTGTTGTGTGTGTGTGTGAGTGTGTGTGTGAACTCACTGGAGGCTGCCTCCTGATGAGCTGAGGATTATCTCTGTATGCTTCTGTCTCCCTTCAAAGAGAAAACTCCCCAAACCGCATTAGATCGCCTTATTATACCCCCTAGATCTTTATCCTCCCTACCCGCTTTAAATTTATCTGCAATTAAAAATAAATGATATTGCTAGTCATTATACTTCCACAGTATGAACACTTACAACTGATGAAATGATGAAAAAAAAAAATGTGAATCTGAAGAAACACTGTAACAGCAGCATTTGTTAAAGTGGCAGAAATCTTCAGCAGGCGCACACACGCACATGCACACATTCACTAACTCTCTCTTTGCGTTTAATCTCTGGTTGACTTTGTAAAGCTACTTTCTCTAATTAAAGATCCGTGTAGTACGAAGTTTTCTGCTGTCAGCCACTTCCAGAGCTTGTGAAGCCATTATCCTCTGGTTGGAGAGACTGCATTCATGTATACCTTCTTCAAAGCATCTTAATACATTGTAACACTGTCCACCTATGCATCTGGATAGCCTTAGAGAGAGACAGTACAGTGCACAGTACTGTGCAAAACTTTTTGCACTTAAGAGATTATATTTAAAAGCGGTTTCTCTGGTCAGTGAGCACTCATTTGCTCAGAAAAAACACTAATATTGAAATAAACACTATTAACAATAATACACCCAGTGGTGATTTTACAAATGTCATTGAGTTCATTTAACCATTTCCAAAGTTCACCTTGTGGCAGTACAATGTTAGTTTTAGTCATCATTCAGTACCTGGTTTGTCAAATCAGTACTTCGCAAAATCTCAACTACTTATTTAAAAAAAATAATAAAAAAAAACATTCATGTCATTCTTCTTACTGTGCTGTGCTTTTCTACTTTTTATTTATGATTATTTATAGTTATTGTAATGATTGACATGATGAGGTGATGTTAAATAATGTGCTTAGGTGTCTTAAGACTTTCGAACATTATTGTATATGTGTATATATATGCTGTCTGAACAAAACCTTGTGTCTCCATTTTTGTTGTTTTTCAGTTTTTGACATAATTTGAAAGCACCCGTTGTCCCTTACATTGTGTGCAAATCTTGTGATGAATGGACCAACAGAAATGACCCAAAATTACATGGGGAAAAAGTCTGGTTCCATTGTCTTACATTGAAAGTAAGAAATGTTTTTTCCTTCTCCTGTAAAGTTCTCATTTTGGAACTACAAGGTTTTGTGATATATACGCACTGATTTTCAGACTTTGGGACCCATTTACTTCAAAATAATGAGATCTAACTGCTCACCAGGAGGAACAGGGATGCAGCCTCACTTCCTGCTCTAAAATGTAGCAGTGTGGCTAAAATAAGGCGTCGCCCATGGACTAAAACTTTTAGTGTTTAGGTAGTGACATGAAAACGTGGGACAGATTTTTTTAAATAAAGTTTTTTTTTGTTTGTTTGCTTAAAAATTAAACTCATGAAAAATCTAAATCTTTTAACTTCACTTTAAAAGAAATCAAATTGATCTTAAAAACACACTGGAAAACACAAAACCACGTGTCAAACACAAGGCCCGTGGGACACAATCTTATCTGGCTCGCAGAAGTATTTTCATTTTCTATTAATATTAGCCCATTTCACGATGCACTGCACTACAGTCCCCAGCATGCACTGCAACGTAATGTGCTCGGACTCTCCTACCCAAACAAGAATCTATGGGACAGCGGTTACACCTCAGTTCTACACAATTCCACAAAATTCCACACCAGTCATATCATTAAAAGCATTTCAGCTGCAGTTTAACCAATATAAACACCAAGTAATATATTTGTGCAAGTAATATTTCGAGGTCTACTGTAAGTGTTTGTAATTTACTTTTGAAGTTTTTTGCATATTTTGAATAAACAGTGGCCAGTTCCAGTTATAACACAACGTTAATTAAAATGAAATAAAAGCATTTTTTTCCTCTGGCCCACAGATTTGTTGACATTTTTTAATATGGGCCTTTTACTGGTTGAGTTTGATGCCCCTGCTATAAATAGTGAACATTTGTAGCCTGTTACTATCATAATTAATGCCTTAGGTTTAAATAGATCATAATATAATCCTTGTAAATATCTAAGGTCTGAATAGTCTTTTTACAGTGGGGCCACAGTTTGAACTAATTTGGCAGAATGGTCCATATACTTCTATGCATTCGTAAGTATATAAAACTGTGAACGTCTGAAAGTGCTTGGGGAAACTGACATCGAAATAATCTTAAATGTCAAACCAAATCGCCTCCGTCTTACTTTAAAAAACATTCTCCTGAGCGCTAGCTTCTATCTCAGTAACTACCACCATCATAAAGTGCCGAAATGTTATTACGTCCTCAATTATGGAGACAGTCATGTTGAAGGCACTTTGGTTCATTATGATTTTATTTCCCCAAAGATTGCTCTGGTGTGTCATTACTCCTGGCAGATCTCGGCTCGGCTGTATAATGTTGTAGTCATGTTGAGATTTTCATTCAAAGCCAATGACCGTTCTATTTTTACATGCGATATTTCTTTGCTATCGCTGCTCACAAATTTTCCCTCCTGCAGCAGCCTTTAGTGTCTGAGAGACAGGCCTACAACTGACCTAACAGCTTCTTCACTCTCTGAAATCTTTCTTTCTAACCTATCTATGGTTAGGCTCTCTGCGATAACGTGTTAAAAATCCTCGGCTAGGTGTTTTTGTGTGAAATTATTTGAAGTGAGCTGTCAGGTTTGGGAGTTGGGTAATGTTCCTTGATTTAATCTCTCTCCCCATCTCTCTCTCTCTCTCTCTCTCTCTCTCTCTCTCTCTCTCTCTCTCTCTCTCCCTCTCCCACACTCTCCCACACTCTCTCTTAGACCCCAGACGAAGGCCACAAAAGCCCTACATGACCAAGTGGACTCTCTGGAGAAACATCTGAGGTAATGGCCAATCAAGGCAAGGAGAGGGCACCTTGGAGGAGTGCTGATAAACAGAGAATGAGAGAGACAAGGAGACTAAAGAGGACAGAGGGTTTCTGTGAGACCTTTAAATAATTAAAGATTCCCTCCCTAATCTGATCTGAGAGTACCGTATTGTAGCCGATCAAAACATATATGAAATCATCAGTATCAGTGGTATTACACATGGTCCAGTTCTGGTCCTTTCTTAACCTTTTGTACTCTCTTGCTCTCTATTTACATTGCTGTGATAGATATTATTTTTTTAGCTGTGTACCACAGTATATTGGAGTTGAAATTAAATAATAAATTTGAGCTCAAAAGACTTTAATTTGATAGTGTTTACATCCAAATCCGTGTAGTACTGTATAGTAGTTACAACCATTTTCATATACAACTCCCGTTTTTTTCAGGGGCTCAAAGGTAATTGGACCAACCAACGTAATCATAAATTAAACTTTTATTTTTAATAATTGGTTGTAAATCCTTTGCAGTCAATGACTACCTGAAGTCTGGAACCCATAGACATCACCAGATGCTGGGTTTCTTCCCTGGTGATGCTCTACTAGGCCTTTACTGCAGCTGTCTTAAGCTCCTGCTTGTTCTTGGGTTGAGGTGGTATGCATTGAATCATTCCATACTTTTCCCATCATTCTGGCACAAATTACTTTTTGTCTCATCTGTGATAGGTTAGTTTTGATATTTCAGATTAATGATGGCTTGCTGCATTGGCAGTGGCAACTCTTTGGACAATATATTGAGAGTTAGATTCCAAGTGCAAAAAATATTGCGAGCGTAACACACATCTGGCCATGGAACAGCTCATTGTCCAGTGATTTTTGAGCGACTAAAAGTCTACATCTTTAGCCCTATTTGGATTAAATTCATTGTTTAATTTCTGCTCCAGTATACTGTGGTAGACAGCTAATATTATATTATTCATTGATGTCCAAATATTTATGAACTAAAGTTGAATATGAAAACAATCTGACAAGTGCTTGTAATATCTGCAATGGTAGTTTTTCAGCTGTATTTATAATAGTTGTGTGTCATAATTAAACTAGCAGCATGTAAAATGGAGTCATTTTGTGTGTTAAAGAAAATTGAGTTGCACTTTACTTGAACTAAGATTGACATAAACATGCCATAAACATGTCATAGTAGATGTCAGAGATTTTGTTTAGTAGTGTATATATAGTAATATATTCTATACATAATATATAGAAATCTGAAAGTAGCAAATTCAAAATAATGTAAACATTAAAAAAAGGTTCTGGACTAGGCTTAATCCATGTCTGGGAAACTGATCCAGCAAAAATAAAGTATTTTTACCATGGTACTTCAAAGCAGCTGGCAGCCCGCCAGTAATTTGGATATGTTTTACTAATGTTATTGTGCTTGAACTGTGCACCATATGGCTGTTTAAACAGCAAAAATGAAAATATTTGGACTCTGTTTTGGCAGATATACACTAAAACACTTGATCATGACATTCTTAGAAACAATTCTGTTTTGCCCAAAAAACACATTTGGCTTTGGTTCAACTAAAGGTTGTGGCAAACAGTACGGCTGAGTGTTGTATACACTTTATATCTCTCTTCCATCTGTTGTTTTCCATTGTGTTTTAAAACAGCAGAGTCCTCAGACGTCTCTCTCTCTCTCTCTCTCTCTCTCTCTCTCTCTCTCTCTCTCTCTTTAATTCCACTCCTAAGAGCAGTTTTGGGACTTCAGATCACACCACTAATAATTAACATGATGCTTGAAGGCAAAATTGTCTGCTGGAGGAGCTTTACTATGTGTGTGTGTGATGTAAACAGTGTGGAACTGCTCTCCTGACAGAAACACACTATTTTGGTTCGATTAAAATTCCTGTCTGAAGAAAAGAGATGATGCAAGACTCTATTTTTCCCTTCTTCTTTCTTTCTTTTTCTCTAATTCTCACTCTTTCCCTCCCTTTCCTTTCTTTCTTTTTCTCTCTTTAACTCTCTGTCTCTCTCCCTTTATCTTTCACTTCTTTATTCCTTTATCTAGTTCCCTCTTTGTTGCACCCTTTCTCTCTCCCCTTTTTTGTCTTTTTCTCTCTCTTCCGCTCTATCCTTCTCACTCTCTCTCTCACTATTTCTCTCTGTCTCTTTTCTTTCCATTCTCTTTCTCTTTTTCTCTCCTTCCCTCCAACTCTTTCAATCTATAGGATTGTAAGAGTGTCTTTCTTACTTTTTCCCCTCGCAATCTCCCTTTTTTTCTCTCTCCAGTTCTCTCTCTCTCTCTCTCTCTCTCTCTCGCTTTTATACCTGTGATCCACATGGACATGTTCAGTCTCTCACTTGCTCTTTTCTTTCCTGCCTTTGTGATCACACCTTCTAACTTTAACTCTCAATACCTCTCTCTCTCTCTCTCTCTCTCTCTCTCTCTCTCTCTCTCTCTCTCTCTCTCTCTCTCTCTCGAACTATGTCTCTATCTATGTCTCTCTCTCTCGCACGTTTGTCCCTGTGAATCGGACCAAACGTTCTTTTTTCCTGCACAGGTTTTAGTGCAATAAAGTCTCCACATGAAGACATTGTGTGTGTGTGTGTGTGTGTGTGTGTGTGTGTGTGTGTGTGTGTGTGTGTGTGTGTGTGTGTGTGAGCAGAAAACATCTGTGCAGTGTGTTCCTTGTGGAACAGTCATTTACACTGAATGTTCCACTTAGTCCCAGTTAAACCCAGTAAATTACTGCTTACCAGTTATTTTACATTGTGTGAGCATTTCGTGAAGAATGGACCAATAGAAATGTAATTATTATTAAAAAATAAATAAATAAATAGCCCAAGCAGGGCAGTGGAATCTTTGGAAGTAGCGAACTGCAGCTGTCTGTACTTTAAAATGGCAAGAATAGAAAAGAAAATGGCCAGAAATTATGTAGAACATATTTATTAAAAGTCAAATGATTTCACAAATAATTTACTGCTTTCTGGAAGCTTGTCTGCACAGTTGGCCCCTGAAGCTCCACTGTAGGCACTCACATCCTGAACGCATTCAAACTACTACAGAACAGTGTGTCTGCTCCCACACACAGAAACCACACTCTCACCAAACACATGATGTTTCGGATAGGGCTTGAGCTGCATGCACCAGTCACGATTGTTTGGCTGGAGTGAGCTTTTTGCCAATTACATTGTTCAACTGTGATGTTTTTACCTTTCCTCTCGCTGTGAGAGTGTAGCTTTCTACAATATAAGGTTTCATTACAACAGTGGCAATATGCTGAATTTGTTCAGTGGACTGTGATGACTGATGATAGTTAGATGCCATTACAACTTTACACAGAGTGTGTATGCAAAAGATTCAGTCATGTATTTGTTGTTTAACTCTTCGATTCATGGATGATTCATTGATTTTATTCCTTCCTTTCCTTCTGATTCTGGGGCAGTGTTGTGGAGGTGTTGGAGAAGCATGGCCTGCAGAAGCCCGTTGCATTTGTCAGGAGCAGTCAGAGCAGTAAGGAGGAGGCTCACCAGCTGATGGTCAAACTCACTCGCCACATTGGACGCAAGTAAGATACACCAACTGTACTTTACCTTACACAAATTTTAGTATACAGTTTCTTCAACTTGTAGACCCTTTTTCCTTGTTTAGCTTAGGTGTTTACTTTGCATGCACATGTCAACCTGCCACACAGAATGAACATCAAACACTCTCCTCCTGTGGGGCAAAAGATTTGGAAAAACAACAGGTTTAGAAATGAACACTGTCAAATCATTAAGGCAAGACGTCCCCTTTATATGATGACTATTACAATTACTTTATTAAAATCTAACAGACTACTCCAAAAATATTTAGAATTAGGCTGGAGTTGCAGCTTACAGAGAACACAATAAGTATGTGGACACCCATGCTAATTATTGAGTTCAGGTGTTTCAGCCACACCCATTTCTAACAGGTGTATATAATCAAGCACGTAGCCATGCAATCTTCATAGACAAGCACTGGAAGTACAATGGGTCACACTGAACAGTTCAGTGATTTAAAATGTTTAAATCCCCTTAGTTCCAGTGAAGGACAAAGGGCAAAGATCATACAAAGACATTTTAGACAATTATATGCTTCAAACTTTGTGGCATTAGTTATGTTCCAGCATGACTGTGCCCCTGTACACAAAGTGAGGTCCATAAAGATAATGGTTTGATGAGTTGGGTTTGGAGGAACTCCTGACCTCAACCCCACTGAACATTTGTGGGATGAATTGAAACGTTAATTGTGAGCCAGGCAATCTTTTTCAACATCAGTGCCTGACCTCACAAATGCCCTTTTGACAGAATGGGCACAAATTCCCACAGACACTCTCCAAAATCTTGTGGAAAGCCTTCGCAGAAGTGTGGAGGCTGTTATAGCCACAAAGGGGGTGGGCAACTCCATATTAATCCCCATTGTTTTAGAATGGGATGTCCAGCAGGCTCAGATAGGAGCGATGGTCAGGTCTCTGCATACTTTTGGCCATATAGTGTAAATCATAAGCTACTTGCATGTCTGTTTTAATGCTTCAGATGTACAGTCTCAGGTGATATGTGCACTCATAAGTGTGCGTAGATGAAGTGTTTTATAATGACTGTGAAATGGGCTCAGTCAATCAGATTTCAGAACTGAATCTATTCATTTTATAATTGATATTTTAATGAATTGGATGTCGATTTTAGGCTTGCTGGTTAACGATTATTTGGCAACTAATAATAACCAGTTATTATTCAAAAAGAATTTGCCACAATTTGCATCCCTAATATGTACACAATTAAAATTAACATTGCATCATAAATGTTGCATATTTGCCCCAATTTTTAATGTCTAACTTATTAATACCTGCTAAAATTGTTCCTGAAAGAGTCCACAGACTCTAAGTTTACATGGTGAAACTGGTGAACTAGTTACCTTAATTTCAACTTGAAAGTTGCACGAAGCAATTCAAAAACAAAGTTGCAACATATTTAACTACTCCACTATTCAGCCAAATTTGCAGCTCATATTTTTTCAATACAGTATATAATTCTCACTATGTAAAGTCATCTGCAGCGTGTTATTTACATTTGCGAATTTTCTGCATTTTTCGTCTGTAATTTTTCTAGCTGTCATTACTTTTCTTTTTTCACATTGAATCAGAAGGAACTCATTTTTGACTGTCCTCTGTTTTATGTTCTTGTCCTTTGATATGATGAAATCACTCATTTTTAAAAAGATTTCTTCATGTAAGTTTCAAGCGAGTAAAGCCAGCCTTAGAGTTTAAGGGGTCGACATGTTAATGTCCCTTTATCGCAACCCACCGTCAGCTATGAGCAGATTTCTGATTGGTGCTCACTGCTGTGTCCAGAATCCCTCCGGTCAGCGAGAGTGTGTGGGAAGACTTGCTGCAGGATCTACTAGACATGCAGAAGAACGTCTACACTTGTCTGGAACCTGCAACCTGCCATGAGGTATTACACTGCTGTTACATGTGTATAACACCTTTATTACAAATCTATTACACAACATGCTGGAATTCTTACTCATTGAATTCGCTAACAATCTTGACCCTTGCTGCTGTTCTTGCTAGCCCTCATTACATTCCTTTCTTGTACTGCGAAGGGGTTTGTGTGTGTGTAAAAGCAAGAGAGCCTCTCTCTCTGGAGTGTGAAGTGAGGGTTTTTGTGCACCAATTGTCTGTAATTAAGCAGCATTCTATAACGAGCCTACTTTTGGCTGCCTCCATCGATTTCCTCATCATCGCAATCAAGGCCGGAGCAGTGAAAGACAAGCGGAGGTCACCCTCAACACTCAACCTCTGACTGCAATTTGGGAAAAAAGTGATGGGAAAGCTCTTACTCGAAGTTAAACTTGGAAGAATGTAGTTAATGAAGTATTCTCTGTTTCTGTTGTCTTCTGATTGCAGTGTGGACCCTGTTGATCTCCCATAATGTTGTTTCTTATTGGGCGCATTTACTCAAATATAGAAAAATAAGTTTTGGTGTACTTTTTTGGGTAATTGGATGAAACACATGTAGTGGAATACATTTTGTCATGTCTTGTAACTTTTAACCTCTGATTCATCAAGCTCTTCTGATTCAGGAGAGAGAGAGAGATTGAGAGAGATTAGGAGAGAGCGAGAGAGAGTGCGCACACACACACACACACACACACAAACACATATATAAATACATGCCTCCTCCCACTCATTCACAAGTTCACATGATTTTCAGAGATAAATCTGCTAGTGCCAAGTGATCAGCAGGAGTGCTGCTCACTTCATAAAGAGCTAGCTGGCATGGCATGTTGGTGAAGTGGGTAGCGCTGTCGCCTCACAGCAAGAAGGGTCTGGGTCCCCAGCCAGGTGACCAGGGTCCTTTCTGTGTGGAGTTTGCATGTTCTCCCCGTCCTGCAGGTCCTCCCACAGTCCAAAGACATGCAGTCAGGCCAATTGGAGATGCTAAATTGCCCCATGGGTGAATATGTGTGTGGATGTATTTGTCTGTGTGTCTGCCCGTTGGGGTAGGCCATAGCACCTTTTTGACAAACATCTAAAAGATTAGTTTGTCTTCTGCTTCGTCACGTGTGGTGATAGCATCTCCAAAAGCTGCTCAAACATGTGAGCAAAGTTTCGGAATGAGGAGGTGAAAGTTTCCATCTCCTTTTACTTTCCCAACATGTTTTTTATTTATTTATTTATTTATTTTTGATACAAAGATCATAGGGCAACATGAGGCAGTCCGACAAGTGGCATTACATGTGAAGATCCAAAATGCAGGAATTTTAGCAGTGTGTAGGCATGACATTTTATATAATTTTTCCCAAATCAGTACATAACAGAAAGGTAATGTGGTCTGCAGTTAGCTGGGAGATGGATTAGGTGGAATAACATCTTTATTTTGTGCATTTACTGTTGGTCGTTGAGTTTAGCTAGCTTGCTAGCAACCAACTTGGTGTCCTCACCACAGAATAGTCAGCCACAGCTGAAATGCTTAGCCAAGCTAAATCAGCATCATGTTTTCTAATTGCCTTGGGCAGACTGACTTTACAACCAGATGCTAACTGCAAATATCTAGTGCAACTGAGGCTTTATACGAGCTGTATGCAATAAATACTTGCTTTTATTACACACTTCTACAACTTAAGAATAACTCAATTAGTTTAGATTGTATTCCGTGTGACTACAGTGCCGTGAAAAAGTATTTGCTGAAAAAAATATCTGATTTCCTGCATTTTTGCACATTTGTCACTGTGAATGGTTTCAGATCCTCATACAAAGTGTAAAAACTGGTAGTGCCACCTTTAGCACCAACAACTGCAACCAAATGCTTCCTATAACTGGAGATCAGTCTTTCACATTGCTGTGGAGGAATTTGGCTGACTGTGTCTTGCAAAATTGCTTTAATTCAGCCACACTGGAAGACTTTCAAGATTGAAATGCCAGGTAGCACAGCATCTCAGTGGGGTTCATATCAGTAGTTTGACCAGGCCACACCACCATTCAGAGGTGGACCAGCTCTTGTTCTTGTGCTTCAGATCGTTTGATAACTGTATTTTGTATGTGTTTTCTCAGGTTGCCTTTGGCTAATGTTAAATTTTGTTTGAAGATCTGACACAAAAGTGTGACAAATGTGCAAAAATAGAAGAGGGGGCAAATTTTTTTGTTTGTAACAGCATTGGATATTTTCTTTTTGGGATATCTGAATACTTTTCGTTTAATCCCTTTAATCCCCCTGCATGTGGGCCCACACTTACTTTCCTCACTCTCTAAATGTATAACTTACATATTAGTTTTGTTGTTGTTACTGCATAATTCATAGTAGTTGCTGCATAAATCTTTAGATTAATAACCAAATTATAAACATAAAGATAAAAGGGTTAAAAACGCAGATTTCATTAGCAAAAATGGATTAAATGGTGTGAAGAGAGGAGCTGTTTACTTTTTGCCTGTTTGATGGACAGTGGTCCAGCACACGGCTCATCGCAGAACTGCTAATGAACTTGTCCAAACTTCAGTAACCAAACACCCTCCGTCCTCCCCTCGTGAGTTCTGTATTAGATGCAGCTCATTGGCTTGCAGATAGAGTAGGAGTTGATATTTCATTTGCAGCGTAATGGGAGTTAACAGCATTATGGTATTAGGTGCAGCGCATGCTGCAGATATTGCCTTCTGTAATGTGGATAGATGAAAGCGCTCGCAGATGATATTTCCCTGCTTTATGTGGGCTGAAATGAAATACTGAAGTCTGTGATTAATAAAATATTCCTTCACTTTCTCTCTGTTTGTCTCTGGCGGGATAATTAACATGTTGTGGTATGTTGGGTGATTAGATGAAGGCTCTGGCGGTTGATCGTGCTTTAGGCTAGGTGGCAGGTTCAGCTGTTGCCTTTTTTGTTGCCCGTGGTGATGCAGGAGTGCGGGCCGCCCAGCTGAATGTATTGGAATAAAGCTTTAACCCCTTAACAAGCCATGGGCAGGCCCGAAGTGTTATTACGCACTTCTGTAACCTAAGAATAGCTCCATAAGTTTGCTTTGTAGTTACTGAATAATAAGCGCTTGTATAAAATAAACCTGGAATGTTAAGGGGTTAATAGTTTGGCTGTGGATTATATGTTTTGTCTGCCGTTATCGCAGTTTAAGCCTGTGCTATTTTTCTTTTTTAATTATCTATGGGCATGGGAACGTGGCTTTGGAATTCGCACACTCATGTGTAGCAGTCGGAAATGTCCCCAGCATGGGATACAATTAGTGCACAGTTCACATTTCAGTCATTTAAACTGAGCAAACAGCCATGAACCCACACCAGCAGGATCTCACAAGTGCATGTTTGCAGTCACAACTTTCAAAAGAAGAGGTGAACTAGTTTATTACCAAAAGATATTGAGTTACTCAGTATTACATTATTTATAGCCTAAAACCACTGTTTCAGAATTTCTAATAATTTCAAGATATTGCCCAGACATCTATTATAATAATGACAAATAGGAAAGCTGTAATCCCAACACAGTTTTCTGCATTTCAGTTTTATTTTATCTTGTCATGCCCACACACGCACTCTTCTTCATAAACCACATGTCTAAAAGTATCCAGAGACCACTTCCAATTAGTAAATTCAGCCACTTTAAGGTGCACCTACTGCTGACACTAGTGTTCAATAGCACTTAAACAGCTTGAATAATCTCCACAGAAAGCATTGCTAATAGAATAGGATGCTCTGGAGTGGCCGCACATGAGCCTATGGTCACCATATCCAGTGCTAGACATCTGCTAGAGAGGTATAAAGCACCCCAACGTCGAGCTGTGGAGCAGTGGAGCTGCATTCTCAGCCTTTGGGATGAGTTGGAGTGATTTAGAACATCCAATGTACTTGACCTCACTGATGCTCTTGTGTCTGAATGCAGTCAAGTCCTCACAGCAGTGTTCCAACAGTCTCTCTCTCCCCCTCTCTCTCTCTCTCTCTCTCTCTCTCTCTCTCTCTCTCTGTCTCTCTCTCTGTAGGTTTATGTGGAGAGTCTGCTGTGTTCTGGTCGTGAGGAGAATGTGAAGTTGGCAGGTCAGCTGACGCAGCGGAGCGCCGCGTCTCAGGACGTCCCGGTCAGCGCTGTGTTCAGGGGTAAAGCCACGCCTCGTGTGGCGTACACCCGCAGTGTGGAATTGGTGCTGGCCTCCGCCCGTGAATACTTCAACTCCTCAGCCACGCTCACGGACCCCTGCATCAACCTGGCACGGTATGCTTCTTGCTTCTTTAGTTGCACTCGAACTGCAAGGCTCATGTAGCTAACAAATGATGTAAACACATGCACACCAGTTAGCATTGTACAAATTGAATGCCTAAATAATCCAGAGCTGCACGCGGCTCTTTTACTGCCCTGTTGCGGCTCCACAGCAGAATCAGATTTGTAGGTAATAATAAAATAATCCTCCTTTGCAGTAAATTAAAGCTCTGTTGATCGTTCTAACACAGTCTTAACAATATGTGGTCTTAAACGCCGGAGTTAATGTAGCCTATATCTGCCTAACTCTGAAGATTGGCATCAATAATTCAGAGACAAAAGGACTTATTTGTATTTGTAAGCACTCCAGCTGGATTTCTGATATGTTTAATCTGCAACGAGAAACTGTCAAACAGCCTTGTAAAAAGTCGAATGTTAAGAGACATTTTTACAAGAAACTTATATACTTTTGTATTTTCATTCTTATTATATTTTTAGCCTATACTAACGCATACTGAGACATATTTACAGCCAAGACAGTAAAATGAACACAAAACATTGTGGTTCCCAAGGTGGTTTGATTTTTTGTTGATGGCTCTTCTTAACATTTGAGTTGCGACCCCAGAGTTACACTATATATTTGTTAAGTAACCTCAAATAGACCTGCTTATTGATTTCTGACACTACTGTTTGGACACACTGTTCTGTTTTGGCAGACATACATTTGGGGTAGTAAAGGGAAAATTTGTAAATTAAATTTTTTTCTTGAATCTGTATCATGTGAGAAACATTACTTGTGTCCCAATACTTATGGAGGAGCTAACCTCTTTTCACCTGATCTGGTGTTGTTGAATACTTCTCTTTGTATGACTGAGTTTGAGGTGATTGCGAGGTGCCTGCTGTTATCGATTTACAACACTTCTAAGTGAAAATGGACCAAAAAGTGGGCACATTTGCATTAGTGTGAATGATGAAACACAAAGAAACGCTGCTGGAAGTGTCTCACCCTCCTGCCTTTAGAGCTCAGCCCTGAGTGTTCGCCATTGTTATCACTGTAATTACCTGCTTTCATCAGACTCAGGATTCTCTCTCTCTCTCTCTCTCTCTCTCTCTCTTCTTTCTTTCCCTCCCTCTCTCTCTCTCTCCCTCTCTCTCTCTCACTCTCACTCTCACTCTCACTCTCACTCTCACTCTGTCACTTCTTCTCTCTCATGGTCACTTCTCTCTCTCTCTCTCTCTCTCTCTCTCTCTCACTCTCTCTCTCTCTCTCTCTCTCTCTTTCACTTTCTCTCAGTCTCCCTCCCTCTCTGTTTCTCTCTCTCTCTCATTACCTTTGTCTCTATCTTTTCTCACTTTTTCTTTTCTTTTTCTCTGTTTTTTCTCTTGATTGCTCTTTGTCCCTCCCTTTTCTTTTTCCCTCGTATTTCTTTTTTCCCCTTTTCTCTTTGTGACTTTCTTTCTTTTACTTCCCATCTTTCTTTCTTAAACTCATTCATCTTCTTTTGTCTTTTTGTTTCTCTTTCTTTCTTTCTGTCTCTCACTCTTCCTTTCTATTTTTTTTCTCTCTCCCTTTTTCTTTCTTTCTTTCTTTCTTTCTCTTCTTTCTTTCTTTCTTTCTTTCTTTTTTCTTTCTTTCTTTACTTTTCTTTCTTTCATTCTTTCTCTTTTTATTTTCTGCTCACTCTCTCTCACTTTCTCTCAGTCTCCCTCACTCTCTCTTCTCTTTCTTTATTACCTTCCTCTCTGTCTTTTCTCACTTTTTCCTTTTTCTCCCAATGTTTTTCTCTCTATTGCTCTTTGTCCCTTCCCCTTCTTTTTTCCTTTGTGTCTTTCTTTTTCCCTTTTTTCTCTTTGTGACTCTCTTTCTTTTGCTTCCCATCTTTCTTTTTCTTTCTTTCTTTCTTTCTTTCTTTCTTTCTTTCTTCTTTTGTCTCCTTTTTTTGTCTTTTTGTCTCTTTTTCTTTCTTTCTGTCTCTCACTCTTTCTATTTCCTTTTTTCTTTCTGTCTCCCCCTCTTTCTTTCTTTCTTTCTTTCTTTCTTTCTTTCTTTATTTTCTGCTCTCTCACTCTCACTCTCTCTTTCACACACTCTTTCTTCTCCCTCTTTATTACCTTTTCTCTGTCTTTTCTCACTCTTTTCATTTCTTTTTCTCTCACTGTTTTTTTCTCTCTATTGCTCTCTCCTTTGTGTCTTTCTTTTTCTCTTTTTCTCTGTGCGTCTCTCTCTTTCCTGTGGTGTCAGGTTGGGGTGTATCGAGCTGTGAGTGTGCAGCTCTCTCTGGGTGGTTTCTCTGTAGAGGCTGTTAAATGCGGCGATGTCTGTTATTGGTTATTGTAAATAATTCTTGACTGATCTCAGGAAGTGCAGCTCTGTCTCTTTGTTATTCAGTTCACACTGCTGGCATGTTCTTTTTTCCTGAGTCAGTCAGGATCTCCTGTGCCTGCCGGTCTCTACAGTCAGACTGTGCTGACTAAGTCTGTACCTCGTCAGGGTGGTCCTCAGTTTCAGATCAGTCACTGTGCTCAGGTACTCTGCTGCAGCGTCCTGGCTTTTTACGGCCAGACAATCCACCTGTGTGTGTAGGCTGTGTATGTTTCTCTCAGATGTTCTGTAATTTGGTTGATTCTGATCAGATTGGTCCTGTTGAGTGACACTGCATGTGTTAGTGTGTGTGAGTGAGTGTTAGTGTGTAGTTCAGGACCAGCTGAGTGAGGGAGCTGTTGTCTTTGCTAAACTGTATAATGATATGTGCAGAGCTGTATAATGATAGAGGGAAGGTCACTGTTTTTTAGGTGCTTTGACACCTTTTTTGTACCTTATAATGAATGTGTACTGGCCTAATCCTGCTCTGCGTGTGTTGTTGGTGGTATTTCTGAGTAGTTTCAAAATATTTTTACAAAATTCTACATGAGTCTCAGTTGAATGTTTGTCCCATTTGTGAAAGTGTTGACTTGTAAGCAGACCCTGCACTTCACTGCTGTGAGGGGCAGTTGTTTTAATTTCTGACTCAAATATTTTTAGGTAAATTTTGGAATTTCTGCAAAAAATGTCATCTTATGGTGTAGAAAGCCCTACATGCTTTTTCTCACTCACTCACTCACTCACTCACTCCGTTTTCTCTCTTTGTTTTCTGTTAGTTTTTCCTCTCCGTTGCTCACTCTCTCACTCCCTCCATCTTTCTTTCTTTCTTTCTTTCTTTCTTTCTTTCTTTCTTTCTTTTCCCTTTTTCTGTATCTTTGTATCTCTCTTTTGCTTCTTTTTTCTGTTCCTCTTTCTTTTCTGTCTCTTTTTCTTCCACTTTCTTTTTTCTTTGTCTTTCTGCCTCTCTTTCAGTCTTTCTTTTTCTTTTCTCTCTTTCTTTCCCTCCTTTTTCTTTGTCTTTTTGTAGCTCTTTTAATCTGTCTTTTCTGTAATCTGTCTTTTCTTTCTTTCTTTCTTTCTTTCTTTCTTTCTTTCTTTCTCTCTCTCTCTCTCTCTCTCTCTCTCTCTCTCTCTCTCTCTCTCTCTCTCTGTATTTTTGTTGCTGTTGCTGGGGTAGTTTTGGGTGGGACGGCAGTGGGTAGGATGTAAAGTGGGTCAGTAATTAGGCCGTCATCTGTTCACTGATGGCCAAACCAAACTGGCCTCTCTCCCATACTCCATCACACCCATCCAGCATCTCTGTCAGCCTCTGTGTCCCACACACAGACGCACACACACACAAACACGCACACACACAAACACGCACACACACAAACACGCACACACACAAACACGATGTCAGTGCTGTGAAGGACAGAATAACTACAGAGCGGCAGCTTTAATGGACTAGTTGAAAGGAAACAGAAATTTTCAGGTTAATGTGAAAATAATTAGGGCTGTCAATCTGTGAATGTGAGAGAGGGAGGGAAATGGAGGGACTGATTGAAAGGGTGAATAGAAGATGTGAACAATGAGGGAGCGACTTGAGAGGCACAAAGTGACACACACGCCTTCCCTGCTCAAACGAGTGTGTTTCTGTTTTAAGAAACATCTTGGGGGCTGGTTTGGGGCTTTTTAAATGTGTTTAGAGCGAAACGCTTTAATATATTCTGTTTAATGGCTTTCTTTAAGCTGTATATTCTGAACTTCTGTTCTGTTGTTGTTTTTCTTGATGTTTGAAAATCAAGAAGTGAAAAACCTAGCAATTATCTATAGGTTTGGGCAATTTCAATTTGGTGTGCTTTGACGTACTTTGACCTAGTTTTTTTGCTTGGAAGTCAAATTCTAGCATAATGTATTAATATTCTTCTTGCAAAACCTTTCTTCTGTTAGTTTAGACCCTGTATAGACCCCCAGATAACATGCAGTGGGTGTATATGTATGAGGGGAGAAAGGTAGCCTTTTGTGTATCAAAGAACAAATTACAGCCCTCTTGTTAACTTTGCGTCATCCTCAAATGGATCACAGGGGATGGCATCCATCTTTGTAATATAATTAGCCAGGTTTTTCTTTATAGTGCCACTGTTCTTCAGTGATTTGGGGCTAAATTTTAAAGTAGAAAGAGGTGCAGATCATAGCCTTATTTAGATAGCAGAGATGTGCATGGGTACTCAATATGCAATATTCTAATATTGAAATCACTGTTTGAGTATTTGTAACATTTCATTATTGGAATATAAAGAAAATATACAAGCTAACAATTCAGGAGAACACCAGTTTTATGTTTTAACAGAACTGTAAGATGTAAAACTGTTGCTCATATTTGTGAGTAAGTAACTGAGGTGGGTAGAATAGCCTAAACCAATACTCAAGTATTAATACTTGGGTAAAATATTGACTCAAGTAAAAGTAGACGTACCTTTTCAAAAAGCAACTTGAGTAGAAGTACAAAAATATCGAGTCAATACCTTCCACTTTAAGTCTCAAATAACACAATAAATCAGAATGCACAAATTATTGACATCCCTGCAAAATGTGCAGAATTTTTCAAAACCTACTACTAAAAATAAAAATACTGCAACATGACCCTCAGATCATTACACCCCTGATATACTGCAACATGGCCCTCAAATCATCATTGTACCAGTGATATACTGCAACATGACCCTCAGATTATCACTGTACCACTGATTTACTGCAGTGTGACACTCAAGATAATCATTATACCACTGAAATACTGCAACACGACCCTCAGATCATCATTATACCCCTGATGTACTGCGGTACGACACTCAAATCATCATTATAGCACTGAAATAATACAGCATGACCCTCAAAAAAATTGTGATCTTGACATATTGTAACGTAACCCATAAATCATCATTATAGCCCTGAAATACTCCAATGTGACCCCCAAAATAATTATTACAGCACTAAAATACTGCAACAAAACCCATAAATCATTATACCACAGAAATACTGCAATGTGACCCCCAAAATAATCATTAAAGCACAAAAATACTGCAACATAACCCATAAATCATCATTATAGCCCAGAAATACTGCAACATGACCCCTAAAATAATCATTAAAGCACTAAAATACTGCAACATAACCCATAAATCATCATTACAGCCCAGAATACTGCAACATGACCCCCAAAATAATCATTAAAGCACTAAAATACTGCAACATAACCCATAAATCATCATTATAGCCCTGAAATACTGCAACATGATTACAGTAAGATATTTAAGTTTGCTGTCTCACGGATACTTTTGAAGTGCGTGTGTGCTTGTACATGGAGCTATTGGCTCACTCGTTGCTGTATGAATAGAGCTCGCACTTCCTTTGACACTCTGTTCCGTCTGGGTCACAGAGACCTTTCAACAGCTCTTGAGATGTTTTTACACATTTTTGTTGAGTTTTTGGTGAGAATCCATTCCAACCACCCTTCAGGCCTTCTTCCTCACCTGCTGTCTCGATTTCCATGTCTAGCATTCAACACGATGCATTAAAATCTCTCGAGTACCTCCGCAGTATCTTCAAAAACACTTTGTTGTGAATTTTAGTGCCAAATGTGCATTTGAGGTTGTATTCCTAGCTCAAAATATATTGGGGACAAAATGACCTGACAGCCTCATGGGAAGATTTTGAATTTTTTTTTCAGCTCTTTGGTTAGGCAGGTCCAGTTTACACCTTACCCAGGAATACAATGAAAATGTTTTCATATAATAATGTTAATTAATATAATAATCTGAAGTGTTGAAATACACTGACCATTTGACAGGTTTCTGAAATATGGTTAATAAATAATGCATTACATCAAATAGAAAATAAAGCAGGTCTCAACTGACCTCACAACTGGAAACCTGTGGTAAGGTTATGGGTCACTAATTATCAGTTAAACTATTTTATTCTGAAGCACCACTGCACATATTTCCAAGGACAAATGGGAAAATAACTTTTCAGATGAGATATAGTCGAATAAAAAAGGCCCACCTCTGCATATGAGGGCTGGTAATAGTTTGTGCATTTGTGTGGTGCTTGTTTTACTGGAATCCTTGAGCCCCTTATTACTGCTGTGTAATAAAACAGGCTTTGTTGTAAATACTGAGATGGTTTAGTAAGCTCTTTAATCTGTTTGGAGGCTATTTTCAACTGGCTTTGTTTCTCCAGAGTGCCTGTGTCTGTAATGGACTGCGGTAAATCTTGGACGAAAAGCATGAGTGAAAAGATGTCCTCTTGGCGATTACGTAAAATCTGACAGCTCTGTTGGAAACTGTTCCGAAGAGGCTCATGTGTTGCTTTTGTGGCTTTGTTTTTCTCGCCTCTCTGGTCTCCTTGGATGTCTCAAGTGAAATGTTGTGTCTGTCTGTCTATCAGGCTGCCTTAGTGTCACAAGGTGTTTATCTCAAGAGAAGAAGAGGGAAGTGCCTGTCTCTTCCTTCACTTAAGACTTCAGAGCAGCATAGGAAAGGCTGTAGGGGTCTGGTTGCCATCTTGTTTTGAGGTAGCCACGTTTGTGGAATGATGAAAATGAAGTGGACGTTTGGACTGATGAAGCTTCTGTGGATGAGTGAATATTTCAGAATAGGCCATACTACAAGTATAGTTGCCTTACAAATTAACTTATTACTATTAGAAAACTGTATTTCAACTGATGTCTTTGCCCTAGATCAGTGGTCACCAACCCTCCTAATGGAGATCTACTTTCCTACAGAGTTTAGTTCCAAACTGCATCTAACATGCCACCCTCCTTACTTGACACTAATGCATCTTATCCGACCGATCAAGGACTTCTGAAGAGGTTATTTAGCTGGTGTGGCAGACTGTAGTTAGAGTTAGGCTCTTCAGGAAGGTAGATATCCAGGACCAGGGTTGGAGGCCACTCCCCTAGATAATGTCAGAAATAGTTCTATTGGCCTTCTTTTCATAGATTTAGTGCTGTGACCCTCTTGTACAAATGGCGATTCTGATGTTGTGCAACTGACTTCCATTCTATTTATTTAGTGCTGTGACCTCTCTGTGCATGAGGCAACATAGATTTACTTCACTTGACCTCTGTTGCACAGATTTAGATGTGACCTCCTTGTATATGACGCAAAGCAGATTTGGTTCCATTGACCTCTGTTGTATACATTTAGAAATGTGACCTCCTTGTACATGAGGCACTTCAGATTTGTTTTCATTGAACTCCATTGCATAGATTTACATCTGTGCCCTAATTTTAGATGAAGCAGATTTAGTCCCACTGACCTCAATTTGATAGATTTAGTTCTGCGACCTCTGTGTATGACGCAGTGCAGATTTAGTTGAAATGACCTCCATTGCATAGATTTAGAAATGTGACCTTCTTTGTACATGAACCAATGAAGATTTGGTTCCCCTGACATCTGATCAGTAGATTTAGGTCTGTTACCTACATTGCACATGAGGCAGTGCAGGTTTGGTTCCATTTTCCTCTGTTGCATATGTTTTGGATCTGTGGCCTTGTATGTGAGCCAGCGTTGATTTAGTACAATTGACCTTCCATTGCATCCTTTGCGTAGGTTTAGATCTGTGACTTCTTTTGCATAGATTTGGGTCTATACCCTCATTGTACATAAGATCAATGCAAATGTGGTTCTGTTGACCTCCTTTGCATTGTATATGGGACAGTTAAGATTCAGTTCCATTGACCTCCATTGCATAGATTTAAATTTGTGACCTCATTGTACATGTCAATGTACATTTAGTTCATTTGACCTCCATTGTGCAGAGTTTATACCTGTGACCGCCTTGTAGAAGAGTAAGTGTCAGTTTGCTTCAAGTGACTTCTATTGCATAATAGAACAGATTTAGAACAGTTAACTCCGTTGTATATAAAGCAACACATGTTTAGGTACGTTTCTGTCTGCTCTATAGATATACCCTTGTACTCCATTCTATAGGTTATTATACAACCACTTCTGTACACAAGCCTGTGCAGATTTTGTTCCACTGGGTGCTGCAGATTTTATTCCATTGTCTGTGCATGTGTGTTTGTGTGTTCTCAGGTCATGTCTACAGTTGATCACTGATTGCCCTCCTCCAATCCAAGAAGAACTGGACCTCATCAGCGCCCTCTCTCGACTGGAGCACTTTGGTGTGAAAGTTCTGCCTTTACAAGGTACTTTTCAGATAACCTACAATGTTTTCTGTTCTTCATGTACATTGCTTTTCTCAGTGAAGGCAAGACAGAAGTAATTTCATTCAGACTGTTTAAAGGAGGGATCACTAGCAAGAGTTCTAAAAAACTCTGTTCCCTGAAGCGACGGGAGCGTGCAATGAAACTTTGATAAAGTTTGGAGTAAAGTAATGGAGCAAGAAGTGGAACATTTTGTTTAAATTGTACTCAAGGGAAAGTAAAACCATCATTATTTAAAATTACTCAGAGGCTATCCAGGAACCCACTTCTCAAGTACAGCGTAGTTCTTTGCTGTATGAGAAGGGAATTTTCAGTGTGGTAGGTAATTGGTATGGCAAGTGGCTGGTATATCAGTGTACTTTGTATGTGTATTAATGTTAGTCTCTTTGAACAAAGTGTGTATCACGTGCCTTCTCTCTGTGTGTTCTACTGCTTTGAAGAGAAATGGCTGCAACTCTGTGACTGCCAAGTTGTCGATTTTGTGCTATTATTCTGGGGTGCAGGCGAACTGCGGTGACTCATTTCCATTTTGTGAATAACACAGAGAAAATCTGAGGAAATGATGGTTGTGTTCCTGTTGAAATGCTTAAAAGGTTTGGCATTTAGGAAGGCTCATCATCTTTGATTACTGATATGTATTAATCTGTCCTCAGGAAATCTCAGTCCTCTCTTTTTCTCTCTCTTTCTCGGTGCTTGGTCCCTCCCGCTCTATGTCTCTGCTGTATATCAGCTCATCTGTCAAAACTCTTCCCTACATTTCTCTCTCTCTCTCTCTCTCTCTCTCTCTCTCTCTCTCTCTCTCTTTCTTTCTTTCTTTCTTTCTTTCTTTCTTTCTTTCTTTCTTTCTCTCTTTCTCTCTTTCTCTCTCTCTCTCTCTCTCTCTCTCTCTTTCTCTTTCTCGCACTTTTTGCTCCATTAGTCTCCATTGATTGTACTTCATTGGAACATTCAAAAAAGAGACGCTTTAAAGATTCTTCTTTAAAGAGAGTTTAAAGAAGAATCTTTCTTATCTGTAAAACTATGGGCCAGAAGTTTTCCCCACTGAAATTTTACTCCTAAATGCTTCAAAAAGCCAGTAAAATTGTTTTTAGGCTCTTCTCACATTCATGGTGGTCGCTATTGTCGGAAGAAAACCTCGTATCTCCATTTTTGACATTTTTCAGTTTTTGACATAATTTGAAAATTACCCTTTACGTTGTTTGTAAATTTCATGATGAATGGACTAAAATAAGTGACCCAAAAAGTCTGGTTCCATTGACTTACATTAGAAGTAAAGTATGTTTTTTCCTTTTCCTGTGAAGTTATCATTTTGGAGATACATATATGTGTGTGTGTGTGTGTGTGTGTGTGAGTGTGAGTGTGTACACACACTGATATTTGAAACAGTGTTTGGTTTATTTATTGCACTTGGGAAAAGCAGAATGTTTAGGTTTTACTGGGCTCCTGCACTCAAATATCTGAACTGTATTAACTTTACTGCATTTGTTAGCCTACATAAATATTATATTACTTTAAAATATTAATATAGGTAGACGCAGTCCTAATTTCTATGTTTACTGAATGTTTATGCCTCAACATTAGCAAATATGTACGTACTATACTTTAAAATATTAAAACAGCCCCTTTTGGCCCATTTCAGTGCATCTCTAATAGAATCATATAGAGAAATTTAGCCTTTGATTATAGACTAAAATTACTAAAAGGGGAATTCCACTGATTCTACATCAATAAATGTTTAAGATATAAAGAAAGTCATTCAGAGTGGTTTGAATTCAAATGCACAGTTGTAGAGAGACTTACCAAGTCAGAATTGTTCACAGTGGAGGTTATAGAAACCAGACGGCTGGAGACTTTAATGCCCCCAGAAGCTACATCACAGAGAGTTATCACACGAAAGATGTCATTTTTTCCAGTGTTGGAAAGTTGCAGGCAGGAAGTTTTAATTTATTGACAACAGTGATTCCAAACCTTCCAGTCTTTAGTAGAGCACTCTCGAAGTGTCCACACTGGAGTTGGAACTAGGGTAAGTGTGTTTGGCAGGTGCAGATGATGGCTAGACAGGGCTGGTGAGTCTCAGGTGTGGCCCTTGCTGTGTCCCCTGCAGGAGCTAATCCTCTCTGGCCCAGGTTGGCAGGGCTCCTGGAGGCAATACTGATCCAGCTGTTCAATATTTCAACACAGAGCTCAGTCGAGCATCAGAGACGCCCTGCACGGTCGTCCAATTACCTCACATCACTCCACCATCACTCAATGCTCTATCGGGGGAGGACTGGGCCTGACACCAATCTGTTTCTCTATGTGTCTTATGGGTGGATAGCTAGATACTATTGTAGCGTGCTGTTGTAGGGCAGGAAAAAAAGCTATAAAATGTGAATTATCAGAATGAAAAACGTTGGGTTAAAATGTCATTTGTAGATAGTCCAACACAATCTGCCTCGGTACTGGAAATGCTTAGGGCTAGATTTATTGAGAGAGGCGCTAATTAATGACAGTATGCTGACAATTTAGACCTGTGGGGGTGGCTAGTTTAGTGGCTTATCTACTAAGAACTTTCATTATAAATGAACACAGGCGCAGTATCATAAGTAACATATGACCAGCGCGTGTTTGATTTGTGCTTTTTGTATGTAAGCATTTTTCTTCCCAATATGAAAAGTTTTATCGTTCAAAAGTCTGCGTTAATTCTCTTGACCCTTTATTTCACTGACTAAAGTACAAAGAAAAACTTTCCAGTGTTTTCACTGAGCAACTTAATTGGATTTTGTAAATAGAAACAAGTTTAGGATTTAATACTTGCAGCACACTCAAAAGCTGGGAAAGAGGCATGTTTACAACTGTGTTACATCATGTTTCCTTTTAATTACACATTTTTATTGTTTGGGAACTGAAGATAATAATTATTGAAGTTTTGCAAGTATAATTTTTGCCTATTCTTGCTTGATACAAGTCTTCAGCTGCTCAACAGTCTGTGGTCGTCGTTGCCCGATTCTCCTTTTCATGATGTGCCACATATTTTCAATAGAAGACAGATCTGGACTGCAGGCAAGCCAGTCAAGCACATGCACTCTGTATCTATGAAGCCACGCTGTTGTAGCACGTGCAGAATGAGGCCTGCCATTCTGATGCTTGTATTGCTGAAACAAGCAGGGACGTCCTGTTAAACTTGTCTTGATGGTGCCACATGTCCCTTTAAAATTCCAAAATACGCCTTCACATCAATGGTACCTTACACATGTGCAAGTCGCCTATGCTGTGTTAAGTAAGAACAGTTTTCCAAAGTACTCCTGAGCCCATGTGCCTATATTCAACACAGTGATGGTTGTATGACGGTTTCTCATGCAGTGCTGTCTGAGGGCTCAAAGGTCACGCACATTCAGCAGTAGTTTCCCATCTTGCCCTGCATGGACTGAGATTCTTCGCAGAATTGAGAACCTTCTTTTTGAACTGTTTGACTGTTATCTCATGATGTTTGGTGCAATTTGTCGTATTATTTATTTAATTCTCAGTTAAATAAATGTTTAAGCGACCTTAAAATTCACAGATTCTTGTTTTTAGGGTAGGTGCCAACTTCTCTAGAAATAGGGTTTGTAAAACATGATGTTCGTCCCAGTATCGGAGGTTGTGAGTTCAAACCCCAGCAGTGACACAACCATCCATAACAAGGATTCTGATGAGATTGTTTATGTTAAATTATTATTTATTTAATGTTTAATTATATATTGTTTACCTAAGTGAGATTCAGTGCAGGAGATTGAGTTAGGTGAACTTTAGTGTCCTCCGTTTGTGCTAAAAAAAAAACCCAAAACAAAACAAAACAAAACAAAAAAAACCTGTGTGATATGTTGCCTTTAGTTTTAAGTTGAGCTGACTTCATTTCATTAAAGGGCAATAGCAACACCAACTTCATGAAAGTTATTACAACATAAAACAAAGGGGTTTGACTAAGTGTGTAATTTGTGTTTTTGATGCTCCAGAAGACTTACAGAGTGCGTAGGTGTGTTAAATCAAAGAAGTAAGTCACTCAAGGCCATGCTTTACAATGATTTTATCACAGATAAGGAAAACAGAGGACCTAAAGCCCCCTGACTGGTGATAAAATCACTATAAAACACATCCTCGAGTGGCTTATTGCTTTTGTAACATGGCGATGACATACAGTACGCGAAAAGACGCACATACACAGGTAATTATTTCATTTATTAATGATCACAATAAGCAATTCTTCCACCAAGAAATGTGTAGGCTGTTGTTTTCAAGCAATGCCAGTATTTGCATATCTTAATATAGCAGTCTTTAATGTAAAAACTTGCCTTTATAAGTACCTTTTACATAATGGTTGCCATCACTACAAAAATATAATGTCCACTGGCACCTCAGTGGGAATAACTCCCACTGAGGTGCTAGTGGAGCACCAGGCTAACAGTGCTACACATTTGTTTTCCCACACTTGGTTTAATTCTACTCAGAGATCTACCTTTGAAGCTTATAAAACATTCAAGTGACCTCATTTGCAGAGGCCACATCTTTTAAAGAAAACTGAAGCTGTTTAGTTCAGTTTCAGGCCATTTATTTCATACACTCGCTGACGCCTGGTCCCATGAATGCGATTTGTGTATATCACAGCTTTGAACATGTCTCAGCCGATCAGAGTTTGGAGCTGATGCTGATCTATTAAAGCATTTTGCAAGTAACTGAATGCTTCCCTTAGTTACAGTTGCAATTTCTGTCAAAAACAAATTACTACTAATAATAACAATGTTCAGTGCAGACATCAGTGTTTGAGAACTGATGTATGTAGGCCAGTTTAGACATTTAACATCCTGGAAACCATGTTTACATTTACAAACCCCTGGAAATCTATTAACTACTTGACATTATAGCTGCAGGTTTTCATGCCTAACCAGGGTTAGGCTGGAGATAAAAAAAGCAGCCCCTTCGGATGAGCTGGTTCTCAAGCTAACACTACACACTGTACTCAAGTTAAAAATACTGCAGTGGAGCTGGCTGGTGCAGTGCTAGATGCTGAAGAGGACACCTCATCTAGTGCACAAGATCTTTTATCAAATTTCAATAAAACAGAACAAATGATTATGTGCATACAAGTAAATAAATATTTATCCATGTAGTTTAATGCAGATTTTTTCAGCTTTGAGAATGAAATAAAAATAGATTCCAGATGAGCAAGATAACATGCGTATGAATTAAAGGTTCCTCAGTCATTTTTTTTCCTCTCTCTCATAGCCTAAAAATTCTGACTAATTTGCTGCCACTGCCGCTCTTGCTGTAAGTTTGTAAAGAATTTTGTTGTAGTTATCCCTTCACCTAGGAAGCAGCACTTGGAGATGATTGTAACTGGCCGAGAGGCAAGCAGTCAGTTAAAACTGATCAGTGTAATGGTTCTGTTATCATAAGACCCATTAAGGCTTTTTCCATGTAATACTCTACAGTAAGGATATGTCAGTGCAAACCAGTGAAACATTTTGGAAAAACCTTTTTAGTTAAACTAATTGTCAGTAATTATGTGTTGGTTGTTGGCAAATTGGCTTAATTGTGGAATATGTTTGAAAGTAAAAAAAGAATGCTCACTTCCATACTTTACCTTGTTGTGTTATTAGAGCTAAACCCTTTCTTCTCCCTTCCTTTTTCTTTCTCTTTCCAGTGCGTTTGCGTGATGACCGCCTCTCGCTGATAAAGGAGTGCATCTTGCAGTGTCCCACCGCCTACAAACAGTCCACTCTGCTGCTTGAGCTGGCCAGACTACTGCGGGTGGCAGGTAACATCAGAATTACTCATGCAGTTATTTATATCAGCAGTTCATTTTATCCATTACTGATAGCATCGACATGTGAAAATACCTTAATCCACGCCACTGGCGACCTTCAGCAGCGGTCTCGAAAGCCGTCACGCGCCCTTTTCAAAGTTAATTCCACTCCGATAGCGAAGCTGTCACAAGCAATACTACGCGAACTTCGAAGAGCAAAACATCCTCGGGCAAACTCAACACTCCAGGCAGGTACACGAGACCCGATGTGAACTGTTGCTGATGCAGCTCACACGATCCTCCTGATGGTGTACGTTTCAGCACCCATGAGAGAACAGCTCCTCTCTCGTTTGCTTAAACAGTGCTAATCTGTCAGCTCCATGCTGAATGCATAATTTACAGTGCCTTTGTCTACGACGCAGTGTTCCTGTCTAAAGGTGAATAAAAGAACGAGTCGGAATGCCAGAGACGAGCCAAAAAGCGCATTCTTTTGAAAACAGCTCCCCCTTTGAAGGCTGGTGGTGAATCTGTGCCATCCAAACCAGGCCAGCGCTTCATGAATCAAAAATTGAGCAGTATGTGAACTGGCATATGCATGGCTGAATCAATAACTCAGAAATGTAAGCACTATATAGTTATAGCTAGAGCCAGTGCTTTCTGAATGGTATGCAGGAGAGTGCAAGATAAAAAGGCATTCATTGAGAGATTAGGGTTCATAGGAAGTTCATGTCACCTTGTTTACCAGACTGAATATTGTACTCCTGGTAGTTTTCAGAATCCCCCCCCATAATCCTTATGTTTAATTGTGCATGATGCTGGTACGGTACATGTAGCTGATGACAGAGCAGATAGACTTTGGGGAGAGAGATCAGAGTTAACGCAGAAGTTTGTAACCGACACTGCATTTTGGTTTTTAATAACACTGATCTGTTTCATGCTGCTCACACTTATGTACACACACATAAATGGAGGTGCGGCGATAATGAACTTTTATGGCCATTTCCAGAGATGGGAGCTGAAGTCGGCGAGTTGCTTTTGAGTTGCATGCTAACTCACGACTCCACACAGACTCAAGACTAAAGACTTTCATTTCTGCCTGAGAAAAAATCTTGGCCTCTGTGTTCTCTGAGCTTGCCTGAGCACAAATCTGAAGACATTTTTCAAACTGGCCAAACCTTAAGGCTAAAAAGTACACTTTTTATCACCTAATTTATCACCCTTAATTTGAGTTCGTTTTGGTCAACAGTGGTTTGCGCCTTGCAACTCTCCCATAGATGCCATTTTTGCCCAGTGTCTTTCTTATTGTGGAATCATGTATGTTGACCTTAACTAGGGCAAGTGGGATCTGTACGTCTTTAGATGTACCCCTGGATTCTTTTGTGACCTCCTGGATGTGTCATTGATGGTGGAATTTTGGTAGGCTGGCCACTCCTGTTCCAAGTTTTCTCCATTAGTGAATAACAGCTCTCACTGTTAGAAATGTTGAAAAATCAATAAAACTGTAAATGGTTTTGTTTCCAACCTTACTTGTGCGACTTTGCCTGTCAGTTGTGCTACAGTTAGGTGCAGTCTTTACTTCAATGTCGTTCTTTTTTGGGAGTGGGCTTCACAGATGCAAGAAATATCAGTGCTATAATATGATTAATACCACCACCTTTTTTGGAGGAAATAATTGTTAAAATTCCATTCTATCTTTTTAAAAACTCAGTTGTTGCAAACAGATATGCAGCATTCTGGTATGAAAATTTTCAATTGTAGATCTACCACGTGTACCTGTATGGTAACTGGAGCAGATAAAGTGGACAGTGAGTGTAGATACAAGGTAGGTGTGCCTAATGAAGTGGCCAGTGACTGATCTTTTGGGATATACTGATAAAATATAATGTTGTTTTTATGGAGGAGGTCTGAATGTATCTGGAACACCAGTGCAAAATCCATAACAACTCAAGCAGTGTAGCCTGCTGTTCAAAAGTTTGAAACTACTTGTCTTACTTATATTTTTTAGCTAAACAAAAATACAGGTTTCTCCAGATTTCATCACCGGTCACTGCGATTTATTTGATTCATCGCACCAGCAGCTCGTCTCTGGACTCATTATCTCCCACTACACTATATGGCCAAAAGTATGAGGACACCCTGACCATCACACCTATATGAGTTTGTTGGACATCCCATTTTAAAACCGTGGGTATTGATATGGAGTTACAACCCTCTTTGCAGCTATAACAGGCTTCACCCTTCTGGGAAGACTTTCCACATGATTTTGGAGTGTGTCTGTAGGAATTTGTGCTCATTCAATCAAAGAACTGGTCCCACTGATGTTGGATGTGAAGGCCTGGCTTGCAATCAGCATTCCAGTTTATCACAAAGGTGTTCAGTGGGGTTGAGGTCAGGGTTCTATGCAGGCCGCTGGAGTTCCTTCTACTTGTCAAGCCATGTCTTTGTGGACCTCACTTTGATCACAGTAGCACAGTCATGCTAGAACATCAAAAGACTTTTACCAAACTGTTGCAGTAGCATTAACATTTCCCATCAGTGGTACCAAATGGCTGAGCCCAAACACTGCAAGATTACATTATCCCTCCTCCACCAAATTTGCATTTGGGTAGGTGGTGCTTCTCTGGCATTCACTAAAACCTGGATTTGCACATCAGACCGGTACTTCATGCTTCATTTTCACAGGAATGGCACTTACATTTGACCGGGGCAGATCTAGACGGGCAGAAGTCACATAAAAAGACTTACGGCAAAGGTGGCATTGCTGTGCTCTTCAGTTTGACCCTTTCTGCTGCCAGTGTTTGTCTATGGATTTTGCACCTGTTAGCAGTGGGTGAGGCTGAAAAACCTGACCTCAATGAAAAGGATGGGTGTCCACATACTTTTGGCCATATAGTGTATACAGCAGTTATTGGTTTTGTGCCTCTATAAAGTTATTTCAAGACTGTATTTTTTTCTTTGTTTGAATAATGTATATGCCTACTCATTTCCTTTTTTTATGCGGTTGCTGACTCTAAGCTTCTCTTCCATAAAAATCTCTTGCACATGCCGACTGCCTCACCTCATTCGTTACATTCCATCACCATGTTTCAAATATGAGGCCTTCCGGATTTTGATCTTATCGACTTCATTCTCAGTGTTACTCAGCTTTCTCAGATGGTATGGAATCATAAACAGCTCTGTCCTTCATTCTGGATATATCTAACATTTTCTTCTTTTTACAAAGCTTTCTTAAAGTTGCTTTAAACTTGTACAGTTGCATCATACTAACATTTTATTGGAATCTTTGTATACCTTTATCTGCAACACAAATGCTTATATTATATATATATATATATATATATATATATATATATATATATATATATAGACAACAGTGAATCCGATGTTAGGAGCTATGATTCAAAACTTTTGAACTGTAGCAAAAAAAAATCACGCTGCAGAGTGGCTATCAAACTCCTATGTTAATATCATCTCTTCCCATCGTCCGTTTGCGCTTTGATCAGCTATATACACATTTGTATGAAAAATGCCCTTATCAGTGTTTTGATCATGTACTTGCTTGATTAATTCATTTACTTACTTTGGACGGAGATCAAAGCAGCTCAAAAAGTGCTGCTGTTCATGCGAGGGAGATCTGCTAAGCATCTCAGCAGTCATCCAAGACGTTATCAAGGGAAAAAGTAAATGTCTCGGAGGACTTTGTTTTATTGCCAAACAAATTAATATTTTGGAGCTGCATATCTCGTCAGGCTATTTCTGAGGCGCTCTTTTGGAATATTTAGATTCGGGCAGATGCATGTGCCTTATTTCACTTCATTTCTATTTGTAAGGGGGAGAAAACAGCTTATCAGCTGCCTCTGATCTTATATGTTTATTAGTTTGCAGCATATTGACTTACCGGTCCATTATGCTGGGGAAAAGCTTTTGAAGAGAATCGATTTTTCAGTCCAGTCCGGCGCTAGTGGTTAACAGGCGCTGTGATTGCTGTCTGACGAGCTTGCTGATGCTGTTCCTTTGTGTCCTTGCCTTTTGTGTGTGTGTAGGTGATGATGAGGCCCGGCGGAAGGGCCAAGTTCTAACCTTGTTGGCTGAGCAGGCTCTGCACTGTCACGACTACAAAGCCTCCTACATCCACTGCCAGGACCTGATGGCTGCAGGTAAGACTCAGATATCAGTAAACACAACTACTTTTCTTTTTCAGCATCTCTGCAGGCCAGCTGTGTTTAATTTAACCTGCTTTCTGTATGTTTGCTTCTATAGTTTTGCTCTGGAGCAATAAGGCTAGTGTAGCTGACATGTAATGGAAGCTTATAGCTAACAATTAAACACTGCACTGGAGGTTGGAACTGTGATGATATTCTGTCGTTATTGTGATAAATTACATCACAACCTGCTTTTCTAAGCACCTTGTGGACACTGTCAGTAATTAAAGAACAGTGACCAGCTGCATGTTTTATGACAAAGAGAGCCTAATTAGGCCTGTATAATTGGATTCAGTGTGGTGCAATGTATGATAGTTTTTGTAGTAATTTTTTAAATACAAACATTACTCTCTGTTCAAACGTATTAAACTGAAAAAAAAGCTAAATAATTTGATACATGTGTATCCTAAAAATGTCTTCTTGTATTGTGATATTATATTTTTGCCATATGGCCCACCCCAGCAATGAGCCAAAACATTATGAGATCTCAGATCAAGTGAATTATGTCAGTTATTTCATAATGACTTAATGGTAAGCAAACAGTTGGCTCTTGTAGTCGACATGTGTTGGATGCAGGAGAAATGGGCCGTCCAAAGACCTGACTGACTTTGGCAAGGGCCAGATTGTTATGGCCAGGCGACCTGGTCAGAGCATCTCTCAAATGGTTGTGCAAGGTTTTTTCAATTACAAAGCAGCCACCTCCATCAAATTTCATGCCGCCTCCAGCTCTCGACAAAACTCTGACTGGTGTCTTCATGGAAAACACAATTTTCTAACGAGCGTTACACTCAGAGGATTTCTGTCATTTGTAATGGCGGTTGTGGCATTGTGCCATGTGGTGGTGCTGTATTGTAATCAGCACAGCACATCCAGAAAGGTTATCTCTGCATGAGACACCATGCTAACGCTACCCGGAACAACTTTGAGTTCTTGAGATGCAACATTACAGGTATGCAGCACATGTACTATAGGCTAACATATGACACAGCAATGATGAAGTATGAGTAGTTGCTGTATTAGCGATTAAATGAGAAATTACTGGTTGTTCAGTGTTGTATTGCGTTACTTAAGCAATAGAACACTCGAGGTCGTGTGTTATTGCGAAATAACATCATGGCTGTGATTTGGTCACAGGCACGAGCTGAAGGCGAGGATAGCAAGGTTATGGAACAATAATAGCAGTTTATGGAAGACTAGAGGGATATGAAAAGAATAAATGACAGGAAAAAAGTACATAACAATTATGGATGAGAAAAAAGAGCAGTAATTTGGTTAAAAATTCTTGGTATAATACATATATTTGGCAGTTAGTTTAGTCAGTGTGTGATTTAGGTCACTTTCCTGCAAAATGGAAGTTTTTATTCTAGTAATGATCCTAGGTTGCACCTTTACAAAAGCTCTATCACAAAACAAAACAAAACAAAAAAAAACTAATAGAAAATAGATATTTTTAAGAATAATTTCTTTGTGATATGATTATTAGAACTCCTATATTATGCTGCTTGTAAAACTGTTTACTTGAGCCAGTTGAAGGCATGGTGCACGTGTGCGCACATCATCAGGATAGTTCCACTTCCACTTCATTTTAAGCCAGGAAAAACCATGTTGTGGGGCACTCCCAGTCTGCAGTGATGATTGCACATCTGTGACAGGATGTTGAGTGCCCAAAGGTCATCGGTGCCTGAGGGCAATGAAGGCTATCTGGTCTGAACTGACAAAAGGCCTTCTGTGGCACAAGTCACAGAAATTTTTAATGCTGGTTACAGGAAATGTGTCACAACACAGAGTGCATCACACCCTGCGCACGCAAGTGTCAGAACTAGACCTTGGAGCAATGTAAGAAGGTCAGCTGAGTCCCATTTTGTTTCACATCACATGGATAGCTGGGTAAATGTGCACTGTTTACCTGGGGAAATGATGGCTTTAGATGCACTGCGGTAAGAAGACAAGCTGATGGAGGGAGTGTCTTTCTCTAGGCAATGTTCACTGGGTTCTGGAATTAATGTCAACATCACTTTTATCACCTGTTTAAACACTGTTGCGGACCAGGTACACTCCTTCATGGCAATAGTATTCCCAGATATCCATGAAGAGGTCAGTGTGTTGCCCTGGCCTCCAAATTCCCCAGATCTCAATCCGATCAAGCATCTGTGATGTGCTGTATTCTGTGCCAAATGATTACATTTGAGGTAAGGGGTAAAAATAGCTTCCACCAGCCTCCAGAGCTAAATAGTCTCTGGACTGTAGACCTTCAGGCAGTTAGTAAAGTAACAGATAAGTCATTTAACTTCTTTTGACACATTTCTTCCTTGTTTGATGCATTTTTTTGTTGGTATATCTAAGTAATTTTGCTCATTCTGTTGGATCATAGCTCATTAGGGATTTTTTTCCAGTGTTTTCCCTCTGGTGTGTTATATCAGTCAGGACCATAGGAAAAAGCTCCCTCTGATTAAGTGAAAAGGTCATTAGCCCCAGCTCTTCTAAGAACGAAGTTCTTTATGTGGCCCTGTGGACAAAAGTTTTAGACATTACCGACAAGTCAAAATTTAATGCAAAGGCCAAAGCCATAAAGTGTTGAAAGTAGTTGAAACCTTCTACAGTGATCTACAGTACCTCCATACAGTTTTGAAAGTGTGTTGAATAATGATTCTGCAGCTAATGATTTAAAGTCCAGGCAACACAGAGTAAAATATGAAATAAATCTGTATGATACCAAAATTAAATGCTATATTAAACATCCAGCAAGGTTTGAATGGAGAGAAACAACAAAAAACTGCAACTGTCCTAGCCTGCTACACCACTGAAGCACAAGTTAACAGTGTAAACAAGAAGTATTGAGTTAAATGGACTTTACATGTGCAGGTGGTGTAGACTATTCTGCTTTGTCCGTGGCTCACTAAACACATTATCTAGATTTTATATGGTCATTATACTCAAATACAAAATGAGCGAACAAATGAACAAACAGCAAGCAGACAGACAAACGGATGACGTAGCTCGATAGCTCTGTTATTCTCACTAGGTTTCACTTGATTGTTAGATTTAGCTGGGTAAGTTTCTCTGACTCTTACACAGTGAGACTGTAGCTAGGTAATGCATTGTTTGTCGGACAACCCTCATCAGCATTGCAAATGGTAAGGGAAATGTTTCCATATTCAAGATTAAGACTGCCCATTGAAGAATACATTAATCATTAACTGGACACTCAAATGTTATTCATAGGTCATATTTTGTAAAAGCAGTGTTCCCACAAGAGCAGGATTAACATAATCATAAAGAAAACACTAATTTAGATCTGAAAATTCAAACAAAAAGGTCACAAAGAAGAAGCTGAGTTCAGCTTTGTAGATTTGTTATACACAGTCAGCAGATAAAACACAAGAAAAGTAAACTTACCAGTTGGCTCGCACTCGCTGTGTTCCCAGTATAAATGGATGAAACAGTGTCTAGCATTCATAAAAGTGTAGTGGCAAACCCCATCTGTTTTTGAGTAAAATTTACAAAACAGTCTGGAAAATTTCTGTGGAAGTTTGTGTGGGGCAGTCCAGTTTTTCCAAATAAACCCCCCTCTTTTTTGCTCTGATTTTCGGACCCTTTGGTAGCATATGAAGGCTGACATTTTCTCATATAACTTTGCATCCAAAAACAGAACATGGTGTTGAAAAAAAAAGGGAAATTAGCCACACCTGACTCTGATACACCTCATTCCACCTTATTATTATGCTAGTGATATGGAAAACCTCACCCTGCCAGTGGACAGAATTGGTTCCTTAGGTTTGTGGAGTATAAAACCCTGGCTGTCTGAATCCACCTTTTTGAGACTCATGATGTGTGTTATAGCATGTAAAAGACAGCATAGGGACATGCTAACAAGTTTAAAAACTTGATTTACAGTGGAGGGGGTCTTTAAACATGTCTGTCGAAAGACATCATTCTCATTTTCTCACTTTGTGGCCTGTTCATTTTTTTTTCCTCCTTTCTGAGTTTCCATTCTTTGTTCTCTTTTAACCAAAAACTGACTTAATGACTTTAAACTTAATCACTTAATAAAGATAACGCATTGCCCCAACTTACTAAGACATGGAAATACGATTTCTATGCGTGGCCGTAGCTTGGTAAGCCATGGAATGAGATACTCAAGTCATAGCCTCAACTTAGCAGGGCATGAGAGCAAGATAATTAAGTTATGAGAATCAAGTCATGGTCAGCAAGGTATGAAAACAAGATATTTAAATCGGTCCTACAACTTAATTATCCGAAGCCAATGCCACTCATTATTTTTATTAAGTATGGCATCAGCAGCAGTGCGCTGTAATTGTTTAACAAAAATTTCAGTGGCTGAAATTTCAGTGCATCCTTTAGACTTAAGTTCCCTGGGGCTACTAATGTACTGTGCGAAGGAGTTGGTTAGTACAAGTGATTTATATATTTACTTATTTATTTATTTATGTTGAGGTGAACTATTCCATCATATAAAACCTTTCCCTAATCTCCATTAGCACTGTCTGTCTCTCACTCCGTTTGTCTCAGAGTCTCTGGAATCAGATGAGGAGGAGATAGATCTGTGTGTGTCTTTGTGCAGTAGCTGGGCATCAGATTTGAGAAGCAGATAGTGCTCTGTGTGTGTTTGTGAGTGTGTGTGTGTGTGTGTGTGTTTGTGTAGCAGTGAGTAGATTAGCGCAGGGCTGTGAACAGAGAAGGTGCTAATCTCTGATTGCTATCGGCAGCAGTCTCCAAGCTCCAATAACAGCACAGTGGAAAATAGGTTAGCCTTTCTACTGCTCCATTTCCTAATTACTCACTCACACACACACACACACACACACACACACACACACACACACACACACACAGTGCTAAAGATTAGAAAGATGGATGAGGAGAGCTAAAGATATCATTAGACAAAAGGTAGGGCAGAGAGAGTGAGAGAGGTGAAGATCTAGAGCGTAATCACAGCTGAATCTTTTTCTCCAGAAAGGCGACAGGAAGAGCAGCCGTATCGTATTATAGGGCAACTGGTTTACATCATACACTCACACCACTTTCAGAGCTGAGTAGTCTCTGGACTGTAAGACCTGCCAGTAGTTAGTAAAGTAAAAAATAGGGAAGTTTACTTATTTCAGCGCATTCTTTCTTATTGGGATGTCTAAGCAATCATTTGAAATATCATTTTCTTGATTCTGTCATCTGGACCTAAATTTCTGTACTATAACTGTAAATTACAATCATACAAATGCTTTGGGATTATGTCTGTAGTAAGAAGTGTTAATAATATAAATAAAATGGAATCAAATTGAATTCACTAGAAAGGTCCATGTATATTGCACCACCTGAATAGCCATGAAAAGTAGGAAAAGCCAAGAGGCTTTAAAAGAGGGTTCATTATTGAGGCATGGATTGCAGGAGCTTGTCATAATGGCTGCTCAACTGGCTGTTGTTTCAGTGAAAACAGTGATTAAGTGCCTTCTGCATTTATGTCTAAGGGAAAAACATCAGTACATAGGGATGGAAATTGTGGTCAAAAGCGCACATTCAATGACCACAACATTTGTGCATTAGAGGAGTGTGTAAGGAAAAACATAAGAGCAACTGTTTCTCAGGTGAATGAGAATGCAGGACATGGTCAGACTGTGTCAGCAAGAGCAGTCCATCTATGTAGTGCATAAACCCCTTGTTGCGAAGACAAGTGCGTTGAGTCTGGTGGCTCTGTTATGCTATGGGTGAAACTTGGCTTTTATGGTTTTGGCTTCATCCTCTGATGAAACATCTCTATCTTGTTTGGAGTGGTTACCTCCAGGTTGACAAGGCCCTCGTCCACAGCGTGTGAGGGGACAGTGAGTGGCTTTATGAGTAAGAAAATAATGTAAATCATATGCTGTGGTCCAGTTAAGACTTGACTTTGGACTGACGTATTAGACAGCATCCTCTACTACTATCATCACAACACCAACTGAGGGGATAGCTTTTGGAAGAATGGTAATACATCCCTCCAGGATAGTTCCAAAGATCGGTAGACTCTACGCTAAAGCACACTGAAATAGTTCTGGTGTATTTCAAAGTTTTATTGTGTTTTCTTTTAGTTGTGAGCTACTCCCACCACTTCTTTTAACTTCAGCCAGAGAGGTCAACTGTGCTATTCCAGAAGAATGTTTGTGTGCATTTTGTGTACTTTGTGTGATGATGAAGCTTAAGTAAGCAATCTGTATACCAAAACACAAGAAAAGTGTCTGGGAATGTGATGAGATCCTCAACCTACAATATATTTGTATCACTATACTCTAGTGGTCTTGTGGTTTGTGCTAAGGAAATGTTAAGACTATTGCACTAGAAAGCCACTATTGGTGGTATCTTCAGCTCTTCCCTTAAAGCAAATACTGGCTAAATGCCATTAAATCCAGCAATAATGAGGATCCATTATTATTATAAGACATAATGAAAAAGATACAAATGGAAAAGGAAGATTATAGAATAAAGTAATAACATAAATAAAGAAAAAAAGATTATAATGAAAAGCTAACCACATAGTCAGTGACTCATTGTGTGCATCCCTAGTTTGCTGTAAAGTGGCTGAGAAAGTGCCACTGTGTTTACTGTATCTGTAAACAGAGGGAGTTTGTAATTGGATGCACTTTATATCTTGCTGTAATTACTTTGTTTAAAAATGTCTCTCTCTCAAGGTTGTTTCATGTGCATGACTGCACCACTGTATTATGTACGGTATTAAAACCAGTGAAACATCCTCCTTGTGCTTATTGTTAAAGCAAGGAGAAAAAAACACAACAAAGTAATTAAAACAAACTTAAGTTTGAGTTGGATCTATGGCGGTCACTGCTGTAGGAGTCTGTAGTTATAGACTACACTGACACAATAAAAAGGTGTTGAATCTTTTTTTCTCCAGGCTACAGCAAAGGTTGGGATGTGTGTTCTCAGTTGGGTCAGTGCGAGACTTACACCCGACTGTCGTCTCGTCAGGAGTTGATGGCGTTCGCCTTGACACACTGCCCTCCCGCCAACATCCAGAACCTGCTAGCAGCCTCCAGCTCCCTGCAGACACAGGTGCGCTTCTCTCACAGCCAAACTCTGGGTACAAGTGGGCTTTTTACACCAGTGTAGGAACAATTAACTTTTCCATGCTGACCATTGGTTTCATTAGAATTAGCATTAGAAGAGAAACTACAAAACTGATTTCATATCAGCACCAAACTAACTGAACTCCGCTAAAAGGAGCAAGCCACAACACTCATTTGCCAAGCTCTGTGGGAAGCTTTGTTCCAAGCACAGGGACCCTTGTTCATCAATATTGCAGATGATCTAATTGCACATTAGATTCGCAAATTGCGTAGAAAGTTTTGGTTTTGTGATTTTCATATTTGCCGAAAAATTTATATTTTAACAGTGGTTAAATCATAAAACATCTTCAAAAATAAAATAAAACTAAATAAATAAGCAAATAATGTAAAGGACAAGTTTGCGGGTGCGTTTTTTTATCAATTGTGCTCTAATTTTTCATCAGCTGCATTCTAGTTCTCATCATTTGCAGTCATCTAGTTGTCATCATTTGCAAGCATCTAGTTCTTGTCATCATCAGCTGCACTCTAGTTTTTATCAACTTCTTGCTGGTTTTCAACAAATTACAATCTTTGGTTTACAGTAAAGTGCACTCTAGTTTTCATCAACTACACCCTAGTTTTAATCAGAAACTCTCTAGTTTTCAGTGAATTACTCTTTATCAAAAGATAATTTTAGTTTAAAGATAATTTGGAGTTTATCAGCTCCACTCTAGTATTCATCAACTGCACTCTCATTTCAGTCAGCTGTCTATCAGCTCAAACAGTCTTGTTTCAATCAACCACACTCTGGTTTTCAATAAGTTGCACGCTGGTTTTCAGTAATAACACTGTTTTTTATCAGCTGCCCTCTAGTTTTCAGTCACTTGCTCTTTACATAGATACAAAGTAATTTCCAGTCATTTTGATCATAGTAACCTACAGCTTTGGTAAATAAGGTCCAGCGTATTGTTTGCTTGTGTTGTACGCAGGAGTTGAAGTTCTGCCTCTTTTGACCTTAGAACATTCTCTCTGATTGTACAGTTCAGTGTATATGGAGCCAGCTGTATTGTACTGTCTTCTTTCTTCTGTCTCTCACTAATAGCTGCTATCGTCCAGCATAGCCAGCTCAGATCTGCTCAGTCACTTCTAAAAGTGTTATATAGTAAAGTTTCATTAAATATAGCATTGTAGTAGGACCCGTGTACTGAGGTTCGATTTTGATAACTTCTCAATAGGTGCCGTTTGCTCAGAGCTTTCCTCTGTGGACTTCTGATCTGAGCACAGTGTGAGAGTTTAGATATGTTGAATGGGGCACGGTAGGCTGGACTACTGTAACAGCTTTTACACTGCTGATTTTATGACAGGAAAGGCTGCACAGAAAAAGCACTCGTTCCTGCTTTTCACTCTTACGTGTGTGTATATATATATATATATATATACATATATATACATATATATATATATATATATATATATATATATATATATATATGTATGTGTGCACACTGTCATTGTGTAGCAATATTCTTCCCATACAATAGGCGCTGGTGTGAGTCTGTGTCCTTCTGGCATCTAAAATGAGACTTCTAAAGAATACATCAACTCAGTCTTTTCTTTATTCTTTTCAATCAATCGGCCCTCCCTCTGTCATCTGTTCTCTCCCCCCCTGCATACACGTTTTAACACAGAATAATGGTGGTCTGCCTCCAGCCGAGTGGCAAAGCGCACTTCTCATGAAAAGAGGGAACAAACTAACACTAAATCATGAATGTGTAATGATGCCATAGAGGGACATTGTGGGCCAGAAGTACGCACGAGCACAGTAAGTGTGTCTTTAGCGTTCGATTTCCCATGGCTGCAATTAATCATGTAAACTGCGCGTCCACTACTTACTTAAATGAAATGTCAGTGATGTAGAATGAGTAAACAATTTGAAGTTCTTTCCCTCCAAAACATTTTACAGAAGTATGATTCTAGTCCACTTAAAAAAATGAGTAGAATTTGAAAAATACTCATATAAATATATTGTGGCCACATCACTACATCTGATTCTGAGGCGCGAATTGTGTTATTCTGTCGGTAATAGGCTCGATAATAGTGTCATCAGTCTCTGATAGTTTTCATCTGTTGCAATTGTCAAATCAAGTACAATTTAAATTTTTGAAATCATGCTGCACAAAAGTAATTATACTTGTTTCACAATCAGTTTTCTTTTAATGTTTAACGTTCATGTCCCGAATCAGCTCTGATACGCTGTCTGGCTTTAGAACATTCTGTAGCAGCGCGGTGGCTAAAGATTTCCCCCACACGTTGTCATGTTTGGTAAACTGAAAAAGCTGTGCAGCAATGTTCCATACACAGAATGGCTTCTTTCAGGAAACATGAACGGGGGCTTAAAAAGATTTTTACCTTGTGATTGCTTCAGTTATTTAAAACGAAACAGACAACACATAGCTACAGTAACAGTGGCATTTAGCTGCTTCACATGGTTAAGTTTTAATTGTTTTTTTAAATACGTGATTTATCAGCTGTAAACATGCAAATTATCAAATCTATACTAACAACTACCCAACCACACCAACAACTAAAGAAGCAAACAAAAATCACCAAACTACACCAAAAACTACAAATCCATGCCAACAACTACAAAGCCATTCCAACAACCACCAATCCATACCAAAAACTACTCAAGCACACCAACAACTACCAAACCACACTATAGGAGATCTACAGAAAGAGGCTAAACAGTGTCAGATAGGTAGAGCTGTATGTGGAAACACTTCACACAAAAAGATGAGAAATTTGTATAAATTGTTGTTCTGTAGGTCAGCTGGTAGTGCTGCACTCAGTCTGTCATGGCTGTGTCAGGAGCAAATCAGACACATTCTGCCAGCGTGTTATGTACCAAACTAGAGCATGAACCTAAACATGCAGTTCATGGAAAAATGCAAAATGGCGTTCTCTCCCTCATCCATATGCATTTGAGGGAGGATCACCCAAAAACATGCAGACAATTGGTGGGCGTACTGGAAACTGATGTGTTTGAGTGGTAAGCAATGACTGAATTTTCTCTTACAAATTTGTGGTAATTTATAAAAAAATGTTTGTTAGGAATATTTATGAACTAGGCTGGTAATACCATCATCAGATTGCACCCTCTATCCATCGCTGACTGAAGATACTATCAAGGGGGTGGTGTAGTGGGGTAGGGGAAAGCAGCCGTTTTACCCGCGCAATCAGCCCACCGCTTGAACGCTTTTTCAGCGTGCACAGAAAAAGGAGCCGTAAATACAGACTGCAGGCTGCTCCTTATAGATATGTGCCAGACTTAGGATTATGGCACCTTTCTCCAGTAACTAATGACAACACCGCTGGTTATCTTGTAACACTCCGCTACCTGCTGTACCTGCTTAAACTGGGAAAATAAAGTATGTTTTCTGGTCAGAAACTTTATTGTTGGAAGCTAACTGTTTGTGGTGTGGTTTGGTAGTTTTTGGTAAGGTTTGGTTGTGTGGTTTGGTAGTTGTTTTGTGGTTGAGTAGTAATTTGTAATTAATGCAGTTAAATAAAATATTTTCCTCTGTAATTCTGTTATCAGAGCAACTAGGACTTGGCTTTCTGTGGGTAAATGTTGTGACTCTATGTTGAGCTGCTAGCGAGCAATGATGAGGTGAGAACCCCCTGCTGTGAAAGCAGTTCACACCTTTCCACAAAGACGGCCATGCCAAGATAAAACTGACAGCTTTTTTTGATATCAAACCAAACCCCCAGCAATTAAAAATAGCATTCAAACACAAGAATAACACTTTTATAAATGTTGACTTGTCTGCTCACCTACAAAGATGAAAATCGAGTTTGCTTTTGGTTTCATAAATCATACATATTTCCATTAAAATGTTTTATCAACATTATTAAGAAAAGAAAATGCATAGATGACTGCTGCTTGTGTTCTGCAGTTCTCTGCTGTACAAAATACATTTCATTTCTAATTACAAACTGCACAAGCCATATTTGAACACCCAAATAAGTACACACACTAAGATGAGTTTGGATATCTATATGTTCCAGTAAACACACCCATCTCTTCCACAAAAATGAAAACTCTGCAGAAAATGTATGACTGAAAGGTCGTTTTTGTTTTTGTCTGTTTTTTAACAGATTCTTTACCAGGCGGTAGATTACAAGATTGACCCTTCTCAAGCCAAAGGAGTGGGGGACGATACGGATCAGGTAGCAGTCAATAATTGTCTACACGCTTGGATACTGTGTGAGTGGATGTTTTGCTGGAGCTGTATGTGAGCTGAGTGCAGTGCGGCGAGTGTGTTAAAGGAGAATTCCTCTCTTATCACTATTTTGTTTAATTTCTGCTGAATTCCGTCATTGAGTCATTGTAAACAGGAACTAGGAGTCAAGATGTCTACAACGCAAGTGTAGTTGTTTTATTTACCATGCAAAATGGCCAATGAACTCTACACTTATCTTCTCAGTTGTTTATGTTTAGGTTGATAATATGTATATTTGCATGTTTATGTTGATATGTATATTTATATGTTGACAGTGATAAAATAGTGGTAAGTGTAGGGACTCACTCTCTTCTGGGTGGATCCCCCATCACTTAGCACAATGCCAGTGTGATGGGGGGAGAACTAACTAGCAAATGGGAATTGGACATGACTGACATAGGGGGTCATACTGAAACACCTGAATGAAAGTCCTTATAAGGAAAGTTAAAAAAAAAAAAAAAAAGTTGGGACTTCAGTTCAAAATGAAGAAGACTAAGGTTATAACAAGAAGAAAGACTGCTAACTTTTCCATTAATGGAGAACATTTGGAAATGGTGGAAATGCTTTTGCCACCTCAGATCAATTATTAAAAACAGAGGATTCAGCACTCAAGAAGTACGACGCAGATTGACACTCGGCAGAACAAGGATGAAGGTGTGAAAAGAGCTTCAAATGTGTCTCTGATCATTAATCAGAATTGTCAAGGCCATGGTCTTCTCTGTGGTTCTTTGTGGGTGTAAAATCTGAACAATAAACAAGTGAGAAAGAAACAAATATCGATGCCTTTCAACTTTGGTGGCAACTTTGACTTTTGAGAGTTTGTTGCATGGCAAAGAAAACAAATTAATGGATCCTCAGATAAATAAATAAAGTCTCACCTCTCACTCGAAGCCCAGATAACCAAACTGAAGCTTATTTTGGACATATTTTGGATACTCTGAGAAGAACCGATCATTGGAAAAGACTGTTATTCTTGTAAAGCATTAAAGGTAAAAGAGAAAAAGGACGACCAGCATCAAGATGTATGTATATAATCAGAGGAATCATGAACAAGCCAATCAGAAGTCTGAAGATCCAAACAGAAGGCAGGATATTATGGAGGGACACTGCCCATATGGTTGCCGAACGACCTGACAACACTTAATAATACTAAATCAAGGGGAGATTCGGGTAAGAATCAAAAGAAATGTGAAAAATCTGGAAAAAAGTTTTCTTTACCGTATTACTATTTTACATAGTGATGCCCTGCATGTAGCTCTCAGCCATGAATGCAGTTAAAACAAACCAAACAGAAAACACTTTTTAGCCAAAATTTTGTCTTGAAGATTGTTGTTGTAAAACAATTCCTCATACATATTCAAAACCATGTCATGTAATAGCGTTCTGTGTAGGAGGCATTAAATGCTGCAGATGTCTGGTTCCTATCACCACCACTTTGAACTCGATCTGACTCGATAAATTCCTCTAGAACAGGACATTACACATCAAATCACTCATTTGAATGACTTTGTTTATTCTACAAGAGTAATTAGAGAAAGAGTAATGCAGAAGTTTAGAAAAAAGATGGTGGGATTCCACTTTAAATGCGGTGGGTCTTTGTTTAACAGGCCATAAAGTGCTCACTGCATTTTTCATATGCTGTAACTATGATGGCCTTCGAGCTGAGCTGCTGGCTTCATGGCTGGCACCAGCACAGTGTTAAAAGAGTTGCCATGAGTGTATTTAAGCATTCATGCACACACTCATGTGTGTGCAACTTTGAGGCATGCGTCCATGTAATGTTTGCTGGCTAAATTACTAGTTAATGGCAAATAGTATTTATGAGGGGAAGTATTGATGAGGGGAAATGATTTTGGGGCGATGCGTGTGCCCAACTGCTTAAAAATGTGTACAAGTTTAAAAAAGTGTGCTTTAATATTGTAGCATAAAGCTGGGGTTTCTAAACCTGGGGTCATCTGATTTCTTCATGAAGTTGTAAAACTATATAGTCAGTCTTAAGCAATGTTTGAGCTAGATTAGTTTTGACTCTTCAAAGATGTGTCCAGTTTTATAGGGATCTGACTGGCCTGATTAGTGTGGGATAAATTTCCCTAAATTAAAGCAGATGAAAAGATCAAGTGCTGATGAAAAAATCATAACCTGGATGGTACAGTTTACTGTTAGGCCACTCAATAACAATAACAATACAGAGCATGGCCATGTCAGGTAGCAGGTTTGTTTATTTCATTAGCGTGAGGTGGATTGGAACATGACTACTGTTACTGAGGGAGCTCCAGGTTCAGCCAATTACAGAATTATCATTCACTCAGCAGTTATTATTGTTAGACTGTAAAATCTACTGATCTTTCGTTCTGGATTGAAATCACTGATCTCGTCTCTAAACATTGAAATTATAGCCCTCAAATGAAGGTAATCCAGCTCCAATGTGACGCTCATCTACCTTTAAAACAAAAACCCTACTTGCCCCAAAATACTGCGAGTTTGACAATGATCAACACATCAACATCTTACAGACACAAAAATCCGAACGAGATTTTTAGCCAACAAAATGAATTTAATAAATGTTAATATGTAAAAGAATTTATTTATTTATTATTAGGAAATGGCATACTTATAACTTGTTAGCTTTAAAGCCTTTAAAAGCCTAAATATTCCCATCTAAAGCCATTAAAAACCTGTATGTTTCACCATGAATGTATTTTCAAAAATACAGTTTATAGCGGAGAGTAGTGTAGTTTTAGGTCACCTACACTGCCTTTTTTTTTCTTCTGTATGTCCTACAGAGGATTATGTTTATTTGTACTAATGATTATGTTTATTAGTACTAATGCTCCTGTTTTAGGCAATCTAATGCTTTAAATGATGTAATACCAAGTATCTTAAAGGAGAACTCACTGATTTTTCAAAAATACTCAGGGTCTTTTGGTGTAAATTGGGCCTTTCTTGACACGCATTGATTCACAATTGTTCACAGTGGTGGTGCTAGGAGAGAGATATCCAAAGCATTTCATGCCTCTAAAAGCTGCCTCACATAAGGTTATTATATGAAATGGTTATGAATGATTCCTGATGCCTGTAAGATGATTTTGGGTGTGGTTTTATCTGAAACCATGTTTTAAAATTACATTTATGGTGGAGAGGTCTTTGCAGAGTGTTATACAGCAAAATACAAATAAAAATATCCAGTGTCCAGAAAAAATAATGCCCAAATGAAATGTATTTTTCAGATTTAGCATTATCATTACATTTTAAAACTCAGGAGACACGGGTAGGTTTACTGGTCATTTTGTATTGTAAATAAAACAGCTATATGTGCATTGTAAACATGGCAATAACTGGTTCCTGTCACCACCACTATAAAGAAATCAGGGTCGATACATTTCTCTACAATGAACTGTTTCACACTAAACCGTTGATTGAGTTATGCAGATATATGGAGAAGTCCCCTTTAAATTCCATTCATGCTTCTTGATCCTTAGTATATAAACCTTGAACGTATTTTGAGTGTCTGCCGTGCCTCGATTATTTCATCATATTTAAATAAAATAGCTTGAAGGTCTGTGTTGAGTGCCTCCCCAGTGCTTTAGTGGTTTTGAATTATAGCCTGTTCCTGGTTCTAGTGTTTACCCTGTATTTGATTCTGAGGTCTAATAATGATTGTAACTTTATTTATACAGCACTTTTCATACAAAAGAATGCTGCTCAAGGTGCTTTTGTCTATGTACATAAAAAGTAAAGCTGTGTAAGTAAATCACTGTAGATGGAATGTGGAAGTAAAGAACACAGCATTTATGTCTGTTTAATAAAGTAAGTAATATGAAATGTGGGGAAGTACACAAAAGTAGAAAAGAGGGTGATAAAAAAAGAGCTGCGAGTGCTAATAAAATGCTAAATTAATTGTTTTAAGCTCATTTTTTAAAACTAGTGGTGACTTTGGCACATAATAGAAGGAGGTTACTTCACCTGCTCAGTACTTCATCTTTGGAATGTACAATAAGTCAGTCTGTCAGTCTCTGTGTGGCTCTGAGGTTCACTCTGTCTGTCTGTCTGTGATTGTAGCAGGCTACTATGGGAGTAAGTGGAGGGTCTCTGGGAGGTGCTCAGCCTACAGCGCTACTCCAGAGGACCACTGCCCGCACCATGGAGGTCCTGACCAACACCACTCTCACCACCAAGGCTGTTCTCACTGCCGTCAGTGACTCGCACTGGTGGAAGGAGTCTCTTAACTATCTCCGCCCGCTGCATGTAAGATGCACAGAAGACACACTAACCAAACACAGACACACTGCATGTAAGGCACGTACAGTACTATTTACACAGACTATCCACATACTGCATGCAAAGCCAGTTTCACACCAGATGATCCAGAGACGTTAAGGAGGAGACAGTTAATGGGAAAACTAATAATGCTCAACGTCGCATCTGTTTACAGGGAAAGTTCTGCCCTTTAATGAAGTGAGCCACTCAGCTTGCTGGTAAAACCATGAGCAAGAAAAGCTCCCCCTCCTTGTGGAGAATGCACTTGCACAGTAGCCAGAAGAACCTGAAAATGTGTTTTTGTGTGCAAAAAAAAATCCTCCTCAGCAACAAATAAAGAGCACCGACTGTCTGTCAATATATAAACTTTCTGTCTATATATAAACACAATAGAAATAGTATAATTATTATAGATATAAATATATAGAACGCATGGTGAGAAAGCCAGCAAATGTCACAGTAGCGTTTAGGTTTTTATTTTTCTTTCACTTTCAAGCAGTTAATGACTTGAAAAGCTAGCTGTGTCCTATGTCATCAACATAAAAGCAATAAACTGACTTTAAAGGCAGTTGTATTATATGTAAACACAATGCAAACAGAAACTGCTTTGCATGATGATATAAAAAGCATTGTGGAGTGGTTCCTGCTTATCATGCGCACCGCTTCTGGTTTGAAATCGATTTAAGAACCACAGCGCACACTACAGACCAACAGATTAAAAGCAACACTACCTTTGTAAACATAAACATGAAATTTGTCATTTTCTTTCAAGAGATCTTGAATAACAATAGATTGTTAGCATAATTTTTTCAGCCGTGTTATCTGTTGAAAGGGTTTATTTATTAACTACAGCCTGTGCAATAATTTGTTTGGCCATTAATATCCGCCATATTGATGCACCACAGTTTTATTAGTGTCTGTGAAATGTTTGCTGACAATGTGGTAATAAGTATCACCAGTATTCAGACTGATGATCTCTTGATGATTGCGCCAGACTGTAGACGACCACTAGGCATAAGAGCCACACTAAAAGACTCAGCCCTTCTTTAACCACAGTCGTATGCAAAGGTTTTAGCACCCCATTCAAATGATAGGTTTTGTTGATTTTTTTTGTTGGTGTGAATGCGAGTTTACAAATCCTCTACAGAGAACATACTTTTGCACATTTTAATGCACAATTACTTTTTTTTAACATATTGGAGGGAAAAAAAACACAAAATGTGGCCTGTGCATAAAAAATGAAAAAATAAATAAAGAAATAAATAAATAAAGTGCAATTTGGAGAAAGTTTGGAGAAAAAAATTATATATAACTTTGTTCTTTATAGAGGATGTTTTAACTTGTTTTTTCTTTAAAAATGAACAAAACATAATTTGACAAGGGGTGTTTTTTTGCATACGACTGCATGAGACAACAACACAACAATACATCATGATTAAAATAACAAAAACACGCAAATTGTGTCCAAACCTAACATAAAGCATAAGAACAAGGGTAAACACAAAATAATCTATAAAAAGAGCTAATAAAAGTAAGAAAAAATATAACTTTATCCAGAAAAAATAAAGCTTTATCGAAGAAAAGTAAAGTATTTTGGAAATCTTCATTAAGTAAGCTAGATGGCAGTAAACGTGTTGTGTTGGTTGTTGGCAAAGTGACTTAATTGGTCTGTAGTGTACATATATAAATACATACATTCTCCAGTGCCTTTCACACATGCAGACACAGATTCATCCACATAAACGTGCTGTTTTTGAGGTCCTGCAGTGATGCTGTTACCAAGATCACCCCTCTATGACCATTTCCAGTCTGGAAAAGCTCAGAAAGATCCCCACTGTTCTCTCCATGGTAAAAAAGGAAAAATTGACCCAATTGAACTCCTTGTGCATTGTAGATTTCTACTATTTACCATTCAGACCTGGCAGAGGTGAAGCTATGAACCCATTAATGGGTCAATTTGGGTGCTCGGTGCTCTCTTACGCTCTACTATAACTGCCTGAAAGCTTTCTTTAGCTTCCAACGCCAATGACGAGAAGAACATCTATATTTAAAATAGTCTTCTGTAGTGAATTTCTCTGAAGGCTAACCTGAGCAAGGGTCTGTCCTTGGATTGGTGCATATGGGGATGAAAGCTCTGATGCATTATGAGCCCTAGTGTAACATAGTGAATGTCGCTTGGGATTGTGGATGTTGTGTAAATGTTTCATGAATGTTTGATGAGAATTTTTTCTCTCTCTTTAGGGTCAGGGGTCGGGTTCTAACCGTGGCGGTGAAGCTGGGGAAAACGTTGAAATGGAGAGGCAAGGATGCAGCCCTTTCTACGAGGAGCTGCTAGAGGATCCATACATCAATCCAGTTAGTTCCTCAGCCTCGTCCTCTTTCTCGTCGTTCTTGTCTAGCTGTTTGGACTCACCTGCTCTTGAAGGGTTTTACTTATTATTACTGTTTTTCACGGTTTATAATAATAATGACTTCAGAACTGTGAAATAACATACAAGGAAATATGCAGTGACTAAAAAAAGTGTAAATAAATAAAAACAAACAACTTATAGTCCTGCAGCAAAGTGCAGCAAAATCAGCTGCTAACGACCATACACCCTCTCTAAAACCCACCTCAGATTCCTTTAGTGTTTGCTTTTTTACCGTGTGGAGTACAATCGAGAACACGAGTAAAACAAGCTAGCAAAAGATGTTGGTTAGCAGAACTGATTTTACCTTGCGAGAGGAATGTTTATTTTGCGTGTTTTAATTTTTACTGCATGTGGTGTGGTCTCTGCACATGCAAAACACATCTACATCTGCAGTCTCTTTTCACACTACCTTGTTTGATGTAGCAGAAGTCGACCTAGCAGGGAAAACGTTACAGCAGTGGCAGCGTTTCCTTTATAATGTCTCTGATGTAGCGTAAGAGTGGGAGGTATACCATTATGATGTTCTCTCATGACATGTATTTTGCCCTGCCGTGTTACAATGATGGACCCAGTGAACCACAAACAGCGAGACAAACTAAACATAAGCATGGACAGCTTAAATAACTCTTATAAACTCAACAAAAGGAGGTTTTAGACAAAACTGCACCGCTGAGTGCTTCTTGCAGCCGCTCCTGTGTTTTACATGGCCATGCGTGGCAACGGGCGCGAGTATTATTGATTATTATGTGTCAGGTGCATGAAGCATCACAAAGACATTCTGTTTTCTAGCCACACCATGTGGTGTTTTTATATATATATATATATGGAAAATATACATGGAAGATGCAAAAATAGCCTGTTTAGAATTGATTGTTTTGTGATGTCATACAGCCACCGATTCAGCCTGTGCCAGTTTAGCCCCTCCCGTTGAAGTTATAAGAAGTGTTTTAACATAACCTGTTTTTTTGGCAAGGGATAAAGAGTTGTGTATAAATGAACTATGATTGTTCTGGTGACAGAAACACACACACGAAAAAAAGAACATGTAGGATATGGACTCAAATGTTGTACAATATGATTGTGTTTAATGTGAGCAGGAACATGAAATAATAAGGTAAAAAAGGTCCAATTTGATTTCATCTGTACTATTTAAATTTGTCTTAGAAATAAATTCATAAAGCAGAAGCATCAAATGACTTTAACACTTTGAAAATGTTAACTTATTTAGGAGTGTCCAAACTTTTAAATGATATTGTATAGTTAATAATAGCAGTCACTGTAATAGATGACATAAGAAAAATAATGACTGTTTTGGCGTGTTTGAATCTTTGCTGCACTGTGTATTTCAGATTGAGGATGTGTACTCCTTATACGATTACATCCCTCAAGAAGGCTTTGCAGAAGTCCTGCTACGCACTGGCAAGCTTGCTGAGACCAAGAGTGAGGGTCAGCAGGTCTTCCCTGCCACAGAAGGTAGCACATGTTCACTAGCTACATATTGAGTTTATTTGCTATCCAAATCTGGCTCATTTAATATGAAGAATCTGCTGACAGTATCGATGTTTCAGGTCTGATTGGTAAATCCCTTCCATGTCTTCCATTCTCCAAAAACATGCTAAAACACACTTCCTCTTGTTGAGAATTCCACTGCTGCTGCTCTTGTTAGCTGCATTGTCGCTGTTAGCAGTAGCAGAGCGTTTAACCCGAGGGGGCCGCTGTTGCTCCCCGCTGTCCGTCTCTATGACAAATGGCCGTTCTCTGGCCTTGCGCGTCCGGAACAGTTGCATCACATTGATTAATTAATGTATACTCACGGCGAGTCGACAGCAGTAAATAACGCGTCGCCTCACGATACAAGAGAGATAGCGGCTAGTCAAAATATCAGGCCCTCTCACTGCAAGATGGATGAGCTGAACGAGGAAATCGATGCACGGAGGAGAAGAAGGAAGAACTTTGCCATAGAAATGCAAATGGTGGCAAGCATAAAGAGCAGGAACACTCTCTCCCCTGCTATCTCTAACTCCTTCTTTCTGACTCTGTCGTGGTCTCTCTCTCCACCTTACGTTGACTCTCTCTCACTCTGACTCTTTCTCTCTATCCTTTTCCTCTCTTTCTTTCCCTTCTCTCTGTCTTTCTCTCCCTTCTGCCCCCCCCTTCTCTCTCTCCTTTCTGTGTCTCCCCCCTCCCCTCTCTCTGTCTCTCATGTCCCCCCTCACTTTTCTATCTCCCTTCTGTCTCTCTCCCCTCTCTCTCTCTCTGTGTCTCTCTCTGTCTCTCTCGTCTCTTTCCCCCACTTCTCTGTCTCCTTTCTCTCTCACTCTGACTTTTTCTCTCTGTCCTTTTCCTCTCTTTCTTTCCCATCTCTCTCTGTCTCTCTCCCTTCTGCCCCCTTCTCTCTCTCCTTTCTGTCTCTCTCTCTCTCTCTCTCTCTCTCTGTCTCTCTCTCTCTCTCTCTCCTCTGTCTGTCTGTCTGTCTGCCTCTCTCTCCCCCACTTCTCTCTCACCCTTCTTCCCCCCCGAGAAGCAGCAGTGAAGCGTTTCTCTAATTTTTAGTCTAAGCCCCCTCTGTGGATATTAAGTACTAATGCGACACCCCTCACTACATTAATTTTAATTGACCGGACATTGTCTCACCAGTGTCCATTCTGCTAACTTTCTCCGAAGCTGTTGCTGACCTGCATGTACAACAGACGTGGAGGTGTTCTGTAACAGTACAGATAACTCGTTAAGTAGACGCAGGAGAGCGTTAAACATTAAATGCAACTAAGTAGCGATACAACTTCCAGGATCTTCCCGTGGCCCCTCTAGATGACCCTCTTTGTGAACCGCTGCTCTAGAGGGTTTTCATCCACTTCTAATACGCACATTTAAAAAAACGGAACATTAAATAATCTCATTGGAAAAGCCAGAAATAAGAAAAGTTGCCTGAGTCTTTTTTCTCTGTGTCTTGCCGTCTTTCTGTGGTGTATATTTAGCTCGGAGTCACCGTTGTGTAAGTTATTGTACAGTAACACTTAATGAATAGCTGGAGAGGTAAAACTCACTTTGTCTCTGTACGTGCAGACAGAGTCGCTCCACCTGTAGATCTGTATCTGCGTTAAATACTGCGTGCCTGTCTTCTGTCATCTGCCAGGTCCAGTGTGTGTCAGTGTGAAGCTTCAGTATTGAGGGTGTTTTTTGATCCTGTAATGTCAGAGATGGTCTGTGTGCTGTATTGTCTGGGTCGGCTGTTCTCATCCACAGAGGGTCTGTTTCCAGACCTCCATAATAAGCCTTAAATAAGTCTTAGAGTTCACACTGTCTGGCTGTAGAAAAGTCCCACATGACAAATTGGATTAATGTGTCTGATTCAGTCTGATACGTTTCTTTATTTCTAAAGAAGCCAGCCGGTCACACTTTTGCCACTTTTTCTTTTCTTCTTAATTTCGTTTCGTTGTAGCATCTGCTGGTTCTTTCGTGTTTCCTTTTCTTATTTTTTTCATTCTTTTTCATTTTCTTCCACATCTTCCTTTCGTTTTATTTTTGTTTGTTGTACCTCATTTCTTTTTTATTTTTTGTTTTTTTTTTATTGTCTTTGCATTATTTTTTTCACCTTGCTCTTTTCTTTTCTTTCTTAGTTTATTTCTTTTCTTTCTCTTTTTCCCATTTTTCTTTAACTATTTGTTAGCTTTTTCTATCATTTTCTTCTTTTTCTTATTTGATTTGTTCCATTCTGTTTTTTCTTTCTTTTGCATTATAATTATAGTTATCTTTTCCTTTTCTTTTTATTGTCTTTGTTTGTTTGTTTATTCATTCATTGTATATTTTTCTCTCATCATTTTTTGCATTATTTTTCCAATTTTTTTTTCTTAGTTTTTTCTTTCATTTAATTAAGTAACATTGTGGTTTTTTAGTGTTTCTCACTTTTTTTTGTCTCGTCTTTGTCTTTTGCATTATATTTATATTATAATTTTGTTTCCTTACCTTTTTATTTTTCTTTCCCTTTATTTATTCTTATCATTTCCTTTTTCTTTTTTCTATTTTTTCCACCTTAGTTTTTTCTTTTTTCTTTTAAAATATTTGTTCCTTCTCTTTTTCTGTGGATATTAAAATTGGTTTTTTGTGCCCTCTTAGTGTCTTTTCTTTCCTTTTTTGCATTATTTTTGCATTTATGTTTCTTTTTCCTTTGTTTCTCTCTCTCTCTCTCTCTCTCTCTCTCTCTCTCTCTCTCTCTCTCTCTCTCTTCCTCCTCTCTCTCTCTCTCTCTCTCTCTCTCTCTCTCTCTCTCTCTCTTCCTCTTCTCTCTCTCTCTCTCTCTCTCTCTCTCTCTCTCTCTCTCTCTCTCTCTGCTCTGTTGCTGTGTGTGGTCTGTGTTGTGTTTAAGTGCTATGCTCAGTACAGATGTGTCAGTAGGAGTTGTCAGGCTGTCTGTGGTTGTGCTGGTGCTGAAACACTGGAGAACTTAACCAGCTCTGGCGGCTTTCCAGCCCAACATGCGCACACCTACACACACACACACACACACACACGCACACTCACGTCTCCCTGTGCTTTTGTTGTTCCTGATTAAAGTGAGCTGCTGCCGCTGGGTGACACATGAAACGCTGCTAATACAGTGGCAGCCCAGAATAGCTGACAGGACGTCAGTGGGCATTAGTGCGGTCTGGAGAGCAGCAGTGATGTGGGGCTGACAGATACGTTACCCTCACCTGTTGATCTGACCTGTGTGTTTAGGGTTGCATTTGGTTCATAACATAAAGATGATCAGTCAGAATAGCTTTGTACTTATTCTTAGTGACCCGTCACACTAACTGAACAGGTGGACCCACACCATGCCAGCGAAGTGCCCTTCACAGCATAACAGAAGCACCGGACCCCCACGCTGCAGGGGTCAAGCACTGAGGCCTGTACCGTTCTCCTGATGTATCCTGCACATACTTTTGTCCACTTGTGCAGAAGATGGTGAAGGATAACCCATCTCTGTAGAGCAGTGCTGATGGTTTCAGCTCCTCAGACCTTTCAGATCGTCATTGGTCTCTGTAATGAGGGGTTTATTCACTGCTCCCCTCCTAGAACACCCCTCCCTGTGTGTCTGTGGATGGACTGATCTCACTGATGCTGTCTGATCATGACCTGTATTAACACTTTGTCACCTGAGCAACAGATGTTCTTCTATTTTTGCTTATATATCACACTAATGCATGGACAATGAATCTTTCCTTCTTTCTTGCTTTCTTTCTTGCTTCATTTCTTGCTTTATTTCTTGTATTCTTTCTCTCTTTTTTTTCTTGTTATTTGTTTTTTGTTTGTTTATTTTTCATAATTTCTTTTCACATTCCTATTTGTTTTTTCACCTTTCTTTCTTTCTTTCTTTCTTTTCTTTCTTTCTTTCTTTCTTTCTTTCTTTCCTTCCTTCCTTCCTTCCTTCCTTCCTGAGAAACAGTTGTGCTTCTGTTTTCCCTTACATATTGCACTAATACACAAATATTGAATGTGATTTTGCTTTCAGACACATTTTACTGAACTCTTTCTTATAGATCTAAATGCAGACGGTCACTTTAGTCCCTGTTCCTATTGAAACACCAGCTAGGAGAGCTTGTATGAGCAGATCTAACAACATTTATCTATGTTTGTGTGTGTGACGGTGTAAACAGTGACTTGCTACACACACATTGACACACACAGTATTCCTTTTGTGGGGTCCCAGTGCTCCACACTGCCCTGCGCAGAGCCTGTTTACATAAAGAACTGAAATGTTACAGTAATTAGATGAAAGAAGATGATAATATTTTAGACTGTACTGTAGCCCCGTAACCAGGAGACATAAACACATCCTAAAGCAGATTATACACAAACGCTGTCTTTTATTCTCTCTCTGTGCTGTAATGAACGACAGCGCCAGATGATGCTTGTCTTCTGGTAATAAGTCTGAAGTATTAATTTTTCTCCCCCTCTTCATCACCCCTCAGTTCTGCTCCAGCTGGCTAGCGCCGCTTTTCCCCGCGACATGATGCTTGCTCTGGCCTATTTGCTCGCTCTTCCTCAGGTAAGTCACCCTGCTCTATTTACAGATCACAGGTATGTGTATGTGTGTCTGTGGGAGAATATGAGTGTCCTGTGATATGATTAGTGCATCTCTCTCTCTCCTTTTCATGCGTGAAGCGTGAGCTGGTCTTAAGCCATGTCGCCACTGACTGAGGCGGATTTGGTATTTAAAAAGAAAATAAATATAAAGGGAAATTTTAAAAGAGCCCACTTTAATACCACAGAGCGTGCCCATTTGCTACAGGCAGACAAGTGCATTAACTCAGGATTGTGGCTGTTTACTTCCTTTCCCTTCGCCTGAATAACAGCCTCGGCTGAAGCAGCGTACGGCATCTCTAATTCAGCCAGTGGATTATCAGGATATGTCCTTGATCCCGTAGCTGATTGCCCAAATGTGAGATTTGTCCTGTCATTCCATAAATGCTGAGAGAATGAGTAAGACTCCTGCTCTGGGATTTAGTGCTGGACACACTGGTGTCTTTGTGAAAAAGTGTTTGCCCCTCAGCCAATTTCTTCTGTGCTAATTTTAATATCATTTTAGTATAAGATAAAGACAACACGAGTAATCACAGAATGCAGCTTGCCCACTCCGAAACTTTAATTTTGATTCTTTTGAGCCAATCACCTGACTGCACTTGAACTTTAGGTCACAAACTGATGGGCGGATATTCTCCTTAAAAAAAAACAAAACAACTAATTCATGGTTCCATCAATTATGACGAGTCGTCCAGGTCCTGCAGAAACGAAGTAGCCCCAGACCGTGACACTACCACCACCATGTTTGACTGTTGGTATGATGGTGCAATGCAGTGGTAGCTTTACACCAGATGTAACAGGACCCATATCTTCCAAAAAGTTAATATTCATTCCACAGAATATTACCTCAAATTTTTGGGGGGTCGTCTAGAGACAAGACATTGTGTTCTTTTATGTCAGCAATGGTTTTTGCCTTGGATGCAGTTTTTGCCCAGTGTCTTTCTTATTGAGTATATGTGTACTTTGACCTTAATTGAGACAAGTGAGACCTGCAGTTCTTTAGATTTTTGTGTGGGTCCTTTTGTGGTAATTGGTGAAATTTTGGTAGGTTCAAAATTTTCTCCATTAGTGGATAATGGCTCTCGTGGTTTGCTGAAGTCCCAGAGCCTTAGCAATGGTTTTGTGACCTCTTCCAGACTGGGAAATGACTTTGTTTCACGTCTGTATTTAAATCTCTTCAGAATGTGGCATCATGTGCTGCTTTTTGAGACCTTGTAGCCTGCTTCACATTGGTAGACAGTTTTATTAAAGTGATGTTTAGATTCAACTAGTCTGGCAGTAATCATGCCTGGGTGTGGTCAGTGAAATTGAACCCATTAGTCAATTGAATTAGGTTAACTGGTTGATTTAGAGGTTAAGAGACTTTTTCACACAGGGCCAGGTAGGACTGAACAGCACTTTTCCTTTAATAAATTGAATCATCATTTGAAAACAGCATTTTGTGTTTACCTGGGTTTTCTTTTTCTAATATTAAAAGTATGATCTGAAACATTCAAATGAGACAAATATCAAATATCTTCTCTTCTCTTCTCTTCTCTTCTCTTCTCTTCTCTTCTCTTCTCTGCACTCTGCTGTACTTCTCTCCTGTCTTCTTCTTTATTCTTATTTTTTCTTCCATTCTACGTCTCCAATCTCTCTTCTCATCTCTTCTCCTCGCCTTGTCTCTTCTTGTCTCCTCTCATCGTGTCTTGTCTCGTCTTATCTCCTCTCGTCTCTTTTCTTCTCCTCTTCTACACTTTTTTCCTCCCCTCCACAGCCCTCGTCTCGTCTCTCTTTTCCTCTCCTCTCTGCGTCTCTTATCATCTCTTCTCTCCTCACAAAGTCTCTTGTCTTGTCTCATCTCTTATCTCCTCTCCTATTGTCTCGTCTCGTCTCTTCTCTTCTCTCTATTCTATTTGGCTCTATTTTTCACTTTTCCAGAATTTTGGCTACGATGGCTCAGTAAAATGTGTTAAATGCCTCTTTCTCTCTCTCTTTCTCAGGTGTTGGATGCGAACTCGTGTTTTGAGAAGCAGCCCCCATCGGCCCTGTCGCTCCAGCTTGCTGCCTATTACTACTCTCTCCAGATCTACTCCCGCTTAGCACCCTGCTTTAAGGACAAATGTAGCGCTCTCTACAGGGTAGGAGAAAAAGTCTCTCTGTTGCTCTCTTTCTCTCTCTCTCACTCTCTCTCTCTCTCTCTCTCTCTCTCTCTCTCTCTCTCTCTCTCTCTCTCTCCCCCTCTCCCTGACTCACTCTGACCATGCAGCCTTTTCTGTAGCACTTTCCATTTGGAGGTCATGTGTGAATAGGAGTCTATTTTCAAAATGCCAGCCAACAATCTCTGGCAAATGTATGACAATTTTATGGCTCCCACATTTCCACTAAAAACTCTTTACTTTGTGAACAGTATTGTACCATTAATGGCTGAACCGTGCAGAATGTCACGATGATCTAATGTAAGACACTCTGTTGTTGTAATGTGTGAGCCAATCACAAAGTTCTTAAGCAGGTGCCAGGTTTATATTTGTACCATCTACTATTAAACACTGTAAAGTGTGAGATTTAAATTTGACACTTGGTCAGGCGCTGACAGAAATGTCCACCTTGGACACGTGCAGAAATAAACACATTGGACAGATACAGAAATAAACAGCATTTTGCTGGACATGGCTGCAGTTAACAGCATCGGTGGTATCGTGTGAATAACAGTTACACATTGAAAACATGTTGCTTGTGTAAACAACACAAATGGCTGCTTTTACCGGAAAAGCTAATCCGGAAGTTTCACTGGTTTTGTGTGTGAAAGCCTCTTCTATCTGCCTGACGCTTCCTCTTTGCATCAAAACTGAAGGAGAACGGATTTGAAACACTTGTCAGATGTGTTGAACACGGTCCATTAGCTGGGCTGAGGGAGTAGATCCTGTCTAGATTGGGGATCAGCTCTTTTTGTTTATTTGTTTGTTATGTTTAATTGGTAGGATGGAAAACAGAAAATAGCTTGTTTTGGATTTAAACTTGTTATTCAGAGGATCATTCAACACTCCTAACAAGGTGACTTCTCTTCTTCTCTTCTCTTCTCTTCTCTTCTCTTTTTCTCTTCTCTTTTTTCTTCTCTTCTCTTCTCTTCTCTTCTCTTCTCCTCTGCCCTACTTCTCTCTTCTCTTCTCTTCTCTTCTCTTCTCTTCTCTGCTGTGCATTTCAGACTCATACACCAGTTAGAAGAAAGCCTGGTTAAGTTCAAAAGATTCTGTTCTGAAAGCAAGTCAAAACAGAGCAGCTCCCAAAAACACCTCAGCCCTGATGTGTTCAGAGACGTGCTCTTTAGAGCAGACGGAGAGAGAATAATGTTACCAGAACACACGAGAAACACTTTATACAGTTTGTCATTTTAGTTCATTTGTTTTTAAATGAGCTAAAGAAAATGATTTCAGCTGCCAATCATTCCACCCCAAAACCCTCACTCACTTTCTCTTCTTTGCTCTTTCTCCTACCTTTATTTTTCTTTTTTTTTCCTCTTGCTCACTCCCATGGTCTTGCTTGTTCTCTTTGTATATCTTTCACTCACTTTTGCAGTCTCTCCATCTCTTTGTTTATTGCTTACACTTGTGCTCTCTCTTTCTCTCTCTCTCTCTCTCTCTCTGTCTTTTTCTTTCTAGCACTCTCGCCCTTTGTCTCTTCTGGTATATCTCTTGTTCATGCTTGCTCTCTGTCTCTCTCTCTCTCTCCCTTTCTGTCTCTGTTTCCTTCTCTCACACTCTTTTCTGGTCTCGCCCACCTCTCTGTATCTTTCTTTATGTCTCTCTTTCTTTCTCTCTCTGTCTCTCTCTCTTTTCTCTTCTACCTTTCTCTCACTTTGTCTATCTCTCATTCACTCTTCCTCACTTACTCTCTCTTTCTCTGTATCTCTCTCTGTGTCCTTCTCTCTCTCACACTTGTTTAATGGCACACCCCCTCATCTCTGCTGGTGAGCGCTGGAGTTGTTCTTTAACGAGTGTGAGTGTAACGAGCTCGTTAGCGAGACCCTCCACACCACGCTGTGTTCTGTGGCTCTTCTGGACACTCTCCTTTCAGAGGCTCTTATCGTTAGCACGCATGCTAACCTCCTGTAGTGTGAATAGCAGTGCTGATACCAAGCAAAGAGGGTTTGAAGCATCATTAGCTGCTGAACCTCCTTCAGCACACCGTGCGGGTTTGAAGGAGAAGCCCACTGCAGCGGTAACGTGACACGGGGGTGTAGGGGTGTGTTTGCATGCACTGCTCACATTTTAACACAGAATATTGGAGTATTTTTGACACCCGTTCACACACACACACACACACACACACACACACACACACACACACACACACAAACAAACACACACACACACACACACACACACACACACACATATATATTCATGCACACTTTAATAAATGATGCACCAACTTCATTACCGCAAAGATAAATACTACTTTTTTTTTCTTTCTTTCTTTCTTTCTTTCTTTCTTTCTTTCTTTTTCTTTCTTTCTTTCTTCTCCCTCTGTCTCTATCTCTTATACTCTTTCTCTTGCTTGCTTTCTCTATCTCTCATAATTATTTGTATCTTTTTACTTTTCCATGACAATGAGTTTCCCTCCATCTTTTACCCCATCCATATCTCCACACATCTCTCTCCATTTCTGTTCTTTTCCCCTTCTTCTACTTTCTGTTTTCCTCTCCATCTCCCTGCTTTATCTCTCTATTCCTCCTTCTTAATCCTTTTATCTTGCGAGCGCCTTTCTCATTTAAATTCTTCTTCTTTGCTTTCTCCTAAATCGCCTCTCTCTCTCTTTGTATCTGCACTCCTCTCTCTTCCCTGCCTGCTGTTTATCCATCCTTTTTTCCCCCCCTCGTCTCTTCATTTTTTTCTAAATGGATCTCTCAATCCTCTCCTCCTCGCTCTTATCAGGATCACAGGCAGTGTGTGTGTGTGCTGTTCCTGAAAGCGAACGCCTCTGTAAAAGCACGGAGAGCTGCTGCCTGCGGTTGCGTCGGCCCGTGCCCGGATCTTCGCATTGCAAATGAAGCCAGCCAACGAGCTTGTTCCCGTGGAATCCAAAGTGCATAATTATGTTGCTGCGCGCTCCTCTTGTACTGTGACACCCCGCTAACAGCGAGCAACCGCTCTGCTAATGTTGCTATTTGTGCGAGCGGAGGTGTCTGTGTTGGAAACTCTCCATTCATAGCTGGCCCTCGCCTTTTGATGATGTAATGATGTTTGCACTTGAACTAGTTTATTTAGTCTCTATTTCTTTACTTAGTTAAATATTAAAGTAGTTAAACTGCAATTACACATAATTCCTTATACTTCAGATGGGTGACCCTTCTCTCTAATGAGACAAACGGACCCAAACAACGGTAAAATGGCCGTCACAACACAACAGAACCACTGGACCTTCTGGAGAAGGTGGATAGGGGAGGCTCATCTGACCTGATCACTTTTTTCCCCACTGGAGCCAGTTCTGGTGGTTTTAACTCTCAGATGTGCCTTTATCTTTGTAATGAGGGATTTATTCATTGAAATCCTACCACAGTAATTATAATAATTCTATAATAATTGTTTATGTGGATGGACGGTTCTTGCAGACTTCCTCAGTCACCGGAGGAACAGTTGCTCTTCTGTTTTTCTTACATATTACGCTAATGCTTGACTGTTGTTTTTCTCATAGATCTGAATGAAGATGTAGATCTCGAATGCTAGCCAGTTGAGCAGTCTTTGGCTTGAAGCTCCTGCCACCCTTGTCCCAATAGTGAACTCTCTTTCAAAGTCACTTGCCAGTTTAATTCAAAATCAAGGTCAACTGGGCCTCCTTATCATTTTATAGGTGCTGCAGAGCAGGTAGGATGCTAGATGCTTCATTGTTTCATGCAGGACACCTGTCTGAAAGCACCAGCATTTGTAATGTTCCTCCACTCATTTATTCAGATTTTTATTTTTATTTTTTGTTCCTTCTGTACATAACCCACATATCACACTATATGGACAAAAGTATTAGGAAACACCTCTTAATCATTGAATTCAGGTGTTTTATTCAGGTCCATTGCCACAGGTGTTTAAATCAAGCACCTAGCCATGCAATCTGCCTTTACAGACATTTGTGAAAGAAGGGGTCATTCCAAAGAGCTCACTGAAATCAAGTGTGGTACTGGGCATAGGATGACACCATTACAACAAGTCAGTTCATGAAATTTCTTTCAACTGCGAGTGGTTTAATTAAGAAGTGGAAGCGATTAGGAACCACTGCAACTCAGCCATTAAGTGTCAGACCACGTAAAGTTACAGAGTGGGGTCGCCGCGTGCTTATAGGCATATAGTGCATCAAAGTGGCCAACGGTCTGCTGACTCAATACCTACAGAGTTCTAAACATCTTCTGGCATTAACATCAGCACAAAAACTGCGCCCAGAGCTTCATGGCATGGGTTTCCATGGCCAAGCAGCTTCATGCAAGACTTAAATCACCAAGCACAATGCCACCACTGGACTCTGGTGCAGTGGAAACGTATTATCTGGAGTGATGAATCACGCTTCTCTACCTGGCAGTCTGATGGATGAGTCTGGGTTTGGCGAATGCCAGGAGAGCCTTACCTGCCTGACTGCATTGTGCCAACTGTGAAGTTTGGTAGAGGAGGGATAATTCTATGGGGTTGTTTTTCAGGGGTTGGCCTAGGCCTCTTGATGCTTCAGCAGACCAAGACATTTTGCACAGTATGCTTTTAATTTTGTGTGAACGTTCTGGGGAAGGCCCTTTTCTGTTCCATCATGAATGTCCCCTAGTGCACAAAGCAAGGTCCATAAAGGCATGGTTGGGTGAGTTTGGTGTGGAAGAACTTGACTGGCCCACACAGAGCCCTGACCTCAACCCTCCTGAGCACCTTTGAGATGAACTGCAACGGAGATTGCGAGCCAGGCCCTCTCGTCCAGCATCAACGTCTGACCGCACAAATACTCTTTTGCATGAATAGGCAAAAAATTCCCACAGACACCCTCCAAAATCTTGTAGAAAGCTTCCCAGAAGAGGGGAAGCTGTCATAGGGGGACCAACCCCATAGTAATGCCTATGGATTTAGAACAGGATGCCATAAAAGCTGCTGTAGGTGTCCTAGTACTTGTCTATATAGTGTACCTTCATAGTAGTTACTGAATAATATATGATTTTATTAGCAACAGCAGTTTGCACTCCTTATTCTAGAAATGCTGTTGGCAGCGTCACCTTCATGTTGTTTCCATTTTTTATGTATGTATCAATGTGTTTGACCTTTTCTTTCCGAAAGTGTATGTCAGCTAACTGGGTATTTTGTCTGTCCCTTCATATACACTGTTTATTATTTAGTCGCTTAGTTAATCCTTTAAATTCTAAGAGTCTACACTTTCTCATTCTCAGAGCTACAGAGCTTGCATACTGGTTTCATAGTACTTACTAAATAATTCATAGAAATGTCTGATTCTTAAGCCTGCAGTTTAAGAGGTTAATTACAGTGTTTTTACATATAGCTTGTTTTAAAAGAACCGAACTGAGTTCTGTTAAAGGGAACCTGGAAGGGAACCAACTGCAAATGACCTCAGTTCATTTTGTGTTCACAATGTAAGTTGTGAGGACTCTTCTTTTTTCTTTCTGGTCCTTCAAGATCTCAGACCACTTTTTGTCCAGACCACAAGTCCATTAGAACTCGAGAGGAGGTGAGAGGAACCACCAGACCCGCCTGCTGGTCTCCTGTTGGCCGCACTGAAACGATCGGCACAAAGTGCATTGCACAAAATTGGAAAAAATTACCCTAGTGTCTTCTGTGGTGGGTTCCGTTTTCGGCTCCACCCGCCAAAACTCCGCGTCAGCGGTGATTTTTCAGTGAGAAAGCAGCTTAAAGTTGCGTTGCTGCCCAGCTTAAGCTCATGGTAAAATCACGTGGGCTCTTATGGCTTTAATATGGCATCTTATCGCTTTAATATGTCAGCGCTGCTGTCTTGTTGCAGATCACCGGCCGACTTTTTTCTGGGTAGAACTTTATAAGTGATCCTTGATGGTCTGTTTTTACCTGCTAAAGTGCTGAAGACTGTGGCTGTGTGTACGGTGAGCCTCGAGGTCTTCACCATAAAGCAAAGCTAAAGCGGACTGGGGCTGTTTTGTTTTCGAACCGAACTGTGCAAACGAACCGAACTGTAACCAGCTCAAGAGGTGTTTTTTGGGGCCGTTTAGAGGGGTCTGAGTTCATTTGGCATGTTCACATATGCAAAAGGAACCATGACTCAGCGGTCTCAGTCCACTTCAGGCGCTGAAGCGGCCCAAGTATGAAAACGCCCTTAGACTATGTAGAGGCTCTCAACAAAGCTGTTACCTGCCCTTGGCAGAACTCCTAAACATTGTTGCCATTATTAAAGTGGATTCTGGTTAGCATTCCATTCCATTACTTTCTGTATTGCACGTCTCCAGCATCAAACGTCAGCTATTAGTGAATGACAGATGTGTCAAAAAATCTCTTCTTCTTAATAGTCATGGTAATGCGTTGCAGTTGGCATCCAGAGTAGGAACAACCTTGTGTGTTTTGTGATTATAGTTTCTGTGCAGGCCAGGGTCAGTGAACAGTTAACCTTTGATGATGCTGCAGCTGTTACTGTTCTGACGTGCTTTATGACTCAGCAATATTTCACTCATAGTTTTTGATGGATGGCCGATGCCTGTGAGAAGGAGAGAGAGGTTGAAAATCTGTTTGCGTCACTTGTGTCTCACTCATCAGTGACTCACTCCTCCGTCCCTTCAAACTGAAAGCTTTTTAATGCAGCCTAATTCAGATGGGCAGAACGCATGGCCGGCTGTTTAGAGGCCGCATGTTGCTGCAAGATCATTTGAGCCATGTAAACACTGACTCTCTCTCTCAACCAAGAGTAGGAGAGAATCAAAATGCTGTTTAGCATAATTGCTGGTGTGCGCGTGGAGCGGTGTTCTCACACTCGGCTGAATTCGGAGATTGAGAATCGCAGCCAACCATTCATCATAGCCTGCAGCTAACACCAACGTGCACTTCTGGGAAAAGGTGTTGTGTTTCGTTACTACTACCTGCTGACCACCACATGCAGGGAGAAGCATGGTGGATACTTCTTTTATGCCTGCATACAAGTCAAAAACATATACCAACACGGTCTTGCTTACATAGAAACCATCCTCCTTTTTCTTCTCCCCTCGTTTGCTAGGCCTCTCACACTGACACAAGGCAGCAGCTTGGGTTGCTCTGAAATAACGATGACACTGTTGGAGCTTTAGGAGTGTTCCCTCTCCTCTACGGGCTGTGAAAACAGAGATAACCCGCTCAGATTTCTCTGGATGACTTCATTAGTTCGGGTTCCTACTCCTAGTAGCCCTTAGCTTAGCATCTCTGCACTTGAGCTGAGTTGCCACTGTTGTTTCCCCACGCGTACACTGTTGCCAGAGCAGCCCCTTCTACTGGGCTGACTGCTGTCATTTGAAATTACAGCATCTAACTGCACCTAGAAGAGCTACAGCTGCTAGTTGGCATGTGCAAGTTATGCTGAGCTGTATTAAGCCCTGTCACAGCCTCAAGCTCTTCTGAGGCTCTTTATGCCTTGGATTATATTATCTGAGGCAGCCTAGGTCAGATGCTAACGTTCCTGACAGGCTTTGCACCAAGAAGTGCACATCACCCATCTGTCTGCCATCCTGGAATGTAAGGTGGATGATTTGTTGTTAAAGGTGGAAAACTGTACTCATGACTCTAGAAGAGCAAGGTGGTTGTCCTTCCTCAACACTGGTGCCTCATTTATTGCCTTTACAGAACCTTTGTTGAGACACTCTTCTGAAATGGAGAGGTTACTCACCCTTTGCCTTGCACTTGGTCTCCATGCGCTCAGAGCGATTGCCTTGCTTATCACTATTAACCTGGTCCAGGTTTATTTAGGCCTGAGCTAGCCTCTGATCCTGGAGTGTTTTTCCAAGACCCCTCCTGAGACCCCTATGTACCCTCCCTCCCAGCAGAGCATGCCCCCCCAGCAGATAACTTGGTAGCTTTATCTCTTGGTTTTCCTAGACAAGCTCCTTGAGAGATGCATGCATTGGGAACTCACTTTTTCTTTTGCTCAATACATTCACTGTGTTGACATGGAGACCTCCCTTCAGTCACTGCGCTGATGGAAAGGAATGATGGATTTTTCATCTTAAGCATTTGTGCTTTCACAAGTTGACATGTGGTCATTGTTTCTCGATGTGAAGTGATTCATGTTCATAGATCTTAACACTTATTTTTAGACCTTGCACTTATTTTGATGCATGTCCTCAGCGCCCCCAAGCATAGACATTTCTTTCAAAGGTCGAGAATATCAATTCACAGTTCTGCCCTTTGGTATTTTGTTTGCCCCAGGGGTATTTGCAGGGTGTGTTGGGCCTACTATGAGCAGAGAACTTGAAGATTCTCTACTACCTGGACAATTGCCTATAATATGCCTCCAGAGAGAGCCAAGCTCCCCTGGTGTATGGATAAAGCTTGGGGCTAACCATGAATCACATGAGAAACTCTCTTAAGGCAGCTCAAACCATTATGTTCATAGACCTATCACTGTGCTCTTGATGGCCCCATTGAGCCCCACACAGTTCCCAAGCCTTCAGAATGCACAGCTACCTGACTGTTCTCAAGCTCATGTACTTATAGGGCATGGTGGCAGCTTTAATGATAATCCTGTTGCAGCTGCAGCCTTCTCGGTAGCAGATATGGCTCCGGTACATGGCTCGAGTCAAACCTGGTGTGTAATCACATCATGGTGATCACATGGGTGTATGATGGCTCTAGTTCCTTGAAGAAAAAACATATTTTTTTTCTTGCTGATGTGCCTCAGGGGTTGATTCTGTAATAGAAGGAGGTGGTCATAATGGATGTGTTCCTGTCAGTTTGGGAGGCAGTGTGATACCAGCATGCTTTCATTGGCAAGTGGCTTTGATCTGTAGCCTAGTTCACCTTGACTTTCTACCATCATGTGCTAATATGGTTGGACCACATGGCTTCAGTTTTCCATATCAGTCACCAAGGATGCATGAGGTGTCCAGCGTGGGCTCTTTCCTTCTTCAGCTTATAGCAATATTTGTCATTTGCCAAGCAATCAGGCGGGTAACTCACTTCTGATACAGAGACTCTCGAGGAGAGTGGCAGCTGCACCCAGAGGTGGCCCGATGATTTGGGTCAGCTATGGCATGTCTTCAGTTGATTTTTTTCACCAGCACAGACTGGACTCACTGCCATTTTTGGCTCTCTGTCAAATCCAACTTCAGATTATCCTATCATAGCTACTTTGTTGTTAGTTGTTAAATGCTAATTTGTATGGCTCCTTACCAGTTACCACTGTGGGAAATAGATTTGGGCTAAGGTCTGCACCAGGAGCCAGAACTTGAGGTAACACTTTCTTCCACAGTCCCTTAAGTTCTATGCATTAACCAGTTAAGTGTAAGGTTTAAACTCCAACATACTAGATAAATAGTTTGAGTAGCATGGCAGTAGGTTATGAAACAGTTTAAATTGCACTGCAATGCCTAGCAAGTTCTAGATATGAACTAGTAAAGGACATTGTAAAATACCTCATAAATATTAATAAGGAGGATTAATGAGAAGCAATAAGGAAGTAAGTATAAACATCCACAAAATTGTAATGTAATGCCATACATTTAAGCAGAAAATGCAATCAGAACCACCACCAACACTGTAAATAAATAATAAATAATATGTTCAGGCTACCTCAAAATTTTGATTTAATTGAGTTACAAGTTGACAAAACAAGAATGTGTTTAATGTTCTGTCAGCTTATTAATCAAACTTTTTAATCAAAGTCTTTTAAGCATTTTAAAGCAATCCAGGCACTTTTTTGTTAAGTTAACGTCCCCATTTTAAGTTTGTGCCTGTAATAACAGGCAATAAATAGCAGTGTGTGTGTGCAATTTCCAAGTATTTGAATTCATCTGCATATTACTGTACAAAGACATATTCGTAAATATGCACCAAACTCTCTTCATTAACCTACAGAAAAGGCTCTTTGCCATCATTATTGCCTATTAGCATAGAGAGTGCGCCTGCATATTTTTCCAGGGTGGCCATCTCGTCTGCAGCAATAATCCAGACTGTGAGGGTGAAGACATGCATATTAAAGCCAGAAAACCACTGGCCACCAAGGAGCCGCTACAGCAGTCCTAGACAGAGCACAGAGAGAGAGAGAGAGAGAGAGCACCTGAAGAATCAAGCTACAGTCTCACTTTCAGGATACAGCATGACAGCTAAAGGTTGGAGACAGAAAGACTGCTTAGATGAAGATGTTTCATCATGAAAGGAGACATGTGAGAGACAGTGTTCAGATGCAGGCCCTGTCTTCTCGTCACTGTCTCTAGACCCAGCTTCTTTCGTACTCCCTTTCTTTGCTCTCCTTTTTTCTTTTCCTCCTGTCTTGTACCCTGCCTCATTTGCCTCTCCTTTATCCTCACCGTTTGTGCTTCTGTCGCTTTTTCAACTCATTGGCCAACTATTTTCATCCTTTACCTGCCAGTATACTTACACGCCACCCTCTGTGGTCAAAGAGACACACAGACAGATATGTTTCTACAGTCATGCTGACGTCATAGTAATTTTCATTTAGATTAGAGCCTAATCATGTAGGCCGTGGTCCTTCATCTCGCTTTCATGACGTGCTAATTTATCCAGTCCTTGCGACAGACATGTTTCACATATTAATTTGTGTCTAAGTGGCGGAAATGATACATTTGATGTGAGTGACAGATTTTCATCGCCTGAATAGGTGGCCAATTTTTTCCCGAAGCACACATTCCTGGAGAGCGCAGAAGCCTCACTTTAGTTCTGTACTTTAAAAGTGACTCTTAATGTACTTTTTCTTGTTGAAACCACACGTATGAACATGCTCAAGCACTTCTACAAATATTCCACAATTCCAAATATTGATTATTATACATCCAGTGATTAGGGATGGAGTGCTTTGAAAATTTCCTGATATCATTTCAGAACAATTTTTGGTCCGCTTCACAATGTTGTTAAATTATAAGGGGAAATGGGAGGAAATTCACCCCCCCATAATGTATAAACCTACACACAGTTAGGGAAAATAAATTCAGTTTCAGTGAAAGCAGACAGTTTTGTTCTGATAGCATAAAAAAGAAAATCTTTAAAAGAGGCCCCCCACTGAATCTTGCATCAATTTTTCATACAAGTTTTACAGAATATATAATTCATATGTCAGATCATTTCTAGTCCTTTTTTTCACTGTGTTATTAAAGTACAGCACACAACTATTTTAAAATGAAATTGGGGCCTTTATCCATTATGTCTTAATGATTGCACTTCATTTTAATAAGCTATGTCAAACTTTGACAAAAGACATTTGAGTGAATGAAATTTTGTTGGTTTATTAAACAGTGATTGTGTTTATATTGATTTCATAGTATTGTCTGTAAATCTGTATGTAAATGCGTGTGTACACTACTACTACTACTGCTGCTACTTCTGCTGCTGCTGCTACTTCTGCTGCTGCTGCTACTACTACTACTACTACTACTAATAATAATAATAATAATAATAATATTAATAATAATTTTAAACAAAGCAGTAGCACTTTGTTAGTTGCAAATGATTATTGCAGTGTGGGTGAAACTGCTGAACTGCAAAACTCTAATACAGACTCTGAAGCCTAATTCTATCTAATGATTGCTACAGCTAACATGTAACACTAGTGTTAGCTAGTCAGTGAAACTCCGGTAAACAGCTTTGTGTATTTATGATGAAAAGTAACTCTAATCTAATTTACTCTAAAATAATATTTCTGAATAATATTTCTCGACTTTAAATGTTTAACGATCACTAATGCATTCATCAGAATAAGGTGTGCTTATGCTGTGTGTAGTGAAAGCATAATATCGGAAACAAGTTCTCTTTCAGTTGACTAACCTTTCTCTATGTTCTTTCCTCTCTCTGCAACCTCAGGCTGATCCGAGGGAGCTGATTCGTCTAGTTACCAAACATGTGGCTGACCACGAGGGTCATGGTTGGGCTGATGAGGAGCTGGAGGCTCTGATTGGTCAGCTGCGGCTTTACAGTGAGAGGCTGACTGACTTCACTCAGGCCCAGGTGCTTAAGGGCCTCGGCCGTGGAGTGGACGTCCAACGCTTCAGCAATGACAACCAGTACAAGAAAGAGACCATTCTCGGCCTTGCAGAGTGCGTACTTTTTGTGTTTGTCTGTTTGTGTGTAGACTTGAGTATACGTGAGTGTGTAGTAAAAAAACCTTATATCCGCCTCAGCACACAATTCCCATATGGGTGCCTGTATCAGTCCACCAACCACTAGTTGCAAAGGAAAAACAATGGTTGTGATATGCTACATGCTGACCACTCCTTTGGCAGAAGAAACTGCCAAAAGTCCAGAAACTCTCAGACACCTGCTCATCCAGCAATTCTACTGAAATCAAGAGTATTAGTAAGGAGTTGGCCCCCCCGTTGCTGTAGTAACAGCTTCTACTCTTCTGAGAAGACTTTACACTAGATGCTGGAACATTGCTGTGAGGATTTAATTGCATGCAGCTGCTAGAGCATTAGTGAGGTCAGGTACTGATGTTGGATGATTAGTTCTAGATCACAGACACCACTCCATCCCAAAGGCATTAAAAGGAGTTCTATCACTCCAGAGAATGCAGTTCCACTGCTTCACTGCTCCATGCTGGCGGTCTTTATACCCCTTAGCTGATGCTTGGCACTGGACATCGGGATCAAGTGCAGCTAATCTGGAGCGTCTTGTTATATTAGCAGTGCTTTTCCATTGAGATTATATATGCATGTATGTGTGTATGCAGTTGAATGCCTCAGCTATAGCTGCTTTTCTCACATCTCCGGCAGGAAACTTTTCTGCAAAAGTAGAAGTGTTTCTTGTACAGTGTCTCTCAATGTTTTGTCTCGGTTTTTTACGAGGCTGTCAGCTTCTCATTCACCTGATTCTTGTTCACATTTTCCCGTTCCACCTTAAATGGTGGCTGAGGCGCCAGAATGTAACTGCTGCACCATTTAAGGTGGAACAGGAAAATTCAAATGAGAAGTTGACTTCAGCTTTGCAATTTTTTTAGTGTTTGACAGTTTCTCACTGCAGATAAACATATTGGGAAACCAGCTGGAGTGCTTATAAATGCAAATAAGTCCATTTGTTTCCAAATTATCAATGTTCATCTTAAATCTTTCTCTTAGCCTTTTCGTTAGCTGCTAGCTAGACGAGATCGTTGTCTGTGTGGCTATGTGACCAGCAGTCTGTGTGCCAACCTTCAGGGTCAAAAGTTTGTGAATTAGTAGTTAAAGGCTACATTAACTCCGGTGTTTAAGACTATGTATTGTTAAACTGTGTTAGAAAGATCAGCAGAGCTTTATTTTACAGCAAAGGAGGGTTATTTTGTTTTTACCTAAACCTGTGGAGCGGTAACAGGGCAGTAGAAGAGCCACATGCGGCTCTGGACCCGCTTGTTGCTGACCCCTATGCTAAACCAGTTGCTAAAAAGCAGACAGTGACAAACTGTTTTTAACTTTTAACTACAGTTTTTCTTTTTTTTGGAATTTACTCACTAAACTGAGCTTTTTCTCATTTTAAGCCACAAAAATATTTCTCTACATCTCACAGTCACACTGAGCTGCCAAGCTCAATTTTGCACATCTTACAAGAAATCGACTTTTTAGATGATGTTAAAATGAGGTTTTCCCATATTTTTGGCTTTTTTTGAGTCATGCATACCCATGTACTGTAGTCTCTGCAGTCTGTGATTTCCTGCTTTGTCAGGTGATGTAAATGGGGAGTGCAAATATCTTTGAGTATCAATAACCGATTTGTTGACAGCTTTTTTAAAATTATTATTATAATCGATGTTATCGATTACACTGATTAGTTGTTGCAGCCCTAGAAGCAATAGAACACTCAAAGTTGTGTGTTATGCAAATAACATCATTGCTGTGCTAATCAGCGACCAAATCGTTCATAGCACTTTCGTAGCCTCCTCTGTTGCTTAAATATTATCACAGGAATAATGCAGTAAAGTGTATAGAAATGTGAATGTGTTTTACGTTCTAATCGTGTATTTGTGTGTATTTAGAACATTAGAGGAGAGCGTGTATGGGATCTCTCGCTCTCTGGCTCAGCGCTACAGTATTCCTCTCTGGGAGGTTCATATGACACACCTGGAGTTCCTCTTCACTGACAGTGGGTAAGAAACTCACTCTTACACACACACACAGACACTCACACACACACACACATACACGCAGGCCTGCGGGCAGAAGTAGGTGTAGTGGCAGGTGAACACGTCGTCCCCTATCGCGCTGAACACACATCGCCAATTCCAGAGAGCTAATCAATTCCACACTATGTGGCAGAGAGAAGGAGAAAGAGATGGAGAGAGTGGGTGTGCAGCATCTCCGCCGCTTGCCACACTGATCTGCTCCAAATCCGCACAAGCGCTCGCCTTACGCAGTCACAGACACACTGAGTCATTCCTACTGCAGCTACGCTCCAGGAATCAGCACTGATTTCACACAGCTCTGTCATATTCTCTGGATTGTTGACTATTTAACCCTTAGACAGTTATTCTCAGCAGTAGATTTGAATATTATATTAATTTATTTGTTCTGATTGCAGTAACGTTGGACATTCTGACAAAAGTGCAGGCTTTAAACTGTCTAAACTGTCCATACCACATTAGTGTTTGTAAGTAGCAGAGATTTTTCATTATCATTTGAATTTGATAAAAACATTGTTGTGAGTGTAGTTTTGTTTGATGGAAAGTAAAAGCATTCTTGGCTGCTTTTGTTATTTTTTGACATCAAACGAAACAGCCTTAAAGCCCAGTCACTCTAGCTTTTTGCAAAATTGTATGTCTAAAATCTTTAATGCCTCTAAAAGCTTCCTCACAGAAAAATATTGCACAAAATGGCTAAGAAATCCCTGCCTGATGCCTGAGTCATTGTTTGACCATACTTTTGAGATGAGTCATCCACTTTTGAGAGAGGTTTTGGCCTGAAAAGATCACACTTTATTTAAATGGTCCTCTGTAGATCATTAACAAACGTTCTGGTGATGTTCAGTTGATTATCAATATCATTATGGTTAGGGCTAAAAGTAGGTTTAGGTTTTGCCTTGAGGTTAATGTTAGGGTTAGGTTTAGGGTCAGGGTTAGATTTAATAAACTCTTTCACACTGAGCTTAAAGTTCGAATGGATATTTAGTTAAATGTTAATTAAAGACAGACTGAGCATTTACAAAGCATTTACAGAGGACCATCCAAGTAACATTCAACTTCACGTTCAGTTGCATTTAACGACTGTTTACTTAATTAATATTACTTAAAGATATACTGAACATTTACGAAGAATCTGCAGTGGACCATCCAAATAAAGTGTTACCCAAAGAAAAACACAGGGCTTTATATGGCAAAATAGGCCCCTTATTTGTTTGGATTTACTACTATTTTATCATTATCAACATTACATATAAAATCTCAGAAGACTCAGGTAGGTTCACTTCCATTTTTGATAGTTTTTGCTACTATCTGGATCCCATCACTGATCCAGCACTCAGGAAATATGACACAGATTAGCACCTGAACAGAAAAAGCATGAATGAACTTGAAAAGATTTTTAAAATTTTGCATATTTGTATCCTTGACCAGTAGCACTACTGCCTTGGCTGTTTTAATATCTAAATGGCTTCTATAGCAACACTACAGCTTTAAATTTTGGTCCGGGCCTAAAATTTTGGTCTAAAACAAATGTAGCCCAATAATTTTCTGTCCAAGCACAACTTGACTCGCAGCATCTTGTTTTGAGTCTGAACCTGACTCGAGCCAAACTACTTCATGTTTTGAGTCTGAAACTGACCTGAGTATAACGAAATTTGTCTAAACTCAACTCAAACCACATACATTTTTGAGTCCAAAGCTGACGTAAGAATAATTAAATTCTATCTAGACCTGACGTGAGCCACATCATCATGTTTTGAGTCCAAAACTGGCCCGAGAATAGCTAAGCATTTGTTAGTTGGTATAACTGTTTATTCTTTTGTGTTTTTGTTGTTTATGCTAGGCAAGTTAATCAACTTAATAACTTAACCAAAGCATTAGATTTTGCTAGTTTAGCTGCTTGGCTGAGCGCTGCATACACCAGTTATCTGCGGAATACAAATATAAACGTAAATGTAATTCATTGTGAAACTTTGTAAGTTCATTGAATAATGTAGCAAAATGACAATAATTTTGAGAATTCTAAGGATAACTAAATCAACACCATCAAAAATTTGTCCTTAACCATATTGGTTCACTGTGTATTTATTCACTTGTGATTCTAATAGCTTGTTATAGCTACATTTGCATGTTTTCACAGTGAGGAAAAAAAAAAACGAGAGACTGAAAGACAATTACAGGCCCTTATACATTCAACATCAGGCTGTAACTGAACATCTCGCTGGAGAATGCCTCTGATGTTGACGCTTCATTTAAAACCTGTACCTATGGCTTCTAGCAGTAATGATTTTATTTGGTTGGAGCTGCTTTATTGGCTGTAGGAGCTGAGAGACTGAGCAGACATCCCTGCAGCTGTACATATATACACCTGCCCTGATCAATACACCTGATAGATTTATAGCCAATCACTGTTCTGAAGCTGCTGGACTCACATTCTATTGGAAGATCCACCTCTGTGCTCTCGAGCAGCCAGGACATGATCAATTTTACAGTGAGTTCACAGGCACACGTGCTGAGCTCTGTGTGATGTGCATGATAACACTGTTACTAAACAATCATTCAGAGCTCAGCCTGATCACACCTTTATCTGCCTTTCACTGACTCCTTTCTTTCTTTGCTGTTTGTTTCTCTTTTGTTCTTCTCGTTCTCCTTCCTTTCTCTCCCCTTTTCTTCATTCATCTTGTCTTACATTTCCCCTGTTCTCCCCTTTTTCTTCTTTCCTTTATGTTCTCTTTCCTTCCTCTTTTTCTCTCCCGTTCCCTCCTTCATTTCTCTCTTGTTTCCTTCCTTTTCTTTCCCCTTGTTCCTTTCTCGCTCATTTCCTTCCTTTTTTGTTCTCTTCTTTCTTTCTCTCCCATTCCTTCGTTCATTTTTCTTTTTTCCTTCCTTACTTTCTTTCTCTCCACTTTCCTTTTTCCTTTCTTGCTCATTCCCTTCACTCTTTTTTCTTTTTCCTTGTTATCTCTCTTTCCTTCCTTTTTTTTCTCCCCTTTCCTTTCTTTCTCCTCTTCCCCGTCTCTTTGTCTCCCTCTACCCTCCTTTCTTCCCCTCCCGTTTTCTTCTTTTCTTTCTCTCCCCTTTCCTTTTTCCTTTCTTACTCATTTACTTTCTTCTTTTCTTTCTTCTTTCCTTCTGTTTTCCTTCTCTTTTTCTTTCCTTACCCTCCTTCATTCCTTCCCCTCCTGTTTTCTTCGTTTGCCCTTTCCTTCCTTCTTCTCGTCTTAGATTTCCTCCATTTTCCGCTTTTCTTCTTTTCTTTATCTCTTGTTTATTTCTTTCTCTCCCATTCCCACCTTTGTTTCTCTCTTATTTCCTTCCTTTTTTCTTTCTCTCTCCTTTCCTTTTTTACTTTCTTGATCATTTCCTTCCTTTCTCTCCTTTCCTTTCTTTCTCCTCCTTTCCTCCCTCTTTCTCCTCCTTTTCTCCCTCTTTCTCCACTCTTTCCTTTATCCTTTACACTCATTTCCTTTCTTCCTTACTCTCCCCTTTCCTTCATTGCTTTCTGCCTTCCTTTTCTTTCCTTTCTTTTACACTTTCCTTGTTTCTTCCTCTGTCTTCTATTGTTTCTTCTTTTCTCCTTCTTTTCCTTCCTTTCATTGTCTTTCTTTTTTCCTTACTTTCTCTCCTCTTTCCTTCCTTTCTTTGTCTCTTCATGTTTTTCTGTCCCACTCTTTGTATCCTTTCTCTCCCTTTTGTTTCTCTTCCTTTCCTTTCTTTCTCCACTCTTTGCTTTTTCCTTTCTCTCATTTCCTTTCTTCCTTTCTCTCCCCTTTCCTTCCTTCTTTCTCTTCCTTTCTTCATGCTTTTCTCTCCCTCTCTTTGAATCTTTTCTCTCCTCTTTCCTTTCCTTTTCCTTCCCCTTCCTTCTTTCTTTCCTCCATTCGTTCTTTTTGTCTCTCTCTCTCTCCTTCCTTCCCTGTTCTGTAAACTACCCCTTCTTTCTCTCCAGGATTGTGTTCTCAGAGGCTTTAGAGGGATTTTGCTTTCTCTCCATTTTCTTTCCTTCCTTTCTCTCGATTTTCCTTCTTTCCTTTTTCCTGATTTCCTTCTTTCCTTGATCTCATCTTCTTTTCTTTCTCTTCCATTCTCTCTTTTCTTTCTTTCTCTCCCCTTTCCTTCCTTCTTTCCCCCACTCTTTCTCTCCTGGGTTGAGTTCTCAGAGGCTTTGCAGTGATGGAGGGGGGTTTGGGGGGTTAACAGTATTTTGATCATGTTTTTGGTGGTAGGTATTCCCAGGCTCACTGGCCTAATTGTATTTTGACTGTTTTTTGGTTGGCTAAGCAAAATTAGCCATTTGAAATCCTTGAGGATGGACTCTGAGACTCTGAAGGGCTGGAAGCAAACGTTTTCAACTGAAAACTTTAATGGAGACACATGCAGGAGCAGAATTTGTCTTTTATCAGACTGCTAATGTTAGGTTGTGCAGATGTAATGGGGTGTAGACAGAAGTCTTTTATCCATCAGTGATTGATGATTTATTGTTTAACTGCTGAAGCTTCTCTCTTTTTTAGTTTTTAAATATAACATTTTCTTAAATAAAGGGCAAACAATAAGCCTTTCATAGCAACGTCAAATCTCTCTTCTTGTTTCTCTGTTCCTTTATCTGTCTTTTTTTTCTCATGCTCTTTTTTCTCTTGCTGTCTCTTTGTTTCACATTTTCTTTCTTTCTTTCTTTCTTTCTTTTACTCTGTCTTTCTCTTACAGTTTCTTTATCCTCTGTATATCTGGTAACAGGTAGTCTCTCTTTCTCTCTGTGTCATTCTCTCTCTCTTTTGCTCGTCTGGATAGCAGATTGAGCACGTGAAACCGATTTGCTACATGTGATATTTTTTGCCTCCGCCTCTCTCTCTTTCCCTCCGAGACCCCCCCCCATCCTCATTAGCATGCGCGAAGCTTTGTTTTTCCCTCTCTCGGCCCGCAACATGAAATAAGAAAACACTTTTCAAAATCTCCCTCAAATTAATCTCCACGCTTTATTGTCAGACTCCAATTCCACCAGAGGGCCTCTTCACAAACTTTGGCAATTATTCTCAAAGTTTTGCTTCATTTGTCAGGAAATAGCCTTGTTATGACTGATGAGGAAGTGTAAACACAAATATTTATATCTCTGTGTTTATTTACATGATAATCATTATTACAATTAGGTACGGTGTTTATTGATAATAATCTGAAGAGGATAAAGGGCCACTTTATTTGGTATTTCATATGAATGCTATAAAGTAGCTTTTGATAGCTCAGAATGGAGCTGTGATGAGTGGTGTAGTGTTTGATCCGTTGTTATGTTCTTTTGCAAAATTTGTAATTGTAATTTGTTTTAGGAACAAGTTGTAGCATGATTTGCTTTGGTGCTAAGTTTGTAATGGAGTGTAAACTTGCTGTCTATCAGTACCAAGAATGTAAATTTAAGATTAAACAGGTGAAGGCTAGCATCTCACTATATCAGCATTGCCCAGCATGAAAACAGCACAGAATGGAAAGTGTATCCAGTAAAATTAAAATTGGGATGCTGTTTGAAAGCAGTGTTTGATTAATAAATTAATTAAAGCAGCATTTAAACTTTTTTTGAATAGCTAATTATTTTCTTTTGGCATTTCATATTGGTTTATATTTTATATGTCTGTCATCTAATGATGGTTGTTGTTGTTGTTGCAAAGTAACCTTTAGAAGTGTCAGGTTTTTTTCGACATCTTTTAATAAAGCAGTTTAATAAAACTTGGGGCAATAGTAAATTAAAATCTGAAATATAATATTTTATGAGCCAGTTTTAGAAACCATCAGAATTTTTGGCCCCTTAAAATCAGTATGCACTGTTGTACACAAAGTTTTGAACACACCCAGTTCAAAGTGAAAAAAAGTTAACATATCCTTAACAGAGAACAAACTTCTTTCAGTTTTAGATTTCTATTGATTTGCTGAGGTAAACCTATTGGGCAAAATATACAAATTGTGCCATAACTTTTGCACAGGCCACATTTTTTTCCCCAAATATATTAAATTAAAATTAAACTGTACATTAAAATACACTGAAGTCTGTTCGGCAAAGGCTACCCAAAACTGGACAGTTGAAGACTGGAAGAACGTAGCCTGGTTTGCTTAGGCACACAGATAGTAGAGTCAGAGTTAGTCACCAACAGCATGAATCCATGGACCCAACCTGTCTTGTGTCAACAGTCCAGGCTGATGGAGGTGGTGGAATGGTGTAGGGAATGTTCTTTTCTCAATCAGCCATTGCTTGAATGCCTATTTGAGTATTGTTGCTGACCATGTGCATCCCTTCAGGGCCACAATTCACCCAAAATTCTTCTTCTAATGGCTCCTTTCAGCATGATCATTCACCATGTCATAAAGCAGACGTCGTCTCTACCTGGTTTCATGAGCATGACAATGAGATTAATGTTCTTCAGTGACCTTTACAGTCACCAGATCGGAATACAGTAGAACACCTTTGGGATGTGATAGAACAGGAGATTGACAGCATGAAAGTGCACCTGAACAATTTCAAAGGAATCTCAAAGGAATGTTTTGAACATTCTGTGGAGTCCATGCCACAAACATTTGAGGCTGTTTTGAGAGCAAAGGGAGGCCCTACCTAGTATTAGTATAGTGTTACTAATAAAGTGCTCAGTTTTGAAAATGCCTGTTACCCTTTACATTGTATGTAAATTTCATGATGACTGAACTAAAAGAAATGACCATAAATTACTTGGAAGAAAGTCTGGTTCCACTGACTTACATTAAAAGTAGAGTATGTTTTTTCCTTCTTCTGTGAAGTTGTTATTTTGGAGATACAAGGTTTTGTTCCGACAACAGCAATATATGTGTGATCCATCTATATATATATGATCCATCTATATATATATATATATATATATATATATATATATATATATATATATATAAAATATGATGTATACCTGCAGAAACCCAGTGAAGCTCTGTGTTCTCTCTGAGTCTCTGCTTCTCTCTCAGCGAGGCAGAAACGCATGTACACACACATGTAGAGAGCGGGTGTGCAGGGTATATGGATGCTGTGTTTAGTGCTTTTGTGTGCTATTGATCCTTGTGAAAGGTTTTTTTTCTGTATTAATAAGGAAACACTGCAGTGAGAAACCCTGACATTCTCTGCCTCAGTCTCCCTCCCTCCCTCTCTCTCTCTCACATTCTCTTTGCTGGTTTTTGCTCTATACCCCTTTCGTCTTTTATTCCCTACTCTCATTCTCAGTCTAGCCCTCTCTCTCTCTATCTCTCTCTCTCCCTCTATCTCTCTCGCCTGAGGGCAGTGTGCCTGCAGCTAGTGAAGTCACATCCATTAAACATGAACAGAAGCCCACAGAGGTTACTGTCCCCCACAGAGGTTAGTCTCTCTAGACATTGGATGGGCTTTTCTGACACTGTCCAAATATTCCCAGTCCATCCGTGGCTCATGTGACCTTGTTTAACATGATTAACATACACAACGTGTGCCCATTAGATCACCCAACATTTCTGGCCTATGTCCTTTTTGGGAATACTGCTCTCTGACTTTTAGTTCCACAAGCTGCAGAGATCATCGGCTGGGCTCTTTCTCATGCGCACACTTACACATGGACACAAGTGCACACACACATCAGCATGTTTGCTGAGGAAGTGGACTTGGCAGCCTTTAAAGGTTCACATTGTAATTTATTGATAACTTGACTCTATAAAACATTTCCCTGCATCAGAATCGGGGGCAGGCGGTGTAGGCAACGTCGGAAAGCTGTTTATCTTTGCTGAAAAGGCATTCAATTAGTGGGAAAAAAGGTGCAGAGGCAGTCAGAATAGAGCAAAATAAAGTATGGAAATCAATGCGCAGAAAAAATAAAAGCATGACACCCTTGGATTCCACAGCGAGGATGGGAGATTAATGATGAGAGGCTAAACGATGCCTAAATACAAGCTAAGCTGAAAGAGGTTGGAGAAATAACACAGATGTATCTTTTTTTCTGGGCATCTGATGCACTTAGAGTTTATTGTTAACCCTAATTCACCACATCCGATCCAGTCATTTGAGGTCATCGTTAAGCTGTCCCTATGAACATGTTTACATACACAGAATGCATTTTAATGTATAATTGCTGTATTTAAGATACTGAACAAAAATAAAAGATGATAGGTGGACTATACAGTAGTAATAACGTTTGTATTTGATGTCAGTAGGTTAAACTCAGCAAATAAATAGAAATTGGGCACTAACATTTGAAGAAAAATGGCATATGAAATTAACTTATTTTCCTGGGTTGACCAGGGGTGTTTAGACTTTTGCCTACGATTGTATGGTAGCCCATTCAACCTACAGCATTTTAACCTGCCCATTCACATAGAAGTGATACAGAGTGCTGTTACTGCAGACAGTACATAGCGGACTTAATGCAGTAGAAGATGCGAGTAAAATGACTAAACTTTGTGCTGTTCCTGGCCGTCACTAAACAAACGTATCACTGATTCTCAGAATGAGTGGTTGAAGTTTATCATTTCCAATGTTCAAATGGATTTAAATCCACACAGGTTGTTCTGTGTGTTTTGTACTGGACTGCATTTTAAATGAGGCACAGCAAAGTAGGGCAGTCGTGGGCTGGAGGTTAGGGAACCAGCCTTGTGACTGGAAGGTCGCTGGTTCGATCCCCTCAGCTGATAGTACGTGACTGAAGTCTGAGCAAGGCACCTAACCCCCAACTGCTCCCCGGGCGCAGTGGATAGGGCTGCCTACCGCTCCGGGCAAGTCTGCTCACTGCCCCCTAGTGTGTGTGTTCACTAGTGTGTATGTGGTGTTTCACTGCACGGATGGGTTAAATGTGGAGGTCTAATTCCGATGTGTTCAGACACAGCGGGCTAAAAAAGGTTCATCATCAGCAAAACAGTCAAAAACATGTAGCAAAACCAGCCTGTTTAATTCTAAGGGATAATGAGGGGTTGGAAAATAGTCTGTTCAATGGGAGATAATCTGGCCTGTTCTGGAGGGGAAAAGTCGGCACTACATTGCAAAAAAAGCACTGTGAACTAAATGTAGCTTTTCATACATAGAGCCACACAAAAAAAAAGAAAAACTACAATCTTATTAAGATCAGGTGTGTTTGAAGTTCGAAATTAAGCAGCTAACCTCCTATCTAGATCATCTGTGTCAATTTGAGTAGTTTTCAAACAACCAGTTTAGGACATTAGGACCATAGTTTTTTGTACATTGACAATAAGACACTTTGTGTTGAAGTAGCTTAGGCTGAATTCTTTAAAGAACACTGGAGAACCGTCAGCTGTTTACTGGCAGAAGATTTGCAAAGCAGAAATGATCGATAGTTTCATCTGCACTCTTTCTCTCCCTCGCTGTCTCTTCCTCAGCCTCTCCACTAAGGATATAGAGAGTCGGACTGATTCTCTGGGTCTGTTCCACACTCTGAAGGTGAACCCTGAGGCCTTCTACAACCACATGAGCAAGTACGTGTACCCGAGCATTGCGGGCACAGACCTGCAGCGGCTGCTGTACTACTACACCCTGCTGGAGAACTGCTCCTGCAACGACTACCTCCCTCCATCCGCCATGATGCCTGACACTCACGTCAAACTACTCAAGAAGCTGAAGGCCGTGGCCAACGGTGAGCAACCAACATACTGCCGACCTTGCTTGTGTAGTACATACAATATCAGACAAAATTTGGACTCACCTGATGGAATGTGCTTTTCATAATCTTAAAAATTAATGATACACCTGTAGGTTCAGATAACTCCACCCCTCATGGGAGGGACACTGTGGCCCTTTTTGGGCCTGTGTCTGTAGCCTGTGGACGTGATGCCTGTCCAGAATACCTTATCTTTCTAAGGCTACGTTTACACAGCGGGTAAAAGTGGCCCAAATCTGATTTTCTCACCAAATCCGTTTTTTTTGGCTTGGCTGTTCACATTGTCTTTTAAATGTGACCTGTATGCGACATTACTCTGAACAGATCAGCTCCTTAAGCCAGTCGCTCCCGGAGCTTTCAGTTTCGTCTTCGCCCTCATCTCAGGAGCGATTATGAAGTTCCAATGGTTGACAGCTGGACTCATCACCCAGAATGTGTTTGAGTTCGCCGAAAAAGGGCACGTTATTCAGCCACGGCCACTTCTTTGGTTCATGTCCTCGGATTCTTTTAACTTTTTTTTTGACGCTGCAGCCTCACTTTCATCTGGCCACGTTCAGCTAGTTCGTTCAAAACCTCTTCAAACACGGAGCGGTTGCGATGAGTCTCTTCTATTTTTTTAGTACAGAAACATCAGCCTGAATGTTTATGAGTCTCAGCAGCACGAAATTATGATGAATGTCGAGTTGGACTGACGAAAAAGTCACATTGCCGCAGATCGGATACAGATCGGATTTCAGTACCACATATGAAAGCGTCTCAAATCGGAATTGAAAATGTCAGATTAAATGTGTTTTTTCCTGTTCACACTGACACACAGATGACACATCTGTGTCACGTATGAAGAAAAAGATCGGATTTGGGCCACTTTTACCTGCTGTGTAAATGTAGCCTATGAGGCTCAGCACACATACACTAAGACAAACATTCATCCTGTGCTCAAGTAGGGTAAGGTTAAACACAGTGTGAGAAAGGTAGCGTTTGCTTGGTGCCAATATAACACTGAAAACCCCATAGACAGAAATTGTTGCCGTGGTAATAATTTCTGGCAAAAAGATGTGTAATCTCACTTTCTACAATAATACAGATTGCATAGAGATTGCAAGTCATATGAACAGCAGAATCTTATATATTGCTGCTGTCGGAACAAAACCTTGCGTCTCCATTTTTGTCGTTTTACACTTTTTGACTTAATTTGAAAGTGCCTGTTGCCCTTAAATTATGTGTAAATTTCATGATTAATGGACCAAATAAAATGGCCCAAAGTGAATTAGAAAAAAGTCTGGTTACATTCACTTCCATTATAAATAAAGTATAAATAAAGTTTTTTTCCTTTTCCTGTGAAGTTATCATTTGAGATACGAGGTTTTGTTCTGACAGCAGCGATATAAATATTGTATCATGGAGAAAGGAGCTACCCAGAATTCTTTGAGGTTATCTTTCTGTTAATTAGTCCTCATTATTATAAAAAAAGGTCTTTGTGTTATGAGATGTCATTGTAAGGATAAATACATATTTTTGTGATTTTAACCTTGATTGTTTAAATTCACTAATTTGACTTGCTGTGATCTATATAAACATGGGGATATTAGGTTCCCCAGTGACACAGTTGTCTAAGATTCTGCCCTGTTGCCTGGAGATCACAAGATTGAAAAGCCAAAAAAGCAGTAATGTCTGCAATATTTTTGCAGATGCTGGCTTTTTTTATTATTATTATTGTTATTATGACTATTTAAATTTTAAGGGAAATTTGGTGTCAGTTTTGTAATACTTTATAGTGCATTCTCTGGTGTAAAGTGAGATTATCACATCTTACTGGAAATACAGAAATACAGCTCAGTAATTTGTGTATTCAGTAGTACATAGTTTATTGTAAAAACCATAAAAAGAAATGTGCTGTATCTTTTCCCATGTCTCCTATAGCTGTTGGGAAAGGGAGCGATTATAATCCAACAAATGTTTGCCTGGTTGCATGCCTGGGTCTGCTGTGATACAGAAAATATACCGTGATAGCGCATTACAACATTCCTGTGCACTGTAATGCATTATGAAAACTGACATTATAACGTTGTATACTCATATAAGTGTTATGCATGTAGCTACAACTACTTATAAGCAATTTTACAAGCTTGTGCCAGGTATTATAATATGTTGCCTATGCCACACAACACTTTTCCATGCATTTATAAGGCATTATGAATACAAGATTCATAGGAAGGGCTACCATTAGTGTATTAATGTAAGGCACATGTTCAGCCACTCCTTTTTTTCACTGTATCATATGGAGACACCGTCTATCAAATCGAATTCTGAATTTCACATTTCGTTATAACACGTCTTTGATACCCTGCATATTGTATTTCATGCAAAACTGGCCGCTGTATGCAATCAGCCACACTTTCAGTTATCTTCACCCATTATTTATGCAGCCCTTTGTCAAATGCACATGCAAATTTTCCATACACTTGGCCCTTAAACTGCACATTTAGGCTCGTGGAACAGTTTTGTACATAAGCACACAGACAAAATGTGTCCGATTTGCTCCTGACACTGCCACAAAGGCCTCAGTACATCAGGTCCTCAGTGTTTTAAAGTGGCATTGAAAACAGGCTTTTACTGCATCAGTGCCAAGGGCTTTGCTTTTCGTTCATATCGTGCTTTCACCAACTCTCCATCCATTTCAGTTATACTTTCAAGGAGGTTTTTAAATCCCCATACCTTCTGATTGCTTGATTGCTGTGTATCCCTGTAGCTAAAGAAAGAAAAGTACATTCTTGATAAACATCACCTTGAGAGGCGAAGGAACCTGCTAGCACTTCGGCACTTGCTTACACAAACATGTCGGTCTTAACCGTGACCATGAGTTGATCTTGTAATCACACGCTTCTCTTCACTGGCAAACGTTTTCGTGAAAAGAAGGCGCAAATTAAAAGCGATAATAAAAGAGGCTTAATTAGTCTGCACTGGCTGGATTGTTGTTCTTTTGCAATGTGAAAAACAGAAAGTGAGAGAGAGAGAGAGAGAGAGAGTGAGAGAGAGAAAACTGAAAGTGAGACAGCGGAGATGGAGAGAGGGTGTAGAGATAAGGACTGAACTGGCTAATTAGTTACATTCTTCTCCCTCTCGAGTGAGGCGGGACTGGGGCTCATGTGTTAATTACAAACTGAGCGTTCGTACCTAAAGCAACTGTAGCAGCTGCACCGTGCAGTATGGAGGAGAAAATGACCCTTGGGCAGACGGGGAGTTAGTTTTGCCCAGTTTCAGGATGGGGTTGTATCCAAGAGGGGATGCTTTCTTCTTAAGTGATGATTAATCCAGTCCGATTGAGTCTTTTTTACCCTGTAGGATAAAATGAGCTCCATGAAGCTTATAGAGTCATTTCAGGCTATTGAGAACCATCCTTATAGGCGTGTACGTGCAGATTTTGGTGGCTCATGCACCTCTTTCGTTTATTAATGCATGTATGTTGTAATTTGCAATTATGTTATTTTATATTGTAATTATAAGGGGCAAAAATTCAAACTACAGACATCGGCCAAAATAATTTTCTCAAATAGTTTTAATTAAGCAATGCTTTACTGATTGTTGAAATTTATTGTGTTCAAATTCACTGGTTTGACCTATATTGCTGTGATATATTTAAACAGGGGAACTCATATTGGGACCCCCGCCCTATTGCTTGGAGATCAAGTTCAGAGTCTGTAATTATCTGCGCATTATATGCAATATTTTTTGCAGATAATGATAAAAACGTGAGCCATCAATATTGTCGGCTAACCGATATATCAGTCAGGCTCTAATTTTCTGCAAACAACTTAACTAGATGTTAATGTTTATTAGCTCTCAGTTCACGATAAAAACAGCTCAAGCTCACATAAACAAACATTACTCACTGCTGCCCTCTAAAGGTGTTAAAGTACCAAGTCAGAAGTCAGAACTTTCGCCATTATGTTTATTTATTGCGACATAAACATAGGACTGTGAAAGTGAACAATTGTGTCTGATAATTGCTGTCAGCTCAATTAATTGCAGTCAGACAGGTCTAATAACAGTGTCACAAATTTGACTAAAAAGTATTTAGTCATGAGGTTGTAGTATTACTTCACATCATGCCTCTACAAACACAAGTCTAGTTCACATTGTTTAAGCAGTGATTCGACAATACATGCCTAAGCACTGAACAACATATTTATGAAGCAAGATTTGAGTATTTATGACCATCTTGTGCTAGAAACCACAAGATGACATAAGATGTTCTATGAAGTAATGACATTGCTTTGACATAAGGGACCTTAAACAAAAGTGATGGACGTTTGTTTTATTTATAACACTATTATGAAGCATCGTTTGCGTAATTTTACGAGTTAAATGCAAAACCCTTTTGTCAATACAATGTCATTAATAAGCTGTTCATAAAGACTCAGATATTGCTTTAAATGATTAATAATAATAAATTCATTATTCAGTGCTCATGTATGTGTTATGATGTAGCTTTCAAATAAAGTGTTACCGGTTAAACTTCTTAAAAAACGCATGCTGTGTTAAGCACTCAGGAATCAATCGACTACTGATGTAATAGATCATTCCTTATAAGAGATTAAGAACGCTGAGCAAAACAACTGCCTTGTGGCATCGATTAACATCTACTCATGCAGCACACAGCAATGTTGTGCTTCTTAAGAATCTGTGTAATTAGTGCACATGCAAAACCCACATACAAGAAAACCTCATTAACACAGTCATTAATCCTAAGGCTGGTTTTACATGGTGAAACTTAGATGCAACTAGTTGTGAGGTGCATATAACATAATTTCTGTGCAGCTTGAGAGTTATATGAAGCAACTGAAAAACAAAGTTGCATGCAACACATTCTGTTACGCTAGTTAGACAAATTAGCAGCTTGTATTTTTTACACTATATATTCATGCAGTGTGTTATTTACATTCGCATGTTTTCTTTCTTTCTATCTATCTATCTATCTATCTATCTATCTATCTATTGCACTTGATGCTTCACTCATCCTGTCTTATGAGAACTACAGGTTCAGGTCTCTCTCTCTTCTGTTAAAATTTTCATTTTTTGAATCCCAAAGTAATCTGAGCTCTGTGCAAACTCAGGAGATGTCAAGAGAGAAGAAAATGAATCTATCTGTGTAGATCACAATAACAGCAGGCCATCAAGGAATGAAGCTGGTAGTCTTAGCTGTCTAGTTAAGTCAGGAAACTGTCAAAATGAAAAACTACCAATTTTGCATAGAGTCAATCGGGAGGATCTCCTTTCAAACTGTCCAGTTAGAAATTAGATCTCCTGTTTAATTTTGTTGTCCAATTAATGCAGTGAAATCAACCTGAAATGTCGATGTGCAGCATTAGCACATAATGCGTTGTCATCATTTTGATTGGCTGTTTCTTGAAACTTGTTTCACAAAGTTGAGACGCTTGCAGCTATTGCGACTGAGTTTCAAGACAATTACGGTACACTTTACATGATGCAACTCAAGCCCAGTTTAGTTTTGTGTAAGTTTCAAGCAACTAAAGTTGCATGTAAGTTTCACCTTGTAAAGCCAACCTAAGACCCAGTGTTATCAAGAAACCTCCTACTGAGCTGTGCTTGTGTTTAATGCATTCTTTGGCTTCCAAGTTAATCCAGTATCAACCTGCCAGATCTGTCACTACTCAGTGATCTAGAGCATCATAATTTAAAGATTATGCACTGCATATAGCGTGAGGCGTTCACTGAAGTAAGGCAATGTTTGGTTTGAACATGTAGGGGAATTCTTGAAGGAATGTTTCCCCTAAAATGCTCACATTGACAAGGACAAATAGAAGCTATTAGGGCCCAATTAGCATTATGCAAATGGCTCTCCGCTAACTGGGCCTGACTAGCGTTCATTCTTTATTAGCAATGGTATTATTCTCTCACGCATTGCAGTGTTCTCAACATATGGCAAATCTATACAGTGTAAAAGTCCTTAGCAGGGAATGTTATCACTTTATTCAGTTATTCCCTGTCTCTTATTGTAAATCACAGCAACCCCTTCTGTTCCCAGGTCTTTTTTATGTAGCTGAATCAGGCATTTCTGAACTCAACGGCTAGAAAACAACTTTGATAAACCGTCCAAAGGTAGAACATTAGCTAATACCTGCCATTTAACTGTTGATCCACATTACATTCCTGTCTGGAATAAATGGGTTTCTGCTGCGGAAGCTCATTTAACATCCGTTGCTCAAAGTCATGGCAGGGCAGCGAAAGGCGCAGCATTTTTAATAGCAGGTTTCCTTCATGTGGAGAAAAACAAATTAGCCGCTGCTTTCTGTGTTGCATGACTTACACTGGCAGCAGAGAAGGATGTTTTGTACTTCATACAGGATATACAGCTACCACATATATTTCCACATATCAGCACCAGAGCTTTTACATCAGTGACAATTTAAAGGTGATAAAAAAGGTCATGCGCTCGACTGCTGGATGTGGAGAGCAAACTAATCAAGGCAAGGATGAATATATTTAATGAGACTATTGAGGTTTGGTTTCATGTTTAATAGATTCCCTCGCTTCACTGTTTCCAGAAAACTTATAATGATAGTGATTATAGTGATTAAAAAGCTGCTAATTGCTGACGTTTCCAACACAGAAAAAACACCCCACTCTTTTTATGGAAGGTGGCATTTCAAACGGGTGGTGTTGAAATTTAGTGTCATGATATTTTCCAAATATATCAAACTTTTGAATAATTTAATGATGGTTAAGATGTAAACAAAGTCATTCAAAGTGGTTTGATGTGGAATACTGTGTTCTAGTAGTTAGAGTTGTTCACAGTGGTGGTGATAGGAACCAGACATCTGAAGAGTTTAAAGCTCCCTCTCAGAAAGTTATTACATGAAATGTTTCTGAATATGCTGTCTGATGTCAGAGACATTGTTTTACGATAGTGTATGGATAGGAGTTTGGCTTAAAATTAATCTTTTAAAAGCCATTCATGGTGGAGAGGTACATACAGGGGGTTGTAAGGCAAAATAGTCTTCCCAACTTATTTTTTTAGATTTAGCCCCGTTATATCATCATCAACATCACATAAAAAAGCTCAGACGTGTGGGTTCACTGGTTATTTTGGATTCACTGTTTGTGGTGTAAACATTGCAACCCCTGCTTCCTATCACCACTACTGTAATAAATCAGTCGGTAGATTTCTCTACTTTATTAGACTTTTTTTTCTGTTTTCTTACAATTACACCAAATTAACCTTCAACAGTATCGTAAATGTCGACCAAACAGATTGGAAACTTACTGTTGATTTTGTGCGTTTGTATTTTTCTACTGTTGACTCTGGAATAAAAAAGTGTATGTGTAAGTGCAAGTTGATAGGAAGAACCCTATAAATTATGATTTTGTATAGATTTATTTTATTACTATATCAATTAATGCCTTGGGTTTAAAAATATCACCCAACACCTGCTTGGCTAATAAATATGTATTAATCAGGTCTGCTGGTGATGGAAATATAAGCGATGGCTGGGGGTGTCCAGAGACATCTGGATCCAAACCTCTGTTCTTTAGACTAGTTTACAAGATATCAACATATTTTTTTCACTGCTGTATTTATATAATTAGCATTTATTCTAATGACATATGGACTTCCTGATTCACGCTGTGCTGGATTGAAAAGATGGCCAGTGATAGTCCGGATTTCCTCTCCTGTAACGCATCATCCTGTTATGTGTTTCCTAAAGTGTGCAAATTCATGGATGTGATCTAAAAAATGTGTTGGACCTGTTAGCCGTGGTCTTTCCATGTGCCTTATGCTAATAGCTCAACTGACAAAGTAGTTACAGAAAGAATATACAACTTTAGGCTGCAGCTTTAGAAACTTTTCTTTCATGAGGTTTGTGTGATTCCCGAGGAGTGAGAAAGCAGGAGTGTCAGGCTGTTTATTTGCCCTCTCTGGTTTTGATGTCAAACATTTTAACAGTCTCACTTAGAGCAGACACTATCTATCTCACACGTACACAGCTCTCTCCCGCACTCTCAGCAGTTCCAAATACACCTTTATGCCCTAGATACATTCTCACATGCAACACACACTCATATAGATGTCATGGCTTGTCTGTGTCTGTCTGTTTGTTGTTGTGCGGTTCCCTGCTGTGATGGAGACTTATTCTCTAAAGCTAATGTTTAAATATTTAAAACCCAGATGAGTGTGAACACATCAGTCTGCTGTGATGCCAAGACTACACACGCCAGTCAGCTCTGAAGTGTTGTTATTGTCTAAATTTATGAGTTGTACAGTTCTGTGCAAAAGCCAGAGAAGGCCCTTCATTTATTTAATTTCTAGTCCAAACAGCCGTTAAGGGTTGTTCACTGCAGAAAAGATGTATTTATTAGGAAATTATAAAGAAGCCTCAAAAACTAAGGTCCAATCCCATTTCTTATTTTTACCCCTACCCCTTGTTTTTGAGTGTCACCTTGCCCATTGCATCTGGGTTACGAGTAGTGGTTGAAATCTTCCCCTTCGAAGTGGGACAACCCTCAAATAAAAAGAGCATTACCTCATTGACAGGCTACTAGCGATGCTCTGTAGGCGACCCTGCCAGTCTGCAGTGATAGCAGAGGAAGGTAAAGTTCAGCTCCTCACTGCTGGGCTTTAGTTACATTTAGGGCATCACATGCTTTCAAAGGGGGGGGGGGCAATTATTTATTATCACCCACCCCTAATTCTTTGGTGAAATGAAGCAGAATTCAGCTATTCGCCAGCTTCTTGTTCGAATTTTCCAGTTCCACCTCAAATGGAGTAGCTGTTATATTCTCGTGCTTCAGGCGTCAGTACTGCTGTACTATTTAAGGTGGAACGGACATTTAGCTAGCTAGCTACTGAGATATTAGCATATTATTAGTGATGTTTTTGCTAGTAATTTTTTAATGGAGAAAATGTGCAGCCATCTTGCTGTTTGTTTTTTTTTTGTTGTTTTGTTTTGTTTTGTTTTTCCTCATAGCACACTGTTTGGAGCGTGCCTCTGAAAAACCTCTATTCGGAGGGCCATGTAGCCCTGACACTTCACCCTACCGTTCCATCTCAACAAAAATCGGGACACCCTACCCCTAGACATGAATGTGCAAAACAGGGGGCTCAGGGCTAAGTGGTAGGGGCAAGGGGGCAAATGGAATTGGGCCTAAATATAATATCAACATTTCCAGTATTTAGTGACTTGCTTTCAATTTTTCAGAGAAATCTGTAGGGATATTTTTCCACACTTCCAAAGGTCAGTCTCTCACAATCTAAGTAACCCCAAACATGTTAAGTGATGTTGAGGACTGGACCCTGAGAACATCGGCAGCTTCTGTGTTTGATAAGTACACCTCTCAAAGATGAAAGCTTTCAGTACTGTTTATCTGATGGTGACAGTTTGGTGGTCTAGCAGGTCTCATATCTCCTTTAGCCATTTTAGATGCACATGACAAAGAAATCTACAAGGAAACTAAGGTGTGTCAGTGTTGAGAATGGTCCACAACCCAATTTATATCTGATCGGTGATTGTCCAATGTGATCAGAAACTGACCAGTGGTGGATAGTTGTTAAATTTGATATATGTCACTTTATACCTTTGTCTCCATAGGGCTGAACTATAAGAAGCTTACAGAAGAGGACTCAGACCCTCTGAAGGAGCTGGAGCCGGTGCTCACCAGCCAGAACGTCCTTTCCATCTCCAAACTGGCTGCTCGGATTCCTCTGAAAGGCGGTCAGGCCCTTACCCCGAGTGCTGTCCACTTCACTTGGCTACACAAGCTTTTCTGGGAGGGGGATGCCCACATCTTCAAGAGATCCCCCCAAACAGACCAGGAATTCCTCCATGCTTATGACACCTGTGCCAAATACTTTGACAGGCTGCTGCCTTTAGATGCTGTAAACTTCCTGGATGCTATTACTTTCTCCCCTGAAGCTGCCAGCCATGTGAGTAACACTGTGAAAGGCAATGGCAGGATCTGAATATTATTCCATTTTGCATATTGCATTTGTGATAAACTTCACATAGTGAATAACTGCTGTGTATGTGCATTACACAGCTGTTTTTACCAATTAGTTTCTCCCTTTCTTATCTATACAGAATTTTTATGTACATTTTCCATTCATTTGTTCAAAGGATGCACTGAAATGTGGTAGAAAAGTGGTAGAAAGTGCCACGTTCGGTTGTCATCAGAAAGAGAAAGTGCTTAGGCTTATGTTTAAATAGTGTTTAAAAATAAAAATAAATATTTTAAAATATTTTAAAATAAGAATGTTTAAATAGGCCTGCAGTGAAGTATCAAAATCTACAATGAAATCATTTAAAAGACTTCTACATGGTGTTTAGCTTAAATACGTTTTTAACGTTAACTGGTTTAATTAAATTCTTTGATGGAGATTACATGTATAATACTGATTATCTCTTGGTAATAAGCGTTTGTGCCTTTTCTTTTTGCAAGCTGCTGCTAACATTTTAGTTCGCTATATCCTGCTGAGGTTTATGGCTGTTTCTTCTCTAAATGACGAACACTAAAGTGACTTGCATACTAATAGCCCCCTGGAGAAACTTCAGACTGCTAGGTGGGAGTTCTAAAGGCACATCCGCAAGGTGCTCCCCATTGTCGCTCTGGAATTCAGCTTTATATGCCTTTGGGAAACTCTGAAGTGTTTTATGTTTATCATTTTGCAGTGTTGTTTGAAATGAATTGGTCCTCTAGTCATCTAATTGTCTGTCAGTTCATTCATAACAAGAAATCAAAGTCACTCTGGGTAGCGTCACGTCTCATTGTAGAGATAAACGTAATGGACAGTTTAGTCTGTGGTCAGCTGAGATTCAGTCGTGTCACTGCTGATTGGGTGGTCCTTGGACGCAAGCTTTTCTGCATACCGAACTATTAGGATGTTGATGTTTCCACATTGAGGATTACATGAGCGAAAACCTGCAAGTAGTTTCAGACCTTTATGTTATGCTAGTTACAGGCTTGAGAAGCAGACATTGTCGAATGTGTTTTCATGCACACTAATAATATGGTCATCATGAACTGATTTCAGCAGTGGTCCTGTAAACTGAATACTTTGACTAGCAGTGCTGTCTGTTAGCTAACTTCATAGAGGTAGCAGTTAGTGCTCTCCTCCAAGTGCATTTAAGTATTAGGTATTAAATATCACCCATTTAGCACCCATTTAATATCACCTTCTCAGGTCTCTAAAGAAAGAATGTGTTGGCCTTCAGCGTTCCAGCTTGATAGCATGGGGTGACGGTGGGCGATCTAGCTAGCAGTTTGAGGTGAAAACTGGATTAAAAAACAAAACTTTAGAAAGAAATCCAGTTACTGACTGACTCATGTAGATGTAGAATCTTCTCAAATTCAGATTGCTTTAAAGGGGAATCTCACAGATGTTTCAACAGCAGCAGAGTTATTCAGAGTGGTTTGATGTGACTCTCCTTTCTACAGAAACCCAACAAGTCAGAATCGTTCACAATGGTGGAGGTAGGAACGAGACATCGTCTCTAAAAGCTACATCACAGAGAGCTAAAACTATATATATTTTTGGGTTTTGGCATAAAACCTATATTTTTTAAACCATCCGTTAGAGGAGAGGTACAAAGAGGGTGTTGTAAGGCAAAATAGAATCAGAAGAAAACAGATTTTTATTTTTTTTTACAAATTTACCATTATCAGTCACGGCACTATCATTGTGGATAGTAAATAAAATGGCTACATTTGTGTTGTAGACATTGCGACCCCTGGTTTCTGTGACCACCTTTGTAAAGAAAGCTCGGTAAGTTTCTCTACCTCTATGTGAACCATTTCACATCAAACCACTCTGAATGACTTTGTTTACATCTCATCGATTGCGTGATGCAAAACCTATGGAATTCCTCTTTAAGTGCATGTAAACTTGTCAGATGAATTATTGACAAAATCAAATTTTTTGCAGTCATCTGAATATTTTTCCACATTCAAATGCACTTCTTGAGCTCCGTTTCTGCTCTCTCTCTCTCTCTCTCGTCCCTCCTTTTTAACCTGCGCTGATTGATCCATCCCAGCGGGAACCTATTAAACTCTATATCCCTGCGTGCATCTCCGAGCCATCTTTTACTTCAAAGATGTGCTCTTTCTTACACACAAACAGCATCTTACACACACACACACAGTCACACACAAGCCCACACATTTGTCTTTATTCACAGCACTCCCACAAAGCAGCTATAGCAGGGCATGGCAGATGTCAGTGGTTTATGCGCTGTGTGATGCTTTCCTGAGCAGGATCACCCCTGCGCAGCTGTTTGTGTTTGTGTTGTGCACTAATAGAAAGCTCTGGCTCTGGGAACATAGTGAGATACAGTGTGCAGGATGATGAAAGTCCATGAAAGCATTTCTGTCAGTGCACACACAGCATGTCGATATATTCTATATGCATATGTGCTTACATTCAGTACTGACTGTTTTGCATAAACCACCAAGCAAAGATGTTTGGCTAAAGCAGTAATCCGTAGACCAAATAAAATGTCCATATTAGTCACTAGAACTCTTCAGTATTAACAGGGAGATTGTCCCCCCCTTTGAGTTTGCAGTACCAGACTCTACTCTTCTGAAAAGGCTAGATGTTGAAACATTTCTGTGAAGATTTGATTGCATTCAGAGCATTTGTGAGGTGGATAATGAGTTCTAAATCACAAACACAACTCCAGCTCATCCCAAAGGTTGGAATAGGACTCTGTTTTTGCAGAAAATGGTGTTCCACTGCTCCCCAGGTCAATGCTGGGGGAGCTTTATACCACTCTAGCCGATACTTGGTATTGGGCAAGGTTACCTTAGACTCATGTCTTTTTGTGGAGATTGCACAATCTATATGCACACAATTAAACACCTCTTTCAGCATTGGGTGCACTTTAAAGGAATACTCCAGCCAGACCCAGAAACCACTTGTGATTTATTTATTTTCACTAGCTGGCAAATGGAGAAGCAAGCTACTAGCTAACATTGCTCCTCACAAACTAGAAAGCACATTTCCCTGCAAATCCACCCCAAAGCAGTCTATACCTTCCAGATATGTCATCAGGAGATGGGTGGTTTTCTTATGCTGCAGTCACATATATGTGTTGGAAAAATACGCAGTTCCATGCCTTATAAAGCCACACAAACGTAGGCATAGTGACAGGATTATCAATGGGAAAAAATGCCTGTCCGAGGAAAGGTTTAGCAGTGTTGAATATTTAAGGTGGAGAAAGGCAGGAGGACGCTCTGTACTCTTTCATTTGTGTTGTATAATACTGGCTTCATCTGGAAATCAACAAGACATTGCTCCCGAACAGCTCCCGGTGTTTTGATGAATCAAGGTACACAAGTCATATTTATTCATAGCACACATTTAAAACAATGGATCTGACCGAAGTGACCATGGAATAGATAAAGCAGCAGAGTATAATTTCTGCATAATTCAGTGATTGAGATGTAAGTTGTTCAGAGCAGATTGATGTGAAGCGGTGCAGTGTAGAGAAACTTGCCAACTCTGATTTCTTTACAGTGGACTTCAAAATCTACTCTGAATTTTAATTGAAATAACTATGACTTGACTTGAATCAGCGTATTTATGTAATTTAACAAACGTTTTTTATTTTGGTCAAAGTAACGCAGGCTAATATTTATGTAACATTATTAATTTGCCTGTAAATTTTTTATATATTGCAAGGTGTATTGTAATCATAATACAGTAATAGCAGCAATAATGTCACAATAACAGTATTTTGTGCATATCATGCAGTTGTAGTCCATAGTAGTTCAATGTCTAATACATTGCTTTTCTCTTTGTGTTTTCGTGTGTGTGTATGTGTGTATGTGTGTGTGTGTGTGTGTGTGTGTGTGTAGTTGTCTGTTGAGACCAGGACAGAGATCACTAGACGAGCTCTGAAGGCTCTTAAGGGCGTCAGCGAGAAGAGCAAGAAAAGGGGTCGGGATGATGGAACACTGCAAAGTGAAAGCTCTGCCTCCAACTTTAGCCACGCCATCACTCACCTGCAACAGTCCCTCGATCATCTAGAGACGCTGGACCACGCCTTCCCCCTGTCACTCAGAAACAGCCAGGAGGTATGTCTCTCTCACTTTAAGAGGTTTGCTACCTGACCCCAACCCAACAGGACCAAACAAAATATCAGGTTTCAGGCCAGGTTCAGGATGGGCTTCAGCCAGTTGCCAATAGTATTGTCAATTGCTGATATTTTTTTTATATATCAATCAAGTCAGACTATTTAAATATGCGAAAACACACTCCCTGTGGCTTTAAGAGGCACAAAATGCAACCTGTTTTTATTAAAAAGTTTTCTTTTAACCTTACTCCATGTTATAAATCAGCCCTGATATGTTGTCTGGCTTTAGAACATTCTGTAGCAGCTTGAAATACATATTTTTTTCCACCTGTTGTTGTGCTTGTTGAACGGCAGCAACAGCAACAGATGAAGTATAGCAGCCTTCCGTGCATAGAATGGCTTCCCTCACAAAACATGAGTAGATGCTTAAAAGATTTTTGTGTTGTGACAACATGATTTATAAAAAACATAAAAGACGTTAACAGTGGCTTTCAGGCTACGTCACATGTTTAAGTTTTAGATGTTTTGTTATTCTAAAAACAAGCATTTATGGCCTGTAAACATGTGAATTATTAAACCCATAGCCAAAAGCTACCAAACCACACCAAAACCTACCAATCCACACCAAGAGTGGCCTCACTTTATTTGGATAGCCCACTGTAGTCCCCTATAGATGATCTACAGATGCTCTGTTGAAACTCAACAGTGGTGGGGTGAGGATTTGGACCATGGTTAGGGCTAGGACCAGGGGGAGGGTTGGGTTTAGGTTTTGGGTTGAGGTTAAGGTTAGGGTTAGGATCAGAGCCAGGTTTAGAGTTAAAGAAAATTATGGTCAATTTAGTAGATATTTAGTGAGTATAACTTGAAAGTAAATGAAGTATCTACAAAGCATCTAAAGTGGACTGTCCAAATAAAATATTACCCCAAAAGCTACCAAACCACACCAACAACTACCAAACAATACCAAAACCCACCAAACTATACCACAACCTACCAAACCGTACAAACAACTACCAAGCAATACCACAAACTACCAAACCACACCAAAACCAACCAAATTATATCACAACCTACCAAACCATACCAAAACCCATCAAACTATGCCACAACCTACCAAACCAAACCGAACCAAAACCTACCAAACTGTACCACAACCTACCAAACCGTACCAACAACTACCAGACCATACCAAAAGCAACCAAACTATACCACAACCTATCAAACCGTACCAACAACTACCAGACCATACCAAAACCCACCAAACTATACCACAACCTACGAAACCATACCAAAACCGGCCAAACTATACCACAATCTACCAAACCATGCCAACAACTAACAAACCTTACCAAAAGCCACCAAACCATACCAAGACCTACCAAACCATGCCAGAACCTACCAAACCATGCCAACAACTACCAAACTGTACCAAAACCCACCAAACTATACCACAACTTACCAAACCATACCAACACATACCAAACCATACCAAAACCCGCCAAGCTATACCACAATCTACCAAACCACACCAACAGCTAACGAACCTTACCAAAACCTACCAAACCATACCAAGACCTACCAAACCACGTCAAAACCTACCAAACCATACCAAAACCCACCAAACTATACTATCAAACCATACCAACACGTACCAAACCATATTAAGAACTATCAAACCATACTATCAAACCACACCAACAAACATACCAAAAAAAATCAGACCATGCCTATAACTACCAAACTATACCCAAATACACCATACCAACAGCTACCAAACCAACAACTACCAAATCGTACTGAGAATGACACAGCTGGACGAAGTTAAATGGTAAAGTGGAGAAAGCTGTCATGGTTATAGATTAAGAGAATTTTTCAGCAGATCTGTCAACATGGAGCAGTCTGCAGTCACACAGACAGTGTGGTGGTGTGGGAAAACAGCTCTGTTTTTTTTTTTTTTTTTTGTGGTTTTTATGCCTTCTTTAGGTTCCCTCCAGTCACTCCTGCATCCCTCAAAAGGCGTATGGTTGACAGCCCCACATAGCCTCGGCATCCAACCTCCACTGGATAGATGGTAGTCTTCCAGCCAGCCTCCCGGCACTCAGCAGCCAGTTCTGAGTACTTGGCTTTCTTACGTTCATAGGCAGACTCCATCCCCTCCTCCGTTGGTATTGTGAGCTCAGTGAGGAGCATGGATCTTGCCTTGATGGACCATACCACTATGTCAGTGCGGAGAGATGCAGCAGTGATCTCGACCGGGAAACAGAGCTGCCTATCAAGGTCGACTTTCATGTTACACTCCTGATCGGGGGAAAACGGCCTAGTTGTTTCTCTTGGCCTGATGTTTTTCCTCCCCCCACCTTCCGTAATGAAGTTGAGGTGGTTGTGGTTCCTTGCTGGTGGTAGCCCTTTGCTGCCCTGTCGACACCCCTCTAGCACCTCGGCTAGCTTTCTCAGGACCTGGTCGTGGCGCCATCTGTAGCGTCCCTGGGAGAGCGCGATCTTACAGCCTGCCAAGATGTGCTGGAGGCTTGCATTAGGGGTATTGCAGAGTGTGCAGCATTCCTCCCTCCCGAACCACTGGTGAAGGTTCCGAGCACAGGGGAGCGTGTCATAGGTTGAGCGGATGAGGAAGCTGAGCCTTGCCTGCGGGATCTTCCACAGATCTGACCAGATCATGTTTCGGGTGGCAACTCCCTCCCAGGTTGTCCAGCTTCCCGGTCGGCCATGCGACACGGCCTTGATCTTGTAGAGCTCTTCCTCCATTCTAGTCACCTCTGCCACCACCATCTCCTTCCTCTCTTTGCGGTTGGCCTTGGACCAGAACTGTGGCGCTTCTCCCCACCCTAGCTCTGCTCTTCCTGCCTGGACTCTGCCAACAATTTCTTGATGTTGCAGGCGACTGATGGCTTGGTCGACCTCGGTTTGGGCATTCCACCTCCGGCCTGTTGGAACCTTGGCTTTCGCGTTGCTTACAGTCTGGTCAGTGGACTTTCTCAACTCGAGAATGAGCCTGGTCTTTTCCTGCTTGTAGCCCAAACTGATGGATTGGAGCGGCAGCTGGAGGGTGTTCCTTCCAAAGAGGCCTGTTTCAGAGAGGCACTGTGGCAGCCCCAACCACTTTCGGATGAATGAGTTGGCTTTTCCATCCATCTTACTTGCGGTGGATGAGGGTATCTCGCCCATTTTCAGTGGCCACATCACCCTCCTATAGAGTGTGAATTGGTAACACCAGACCTTGTATTTCCTTGGTAGTTGGCTTTGATCGATCTTTGCCAGGCCTTCTAAGAGCTGTTTCATCATGATTTTCCCCATCTGTTTGTCCGTAAGTTCTGCCGTGTACAGCCTCACCAGGCTTTTAATGGGTTGCTCAGATAGGAGTGGGATTTTCTCTCCCCCTACGACGAAGATGGTGCTGTCGTTTCTAACTCCTCTTCTGAGAGACAGGCTCCGTGATTTTGACCAACATGTAAACACAGCATAACAGTTGATCAGAGAAGGGTATTTACTGATGTTCAATACGGTCACTGTATTGCTCAGTGTAACGTTTTCTATTGATCAACTGAAGCACTTAGTAACAAAACAAAGCTCTGTAAAGCTGTGTTTTCACAAACACACTAATCACTAATCTCTCTCTGTAGTGCAGGCGAGGGGATTCAGGTAACGCTTGCTTTAAATTTATCAGTAGCAGTCGTGCTGGGTCGAGTTCAAACTTCCATATCATGTCCATGTAGATGTCTAACATGCACACAAACCCCCGGTCAAACTCATATTCACACGTTCTCACTCAAAATGCATGTTCCTCACACTAGACAAGTCATTCTCAGTGTAAAAGCTCTCTCACTCAGAAACACAAAATGACAAGATGTCATGAACATTCATGAGACGCCAGGAAGGCTCTGTCTTCCTCACACACAGTGAATGTTCAACCAGCAGCAAAATCTCTCCTGCTCTCTCTCCTTTTCCTGGGTCTCTGTCTGTCCTCAGCGAGTATGGGAGGGATTGATAGGCAGGTGTGGAGCTGCAGTTAGGACTGTTGGGGTAGAGGAGCAGGTGGACTGAGGCTTAAGCGTACACACCCAGGCCTAACTTTTGTTGAAATTCTCTGGCTCTCGTTGGCTTCTAGGGCAGAACTGCTGCATTTTATTACCGTGGCGCCCTCAAAGTGTCACTCCAGCAGCCTCGCAACACACTCACACCTGCCTGTTACCTGAGGAAGGTGTGTTTGTGTTTGTGAGAAAGAGAGAGAGTCCGAACTTTTTCTCACCTTTTCATAGGATTAATATTTCAATGTAGCTCTTTATTTATTTATTTATTTATTCAAAATTGGTATGATAAAATGTACACACTCAACATTAAGGATGCATCCAGACTTTGCAGGTTTGATACAATCAAAACGAACCCTAGTTCGATTGCTCTGCAATTTGTTAGAGCAAGTGTGAACGCTGCCATCCGAAGTCTGGTGCGCACCGGATAAGCAGACTGAGACCCCCTTTGCAGGTCGGTCTCGGTTCGATTCAGAACAAACTCTGGCATAGTTTCCTTGAAGTATGAGTGCAATACAGACCAAAGATATATAAACTGACCATATACAGAATCAACCGTCGTTTCCTTTTTGTAGAACTTCATTGGTACATGGAAAACACGAGTTTCTGATGCTGATTTGGCAAGCGCACGTTTGATCATCTCTTCATAAGTCCTGAATTGATTATTATAGAATGAATTTGGTTTTAAAATGAGGCTCAAGTCATTATAAAATACTTGATAAAAATTTGACTTCAGACTTGTAATTGCATTATGTATTAAAGCGCCAAGGTTTCTGCATTTTATAAAAGCAGTAAGCCACTCGAGGCTGTAACAAGGATTTCACCCTGCTGTGCTTTGCGCAAAATCACAGTAACACTGGGAGTCTTGTTGCTTATTGCTCTAATATCATAAGACAGATAAAACAACACATTCATAAAACCAAAAAGCCCAGATAGAACAGAGAACAGCATGATTCAGAAGGTTCGATGGATATTATCTGTTATTGTACGTTATAAAATCTGCCCAATCATTTGTGATCTTTTACTAGTGTTACTTTTGTTTACATCTTTTGGTTCAAGGTTAAATATGCCACTGTGAATGCTAAGCCAACCAGAACTAAATTGCAACAATATATTATTTTCTGCTTTTTTTCTGGACTAAGGGAACCAAACTACAATAATAAACGCACCATAAAAGAAGAGGCTGGAGGGACTGACTAAACAATTAAAATAAATAAAAAGAGCTGAATTGAAATGTCTGAATTGACAGTAATTGTAGGTCAAGGCCATAGACAATGAAAAGAAGCTAACAGCTTGGTGACTTTTGAATGTTCCTAATTAGTGGCTATTTGTGTTCGTTTATTGTAGGGCTGCAACAGTTAGTCAAGAAAGTGAATAACTATGATTATGAAAAGATTTTGATGGGGATTTTTTTTTTTTTATTGTAAAAAACTCAACTAAAAACTTAATTACAAAACATAAACACACCCATCTGACCAGCAAATCAACAAGCTGTGCTGGATGCCATCCCTCAATTCCCCACCTCTGCCTTAAAAATGCTTTATATAATTCTCTGTCATTTTTATGATGCTCATAGTCATTCTGCTGAATTGTGATATGCTACATAAAGCTGATATTACTTCCGTTGTTTCATTGCATCAAAAAATAATAAAATGCTTGTTGCTGATTTGGAACTTTGAATGATTGTGGCAGCATAAGTAGAGGTAGACTCAGGGAGCCAGCTCTTGTAACGAGAACATCTGGAGACAGCCATAAGAAAGTTTGGGCTAAATATGAGTGGGCAAATTTCTAAACCAGCTGCAGTGTTGAGGTGGAGCTTAAAGTAGGAAGCGATGGCTCGCTCGTCAACATTATCTGATGGACAACAAGCCTGTCCTTAGCCTGTGGATGTAATGTATCATAGCTGAAAAGTCCCCCCAAAAAACTTCAATTAAGCATGTAGATGTGTGTCGTGTGTCTAGAGAAGACATGACATTTGATAAAAATGAAGATCACCTCTTGCAAGGAAGGTCAGTTTTGCTACAAGTTGCTAGGTAGCTTGTTTTGCTTGCCTTATCACATGGATATTAAAAGAACACAGACTAAAGGAATTTGTGGTCTGTTTTCAACCTGGGTGTACAATTGTTTGTGGTGGGTTTCACCATAGTCTAGCACCAAAAGATTAACAAGTTGCCCCAGACATGAATTCTCATTATGATATCAGGCCTGGCCTGTCAGACTAAGGGGGCTTTCACCTTCATTTTTTGGTGCGAGCTTATAACTTTTTTTTATTAGTTTGCTCCGTTTGGCGGGTCTAAGCACTCCACCCATACTTGGGTGCACACCAAACAAAAACAGCGGGTCTAAGTTCAATTCCAAACGAATCCTGGTTCAGTTCTCTGCTGGTTCTTGTTAGGGTCCACACCAAATTAGGGAATTTAATATCAGAGCGTGATTTTCTGCTTCTTCTAACAGCACGTAAGCGCTGTACAATCCGCATAATCTGCCTAGTTTAATGACTCGACATACCCTCGTATTATTTTTGCAGAACGAACTGCTGTAAATTACAACAGACAAGCAGTAAAATAATAGCAAAGCAAGGTCTGTAATTTTGGCCAGTGGATCGTGGGACATATTGCCTCATGCTTTTACTGATGAAATGTGTTGTAGTTAAGGCTACAGTAGAGAAATTAATGACTTTAAAGGGCTCATATCATGGAAAACTGAATTTTCCTTCTTTTGTTTTTAATTAGCTTTTTGACATGACATAAATATTTCAACAATTCCAAAACCCAGTCCATAAGCTGTAAATTAAGCTGCAGCTCATTTTTAATTTGTTGTTTTTGTGTTGTCGCAAAAACAAACATATTTACATATATGTGCTTATTCAGCATATATAAGTTTAGCCCCGCCCACTTATGTGCAAGGTACAAGGGGTGTTTCAGCACAGAATGCTTTTTGAACCAGGATCAATACAGGGCTGCCAGTCAGAGCAGAGATCATTTACATATATCTCTCTTAAAAGTACTGTAAGAAAAACAGCCTGTTTCATTGAGGGAGGGTGGAAAATGTTCATGTAAAAATGACTTATGGTGTACACATCTGCCCTGGTGCATAAACTTGTACAATGTAAAGGTGTGACAAGTAGCCTTCTGGGGAAAAAAAATAAAAACAAGACAAATATAGGATATGGGCCCTTTAATCGAATAAAATTCTTATCCATTCTGCAATGTAGTTTACTATTTAAGGTCATTTACACATCAGATTATGAATATAAATGCTCTGTATTTACTGCATGTTCAGTCACAGACACACTGAAACTGTAAATATTATCAGAATTTATAGTTTCTCCTTTCGTCATTGCAATATCTAACAACATAATCGCACATCACATCCTGTTTCGTTTTACATTTACATTTAAATTTATTGTTGGCGACATGAATCTTTTTAAAGCATCTTCAGGCTAGTGATTGTGCTGAGTCACCTGCCCACCAGCTCTCAGTGTGTATTAGCATGCGGAGGAGTGAAGGAGATGACTTTGTTTGACATTCAGCTGTCTGCTGAGTGTGTGAAGCCTATATGTAGCTCATTTCTCTCTCACTCTTTTATCCTGTCCTCCTCTGTCTTTAGAAGCGTCTGCAGGGGTACAGTAGAGTGTATGACCTCTCCAGGTCAGAGCGGGTGAAAGTGCGGCAGCTGGCCATCACCATGGCGCTGGACGGTCAGCCGCTGGAGCGAATTGAACAGCTGCTGACGACTGCCGTGGACCTGAGTGACCTACAGCCACGCAGCATAGTTCAGGAGGCAGTGGAGAGAATCATCTCAGCGCTCAGGTACAGTAAGACTGTCTCTCTTTCTGTCTCTCTCTCTCCCTCTCTCTCTCAATTCAATTCAATTCAATGTTGCTTTATTGGCATGACAAATATTAACACTTGTATTGCCAAAGCTTTTGTTGGGAGATTAAGAACAAAGTACAACATATACAAAAAGCAATAACAGATATAAAGCAATAACAGATATAACAGGTGTTATAATAATAATAATAATAATAATAATGACAATAATAATAATAATAATAATAATAAGCAGAATGTACGTGTTTATAGGTGTGTATCTCTGACATGGTGTGGTCACTCACTGTCCCTCAGAGTGTGGCAGGTGTGAATGTACTGTGCTGCCAGTGTGCAGAACTCTTTATATTCTCCTAGAACGTATGGCAGCTTCTCTGTGGGGGGATGATTTTCAAATACAGGACATGTTTTGGTGATTTTACTGAAGAATTCTGTTCTAATCTGAGTGAATTTGGTACATTCAGTCAGAAAGTGCAGCTCTGTCTCAGGCCTATTCTGCTGGCACTGCTGGCACAGTCTTTCCTCTTTTGGTAGCCAAGATTTCCTGTGTCTGCCCGTCTCTATGGCCAGACGGTGCTGACTGAGTCTGTACTTCGTCAAGGTGGACCTCAGTTTAGGGTCAGTCAGTGTGCTCAGGTAATCTGCTACACTGTACTGACGTTTTAGGGCCAAATAACACTGCATTTTACTCTGTGAGTTTGACTCGGTTTCTCAATCAGTTTGAGCTGTTTTGTAATTTGGTTCACTTTCTCTCTCTCTGTGTGTTTCTTACTCCCTCTCTATGTCTTTCTCTCTTTCTCCCTCTCTCTCTCTCTTTCTCTCTCTGTCTCACTCCCTCTCTCTCTCCCTCTCTCTCTGTCTGTCTCTCTGTTACCATTGCTCTTTCTTTCTCTCTTTGTCCCACTCTGTCCCTCTTGCTTTCTCCCTCTTTTCCCTCTCTCCCTATGTCTCTCTCTGTCTCCCCTGCATTTCTCTGTTTCTCTCTCTCTCTGTCTCTCTTCTCTCTTTCACTACCTCTATTTCACTCTCTTTTGCTCCCTCTGTCTCTACTTCCCCATGTCTTTCTATCCCCCAATGTCTCTCTCGCCTCATATCTCTCTCTCCCTCTCTGTCAGTCTCTCTGTTGCGCATGCTTCTTTCTTTCTCTCTTTACTCCACTCTGTCCATCTTGCTTTCTCCCTTTTCTCTCTCTCTTTTTTTTTCTCTCTCACTAGTTTCTTGCTCTCTCCTTCTCTCATTGTGTCTCTCTCTACCCTATATGTTTCTCTCTCTTCTCTCTCTGTCTCCATCTCTCGCCCTCTCTCTCCCTGTGTCTCTGTCTCCCTGTAAGTCTCTCTCTCTGTCTCTTTATTTCTCTGTACCTCTCTCCTTATATCTCTCCCTATGTCTCTCATCTCTCCTTATGTCTCTCTTTCTCTCTCTCGCTCACTCATGTCTCTCTCTCTGTCCTTGTCTTTCTCTCTCTTGCTTCTCTAATGTTTTTCTCTTCTCTCTCTCTCTCCTCTCTCTCTCTCTCTCTCTCTCACTCTGTCCCTCTATTAACCTGTGCCAGAGTGGATCTGTTTTTGCTTGATTGAGTTAAACACAGTGCTGACCCCAACCACAGCCCTTTGTGTGTCTCTCCCCTCCTCTTTCTTCCTCAGCTTTTGTCTTCCCCCTCTCCTCTCCTCTCCTCTCTTCCTGCGCTCTTCCACGGGTCACAGCCTCTCTCTCGGCCTGCCAGCTCTGTTTAGAGCTGTTAAAAAAACACACCCTCAACTCTGAATCACACTGCCATTATGGCTGTGCTGTGTATTTCACAGTTATATCACTGTTCCTTTGACATTCAGTAACTTTCAAATAGAGAACAACAGTCTGAGGCCTCTGTGTGTGGGTTTCAATCAGGCTGCCATTTTAAAGGAAGAGAGGAGGTGTTCCAAACGCAATCAGCTTATTTCTTTCTACTAACTAATCATGGAACTACAAGGGAGTAATTTGGTCCGTCATTTGTCACCAATTGGTGGTGCCTGCAACCAATCAGATTCCACTAAAATCAGATCCTGCAATCAGGCTGCAAACATCATTACAGCTTCAGTTCAGTGTGGTGGAAAAGAGCCACAGACACATTACAAACCAAACCACATTCCTAAAAAGTCGGGACAGTATATGAAATGCAAATAAAAACAGAAAGCAGTGATTTGTGGTCAACTTTTGACCTGTGTTTAAACGCAAGCTTTACAAAGACAATATATTTAATGTTTTACCACTTCTACGTTACGCATACATATTCTGAAATCGCAACACATTCCAAACCAGCTGGGACAGGATAAGTTTAAAGGGTGTTTTCATATACAGTTCTTTTTAAAAGAACCGAACTGAGTTCTGTTAAATTGAACCTGAAAGGGAACCAACTGCAAATGACCTCTCTGTTTGTGTTCACAATGTAAGTGAACTATGAAGAGGACTTAGTTTTCTTTCTGGTCCTTTGAGATCTCAGACCATTTCTTGTTCAGACCACAACTCCAGTAGAACTCAGACCCCTTTCACACCACTCACGGTGCACAGACAGACTTTATCCTGAGTGGTGGTCTGTTTTTACCTGCTGAAGTGCCGAAGACTGTGGCTGTGTAGGACAAGCCTTGAGGTCTTCACTACAAAGCAAAAGTAGACTGGGGCCATTTAGAGGGGTCTGAGTTCGTTTGACCTGTTCACATATGCAAAAGAAATCATGACTCTGCAGTAGGGGTGGGAATCTCTAGGCACCTCACTGTTCGATTCGATTCTGATTCAGAGGGCTGCAATGCGATTATAAAACGATTATCGATGCATCTCGATGCATCTTTTTGTTCTATACATGATTTCTATTTTCTTACTGTCTGAGGACTTGGTACTTTTAAAGCAAAGTGTTTGTAATGATCCATAATGCATTTATATCCAATATCTTTTATTAATAAAACAAATGGAAGTGATGTGGCAAGTCAACTAGAAGGCTCTCATTCACTGCTCTTGTTTGGAGACACTGCTGCCACTCATCTGCGATAAAATGCGCTGTTACGGTGAAATAAGATCCAGTGGTGATGGATGACCACGCAGCACATTATAGCCGTCCTGCCTGTTTTCTTTAGCAATTTTATAACTTCGGTTTTGGTCTCGTGGTAGAGACGGGGGGAGGGTCGCTGCGTCAGTAAAATATCTTTGAGACGGGGCGTGTGCAACATAGCCCGGAAGCCCTGTTTCGCAACGACTGAGAATTGGCGTGCAGACTGCAGGTCACCTAGCAACGAGGTTTCGCGAATGAAAAAGGAAAAGAGAAAGACAGACGCACATTTGGAGATGAACGGACTTATTCGCATTTATAAGCAACGTAGCTGGGTTCCTCATACGTTAAATCTGCAACGAGAGACTGTCAAACACAAAGTTGCGAAGATGAAGTCGCTTCTCTTTCTAATTTTCCCCGTTCCACCTTAAATGGTACCGCATTTACCTTTGGCGCCTCAGTCAGAATTTAAGGTGGAACGGGAAAGTTCAGCAAGAAGCTGGCTAATGAGAAGCGACTTCAGCCTCATAAAACAGCCGAAAGCTGAGAGACATTTTACAAGAAACTATTCAACTTTTGAGCAAAAGTTTTCTGGCGGAGATGGAAGAAAAGCAGCTATAGCTAAAGCTTAAAGCAGAGCAGAGTAAGTCCGGGTTTTCGTTTATATTGTTTAGCCTATACTAGGACATTAACACATACTGAGACATACTGGACATTAAATGTTGTGGCTCCCAAGGTGGTTTGATTTTTGTTGAAAGGTTAAAATGTCTCTTCTTATCATTTATGTTGTGACTCCTGACCTAACCTGGCTTTAATGCAGAGGGAGTCGGTCGGATTTCTCACTCATCCAGTAGTGTTTTTGTTATGTGCCGCCACAGACTGTCCAGGCGCTGCACTTACCCACTTCCAAGTTCCGCCCTTTGTGTTCCGTCAACATTACGTTATAAATTAAATATTTAGAAAATCGGTTTTTGACGTTGAATAAATCGACTCAGAATCGTGTACGTCCGCATCGCGATGCATCTAAGAATCGATTTTTTTCCGCACCCCTACTCAGCAGTCTGAGTCCACTTCAGACGCTAAAAAGATCCAAGTGTGAAAATGCCCGCAGACTTGGAACAGTGTGAAAGGTTCAAAAACACATGTTAAAGAACGTATATTACATAAAACAGGATTTTCCTCACTGTTTTGAAATAAACGTTTTTTGATGTAGTTTGTAGGAGTGTGCGATTATAGAGATCTGATCACCCCTACCTCCCTACAATCTTCCACTGCCATGATATCCAGTGACAATGAATCCAAAATATTATTTTAAATGGTAAGATATGAGATTTTACTTTCGGTTTAGGGCTTTCTTGTTACTTTTGCATTTTCTGTTCAGTAGATTGTTAAAATATCTTTTTAAATGGGCACCATGACCTTGTTATGAACCCATCTTTTGTGACCATAATTGCAGAAGAAAATGGTGGAACTCATTCAGAAGGAAAATTGCCCAGTGCTCCAGTCTGGCAGTTGCTTAATTTTAAACCCAATGAAAAGGGTCAACCACTCAACGCGAACAACATGACATAAAAAATGGAACAAACAGGTTTGTCAAGAAGATAGTAAC